>NC_051278.1:14906893-16251268 GCF_015220745.1 Sebastes umbrosus | reverse complement strand
GAGGAGCTGCAGCAGTTATTTCTGCACAAACGTCCACTGTGCATTCACTAGATATTCTCAGAGCTACGAAGTCTTCTGCAGTGTGTAGTGTGCGCGCATGCATGTGAGATGGAGCGGGCTGAGCGAAGGCAAGCAGGCAGAGGAGCAGAGACTCCGGCCCTGGAGACCAAACTACGGTCTCCCCTGCGTCCTCCGACCGCCGCCAACACTGTTTTGCAAGACGGGCTTCACTAGATATAACTTTGCGGTTTTGGTTCTTCCGTGTAGTTTGTGTTGGAGTCTGAGTCTGAACAGCGTAGCCACACGCGAGCGCGCATGGGACACCAACCTGGATTGATTTATACGTGTAAGAAGTTACAAACAGTCCCTTCAACAGAAATGAATGAAATGCTGAGATATAAGCCAACTGTGTATTCTTAAAAAAAAACAACTTCTTAACATCAAGAAGGCCCTGCAACCCCCATGAAGCTTTGGCGACCCCTGGTGGGGGTCGTGACCCCCAGGTTGGGAACCAGTGGGTTAGTGGATTTAATTTAAAAATCTGTGAAATATATATATTTTTTTCAAGTATTGACATCAATTAAGCCGTTGGTTAAAATGCTACAACCAATAGAATTGGTGTCCAAACTTACCACTAATAGGCAATTATCACTATACTACTTTTATTGATTTAAAGACAGTGTGCCTGCCTCATACTGTGGTGTTCTGTCTTGTAAGTGAAAGTCAGTTTGGATTTATAGAGCGTGAAAGATACAATTTTGTCTTCGGTACCTATGGGAATTTGTAAATTGTTTATGTAAATAGCCCTTAGAAACATGCACAACAGTGTAAGATTTAAAAGTGGTGGCCTCCTTGTAGTTAACAAAGGTGAATAAAGGAGAAAATCACAGATAAATCAGTATACAAGTATAAGCTAATTAAAAAGAGGTTGTCGTACAGAAATGCCAAAAATACGTGAATTTAAAAATAATGTTGCCTTTACATTGTTTGTCTAATAGAAAGCACTGTTTGTTGTTCAACTGTAAAATCTGATGCTCTACAAAACTGGTTCCCAACCTGGGGGTCGGGTCGCCAAAGCTTCACAGGGGGTTGCAAGGTCTTTTTGATTTTATTAGATGTAAGACGTTTTTTTTAAAAACCCAATTGGCTTATATCTCTCATTCATTTCTGTTAAAAAAACTAAATGAAATTGTTATTTTTAAAGTTTGGATTATTATTATATATTATATTATATCATACTGTATATATATTATTATACTCAGTTGAAACAACCAAGGAGCTAATAGATAAATGGCCAAGCATCAGGCAGAAGAAAACACTGAATTTGTAAAACAAAACAAAGAAAAAGCCTATTAAGTATGAATGATTGTTTACATTTTTTTTATTAAAAGTCCCTAAAAACAGGATAAGTAAGTAAGTAAAGTTTATTTGTATAGCACCTTTCACAGATACAAAATCACAAAGTGCTTTTCATTGATTAAAAAAATACATCAAGTCAATATTAAAAGTATCGATGACAAACGAAGGGCTGTCGAGCAAAAATCACAACAAAACAAGCAAATGAGGACAGAGACACATAAACAAGTAAAAAATTCAGAATACAGTCAAGAAAAGGCCAACAAAAGCATAAGTAAAGTGGAGCAGTTATTCAGACAGATTAACAAAAGCCTGTCTAAATAAAAACATTTTCAGCTGCTTCATAAAAATGTCACTGGAGTCTATGGATCGCAGCGATAGGGGGATGGCATTCCATAGATTGGGTGCGACAGCTTCAAAGGCACGGTCACCTCGAGTTTTATAGTGGGTTTGGGGGACTGCCAGAAGTTGTTGGTCAGAAGACCTAAGAGCCCGATTTGGTGTGTAAGGGAGGAGGAGGTCAGTAATATACTGGAGAGTTTGACCATGCAACACTCTAAAGGTTAGAACCAGTATTTTAAAATGGATTAAAAAAATTTCATTGGAAGCCAGTGCAGAGAGGATAAAATAGGGGCGATATGTGATCTCTTGTTGTGTCTATTTAAAAGCCGAGCCACATTTGTGAAGCGGTAGGAGAGACAATAGTGTTTATAGTCTCAAAGAGAAATTTTGAATTTCTTTTGTTAGCTGAAATAAGGTTGGCAAAATAAGTAGACCTAGCAGCCCTCACCATTTCATTAAAATTAATTAAAAGTTCTTTAAGATGCAGCCGATGGACCTCTAGTTTGGTGGCTTTCCATAAGCGCTCTCTGATGCAATATTCACAGGAAACAATCTGCTCAAAATTCATCCAATACACTCGTTTTACACAACTTCCTGCAGTTATTGCGTTCACTATTTTGCTTAATTGTACAGTTTATCAGTTGTTCTGTACTGTTATTGTTATGCATTGAATATAATATGAAATATCCATAAAATATTAGTCAGCGGTCGTCAGTTTACTCAATGATAGAAAAGGGGTCCCTTAAGGAAAAAGGTTGGGAACCACTGCTCTACATATCTTTGTCACAATTATGTAAGAATCAACTGTAGTGGATCTGTATTAAAACATTAATTGGTATGTGTTTATGATAAAAAATAAATAAAATATTGATATTGGTATCCTCAAAATGTCAGTATCGGTCAGACTCTAAAATGTGGTCCATGCAATCTTACAATGACTTCATTAAATGTGTTCATTGAGTCAGTGTCCTTAACCTTCTTTTTATAGAGATCATGCTGTGCTGACTGTGCTGTAAGTTGACCTTATGTAATGATTGTTCCCTTTTTGTTTTACAGGTTTTCACAGCTCCTTCCCAGAAGATGTACAGTGTGATGCTTCCCTCTTTGACCTTTTCCATAGATGTTGACTTACATTTGGATATTATGTCATAATAAACTACTTTTTTTCTATCTTAGTTGCAAGTTTTTCTTGACTTCTTGTTAAAACATTTTAGACATTGTGCACCACATGATGTTTAGGGATGTGATGGCAGTTTCAGTTCTTATTTTCGTTCCAGACCTACGTGGTTTATGCAGTTCTGAACTTTTCTAAGTAGCTGAGTAGGGAGGACGGGACCATCCAAAATCAAAAATAAATTAATAAATAAATAAATGACTCAATAATCAGAATCGGAAATAATTATCACCGGGGGGAAATTGTGGCGTTACAGTTGCTCTTGTATAAACATAAAGAAATGCAAGAAAATAAAAATAAATTATGTACATAATGCTACAATATAAACACAATATATTTAAAGAAATATAAATAAGCACTAAAATTACAAATAGGAAAATGAGAATATAAGAAATATGAAATATATACAAATATTTGCATTAGGACAAGCAATATACAACCACGGTGCAAATACTAAATACAAAATGCAAATAAATGTCATTAAATGTAGCAAAATAATATTAAAAATTAATGTAGCCATTAATTAATCGATACAATTGGACATAAATTGTTGTAAATTTTGTTTGAATTATTTTTATAATATTTGTTTTAAATCTGTTTTAATTTGCTTCTTTATTTAGTATTTGTATTATTTATTTACTCTTCTGTTTAATTTTCCCTTTTATTTATTTGTTATTTTTTAATTATTTTTTTTTAGATTTCTTTAAGAATTGATAAATTAATTTAAAGAAAGATATTAAGGTTTTTCAGGGACTTTCTGATACATGTTTATCTTTTTGTTAGCTGGAATGGCATTTGTGTAAATCCACCTTTGGTTGGCTGTACCTAATCCCACAGTAATCACACCATTCATCGACTGGGGACAATTTAAAGTAGGTTTTTAATTCAGGAGGTAGAATTTTGTTGTCTTTCAAATGGCTTTCTATTTAGATACAGAGAAAAAAATATTTTATAAAGTAATCACTCAACTATTGCTGTGCAAAGTAAAAAACATAAAACCCCTAGTATTTAGTGTAGAAACATAAGATGTATCTCCATTGTTTCACACGCCTGGTAATTAGTATGTTTGTCAATTTTCGACAAGATTTAGGGGAACCAAATTATGGTGTAGCTTTTCACGTCTATCAAAAAACTGTTCATCTGTCAAATGTTTCAAAAGTCGCTTAAAGGGTCATCTTATTGCTGTTTGTAATTGCTTTTCCCCATGTTGTCCATGTATCTGTTTTTATGTTTTTTTATTTTTTCACACTCACATTGTTGTTTGGTTACGATTACCCAGAAGTCTTTATAGATAATTAAATCAATATCCTCCTCACAAACAGGGACCTTACACTTCCACGTAACACACACACACACACATACACACACACACACACACACACACACACACACACACACACACACACTTGTCTTTTTTTATATATTTATTGTTATTGTTGTTATTAGATAGATGGATAGATAGATGGTAACTTTATTAATCCTGAGGGAAATTCAAGTTTCCAGCATCACAGTTCCATAGTGCAAAACATGTTTGTAAAAAGGCAGTAAAAAAGTTAGTAGTGCAAAGTACAAAGTACAAACAAATATACCAGATATAAAAATACAAAGAGATGAAGAAAACTGTTAAAACTGAACATAGTGCAGGGAAATTGACAATAAAAGAAATGTGAAGTATATAAAAATATTTGCATTAGGACAAGGAATATACAGAAAGTGTAAAATACTAAATACAAACTGCAAATAAATGTCATTAAATGTAGCAAAATAATATTGAAAATTAATAGAGCCATTAATTCATTGATGAAATGTGACAGCTTTGTTTGATATGTAATATTTGTTATTTTTATTTTGTTTCAAACAAATAAACAAATGTTTGAATTAAAACTGTCTTTCAAATATGTGTTGATGTTAGACACTTTTATGCTCACATATACTGCATCCATATATATATATATACACATATAAGACACTTTTATGCTGACATCAGACGCCCTCTGAGGCAGAGAGGAGTCACGTGTGTTGTTGAGGAGTCAGCTGACAGTGAGACATCATAAAGGCATCAACCAGCAGCACCGCCTGCATTGCAGCACTCACCACAGCTCTACTTCAGCCTCCACAGAGAAACACACACACAGACCAGCCGGAAAACAACGCAGTCATGCTGCTCCTCACTCTACTGTTCGTGTCTGCAGGTAATATCAACACGCAAGGGAAACAAACGAACCGTGTTTTGTACGTCAAAACAACTCAGACAGCGGTGAAGACACACTAACGGCTGTCTGGTTGTGTAACTAGGTAGCTAGTTACCTAGGTAGCCAGTTACCTAGCTACGGACCTAGCTACGGACCTAGCTAAAGCTAAAGCTAGGTGCGTTACAACATGAAAACACGGAAGCAGCGTTTGCTTTGGTAAACATTAACATATTGTTACAACATGGGCTGGTTTATACTAACGTTATTTTATTAATAGAACTTTGTCCTCGTTAAATTTGTTAGTTATTAGTGAATTTTGACTGTTATTGGTTTGAGGTTTTAAGGCGTCATTGTATCACCACGGTCTAGCTTCATCCTGCCCTAACTTGCCTGTTTTGACCAGATAATGTACAGTATGTGCTTTTTTTACCCTTGGTTTGGTTTCATGAGGAAATTCAGATGGGATCCTTTAAACCAGAGACTTTCATTTCAGCTTTTGTCTTTATTGTTGACTTTGTGGCCTTTGAAGTATGGATCTGAAAATGAATGGCCTGTTTCTTCTTATCAGAGCACAAGCTGTGGTTTCTTGCAGTCTATTGGTTTCTTCAAGTCTTGGTAAATTGTGCTTTGTGTATTTAGTGCTTATCTTCAGTCTAACTTCTGGTTAAAAAATAAGATCATATATAATAACAACTACCCTAACTTGTCTGTTTTGACCAGGTAATGTACAGTATGTGCTTTTTTTTACCCTTGGTTTGGTTTCATGAGGAAATTCAGATGGGATCCTTTAAAACAGAGACTTTCATTTCAGCTTTTGTCATTATTGCTGACTTGGCCTTTGTGGCATTTGAAGTATGGATCTGGAAATGAATGGCCTGTTTCTTCTTATCAGAGCACAAGCTTGCAGTCTATTGGTTTCTTCAAGTCTTGGTAAATTGTGCTTTGTGTATTTAGTGCTTATCTTCAGTCTAACTTCTGGTTAAAAAAAATAAGATAATATATAATAACTACCCTAACTTGCATGTTTTGACCAGATAATGTACAGTATGTGCTTTTTTTACCCTTGGTTTCATGAGAAAATTCAGATGGGATCCTTTAAAACCAGCCACCAGACTTTCATTTCAGCTTTTTAGCAACTTTCAAGTTTCGATTTTTGTTCCTCATTTGTTTTGTAAGATAGTGGTACCTGTATTTGCCACTAATAGTTTAACTATCTTATCCATTATGTTCGGACAAAACTGGGTCAGTGAGAACAGTTAGGCTATTTATACAGTTACATATTGTTGACTTGGCCTTTGTGCCATTTGAAGTATGGATCTGGCCTGTTTCTTCTTATCAGAGCACAAGCTGTGGTTTCTTGCAGTCTATTGGTTTCTTCAAGTCTTGGTAAATTGTGCTTTGTGTATTTAGTGCTTATCTTCAGTCTAACTTCTGGTTAACTAACTTCTGGCTACCCTAACTTGCATGTTTTGACCAGATAATGTACAGTATGTGCTTTTTTTTACCTTTGGTTTCATGAGGAAATTCAGATGGGATCCTTTAAAACCACCCACCAGACTTTCATTTCAGCTTTTTTGTTCCTCATTTTGTTTGTAAGATAGTGGTACCTGTATTTGCCACTAATAGTTTAACTATCTTATCCATTATGTTCGGACAAAACTGGGTCAGTGAGAACAGTTAGGCTATTTATACAGTTACATATTGTTGACTTGGCCTTTGTGACATTTGAAGTATGGATCTGGCCTGTTTCTTCTTATCAGAGCACAAGCTGTGCAGTCTATTGACAATATTGGTTTCTTCAAGTCTTGGTAAATTGTGCTTTGTGTATTTAGTGCTTATCTTCAGCCTAACTTCTGGTTTAAAAATAGGATAATTTAATGTTGTGTTTGCACTTCCATATGTTTGCATGTGCAGGTAAATAAGCACAGGGCTCAATCATATTGTTCAACAAGTTTTCTTCTGTGTACTTAAACTGATGTGAAGCCTGCTACACAGAAACTGATAAACAGACTTGTTGTTGAACAAGGCAATCTAAATCCTATTTGAAGCCCTTTGTTCTTCAGTGTGTCATGTGATGTTGATTCACTCACATTATGATGAGTTTTCAGTTTCAGAATCACAGTCACAGAAAGTGAGTGGGTCTGTACATGTCACAGCCTTTTTCTTTTTGCTGACTTCTAGGAAAACTTGTATTCTTTGTCTAACGGATGACTTGTCTTTCTGCTCTGTGTGATTTCATAAAGCCAATAGAAATGACAAAACATATATTCTCTCGCTGTGTATTGCATAACTCTTTACTGCTGTGCAGAGATGTCCTCCACATAGGTACAGTGTGTCTGCTTGAGAACAGCTTGTTACTTACTGACTGCTCATGTGACTTGTGGAGGGTGGGAGTGTCCTGCCTGCACTGTAACTCTATTGGTATGAGTGATGAGCAGGAGGGGTGTCATAGTGGTGTAACTGGGTGATTTTGAAGGGTTGTTGTTGCAACCTGACTGCCATTGCCAATTCTTGTCGTTATTACCAAAGGCCGTGGACTTGGGCAACTCTTGCATACTTGTCAGTTAATATTCTGAGTAAACTATTAAAGTTTGCTTTTATTTCCTGTTACAGACATGTCTATCAGCATTTTAGTAATACTTCCAAATGTAGTTTTTCTTACTTGAGCGACGTTGAGATGACCTTATCTATCTCCTTTTCTCAAGCAGGGTTTATGAGAGCAGTAGTGAAAACAGGAAACAGTGCTGCAGACTATTAGGTTCTTTCCCACATCACTTTTTTTCCACTTGAGTAAAATGGAGAACTGTGAACATTAACCTCTTCTCTGGCATTGACCCAAAAGATAATAGTTTAATTATATGAATAACCACTAGTACCCACTTTTGCAACTGTGATGTATATGTAAATAATGAGTTCCCCCTAGGGTAGGTCTGTTTCCTCTTGTGCTGTTGATTTCTGACTGGGTGGTTGGTGGTGGGAAATCATGCCAGATTTAGAGGCGTATGCTAATATGACTTGGCAATTTGAGCAAATACGATGTAGTGTGTTTTTACTTTATGACAGTTATAAAACAGTTTTAGAGTATTTACCCACAATCCTCATGGTGTTTGAAGTAGTTTTAGCTTCACAGAGCAAGGCCACAGATTTTTCTTAGCCCTCAACGACGGGGCACTATTGTAGAGCTGCGACGATTAATCGATTAGTTGTCAACTATTGAATTAATCACCAACTACTTTGATTATCAGTTTGAGTAATCTTTTAAGAAAAAAAAAGGTCAAAATTCTCAGATTCCGGCTTCTTAAATGTGAATATTTTCTGGTTTCTTTATTTCTCCATGACAGTAAACTGAATATCTTTTGAGATGTGGACAAAAATAAATTTGAGGACGTCATCTTGGGCTTTGGGAAACACTGATTGACAATTTTCACCAGTTTCTGACGTTTTATAGACCAAACAACTAATCAATTAATCAATTAATCAATTAATCAAAAAATTATCAACAGATGACTAGACCATAAAAATAATCGTTAGTTGCAGCCCTACTCTATAGCATTTGGTTTGTGTAGGGAGATAGTTGACCGACAAGTGTATTTCTTTATTGTAACATCAGAATTAACCTTTCTGAAACTGGAAAGACAGCTGCTGTTCCGAAGAAAAACTATGCCGAGTCAGTTTCAATACATTTAAGATCTTCAGTGCCATAATTAATAAGTTCATGCTTATCAGACTTCGTAGCTTTGAGTCTGATAAAGTACTCCAAACTATAAGTTCATTTTAAATAAATAATACACTGATTTTTGTCATTTGCAAAACATCTCAGCTGACACGGTTTAGGTTGACCTTTTTTATCTTCCTTTTCTACAGTATTGTGTTTAATTTTAAACATGCCGTGCAGTGTCATAATGGAGAGTGAATGCTTAACAAATTCCTCCTTTTTAATGTTTTGAGGAAGTATGTCAGTCTTGAATTTCCCCATCTGATCATCACCAGGAAGATTGATCAAAAAGTGAAGTTACACCATAGCACCTACTTAGTTGGAATTGCCTTGCCTGCAATGCATTTTGGTAGATAACAGGTATAACCTGAAACAAATAGATGCAGTGCCTCATAAAGGAAGAAACTGAATATTTAATCTGGAGAATTAAAAACATTTCGGCTTGTGCCTTATTTTCCTCTTTTAGCAGTAATAATAAATCCAGGAATATGTTTTTGTCTTGTGTAGGTTTATGACATTTGACTCTTTTCCACTTTGCAGCTGTAGCGACCCCTCTGCTGGGCACTGAGCAGTGTGCTCGTGGCCCCCCCTACTGGTGTCACAATGTAAAGACGGCGTCTCTGTGCGGAGCGGTGACTCACTGCCAGCAGAACGTCTGGAACCAGCCCCAGATGGTGAGCCTTTCCTTTTCTATGAAAGTGTCATTCATGTTCTTTCACTTATTCTAAAAATTGTATTGAAATGTATCACTGACAGAAGGCACATGCCTCTCTTTCTCAAACTTTCACTTATTTAAAAGAAAATTGTGTTCTAGATATTCTGTACACTGTGGGACATTTTAATTCACGCACAATTGTCTGGTTTCAGAAATCAGTGCCATGTGACTTGTGTAAAGAGGTGTTGATCGTGGTGGAGCAGATACTGAAGGACAATGCCACTGAGGTAAGATAAACACCAAATCCCCAGTGTGTTGAGAAAACCTTTGATAAGCAAATGAGATTTGGAAGACTGATGTCTGGGTATTTCTATTATTGCAGGCTGAGGTTCTAGGGTACCTGGAGAAGGCCTGCCAGCTCATCCCTGATGCAGGGTTGACCGCAGAGTGCAAGGAGATGGTGGATAGCTACTACCCCATCCTCATGGGAATCATTAAAGGAGAACTGGTGAGCCCCATCAACCTGTTTTTTCCAAGTCTTAGTCTGTTTTCAGTTTGAGTATAGATAGAAAGATCCAGGGTTGTTACAATTAACCAAATAAGTTAGTATTTTAATGGTGCCAATATAAGGTTTGCAAAAGCTTATTGGAAATCAGTTTATCATTCGGCTTCATCTAAGACTCTTAGTAAATGGTCCATCTGCCCCTCGGTGTCAGAGCGAAAAAGAGAAGTGGCTGTAGGCAAAGTGCAGTGAGCTGAATAAGGGCTATTGATGGGGAAGTGAGTCCAAGCCTTAACGGGAACAGAGTAGTCATTGTGTAATACTAAACCTCGTGACTGGGAGCATTTGGCGTTGCTTTCTTTGTTTCAACTCTCACCTGCTACAACAAATTTGTTAATAAAAGAGACAGTTCTTTACATATCCCATTTAAAAACATGAGAAACCTAAAAAAGTGTGACCTTTCTAGATATCTTGTTCAAGTTGGATTTCTTTTAAACTCATTTATCTGTGTGTCATCCAGACTTTAAAGCTAGGGATTATTTACTTATGCTTACAGCTAACATGTAGTCAAGACCTTTTTAAATAAAGCCCTTAACTATTAAGTGGCTTAATTAAAGTAACTTAAAGTTCTATGTTTTTTAGGAGGATCCTGGTGTGGTGTGTGGAGCCCTCGGGCTGTGTGTGACTCAGCAGGCAGCCCTGGCTAAGGCTCATTCCCAGGAGCAGCTCATGTCCAATGAAATCCCTATGGTGGACCTCGCCCAGAAAGTATCTCCCTTCCTCCTCAATGTGCCCCAGCTCCTCTATCCTCAGGAGGCCCCCAAACAAGAGAGTCCAAAGAAGGTAAACTGTTTAACTCCCTTCAGTGTTCTCCCCCTTTTGTTGATGAATATTGTCTTAATTTTGCCCTGAATTACCTTCCCCGTAGGAAGATGCTGATGTGTGCGAGGACTGCATCAAGTTGTTGACTGATGCTCAAGCAGAAGCCAAGGCCAACACCTCATTTGTCGACTCTCTCATTGAGAATCTTGAGAACCAGTGTGACCTGCTGGGGCCAGGCTTGTCTGCAATGGTGAGAGCCCCACCTGAGTGTTGGAGGTTTAATTAAATGCATATTTTTCTTTGTCAAACCCCCCCAAAAAATCCCAGAAAATGCAATTTATTGGTTCACACTATGTTCTTCTACTACAAAAATTCTTTATTATTCCTCTGCCGCATTTTTTTTACAGCTCAACTCCTTTCATATTTTTAAACGTAGAAACGTCATTCAAACATCAAAACATTCAGCTCAATTAGGACATGTCGGCTATTTTATCATTCATACCTTTCATACTTTCAGAAATAGATAGTGTTTTCTAGGAAATTTTCCTCATTCAAATGCATGGACGGAGGGTTCAAATTTGACACATTTTCACAGTTCATGCATTTTAAACTCTACTCGATACTGCGTTTTATGTAGAAACTCCATTCAAACTTCAAAATATTCCACATCTTTCATACATTCTGGATATTATTCAAACTTTCAACTATGCTGTAAAATTGACGATTGTAGGGGGTAGTACAATTGTATTTTACAGTGTAGTGTGTACGGTGTAGTTTTGCGACTTGCCTTTTTTTTTTTTTTTTTTAAATACTCGAAGTGGAGTAATGGTATGGGATATAAAAACCCCATAGTGTAATTGTATCCTAACGGGAAGCTCAGGATGAGGCTTTTTTTTTTTCAAAATAAAAGCCCCCAACAGTCACTGTATGTTAATAATAAGTTTATTAATAATACATTTATTAAGTATAGCACCTTTTCATAGAACAAAATTCACTAAGTGCTTTACAAGAATAAAAATAAATTAAAAACAATAAAGATCATGTCATCTGTTAGAAACACAAATGTTGACAGGAAACTAAGGATGGACCTAGTTTTTTAAAATAAACTCTTGTCAGAGCTTAGACCTCAGATGATGTTTTATCCCTATTCCAATAAAGACAATCAAAGGAAACCGCAACTCCTACTCATTACACACACTTGTCCTTGCTCTTAAACTCATTCATACTACTTCAGCAGCCTTTTCATTCATTTTCAACACTTATCTACAGATTCATACTCCACCTTAAGATATTCCACATCTTTCATACATTATTGGTATTCGACTTTTAAAGCCAGCGATGTAGTGTAGCATCAGGTTTTCAACAAAACTTAAAATATTCCACATCTTCTATACATTATTGGAATTATTCAACTTTTCAATGACATTCATACTAATTATATTCCCACTTTTCCAATTTGCTTTTCAGCATCCAGCATTCACAGGTTAACAGTGTTTTTCTCCATTGCAGTGCAAGCAGTATATCAGCCAGTATGGTACCCTCGTTGTTCAGCAGCTCATGTCCATGGTGAGTGTTGTAACCTTTCCTCTTTATGTCCCTAATTGATTTAAAAGAAGTTTAGGAAAACCTTTTTTCTGTTTGCATATTTAAGCCACATAATAACATGAATGCTCATTATGTTCTAATATCCAATGACAAGCTCAATCATCAAAACTGAGTGATAATTTGTATGTTTTGGTAGTGCTAAGCTCATATTCAGTCTTGCAGCACCACCTGGCCTGCTGACTTCAATTTATTCACATCTTTGAAGCGCTTTGTCTTTTTTATTTAATCTTTTTTTTTTTTTAATTCTGTTGTCTTTTACGCCCTGTGTTCCTTCTTTACTTTTCTCGCCTCCATTCATGTTATCCTGTTCTGTTTTCTCCTGCTGTTTTTTATGTGCTGCTCCCCAGGAACAGGTAGGTCTTTCTGTGTTCATCCCTTAGCCTCTTAACCCTTAGCTCCTGCTTCTTGTGCTGTTCACTCCTAACGCTACTCACCCGACCCTGTAGAGATGCATGTATATGATGATCTTATTAAAAGTGAGACTACTTTACTTAACCTGAATACTGTGCTTGTGTGGCTAATGATTTGACACTTCAGTTAAGTTGGAACACTACAGTGAAGGGTCACATTAAGAGTCTCTCCTGTTTGTTCACGTCAATGGAGCATACAGTGCTTCTGTCATATTTTAAAGTATGCTTGGATATTGTGACTTAGTTTGCACAAATGGATGGGCCGGTCTTTACTAACATTGAAGTAGCTGTCCCTGTCAAAAAGCACCATCTTTTATTGTGCTGTGTATGGCGGTTCAACACGGGCTGATTATGTTGGTTGCCTGAGAGCTGCAGAAGTAAACATTTTTTGCCAGTATGGGTGTGTGTTGCTGTGTATTTGGTACTGGTAAAAGTAAGCTGCGTTAGATGTGTTTTTGTTTTTTTTGTAATAGAAACTTCTGCATATTGCATGGGTGGTCATGTTGTGGAATGGTATGCAGATAACAGAGACACAGTTTATGCTAACCGCATGCAATATGACAAGTTATGAAGACCTTTGGCTGTGTATCTTAAAGTAACTGTTTGTGTCCGAAGGCTCCCAAGGATATCTGTACCGCCGCTGGCTTCTGTTCTGCTATGAAGAAATCCGTTCCCATGCTGAAGCTGCAGGCTGCCAAGATTTTAACTGCTGCCAAGGTTATACCTGCTCTCAAGCTTGTCCCTGCCACCAAGGTTGTGTCTGCCACTGACAAGTCTGCTAAGGTAAGTCATAGGGGGTGCCCGACTGCTGACTCAGTATCAGTATTTGATATTGATAAAAGAAAAAAAGACAGTGCCTTTTTGTGTTACAGCCCATGGTGCGTGTCCGTGATTCCCCAAAGTGTGCCATCTGTGAGTTTGTGATGAAACAGTTGGAGGATATGCTGAAGGATCAGAAAACAGAGGTGGGATGTGTGCTACTAGATGTATCAAATATGGCCATAAAATAATATCTGCACCGACAGCAGTTTTGTAGTTCGATTCAGCTCTGGCGTCAAGCTGATCCATCTGTGTCTGTCTCAGGAGGAGGTGATTCAAGCTGTGGAGAAGGTGTGCACATTTCTGCCCGCTTCTCTGAGTACCCAGTGTAAGGACCTGATTGAGACCTACGGCCAGGCCATCATTGAGCTGCTGGTGCAGCAGGCTGACCCCAAGACTATCTGCACAGTGTTGGCACTCTGCAATGAAGGCAGCCGTACATTTGTCCGTAAGTTCTCACCCTTCAAAAGCACACTGAATGTAAATGTTAGCTTTGCTGACGGCAGAGAGATGTTATGCAAAAGTCATAACAGATGTTGTGAATTTCCAGTTAAATTTTATACTGACACTGGAAGTACTAGAGCAAGAGTACACAGGAAATGATTGTGAATGTTTGCAGTCAAATTATGTAGATGTAGAGATGTTTGGTGAATTGGTTGAATTGGGTTTTTCTCTAGAAAGAATATAAACTATTGTCCCATTTGAGGCGCTCTCATGCTAGGATCTAAATCTGAAAATTGGAAGTTGCTCCGTTGAGTGTCGTATTGTGAAATCCAAAGGTGTATTTCCACAAGGGCTATTAATCAATTAAAATATTTAATTGCATGATTGTCAATAGTTAATCGCTATTTATCGCACATTTTTTATCTGTTCAAAATGTACCTTTTTAAAGGCAGATTTGTCAAGTATTTAATACCTATCAACATGGGAATGAGCAAATATGCTTGTTTTATGCAACTGTATGTAGATATTTATTATTGGAAATCAATTAACACAAAACAATGACAAATATTGTCCAGAAACCCTCACAGGTACTGCATTTAGCATAAAAAATATGCTCAAATCATAACATGGCAAATTCAAGCCCAACAGGCAACAACAGCTATCATTGTGTCAGTGTGCTGACTTGACTATGACTTGCCCAAAACTTTGTGTGATTATCGTAAAGGGGGCATGTCTGTAAAGGGGAGACTCGTAGGTACCCATAGAACCCATTTTCCTTCTCATATCTTGAGGTCGAAGGTCAAGGGACCCCTTTTGAAAATGGCCATGCCAGTTTTTCCGTTAACTTTGACAGCCCTAATTTCCACACATGGGTGATAACACTGATTTCTGTTCTAATTCTTTCCAGCTGCACTCGACCAGACTCGCTATAAGGCTGGTGGCTACTGCCAGGTTTGCAAGATGGCCGTTAGCTACATCGATGGAATTCTGGAGAAGAATGCAACTGAGGCCCAGATTGAGGAGGCTGTGAGGAAAGTATGCAGCTTCCTGCCCGACTCTTACCAGACTCAGGTGAGTAGTGGTTTGATCGCCTTACCTTGTGTAACACTTACCTCTCCTCCTTGTATTAACCACCGTCTGTTTCAACAGTGTGACCAGATGGTTGAACAGTATGAACCAATGCTTATCCAGCTGCTTCTCCAGATGCTCGACCCAGACTTCGTGTGCATGGTAAAGAGTAAACTTGATTAATTCATAACGAAATAACAAGACAAGTAATGTGAACACTTATCTTAATTGTCAAGAAGTTCCTTGGTACCGCCAGGACACGAGTGCTCACTTATTTTTGTCATAAAATGTTGGTAATGAACAACAAATGGGAGATTTGGCTTGCATGCGACCCGGTCTGGTATCTGAGCTGTGTTTGTGTGTGTAACAGAAATTGGGAGCCTGTCCTGAAGCTGTGCGCAGGCTGCTGGGAACAGAGCAGTGCAGCTGGGGACCTGACTTCTGGTGCAAGAACATGGAGACAGCAACTCGATGCAATGTGAGTATTTCAGTCATATTTTGACACCTAAACGTGTCTCTTGAGCCGGTTATTAGAATATAAACTACCTTTTTTAAGGCTATGACTCTGCAGTAAATAACGCTGTCCTATAGATTATTCCTTTTTAACTGTATTGCCTACCACTATTGATTCTTTAAAACTGGCTATGTAAAGTACAAGTTTGCTTTGAGGCTCGTCTAACCATTTGTTTCTATCTTTTAGGCTGTGGATCACTGCAAACGCCATGTGTGGGTATAGAGCAAGAGGAAGCACAAACTGACCTGTAGGGAATTAAAAGAAACAATACTGTAGTGCTGCTTGCCCCTTTTTAATTTTTGTCCTGTTTTCTTTTTTAATGACTGGTTTTGTTTAAATTAACTTTGATATTTTGAATAATGTCATGGTGGAAAGGGACTGGACATTTGTTTTGTTATTTCTGGGGGGGTGGGGCAGGGGAGGAGTGAGGTGTATAGTGGTCTGCAGCTCAGCTTGTCGCTGCTTCACTGAGCAGAAGTCACAAAACTTCACTGTCGGGTTTTGTGCAGATTTGCATCATGTGGGTTGTACTTACCGATGTTGCTTTCTGGGTGTGGTTTATGTGAGAACACAAATTGTATAATGTTGACACTGCATCAGGTGGCTATTCTGATGGGTCCCCCCCATCTGTATTTGATTCCTTCTCCCTGTAGGAACTGATTGCAAATGGGAGAGACCGACCACTCGGTGTGTTAAGAATGACTGGCATTACTTTTAACAGTATGTCTGATCCTTAAACAAATTTATATTTCGTAGAGAGTAAATGTGCGTTCTTGTTTTAAGGAGCTGATATTGAGGTAATTGGTCTTAGAGTGTACCTCCCACTCACCTCCCATTGTTTGGACTCTTCCTACTGTTTGTAAATCACTGTTTCTAACGTACAGAGAGATCTCAAATTCGATTGTCAGCCTCAAAACTGATCTGTAAATTTTTAACAATTAAAGTGATCCCAATCCACTTTGTTTCATTTTTTCCTTTATTTTAATTGTTTCCCTTTATTTTAAACTGACTTCAGCTCGGTATTTTTATTCTGCTCATCATAAAAACCTACTGGCTCTTTTTTTTTTTTAACAGGGTGCTCATTTCTGCATACCAGGAAACAGAATTCTTTGCAACCTTGCCAGCCGGTCATGTCTGGGTCATTTAAAGAACTCTTGTCAATAGTACGCTTAACTCTTGATATACAATGCTAATATGCCAAAACTGTGTTCTTAGCCTATAACCTGCAGATTGCATATATTAATACTGCTGACCATTTTCCAAATGACAGCCTATAATAAATCTCTCGATAAATTTGTCCATTTCACTACAGTAGGAAAACCAATTTGAGGATTAAAATGTTGCCACGTAAGGGATAATGTACAGCGAACCAGTCATTGTTGTCAAATAAACCCCGAAAGAGATGGATCTTACATCGCCCTGAAGGGGTTTATTTCACTACAATGACCCGCTAGCTGTACATTATCCCGCTTACTACACAGCTACTTACTTAAGAAATCAAGAATTTTACACAAAAACGGTCCGCCATAGTCCGAGATCAGAACGGCGCCCATAGCAACGGTCTGCCATAAAGAAATAACAGACCGTGGAATGCCGTGATTGACCAAAGCCGTGTAATAAAGATAAGTAATGTACACCAGTGAACATTTTTTTTAAAAATGGCTTAGTAATGTAGCACATTAGTTGTTTCTGAGAAGTATAACAAAGGAAAAATACTTTTAGCCCAAGTTGCACAGATGATATACTTTAAGCCCCTTTGAAAAAGTGAAATAATATGCAGACAAAGGCTTGTAGGTTTAAGATTAAACAAACTATCTAAAAGGTTACAGTGTCTACTTTCTATCACTTCTAATGTACTGCAGCCTAAGTGCACATTTAAAAATGTTGACAAATCAAACTTGTTACTGGAAATATTCAGTTTATAAAGTCTGATCAAGTTCAGTTACAAAGTTTACAGACTGCAGACATGAATCAACCACCCATCAACAATCAGCATGTTTCATGTACCAGCTGTATCCCTCATTAAAATGTGGTGCGTCTTTGCCACCTGCATATTATATAACAGTTGAACTAAAATAATATCTAGCATCCCCTGCATAACAACTTATGTACCAGACATTTTCACCCCTTGAACCAAATAAATGTGCACATAATGTATGTTTTGCAATATTTAAAAAAAAAAAAAAATGTTTAATGAGATATCCCTTATGGACTGCAATGATTGCTTATCTTGCTTGGAGAGCCACTTCCTGATCTTTAAATGTAGAGACCAAGTCCTTGGCAGAAACTCACACATCATGAGCCATCAGTGTAAACACAACACATATTAATGTGACGTATGAAGTAGTTGAGGCTTTTGGATTAAGAGTGGAAATGAGAAGCTTATCAGCACTTTTCCCTCATGGCAGACACCTGGCTTTACTGGTGCACTTAGCATCCCAGTGGTTTGAGGTTCTGGTATTCATCAGACTGTACTGTCCAGCTAATGTCTGCTGTATAGCTCAACAATGCCGCAGTAAATTACTAGGTTATTGCACAACAACCTGGTCAGATAGAGTGCACAAGAAGCACAGAGAACGCAGATCCCACAGCCAATCCCAGAGTGAGGAAGAAGGACATGACCACTCCCGTGGCCTCTGCCAGCTCTCGAGGTACGACCTTAGGGCCATAGATCATTGGCAGAGTTCCTAGGTAGCCATTGGTGAGGCCTAGCAGGCAGTTAAAGACCACAGGGTACACGTCATGGTTGAAAAGCACAGTTTTGAGGTGGAACCTTGGCTGGTAGTTACAGAACATGAGAAGTGGCACCATGACAGAGCGACACAGCACCAGTACCGGCAGGACTCGGCTGGTGGGACCGGGGACCTGCAGCCAGGCTGTGGCCTGCCTGCCGCAGAAGTCTGCAACGTTGTACAGGAGGAAACTGGTGAGGGGCACGAAGTACGTGGTTGTCCAGGGGCTGCCGCTGTCTTTGTCGACGGACTGGATTCCCGAGGACACCGCAGGGAACATCATGATAGAGATAGTGAAGACGAAGAAGACGCTCAGGCCGAGCACCCACGTCTTCCTGAGGATAGCCTTCAGCGGTGGAACGGATCCTCTGCTCCCTGTGCCTGCTGCTGCTTCCCCCTCGCTCATCCCTCCTGAGCTGGTGCACGCTGCTGCCTCCATGTAGTACCTAGAGAGAAGCAGAGGGCAGCATGTAACTAGTATATCTAAAATCTCTAAAAATCCATCACTCCTAAAATCTCTGATAAGATGTGCTGAACCTGTACCCTAAACACTAGTTTTATCATTAGATTGTCATAATGCTGTCTTCAAGGCCAGGTTAAAGGATAACTTCTGACCAGACCGACCAGATCAAGCGAAAGGTAAGGAACAACGTTATATTTCTCTGTACGAGTCCTTTCAATAATGCTGTCATAATGTCTTAAAAAGCAGCATCAAATAAACACTAAAATAATGACTTGTTTATTACAGGCATTGTTATTGACCTGACACAGTAGCTGCAACTTTAAAATGCATAAAAATAACTGGAATAGGTAAAATTATTTATTACAATTATCATTAAGTAATTTAATCCCACTCTGTGTGGTTTGTTTTTGGCACCATCTGGTGGTGGTATGAGGAATGACACTGTAGCAGATAATAATGCACACTGCTAAACTATCTGTAATCCATAGTATATCCAGAGACTCAGATGAAAGTCCATTTTACAGGACAAGGGAAGGTGTTATCATCGCCTACATTTGCAAATTAAAATACAGGCTTGATCGGTAGTGTATGTATCCGTGTGGGAACCAGAATAGCTTTGGCTGCTACTAACCTTGAATATGCCAGCTTGGGCAGCAGCAGATATATGATGATGCAGAGCAGGATGAAGACGTCGGCTGTCAGGAAATACACTAGAGCGCTGTCTGTCACGTCCTTCGCCACTGACAGGTCCACTATTGATGCTATTGCACTCAACGTGCCTCCCATGGCCTGACCTGAGACGAGAAAGGACGTTATTAAAGGATGTTAGTAATCAAACCCATTAATAAATTGAAAAATACAGTACATCTATGTCACTATACTGGTCTTACATAATACAAATATAGAAGGCAATGCTGTGAACTTCTATTTAAGGCATTAGAGATCTAAAGTATTCTTTAGCGACATCAGCGTTTGTTCATTAATATGCAAATATATGCAACAAGGTGCTCCAAAACAAGGTTTCTATTGTGTGTTCTATCTTGTGTTCACCAGATTGCCCACACACAAACAGACAGACAGACAGACAGATACCACCACCGCACATGGTGTGTGGGACATAATGATGGCAAGACAAATTATCTAATCAGTAAACCCTTAATGTAGCTGCTAAATATATTAATTAAAATAATAAAAAAATAAATACTTTATGGTTTCAAGACATTTGAACAATGGTACTGTATAAATGCAGAAAGGACAATATGACGATATACATCGTCAAAATGATATAAAAATGTCTACCATATATATTTTTCTATAGTGATATAGGACTAAGTCTATATTTATATATCTTCTTTGCTATAATTTCATTTAAAACATTTATGTTCATTTTGCACTCAAGTTCTTAAAATCAGAAATTTTGTCTGAACTTGGCCATATCACCCGGCCCTACCTGAATGAGGACTGTACCTGATATAAGAGCCTGAGAAATCCTCATGGGGAAATGCCCACTGATGCCAAACATGCTGCCAGTGAAGAGGTTCGAGGCTCCGCTGATGACAGCCACACTGGCCAGCGTGCCAAAAAAGAACGCCGTCGTGTAGTCTGTCGTGTCCACCTTCACCAGCACCGTGGTCCCCACAAACACAAAGAGGATCACGAAAAGAGACGACAGGATCCGCACGTTTGAAGACACCCTACCAACGCCGCACACACACAGAGATGTACCGGGATTAGGCGGGAGTTTATCAAAGATCAGTGGATCAACATAAACACAAAAAGCATGTTTGGTGCTGTTGGACAAATGTGAGACAGTGAGCTATTAATTATCCACAGAAATAATATAAAATGTATTCTGCTGTAGAGATGCTGTTCAAAATAACAATCTATGAGGGCCCTAGTTAGGACAAATTGTCAACATCCAAACACCCAGAGACCAAGAAAAACATCTGAGAGGAATGTGCTGTGTGTCTATGTATGTTTGTGTGTGTGGGGGGAATTAACCTGTTAACTAGGACATAGTTGAGTATCAGACACAGCACAGAGGGCACCGAGGAGGCAACGGACAGATAGCTTTCGAAGTAGACCTGTAAATAGTTACAGAAAAGACAAAGGATTTGAATTTGCTCACATGATGTCTCATAAAATAAGAGGAAGTGAAAGCAGAGGAGAGAAATATTAAAATCAATACTTCCTCATCATTGCTTTTGTTTTGAAGTCAAATAAAATCAAACATTAATTTCAGAATAGCAGAAATCTATACAACTCATCCATTCTTGAAACAAATAAATAAATTGGAAGCAGATCTACCCGACCACCCCGACTCTACCTTCAACTTTAGTTGCCCTCAACGAGCCTTTAAGCATTTCTAATTGTATAATTGTGTTGCAATGGATTTCTGTCACATGTGAAAAGAAAACTCAGTCCTCATGTCTGTCACAGGACTGTGACTGTTCTAAGAAAAGCATGCGGAATTGCACAAATGTGCATCTTCCTGTATGCACACATGCACAATGAACATAGCAGTTGTATTCAGAATCCCTCTCACTCACGCTGAGGTTTGAACTTTGCTCCTCATTGCTGCTGTTGTTGTTACTCAGTTTGTAGTACCAGTAGAGTTTGGCTGTTACGAAGAAGTTCCAGGGCAGCAGGGAGCCGATGCCCATCAGAAAGAAGATGATATACACCAAACAGTAAGAGTCCTGTGGACTGTAGCGCATGGCCAGAGGCATGGAGGAATGTTTGGGGAGGAGTGACTCAGTGAGACCCTGGTCCTCGCTCTCCTCGTCCTCAGATTCATGGTGGTTGCCAAGAGCAGTCGGAACATAGGCGGAATTGAGACTGGAATGAATCGGCTCAGTGCCGTCCATTTTCACAGACACAATTTAGGATACTCACAAATTGAAGACGAGAGAGAAAAGGGAAGGTTGTGGTAGTGAAAGAACACTAAGACAGGAAGTGTTAAAGCTGTGAAGGAGAAGAAGAAATAAAAACGAGTTAACACAAATCACTGCGAAATAAAAATGTTATTACAATAAGTAGGTTTGGATGATGCTTACATTTACTTGGGCTTGTCCATAAAGTAAAAGACACACTGCTTGTTGTGAAGCCATAGTCTGGAGAGATCTCTGTCCTGTAGCTGGTAGAGATCAGTTCAGTTGTCCAGATCCTGTGATGCTGTAATGCAAGGAGTCACTTTTAACCCTGAGGATTATCATTCAATTCTGGACATATTGATAGGTTATCTTCCAAAATGTGTCCCTTTATAGATACACATGTACACACATTATCATGATTCAGATGGTGTGGAATGTGATCTGAACACATTGTCCTATTCTCTCTGTGCCAACGCTGCAACAACAATATTATTGAGGGCGCTGGAATCATTACTATTTGGCAGCAGTGTGTGGATGTGAACCCACGGCTCTCCCACAGCAGGAATCTGTCCTGGACTTACATAACTGGAGTCAGGGCCGGGCAACTCCCACATACAGGGGGATTCTTCAAATGCTCCATCACATTAAAGGTCCCATATCATGCTCATTTTCAGGTTTATACTTGTATTTTGTGTTTCTACTAGAACATGTTTACATGCTGTAATGTTAAAAAAAAACTTTATTTTCCTCATACTGTCTGCCTGAATATGCCTGTATTCACCCTCCATCTGAAACGCTCCGTTTTAGCGCAAACATTGTTTGTGATTGTATGCAGCCCGTTTTGCTTCATTTGATTGTACACTTGACAATAAACGGCCATTTTACGCCTGACTACATTGGCTTATGTTTCTTCCCTTATCCCTAGACTTTACTGGCACGTAACATATAGTATGTTGAAAAAAAATCATAGTATAGTGTGTCGAAAGAAATTTAAAAAGTCACAGTATAGTTTGTTGAAAAAAAGTCATAGTATAGTATGCCAAAAAAAAAGAAAAAAGTAGTAATATACGATGTCGACAAAATAGTATGTATAAATATAAATATTTAAAGTATAAATATACTAATAATAATATGTCAATAAATTTCGTGAAAAAAAAGTCATAGTATATTTTGTCGAAACATTTCATGAAAAAAAAGTCATAGTATAGTATGTGGAAAACTTTCACGAGAAAAAATAATAGTATAGTATTTCGAAAACGTTTGTGGAAAAAGTCATAGTATAGCGTGTCGAAAAATGTAATGAAAAAAATTATAGTATAGTATATCGAAAAAGTTTTGGGAAAAAAGACAGTATAGCATGTCAAAAAATGTCATGAAAAAGTCAGTATATATAATATGTCGAAAAATTGAATGAAAGGGTTACAACTATGTTGAAAAAAGTCATAGTATATAATGTCGAAAAATTTCACGGAAAAAAGTCAGTATATATAGCATGTCGAAAAAGTTTGTGAAAAAGTGAGTATATATAGCATGTCGAAAAAGTTTGTGAAAAAGTCAGTATAAATAGCATGTCGAAAAACACAATTTAGGATACTCACAAATTGAAGACAAGAGAGAAAAGGGAAGGTTGTGGTAGTGAAAGAACACTAAGACAGGAAGTGTTAAAGCTGTGAAGGAGAAGAAGAAATAAAAACGAGTTAACACAAATCACTGCGAAATAAAAATGTTATTACAATAAGTAGGTTTGGATGATGCTTACATTTACTTGGGCTTGTCCGTAAAGTAAAAGACACACTGCTTGTTGTGAAGCCGTAGTCTGGAGAGATCTCTGTCCTGTAGCTGGTAGAGATCAGTTCAGTTGTCCAGATCCTGTGATGCTGTAATGCAAGGAGTCACTTTTAACCCTGAGGATTATCATTCAATTCTGGACATATTGATAGGTTATCTTCCAAAATGTGTGTCCCTTTATAGATACACATGTACACACATTATCATGATTCAGACGGTGTGGAATGTGACCTGAACACATTGTCTTATTCTCTCTGTGCCAACGCTGCAACAACAATATTATTGAGGGCGCTGGAATCATTACTATTTGGCAGCAGTGTGTGGATGTGAACCCACGGCTCTCCCACAGCAGGAATCTGTCCTGGACTTACATAACTGGAGTCAGGGCCGGGCAACTCCCACATACAGGGGGATTCTTCAAATGCTCCATCACATTAAAGGTCCCATATCATGCTCATTTTCAGGTTTATACTTGTATTTTGTGTTTCTACTAGAACATGTTTACATGCTGTAATGTTAAAAAAAAAACTTTATTTTCCTCATAATGTCTGCCTGAATATGCCTGTATTCACCCTCCATCTGAAACGCTCCGTTTTAGCTGAACAGAATTGCGTTGCTAGGCAACAGCTTGGGTCCATGTGTACTTCCTGTCAGCTGATGTCATTCACATACACTGCAACCAGTAATAAACTGGGACACATTTAAAATGTTTACATTTAAAGTTGTATCAAGGGTCTAAATATTGAATATTCGTGACATCACGAATGGGCAAAAATCCCGACATGCTTGTTTCAAATGCAGAGTTTCTGAATATGGGCTGTGTGTGTTTCTCTGTGGATTGAGTGTTTCGATACTTTCACAGTATTTATATATGACTTAAGCCTGCTTTATAATAAAAAAAACATGAGTCTCACTTTTTTTTTTATTATATGGGACCTTTAAGTAATTCAGCATTTACCACACCATATTTCCTAAGGCATTGTGATTTTACTGGACTTTCAGCTAGTTTCATCTCAAACTTGCCACATGTTCTGCAAACTATAACCTCACATGTACAAAAATAAGTAGTGAATGATTCATGCAAGAACAGTCATGGTAGAATGGATTAAAGAATCAGAGAGATGTGGTCTCTGATGCTATTTTTTGTGCCACTGACAGAGACTATATCACCAGCACCATTTGCTTGCACAATATAAGGTTATTACTTTAAACCATTTAAGGAGATTTAAGGAAGGCTGACATGACAGAACAAAGCTGACCTTGCATCCTAAAAGCTGCCACTAATGAGGAACCGGTTTTCACATGATGCTTACACAGGGGAAAAAAAAAGCAAATACAGTTAAAGCAGTTAAATTCAAAGCTTAAACCTCAGGCTACTGCAGACAGCTGTTTATATTCAATATATAACTATTATATATGAACATAACTACATTATTCTGCTCATTCTGCCAAGGGCTTCGTTGTTAATGTCTTCAGATGAGTCATCATGTCAAGTTGTGTTTGTTTAGTGTGCACACTGCTGTAAACACTCACACTAGCTCAGAGACTAGATCTTATTTTATAGTTAGTTATCCAGCTCGACTCGACTGCTTAGATAACATATAAACATATAAACATACCTCACTGTCGGAGAGTCCCTGGCTGCTGCTTCTGTCTCTTTTACAAGTGTTACACTGACACACAAATCATGACAATAATCCATTTCACAGCACAGCTTCGTTTCTGGTCAGCTGACCAGCAACAGACTCTCAGCAGCAACAACAACAATGAGACTTCCGGCACGAATCCTTCAGAGTAAAAGCGTTATCTACACAAATCTAACCCAGACTGACTCAGAAACATATATTTTACCCAATAACAACAATAAATACTCATTGTAGCCCGAAGTATTTTTTTAAATCAATATTAAAATCGTAAAACTAAAAAGTAAGCCAACGCACATACCGGAAGTCTTATTCTTTTCCGGTTCTAAAATAAAAGCACGTGTTTACAATTTAACTCGACTGGGCTAACCACAGATGACCTACTATAATATGACTTTTTTGACATAATATTCTATGACTATTTTATTTTTTTCACCATACTATACTGTGACTTTTTCTGAAATACTATACTTTGACTTTTCAAAATATTTTTGACATACTGTACTATGACTTTTTTTTTTAAATTTTTTCAACGTACTATACTATAACTTTTTTTCGACAAGCTATACTATGACCTTTTTCATTTTTCTACATATTATCCTATTGCTTTTTTCGACATACTATACTAGGACCTTTTTTAATTTTTTAGACATACTATACTGTGACTTTTTTCGTCATACTATACTATAACTTTTTTTATTTTTTCGACACATTATCCTATTGCTTTTTTCGACATACTATACTATGACTATTTTTTTCGAAACACTATAATATGACTTTTTTTCGACGTACTATACAATGACTTTTTTAAAAAAAATTTCGACATACTATAATATCACTTTTTTATGACTGTTCTCAATATACTATAATATTACTTTTTTGACATACTGTACTATGACTTTTTGACATATTATACTATGACTTTTTTGACATACTATACTATGACTTTTTTCCACATACTATACTAGAACTTTTTAATTTTTTTCACCATACTATACTGTGACTTTTTTCCAAAATACTATACTTTGACTTTTCAAAATATATTTGACATACTGTAATATGACTTTTTTTCAATATACTGTACTATAACTTTTTAAAATTGTTTTGACATACAATACTATGAGTTTTTTTCGACATATTATACTATGACTTTTTAATATTTTTGACATGTTATCCTATTACTTTTTTCGACATACTATACTATGACTTTTTTTTACATACTATACTATGACTTTTCTTGACATACTATACAATGACTTATTTTTTCGACATACATATACATTTTTTATAGTATAATATGTCGAAAGAAATCATGGTATAGAATGTCAAATTAATTTTAAAAAATCATAGTATGTCGAAAAAATAAAAGTCATAGCATACTATGTAAAAAAAAGTCATGGTATAGTATGTAAAAAAAAGTCAGTAAAGTATGTCGAAAAAAAATAAAAACAAAGTCATAGTATAGTACGTTGAAAAAAAGTCATAGTATAGTATGTCGAAAAATATAATGTAGTCATAGTATAATATAGTATGTCGAAAAAAATCAAATTATAGCATGTCAAAAAATAAAAAAAGCCATAGTATAGTATGTAAAAAAGAAAAGAAAAAAGTCACAGTATAGTATGTCGAAAAAAGTCATAGCATAGTAAGTCGAAAAAAGTTTTAAAAAGTCATATTACAGTATGTCAAAAATATTTTAAAAAGTGAAAATATAGTATTTCAGAAAAAAGTCACAGTATAGTATGTTGAAAAAAATAAAAAAGTCATAGTATTGTATGTCAAAAATAGTCATAGAATATTATGTCAAAAAAGTAATATCATAGTATGTCGAAAAAAATTCATAGTATAGTATACCAAAACAAATAAAAAGTCATATTATAGTATGTCGAAAAAAAAGTCTTATTATAGCCTCTTGAAAAAATAAAAGTCATAGTACAGTATGTAAAAAAAAAGTCAGTGTAGTATGTCGAAAAAAATAAAAACAAAGTCATAGTACAGTATGTCGAAAAAAGTTATAGTATGTCGAAAAATATAATATAGTCATAGTATAGTATGTCAAAAAAAAAGTCAAAGTACAGTATGTTGAAAAAAAGTCATAGTAAAGTATGTCGAAAAAAAAAAAAAATTCACAGTATAGTGTTAAGGGTTCTGAGATTTATGACTTATTAGTGTGGTAATCCGATGAGAGGGTCGTACTGTAAACGACAGAGGATGTCGTATCCTGTACAGATATTAAAGCCCCCTGAGGCAAATTTGTGATTTGTGATTTTGGGCTATACAAATAAAATTGTCTTGACTTGACTAGCTCTCCAGTATCTTTGAATAGATATGCAGGTCTCCAAGCTGCTGGGGCTGGTCCGCTTTGCTGGGATTTCCAGGATGATGATTGGTGCGGCGTCCCTGCAGCGTTTGCCTCCCCCGTGTGACGTCACCGCTGCTGTCCACCACTCCGTGGACGGGCGGAAACGATTTGAAATGGATAAAAGAGGCCCGGAGTTCAACTCGTTGCTTCTTCATTCTAGTGTGATTCTGTGAAAAATGAACTAACTAACTTGATTGTATTGTGTACCTTGTGTGTTATTAGTTAATAAGTATAGAATCATTTGTTATTTGGTTGGGACTCGGCTAGGGATTAGTTTAATTTAGAACACATTTTACTGTGCTTTTTTGGTTGATCATTTTCCTCTGTTTAGAAACACTAGGTAAAGGGGTGGCTGCCTTTAGTGTGTTTTATTTGATTAGCTTGAGAATAGTTACAATAAAGTTATATTTCTTATTAATATCTAGTTCTTTGCCAGCACAGCTGTGATTTTAGGGTCTAGTTTGTAGCTGTTTTGTTTTATTTGTTTATTTCGGCGCCATCTGAAGCCCGATCTGTTTTTTTTTTTATATACATCAACACACTTGTGTTCACTTTTGTTTGCTGCAACATTGTTTGTGATTGTATGCAGCCCGTTTTGCTTCATTTGATTGTACACTTGACAATAAACGGCCATTTTACGCCTGACTACATTGGCTTATGTTTCTTCCCTTATCCCTAGACTTTACTGGCACGTAACATATAGTATGTCGAAAAAAAAATCATAGTATAGTGTGTCGAAAAAAATTAAAAAAGTCACAGTATAGTTTGTCGAAAAAAAGTCATAATATAGTATGCCAAAAAAAAAGAAAAAAGTAGTAGTATAGTATGTCGACAAAATAAGAAAAAGTCATAGTAAAGTATGTCAATAAATTTCGTGAAAAAAAAGTCAGTATATTTTGTCGAAAACTTTCACGAAAAAAAGTCATAGTATAGTATGTCGAAAAATTTTATGAAAAAAATCATAATATAGTATATCGAAAAAGTTTTGGGAAAAAACACATAGTATAGCATGTCAAAAAATTTCATGAAAAAGTCAGTATATATAATATGTCGAAAAAGTTTGTGAAAAAAAGTCATAGAAGAGTATGTTGAAAAAAAGTCATAGTATATAATGTCGAAAAATCTCACGAGAAAAAAGTCATAGTATAGTATGTCGAAAAATTTCTCGGAAAAAGGTCAGTATATATAGCATGTTGAAAAAGTTTATGAAAAAGTCATAGTATAGCATGTCGAAAAATTTTATGAAAAGTCAGTTTATATAGTATGTCGAAAAAGTTTTTTTAAAAAGAAGTCATAGTATATTATGTCGAAAAATTTCACAAAAAAAGTCATAGTATAGTATGTCGAAAAATTTAATGAAAAAAGTCATAGTATAGTATGTCAAAAAATTTCACGGAAAAAAAGGCATAGTACAGTATGTCGAAAAAAATTGTGAAAAAAAGTCAGTTTAGTATGTCGAAAAAATAAAAGTCATAGTATAGCATGTCGGTATATTTGTTAATAGGTAATGTATACCATCCAACAATTTAACCTTGATATTGTTTTTTTGTGTGGCACTAACAATAGTCATAGACATATTGTGTATTTTGGCACACTGGAATATAAAAGTTTTTTTTTAAAATTG
Source organism: Sebastes umbrosus (assembly GCF_015220745.1). Taxonomy (NCBI): domain Eukaryota; kingdom Metazoa; phylum Chordata; class Actinopteri; order Perciformes; family Sebastidae; genus Sebastes; species Sebastes umbrosus. Next base: position 16,222,165 of record NC_051278.1, on the reverse strand, counting down.
TGTGTTTAAATTGTGTGTACTGGCTTTCTTTATATTTATATATTATATTTAATATATTATATATTATATATTATATTTTATATATTATATATTATATATATATATATATTTTTGGGCAGTTTAAAAACAATAGGATGGCAATGCCAACCGTGCCCTTTATTATACCCAACCCACCCTTTTTTGCGTGACAGTACATAGTAATATATAAATAGAAAAAGAAGAAGAAAATAAATGTGTGTGCTGGCTTTTGTTGAGAAGTGTAGGTTACTCACCATATCTACCAATAGAGGGCACCATAGGACAGCATATCCAATTGCGATAGTAGTGGTATTGCACCTCTCTGGACTGTGAAAACAATTACATTACCTGTAGTAATGAAAAAGTAGAAAAAAGACTAAAAGTCATCTACAATCAAACACCAGGTGGTTTTGTGTCTTTGACTGAGTCAAAACCTGCAGACACTTTGCTTTCCGTGACACATGAGTGAACACCACTGAACTAAACTAATCATTACCAGATGAATCACTGTCTGAACGTGGAGGTTATCCAGCTCACGGCTGCTAAACTGCTATTTTCCCCTGGCAACAACAGATCTAATTGTTCAGGAACAATCTGCACAAATAATACACTCCAAAATGTTAAACTTGTCTTTCCTCTATGAGCCTAAAATCAAATACATCCTCCATGTACTACTCTGCAGGTTATAATGTTAAGCCTTGATTAGATATGTGTGTTTTCACGAAAGGCTTCCATAGCATTGTGATGTATGTCTCAATGCATATGGTGACATTTACTTTGATTTCTGTTTAGGATGGATTAAAAAATTACTATTATCATTTCATAATGCAGTAGAAGAATATCTGTTGTAAAAGCTGTAAGTCATGTATGTGTGTGCATGTACTGGCATCACATGCAGAATGTTATCAAAATAGTTTTTACACGCCTTCAAAATAATACTATTCTCACTGCCAATGTATTCCCTAAAAAGTAACAACATCTTGTGTAGAGGTGGGTTGAAGCTGCAGTCACCTTTTATACTGTATTATGACTGTCCTCAATCAATTAGCAGTGCATCTAATGAAACAGGTGCAAAGTGTTGCCTGCCATTAAGAGCATACTGCAGTGCACTCTCACTACAGATGACTCACCAGGATATTTGTTCTCAATGGATGAGTCTAATCTGACAAATCCCCACACATCCTGCACTCGTAAAAAAAAACAAAAAACGTAGGTTAGACTGCCCGATCTAAGCGCATAGAGTCAATCCTTAAAGGACACTATTAGTGTCTCTAAAACCTTGTTAATTTGAAGGCTGGATAGCCTGCCAGTTAAAAGCTTTCAAAGCTAAATGGACCTAAAGGGAATTTTCCAATGAGGTGTGAGGGAAAGAGGAGCAGGTTCAGAAGCTCTGTATTTTTTATGAAAAATGGATGGAAATTATAAAAACACAGACGCCATTTAAAAGTTATTTTGCCGGCCAAGGTGCTCCAAAGAAGCCTTCACGCTCACATTCACACCTACGGGCAATTTAGAGTCAACAATTAACCTAACCTACATGTCTTTTGAGTGTGGAAGGAAACCGGAGAACCCGGAGAAAACCCACACTAACATGGGGAGAACATGCAAACTCCACACAGAAGGGCCCTAAGCCGGGGTTTGAACCTGCGACCCTCTTGCTGTGAGGCGACAGTGCACCACCGTGCAGCCCGTTTTTGCAATAACACATTTTAATTAAATGACAACAAAACACACTATTGTTAAACTAAGAAATATAATTTATTGCATAAAAATTATATTTAGTTACAGGTAAGAAGGCTAGACGTTTATTTACAATTGATACTTTACAGAGATAAAATAATGTCACTGACTTTCGTTTTTTTGTAAAAATGTCTGACTTCTTGAACAAAGGCTAAATCTTTCTCTTTGATGAGAGCACGGAGGAATCCAGTCCAGCTCCAGCATAAATTATCCAGAGCTATGGCCAAAGATCCAACAGATTTTCAAGAAATATGGACGAATAAACACTGTAGTCTACAGCTAGCCAGTCTCTGTAACAAGATTTGAGGAAAGAAAATAGTCCTGCAGTGTTCAGGGATCCAAAGTTCTGAACGGGTCGTGTTCAGATATTTCCTCACGGGCAAAGACCTGCAGGGCACGAGTTCATGATATTAGTCACAACTTGATTTGTAGCCATTGCACCATACTTTGTTTTCCCAGATGGGCTTTTTCTATAGTAGCTTCCTTGTTCAGTGATCCAATCCTTCCGATCCAGATGAAGAATTCCCACACATACCACCATAACCAAAAATGTTAAACCACTCTTAAACCACTTTAGGATACAAAATCAAAACCCTGTCAATGCCCTGATCTGAAAAAATAGAATTACTCTTCCAGGAAACAAAAGAAGTCAAAATGCTTCGCTTTTCTTTTGTACTTGCATAGCACTTACAAAGAGAAATGACAGATCTGAAGCGTGTGCACACACTGTACGTGCACACCCACCTGCCCACACATACCCTCACACTCACACTCACACATACGCACTTGTGTTTTCAGTTCATTCACACAAAACAGTGACATGACTCACTGCTGTAGAGGGGGGATACTGCCTGTGTTTTGGTTTCTGTGGTTTTCAATGATACAAACACTTTTTTTGCTTTGAGGGAGAAAAAGACTCGATAACACACAGAACTTAAGTACTGACAAAGATGAAAGCATTTCAATTCCCGTCTAACAATAACTGACAGAACAATATTGATAATGCAAAAAGCTTGAGGACCCTGACCACAAAGCAGGTGGCATAGTGAAACGGTTAACAATATGTTATCAAATTGAGATATATAATGAGTTACGGGGCAACAGATTGACAGATGGACACATAGATAAGTGGTGGACAGAGAATAGATTGAAATACGGTTAGTGTTGAGGTAAATTTTATGGTCCCGTGCTGCCTAGTTGATTCAAGGAAAGGCTAATCTATTCTGTAATATTCATCTCTGAACAATGAAAACTGTCCAGCAAAGCAAAAATGCCTATGGAATACAGCATACAGTAAATTCACCTGGACATCTGACCGCCTCTAATCATCTTTTACGGATTACATGTTGAATAGATGCACTGTTTTAAAAATAACAAAATACATTTTGTTATTCACAACTGAGACATCCACTGTGCACCTAACTCTCCCATTTGGCCTGCTCTACTAGAATCAAAAATAAAACAGCCTAATCAAGCACAGATGATAGAAACAGCTTCTATATGATCATAACAGCAATGAGAATGAAAAAAAAACAAACGATCCACAAATATGGATAATAACTTAAAGAGCGTTCCCCAAAGGAAACTTTTAGATGACCAGAAAGCTCTCCTCCAGCGTATACTCCACAGATCGGAGGAGTGTGGCAGAGCGATAGAGGAATGCGAGGTGAGATGAAAGAGAAGCACCCCTGTGTGTAGGAATGATATGCCAAGGCTTTGAGGCATTTGTTGGTACAATATAAAGAGTCAGTCGGTTTTGTTATCTGCCAATTCTTAAACGATCTTCACAATTCTCCCCCCTACCACGAAGAGGAGGCAGCTTTTTTTTTTCCATCCCAAAGCGACATGCTCAAACCCGCAAACCTTGAGGCTTCGGACCTCATGTGATTTGTCGAAGCAGTTAGACACCCTAGCCTATCTGATTCAGAGCCGGTTAATGACCAGTTTGCCCGTGCTACTGTGTGTGTGTGTGTGTGTGTGTGTTGGAGTGTGTCTGTAGCCTGAGGAGGTTTTAGACAGGTCGGCGCTGTCTGTCAGTCACTGCACACACAGAATGACAATGGAGAAAACAAAAGCCCCTGCCATGAGGTGAGATGGTGTTAAATCATGCACTTTCATGCTGCTACTGAAACATGGATAATCCCGTGTTAGCGTTTGTCTGGTTGTGTTATTGTGCGTGCTTTAGTGTGTTGAATATATGATTTTTTTTTTGTTTGTCCCAAAGCTTATATACAAGAATAGTGTCATTTTCAATCTTTGAAGGACAGTCAGCACCACATATGACAGATGACTTTACACCCATTTTACGCCTTTGTACCCTTAAAATTGGATTCACATCTTGCAGATGCAACATTGCTTAGGAGAATTCAAGATGGATCAGATTAGCAGTTATCATGGGAGTGGGTAATGGTGGGTTTGTAGCTACAGTGGCTGATCAGGGGTCAGTGAGAAAGAAGAAGTTGAGGCAGAGGTAATACAGTGCATGTGAAGGGACCAAAATGCTCTGTGGGCTTATGATTTGTGCATATTCATAGGCAGGTATTCTTATTTTCATCACGGTGGTGAAAAAAAAAAGTCTTGCTTCCTTTCTCGTTCCTTGACCAATCAACAATCCCCATCTGTTGTCATGACAACTAGCACCTCACTTTTGCCCATTTCTTCCAGCGCGGTCGCCAGAGAGACCAGGTCTGCGTCAGCTTGGTGACAAGCTTCCCATAAGTCCAGTAGAACACCTGTTGGGCTGGGCTTTGTTGCAAAGTAGTTCAAGTACCTGAGGGGAAGAAAGATGACGCAAGTTGTAAGAAGAGTAAATGAAGCACTCCAATATTGATTAGCAACATTTCTCTAAGTTATTAATACTGTATGTTGCAAACACTGCTGGCAACCACTTTATTTTAACAATCAAATATTGATACACAAGTAACTACAGTACCATATTTCACAAAGCAGGATTAGCTAGTTAGCAAGATGAAATAGCTTTTGAATTATTTTATTATGGGATGATAACATGCATGGCTAAATCATATTCCTGAACTTAAAGTTGGGGTAGGTAAGCAATATATTTCTGCCATCATTGGGCAAAAATTCCATAATAACCGTTCAGCATATTTTAATTCAAGTAAAAAAAAAACAAAAAAAAAAACAGAATTTGAATATGCAGCCGTCATCCTACAGCTCTCCTCTCTCTGTCTAAGCCCGTCCCACCAGACAAGCATGGGCAAATGCACACGCTTCATACAGCAACCTGTACAAGTACTAGGCGTTCATTTATCCCAACGCTGTTATATAGCTGCAATTCTATGAGATACCGTCCTGTTTTCTTTACAAATGTGTGAGCCTGTAAATCCCTTTGAGATGATATACTGTGTTTCGATTTTTAATTTTAGCAAGCTACAATATCGGCGATGCATCTCAGAGATGGAGAGAAGATGTTGCTAATAGTTCAGCCTTCTGCTAACGTTAGCCGTCACGTCCCAATGACGCCAAAAATATACTGCCTACCCCGGCTTTAATATTCAAGTCAGGTTTTCCAGATTCTAATCAGTACGACCTAGATATGACACAGTGTTCACAGTTGTCTGTCTACATTTTAATTAAAAAAATCATAACCCCATAAATCTAACCTCAGACAGTGAATACCTACATGTCACCTTAGACACAACTCTGAGTTATCACTTGACAGTAGGAACTAGAAACCTGAGTATCAACACTGGACTCGTGCGTGACCAAGCTGCCTTTCACCCATGAACATGTGAGGCATATCTGACCTGTCAAAGCCCAGACTGCGTGCCAGGAGTCTCCAGTCACATCCTCGAGCACTGGGTGCATCCAAACTAGCACAGATCTTCTGGCGGATGGAGTCAGGCAAGCGAAAGGCATAGGGTCCCACTTGAGATGAAGGCAGGCAGGTGCCTCCTGAGGGGAGGGGCGAGTGGGGGGGTAGAGTCTGGATTGACAGAGAAGGTGGGAAACATTGAGACCAACCTCTGTGTGGCTTTCATTACAATTTTATCTGCGTTCGCATTTCTTTTTTTAAAGATTGTTTTTAGGGCTTTTATTGCCATTATTGGAGCAGCGGGAGAATGAGAAGACAAGAGGAATGACACGCAGGAAAGGGCCACAGGTCGGAATGCAAACAGAGTTCGCCCCTGCGTTTGCATTATTTAAGTTGACACCATTACCTCCTGGATATCCGTGTGCAGCTGGAATATCTGTCCCTCCCCTTCCACTTGTCGGACACAGATCTTACAAGTGAGCTGTGACACAGCCAGGCTCCCTCTCTCCAGGCTGAAGGTGCAGTGCAGAGGTCTCTGACTGCCGCTCCAGATGTGATAGAACGGGATCTCCTGTTAACAAAGAGAAATGTTAGAAATAGTGCTGTCAAAGTTAATGCGATAATAACGCAAATTCGTTTTAACGCCAATACTGGCATCATATGGAACTAGAAAACCTAAGGAATCCGTTAGTACCAACCATATCATACTCAAAGGGGTCCCTTGACCTCTGACCTCAAGATATGTGAATGAAAATGGGTTCTATGGGTACCCACGAGTCTACCCTTTACAGAAATGCCCACTTTATGATAATCACATGCAGTTTGGGACAAGTCATAGTCAAGTCAGCACATGGACACACTGACAGCTGTTGTTGCCTGTTGGGGTTCAGTTTGCCATGTTATGATTTGACCATATTTCTTTATGCTAAATGCAGTACCTGTGAGGGTTTCTAGATAATATTGTCATTGTTTTGTGTTGTTAGTTGATTACAATAATAAATATATACATACATTTGCATAAAGCAGCATATTTGCCCACTCCCATGTTGATAAGAGTATTAAATACTTGACAAATCTCCCTTTAAGGTACATTTTGAACAGATAAAAAATGTGCGATTAATTGCAATTAAATATTTGAATCAATTGACATCCAAGTTAGGAACTTAGAAAAGCTGAAAAATCACGGTCTCTACACTGTGATTAAAGTGGCTTTGTCCTGAGCAGCACAATCAGGATGGATCTAGAACACGGTTTCCATTTGAGGAGAGTGCAATATGCTTTATTTTGATATTGGGTGTTTCCACCAACTGGGTCTCCGTGTGTCAGAGGACAATTTATTTCCTCAGCGCACTGTTCATAAATTAGAACCACTATCAGATTTCTTGTTTTTTATTCAGAGAGGGTTCTGACTGCAATCTCGGTGCGACCGCCAAGAGAATGCAGCCGAGGGTTTGGATGTTTACAACAGAAGTGAATAGTCCATTAGCTCTATTTTCTGAGAAAATAGCCGTTCTACTGAAGTGAAATAAAGAATTTGTCATTGCCTATTAGGCTTGAACACTGACTAATTTATCAATAGTTTTATGGATCTACATCATTCAAGCTGCTGCTGATTTGTGCTCTGTAGGCATGAACACGTCCACATCTATAGGCACTATGCATATCAACAGGCTGTTATCTGGTATCTGCTGTACTCTGAGTATCTCACCTGATACTTTGCCAGTAGTTTGCTTCTCCAGTGAGTGTGAGGAATGTCGTGGATGGACAGGCGCAGATTGTGATAGCTGTCTTTGAAGAGCAGTGGCTTGGGATCCTCCAGCAAAACTCCACCCAGACTCCTCTCCAAATCCAGCACCTCCTGCACAGAGGCACAGAGAGGAAGGGCTTAGGGGACACATTGATGAACTCAATTTCATTATGGGTTTATCATTCTAACACATTTCAAACCATGCTTTCAGAAATGCTTAATTAAAAATGTGCGGTGCATTCTCTAAGTTGGTGTCTCCAAATAGAAATGTACGCGAGCTAACAGTTTGAAAGCTGTTTGAACTTTAGCAGCCAGAAATCATGTAATGTGATGCCAGTAAACTGCACACAGCACGCTCATGTTTACTAACCCGGCTGGTGTGTGAACACTTTATACAAAAGGGACCAAGAGAGGGAAAATATCTAACGTCAGCGAGTCCAACTTTCTCTGGATGGAGTGCTCACTTGCTGTTTACTTGGGGGGTTGTATCATGCTGTGCTATTTTGAGTCGTTGTTTCTAGTGGGTGTGGGAGATTCAACGTGACACCAAAGTTTTTTGCGAATAGTGTGTTATAAGTTCTAGCAACTAGGCATGTAATATGCAAATGTGTTACTTGGTGACATCACCACGTTACAGAAGAAAAGCCAGGACTTCAATCAAGGCTTTTCAGGCAGTTCAGGAGCAGTGTTTGTGTGGGGGAGTGTAACTCCCTTTGGCGTGGACTTTGGGTTTTGTAACTTTGCAGATATTTTACAGACACAAAAAACAATATAACACATAAAAAAAAGGAAAAAGCACAAAAGCATAATAGGTCCTCTTTAAAACTCACACTATAAGTATAGTATTGCCAGATTGATTGACACATCAAAGAAATCAAGAAACAGAAAGGCAAGAAGAATTTAAGTAAACGGTAAAGAAGCTGACAAACACGCGAGCAGCACCTTGAGTGCATGTGGAGTGTCGTGGATGCAGTAGATCCGGAGGCTGTAGTCCAGGGAGAGGCAGGGGGCTCGAGGGGCGAACAGTGCCAACTGCAGGCGTTTGCAGGCAGGCTGTGGAGGGCATGATTGGCCCACCATGCCGTATGTTCCCAGCTGCTCCATGAGAACATGACAACACTCCTCCTCCAGCTGCAAGTAGCACGGAGACGACAATGTCTCCTCTCCTACTGTCAACACCTCCTGCAAACACATTGACGTAGGTTTCAATGATGCCACTTTGCCGAATGAGACATCCATTATTTGGTACCAGTCAGAGGCTGCCTCACCTCCCACGCCCCCTGGTGCGTCTGTGTCTTGAGTGTAAGGGTCCAGTCAGGTGTAGGTGTGTCTAGCTGGGCACAGTGGGGCAAAGTGAGAACCACAGGACGATTCAGCAGCATACCGGATGGGCCACAGCTCACCACAGGACTTAGTACAGTCTGACTGCCCTCAGACGGTAGCCTGGAAATGTCACACAGACGGAGAACACCGGGGAGTTATCAACAGTTGCCAAAACATCACATTTCATTTATAAAAGAACATCATGGCCACGACATGGTTTTGTAACACGCTGGTATTGACGTATTTGAAGCAAACTGAATGTCAAACCTCCAGAAAATTGGCAAGAAATGAAACCACTCCAATTTCAGTGTAGAAGTTGAGACAAGTTGATCAATTTTTTTTTTATCCTCAGAAAAAGGGATAGAACTTTTCAAACAAACTTCAAGTGGTTCACAGTAGGCGAGTCGTGCATGGGGAAATTTCTGATTGAGGTGAGAATAAGGTCTGTTCTGCCTTGTGGTTGCGGAGGAGATGAGTGAAAGAGAGGAATGAAGATGAAGGGCACTCACGTCGTTTTGTCCCACTTGTTGATAATGAGGTACATCTCGTAGAACTTCCCCTGGGGGATTGTGCCGGGGGGGACCAGCAGACTCACGCCTAAGGGAGAAGGTGTAATGAATTATCTTGTCTTATGGGTGATTAACTGAATCATTGGTTGTCACAGGGTGCATATGAATTCTGGTTTCATTTGCATGTGAAAAGACAGCTGCAATATATAGTATTACCTGTGTTGGGGATAGTAAGGCGTCCTCCCAGATTACCCAGGGTGGCACTGGTGCTCAGCCCCGGCTCTCTGGAAATCGTGTGGCTGTGGTAATCTCGTTCTCTACCCATAGTACCCACCGACTTCAGGCTGAGGATCTCCCCGTCACCTAAGCCCATGTCCACGGGGAGCTCCATGGAGGAGAGAGTGGAGGCGTTATACACCTTGATTTTGAGACTTGGCAATGGGTCCAGCAAGGGAGAAGTGGTCATGGGGATTTTGTGGGGGCTGTCGTTGACCCCCTGCTGCAGGGAGAAGAGCGGCCCTCGGAAATGCCCCGCTGTGGCTGTCAGATCTGGAGGAGCTGAGGGATGCAGAGGGTGAGGGTTATCTGTGGACAGATGAGAGAAGAGAGGAGCTGGAAACCAGAAATGACACAGGCACGGCTGAGAGTGCTAAAAGTGACGCAAGTGAAATGGATTAATGCTGCTAATTAATATTTGATGGCAGGGACAAAAGAAGGGATACCATGACAAATGCTTAAAATGTAGAAAATGTAAGGCGGTAAAGAACGGAGAATTGACTAAGCGAGAGGAGATAATGGTAATAATTTATGGGATGATATAAATAGCAGTGTGGATAATGAAATGGATTGTGAACACGTGCTTCTATGAAGAAAAGAACAAGAAAAGTTGTGAAAACAAACAGACATGATAAAAAGGGAAATTGTGTGTGCATGTGTAATGAATGGCGTATGTGTGAGTTAGTGTGTGTGTGTGTGTGTGAACCTACCCTGTCTGGGAGGCTTGTAGTTGCCAGGGTGGAAGGTGGCAGTGAGAGCAGACGAAGAATCGGTGATGTCTCCATGGAGATGGCGGCATCTGCGGCGATATGTGAGCACTCCCACGCACAACACCAGTATCACACACAGCAGCAGGGCCCCCACCAGACCAGCATAGACAGCAACACCCATACCTGGGGCCAGCGCTGAAAGAGGGAGAGAAAGGCAGATGGTCAAGACAATATATAGGGACACACGTGGAAACACACAGATACAAACACAAGGGAAACACAGGCGGGAAGAAAACACAATTTAAGAGATATCATCTGATTTACTACATATCTGTTGCAGCAGAAAGTAGTATAAATTAGTTGTTGTAGTCCAAGTTAGTGCTGAAATGATTAGTCGATTTAGTTGATCATCAGAATATTAACAGCAATTATGATAATTGATTAATATCAGAAGTAATTTATCGAGATAAAATTCTGAACATTTGCTGGTTCATGCTTTTCAAATACAAGGATTTGCTGCTCTTTGAATTTTTGATTGGACAAAACAAGCAATTCGAAGATGTCACCTTGGGCTCTGGGAAACTGTAAAGGCACTTTTGACTATATACAGTAGATTCCATTACTGACATTGTATACATGATAAATTAAAATGTAATCAATGGATAAATCGCTGATTAAAATATTCAGTGGTTGCAGCCCTTCGCTCATATGGGCAGCCTCAGTTGAAATTGAACTCTTCAAGGACAGGTTCACATTTTTTCAAGTCTATCTTAAAACAATACTGACACATATGTACATTGAATGAGTTATTGGTCACTGTGATTGTTCCTCCTGTCCATTCTGGGCTTGAAGAGATCCCTCCTTAGCATGATTCCAATGTAAGTGATGGGGGACAAAATCTACAGTCCTTGTTCCGTGTAAAAATACATTAGGTGATGCAAATGTGACGCTTCAGCCGTCTGAAGTCAAATCAAATGTGTGTATCCTAAAGGTCCCATATTGTGCTCACTTTCAGGTTCATGCTTGTATTTTCTGTTTCTACTAGAACATGTTCACAGGCTGTAATGGTAAAAAAAACCCTCTTTATTTTCCTCATACCGCCTGCCTGGATATACTTGTATTTACCCTCCGTCTGAAAGGCTCCGTTTTAGTAGATTTCAACAGAATTGCAACGGAATTGCGTTGCTATGCAACAGATTGGGTCCATGTTTACTTCCTGCCAGCTGATGTCATGCACATACACTGCAACCAGAAATAAACTGGGACACATTTAAAATGTTTACGTTTGTAACGGCTTAATATAGTAGATTCACATCACAAATGGACAGAAATCCTGACAGCTTGATTCAAACTCACAGTTTCTGAATACAGGCTGTGTGTATTTCTCTGTGGATTGAGCATCATTCGTTATACAGTGTTCATATAGCACTTAAACCTGATTTATAATATAAAAGACATGAAAATCTCACATTTTACAATATGGGACATTTACGTTAGAGTTTTTAGTGCTTAAACCTGCAGTAGGCAGAATGTTTTTGGCATCATTGAGCAAAAATTCCATAATAACCTTTCAGCATATTGTGATTCAAGTGTTCTGAGGGAAAACTAGACTTCTGCACCTCCTCATGGCTCTGTTTTCAGGATTTAAAAAATGTAGCCCGTGACTGGAGAGTATGTGAAGGAGAGCTATCTCAGGTCCTTCCTTCCTGCAGCTGTCAGACTCCACAACCAGCATTGCTCCCAGTAGACCACTTATGCTTACACTTACACACCAAAAACTGACAATAACTGCACTATACTGTATAATGACTGTGCAATGTCATTATCATTATTACTACTCAGGTGTAATTCATACTGTGCAATATGTTCAGGTGGAATTTCATTTCATTCTCACTGTGCAATATCGTTTTCCACCTGTGCATTTTGTTAATAGTCTGTTTGTTGTCAATACTGTATATACTACTCCTATTTGTATACTCCCTTCTATTTAAATGGTTCATATTTTGTTACACTTTGTTTAGCTCTTTTTTTTACTGTGTTAGCTGATGCATCTTGTTTTTTTGCACTATCCCCTTTGCTGCTGTACACTGCACATTTCCCCACTGCGGGACTAATAAAGGAATATCTTATTTTAACTTATCAAACTAGGCAGCGCTGATCGAATATGAATCAATATTCTGTTACTGTAATGCCTATTTCCCGCCTCAAATGTTTTCAGAAACATCTTGTAGTGTAGTGTTTAGCTGTAAAATGAGAAAGGAAAGTTTGCTCCAGCTGATGGGCGGTGCTTGGTATTTCCTCAACTTATCCAAGGAGGGTGAAAAGAGGAGAGGTCACGCTTCATCAATGCGTCATATCTTTGGGGTACAATACATGTGTAGTAAAATCTGGTCTACACTCGCTGAAAGTGAGCCATTTGCCACGCACGACCGCAGCTCCAGTTACACTGCGCATGTATTATACCCCATACCCCATTCCCCATGTCCAGCCTCTTTCAATAGGCCTTGAACTTATGTCAACATGGTTGCTGGGTCACAAACATTCTCATTTTACAGCAAAACAGTACACTAGAAGATGTTTCTGAAAACATTTCAAGCAAGAAATAGGCATTACAGGAACAGAATATTGATTCATATTTGATCAGCGCTGCCTAGTTTGACCGTTTGGTCAGAGTTCACGAGTGATTGACAGCTGCTCATAGACGGCAGACTCCTCAGGTTACCTGTCTCATGCACTACTGTCAGGATAAAGAGACTGTTTTATAAAAACTACTTTTTTTTTTAATCATATTTGCTCCATTTCTACCCACTGCTGCTTTAATTCCTTCTTTGTGTTACTTTCAAACTACCACGGCTCAGGAAGGAAACACTGTCCAGGAAACCAAAAAGAAGGTAATTAAGCACGACAACTGTAACTGTAGAAAATAATAGGTGTCCTATTTAGGTGGATCAAATATCGATGTGACTGATCCACATTAAATACAGTTTACTTTGTCAATGTCACTGTAAAATTCACTGTTTCTTCTATGAGTGGCATAAAATCAGTCACGGCGATCAGTTACGCTGGCATCATGTTACCTTATATAAATGAAGCCAGTGAGTTTTAATACAGTGGGGTATACAGTTTTAAAAGTTGGGAAAGAAGAGAGCATTGGTATCAGGAGAGGAAAAAGTTGGATTGGTACATCCACATCCATGGTACTTCATGTGACTAAGTTAGATTGTTGAATTTATTTTAGCTTCAGCTGAAGTATATAATGTATTTTTACACAGGACTGTGGATCTTGTCCCCCATCTGTTACATTGGAATCGCATTAGGGAGGGGATCACTCCACAGCCAGTATGGACAGGAGGAATGATCATAGTGACCGATGACTCTTTCAAACCTATTCTTTAACTCTGGCAGTATGCCTGCTAGGATGTAACCGGCGTTCAATTTGATTCTAGCTACATCTTTTTGTGGTTGAAAAAGATCATCCAGGAAAGCAACGTTAATAAACAGCTCCTTCGAGCCGGCAGGGGGGCGCATCCGACAACAAAAGTCGGCATGGATCGAACTGGTGGGGGGCGGTGTGGTTGGCCACAACTTCACCTGCTCGCTGTTGGGCTCCCTCTCTTTTCTCCTGCTGAGTGATTGGCTGTGACTGGTCAGCAGGCCCACCACAGCCTGCTTAGCCCGGACTCCCCAACACTAGCCGAGCCGTACCCAACCCAGACACGTGTGCCAGTCACACCACAGCAGAAAAGAGGAGCAGACAATGAGTGAGGTTGGCGTGAGACAAAGAAGAGTAAAAAAAAAGAAGAGGGGGGGGCTGGATAAACAGAGGAGGAGAGAGCTAGAGGAGAGGCAATTTGGCAAAAGGAATAGGAAGGAGTTAGATAAGGTTGTGATTTGTTGAGAGGACAGACGGATTATAAGTGTGGTGATGAGGAGAGGGGAGATAAGGATAGCAGTGCTTGAGGAAAAGGCCTGCGTTTAAAGAGCAGGAGAGAGTGAGGAAGAAGTTGGAGGAAGCCACAGAGCAGCAGTGAGAGTAGAAGAAAGGGTGGAGGAGAGGGAAGCCGGCAGACGGGCTGGCAGAGGAGAGCTCCCGTGCTCACGTGGCGCGATGGAACCGAATCCGACAGCCATCCGCACTTATTACCAGAAACGGAACAATAGCGAATTAGGTGCATTACCGTGGCTGCTCTCCCCTGAGCCCACGTCACATTGAGCTAGAGGAATTACCATCACTTCGAATGTAAACTATATCACAGATTAACTTAAAGTCAGACAGAAATCGACTGTTTTTCTCCAGCAAGTGCTATGCTTCCACCTCATAGAGCCTGTATGGATCAAAGAGTCTCAGCTTAGAGGCATGTCATTTTGCAGATTTTCTCCCTGCAACATATTGGGATAGAGCCAAATTAACTGTTTTTGGGGCAGTTTGTTTAATTACAGCAGCATCTATTAATCTCTTTGCTGTTATCTTTTTTTCTCAGTTCAGTTTCAGTTATGTAACTGATGCAATGTGCTAACATGGAGCCAGCTCAGAAACCTATGTTACGCTTAGTCAACATACTAGACATGACGGGATAACAACACTCATAAGCAGGCTGGACAAGAAGGTGAGGCGTGTCTGCACTGAACTCGATGTGAGGTGACAACAAAGTGTGGATAGACGGGCTCAACGCACAATGCTGCACGCTCCACGTGCGAACACAGATGTTAGGACTCCTCATCTGTATGAGCACACAGACAGACACGAACACAAACAGTATGAAGCAGTGAAAGAGTGAAGTCATGGGAAGGTGAACTTACGATGGCTTGCATGTTCAATAGAAATCTTTTTATCTGTTTGAACAGGAGAAAAAAACAAGAGAAGAAGAAAAGAAAAAAAACACAACAACATAAAAATGGATGGACTAGTCGTTATGCAAATGAAAGATACAATAACATAATACAAAGCAAAGACGGGAAAGTAAACAATAGCTCATCAATATGAAAATAGAAATGTAAACATAAAAGGCCTACTGCGAGCAAGAAAACATACTTTTATATCTAAAAAAAAAAAATAATAACCTCTTCTTGAAATGCGTGAGAATATGTGGCATTGTGAAATGAAGTTCAGCATAATTGTTTATATAATGAACAAACAGAGAATAAAAGCCTAAAAGAAATGACTGCGAGAGAGATTGGGATCATTTGAATGAGAGTGGCAAAGTGAAAGACAGTTCTGAACATGAGCAAGGACGCCGGTGTACTAGTCTACAATGTAGATTGAAATGCCTTTATACACCCCACAAGGTATGTTATCAATGGATGTATAAAGACAACTGGATACAGCGTTCGAGGCGGGAGTAGCGTTTCCTTTAACTCCGCCTCCCAGCCCTCACTCCAGCCTCGATCTGGGTCTCTCCACGGATTTACAGACGTCTCTTTCCCAATGTAAGTCAATGGGAAAAAATCTTTTTGGGCCCAATGGACACGGAAGTTGTTATACCACCGTTTAGCTACTACAAAAAATTGCTTCACAGCCCGGCGCTCTTCCTGGGGGCTTGTTGTTATCACCTTCATTATGTGGAAAAAAACGCTCTATCCTGACGGCACCAACGACACCAACGTGAATCATCCCTGAGTGGTTTGATGAATGTCGAAACCGTCTTTCAGGATCACGCCACTTACTAGATCTCAAACCAGATAGCCTTCTCTCCCGAGGATCATCAAAACACCAAATGGTTCTCCCTGACGTCTATAGCATCCAATAGCAATTAGAACCTACTAGGAGGCAGTGGAGACGTTGGTTTGTGGTGTCTCGAAGCATTTTACATTTACGACTGCGGTATTTAGCCGATCCTCAGAGGGATTAACAATTAGTGAGACATCAGAGTCAGCTGTTGTTTGATTGTTTGAAGCATGGCGGGAACGTAAAGAGTCACAATGTCATCGGGACAATTTGTGACCGCAGAATGATCACATTAATGAATAAATCAGTAACCTGTAGTTTGCCAAGTGACACATTTACAGATTCCCAACAGCACAGTGCTTCCCATCTCCCCTCTGCCAGAGCCACTTGAATGCATGTTTTCCTGACAGCCTCCTGAGAGCACTCTGCTCAGGCAGTGTATTTGTCTAATCTGGCTGCTCCATAGAAGCCTGTTTATGTCAGGGCTCGCATGCATGTCTGATAGAGTTGAAGCACAGTGTGCACATGATCCCCCCTTCCCCGTTGCACGTGCATTTATGAGGGTTGTCTGCATGCTTGAGCGTGTTGGTTTTATGTCGTCGTGTGTATGTGTTATTAAGTGTGTACTTGAATGTATCTCAGTGCCGCTGTGGATGTGCGTCTCAAAGATTCTAATGCGCTGTCAGCTGGATTCCTCCCAGCTCATCACGGGCTGCACATTGGGTGTCAGTGTGAGTCTAACTCACTCTCATATGCTCTTCCCTGTGCTAATTTTTCGACTCGGCCGTGTCATGCTCGCTTCCCACTCCTTCCTTAGCCTGCACTTGCTTCATCTCCCTTTCTCTCTCTCTCCATCTGTGCTTTTTAGATGTGGATCACTTGACTTCTCTCTTTGTGAACCTAAATTTTGCCTCATGAAACATCTGTCTGCGATTTAGCTGTTTTACTTTTCATCTCTCTCTCTCTCTCTACATCATTCGTGCTCTCAACGTGCTGCAGTGCCAAATCACCTTGGGAATACGGTTCTATACAAAATAGCTTTGAAATGCAATACACCTTATGAAACTGTGAACTATGAGCAAAAATATCACCGCCAATTATCAATTCAACAAACACCTGAAGCAGCAAATGGGGAGGTGACCCCTAAAAGACCCTTTTCTTTCAGATATCAGACAGTTGAACTATGTGCACTAATGAACTGAGTTCAACAGAGGCTGATCTGTATTAAAGGGCCAACTGAAGAATTATATATAAATATATATGAGCCAAATATTTACACTCATTTGACATTTAAAAACCGCCACATCGTTCAGGTGACTTACTGCGCGCACACAGCCCCTCAGTGCAGTTCTTGCTCTCCATCATGCTGCCGCTGCAGTGCTTTCCTCCATTTCTAGGTGGGGGGGCTTGGCACTCGCGACTGCGCCAGTGGGTGCACTCTGTCCCACAGGCGGACCACTTTGCCCATTCTGTCCAACCTCCATCCACTGGAATGAGACAGCAGAGATGTGAGCCATTTTATACGGCTAAACACTTCAATCAGTGCAGGTACAGTAGAGGGGAATTGGGCATGACTTTATAATGCGGCGTGATGCATGTGTAATGGCTTGAATTGTGTCACTTTGCAATTTGCAAAAATGCATTCTATGGTTTGTATTTGGAAACAGGGTGGCAGGAATGGTGTGTGACAGTAAATCAGATAACACTATGTTCCTGATGTAGGTGACTTTTTACGATGAAATCAAAGCAATTATATGACTGAATGCTATTCTGTCCTGGTTGGATGAAGTTGTTTTTTGAGTTGAAAACATTTGTAAAGGGGTCAACAGCCTGTTTCTGTGGAAGAGCACTGATGAAATCCAGCAGCAGATGTTCTAAAAGTTTTAAAATTCATCCTGGCACTTCCTGCAAAATGGCCCATTTGGGAAATTTCCTGATATTCCAGTGCGTGACTACTTTGTCTGAAGACGTTATAAATATTACAGATGAGTATGTCATCTTCACCTGGGCACAGTGTGGTGCAGGTCACTCTCTGGAAGGGTGGGCCCTCACAGAAGGCTCCTCCGTTCAGAGGTGCAGGATTGGTGCAGCTGCGTGTTCGTCGCTGCCAGCCCCGCCCGCACCGAGCGTTACACTCTGACCATTCAGTCCACGAAGACCAGCCTCCGCTCACTGACAGAGAGACACACACAGACGGGCAAAGTGAGCGAGTCCGGCAGTTTATAGCTGGTCAACTTGAACAGAATATAGACACCAAAAACGCAAAATCCAAAGTAGAAACCCTGACATTTTAGTAATAAATAACTGTGTTTTTAAAGGATTTTAAAATTTAAATCAAATTTACTAAATATATGTTATGTATTTACAGTATGAACCTTCAGTTTTCCAATCGGGTTTTCATCCCATACAGCATTTATCCAACTGTCTACCACTTTTATATGCTTTGTAAATACAGAAAGTAGTTCCTATTGATAGTTCAAAAGAGTATGATGGTTTCCGAATTATATTTCGTTACAATTTATGCAAACTGACACAAAAGTGCAAGATATGTAAAGTTCATTCAATAATTTAAGATTTAAATTTGGTATAGGGCTGCTAAAATGGAAAATGTTCTCATTTGCAAGTCACCTATTATCACATCAACATAGTGCATCATGAAACCAATCTGACCATGAACACATGGATGATTTTGATAACTATGTCATGTCATGATGATTCATAAACCAATCTTCCCCAAATGGAAGAGAGGGGAAAAACATGTCTGTGTTACCATAAACAATCAGAGTAGCCGTGCTGCTGCGTCTTTTGGCCACCACGTTACGAGCCACGCAGGTGTAGTTGGCGGTGTCTGAGAGTCGGGCCTGTTTGATGATCAGATCATGGTCGATGGTGATCAGGAAGTTGGAGTCCTGCGATGGATCTATGACATCCTCGTTCTTCAGCCAATCCACCTGTACAGAGGCAGGCACGCACAAATCTTCAGACAAAGTGATGAAATTAATGAAAACAGAAAAAAAAACGAAAAAAAAAAACAGCAGCCAAGATTTTAGTTGAAAAAACAACAACAAAATAAACCTTTGTACTCTTGAACCTCTGTGTTATTATGCATTATTTTGAACGATGGATTCCTTTCATTCTTTTGGCAGATAACTGCACATAAATCATTGTACAAATCAACAGGTGTGTATGCATAAACATGAGACAGCTCACCACACACAGTCCCTAGTCAGTAAACACTATAAACCTGCTGCAGAGTATTGAGACATCACAACACGCTCCAATGCTACATGTGGTATTGATCAAACAGACAATATTTGATCATTTCTAGTTTGCTCAGGAAAAATATAATTTGTGGCCTCTTTTGACCAAACTCACTTTTATTTTTGAAACATCCTCTTTACTAAAGAACATAACATCATAGCAATACATTTATCTAGGTGTTATTTTACGTCACACAATAACACTGAAAAGAACAATACAGCTTGGCAGAACATAAATGTTTACTCGAGAAATAAAAATCTACATTTATGATTTTTTTGTTTTCTTTTTTATAATATCTTGCTGCACCGCTGTTTTATGAGAGAAATAAAAGTGTTTGATATAATGGTGCACAGTCAAAGCAGCTTAGTGTTAAAACATGACACAACGTGAATTTCAGCACAGCCCTTTCTTAGCTACGTTGCTTAAATAGCAGAGCATATTATTACTGATTGTTATATGTTTTGGAGAGTTTTTTCTTGATGATGCACGTCGCTTAAATCTCTCAAACCGCAGTGGCTACACCCTTTACTATGCTGCCTTGTGTATCATGTTTATGCTGCTATATAACTTATTATTTATATCTCAGCTTTGCCATCTCCCTGGAGATATCGAGATATACAAAATATAAATGATCTTAAACTATTACCCTTTAGTATGAAAAACACAAATGTCAAATTTGAAGTAATAGAGAGAGGAGATGAGGAAGGAGAGGTCTACCTCGGCGGCGGGCATGCCTTCCGGGGGTCGACACTGCAGCAGCACCTCCTGCTCCAGTCGCACCTCCCGCCCCAGCGGCTCCTGCTCGAAGTTCTTCCTCAAGTCTACAGGGGGCGACACACATGTAGTCAGCAGTTAGTGAAGGCTGCGCCGTGACAGCAGTGACACCCTGTGACATTGGTTGTCACACATTCACACACACACACCATGCAAAGCCCCCCAAAAAGCCTCTGTCACTGAGTCGTGTTTTTTCCCTTCATATCCTCATAAACATGCAGGGTGTCAATCACACTATGCCACCCATTACCACGGGGGACTAAGATGGAGAGCTACAACAAATTTATTTGCATATATACTTAAGCTGACACATTTGACAAGCAAAAAGTCGGAAACATTTGCCCTTCCGCTGTCTCCCTTCTTTCCTCTCTCTCACACACACACACACACACACACACACACACACACACACACACACACACATAAATACAGCCTTGGTACTGACATGCAATGCGAACGTAGGCACGGTTGCTCTTGGTGGTGCCAGCCGAGCTCCAGGCCACACACTGGCACCAGTAGTCCTCCAACCCAAACAGCTCCTCCACCTGGGTCCTCGCCACCGAGATGTCCACTTCCCGCACCACCAGACCTGTTCAGAGAGAGAGAGAGACAGAGAGAGAGAGAGAGAAAGATAGAGAGAGATTACTGGGGCATATTTTTCACAGTGCATATAAATAATGCATTGGCTGTGGGCCAAAGGCAGTTAACGTGCACATAAAGTCCTATGGGAACTAATGGATTATGTAGTTGAAAATGATGTTTGTAATTGAGTATGATGTTTATGTCTGTGAAATACAAGGTGACATTACTATGTGTGTGTGTAGTTTAGAGTCCACCTCTATGTGGGAAAGTATTACCCGTGAGCTGGTCCAGGCTCTCTCTGGTGACGTGATCGTTTTGATTGACCCATTCTCCGTTACATTTGAAGTAGATCTGGGTGGCTGGCGATGCCCGGCACCGCAGCTGGACCGGCCGGTTCTTTACGATGAAAGCGTCCTCCGGCTCCAGCAGGAATTCTGGGAGAGGTTCTGCCGGCGCTGACGGAAAGGAGTCGGGGAGAACCTCGGCCTCGCTGTAGTCGCTCTCTGAAAACACAGAACACATGAGATTACTCTCCGTCAATGGAAAGACCTGAGTTGAAGTGTCTCGAGCAGTGCGGCAAGACTCCATCTCTGACCTCACTGTTGAGGAGGTAAGAAATAAGCAAAATGACAAATTTGTCCCTCAGGGATCAATAAGCTATCACACACCTGGAGGGAGTGTGATGTGTGTGTATGATGACACCTTGTCTCAACCCAGCTTTCAGCAACAAATCTGTCAGCAGTGTTTCACGAAATACATTGAGGCAACCATGTTGGTGTATTTCTAGAAGACATTTAAGGTGTTGACAGTTTGCGCTGTAAATGGAGGGGCACTGTGATATTTTCGCCTCCGTGTATTGCCAGTAATCTGGTCAACGCAGGCTTCCTGCTCTGGTCGCTCTGCAATAATCCGTGCCTCTCAGCTAGGGAGGAGAGCTGCTGACCTTCCACGGACCGGTCCTGTTGATCGCACATTATCCCCTGACATTTTCGATGTGACACCTTCCTCCTGGCAGGAAGGACACGATATCTCTGACCTCTTCGCTCTGACTTGTTACTTTAATAATGATGGGTAGATACCAGGCAGTATATCAATGAGGCAATGTTATTGGCTACTAGTTTTCATAGCAGTAGATAGATTTAAGTATATGTACTGATAATAGGGCTGTCAAAGTTAACGCGATAACACGTCAATACAAATTCATTTTAACACAACTAATTTCTTTAACGCATTAACGCAATCGATCTTCCGTAGGTTGCAGTGGGCTCAGTTGTAAAGCTAGAGTGAAGATACTGGCATCACGGGTAGAAAACCTAAGGAATTCATCGGTACCAACCATGTCATACTAGCTTGTCGCGAAGGAGGTTAAATAACGCTCCAAACTTGTGCTAAATTTTGGTGAGGAAAACTGGCATGGGCATTTTCAAAGGGGTCCCTTGACATCTAGATATGTGAATGAAAATGGGTTCTATGGGTACCCACGAGTCTCCCCTTTACAGGCATGCCCACTTTATGATAATCACATGCAGTTTGGGGCAAGTCAGAGTCAAGTCAGCACACTGACAGCTGCTGTTGCCTGTTGGGCTTGAGTTTGCCATGTTATGATTTGAGCATATTTCTATGCTAAATGCAGTACCTGTGAGGGTTGATGGACAATATTTGTCATTGTTTTGTGTTGTTAATTGATTTCCAGTAATAAATATATGCATACATTTGCATAAAGCAAGCATATTTGTCTACTCCCATGTTGATGAGACTATTTAATACTTGACAAATCTCCCTTTAAGGTACATTTCAAACAGATAAAAAATGTGCAAGCCCTAACTGATATACTCAATAACTTTGCTATGTACTACTTTTTTCGAGGGTCATCACGTTTGCCAATTGCAAGGGGGGAAATTGTGATTTTAATTTATATAAATAAAGCTGACTTGACAGCTACAAGAGTATCATAATGATGTATAAGGATATAATGACAGGAATTGTCAAACACATCACATCTCCAGCTGTTGGTACTGGCATCGGACTCATAAATTCTGTATCACTCAGACTTGTCTGTTTACAGGGCTGCAGGGTGGCAGACTATATGATGCAAGCTCAACCTATGCCAACACTTCACCTGTCCATCATGAATTGTATCCTTGTGTTTTTGAGCAAAACACTGAAGCAAAGCGGGCAGGCTGGAGAAGACCTTGTTACATAACACCTGCTAACAAGAGGATTGCAGCAGTAGCCTCTGCCATAAAGAATAACCAGACAACAGTATAGCTATAATGGTCTGCCTGGAACCTGACATGTATAGAACACATATAGCAGAGAAATACAACTATACACTATATAAGGTATGTTTCAAAAGCAGGTGCCAAAAATGTTCTTTACATCATCTACTGTCAAACTCTTACCGTTACTTTCTGACTTTCCCTTTCGGGTAATCCAGGTTCTTATGAATTGTTAATGGGTCTGACCTTCCAAAAGAAAACTTTGCTCTGCTTACGAAAAAGATCTGAATTCAATAAACATTAAATGGAAGACTGGAGCGGAATGCAGGAGATTGACGGGGTCGGCTCCAGACAGGAGATGCCAAAAAGGTATACGGGGATATCCAGCCCAGTGCACTTTCTTCCCTTAACATACACACATACACACATACACATGCAGGCATAGCTCATTGTGCTTTTCTCAAACGGCAGCCTTTACGGTGCTACAGTTTTTACATCTCTACATTCAGTGGATAAAGAAAGAAGAGTGAGGGCAGATGAGGCTACTTAAAGCAGACAAATGTGCAGTGTTCAGTTTTCAAAATGTATCGAGCCCAACCTGATCAGTTATTCTACAACCGGGGAACAAGAGAAACTACTTAGAAAGATACCATCTCCTATTTTAAGAAAGGGAGCGCTTCCCCAACCCCCCATCCCACTATTCCCCTTGACAGATTGTCTGAGACATTAGAGGAAAGCAAAGAGGAACACAGAACATGAAGGAAGAGGGAGAGAAAGTTGTGGCAAGGCCAGGAGGGATTCATGGGATTCAAAAGGCTGTAGCATCTTCAGATATAGGGACGGCACCATCTTTTGACCCAAATCTCCTCCATCACCTCAAAAGGGCCGGCCAGGACAAAAGAAGCTGAAGCAGCACAGTTCAGAGGCTGGCAGCGTTGTGGCCACAGGACAGGCAGAAAGGCCAACAGCTGCTCCGGGCCCAACAGACATCCAGGATGGACCCGTCATCCTTAATCTGTCTCTGCCTGTCTCCACCGCAAACACATCCTTGTGACTTCCTCTAGAAGGACCTTCCACCAACTACATTTATTCACTAACCCGTGACCCCAAACTGAACCCTCCTCACCACTGAATGCTTTGCTTCACCCAGACCAGCGCTGTACAGTAGAAGCAGAAATGCTTATTCAGGTGATGAGTAAGCAAAGTGTGATCACAAATATGAAACACATGATTACTTGTTAGGGGTGTAACGGGAGACTTTGGCCAATCACAGGTCATTTCAGAGAGAGCGTTCCTATTGAGTGTTCCTATTGGCTGTTCTCCGGTCATGTGCCTGGTGCTTAGCGTTCCTTCAAGAGATTTCAACATAGCTGCCGGGTCACGAACTTCATCATTTTACAGCTAAACCGTGCACTACAAGATGATTCTGAAAACATTTGAGGCGAGAAATAGTCATTAACATAACATAATAATGATTCATATTTGATCAGCGCAGCCTAGTTTGACCGTTTGGTCGGAGTTCGCGAGTGATTGACAGCCGGCTCTCAGAGACAGCAGCTGGACAGCAGACCTCAGATCAGCTCTTACTGCTTTTTTTCCTCCGGTCTGTGAAATCTTGTAGATGCTGTTAGGAGCACCGGTGGACACAGAGGCACATGATTTTTTTCAGGTTACCTGTTTCATGTACTACTGTCACGATATAGCGACCGTTTTATAAAATTATATATTTTTTTTAATCATATTTGCTCCAATCTCACTAACTTCAGCTTTAACTCAATGCTTTATTTCATTTGCATAGAGATGTGCCCTCTCAGTGTATGTGCCATCTCAAAGTAGTGCTATAATGTTGGATGTTAAATGATAAATGCAAATGCAGATCCCACTATTCTGATTGCGTAATAAGGTAATTTTTTTTTTATAGCTTAGATTTAATCCATATGGTGGTGGGTTCTTTATGACAGTTTTCCTAAAATTGTATTTTAAAAAATCACAATATATCGCCTTGCTTCCAGTATCGTAATATATCGCGATATGTTGAATCTTATAATGATATGTATATATACACAGCCGTATTTCTTGTACATGTAGTAATACTAATAATACGCCACAAAAAACTTAAGGAGTAATAAATGATTTAGTACATTTAGACACAGCTACACAGTAAAGTAATCATTTCTCATCAGTTGGTTAAAAACCCAACCACCAATAAAAATGACAGATGATGAAAATGTTTTCATGTCCTTTTGACTATTTTCATTGACCAAATCTGCTCTCTTTTAATTGCAAATCAGTTTTTCCAAAGATGGTGTACACACACATGTTTCACCATTTTTAATCCCACCAGAGCTGCTGGCTTTACCATCTCATCTGGTGTTTTGGTCACACAGTGAATGTCGTGCATTTACAGGTCACGATTAGGGCTGCAACTAACGATTATTTTCATTCGTCGGTTGATCTGTTGATTGATTTTTCGATTAATCGATTAGTTGTTTGGCTTACAAAATGCCAGAAAATGGCGATCAGTGTTTCCCAAAGCCCAAGACGACATCCTCAAATGTCTTGTTTTGTCCACAACTCAAAGATATTCAGTTTATTGTCATAAAGGAGTAAAGAAACCAGAAAATATTCACATTAACAAAGCTGGAATCAGATAAATTTCACTTTTTTTCTTGTTAAAAAGTGACTAATTTAATAGTTGACAACTAATTCATTAATCTTTGCAGCTCTAAAAACACTTAATATCACAAAATCACGCGTAGGAATTGTGGAAACACAATGCCCCCGTCACACCCTGGCAGGTGTCTAGACTTCATGTCACTTATACTGCAAGTAGGTGCACATGCAGGTAAACACAAACAAATGTGAATAATGAAAGTTAACACATCACAAAGTGATACTTAACCTTGCACATGAATCACATTTATCTCCGTGCTTCTCTCACAATCCTCTCCTGTCTTGTTTTCTCTCCTCACATCCCTCGCTCTCCTCTTACTAAGCTGTCGCCTCCAGTATTTCAGACTTTGAATTCACTGTCAATAACCAATTGTGTTGCCCCTCCCCGCCCCTCACCCCCGCTCTTTTCCCTTTGTCCGCCATTGATCGCTCGGTGTTCAAACATCGGCTGAAAAACACAGCCTGTCACTCTTCAGGCGCGATGAGAGAGGGGGTCGGGGGCATGGGGAGAGAAGGAGGAAGAGAGGAATAATGGCAGCAGAGACAGACAAACAGAGAGAGACGGTGGTTCAGACGGAGACAGAATGGGAGGAGAGCCCTGCGTTCTTGGGTAAACCGCTCTCTGTGCAGTGTGTGTGTGTGTGTGTGTGTGTGTGTGTGTGTGTGTGTGTTCTGGGGCCTACAGAGAGGCACAGTTTAATTAAAACACTTTTGGATGACAGAGGTAGGAGACACAGACAGACAGCTTCTCTCCTGGATAATGGAGCCGGGGGTTTAAAGTGGAACCTGTGTTTTTGGGCCAGCGTACAAACATCCATCAGAGCTCAGCAGCCGGCAATTTGTGCGGAATGGAGGAAGACAAGAACTCCTCGCCGTGCATCACAGCAAGTCTTTTATTACTCTAATGACAGACAGCAGACAGCTAGAGAGCAAACACAGGCTTCTGGGTATTCTTTTCCAGAGCACAGGAACACACGCACGAAGACCTAGACGCCAGATGACAACCTATGCTTATACAGTATACATTCTCACCCACTCTTATTCATGTATGCTAAACTCAAATAGCGAGGCTGAAGAAGGAGTCCCCTCCGTCGGAGTGCAAAGCTTCAGTGCGGTGTAACCGAGAGTCGGAGTGACAGTGGTGGAGCGAGGCCACACTAGAAGGCAGGACCGCGTGGGAGAGAGTTAGAGGGAAGCTGGACAGAGGTGACAAGATGGGAAGATAGGAAGGTTGGCCAAAGACAGGTCAAGAGACACTAATAGACAAGTGGAGAGGAAAGAGACGATGGAGCACACACACACACACACACACACACACACACACACACACAATACTGGGCTGCTATAATAACTGGCAAAGAAAATGAATCACAGCAATGTCTGTCTTTGTCTCTGTTGTTCTTTCTGCCCTCTGTCTTTCTCCACCCTCTTTTTTCCCTCGCCTCTCATTCACACACACACACACACACATACATGGACAAACTGTAATTTTCTTAGCCCCAGCGCCTCTAGCCAGAGTGGAATCTAAAGCGTCTGTACTTTATCATTACCTTTACAGAGTTAGTCATTACTGTCCCCTCCAGTGCCCTCACTATCCCAACACTGCACTCACAAGTGGGGGAAAAGAGAGCCATAGAGAATAAAGAAGAATAGTTTGAAGTAGCCAAACAACAGAAAGACGCTATAGGAGACATGGGGGTCAGGTTGTGTGTGGCAAGATAATTTTTTTCTCTTTCTTATGCATGCTATGAGGTCAAAAACAAACAAACAACAGCACAGTGTCCCACCTCCTCCCTTCCGCTTTCCAGTTCGGTGTCTGACATGGGAGTGCTTTTATTCTGGCGCTCCCCTGACTCCAGTCCTCCTTCCCTCCTGCCTGCTGGATTCAAAGCACTTTGTGCAGCTCCACTAGACTTCAAATGACATCCTACAGCCTTAAACGCAAACACACACACACATATAGCCCACAGCTATAAAGCTCAACTGGTTCGCTGAGCCCACTAAGGACAAACAGCTGTGAGGACAGACAGTCAAATGTGACAACACCGCTGGTTACAGAGGAAACAAGGCCAGTAAATAGAGTGATCAGGAGACATTATGTAGCATTGACTGGGCTGAGCATATCCATCATCCTCACCCAATATTCCTCATTATCATCATTCTTGCGAGGAAGCCCTAAGGTGGAGTCACGCGCGGCACGCAGAGGCAGGTCGAAAGAGACAGAGATGGATGGGGGGAGACAGTCTCTCCTTGCCTTCCTTAAAGGACAATTACATTGAGTGATTGATATTCAGACTGACCTCATCCTCATCAGCCTGAAAACAACTCGCTACGGGAGGAGAGGGAAGAAACCAGCAGGGAGGGAAAAGATGAAGTGAAGAGACTGGAAAAAAAGCAAGTGTCGAGATTTTGATGGAAAAATCACAGAATGTGTGAGCGGGACAGTCTCAGTGTGCATGTTGGCATGATGCCGGGCATGAGGCGACACAAGAGCAGGTTGGAGCGACGCAGCATCACTTCTCACATCAACAAAGGCAGACGAGGTGTGAGAAGTCATGCGGTTCACCCATCTGACTGAACACCCTCGCACAAACACTTACAGTATAAGCAGCCCGTTTGGGCGCAGACGGGGGGGGGGAGGACGAATTGGTCATCTTCTAATAGGAAATGTCGTTGATTCACCGGTGACTAACAGACGCCATTATTTTTCATTTCATCACGGTTGCTGTGAGGCAACAGGAGGCAGGAAGCAGAAATTGACGTCCAGCTCGGAGCAACACGGATCCGTCTCTGTGTGCTCTCTCATAAAGCCTTCCACACGTAGGCTTTGAAAGTTCTTGTTTGGATATTTTGATACTACCACCAAGATGTGCACCTGCGGCGGCTCCACATGGCTCTGCAGCCGGTTTCTTTGTACTCACCATGGTGACTCTCTAACTAACAGACTTCATGTCTCACACAGGCCGGCACACACATTCCTCTTCAAGTCCTCCTTGATACTTACCTTTTTTTCTGCCTGTAGCTCTTTGTGTTTTCTTCCCCCTCTAAAAAGCAAAATTGCCAAGCTTTTTCTTTTATAAGACCAAAGGAAAGGTCTGATATTTGAGAAATACACCTACTTGCCATTTTGCCAAGAGTTAGATAAAGAGAACAATAGATTCATCTTTGTGTGTCTGTGTACAGCAACAGGTCTTGCTGAAAACAAACACTAGAAACAAGAGAAAGCAGCTGGGCTAGCTCCATCAAAACACTCTCCAACAACCTATTAACTTCATATTAACTGTTAGCTAATTACACATTTGAAACTTTTTTTGAAGAACCACTGCTACATCTCAAAAATCCCTCATGGTGTAATTTCTACATTTCTTTTGTTAATTAAACTCAGGTGATTAGCTAGTGAACACACTTGGGATGCAAAACCGATTCCGTAAAAAAAAAAAAAATATTCAATGACTGTACAAACTGAACTGTAGGCTTGTTGAACCGTTGCACCACTATTAAAAACAGGCCTGCTAATTATTTAATGAGGTGCCAGAGACATAGAAGAGGCAATTATCTATATTGCATATTGCACATATCAATTATCAATTATCATAGGCCTGTTAGCCTGTCTTATTTCATGTATTAAATCAGTGTTATGGCTTCATATAATCTAGAAATATCATTCATTACTATCAATCTATTTATATATTTTGGAGTTCAAACACATTGGAATTGGTTATGTGTTTCTTCTCCCTAATGTGCAAAACAAACCAAACCCGTGACCCGAAAAAAACGCATTACGAACCAAACCGTGGGCTTGTTGAACCGTAGCACCACTAGAGCACACCTAATGGTGCTGCACAGATGAATGATTTGTCAATGCACAACTCCATCTGCATAGATCCTTATACCTCATAAAGTTATATTTTTACTTTTGTATTTAAAAAATGAAAAAGTGTTATATAGGCTACAACATGAATAATAAAACAGCTTTCTGGGGTCTTGTTTTAACTTATGCTATCCGTCTCTTGAGTGAGTAACCTACTATGCGGGGTTAACACATCCTGGGCCGAGTGTTGCCAGGTCAGATTGACAGTTTCCAGCCCAATCACAATTTAAAAGCCACTCAATTAAAAAAAAAAAACAGCCCAAATCATAACCTTAGCACAGTAGAAAACACATCATAAGCATACACAGCTTCATATCTACGCCAAATAACCAAAGATAAAATGTTAGATAGCCTATATAGACTATCACAACCAACAAAGAGTGCAGTCAGACAACCAAATACACACATTCCCGTAATGATGATCACGTCAAGGTAAGTAGGTCCTCCCTTATCCCTAACGACAACTGAGTACAACTCATGTAAATCAAATATTTCTCAAATTAAATGAGTCATTAATATGAGTGGACACAAGAAAAGTAAATACGTTTTGTATCTCTATTGTTGACCGTAAAATGACAGCTTGTTTGGTCATATTGTTTTCACAATATTTCCAAAACTATTTTCCCCGCCCACATTAACCAAAAGCAGGGTTGTCTCGAATACCATTTTTTGGGCTTTGAAGCTTTGGTGAGAAATATGCGAAGGTATTCAAGGTTTTGCGGAGCAGCGTTTCAATGCCCGGGGTAGTGCCGTTACTGCACTACTGTACACACACGCACCTCTACACACAACAAACAGTGATATCTTTCTGACAATAACTGATAATAATTAATGCTAAATATGAATACTGAATAATGTTGTGTGATTTTTCCTTATTTCATGGGCTATTTGGGGATTTATACATTATTATTTTATACTTATGTATAAAAAATAAAAAAAGATTTAAAAAAACAAAGCATTTGAATACTGATTTGGAGGTCGAATACCATGGCCATGGTCGAAGCAGCAATCTGGCAACACTGTGTGAGGCTAACACTGCTCTGGACCTCTTGTCTTGTTGGACACATGGGTGAAATTGTTGACTTTCCAACACTAACTTTGAACACAACAGGACACAAACACCTGTTGTAAATGTTGGAGTAGCTTTTTCTATTCTTTCCCTATAACCAAAAAAAAACCAAGAATCCCAACCAAATATTGTCGACTAAGAATCACATAATAATAATCATGTTTGTTAAGGGAACTCGTGAGCTGCAACTTGTTGGAAATTCATAATAGCGGTGGGAATGTCACGCCTTTGATTAGTTCCAACACGTGGATGAGGGCGTCTGCAGAGTGACTATTTCTGCGGAGTGTGAAGCCTCCTCTGCTTTATCAAGATAGATAGGAGGGTGAGCATGCAATTGATTGTGCAAGGCGCGCGTGCAAGAAGCGAATGCGAGTGAGTAAGAAAGATGCAATCTGTGTGAGCCAGAGAAAGAAAGAGGGATAGAAAAGGTGTGTATGTGAGAGAGAGAGAGAGAGAGAGAGAGAGAGAGAGAGAGAGAGAGACAGAGGGCGGTGACAGGAGGCTGGAAAGCAGATTGTCAGAAGGAGAAGGCCGAGCGGGTGATTGAGATGCAGAGTGACAGAAATGCTTCGCTTGTCCATCCAGCATGTCCGGGTAGCAGGAGGAGAGAGAGCAAGCCTGAGGACATGATAACACACACACGTGTGCATGCACACACTAATGCAGAGGTTCGCAAGACCTCATTTACAGATCTGTGTGTTGCCCTACAACCCACTAATTGTAAATCAAGTGTGACCTGCCCTTTTTTTTAAAAGGACTCACCTTCTGTCTCTTTTTTCCTATAAGCCCTTGGCGGTTGGTTAAAATGGCTCTTAATAAGCCCTGTTGGAGGTGATGCCAGGGGGGAAACACACAGACACACACATGTAAACATAACTACATGGTTCCAGACAGTAATAAGGCCCAATGACAGAGTGACAGTCAGCAGTGCTTCTTACTGATAACTGGCTGTTTCACATGAACCCACACTGCATTCAAACAGTGTGTGCGAGAGGTAGGGCGGACGTGTTTGTAACAGACTATGGATTAAATATACCAACTGTGTATGCAAGGGACGGCCTACTCTAAGTGAGATTCTGTGACTGTGTTTTTGAATGTGTGGGTGAGTGTGACTGCGAGAGTGGGAGCACTAAGAGGATTTGCGCTTGTGTTGTGGCTGATTCCACTGCTGCTGCTGCTACTGGTGCATTTGAATAGATGGAGTAGGGGGCGGCGGCGTCGTGGTTGAACGTGTGCTTTGTCACAGCTAGGGGGCGCCACCCCCCATGGAGCTCATTAATCATAGCCCATCAAAAAGTGGCCCTGTGCTGTTTGTGTGTGCCCCGGCGACCACCTACTGCATGGGAACACAGGCGTACACAAGCGGCACTATCAATCACTATGAGAGGGGGAGAGGGGTGAGGAGACAAGGAGAGAGAGAGGGAGGGAGAGGAGACAGAGTGGGTGAGACAATGTTTTCCTATTATCCTCTCGAAATTACAAACCAATGTCACAACTATTACTCGGAGGTCAAACTCATATGGCAGAAGGACACTCTGCGTGCGTGCGTGTGTGTAGACATGACTGTATGTGTCGAGCGTAAGGCGCCACTGCTCGTCTGCTCTGTCACTGCGCAGCTGCTTGATGAGAGTTGCGCAAATCTACCCAGAGTGGCAGGTTGCCATGGTGGGTATTCACATGGAGCCGGCTCCTCTAGAGGCCTGCAGTCTACACACAGCCATTAACTATGGTGCACACACGGCAGCTACACACACATATTGTCTTCAGTCTGTCTCTTTCTTCTGCCACCTCACTTCCTCCATTTGGAAGTCTTGTTGAAAAATCTGTCCCGTCCTCTGTCACTGATTGTCTCACGGTGACTGTGTGTGTGCGTGGGTGTGTGTGTGTGTGCGTGTGCGCGAGTACGTATAGTGAATAGGTGAGCAGTACAGTGGGATGAGTGTTTGGGAGCTGGGGCCGTTTAAATGGCAGTAATTACATGAGAAGATGAGCTGCATTCCTTCCTGAGGGCAAGCTGATTACAGGCCTCTCCTCTCTGGGCCCCTGTAATTACCCACTCTACCCTCCACCCCTCCTTACCCCTGTGCCTCACCCTCCATCCCACTGTACTGCTCTGCCTCGGCGGGGCTACAGGCGAGTTCACCCCCCCCCCCTCCTGTCCTCTGATCCACCTCTCTCCCAACTTCTGCAACACTCCACCTCCCCGTCCCCTCACCAGGTCACTCTTCTGTCCTCTGTCATCGCTCCTCCAACTGATTGCTACTCACACGCACACACACAGACTCACACTTAGAGACCACTCAGAGGACAAATAGAAAATGTGGCATCATGCACATAGTCCACACTGTCTTCATCTTCGCCTAAAGATATATTAAGAGACATTAAATTGTATCATGAATCCTTTCCTTTAATATCCTAAAGACATGATTCTGCATTATGCACATAGAGCGTATGCGCAGTGACTCAACATATCCTCATACAACGGTTCGTATGACATCTTACGAAAAGTTATTCCACATTTTTCATGCGTTTTCCTATGAATGTCCAACAACATGCGACACACGAGTCAATTTCCGTTCCAGTCTTCCATCTTCACAGGAAACAACTTGGTTAGGTTTAGGCAACAAAACTACTTAGTTTAGGAAAGGATTGTGGTTTGGGGTTATAATAACACTGGAAGTGGCATAACATTTGGTCCCTTCGAATGAAACTCCTGAGCATGTGTTTACAACATGGGAAGTTGTAAAGCTTGGCGTTCAAGTAGGTTAAGTCGTGAGAACACTGCTGCTAAGCAACAGCAATATTTATGTTACAGTCGGCGTCTAAAAGCCACAGAGGCTTACAATTTAGCAAGCTGGCAAGTGGGTAACATAATGCAGTGAATGCAAAGGCATAATGACAGAGGAAAAAGATGAGGACGTTGGGAATATCAACATTTTCCTCAGACATATTATACAATTACAAAGAAAAACAATATACAACTAAAATATAGTTTATGTACCGAGAAATGAACTTCCATGGTCTCCACCATTTCTGACAAAGTCAACAAACAGGTCACAACTCGTAAACTCTGAGCTTTCAGAAACGTTCCACTTACGAATACCACGAGAGGAGGGCGTTCATATGGACTCCTCTTGTGAATGCGTTAAACACAACCCCATTTGAAGGCACCAACAAGTACGGAAGTTACGTGACAAATAAATCAACGCTGACTTAGGTATAGCTACGAACGGTGTATGAGAACCGCCTGCATTGACTACTAATACTACTGCTACCCCTACCGCAGGCGTATTTCTGTGTTTATGTGCGTGTAAATATGTTTAGGTAGGGCGGGTTGTTGTCAAATGCCATTCAACCCGGATGGCCACTCCTTGAGACAAGACTTGACAGCTCCTGCCTTACAGGTAAATCCCTGCTCACTCTCACCCCATGTTTTTTGTCTCCCACACACAGGGTGGAGTTGCGTACATGACCTCACACATACATAAACCTCAACAAAACCAGTAAGTCCACCCCAGTCAGGGATTCCGGTAAGACTGGAGACACACAGACAGTCAAATTACATGTCCTTCACCCTAAACACCATCAATTGTTGCACCAACCAACAGTCAGAGTCCCTGCTACCCTTTCATTTGTGTTCAAGCACATATTCATTTACATGTTTGTCTGTTAAAGAATTTAAAGACGCTCCTTTGTTTAAAAAATATGTAGTTCCTGTTTGAAGATGTTGTGGTACCGTCACATGGCAATATGTTAAGTCACGCATGAACCGTGAGTGTGAGAAGAGTCGGCAAAAGGCGTCACAACATATGCGCGTTTCATTATTTGATATGACAACTCAGCTCCCCGGTGACAGGAAGATGGCCGGATCAAACTTCCTGTACAAATCACATCAGACACCCTGAGCAGGTGATAATGAAGGAAGAGGAGAGTGTTGGGGTGGGGGTTAAGGAGCAGGACAGATAACAAAAACAACACGGGGCGAGGAAGGACGGATTAAAAATGAAAAGTCTTGATCACTTTGAGCATCATGAAGACGGAGAGCAGGAGGAAAGGAGACAGAAATAGAGCTAGTCGGGGAGAGGACTTCAGGGAAAGGACAAGGAAATGGGAGAGATGGAGGGGTAAGTACAGGTGACCTCGCTAATGTAAGGTGATGATGGAGGGAGAGGGTGGAGGAGGAGGGAGATTAACGACAAGGCTGTAAGTGGGTAGCCACGCTGGATGGGAAGGAAAGTAAGGAAGGAAGGAGGGAGGATGTGTGGATGGAAGGAGCCGGGGAGAAAGAGATGGAAAGAGACACAGAAACACTCCCCGGGTGCAGATCAAGTGCTACTCTTGATTGGTCCGAGTGTGTGAATGTGTGTGTGTGTGTGTACACTGTGTGTGTACTGTGGGCATTGGCTATGGTTGCCACGACTGCCAGTGCTAT
Source organism: Sebastes umbrosus (assembly GCF_015220745.1). NCBI lineage: Eukaryota > Metazoa > Chordata > Actinopteri > Perciformes > Sebastidae > Sebastes > Sebastes umbrosus. The sequence continues at coordinate 16,187,521 of NC_051278.1, read as the reverse complement.
TAGAGATGCCTGCTGCTGTAATGTGTTGTGACAGGGGCTGATTCTTGTGACTAACTGCTTTGGCAGGAGAGCTCCTCTGTCATGCTAATGAACAGATGAGGAGATGAGCCGGATTGACAGCGGATCGACGGGCCACGCGCATGCCTCCTCATACGACTCGCACACAGAAACAGACGGTTGGACGGTGTATACGAAGACACGAGCAGACCTCCCTGTCACAATAAAAGTGTGCAGTGCATGACATGCTGATGCAGACATCCCTACTTATAAATAACCAGTTACCGAGTCAGAGTGACAGAGGTGACGACTCACGGACAAACAGAGTGAAAAAAAAAAAACGAACACGTGTGCTTGCACCGACGCACACACCCCACACAAACACGGCCGGGTTGGCGTCACTCTGTTCCTTCATTGCGTCCCCTTGCATCAGAGAAATCCCTAGATATGCAGTACACAACAAGCAACATGCTGTAGGCTAGCCTCTGTCTGCGCGTGTATGTATGTGAAAGAGAGAGAGAGATATGGTTTGTGATCTTTTTAAATTTGGCAAATCAAATATTTGCGAAATGTACGTTTGAAATGATGCAAGCATTACTATCACATAAACAGGCTACGTGCAAAAACATTTGCAAAATTTACTTGAAGATTAAATATTGACAATGATATCAAGTTGTTGGTTAAATGAATAAACAAGATTCAGATAACAGGGACTCTTTAAAAACAGATGATTTTAACGAGATATGAAATAAAAATGAGAAAGATCGAGATAGAAATAGACAGATAGCGAGGAGAGACAAGGAACAGAAAAAGATTAGGGCACTAATAGGCAGAAAATCCATGTCGGAGGAGATAGATGACGAGAGGTGATGTGGCGATAGCAGAGGAGGACAAATGGAGAAGTAGAAGATAGAGACGAGATTCAATCTCCTCGCCGTGCAGAATGTCGGGGTCTCGTAAGCAAAAGTGGTCCTGTGCAGAAGCTAATGGTTGTTTTATCCTTTTGATCTTTTCCCCTCACTCCCTTTATACCTCGCTTCATCATTCTCTCAAAATAAATTTCCCTCCCTGCCTCAACTCTGACACACTTGCTCAAATCAGGCCAAAAAGGAGGAAGGAGGAAAGGAGAAGCGAGAAGCGATCTCCATCCAAACCTCTTGTGTCAGTGAACCAAATCTGGATCTGCGTGTTTTTTTATCCTATTTTAAGTCACTATTCCTTACACTTTCAAAAACAGGGATCCATTTTGCAATTCTCTAATAAATATTATGATATTTTTTGTTTTTCCAATCCACCAGCAAGCAAGAGAAAATAATCTAAACCCAGAGGAAGCAAAACTTCAGAGGGAAATGTGCAGTTCAAGATAGGAAGGGGAAAACACAACACGCTGTTTTTGACTGCCAGGTAATCTCAGCGCAGTGCAGCAGCAAAACATAAAAGTAATAACTAAAGCACAAGCATCTCGCAGACTATCACTTTAGGCCAGGCCAACTTCTCCTTATCTGGCAATCTCAGCTGCTAACAGATTGTGAAACAGTGAGAACTGATAACTCTGCGTTGCACAAAGGGACTGGTGGCATCGCTGCAACATTACCGGCAACGTGGACGGCCCAGTGTGCATCTCTGCACTACTCTACGGATGTAAATCTCGTTATGTTTTAGGTCAAAATGTGGGTTTATTTCTCCTGTGTGATGAGTCAGCACTCATCAATCATTCATGAGGCTTTGGTTCCTGCCTGATGTCAAAGTTTTTCACTGCTCTTCGCCGCAGCTTCGGGAACGTGTCCTTGACCCGGGGACAGCATGGTGACTGGGCTGGAATGGAGAAAAGAGGACATCCCAGAGCCTCGGGGCAGGACCAGTATGACTGGACTGGCTGGAATGGCGGTGACGAAGAGAGCATGACGAAAATCCCCTCGGCATTGACAAACAAAATAGGCGGCTGCGAATGAGAGAGAAAACATGCTTGTGTTTGTGTGTATAGGCTGAAACGGGAAGAGATGGATGGATGGAAGGAGAGTCAAAGTGTCACCCGCCAGACGCCCAGGGCCAACACAGACTGATGGTGACACTGAGTGGCCAAAGTGTGTGACACTGTGACAATAATGATGAGAGACTCTTTCCCGATCTCTGTTTGGCTTCTTCTCCTCCTCTCCCACTCTACTCCCTCTTGTCACCCCCTGCAGCGAGCTGGTGCTTTGATCCAAACCCTGACCGTGTGTCCTCCACTGGCCTGGGTTCACATCGGCAATCAAAGTCTCGAGATCCTTCAAACCTCACTCATGTGGAACTCCTCAGACGTCAGAAAAAAACAACGTTTTTCGATACTTAGAAATATTCAAAAGGTCAACCAAAAAAAATACGAGATATTGTAGGTTAGAACTGTTAGTAAAAATATATAAAAAGAAATTTGGGGGGAGCTTTTTGGGCTTTTGTAGAAACATGACGGCCGACTCCGTGAAGAGAACCCGCTCTGTATGTGATATTCACGTATTCTAAGGTAACGAAAACACAACGATCCTTATTTTCAGGTGATTATACACAAAGCAAACATACTTGTTAATATTATATTCCATTTCTGCCAATAGATCCGCCAAAATGTTACAAACTGTTCCTTTAAGACTAAGAGTCTACGGCCATGTTAGCGACTCTGTGAAGCTGTACTTAGGCATAGCAGTGCTTTGAGCTAAATGCATCAGCATGCAAACATGCTCACACTGACAATGCTAACATGTGACGTTTTGCAGGTAAAACGTTTACCACTTTCACCATCTTAGTTTACCATGCTAGTATTTTAGCACCAACTAACTAACAGACCGGCAGTATTACATCCCTTGAAAATGATCAAGACAATGATGGCCTAAAGGCTATAAAAGTTGGCTTCAGTACCTGGACTAGAAAGAGAAATCTGGGTGGGGAATGTGAAAGTTGGTCCGATGGAGCTGCTCAGTGATCAGCAGATCGGATTGTGTGGGTTTATTGGGCAGCTTCCAGCCATGAATGCGTGTAGATGTGATAAAATAAAACAAGCCTATAGATAAAGGCATGGTAAAAGGACACATTTTTGTGATATTCTAGTGTTTTTTCTGTTTTCCTATTTTGCTTTCCTTACATGTTAAATTCAAATGTGCCTAGAAATCAAATGGTCAAAATTAGTATAATTTTTTCATATTTCTGGTCGTTGCTCTGGATCTACGCCAGCGGAGAGAGGGGGCACATGGCCGTGGCTCCGGTGGACAGCAGGGCATTAACTCTCTGTCCCAGATCCTGATGGCCCTGGCCCACTGAACCTCTCACAAACCAGAGCCAGCCCGGAGTCACGACTCCTCCTCTCCCAACAGCATTGATTTGTTTACACTATGCATTTTTATCTGACTTGTGCACGTGTGTGTGTTTTCAGTGTGGTCCTTGGTGTGTGTGGCCCAGCTAGTCTCACTCAATGCTCTCTCTTCCTCTCTCTCTCTCTCCGTCTCTCTCTTCGGCTTCACCCAGCTGAAGCCATGGCAGCAGTGCTGGTTAAGAGGTTTGTGTATCCCATTAGGATGATGAAGAGGCCTTTCATCAGTACACTCCCTCCGGCCAGGCGCTGACAGGAGCTTTACCTCGACAAGCCTCTCAAACACACCGCTCGACATGAGACAGCACCCAGCGAAGAGCTCCGCAGGCGGTACACATACTCACTGACAAACACTGCTTCTCACACTCACACACACACACACACACACACACACACACACACACACACACATATATATACACAAACTCTGAGCAGAGACAAAAAGGGAAGACTGGGCCATTTTGTTGCTAACGTTTCACTTTCAATCTTATATCCATTTCTAACATTAGCCAATAGAGTTCAGTGTACTGTATGAGGAAGGCTGGAGAGGAAGAAAAGTCTTGACTAATTCTGACTTCGATCTATTTTTAATCAGTGCCACGCGAGGACTAATAGTGTAACGGTCCGTGCAGGGCTCTGTCCAGATGGGCAAAGTCATTTTTCAGGAAGGAGGAAGAAGACAGAACATGAGGAAGAGGAAAAAAGAGACAGGAATAGAGAGGAAGAAGACAAAAGATGGAGATAGAGTACAAGCGAGACAGAGATTGATAAAGGCAGAGCGAGAGAGAGAACAGGAGACAGAGAAGCCACAGGAGCCAAGATGACCTGGATTCATAGGACCAGTATTGATTATTGAGGATGAAAAAGCCAAAGAAAGAGCTCTGCTTAGAGACTAGATAAATGAACTTCACACACGAAGACCTGGAAAGACAGAACTGGGTGAAAGTAATAAACAAAATGTACATGCCCAGAATCTGCTTTGCCTTAAATCTGACAAGGTGGAAGCAAGTCAGCTGCTTAATCCAGCGCTATGATAGACAGTACAGGTTGACGGACAAAAAAAGTATGACCAGGAGTTGAACTGTTTGTGTGTAGGCTGAATCCATAAATAGAATTAACAAGAGCACACATGCAACATATGGGGCGCTACATGATCTGATTAGATTTTATTCTGTGTGGGATTTATGAGGCAATCTATGGAATTGTGTATAGATGACGTATTGGGGTTTGAAACCACACACACACACACACACACACACACACACACACGCTTACAGAGGCCCATCTCCCCATTTGCAGTCTGGATTATTCTGCTTCATGTAGATTAACTTTGTATAATCGCTTCGAGAATTCTGAGCTTAAAGCGCTGACGCCACCCAAAGACGCTCCATCAAAGACTCATAGTACACTAAAATGAATCCCAGGTAGCACATAAACTCCTGCCAAAAACAGTATGCTCTCCTCAGCTCCACATTCACATGTTATTATGACGTGAGGTGGACACTTTTATCCAAAGAGTCTTGCAGTACCAGCGGGTATGCTTCTATCCATGTTCAAAAACAGCTATATACCTGTGCTCTCCAGTGACGAGCAGCGACTAATTCAGAAGCTGAATTCACTAAAATATCTGTCCATTGTCTGGGTTTAGCATTGAGAGGATAAGACCTAGTGCACAGCAGTGATATTTATTTAGCGGAAATCTAGAAGAAGATTCAAATGGTTGACAATCGACATTAACTGCAATCCTGGAGCTTACGCCGAATTCACACCAGAGCAGCGGCGAAGTGCGGCTCGTCGCAATAATTAAAGTTTTCTGTGGCCGGGAGGCGTATTCATGTGTTTCAGGAAGGAAGAAATTCTTTTGTAACACAGGTCAACATGTATAACAGGAGTCACAGGATCTGGCTGCGGGTCCTTTTCTCAACTTTTGTTTAGCCGCAGTGCCAGAATCAATCAAGCTGCAGCTTTTCATGGGCATTGCAATGAAGTTCGCCGCCGGCCGCACTTCGCCGCTGCTCTGGTGTGAATTTGGCATTAACGTTATTCATTCCTTTTGATAGCAACGCGAAAGATAGCTGACTGAAAATAACATCAAAATCCATCCACACAGCACTTAATGTTAATGTTACACAAGCTTACGTTTTTATGAATGTGGCCTGTATGTTTTTGTTTGTGTTCCAGCTGTTTTGTTGCTGCTTCATTCGTCTAATTTTCAGTGGCTCATAGTGACCATGTTAGCAACCCCTTACACATTACACATGTTCATTGGGTCCTTTGTTGATAGAAAAATACTTATTATAGCAGCTTTAAATCACCCGACTGCTATCAGGCCATTAAATAGGCGTTATCAGTCACTATAAGCACTACACATACTATGTTGTAAAAGTGAAAGCGAAACATGTTTCAACAGGTTGTAGGACTGAATGAAATATCACGTTTTGAACGCAAACAAAAAGACTTCTTTATGTTTAGGCAACAAAACCACTTGGTTAAGTTTAGGGAAAAACATTGTGTTTTGGCTTAAAATAACTATGCTTCAAAAGTGAAAGTGAAACCTTACGCTTGTGAACACAAAGACAACTACATGCTGTTGGTTTCACACAGGATGCAAACCCCAGCCTCCTGGGGGAAAACCCATCCATCGTCCCCGACCTCCAGCCCATATGTATATATGCATATATCGCGCTGTCTATACTACTAATATACTACTCTGACTTCCGCTTCTGCTCCTGTCATAATTACTACGGTCACTAGAGATCGCTGTCGTGTTCTTTTATACCTTCTTTCGGTGATCTTCCATGTGAATAGATGGTGTAGTAAGTCCCTACTGACCCACATCTATGGTGCTAATAGCGACCAATAACGCCTAATAAATGGCCTCTTTAAATAGTTCGAGTTTTGCAATATTATAGAGTTCAAAGTATGCAGGTGTTGTAACAGTAAGAAACGTTCTAATATCTTCCCTGAGATGTTTCTTGGTTCAGCCTTCCTGATACTGATGGCTCGTAGAGCCACAGCAGTACAGGCCTTGAATGGCAACACTGTGCGGGAAACCGTAAGAATAGAACTGCTTGACCCTCATATGGCTGCGGTCACTTGGGTCATTTGTGAAGCACAATGGCAGGCTGCAAACATAAAGGTGTTTATTATCTTCCCCACAATTTACAATCTATTCAGCATGACTGACTTCACAACTTCCAATTTCCACGACAACAAAGAACCTGCTTTTAGTGGGTGTGTGAGTGTGTGAGTGTGTGTAGAGGATGTGCTAGAGAACATACAGTATAGGTGAGCGGTGTTTGGGTGGGTGACCAGATTACAGAAAACCATGTGGTATATTCAAAGCTATTCGGTTAACTACATCATATGCACAACAATAAGACTGGGGCTGTTTGAATAGTTAACACACCAGCAGCAGAGCAGAAAGCAAACAGCAAATGATGGATGTGAATGAAATGAGGCTCCAGCTTCTCTGCAAATACGCTTAATTTATGCCAGACGCCACTGCTTTATCAACTCAACAGCATACTGAAGCTAGTTAATAACATTAAGTATTCATGTTGAGGTGTCTGTTATGATAGCTCACACTCATAACATCAACATAACATTGCAATTTATCCTGTGCAAATCCGTAGCTCAGAAGTCACAGCCCTTTGTTAACTCAATATTGCAATACCTCCTTGTTTCTGCACGCTACACTGTTAAAACACCTGCCTATAAAAAGGTCTCTCAGCCTTTGCTACCTTTCTGTGACCTCTCACCTCCACCTGTGATCCAGAGAGAGCACAACAATTCTGCATGTGCATGTAGAAAAACAACAGATCGCAATCTCAATTTAATTACCCGACACAGGGGCGCGCTACTGTGTTTTTCTTTCCTCCCCATGAAATATTATAGCGTGCACAGCGAAACTACTCTAAAAGTACAAGCACATTAATATACATTACGCAGTCTCCGATCATTTTATGGCTGTGGAGACACTCAAGGCGATCAGAGGAGCAAATAAAAAAGGAAAGGAAGGAGGAGCAGAACAACACGGGGAATGAAAAGTGGATGGGGGCGAGGCGAAAGCTATACGACTTAAGGAGTGTGAAGATGAAAAAGGGGAGACAGTTAGCTGAGCAGAAGAGGCAATTTTGGACAGTGTGAGATTCATCACGCCATCTTGTCTTAGACACATCATGTTCCGAGGTGGTCCATATAACTAGGTGTGGAGATCAATAGCATCCATTTACTGAGGTGCAAGCTCATCTAATCATCTGGTGCTCTGCTGCCCCCAGAAGACGCTGTGACACACACCTGGGCCTCCGGAGGAGAGCAGAGTAATGAAATGTACACTGCAGCCTGGTCTGCTCTTCAAGTCCCCAACAGCTAGCACAAACACAGCCCCCACGCCTCCCCTGTCTCCTTTCCTTCATCTCCTTCCACCTCCACATATGAGTAATAAACCCAAGCTTCACTTCCTTCCTCCTCTCCTTCTTACGCACATGCACGGGGCTCTCTTACGTGTACGGCTTAAGTTGCATATCGCGTGGTCCATTAGGAATCCGAGGGGTGTGAGGCACGGAGACCAAAATATCCACAGCACTCTGTTTCTCTCTCTCCAACTCATTGACTGAGTGCCTCGGGGTAACATCACAATAAGCGCTCCTTGGCCCTGATCCCCAACGCAATTCTATAATTCATCTTAATTGAGAAAAACAAGCAAGCAAATGGGAGCACTGGAAGGACGTAAAGTGCAGGTCGTGTGCAGTATTTCAGGGACTGAGGGACCTGGTGTGTGTTTTGTGTCTGTGAAAGGTGAAAGTAGGTGCTTACCGTTGCAAAAAAATGCATTCGACTTTCTTTTTTTTTGGAGCAAATTTACTTAAAAAAACAAAATGATGTAAGAAAAAACAACATATTTATGACTTTATGTGATGATTCGCTGTCATTTGGCTCACACTTGCCACAATGGCTGAATAAATTGAGACAACATGCTATTGATAATGAAGCATAATGTTCCTCTCGAATCATTTTCATAAAGTGATATTAAGGGAAAATGGAGAGTAAAACGATGAAAATTAGACCCTCCGTGCTACAAACATAATGAATGACAGGGAAAGCATTTTTATGTTCTGCACTCACTGTAGTTTTTACGCATATTCTCTAATTTATTCAAGGGACCTCTGGTTCAGATTCCCAAGTTTATAGAGACAGGAGGTAAAAGGCAGATGGTGTTTAAACACGATCTTGAAAAGGCAGACTAAACATGAAGTCTGAATATCAAATCGTTGAGCAACTTTCAGGACAATATGGCAGCTCAAATACAGATGGAGCCACAGCTTTAGCTGCACGCATGCAGACTTTTGCTTCAGGTAATTAGCAGAGAGTTTTCTAACGTAGGATCAATGCAGGATAAATGCATGAAAGGGGGATTTCTGCATCGGGTGCCACCGCACTGAACGTGTACTCCCACCGTTCTATCAGAGAATACATGTATTTTATTTTTTTTTTTAAATATGCAGCACTGTTATCATTTGTGTTTGCTTTTATTTTTTCATCCACTTTTATCAGATCCTGGTCTATCTAGGGCAGTGGTCAGCAGTTTTAATCAATTTTCCAAACACAGGAGCACTACGGCAGTCAGGAAATCCCAGCAGGACAGTAGGGAATGGACATAGCAATAATAATAACACAAAATCTAATCTGAATTATGCTCTAAAGAGATTAGGTCGGAATAATCCCCTGAATAAACACAAATGGGGAGGAGGGGAGGCCGCTTGTGATCAAATGCAGGGGGGGGAGCCGCAGCGCCTGTGTGTGGATGTTTTTATTCCTGATGGTGGGATTTGAGAAAAGTTGTGTTTGATTTTGGCTGTAAGAGTGATGAAGGTGTTTATTTTGGGAAATGAGAGTATGTCTGAGGCTCAGAGAGTTGCTATTATTAAAGTAGAATAAAATGATTCCTATTGCTCGCTCAAACAAAGAGAGATTCCCTAAGTGAGATGGATTCCTGAACATATCAGTCATAAAGCCAAATTGAGTTCATTCATTTCCAAATGGGATCCAGATTTATTTATAAACATATCACCCCCCAGTTAGACCCATTAAACCCATTATATATTTTGGGTGCAAAATACATAGTTTAAACTTTGTGTAAAACATATTGCCTTCCCGTCTCCTTGAAAGAACAATGATGTGGAACAAAGGACAGGACAGTCACAATTTTCTGATTGCACAGCCAAACACAAAAGTACCTTCACATCACTGATTTCAGTATGGATAGAAGTACAGGGCAAGGGTTTGGCTCATATAGCAGTGTCACATTGAATGTATGTCCCTTAGGGTTGTCCTCAACCAATGAAATTCATAATTCATCATCAAAGTTAAAGGAATAGTTCAACATTTTGGTGCCTAACAACCTCACAGTGATGACAGGATTCCAGGAAGTCAAAACGTCCAGCCAAGAAATTCCAGTTCTAGCACGTAACTCCCCATGAAACCACAACTTTTTGCAATTAGATGGTTGTGTGTAGATTAAATAAATGAGATTTACTGTGTTAAATGGACTGTACGTAAGTAGCATTTTTTAATCATTTTTTTTATTGCCAATGTGTTAACAGGTTGTAACCTAACCTAAAAAATGAGACCTTCCGCGACTTTCTGTGTTTCCTCTATCAGCCTGTAGACTCGCTTTCTTCTAAACTTTTAATGTGATGAATTCGGGACGTTTTTTTCCGGGAAAATCCAACGGATGTGACGTCAAGCTCCGCTTCAGGGCTAACAGTGTACAACGATCGCTAACGTTCTGTTAGAAATGGAGTCCACTAATGCCAACGAGTGACTAGCCCACACCACAACTCAGACTCCAATACAAACTCCACGGAAGCACAACAAATAATAAAGTTAAATATAGTGAAGCCTGTCTTGCAAAACAGGAATGTGACCTACATTGGGAGAAAACTAGGATCTACATCAGTGGGGCCTTCGATTCATGGAGGGACACCCGTTTGGTTTTGAATATCAAAACAGACCCCGAGTTGGCAAAATATACAGTATAGTGATATTGTGGTTTTAGCTGTCAATCATGTTTAGTCTTGTGTGTTTCACCTCACTGTTTTGGCCGATGCTCACTCGGGTCTACGTAGTGCGAGCACAAGCGCGAGCAACAAGACGCTGACTGTCGTTGACTTAACGGCCACAGGTGTCAATGTTAACAAGTAATTTCTGATTCTTACATCTAGCCCCTTTAATTAGTAAAATTGGGTGGATTTGTATAACTTTGGACACCACCAGGCTAGCTGTTTTCCCTTGCTTCCAGTGCCTGCTTGGTCTTGCTTCAGATTAAGCATACAGATATCAGAGTGATCTTCTCACCTGACTCTCGACAAGAAAGAGAATAAATGTATTTCGCAAAATGTTGAACTATTCCTTTTATGCCAGCCGCTAGAAGCTAAACTGTTGAAGCGAAACATGCTCCAAACTGTGATTTTTGGTTGATTTGCTCAAATTACTGCCGGGTCTCTGCCGTGGCCTTCCCGGTGCTGACTCTGTATGGCGAAGGTTCAGGGATCAGTGTGGACAGGGCCGGAGCAGACCTCGAGGTCACCTGCTGCCTTTCTGCTGAGCAGGCTATTGTCCAGCAGCTGCATGGCCGCACCACTCCAGGTCTATTCAGAGTCTATTCAGCAGCTTCAGCTAAGTGCAATAGAAGACCCGGGTCTATTGTCTGACGCCAAGTCTGTTTGAGCTGCACCAGAACGCTCACTTCATCTCCCAGCGAGTTCAGAGAAACAGTTAAGTCTCTTTGAATGGGGGCGGATTTACACAAGTAAAAAGACACGTTAAACGCATTCAGGCCGACTCCATCTCTCAAACAGAGAGCTGCTTGACCTCAGCGACCCAATGTCAAACCACACTGTATGACCTCGGTTTGCTTGCCTCAACACAACACTCAAACTTACATTTAGATACAAAACACAGAAGAGGTGCTAACGGAGGAGAGAGAAAAGAAAAATCTCTAATTTGTCTACTAGATTCGTGACAAACAACCAATTAGTGTCAACACCTATTTTGTATTTCTGCAAGCATGTCATATTAGCGAGCCTCATTTGCATTTTTCTTCAGCTGCATGTAAGAAATAAGAAGCAATAAAAACATTATGATGCAAAAATGGTTAACAAGAGACCGGTGGCATTGCTAGCAAGTTAGCTATTCCCAAAGTGTTGGGTAAGTGTATGATCATGCACACAAAATGGCCATATCACACTCAGTAAAAAAGCCATCTGGAGGCATCAGCACTTCTATGAGCAGAATTAAGTCAGAGTGCAATGACTTTCTCGTTTAAAGTGCCTCCAAAGAGCCCCATTATTACCTTCCCAGAATGCAAATGTGCTGTGGGCCAATTAGAGGTTGAGCCAATACCAATGTAAGCCCATAAAAAACCCGCCCTTCCATAATCATTCAGCGATATGACTCATGGGTGAGATTGGAACACCGGCCTGTAAATGTGTCACGATTATGACTCTGTGCTTAAAATGAATGGTAGGAGCTGTGTATTTTATTCCCACGGTGCTGGCGCTGAGCCACGCATATGTTAGTGTCAGTGCTTCTAATGAAATAAATAGACTTGTGATAGTACTTATTAGGTCTCCATAAGTGGCAGGTAAAGACAGAGGGCCCCGCGGTGGATCAAAGGTAGTTAAATGTCTCTTTTTAGATCTCCCCCTATCAAGAGGTATTTAGGGGGAGAGGGGGCTGCTTTTTTTTTTGTTTGTGGAGACAGACGCCCTCATCCAGGATCCCTCTGTGTAATTACACGCCACAGAAGACCTTCATTCCTCTCCTCTTCACAGAGAGAGATGAAAGACAAGAGAGACAGAGGCATGTAATCGCTCCTCTGGCTAAAAGAGGAGGGAGAGGAGGTGAGGGACGCAGAGAATAGAAGGACAAAAGGATGGTGAGTGGCGGTGGGGTTTTAATAAACCTCCTCGGTCTCTTGTTTACAGAGACTCTCCTACCGCTCCTGATTTCTCACTCACACACACACACAGACAATCTTTGACTGAGGCTTTCATTATTCTCAGAGTTGCCCGTTGTTCGCCTCAGGACAGATGTGTAAATTGTTGTGCTAATGTAAAGGCCCACTGCTGAGAGCTTTAGAGGGGAGGAGATTTACACACTCCACACAACTGTATAACTGTCACTCACAAACTCACGCTCACGAGAGCATAAAGAGGGACGCCGGAAGCGACAGCATCTCAGCGCACACACTCAGACTGGACCATGCACGTGTATGCAGGAACACACACACACACCGGTACTGACTACAGGCGTGGGTGGATGTTGACAATCACGCGTAAATGCTCTATTTCACTCTGCCATTCATAGTCTCCTAGCCTGAATCTAACAGAAAAAAGACTCCCTCACCTCATCACAAAGCAGAGAAGTTACAATCTGTCGCTGTTTCACTGTGAAATATTATTTTTATTTATTACTCTAAAGGGCACACATGTGGCAAGACACCAGGAAGGTAGCTGTTAATGATCTCCCTGTGGCTTTGCGGTTAAATTGAGGTGGTAATCTGAGGGATTTTGGTGTTTGTTTTAATAGTTTAGCTAAATCTGTTGTTTGGAAACAGCAAAGAGCTCATCAGAGTAATGTGAGAAAAAGGGACAATATAATGTGACAAAAGTCATAACAGCAGTGATAAACCAAGAGCTTCACAATTACACAGAATGTACCTTGACTATCGAGTCGTAGCACACCAGGGAGTCACTCGATTGTCACTTGATGACCGACAGAAAGTTAAGCAGCAACAAGTCTGATAACCGATTGAGCATTTAAATTAATATTTTGGGAAATATAGAGAGTTTGATGAGAAGATCGACACCACTCATCTGTCTGTTAAATATCAGAACCAGAAATACTTTATTGATCCCCGGGGGGGAAATTGTGACGTTACAGTTGCTCTTATATAAAAGCACTGAAATATAAGTAAATAGAAATAAAGGGAGTATGTTATATGTAAATGATGTACATAATGCTACAATATACACAATATAATGTATGTAGATAAATAGAAATGATTAATAAAAAAAAGAATAAGAAATTAGAAATATAAGAAATATGTACAAATATGTGCATCTGACTATATATATATATATAACCACAGTAAATAAGTAAATACAAAATGCTGAAACAGTACTTGGTTAGCTTAGCTTAGCACAAAGACTGGAAACGGGGGGAAACAGCTAGCCTGGATCTGTGCAAAGGTCACATAAAAAAATCCACATACCAGCACTTTTAAATCTCTCGTTTGTTAAATACGTACAAAAATCGAAGCATAAAAATGACACGTTGTGGTTTCACAGGTGGTTTTGTGCCGTCCTATTTCTTGTGCTAAGCTGGCTGCTGGCTTCAGCCGGTGAAATATCATAGTGATATCAATCTTCTCATGCAACTCTCGGCAAGAGAGTGCAAAAAGCCTATTTCCTGTAATGTTAAATCATTTCTCCAGCACATAAATGCAAACATTTGATTGTTCCAGTCTCTCAAATTTGACAATTTGCTCCTTTTCTTTGGTTTATGTCATTGTACATTGAATATCTTTGGGTTTTGGATTATTGGTTGGACAAAACAAGCAATTTCAAGACAACACCTTTGGCTCTGGAAAACTGTAATGAGCATTTTTCACTATCTTCTGACATTTAATAGACTACAATAATTATAATGATAATAATTATGAGATTGATTGATAATGAATGTAATTATTAGTGAGTATATTTGTACTGATTTGACATCCCTGTGTTTTCTTTCTCCCGGTCACATCTCTGCAAAGGCTGCATGACGCTAGGTGACTGACTACTCCGCTGTCGGTCTGTCTGTTTGTCTGATGGCGCCGAGGTCTCTGAGGGGTTCCAAACAACCCATCTGCCCAGGAATCTGCCAGTCCGTCTGTCCGTCTGTCTGGCTCTCCACAGGTATGTCTATCTGTCCCTGCGTGATCCATGTTTCTTTTATTAAGCTGTGGAAGAGGAGGGCAGGAGCTGGCTGCAGCGTGAAGGTTGAAGCTATAGACAGCGAGAGACACCGCTCAGTGTTTAATGACCCACTATAACTATACCTATTCATCTCCCCCGGCAGAGCAGTGAAATGCCATGGAACATGGAAATAGTCCTCTGCTGAAGATATCGCATCATGCTAAATCATAACTCCTCAGCCGGCACTAGTATAATTACATGAAACATGTTTCTCCCGCTGCTTTACATGTTTCCTTTGACACAAAACGACTCAAGGAAAACTGCAATAAAGATTAACCTGGGAGCAGTTTGACACGATGACAGGGCAAAAACAAAAAAGTGTCAGCCGCTGCACCGCTTCCACATAAACCAATCAAGCAGAAACTTCAAGCTCACATATATCCCCCGATCGATAAACATCTATAAGGCTTTCCTTTGCTTGCGTGAGGTGCTTTCTCTACCTGCTGCACCTACACACACAGAAACACACACACACACACACACTGTTGTTGCTGAGAGGATTGGAGGCAAGTGAAGCTGAGCAAGAGCAGAGTCATAGCAGAGACACCCAGAGTTAATGAACCCTCACCAGTCGGCATGGCTGTCCATCTGCTTTCATAATCCCCATTAACAGCAGGCCACGAGCGTTGCCCAACCAGACACACACACACAAGCAGGATATCGTCATCCTAAATATCCTCCGTAAAGAATGAGGACTGCATATGTGTGCAGGATTGGGTTTTGCAGGGGGGCTGATGTGTCCAATATAATGCCTCTGTGCTTTAGCTCAGCTCACCTGCTAATCTAAGCGGAGTGGCGGGAAGAGGTGAGCGTGAGGTCGATTGTTGAGCCCATCTGGTCAGCAGCAGGTAAGAGGCTTGAAACACACACCCGCTGACACACTTGATGCGTGTGTGTGTGTGTGTGTGTGTGAGCTCATACACTTAAATCCAACCTTAATTACATGCAGGTACATCTGCCACATTAGACCAGACCTCGCCCCGCGCTACTTCACACACGGCGCTCATTTAAAACGATTCCTGACTCTTCAGCGACTGATGCCTGGTGGCATTTTGTAGCGCCGCACTCCGCGTACACCTGGCTCGGCGAATGAACCAGGAGGATAAACCAGGTTTCCTCCTGTGCAATCAGAGAGCGCCTGCCAAAGCGAGGGAGATGGGTGTGTGTGCGCGCGAGCTGTGTGCTGATTGAGACTGGGAGTGTGACCCCATTGTGACCCATGCAGAAAAGGGAGTAATACCTTAGTAATACGGCTGGCTTCCCATCAGCGCGCGCCCATCGCACACACACACACACACACACACACCAAACACACAAGCCCGAGCCAAGAGGCGCCTGTCAGCCCTTGATTAAGACCTGCATCCAAGGCGAGAACAGAATCTTTACTGTGTGTTTGAGGGCTCCCAGTCAAAGCCTCTGGAGGAGAAGTACGAATTAAGTCCTGGAGCTGGAGACGGGTGGAGGAATTAAAGAGTGGTTGAGGGCAGATCTCATTCTTTCACTCCTCTCTTTGCCATGGTTGTGATCCAAGAGTGTCTGAGCAGAAACAGGGATTATTGCCCCTACTGTGCGTGCTTGCATATGTTTCAGGGATGAAGTTAGATACAGCATAGTAGGGCTGCACGATTATGGCCAAAATGATAATCCCGATTATTTGTATCAATATTGAGATCACAATTATTTATTGATTTTAGGAACAAAATATGTTTTTTGCACTTTCACATTTTAATAAACAGAGCTTTAATTTCTATGTTGTGATACATTCCTGCTAATGTACAAATCTTTGCATGAAAATAACGAGTTGTTATTCACAGTGTATCTCCTAGAAGCAAAACTTTTTACCCAAAATTAAATCAACAGAGCACTGCTTTCAGGTTCACGTTGTGCTAGACTACATTCCTGCTAATTAACATATCTTTGCATCAAAATGAGACTTAAAATAAGGTTCCTCCTCACCTCATTCAGTGCATTTTCGTTTTGCCCGTCTGCTCACTAAACAAGTAATATGCAGTGTATTAATCTTCTACTCTTTCAGGAAAGTCTTTTACAGGCTACCGCTGTGGAGTGCGCATGCATGCAACGGCAAAATAGCTCCCCAAAAGTGAAGACAAAACATCTTGATCACCCCCTGGTGGCTGGCTGTTAATTTAGGAAGCACTTGATTTGATATGCAGCGGCGTTTTCTATGAGCGGAGCATTTTAAACATCAATAATGCAGCCAATTTAATTGTGGGAAGCCAAAATCGTAATCGCGTTTTATATTTGATTAATTGTGCAGACCTACAGCATAGCAGACCTTCTCCTTTACCACGATATCTAAAGCTCAAACTGAAGAGAGGAGGGGGAGAGAAGAGACAAGGAAAGGTGACAAGGACAGGAAAGGTCTGGATGTGCCCTTGCCCTCTGGTTAAGTGGCCAATCAACACTCCATTACTGACAGGGGCAATGAGTGTGGTGCTTTAACTCCACGACAGTCCCTGCATTAAATAACACAGCAGCTCACCGCCGACATGCAGCCAATCACGCAACCCCACCCACCACTCTCACAAATAACAAATACACTCATTAACCGTCATTCGCCTTGATTTAAAGCCCGAGGGAGGAAAAAAAAAAATGTTTGAAAGTCCTGCTGTTGCCTAGCTGCCTGCCATGCAGACAGAAGGAGGCAGGATCATTTCCGTTCCCTCTCTCAGCCGGAGATATGCGCGCGTACGCTCAATACACCGCCTCTCCGGGGAGGTCTGTGTGTCATTCCCCCACTTAAGACACACCAGCTGCTCGGTGTGTGCTCCGCAGTGTTAAGAGCCCCTTCCCACCTCGCACAAGCCCCCGGTGGCACCCACATCCACTCACACACAGGCATGACAAAGCTCCCCTCCTTTACCTACCTACGACAACCCAAACACCCCCCCACTCCCCTACATTCATAAGTACCCTGAGGGCAGATGGGACCCTAATAAGCGTTACACTCAGAGAAATGGGATTCTTCACAGTGCCTTCTAAAGAGTAATTCCCAAACTCCACCAGAGAGCTGGCTGGGGAGAAAAAAATGATGGAGTGAGAGAGATATGGAAGACAGAGGTTGGTATATGTGAGACTATAAAGCTATAAATACACCTGATGAGACTATCAACTTGACTGAAGGAAGAGGAAGGGGAAATGGGGACATGCGAAAGGCAATTTATTAATGTGAAGGTAATGTAGCTTTGTGCGCCACATTCATAAAAGCAAGTCAGAATAACACCATCGCTTTCCCTAATGCAGCACATTTTTAACACACTTTAAGCTGACTTTTCCTCCAGTTAGCCAAACCCACGTGACACACTCAGATACAAACAGACACAAACACAAGCATTAACAGATTGGCTGTGGTCTAAGCTCTGAGTGGACTTGGCTCAACTGCCTTTTAAAGACAAAAAAAAAGCCTTCGCTAAGAAGATGAGGGGGAATCTACATGGTCTGAAAAAACGAGGACACACGCAGAGCGCTGGACCACAGCACAGCCAATCAAGTGCTGACACTGCCTCTGATCTATGGACCTCAGCGCAACCACTTTTACAAAGTGTGTGTGTATGTGTCTATCTCAGGGGGTTGTTCAGGATCTGGCGGAGACCCCCCGCAGTGATTCCTGATCCTATTGGTCACGATGCCCAGAGTGCTGCTGAGATCTTAAATGAAAATTCCTGCACTCACTCTCTCACTCCTCCCAAGTGACCCAGCGGGTTTTCCACCATTACACAAATAAATGCTACCTCTTCATCAGAGGATGTGGCTCCGTTTTGCATATGTGGGTGTATGCGTGTGGGTGGGTGTTGTACTTTTGATGTCAGATGTCACCGAGCATGTCTTAGCATATCAAATCGTAATGAGATTCAGCTACAACAAGCAGGTGTGATCTTAACCTGTTTGTGAGAGGTTATGCAACAGTAATACACATCTGAAGAAGCACGAACACACACATTCATGCATGTGTCAAAGTTGTGAATGAGTTCTGAGTGTGTGTGTGTGTGTGTGTGTGTGTGTGTGTGTGTGTGTGTGTGTGTTCTGCTGCTGCCGCCCCCTTTAGCCCACACAAAGGGGCAGAAAAAGCTCTGTGGAGTCTCCTATTCATCTAAAGCACAATGGAACCCCACAGAGGTTTTCTTCCTGTTTCCCTGTCTGCCCCACCCATCTCCCCCCACAGGGCAGGATGGAGGGGCAGGGGGTACCCTGTTCGGCCGGCCCAGCAGCAACTCAGCTCCCATCTGCCACCGAAACTCTCCCTCCTCCACCCCTGGCCCATCCATCCATCCATCCATCCATCCATCCCCCCTCTCTCACTCCTCACAGCCACAACTTTTTTAACTGCACTCGCTGGCTATTCGAAAGTCTGAATAATCAAAATCTTTGTGTTTCATTCAGAAAGTTTCACCTTCAAAAGTTATTGACAGAATACATTTTGTGATTAAAAAAAAAATAGTGTGACCTCGGGATAAACAGCGTCGGTCAAAAACGGTTTTACATTTCAAACATCAGTGGCTTTAAATTTTGGATTAAATTGAAACATTCCTGCATTTTTATTACTGTTTCATATGAAAGGCACACCGGTAGGAGCGAGACCATCTGGTGTGAGATAAACAAGACATTTTTAACCACAATCCAAGGAGGCATTACATGAAATATTTAAACTGCTTCGCTTGATGGTAATTTTGTACACTTTTTAAATAACACTCAGTTTGAATTAATAGGCAGGCTCAGCAGTATTGATTAGATCATTATTACCCGGGACTCTAAATACTTTGAGAACACATTGTCTTTGCGGAAGGATATAATGGCCTGTGCTTAAAATCATATTCATCTCAAGTCTGCCAATCTCTGCTCGAAACTTTCTTCTGCTGCCAATGCCTCTTTCCATTCTTTCCAGTCAGCTCCTTCTTCCATTTACCTCGCTATTTTGCCTCCTACAGAGCCCTTGCCGTTTGCTGCAGATTTATGGTCCGGTCTAACATGCACGGTATTGGCAAAGCATTAAACATGTCTACTCTTAATACTGTGAGCTCTCTCCATCGATAAGAGCCTTAATAAAAACATCCCCCAAGTGGATTTGTGTGTCTCTTTTTCACTTTCCACCCTCAGCCTCCCTCCTCGACAATATCCCTCTCTCTTAACCACTGTTTCTTCTGCTGCTTTGCTAGCTTTAACCTGCACATCACTCGCCTTCCTCTCATTCTTTCCCACCTATTTCTCCCCACACACACACACACCGCCTCATTCTCTGGCCTGTGCCAGAGGTTTAATGACGCTTGAATGCCACTGCTATGGAGTTTTCTTCTTCGCCCTTTTCTCATAAAGGATATTTAAAAGCCATGCCCCAAGATCAATCTATCTCAATGTGTCTCTCACGGATTCATTTCTCTTCCATCTCCTTTTTCTGTTTTTTTCCTCTTCACTTTCAGATGGATAGCATTACCCTGCGTAACCCCTCCGCTTGTTGGTTCACACACACATCCTCTGCAACATCCCTAGGCTGCAATTGGCACGCTTGCTCGAGCTGCCACTCTTTTATCCAGTCTATAAATGCCTATTGGTACCCTAAAATCCCACACTACCCCCCTGCAGCCATCCGGGTCAGTTACGCCGCCGAGAGCTGAGCAGCTGCTCCCCTCCCACTTCTTTCTCCTTTGCTGTCTCTGATGTCAAGAATTTGAGCATCATAAGCACATTTTAAATATTAACAAAGACCACTTTGCACATATGAATAATACAGCAGAGAGGGCAGTGGCTGGCCAGCGATCCCATCCCCTGCCGCCTGACGGCCGTAAAACTAATGCACTGCTCCGGGACAGAATGTGGCCCGGTCTGGTCCGCCAGCAGGATTTGCCTGAGGAACTAGTCAGGCCCCGTGGCACGGCCCAAAGAGAGCTGTCGGTCTGTTTATTTTATCCCGGTGCCCGACCACCTGTCCAAATCTCTGCAGATGCAACAGCCTGGCAGCACTTTTGTTATGACTACATGTTTCAGAGACACTTTAATCTAATCTGACATCTCAATCTGTTGAGCATCTTTGAAGCCAAATCTACTTTGGTGTTTGTTTGAGGTTAGCTTTGTCGTCACATTCCTTTTCTTTTCATGCGTCTAAAATTCATACTTTAGCCGTCAGAAAATTACAGAATTCGTCCGACCAAACTGTAGAGCGGGGCAACAAATATTTCAGTAGCCTGTTATTAGCTCACATGTCATATGAAAGAGTCAGCCGCTGCACTGTTATTCAAGAGCAGGAGGATTCACACACTTAACACACACAAATGAGACAGCACATCCTAGAGGAGTGTCACTATTCGTCCAGCCTCTATGGGAGTGTCTGACATGCTACGCTGCCTAACTCTGAACACTCGACTGCTTCTTCTTCGCTACCCTCGCTCTCCTCCTGTCTTGACCTCGCAGTCTGGACACTGGTCTCCTGAACCTTCCCCCTCCCTCAGGGCTTACTGGGAACCTGGTCGTCTTCAATTAATCCTGATGTCAAAAAACTGTGTGTAAACACACTTCCCGTATGTCACTTTTCTAATTCTGATGAAGCCATTAATAATGACACACAGAGAGAAAGGCAGCGGACAGCAGGGTAGTTACTCCAGACAAGTGTTCCTGGCAGTCTGGGTAATTAATGTGTATGTCAACACAGAAAGAGGAGCACCAAAGCAGAAATGTGAGCTCAGCACATCCACAATGCAGGCAGAGACCGAGACAGGAGGGATCTGAGGGGCGGCGGCGGCGGCGGCGGCGGCGGCGGCGGCAGAGGAAAGGTATACACACAGTGGGAGAGAAGATAAATGCAATCTGTCCGTCCCATCATGCATTCCCTAAATATATCTCTGCCTTCCTCTCTCCCAGACACAAACTTTACTGGGGCACAACTGAGCTATTGTCCCCTGTTGTCCCCCTCCTCCCATGGCTCTGCTCCCCCTAACAGGACCTCACCGCAATCCCCAACTGTTTATATCAATGTTTCTCATTTCTCATGCAAGGATTTCAGAACGGTCCACAATTTTAATAAACGTAAGCTGCTTTTCTGCTCCGCCTGTTCAGGGACTAATACACACACACACACACACACACACACACACACACACACGAGGACCTTGGGAGGTACGGCGGAGGGGCTCTTATTGGCATTCAAAGAAATGGCCACAGACCTGGACAGACGGTCAGTGTCCTCCAGAAGATTACTGCTGCCATTAAGTGACAAAATAGACCTCCTCACCAGAGAGTCCGGTTTATTTCTCGGAGTGGTCTTTTCGCAAAGCTTGTGTAGATTCTGCACTCATTGTTCATTTTTTTTTCATGCTGTAAACCGAGCTTAATCCACAATCCACAACCCTCAGATTGCTGCCTTGTACTTCAATCCTATCTGGCAAAGGGAGGGGAGGAGAAGTCCACGCTCGCCTACCACAAGGCCACACTGAGTGAAATCATTCATCAAAACACTGGAGATGGGCAGCGTCACCTTGGTGTGCAGGTCCTGTCCCATCAGCTCACCTGCCCTGTGTACTGTAACGTGTGATTTCATCTCCATGAGAGCTGCTGCAGTCTTTGAGGGCATTAACTCGGAGCAATCCACTGATAGAAGTCTGCTCTTCCCTGATCAAAGCCTGCTCTGCTCAGACTGAAATACAATGTCTGATAAAATAATGATTAAAAGAGAATCAGTGGTTTATGGTCAACTGGGTGTGTTCAGTATTTCAGACACAACTTGCCCCCCCCCCCCAGTTGAAAACAAGCGTGTAAATTTAGCTCTTGCAATGAGAAAAATAAATAAATGAAAGAATCTCTTTCCCTGAAGCACTTCACGAGCTCAGTCTTACTTTTCTTTTTTGGAGAGGCCAAGGAGGCATGGAGCAAAACCTTAATTACTCCCCTTCGCACCAGGAGAGTTTGATTTTTTCTGCTCCAAGTAGAAAAGAGAGCTCGGGTCTATACTGTAAGGTTGAAGACTTTGCTGTCAGGATAAAGAAAGTGTTGGTCAGCAGGTGACCCCAGAACTCTGCACTTTGATGGGTGTAGCTCCTCTAGAGTCCAAGGCAGGCTTTTTTAAATTCCCATGGAGCAAAAGTTAGGGCATGAGGGTAACTTTGAGATTGGACACTTTTAGTAAAAAGTATGAAAAATCGAAATATTTTCTTGTTGTTTGACTTGATGTGCTCAAAATAGATTAAAAAAAAAAACAGAACAAGCTGTGTGTGTGTGTGTGTGTGTGTGTGTAAAATTGTGTGTTTTGTCAATGTTGCACTATGTCACATGTGTAGCCTATACTATATATGACACAAGGATTACAAATTGATGTTTAATTTCTCAGCTTACCAGTGCCAGACACGACATATCCCCCGACCACCAGGAGCAGCAGAACCAGAGGACCGACACCTTGGCCGCGCTGCATCCGAACAGAGCGCATCTTTTCCGGCTACGCCGTTGCGTAAACGTCCCCTTGTTTCCCTCCACAGCACCAATCTTCTGACAACACCAGGTGGCTCTTGTCCAACAAAAGTCTAAAAGATTTCTCAGGAAAAAGAGTGAAACACCAACAACGAGTCCAGTAATTGATGTTGGCTGTTTTTTGGTAAATAGTCCTCAAAACACATCCATCACCAAAGCAGCTTGGTGAGATTTGCAAAGGTGGTAATTTCCGCCTGTAATCAAAGTTTGAAGAGGTCCGTAGATATCACACCCTCATCTGAATATGAAGAAACAGCTGCTATTCCTGGTGCATTTCATTTCCAGACGCACTTGTGCCTCGATTCTCTCCAGGAGACATTTACGCGCAGAAGGTGCCACCAAAAAGTCACCAAAAAGTTTGACGCATTACTGCAAGAGATGCTGTCAGAGAGCCGCGTCCACTGCAGACTGAACTCCAGACTCTGGTGCGCCTCTGGGTGTCTCTGGGTGTCTTGTCTCCGTCCCAGTCCACAAGGTGTAAACAAGAACACGGGGGATCAACTCGGAGCACAATGCCAGCCTCCAGCCTCCGGACTACCAGTCCCCGCCTGGCCAATCATACACCATCCTCCTCCTCCTCTTCTCAGAGTGAAGGCTGAACAAGTGAAGGTAAAGTAGTGGCAAGCAAAAGAGGAAATAGATGTGGAGGAGGGGAGAAAAAGAAAACCCGGATTCTAGAACGCACAGCAGCGTTCTGGATTCAGCAGGTCTCATTGCAGACTGGAAGTTTCTCTCATTATAATCTATCCATCTCTATATCTATAAATCTATCTAATGTTTATTTTCCAAATATTATACACTAATGCAATAACACAGACAATCCCCTTTCTATTCTTCTCACTAAGACTGAGAAAGTGGATCACATCAGTCCAGTTCTGAGGTCTCTACACCGGCTCCCTGTCTCTCAGAGAATTGATTTCAAAATACTCCTGCTGGTTTACAAAGCACTAAATGGTTTAGGGGACAAAATACATTTCTGATCTTCTGCTATATTATGAACCACCCAGACCTCTCAGGTTCATCTGGATCAGGTCTGCTTAGTGTCCCCAGAGTCACAACTAAACATGCAGAAGAAGCAGCGTTCAGTTTTTATGCACCAAATATTTAGAACAAGCTCCTAGAAACCTGCAGGACCAACTCCAACTCTTTTAAATCAAAGCTTAAAACGTTCCTGTTTGCTGCTGCTGCCTTTTATTAAACCAGATAATGCTTTTATACTGCACTAAAACTTTTACTCTTGTGTGTAATATTCTATTTTAGTTTCTATCTTAGCTTTTATTTTTAGCTTGTTTTTATTTTCTAATCTTTAATGTTTTTATAACTGTTTTAATTATGTCTTAATGTTTTTTGCACTTTGTCGCAATGTTCTTGAATGTTTATGTAAAGCACTCTGAATTGCCCTGTTGCTGAAATGTGCTACACAAATAAAGCTGCCTTGCCTTGCCTATTCTGCCCCTATAATGTGAAGAGTCTGTTGCGCAGCAGCCTATCTTGAGTCTATAAAAGAAGTCCAGCAGCATTTTTATGAGAGCATAATATACTTCTTGTCAATCCATCCCTCCCGCTGCATCCCTGGGTCATAATTTACTCCCGGTGGCCACAAGAGAGCACCCTTTCATAAATGAGCTCCAAATGAGGACGACACCACCTGACTGGATCTTCAGCAGAAACTCTTCATTATCAAAGAAGTCGTTTCCTGTGTGAGTGGATATGATGGTGATGGTGACGATGATGATAGTGTCTGATAGGTGAGGACACCACAGGGGGGGCATGCTGAAGAGGTGAGCTTTGCTTTTAGCATGCAATGAAGCTGCTTTAATGGTTCAGATTTGTCAGAGGGGGTGTTTTATTTGTGGTTAAATCTTTGGTTGTTGTATTTTTTTCTGTGTCATCCTCTTTGAGTTAGAAAATTCTTTCTCTTCTTCATCTGTTGAGCCGCAGCAACATTTCAGGCCGACTGCTTATTTTCTCTTCAATTTATTATGTAGAAATCACTGTTGATGCTTCTGGAAGCTGTGAACGCATCACTTCCTGTGCACTTGAGATACCTACACGACACTGAATTGTGGAACAACAAATTGCTTTCATTAGCCGGGCATATGATGTGCAAATGAAAGGGAAGACCAGAATAAATGAAAAGGGAACATAACAAGTTCAAATGCGGGGAGGATAAAAATGATGTGATTACAGTCGCCAGTGTCAAACCAGTTGAACACTTATGGGAGATTTTCTCCACCACCACCACCATCAAAACACCAAATGAGGGAATATATTTTGGAAGAACGGTGTTCATGAGACTCTGAGAATCTATGACAAGGAGCACTTAATGTTTAATCTGTCACCCGTCTGCTATATGATTTAGTGAATTAGTGATAAAATGTACAAAAAGAGTCATTTATTTCTATGAAAATGTCACAGATTATTACTTCCATCATTACTCTCTATGGGCAGTATCACTCTCCGACTCATACTGAGTCTAACATTCATTCCTTCTGTTGCTGAGTCACACTGATGGCCAGTGACGGGAAGGTTTATCCTCACATGACTTGTACATAGAGATTGGATTGAAGGTACAGTGTGTAGGATTTGGTGGCATCTAGTGGTGTGGTTGCAGATTGCAACCAATTGAGTACCCCTTCACTCACTCCTCCCTTTCCAAGACTGGTAACGTGAGCCTCCAAGTGCAAAACC
Organism: Sebastes umbrosus; assembly: GCF_015220745.1. Taxonomy (NCBI): domain Eukaryota; kingdom Metazoa; phylum Chordata; class Actinopteri; order Perciformes; family Sebastidae; genus Sebastes; species Sebastes umbrosus. The sequence goes on along the minus strand of NC_051278.1, from coordinate 16,162,003 downwards.
GTGGTTACGCTGTTCGCCTCGCTCAGACGCCATCCTTTCCATAAAAACACTACTTTAGGAGCAACGGAAGTCAGACGGAGGCTGTCAGTACCACGGTTTTGCACTCTGTGGCTCACGCTACTGCAGTTTCACAAGCGTGTTGGAGAACTACGGTGGCTTTCGAGTAACGTAAAAACGGGAAAAGCTCTCTCTAGAGCCAGTGTTTGGTTTGGTCGTTCTGGGCTACTGTACAAACCTGACGGAGCAACATGGCAAACTCTGTGAAGAGGATCCGCGCCCTATGTAGATATGAAGGGCTCATTCTAAGCTAAGAAAAACAGAACAATTTTTAGTTTCAGGTGATTATACACTAAAAAAAACATAGTTATGAATATTGTTCCATTTCTGATAACAGACCACCCAAAATGCTACACACTGGTCCTTTAATGTTTTTTCCTTTAATGTGTCACCCATCTGCTATATGATTTATGATCTGTGAAAATGTCACAGATTATTACCTCTAACATTCCTCTCTATGGGAAGTATCACTCTCCAGCTCATACATACTGAGTCTGACATCCATTTCTTCTGTTGCTGAGTCACACTGATGGCCAGTGAGGGGAAGGTTTATCCTTGCATGACTTGTAAACAGAGATTGGCTTAAAACTTAGTGTAAAATGCTCAAGATTAAATAAGAGGAAAACAGAGCAAAGCCCAGAGTTTTAGGCATGGGGGTGAGGCAGAAAGAGAGCCAGTATGTATGCACGCTCGCTGCTGAGCCTAAAGCGAGGCCCCTCTCTAAGATGTGACAGTATCTGGCAACAGAACAGCATTGCTGTACTTTGCTCAAATCCAACTTCAAAGGTTATAATTCGCCTGGACAAGTGATGACTCCCAGTGCCTCCCTCCTCAGACGACAATTATGCTGTCTCCTGGAGCACAGAATACACTCTGGATTATTTATTTATTCTCTAAGTCTTTATTGTGACTGGTGAGAGAGGGAGAGCGAGAGTGATGGAGACGGGGACGGAGAGAGAGAGAGGGACACTGACAGAGACGGTGAGAGCGAGAGAGGTTATGCGTGAAATGGAGTTCGCAGGTTGTGTTTGAGACGGATTTGCCTCGTGGAGCTGCAAATGCTTTTTCTGTTTACATGTCTGTGCATGCCGTAGTTTCTGATTGTGTTCCCGCGCCACTTTTACTGCTCCGTTCCTTCATATAATAGCTCTGTGCTCTGCATTAATGAGTATATTGAGTATATACTTATGTGACATTATCCACCATCTTTTTCCTAACCGCCTCACTTAGTAGTGCTTCTTATGGTATATGGAGCACTTTGGGGGTGAAGAGCTCCTTCAACGCTTTTTAATGTGACTGACTTTGGTGACACGTCTCCCACCTTGATGAGGTCATTCAGGATGTTAAGCTCTAGACAATTTGCCTTCTCATTCCTTCCCTCCAACGCATATCCCAAATTATTACTGGGATGATGTTGAACTTGGCATAACCAAGTTATTATTTTGTTGTGCCCTTTGCTAAGACTAATTGAAGATATAAGTCAAGGGCACCCAATGGAAAGCTGGGGAGGAAAGCTGTGGGAAAGGAGAGCCGTAATCGGGTAGGATGGAGCTCATATGCGGTGCACCATACAGAGGAAGAGACAATGAGAAAGCTAGCGCTATTATTAAGGCATAATAGGTTATCCGCCGAGGACTGTTTAGCACCGCTGACTCTCCGTTGCTTTGTGTTGCAGGCTTGACATAAAAAGGATCAAACTTCCTATCTCTGTAAAACAGAGGCGCTCTAAAAATAGGAGGCATGCTCTAGAAGTTGCCGTGGAGATAATTGAATATTATTTTCAGGAATGATTAAGTTGACCTATCCAGTAGACTAATTATTTCTTGCAGGCCAGAGGAGAACATGTTTAATAGATTTTGGTAGCAGTGACTAAAGCAAAATAAGGCAGCCAATCTGCCGGCTTTCTGCTGACCAAGAAAACATCATCTGTGGAAAAATGAATAATACCCGTCATTAGAGTTTGGCTTAGGGGGGATGTTCACGGATTTATAATGCAGTGTTTCAGTGGGGTGTCCTCTGACATTTTCTTTGGATGGGTTTAAAGTATCAGGCCATCCAAATCACACACAATTATTTTCTTAACCCATCCAGAAAGTTTCGGTTTCATGAAATCTCCCTCCTCGCCAATATAATTCCCATTGTGCTGTTCAAAGTATTGTAACCTTATATTTGAAACTCAACAGTAACATGTCATTTCAAGAAGCAATGGTCTTGTTACTCTGGAAAGTTACTCAAGTACAGTACTTCAGTACATTTTTGAGTTACTTGATTATTTCCATTTTTTTGTAATTCTGCTCCGCTGCATTTCAGAGGCAAGTGTCAGAGGTGTAAGAAAATATCAATACACTTGAGTATCACAATATTATGTATTTTGATACTGTATTTATTCTATAAAACACTATACATTTTTAATTAATAGTTTACATGCAAAGATTTGTGGCAGACAGTGGTTCAGATTGCACAAAAAGTTGTGCTATGATGTTACAGGGACTGTGATAAATGCAAATGCGGATCCCACTGCTCTGATTGCATAACAGAGTAATATTTTTTTCTCAGATTTTATGTATATGGTGGTGTTTTCTTTATACTTTGATAGTTTTCCTAAAATCATATTTTAAAAAATCGCAATATATCGCCTTGCTTACAATATCGTAATATATGCTAATATATTAAATCGTAACCCCTGTATCATGATTAGTATCGTATCGCCAGATTCTTGCCAATACACAGCCCTAGTAAGTATTATAATTAGGGCTGTCAACGTTAACATGATAATAACGCGTAAATGCAAATTTGTTTTAATGCCACTAATGTTTTTAACACATTAACACTATCGGCCTTTAGGAGGTTGTAGCGGGCTCAGTTTTAAAGCTAAAGTGAAGATACTAGAAAACCTAAGGAATCCATTGGGACCAACCATGTCATAAAAGCTTGTTGATAAAGAGGGCAAATAACGCTCTAAACTTGCGCTAAATTTTGGCGAGGAAAAACTGGCATGGTCATATTCAAAGGGTTCCCTTGACCTCTGACCTCAAGATATGTGAATGAAAATGGGTTCTATGGGTACCCACGAGTCTCCCCTTTACAGACATGCCCACTTTATGATAATCACATGCAGTTTGGGGCAAGTCATAGTCAAGTCATCACACTGACACACTACAGCTGTTGTTGCCTGTTGGGCTTCAGTTTGCCATGTTATGATTTGAGCATATTTTTTATGCTAAATGCAGTACCTGTGAGGGTTTCTGGACAATATTTGTCATTGTTTTGTGTTGTTAATTGATTTCCAGTAATAAATATCTACATACATTTGCATAAAGCAAGCATATTTGTCCACTCCCATGTTGATAAGAGTATTAAATACTTGTCAAATCTCCCTTTGTTCTTGTTGAACAGAAAAAACATGTGCAATTAATTTGTGATTAATCACAATTAACTATGGACAATCATGCGATTAATCGCGATTAAATATTCTAATGGATTGACAGCCCTGATTATCATTTTTTACTCCACTACATTTATATGATAGCTGTAGTTACTTGTTAATTTACAGATTCATATTTTAACATACATACATACAAAGATATGATACATTAAACTCACCATCAGTATGTAAAATAATTACATTTGCTCCAAGTCGACCATCTGAAACATGATGCTGTTTACACATGAATGCATTAGTAACAATAATCCAGTGATATAATATGACAATAAAAACACTACTGCATAATGAGCACTTTTATTTTAGATACTTTAATACTTCTGTACTTTGACATTTTTAGTTTAAAATTCAGGACTTTTACTTGTATTTACTTTTAATGTACGTGTTGAATTTACACATAGTGGTATTTCTATTTTTAATTCAGTAAAGGATCTGAATACTTCTTCCACCAATGCTCTGGATAATCTAGATTTCACTGGAACTACTTTTTTTCAAAAAACTGTGCAGTGTTCAGAAATTTTTTTTTATTTTATTTTTATTTTTTTGGACAATCCCGACCCTCTGAGGGTCTTGTGAGCTTTGTTTAACCTATAAACACTGACCTGTCCAATATTTAGTTGTGCATGATGACATGTGCAGATAGATTGGTTATGCTGATTTGCGTATATTGTATGTGCATACTATATATGTCTATGCCTGTCGTGTCTGTGTGTGTGTGTGTTTGAGAGTAAGACCGAATGCATGTATGTGTGTGTGTCCCTGTCACTGTGCATTGACTTCACCTGTCCTCCACCGCTGTAATCCCTGGGCACACCTGGGCCTTTGGGCTTCGGGGCTTTTAGCAGATTGCATGTGTCAGACTTAGGACAATTACACTGATTGTTGCCCTAGAAACTCTGCTCTCCCTCTGCTTCAGGGGGCAAAAAAGTTAATACAATTTAAAGGTGCAGAACAATGTGAGAACCAATGAGAGAATCTGTCCGCAATCTGCTTTTAATATGCATCCAACTCTACCACACTGTACAGAAACAGCACCTTGACAAACAAAACCCAAATCGTTCTCATATACAGAAAGGTCAGCTCTGTTACAGCCGAATGAAATCAAAACTTCTTAAAAGTTTATTTAAACTTTGGAGAGCTGCTTTAAATGTAGATCTGTTCTCTCTCCCTCATATGGGACCATAAAAACGTATTTCTAAGTAGAGAATTCATCAGCCGCAAACATCATACCGCAGTCGATATGATTGCTCTGTTGGATTTACCTTCATATCCAAATTGTATTTGTTGATATTCAGGAAAGATAGGAAGCTTAATGCTCATCTTATTCTCTAATGGCCACGATCAGATTGAGCTCTCCTCTCAGCCGTACACAGACATCATTAGTAAACAGCAGACCACATGATGGTCGTTCACGGTGAGTACCTGGGCAAGAGCGTAGAAAGAGGAGATTACAACTGTTTCATATCTTCACTCTGTTAAGATAAAGGCTATAACTGTAAGGTGCACGGCTGAGGGATCCTACAGTAGAGAGTGAGTGATTCACGTTGATGCATGGATCATTAGGACATCAGCTGTATCTCACCCAGTGCTGGAAGAAGTCACAGATCCTTTACTTAAATAAAAATATCAATACCACATTGTAAAATGACTCCATTACAAGTAAAAGTCCTTCACATAACATATTATACTTAAGTAAAAGTACAGAAGTATTATCAGCTAAATGTACTTTAAGGTGCAGTGTGTAAGATCTGACCACATGCACCAAACCTCACACATGCTTTCACCTCTACTACTGGGTTCAACTTCATACAATCTAAATTTACAGTTATAAAAAATAAAAGCCAACTAACAGCAGGGCAAAAATGTGCAAAATTCGACCAAACTGCTAAAACTCTGTCGAGCCGGTCAAAACAATACTGCTATCTTATAATCTTCTCGTGTGGCGTCGGCCTGTAGTTGCCGTGTTTATTGTGCCACTAACCAGGCTGTGCGGTCCGTGTACGCTTTGATAGTTTGTTTATAAGTTAAATCCAAAGAGGCAGAAACGAGACACGACTTGTATTTTCGTTTCGTCCTCCCCGCCGGGGCAGCGGGTCTGGGTCTAAGCTATGTAATGGCAGCAACAGAAAGTTTGCTGATCTGGCCAACAGGGGATTGTAACGTGAAAGTGAAACTTAACACACAGGACGCTCTTTAAACTACGTCACTAAACTCTTGGTGCACTTTCTCTGAGCTTTTAATATTGCCGCGGATGGATTTATATTGTAGTTTATGGAACACCCGGTGCGTTTCATACTGGCGCTAAAGGGTGCCTTGTGCATTGGTATCACACGCCGGGGGCAGCTCTACTTCTTCGTCCTCTCATGTTGGACTGAGGGCAAACTGGACGCTACAGTGACTCACAATCGCCTCTTGAGGTGCAAGTGGTATCACAAGACAGGACGGGCCGGGGCTAGCATGCTCATTTCAGTAGATATCTCTGCAACACAATACATAGACGTCTGACGTAATGTCAACACTGTAACCTCTTCACATTCTGTTGATAATATTAATTCATGTTTTCGAACATTTTAAACTCAAATTCTGGCCACATGCTACATTGTTAGATTGTTAATACTGATGCAACAATGTGTAAGCAGCATCTTACTGTTGTAGCTGGTCGAGGAGGAGCTACATATAATGAATTTCTACACATACTGCAGCTAGTTTATTCCAGAGTTTACCAGTAGAGGTTACTAGGGGTCGTGAGATGATTAATGGGATAGAAACAATGTTCTGCCACACAAACTTAGATTCAATTTTTCACACTTGTCTCCAGTGTTTGCTTTTTTTTTGGTGAAATATTGGAGAGTTTTAATTCTTTGGGCCTCAAATGGTAATTTAAATGAAACCATGTGAGAAGTTTAGAGGGGAAATGTCTTTTTGGTTGAACTGCTAACAACTCATAGGCACCTGAAACATGACAAGGAGCCCCAACTTTTTTAACAATGCATTGTAATTTGTAAGCATATCATGTGTTTTTATGAATAATCTTAATTTGAAAAGTAACTACTGACTAGCTAAATGTAGTGGAGTAAATAGTACAATATTTCCCTCTTAAATGTAGCGGAATAGAAATGTAAAGTATAAAATGGAAATACTCAAGTAAAGTAAAAGAATCTCAAAAATTACACTACTTAGGTAAATGTACTTAATTATTTTCCAACACTGATCTCACCAGCTACAGTACAGATGCCATCCATTATGTGTGTAAATGGAAAAAGGTGTTTGAAATGCTGTTACTGTACAATATTGTTGTAAGTGTTTATATGGTGGATATGGAGTCGTAGAAGCAGAGAGAGGGAACGAGCCGTGTAAATGGAAGTGTTATGCGGCGGTGAGACTCTGAGCTGCAGTGAAGAGTGGGTGCGAACACTAATTAAACATAACATCTGTTGGAAGTGGAGACACTGGCAGCTATGAAGCCGACAATCAAATCATCAGCTATTACAAACCACAATGTTACCGTCATTTCATATCAAACAGAATACATTTAGTTGATGGGTCGGAGGGGAAAGAAACACATCCTGTGCTCTGAATCTTGCCTCCGGTAGGTTTCACATGTGGGAGTTTCTTACCCACTATGGGGCTTCGTCAGGTAATGTCTCAGTTTATTAGCCCTGATATGAACTATAAACCCAAATTTTGTTTACGATGAGGGGCGTCAGGGCATTGTTGAGGGATGATATTTCATGAGGGGAGCATTATGTGCACTTCATAATATTGGCTGCTCAGCATATTCCCTATGCTAGTCCAGACCAGACTTGTTTTTTATAGCAGCATAGGGCTTTAGGACACGGTAAGTCAGGGTTTCATCTGTGAGAGCAACATTACGGCTTCATTTCTGTATGTGCTAGATTAATGACCACGGGCATAAGAAATGCCACCGACTAGCGTTTTACACAAACAACTTCTAGTTTTGTGACGATATAGTGGAAACGCCTCCGGGTGGAAACATGACTTTTGCTGTCCTCTGTTACTCCCTCCATCCCTCCCTCTCTTCATCATCCATCGCTCCCGTTCACCTGTGCCACCTCACTAATGATTGCTCAGCGGCTGTGAGTCTACCATGCATCATTTACCAGGAGCTCTGGAGAGGCAGCAGCAAAGAGAGAGAAGCAAAAGGGAGCAAAAGAAAAGACATTTTTCTATTCATGCAGGGTGGGGAGGCTGAAAGGGGGCAACAGCGATATGTAGAAGGAGAGAATGAGAATAAGGAGAGGAGCTGACAGAGGTACAGACACTAGGAGACAAGCATGTGCTGCAAAGGCAGCGTAAAGGGAGAAGGTGAGAATAGGCTGGAGGGAACCAGGAGGCCCATTTTATTAATCACAGCCTTGATCTGGTGGGAAACGCTGACAGCTCTGGATGGAAATAATACTCGAGAGTTGCCACGACTACACTTCTGCCTGCCTCCGAGAATGGGTGGAGACCGAGGCAAAAACGAAATCACTGTGCCGGCTTTATGTGTGTGTTGTGATTAACATAATTGCACCGATTATTGTTATTGAGACTAGCAGAATATAGCTACCATGTTACATAAAAACTGCTTCATATTTAGAGGTGAAAGAATTACGGTTTGATTTGATGTGTTACACAAGTGTCACAACTTAATCCATTTTCGATATAGCAGGAGTAAGGGCTGCCTAACAGCCCATTTCTGCTTTCAATAACATTCAGATTCATAAAGCTATCTCGGTGAATTTGAAATGAAACAATTGAGTTTTGCCTGACACATTTGAGTGGCTTCTCAGCAGCTGTACAAAACAAAACAAAAGCAGCGCTTCACACTTTTGACAAAAAAAACAACAACTGCAAGACGTGGTGACAAAAACAGGAAATATCGCCTCAGCCTCAAATATCCCAGCGATGAATTGTTAATTGTTTCCTACCAGACGCCTGATGAATTGTTTGATTCACAGCGTGTGTGGCTAGCCCGGACAAGACTCAGTGGCATCCCGTGATGCAACACGGCACAGCAGGGTGGCATCACGGCTCACAGCAAAATATCAGCCAGTCACAATGATTTAATATTCCAATTTACCTTTCCAGGCAGAAAGAGAAAGAGAAAATAGAGCTGAGTGACAGTTTCTCCACATTCCTCAAGCGAGCTGAATGGAAACTATTATTAGGTGTCTGACTAGATGGCCAATCAAGTTGATAATAATAGGTTGGGTTTCTGCAGACAAGGGATGGATATCACAGGAGCTGACCCCACAGTACAGCCAGCCAGAGGCCATCTTATTAGCCTATAAAAAGCTCAGGTGTGGGCGCGCTTTGTTTGCCTGGACTTGGTCTCCAATCGTACCAATATCACCTCGTTTCAGGAGGTGGGAGGCAGCCAACACCGGCTGGATGGAAAATGGTTAGAGAGGAAATAATAGCTCTTTTCCAGCACTAAATGGCAGTGTGTAACATCTGAATATGATTACACAGGTAAGATTTGAATTGCTTTTTAATAAGAATATCTGAGGCCTTTCAACAAATTGCATTGGACATCTGTAAATGGGGATGATCAATATATTGGCAGGTTGTTGGAGTAACCAGAGGCTAGAAGAGCAATCAGGAGTTTATCTTGTTTCTGTGTATGTGTTTTTAGCTCTGACCTTTGTGCCCCGGCAGTTGAGGTGCTTTTTCTTTTCAAGGGATGCAAATCCATCTGTGGATACCAGTCAAATCCATGCAAAGCAGTCAGTTGAGGTTGAATCCACAGAAGCCTCAGATCAGGGAGCGGAGCTGACGCTGCATGGAATAAGGTCATGTTGTTGTGATAAGCTAGAGGGGGGGGGGGGAGTTTTTTAAGTCCCATAAAGCCATTTTACCAGTGAATTTACTGAAATATCCCTCCGTTTACGGCTTTTCTTTTACAGTAGCTGATGTAAATGACAAAGGAGCTGCAAAGTAGGCCTTTAAACAAAAGGGTTGAAGCACACGGTGCGGATAGCACAGGATTTTATTGACAAATAAACATTGAAATAAAAGCGTGAAATATGAGCCACTTCTCTTCCCACATGGAGAGAATCACAAAGAGAAGTAGCAAAAAGGAGTGTGATATATTATCTCACTAAAATGACAGAAAAATTGATCTTCAAATTCTAGTTTTGTGTTTTTTTTCTGTCTTAAATGAAAGAAAAATGAAATGATGGAGGAGCCAGACAAGAGAACAAATAAGGCACCACTATACCGTAAGGTAGGTCATAACCTGAGATGGAATTAATGAGGAAAATATCACACCTGCTTATAGAGGACAGACAGGGGTTGAAAAGGTGGACACCTGATGTCGGAGACACACCTGCTCCTCTCATCTTCTACATGAGGCCGTGGTCCGACAAAACCTCCATCTCTATGATTTCTGACCTGCTTTGTAGTGCAATCGCACAGAGTTCAAAGATGCCAAAAGAAAGTAATCCCACAATGTGTCTAGCAGCAGCAGGGATGTAAACTTGAAACATCAGACCTGCAGTCCTTCTCCTGTCACATTTCCTGTGTTGGGGCTTTAAAGCAGCTCCTCCTGCGACTAAAAGAGACAAAGGAACAATCAAACACTGTGAGTAAGCGTGCTCCCGGGCTCCCACGTTCCCTTTGGAGGGCACACCGCAGCCTTTCATCTCTTCTCCCCTCTCTGTATCTATCCTCTCATCTCTCTGCTTTATGTTCTGCTTTCTGAGCAGAGTTCAAACACTGGGGACCAGTTTAAATACTGGAGGTTCCCACTGCAGTGCTCCAGCGAACTAGAGCATACAGTGAAACATAAAAAGCTCATTTCCCCCACCTTTTTTTAGGTTGTTAGCCTCACATTTATGTGAATAGCCTCACCTTCTTTTAATTAAAGCACATTAAAGACAGTGTTGTTACACTGACTGTTAAGCTTTGGGACCGGGAGAGACAAAAGGACACAAATGGTCAAACCTAGAACATGATATTTCAGCACTATGTATGCGATGCAGCTTTCCAAATACACCGATGTGCGAATCAATACATGGAGAAAAAAAAAGCAAAATAAATGAAAGGAAGGAGGATGCACCTGGGTCGATAGAACTGCAGGTGATTGAGAGGAAATGGGAGCCCAGTGTGCATGTGCGCGTACGTTTGTGGTTAAGCTTAAGACCTATATTGCGTGGTTGTGCTGCACATGTGTATTGAGAATGAGGCAGTCTTTCTTGTGGCGTGTCTTGTGGCTACTGATCTCTTGTTTGGTATCGACTCCGTTTGAGTCTTCCACAGGAAGTATTTTTCAGGAGAACAGGGAGAGCTCTTTGCTGCAAACAGGCCTTTAAGTCCATCAATAAAGAGGAAAGAGAGCCCAGTGGAGAAACTGCAGAGACACAGAGACAAGCTCAGTGGAATCCACAAACACCTCAAAACAAACAAGAATGATGTTAGAGACTAAAGCAAAAAATCCACTTTTCACACTCAAAAGTGAAACGTGCTTAATCATTTCATCATTAATTGGATGCTAGCATATTAATCTTGTGCTTCTACAAATACAATTATATGGATTAGGTGGGAAGACATAATCTGCTGTTCAATCCTCATTACTATGGTGATTAATCCACACTGATTACCTCATTTTAATTAACATAATGAGACTCTCAACATACCCATTCTGCCAACAGTGAGTGTGATCTTTGGTTAGGTTGAAAGCATTATTGTTGTGTGTGTGTGTATATGTGTTCTACCTGTCTGACAGGGACGGTCCGCCGGTTGAAATTAGATTACACAATCACAAACGTCACAATCAGTACTCATGCATATTTCATCCCTCCCCCTGTCTGGCTTTCATAATTACTTAATTAATTCCCAGCTCTAAAGAGATAGGCCAACGCTAATCTCCCAGCGTCCCCTGGGGCTTCCGGGGACTGCTATAGATGTCCTGTCCCAGGATGTACTGCAGCAAAATAGAGGGAGACATCCTGAACAGTTGTAACCATCTCGTAAGAGACCATCTCTCGCTAATGTAGGTTGGGATTTTAACTTCCCAGTAAAGCTCAGCTCAGCTGGGTGTTTCCGTCCCACTGTGTGAAACATCCAGCGCCTGCACCCCCCCCTGTGTTTCCTCCCTCCCAGAGCAGAGAGAATGGAGTCTGACTGATCTGACGCATGGAAAAAATAGGGAGACGTACTCAACTTGCATACTTTTACAAGCAACATGTGCTCAGCCTGTTTCCGCTGCTTCTTCATCTCTTGTTCTTTCAGTGGAGTAACACGACGTCTCATGCACTCATTTTGAACTGGAGGCAGATAAGGAAACAAAAGAGAAGCTTTTCTTATGCAACTCCCGCATAGAAACGCATTTGAATATCCAGCAAAACCAAATTTAAACCTCTGTTTTTCTAGACTGCTTTGATATCAACTATGTCGGCTTATGTTGTAGGAATTAATGATGTTTAATTCGAACAGAGTAGAAAACGCTGTAAGCCATATCGGCTCTAGAATGAGTAAGCTGGATCTGTGGGAAAAACAAAGACATTTTACAGAGAGAAACAGCAGTCACTTTAACAATCATGACTAATGTTAACAGTCATAAGCTGCACAGCATTAATTCCCCTTGGCTTCCAATGTAAAGTCTAATGAACCAGGCACGAGACTTCTACTGGACCTGCAGCTACTTAATCGCTGATGAATGAATATAAGCAACACTTATTTAATCACAGCTCCGCAGCCACGGTGGTAGCAAACAACATCTATTACTGGAATTATGTTGACCCAATATGAGTGAGGTCGCGACCTTTCTTCCCTCGCTCCCATTTGAAAAATGTTCTGTCACTTATTAGGCTGTAATTAGTAATTATCTGTACATTCAAACTATTTCGTTTTGAGCACTTAACAAACGACTTATATGTCCGCTGAGAGACGAAATCAGCACAGTTGAGGCCGTGTGTCCACATTGTGCAGAAGGGCCGGTCACCTGCTGCTACTGGGCTGCCGCTGTGCTGCGTGAGTCCCTGCAGCGGGACCGAGAGTTTCCACAGAGAGCGAGATAGGAAAGAGAGGCAGCGAGAGACCAAAGACAGATTTAAAACACTCCAATCAATCAGTGATTTGACTCTGGGCTAAATCCATGTTGATAATTAGCCAATCAGAGCAGGTTGGGCAGTGGGAGCTTGCCAGGCAGGTGCCTAGAGGCACTCGGGGGACCCGAACCGTCTCTTCCCTTCATTAACTCCTCTCGTCCTCTCCCCTTGTCCGCCTGATCCTGCGAGCGGCCGGGGCTGCTGGGTAATTCAGTCTCCAGTCTCTGAGGTGACCCCACGCCGCAGGGCTGAGGGAGCCGAGGATACAGCACTTCTTTTTAACCTCTTTCTGACTCCCTTTTTCTCTGCTTCCAGGTCCACTGCTGCGGCCTGTTGTTATCTCTTTGTTACCGGGGTTGAGCTCAAATGGTCTAAATACCATGAACTTTTTATTTCTTGCTGACCTTCAGCCCAGTCTTTAGATATAGAGGTCAGAAAAAAAGATTGTAGCTCTTCTCTTTTGTGTTTCTGTCTCCCTTCTTCTCTCCGTGTCTGTCCGTCTGTCTGTGCAGAAATGCAATTTCCTCCCATCTCACTGTTTGCAGCTTTTTATGGCCTCTTTATTGCCGTTCTTAGCTGATTGCTCATATTTATTTACAACGAATGCAGTTATGAGGTACGGATGTGAATGCACTGGGCATATAGATGCAACGCTCATCTCCTGTTAGCTCATTAGAATGTATTGCATAGCGTTCATCTGAACACTTTTTTTTCTTCTTTCCTTTTGTCTTCACAACTGCAATTTTGAACCCTCCAGGATTCTCGCTAAGATTAAGATTGTCAGAAAACAGTTGCTTTGTTCTGGGGGAAAAAACAGCAAAAACCACGGAGGGACTTTAAAGATGAGATACACTCTTTAATATGTGTCAAAAACTGAGTTGTCATAATATCCAGCTTTAATACGGGATGTGCAGAGATCCTTGTCGCACAGAAATCCAACCGCCCTCCCACGCATGCACGCACACACAGTAATCAGTATGATTTCACATTATGGTTTTGCACATCGCCATTAAAGCTGAGTTACAATGTGATTATTGCCTGTGACAAATGAAGAGGTTATATTCAAACTATTAAACAGCTCATAGCTTTTGATAGGAGACATATATGATCAGTTAAGGTGCTTCAGGCAGAGAAACGCTGTCTGTCTGTCTCTGTCTAATTCCCCTTCCTTTTTCTCCTCTCTAACACAGTAGATAGATATATTTATATACTTTTACGAATTATGTTAATCTGCAGGTTTTTGAAGTTTGGAGTAAAGAACGCTGCAAACAATATCATCAAGTGTTGTCTTTCTCCCATACAAATTTGAATACAAATGTCTCTGTGCGTGCTTAAACACAAACACAAACACACACAACCAGTCGGAACATGTTTTTCAAAAGCATGTTAATCTGTAGGTTTTTTTGAAGTGCCACAAAGCACAACATCAATTGAAATAATAACGCTGGAAGTCACACATATGCACATCACGATTGCTTTTGTTGTAGTAATGTGTAAAATGAGCACACCTGATGGAGGATTGTGCTTCCAGAAGTTGCACCGCAAGTACCTCTTTTGAGAATATATATCAATACAAACGTAGGTGAGAATGACAGAGGGAGCTTGACGTGCACGTGCAAAGTACGCGCCTCGCCGTGACACACACTCACTGATGACAGGTGCAGTACGCTTCGCTGAGCAGCTTTGGTTACTGACAGATTGTGGCAGGTGAGCAGGTTTAAGCAAAGCAACCACTGTCACCTTTAATCTCCCAAATCCACACGCACACAAATACTCCCACCACCACTGGCACTACAATATTTTTTTCTGCTCCACACCCAGCATGTCTGATTGCTATCCTGCATGTCTGCTGGGGACCGGGACTACCCCAGGGGGGAACCAGAGTAGAGCCAGTGACTAAACCGATCTACCTCTCCCTAGAGACCCTTTTTCTCTCCCTCCCCGAGTGCGTACACACCCAACGTGCTGCTACCGTCCCATCTCATCCAGCCCAGGCCCAGGCAGGCTCCTGCAGGGCATGCTTTAATGACTTCCTCTCGCCTTCCCCTCTCTGCATTTAGGTGTGGCTGCCATCTAGAAAGAGGGTGGGGGGGATTAGCATATCAGGGGTACAGATTAGTGCTTCTGTGGTGTGTGTATGTACTGACAGAGGGTGGTAATGAGAAAAAAAAGGACCTCCCTCCTCCCAGCCCGAATTCCACCCCCTGGTTTAACAGAGGGAGTTCAAATGGAACCACAGATAGAGACGCAAGACCTCTTTATCTGCTCTTTACAGGTAGAGAGAGTGACCACGTTTCCTCAATTTTAGGCACAATGGTCCGATGCGTAGTTGGGGATTAATGCTGTCTAACTGCCAGGCAACCAAAATAGGAATAGAAAATAACAGGCTCAACCTTATTTGTGTCTCTATAGTAGTATTTTTCCCATCATGATCATTTTATTCCAACGAATTGAAAATAAATTTAAGCTGCAGGCTGGATGCCGGTTGACGTGTCTGTGCATTTCCGTGACTGTCCGAAACTGCACTCATGAGTTAGATGTTATTTCCTGCATGAGTGCGTGGCGCTGGAAATTACATATTGCAAATTTTGTACAACTTCCTGTGTCCACTATGTGGCGCTGGAGAACACAGACACTAATTATATGCTATGTTGCTATATCATGTGTAGCTCAAACCATGGAAATCTCATTAGTTGATCTTTGTCAGAGAATGTTGACTTCCTGTTGTCAGTAGGTGGCGCTATGACTATAACTCAATACGGGAATGTAGACGTCTTCAGGCTTGGACTCTTATCCAGCATATGAAATTTGGGGCAGATTGTACAATGTAAGTTGCAGTTCCAGTTGCAGCAGCTTCCTGTGTCATGGCGAAACACGCAAATTGCCCGCCTCACCACGGCAACGCCATTCCACAAAAACCCAGAAGCTTCACAATTTACAATCATGAAGGTCTTGAGATTCTGCTCTCAAAATTTGAGTTTTGGGGGCGCTATGGAGCCCCCTGGGCAACGCCTGAGCCCAATCACTGCAGAACTATGCAGTTTTTGCCAGTTCTGAAGCTTGTGTCACTTTCTTTGTGTTTAGTGTTCATACATTCATAGCCCCTCAAAAATGTGATTCCGCAGCAGAAAAGTAATAATCTTAAAAAACAAAAACAATAGGTTTCCTCGCACTTTGTTCCATTGGGCCCCTGGCACTTTCATGCTCGGGTCCTCATAAGAGAGAGTTTGTCTAAGCTGAAAACCAAATGTTCTCCTTTCTATCTTGTTCTCAGCAAGCTTCCTGCTGGTTTGGTTGGTTTTGGCTGTCGTCCAGCTGATCCGGCGCTGCCCACTGCCACCCAGTGAGAGGCCCCAGCTCGGTGTCAGTTGCGATACGAGAGCCCGACCACCGGTGCCCTGTCTCTGCCACAGGGCCGAAGAGCTCCTTACCCCCATAGATTTTTCATTTGTGGATCTTGCAGAATCAATGTTCTGTTTTTGCCTTCCCAGACAGGGACCATGGATCAGCATTTTTTCCCCCACCACTCCTTATCTCTTTGTGCTTCTGTGTGTGTTTACCTCTTTCTTATTTTCCTTAACCTTTCCCGACTCTGTCTGCCCTTAGGAAACCACATCCCCTATTGCTAGCACTTTATCCTTCTCCTCTTCTTCTCCCTTTCGATTTGGTGCCGGTACCAGTAGAGTATAAGTATGAGACTCGCATCCAATTTGAGTTGTTTTTAACCTAATCAGCCAACCAACAGGGTATTTAAACACAGAGGTATTTATTTATATAGACAAATTTCCGTCTCTGGAGTCGTTCTCATCTCAGCAGAGGTCTGGAGGCAGCTAGAATAGCTGCAGATTCACAGAGAGCTGGAGAAAGTAGGGCAGGAGTCCCCCTTTGACAAACTAAATTGTTTGAACCGTTCTTTAAAGCACAGCGTGGGGCAGTTACAGAGCATTGCTTCTCCACCTGTTCTCAGTTGGATAGAGGAGGTGGGTAGCAGATATTTTTTCACTACCCTCGGCGCTTTGTTTCCTAAGAGACGCTTAGGTGGATAAAAGTCATTGTTACCTCCTCACAATGACAGTGGCTGTGTAACAGGAAATCTAGCTGAGCCTCGCTACTTTAAGGGCTTCACTGCACACAATGTAAATGATTCCTGTTGTCACGTGGATCCCACTGAGTGGGGAAGTGAAAGGGAGCGGCCTTTACGACACTTGGACCCACTACAAGCTGCTGGTCACTACACAGATGACGTCCAAGCACAAGATGGAAAACATAATTGCATTCTCGCCACACTCTCAGACAAACAGTCCCTAAAGACATTTGGGTCAGTTAATTGGAATTTCACTTAGTGCCAACGAACCATCAATAAGGCACTGGGTTTCTGCTGGCCACTGTTCATATTGTGTCGCATTAGGAATTGAAAACCTCCCACGCTGCTTTAATTACCAGTCTCTAGACAGTTTGGGAGGCACAGTGTTGGCTAGCAGAGAAAAGAAGTGTTGAGATGAATTAAACAATTAGAAGGAGCCGTCTGTTTTAATAAACATGATAAATATTTGATACATTTTTATGCATCATCTCCAAGGTGAACTACAATGGCTGTATTTTTTTTTATTTATAGGTTTCCTTATGTTTCATTCCAGTGGAGTTACAGCAATACCAACAGCACACAGTGACCTTTCAAACGCTGCAATAGAAAAATATTGAACCGCAGAAGAAAAAAGTGAAGCTGGAGTGCGTCCACTGTCCCATCTCTGTGCAAGAGGGAGTTCAGGTTTGCTGGTTACATCACCGAGGAGAGGGTACACAAAGAAAGATGAGTTTGTACCACTGGAAGACTTTATTCAGGCTTAAGCAATGTCTGGACTGCTCTGGTGAGGTGTAAAAATACTTTACACTGGGGTGCTACTCCTTCCTTGTTCATATGTTGGTGCTGCACCTGGTTGGGATGTGCATATTTTTGTCTTTCCCCGAGGTGTGGCCTCTCCCACAAATCGCACCTCTCATCACACTCCATGGCTTCCGACCAAACACAACTCCTGATTATTTGCACTTCTCTGGTGACCATTTCGTCAAGCAGTACTGTCATGTCCCAGCCGTTATACGCTACAGCCGGATGGTATCAGTGTCCAGCATTATTTCCGAGACTCCCTTCTCCGTAGTCAGGGGAAGCGTTAAGGGCAGGCAGAGAGCCGTGCAGGGCTAGTTTCACCTCCTCATTCTGCCTCCTCCACCATATATTAAATCCCACCCACTCCTTCGGAAAACCGAGGGGCCATAAAAAGCACCGCAAGAGAGAGGAAAGGAGGAATCATTACGTGCAATTTATAAACCATTAAGAGCCGTATTAAAAAGCCTGCAATCTAATTCACCCAGCGGTGGGCTCTGGCAACGACGGTGGCTGAGGGGGAGAGGTGAGTTCATTTAGGGAGTGTGTTTTGGCCACGCAGAGCGTATGTGATGTTAATAGGGTGTAGGGGGTCACCTCTAGCCAAGGGAGGCTTTACCTTTGCGCTGATGCCCAAGTCAGCAGTAGCAGGGCGGAGGGAGAACATGAAGGCTGACAGACAGAGAGAAAGATGGGAGGAGAGTTGATAAGAGAGTTGAGAGAGATATGATATTGCTCACCCATCCCACCTAGTCCAGCTGGTCATTTCTTAAAAGTAATTGTTATGTAGTTTCACAGCTGTACATATTAAAAAAGGTGTATAGGTGAAATATAAGTATAAATTTACCTATTCAACCTCATGATGGGTCGATTATTACAGCCTCATGTCATGTGGACAAGCACTATTTCCAACCCACAGAACTTTATTCGAAATTGTAGGGGAGAAGTTGAGGTCTCTAAAAATATAAAAAATGTCAGCATGAATTACAGCGAAATGTATCTGTAATAATGTATAATACATCTCCAATTTTCCATTTCATATAATAGTGCAGTCATAAAAATGTCAGCTTTGGTCTGAATATTTCACTCAATAGTGTAATACAGCTTCAATAAATTGACGACGATGAGGTTGAATTAGCATAAAGACAGAAAGAAGGAGAAAAGAGCCTGGCTCTGTCCAGAGTTTAAAAAGTACTACCAGCCCAAAAAATTTACACTGCATGGTACGGTACAGCACGGCACGGTTCTACTCAACTCTACTTACTCTTTATTGGTTTTCCATCAGCAAAAGGTGTGGATAGTACCTGGTACTTTCTTTTGGTACCACCTCGGCCGAGGTTACAAGCGAGCTTAGAACTGATTGGTCAGAGAAAACCGTCCACTTGCACGACACGGGACATCCTGCACAAAAACCTGTGCTTTTTAAATAGCCAAGCTACCATCAATAGCGACCACAATTTTTATAATGTCACAACAGTTTCATGCAGTAACGCTATCATGATCAGCTGAGAATCCCGGCTACACTGAGGGAGTGTTATCCGCAGTGGAAAACAAAATAGAGAAAAGGAGCTGGCACTAAAAGTGAGTTGAATCCAGTCAAGCGAGGCATTTGTGAGCTATAGGCCAGTCTAGCTGTTTGCCCCTCCTTCCCTTCACGGACCGCTACGACCTGCAAGATGAGGGTCACGTGACCGACGGACAGAGCTGAAGGTGCCAGTAGTCCATTCGAGGACTATATATAGTAGATAATGATGAGCTACTAGAGGACAGACAGGAGATACAATGTTAATGAATCATTGCTAATGTTTAGTTCACAAGTATCTGTGCATCTGAATGACGAACGCTTTCTTCATGAGTCGCTCCTGATTAACTCTGAATCAGCCGCTGAGCTGCACAAACTAGTAACCAATCATTCATTACTAATGACTTAATCATTGGTTACTATTTTTGTGCACCCCGAGTGATCCATCACACGGCTAAGTGGTCCCTCATTAGGCTACATGATTGTCTTACCATTACCTGACCTTTTTGTGCTAAAGTGGTAGATTATACTGAGTAGTAATAAGTAGTACTAAGTACTACTAACCAGTACTAGAACTAATTAGCCCCTCATAGATTTGGTGGTGGCAGTAGGTCAATCCGCAGGGACTGGAGCTGGTGCCAGTTCGCCTGCTGGGTGCCTGTCCATGGGCAGCCACCTTGCTTTGACAGCTCTCCATTAATGCCTGTGTATGGGTCCTGTTTGTACATGTGTGAATGTATTTCGGGCATGCGTGTGTTATGTGTAAAAATACACAACAGAGTGAAACATTTTTCCCTCAGGGCTCAATAGTGACAGTATGACAAGTAGCTAAGCTGAGTTTTTACTGGGGAATTCACAGTTAGTTCCTTAATAATGATCTTCTCATCTAACTCTTGGCAAGTTAAATAAATATTCTTCAGAAAACATCAACTTAGATTTAGTTTTGTCTGTAAGTCACTGTGTTAAAATATTTGTGAGTGATAATTTGAAAGTGATAGGAGGTTATAACCTGTCGTGTTTGGATTTTTGGGTCGTGGAATGACCCTTTGGTTTGCGTTTGGATTATGGGTTTATTCCTGTGAAGCTAACAAGCACTTTAAAGGGATAGTTCGGGTGTTTTGAAGTGGGGTTGTATGAGGTACTTATCCATAGTAAGTGTATTACCTACAGTAGATGACGGTCGGAACGCCCCCCCAGTTTGGAGAAGCAAACAGCAGTAGCAGCAGCAAAGCAAAGTAATACAGTGCTGTGGACAGGGGCAGCAGAAAAACACATTTTAGCCACCTAAAAGAAAGACTCACCTAAAAAAAACAAATATCCGTATAAGTGTATGCTATATTTAGAATATTTTAAACAATTTATCTTGCAGACAGCCCTCTCTGATGGGGAACTGAACTGAAAATGAAACTTATCTATGCTCTCTTCAAAGCCAGCAGACTCCGTTGACAAAAACAATATAGATAAGTTTCACTTTCAGGTCAGTTCCCCGTCGTAAAATATTCTGAATATAGTGTACACTTGAACGGATATTGATACTTACCTCATAGAACCCCACTTCAAAACACCCGAACTATCCCTTTAAAATAGAGCATAGAATTAAGACACTGAGGTCATCACTCACATACATTAAACTGTAGAATATGTAAACAATAACAAAGAAGAAACTGACCAAGCATTCAGTGAAATGTGACAGTTTTTGATGTCTGAGTTGGTGCTACAGGAACAGAATATCATAATCAAAAAGTATTGCAGTTCGATACCCAGCTCTATTGGGAACACTATTCATGTGGTTATAGAACCATTTGAAGTCTACTTGGTTCTAATAAGTGTAAAGACCGACTGGTTCTGTTTACATCACTGCAGTGTTGGAACAATATACTGGGACCGCTATAGACATGCCTATATTGTCTTTGCAGGGAGAAGGTCAAGAGGGTCAATAACTGTGGCGTTGAGAGCGTCTGCCCGGAGCCCGAGGCCCTCCCTCGCCATATCAACAACACCACCACAGTCAATACACTCCAAATTGAGCCCTCATGCAGAACACTGCGCAAATCAATATTCGTAAAAAGGTTACACATCAAACTATTAAAATACTTTATTGATCCTGTGCGATATATAGTGCTTATATAGAAATCTATAGATATGTTACCCCTGTCCAATGGAAGTACAGAAGTATTCTCATTATCACAGTCTCATTATTTTGATTTCTTACAGTATCATATGGCAAAGTAGGTGTGGGAGAGAGGCAAATAATTCTCATTCAGTTGGCCACATGCCTTGATAACTGCTGCTTTCTCTCTCTTTTGAGAACATCCTGTCAAACTCAATGCCAACATTTGACAGTTTAGCATTTCCAGCGTGCTGTTTGACATGATGTTCTCTCCCATACAAAAACAGAATGAGGGAAGGGGACATTTAACGGGGCTACGTATAACTCAGCCCTTACATAAGCTCTGTTAAGAATATCTCAGAAAACAGGCTGAACATCCCATTTCGAACCTATTCATCTTCTTTCTTACAGCTGTCAAGAAAACTCCTCCAGCTGAGGGAGATAGACAGTCAAAGAGCATCTCTCTCATCAAACTCTCTCACAACCAAACATTAACTTCTTTTTTTTTTCTTCACACGCCAGCCACATATCATTCAACTAAACGGAGCAGCTGCACCAAAACATCACAGAATGTACAATAAACCTGTCACAATCGGTACTCGTATGGAAATGGGGAATTAAAAGACAAAAGCAGGTGTTGTGGAGGATGGAGATTTTGAGTTTGCCAGGTGTAAATCTGACAAATGGGAGAGAAGGGGGGAGCGGGAGGGGAAAGGGTGACCAAGATAGATGGATGGAGTGATATTGAGTATCAAGGTGAATGGAACAGCATGCGGGAGCACGGAGGAAAATGCAAGGCGAGGCAAAAAGTCAAGAATCAGGTGCCAGAAAAAGTCAGCTGGCGGTCACAGATGTACCAGAGAAAAAGTGTTATTACTTGGGATGAAATACAGCTTCATGGTAGTAGGTGAGAACAAAAATATACAAAGATGGAACCTAGTTGCATATATCAAAGGCGAAAAAAGAGGAGTTTTATCTAAAGCACCGAATAAGAAAAGCGTGAGTGGCACTCTCGGGTTTGATGGTGTATTTGATAGCCTCTTGGACCATTACAGCAGGAGAAGTTAAGAGCAACATCACAGGAGAGAGCAGGAATAGAAAGTAGTTTGGGTCGTGGAGAAAAGTACAGGGACATGGAGCAGACATAAGTGACCAGAGGCAGTTGTGAATGCACAGTCAATAGAGAGACAGAGAATAGGCAGGAGAGGAAAAATCGAAAAGGGCACACGAGAGCAAGAGAAAGTGAGTGGGACGGAGAGAAAAGGGACTGACAGTGAAGAATGGAGGCAGTTAAAGATATCTGCCGAGCGATCTGTTATTACAGAAGGAGGGAGACAAACAGCTTCTTTCTTTTTTTTTTTACAGCGAAATAAAGACGCTCATCAATTTAAATCGGCAGGGTTCCTGCATCTCACCTTTTCTCTGTCTGACGCCAGGGCGGCGAAGGCGTGTTCCTCCCTCCTCCTGTCCACACTCATCACACAGAGGAAGAGGACACCCCTCCAGGGGCATCCTGGGTAATCTTGCGTGGCCGGAAACGTGGCGATGGCGAGCGGATGGCGGCAGGACCCTTTGTTATTTACTGCTCACTTAGCCCCTCTGCACCCCGACACACACACAATTTATGAGGACAATCGTCGGGCCCGCCGCGCTCCATTGGAGCACTCCCTGATGGATGTACATGGAGCCGGGGAGAGAGGAGAGAGCTGGAGGGAGGCAGGGAGGGAGAGGAAGACAAAGATTAAGGTTGGGGTGTCTTACAGTTTTCATTGCTGCAAATTAAACTACCCATTGTGCTTCATAAGAGAAAAAAGTCAAATCAAAATAATAGATAATGAAGATCATTTTGTCAAACAAACGGTATGCGTTGAAGTCATTATAGATATGTTAATGAGCAATTCAGTGCGGCAGCTTGAATATCTCAGAGGGTGTGCGGCCCCGTCTCATTCTAGGAGGGATGTGAACTGAGCTACCTGCTCGTATGTCTTGCGAAATGCCACTGACACACCAAATGTCACCCGAATGTCAGCAATTCCACCGTCTGTGTTTTGAGCTTTTATTTTGGTGCATTCATTTCAGCAGATACCTCTGCTCTTTGCCTCAGCCTTCTGCCTCTTTCATCCTGCCTGCAACGTCCCCCAAGCCTCACCTCTGCTGTCCCTGCGCTCTGTGTTTTTTGCAGCCGGCGTATACTGCACAGCAAGTGTTCGATCATAACAATCCATTAGAATAATCACTGATAACAAGTCCATTTTCATAAAAGAGGCGGGAGAGGGATTAATGAGCTTAACGCTACTTATGTTCCATCCATTTTGTGCTGTAAATCAATAATCCAGTAATAATGTTCTTCAGTGGGGCAACAGAGCCCCAGGAGCAGCATCCTCTCTCTCTCTCTTCATGAGTTATTTGAGCCGCCCTGCTATCTCCTTTGTTCTCTATAAAGTTGCCTTTTGGGACGGCCAGGACCAAACACATATATTTTTAGTCTTTTCTACACAGTCTGGTGTGAAACAACACAAGGGATTGGTGAGACTCCAAGAAGCAGAGAGCGCACAGAAGGGGAGGAGGAGGGAGGGGAGAGGGTGGAAGAGAAGGAGGAAGCAAATGAGCGGAGAGGATGGGGCTGAGAAAGCACTGGGAGAACATGAAATGCATGGGGGGAGGCGAGAAGATGGATGTGGAGGGGTAGAGCATTTTTACATGACTCTGTGTCACCAGCCCTTTCTTCTCTCACTATCTGCTCTAAGATACAGTACTTCTATCTTTTAATCACTCAAAAACAAGATTACTGTTTAGTGGTTATCTGTTGTTTCATTCAAAAATCCTTCTAGACTTTGATGGCATTGCAATCAACTGCATTCAAATGTATTCTGACATAATTATTGGGTCAGCTGCAAAATTGATTGCCAGCCTGTATTTTGCCAGAATGTGTTTGTGTACTTTGCATTGTGTTTTCCCTGCGGTGCTGTCATGACAACTTAAGGTATTTTTAACCTTATAGCTGGGTACTAAGAACATACATTATGCGTTTTAGCACTTTAGAAAATGTTTCCCTACTATTATAATGTACTGTTATTTATCATGCAGTACATTTCACTTATCATGACCCTAGCCAAGGATGCCTCCTGAAGGTGCAGTGTCAAGTTGTTTTCTTTTTAATAAACAAAGAAAAGTTATGTTTGCAAAACTCACTGTGCGTATCCTTGAGGTCTAACAAACACTTTGAATGCACATTATTTCTCATAAAATATTCTTAAAGCTGCATTGGTTACATCATTGTTTACTAGTTAGCCGTGTTCTTCTTCACTGCAGACGTTTCTTGACGCATTACTACCACCTGTGGATCAGTGGAATAAGGAGAACTGTGCAGGACTGTGTAACGTGTCACCCACGTGCACATGCAGGTGTGTCCTCATGCAAAAATTCCACATGATGCAACTCTGCATGGCAACTTTGGTTTATGGTTTATACTGGGGAAAGATATTACTCCTCTATATCTTTACATAGCAAATAGTTGTGTGCTGCTGTATTAATGCTCTGGAGATCGTAGAGCACCTTTAAGGTATGGTTAAACCTGCAATAACAGATTTTTTGGACACTTGAGGCAGCAGAACGAAGCTGTAAACACAACCCTGTAAAGTAAAGTTGATATGGGAAATGCCTATTTACATTTCCAGCAGAAATGTTAATAGCAATATTGGCATTTATTCAAGTCCTGAGGCTCTTTAGCTGCTCAATGCACCACTATGTACACCAGCTATTTGCCAACTGTGTCGGTCTTCTGTTTGATGCTGGGCAACTGGCGTCCAGTGGGTTTATATAACTTTTTTTCTCCTGAAAACAGCTGCCTGCTGCATCTGGAAACAACACTGATTAGAGCGGTGAGAGTGAATCAAAACAGTAAAGTTGCAGGCTAGAAAACAAAAACAATGAGCTAAAATATGCTATAAAGCCCCCGTAGAGCTGAGGGGGACTACAGGATGGTGTCATAATTCTCTTTGGGTTCATCACTACAGGTGACTCTTTTCATGTTCTCTGATCAATTCGTAATATAAAAAATATTGATTATTGTCGCTTTAAGGTATGGTTAAGGCTGGGGAAATATTGTGAAAAAAAGCTATTAATTGCTGGTCTGTGATGAGACTCAAACTCTGGTCTCCAGCATGAAAGTCAGACACACTCATCCGCTACCTCCACCTTCCAACTAAAGGGCATGATACTTCCTGCATTGGTAGGCCTACTGGACTTTGAAATTGCATGTAAATTTTGAGGTGCAGAATCGTCCCGTATCAATGTAATTCAAAGGGATACTGGACTGCTGGTGACTTGATCTGTTCTAAAGGGCACTTCAAAGGTCCAGTGTGTGGGATCTGTCGGTATGTAGCGGTGAGGTGAGGAGATTGCAACCAACTGAAGCCTCTCCCGAGTGCCAAGCGTGCTGGAGAGCTACGGTGGCTGACTGGAAAAACGCGAATGGCCCTAGCTAGAGCCATTTGAAGCACAGCCAGTGCGTAGATTGTGTGTGTAGGTAGGAAATGAGTGGTAAAGCAAAAGAGAGCGTGGTGGCGACAGGAGCGAGTAACGTTATTGACTCCGGCCCAAGCAGGAAAAGATGAGTTTGGTTTGTCCCTTCTGGGCTACTGTTGAAACATGGGGGTGCTACATGGCGGACTCCTTGGAGAGAGGACCCGCTTCCTTTGCAGATATAAACGGCTCATTCTAAGGTAACAAAAACACAACGATTCTCATTATCGTGATTATACACTAAAGAAAACATTCTTATTAATATTATATTCTATATGCCATTAGATCCCCCTAATTCTTACACACTGTTCCTTTAAAGGCCTAGCACCAAGACAAGAAAGTACATTCAGGTAATATGAGGTGACCACTGGACATTAAATTGGCATCTCACACTTCCTGATCGAAATGTCTTGATGCCAGATCAGCTTGTTTAACCTACGACTCAAATATATTTCATAATGACCAGGAGAGGTCAGGAGGACCTGAACAGGGGTCCATGATGACCACAAAGAGCCTAAAAACTCTGCAACGGCCTAATCAGACATCTTGGCTTTATACTATCTTGCAGTGCAGTTTTACCTTTGTGAGAAATCTTCACTCAAATCTTTCAAACACATTGTCAGGAACTAATCTGTATATCAATTCATGTCATCATCCAAGGAAAATATCTTCTCTTTAAGGGGATTGATACAACTGGAAATACACACTACACTACAGTTGTGTGTTTAGTATTTGGCTGAATTTTTTTCCAGCCTAGAGTAATGAAGAAAGGTAGTGTGCGTGTGGCCGTGCTCTATTCTGATTGGAGGGGATGAGGGCGGAGCTGGATGCAGCGCAGGGTTAATCTGAAACATGTTGGAAGCATCAGGGTCCAGACAGCCTCCTGTATAGCCCCAGCTGGCGGCTTCCCCTCTCCTCCTCCTCCTGCTCTGGCTGCTCACATCCCCACGATGCACTGAGAGAGCGGTAAGAGAGAAAAGAGTTGGCAAACTCTGCTGCCCATGTGCCAACGCCGAGCCCCAACACTGCACTGCCTGCCTCAGCAACAATCTCTGCAACAGCATTTAGAACAGGAGGTAATAGCCCACAACATAGCCTGACGCGGCAATTACTCAGATAATGTGGGCAAATTTGAATGAAATGGCAACAGAACGACATCGCTGTCTGTCTTTTTCCAGATTTTGAAATACCCCAAGTCATCCGGCGGAAGAAATCCAACAGAGTATCGCCCTCAGGTCCATATGTTTTAGCTGACACAGCCTCTACTGTCCTCAGGTGTCATGTTTACGATCAAGTACAGAAGGGAGGGAGATATTATACAAGGATGCAGCCTTCTCAGGTGGAATGAAATGTGACAAAAAATGTGTATTTCTTCCCTCAAAACTATTATCCTTACGCGTTGTGCACATCAAGCAGATTAGCAGTTATGTTTTACTCCCATTATAAAACAACATAATGGGCAGGAGCTGTGGAGGAATCTCAGACGTGCTGTATAATTGGAAGCACGGCTTCATTATATTTGTGGGGCTTTGCAGTATATTACATGAAGCAAGTGCAGCAACTTACGAGTGCATCATAAGTTCAGCATGCCCAGATGAGATGAGGATAAGCGAGACTAGTAGTAAGAGTGAAGAAAACACCAGAGGCCATCTGCATGTGTTATTAAACTGCCCATCGCCTTGCACTAAATCCCAACAGTGGGAAAGAATCCAGCAATCAGAGCGCGTACAGCCGGCGACTGGTGCCTGAATTATCCTTCAAATGTAGGTTAATGAATTCAGGAGCAGGCTCCGCTCATGAGCATCATATCTTTAACAACCTGACAGACGCACCTGCCAATCTGTGGCGGGGGCTCTCTGCAGGGGGAGGAGGAGGGTGGTTAAGGAGGGGGTGGGATCGATCGCACCTACAGAGTTGACCCTGTTGGGTGACAGCACCACCGGAGACGCCGGGACACCCAGGGCAAGTCCATTCATCAGAGACCATCAGGAGCTAATGAAACACGCTGAGAGAGTGATTAAGACACAGACACCTACTACAGCAGGGCCCCGCGCCTGATGCATTAATCACAGCCGCTGTCTGCGGGTATCTACCCTCTCTGTTGCTGTGTGTGTATGTGTGCATACAGACACTCTTATAGACTGGTCTTTATGTCTGGATACGTGTTGGGGAAAAAGCTGCAGCGTGCATGTAGGAGGTGCTACTGTCCTCTCTGTGTTTGCCCTTGGATATGGTCCACCACCTTTGTGGCTCTGCCTGTAAAAGACACTGTGGTTGGACTTGGCATCACTACAAGAAGCTGTTCTCCTACTGATCGTTAACTTTTGATGTTAATTGATTAATCAAATGAGCAAACACCTACAAGCAAAACTGTGTTCCATCTGGGAAGGGCTTGCCCTGTCTGCTCAGCAATGAATAGCACAATGCAGATGGTATTTATTTTGGTAAGAGACTTTTCTGTAGCCGATTACTCATAGCAATCTGGTTATCCATAAGTTTGTCACATGAACTTGGCTGTTAGAAACTGCAGCATCTCTTTTGGAAGTCCAAGACAGCGCCGCCGCATTAAAACTACGCCACAAATTCGTTAGATGACATCCAAACACCATCTGTGGTGTCACCGTCAGAGAGAGAGGCTGCGTATTGTTTATGACAGAACCAAGATGAGGTTTTAATACCCGGTTTTATTGCTTAACAAATGAAGACAGGCTGAAGGTGATTATTTATATCTATTAATTAAGTTAATTAAGATGGGAGGATTTGCTTCCCTCGCCCCTGTTGTTAATTACATCTGTGACTACAGCGCAAGGTTGACGCCGTAAATACAGATGTCATCTCAGCACAGCCACATGTTGGAGATTAGTCTCAGCGTGTGTTTGCCTGAGCATGTTCGACATGTTCTCATCCCAACTTGTCACATACTGTACTGACACTTTGTCAGCACATTTCGGCGTCACTCTCTCGTCGCAGTAAACACGTGTTTAACATTGTGAATTCAAACAAAAAAGCTTGCTACAAAACCACTTAGGAAAAAAGCTTCATGGTTTGGCTTAAAACTACTACGTTTGTAAAGTGAAAATGAAACATAACTTTGTGAACACAGGACACGAATGAACAGCTGATTGTAAAGTGAAAGTGAAACTTAACCCAAGCCCTGTGTTTGTTGGACACATCCAATTTTGGCTTCACTTCTATACAGTGGGAAGAAGTGGAGACGCAGCGTCCATTCTATATACAATCAATGGGCATGACAAAGCGTCAGTATTTTACGCCCTGGGAATTAGAACGGGGTTGCATGTTTGTGTTCAAGCACAGGTTTAAGTACCAATGTGCTAAATATATGGTGCAAAATTCCGTATATTTAGCATGGTATATAATGAAAAATGTCTCTCTTCAGCTGGGACAGACAGTTACTGAGTTACACAACACCAATGAAATATGTGTAATCCCTAGAAATGAAAAAGACATTGTCTTTCATTGCGTTTCGTGTGTCTTTGTCCAAAGCAGCCCAGTAGTTCGACCTGCTGAGCGAGCAAACCCACTCTCTGCCCACTCCATCTCTGTCCCTTCTTCAGACTCGCTTCTGTTGCCGCAAATGGGACAGCGACCAAGGGGTCTGCACTACAAGCAGCAGATTAAAGGATTACCATTAATTAGATGTCAGGGACAGAGAGGGGCTTTGCCTGTCTTGGCCATGATACAATATCTGTTAATCTGCTGCGCTCCTGGATAAAAAGAAATCAGTCCATTGACAGGAAAAATAGGAAAAAGAGGGATGGGGCCGAGGAAGAATTGAAAAACATGAACAAAGAGGCGAAGGAGTGAGGGGTGGGTGTAGAGATCGGAGGAGGGATGAAAGAGGTGGAATGAAGCAAATATGCTCGTGTTCCACTTGAATGTACATTGAGCTTTTCCTTATAGAAAGAAAAGCAGCTGGAGGATAACAAGAGGCACAAGGGTGTAAGAGACCAAAAGGAAGTAACAATGAGTTAATAACGGGGTGATCTATGGAGAAACAACGCGCTGAAGAGAGGGGTGAAGTGGCTCGGGCCAGAGGAGAGAACTCTAGGGCTGCTTGATTATGGCAAAAATCATAATCAGGATTATTTTGGTCAATATTGAGATCACGACTATTTAACACAATTATTCATTGACTTTGGAAAAATCGTATATAAAGAAAGAACATTTTGTAGCCTAAGTTTTAAAGCTAAATGCATCAATCTGGTGCACTTTTAGAGCAAAATTAAGAGGCTTCGTCCCTCTCCGCAGGAAAAGATTGAAAAGCAAGCACTTTTTAGGGCTGTCAAAGTTAACGTGAATTTGTTTCAATGCCACTAATTTCTTCAAGGCATTGATACAGCTTGCAGTTTTTAGGTTGTGGCGGGCTCAATTTTAAAACTAGAGTGAAGAAACTGGCATCATATGATATATATTGGTACCATGTCATACTAGCTTGTCATGAAGGACGCTAAATAACGCTCCAAACTTCTGCTAAATTTTAGCGAGGATATACTGGTATGGCCATTTTCAAAGGGGTCCCTTGACCTCTGACCTCTAGATATGTGAATGAAAATGGGTTCTATGGGTACCCACGAGTCTCCCCTTTACAGACATGCCCACTTTATGATAATCACATGCAGTTTGGGGCAAGACATAGTCAAGTCAGCACACTGACAGCTGTTGTTGCTGTTGGGCTTGAGTTTGCCATGTTATGATTTGAGCATATTTTTATGCTAAATGTAGTACCATTGTTTTGTGTTGTTAATTGATTTCCAGTAATAAATATTCCCTTTAAGGTACATTTTGAAAAGATAAAAAGTGTGTGATTAATTTGCAATTAATTGCTGTTAATTATGGACAATCATGCGATTAATCGGGATTAAATATTTTAATCGACTGACAGCCCTAGTAATTATTTTTATAATTACTCTTTTTTTTTCAGACAAGATTGGCCAAACACCTCTCCCTGATTTGACATTAGTTAATTTCATCCATCAGCTTCACTCTGCACCGTCACATCTGTATGATTGTCAAAAAAAAAGTGAAAAATGAGCAGCTGCACTTCACAGATATACCGTTCCTTTGTAAACACGTGTCATTCTTAATTGAAGTCTCAGTCAGATGGATAGCAGGTGAGTCAGGTGATTGACAGGTGACTGGTTTGAGTTTGATAAGGCACTAGTCCATAATAGAAGTCCTGACCCTCACATTTAGTGCTATTAACCTAAGCCAGACTGGCTGTGTTGACTTCATCTTCCTTTGACAGGGAGTGTGATACCGTGCCTCGGGCCAAGTGTAGACGGGCTATCAGGTTCTTGTTAAACACCCGCCTACTGCCCAGCAGATAACACTCACCCTGTGGGTATGCTGGTTGTGGCTACTGTCTTCCCAGTCTGGACACATCACCTACAGCTGTATGAGGCTTATCACCAGCATGTCCGCACACGGGTATATTGCTTATAGGAAACATAAACTATCTGCAAAGTGAGGTTGATGTTAAAATATACAACTATGCATTTTGTTGAGCTGGTTGAAAGCCCGAAGGCAAGTGCATGACTGCAATTTTTTGCTGCAGCGAGTAGCACCTGATGTAAATTTGAGTTGTGAGGGGGTAATTGATGGAGAAGGGCTAGGACATCATTTTCTTATGGCCAGGCATAGGGCATTCCCTCTATTTGAGTAGCGGGACTCTGGGCACCCCTATGAGCCCCACTCGCCTGAGACTCTAATTACTTTGGGGACCTGGAGAATTCAAAGGATTTAGATACGAGGGAAAAAAGAATTTCCAATTTACTGCACCACTTGATGTTTGTCTTCGTTTGTGGTATGACTTCTGCTTCGGGAAGCAAACAGACACAAAGTGCACATTTGTGTGTCCTGATAAAAGGTGAAACATTATTAGAACGCTGTCACGGTGGTGTTTATCCCTGGGAAGCGTGTGTGTGTGTGTGGATAATAATCTCCTGGACAAACACACTGTAACCTCACCCCCCCGCCTTCTCTGCCGGAGCTATCTTCATCTCACAAAGCTCAACCCCTGCCTGTCTGGCCACTGACATTTCTGCTCATGCTGTGGAGCCAACGCCCCGAAACTCCTTTTACACTGGGAATAAATTACCTCGGAAAAAATAAAAACAGAGCCATCAGTTTCATTTCTTGATTGAGTCGTATCTCATTCACTTTTATCACGCCGTTGTTTAGACATTTACACAGACTTGTGAAAAATTCAATAATCACTTCACAGTTGGGGGAAATGTTCTGAATGAGAATCTGGATATCTTTCAGTCTTGGAGAGGCCCGTGGTCCTCTAGGCGAATGATTTGGTTACATGCAAATCATCTTTTCATTCCCTAAGCTTTATATAATTAGAATTCTGTAATCAAATAAAAAAAAAAAAAAAACAGCATAAAAAAATATTCATTTTCCTTTTTCATTAGTTTGCAGCTTAGATTACATTTTCGCCTGATTGAGAACAGTCCCCTGTGGACTGTGGAAGGTGCTGTCTAAACAATTTAAAACATGGCTTCCTTGACAACAGACGCTCTGAAGCGTGATGATCAGAAACACATTTTGGTTATGAGGTCAACCGACAATAATTGCCTGGCAGGTTGATCAATTAACACTTCTCCCCCACGCGTGTTTGGATCTGCATGCACACATTAATGTTGTACCTTCATATAGAGGTTCAGAAAAGGTGTTAATTCCTTTCCTCTGCATGATTTAGTTAGCGAACATTAGAGAAATGCAAATGACATGGCAGGATATTAGTGTATCAGAGAAGGGGAGCTGTGTGCGTTTCATACTTATTCAGCATTACGTGCTTCGGAATTACGAGGCCACAAAAGCAGTAAAAGCTTAATTTGAGAGGTTTCACTGTTGCTGACGGGAAAGCTATAACGAAGCTCAATGGTCATATGAGGATTTAATAAAAGAAAAAAAATATTCCCAGCGATTCACTTGTCATCAGTTGAGAGCGCCCCTACGCATATGCACAGACCCATGACCAATGAAATGAGAGTGAGAGAAAATGGGTGGTAAACTTTCCATCATCTCCATTCTTTTCTGTTTAACGGGGGAATATTTTGCGCTCACTCTGAGTGGCGGAGACCAGTAAAGCCACGGTGTTTTACGGCATCCCGGCTCCGTGTTGACAAAGATTGGGCTCCAGAGAGGCCTGCTAGAAAGTCACAAAGTCATGCAGGACAGAGAGTGGGGCTTCGCAGACTGATCCTTCGCTGACAGAATCTAGTGTTTAAGGCATTAATGCCACACTTTAATTGAGCACCTGGTGAACGGGATGTCAAACAGCAGAGATATGTTGTCTAAGGTATGTGTATGCATGTGTGTGTGTTTGCACCTCGCCTGTGTGGGAGTGTGACAGACAGAATGAGACCTCTCAGCAGAAGGTGCTGGGGAGACAATCAATAGCGCTCACCAAGGTGTGCGGCTGCAGCGCTCTCTCGTTATGCGAGGCGAGGGAGGCTGGCTGAGGAAGAGCCAGGGGAGTACGGACACACACTCGCGGAGGCCCCCTGATGCCGGCCTCTGCTGTCTTTTTTATGATACGTGACAAGATAATGAGTCTGTAGCACCCCTGAAAACATCCCCCATGGGTGTATTATCCCTTTGTAGCTTTTCCTTGGAGGAGTGTTACTGTATTCTTTCTCAAGATTCACCGTGAACAATGTGACCAGCTGTCCATTCAAAGGCACCTCTATTTTAGATGTGATGATGTCCAAAAACCAAGAGAGGCTATTTGTGAATATGCTGCACCGACTAACACAGGAGGGAGGGAAAAGAAATGAACAGAAAATGATACCTACAGCATACCGTGACATTGGGAAAAATACCTCTCTGCAAACAATGTAGCCCCCATTATCTACAAATAACCAGGATCCCGAAGGTGCTTTTGGATTAAATATAACTGCGAAAATAATGGGCATATTTTAAAATGTGATAATGCAACCCTATCCTTCTGGGCACCATTTCCTTGGACCAAGACTGTGGGACAGTTCTGTCGAGCTGCACCCCGTCCCCCATCCATTTTTATGCATGCTGCCAGTAAGCTGTGCCAAAGTGCTGATATCCCTCATTAGAAAAGCAGGATCCAGGAAAGAGTCCAACTAATGCCTGCTCACACTGACACGATGATGGCGCGGGGTCTCCACAGGAGATTTGAAGGTCAACAAGAAAAACAGGTTGTAATAGATAGCAAATTGCGGCCTGTGAAAACCCCCATTTAAATCGAATATCCTGCGCTGTTGTAGAGTGAGCTTAAAGGGAGTGGAGATGTGTTCCCTCATGCTTGTTAACGCTAACTGAATTTGACTGCAGAAGGAAACAGACACGCTGATTGAGGCGACTGTGTATGCATGTGTATCCAAGTGAAGCCTGTGCGATTTCCAAGCCAGCAGTGCACACACACACACACACACAGTGTGTGGGGCCCTGCACTGTGACACGAAAAAGCACACAAAAAGTGCAGAATATTTGACATAGATTAGGAAAAAGTGCAGCTATTCTAGCAAGTCATTCATTATCTGGTGATATCCCAAATAATTCTATCCACTGAGCCCACAAAAGCCAACATTTATCCAGCCCTTAGGGCAGAGCCTGGGGAGGCTCGGCTCCGAGCTGGCTGGAATATGGAGTTAACACAGGTCACATCCCATCTCCAATATCCTTAGGCAAAATATGTATCCTCGTTTCCAGCAATTCCACATATCACCAGCGCCTCCTTTTTCTGTACATTTATCACCACATTTCCCTCTCTCCCTCTTGTTCGCTCCCTCAAACACACAAAGTGGATTCACACTCCCATCTTACTTGAAAGCCTTCTCCCTCCTGTGGTTCTGCGAAAGCTCTGGGGTGCTGCAGGTGTGGTAAGGGGCCTTTCTGTACCAGATAGGGCACGAGGATTACACCCACACTAGATTAAACCACCATCATTGCCTGCTGGGAATTCTAACAATTATCAGCCTTGTACTCCGGGGATGTGGGACTGATGGGGGACGGGGGGTCCGGAGGCAGAGGAGGGGGGCCACCAGGCGCCGGTTGTCGCGAGGGTAATGTCTCCATCTTGAGCACCGGTCTGCCACGTTGAGATAAACAGTGCCTGCCAGGCAAAACATCAGATGTCTCAAATGCACTGTTAAGAAGCACAGTTTGAGACACGGCGTGGACTATTTTGTTTCATGTGACTGGCTTAGTTGAGACTACCCTGCTGCTTATCTCCTTTTGTTTCATTCTGCATCCTTGGCCACAACGCCGGTCACTGATGCTGCAGTTGAAAGTGTTGTAAATGCTCCCTTTTTTTCCACCCACACAAAAGCCAGCCTCTTTGTCACTTTGGAGCCTTGTTGTAAATTGAAGGACCCTTCTGAGGGCATTGGGGAGAGAAAAGCGGGTCTGTAATGAGAACATTAAAACAACATATGCTGCTCCTTTGCACCTCCGCACTTCAGACTGGATTTTATTTCACCCTTTTTCCCTCTATCGCACACTCTGCTCCCGCTCTGTTGAATTCCCACTTGCCTCTTTTTTGGAAAGTCATTGAGAGTCTTTGACAAAGACGGGCTGAAGTGAATGTGAAAGCGTGCCCCTGGCCTTGTCGCCTCGTAGTGGAGCGGGCCATCTGACCACCAGCAGTAGGTTGGGCCAAGTGGGGCCATTAGACCAAACCTGGGAGACCCGTGCAGCCACCACTGCCAAGCTGCTCCACTCTCCTTCAAGCTTCAGACTACTCTGCCCACCTCAGCCACCGCTACTGCCAACCCCTCCTCTTCCTCTTCCCCCTGCAGGTGCCAACTCTTCTGCTCAGCCAGATCCCAATGGAGCACACGGACGGAAAAAAAATCCATCCAGTCAACCCCATTCTCCTGTGTGTGTGTGTGTGTGTGCGTGTGTGTGTGTGTGTGTTGGGGGAGGGAGTGGAGCAGAGATGTGAAAGAGCACTAGTGGCAAAATGGGACTCGTGAGCGGAGGTGTCAGAGGAGGTTCAGTCTCAGGAGGGCTAATTTTATATTGTTGTCCAGATGACCTTGAGCCGGGTACCATGGAAACATTTCTACCTCGACTTTGCGAGGTGTCTTGGTGGCGCCGCGTTAGTGTGGCGACAAAGCCCTCTCACCTCAGAACAGAGAGAAATCGCCAAAGGCAAAAGGCTGGAAATAATAGCAAAGCGCCTGCTGTACCTGGGGAAGGAGAGTATTAGCAGGAAATCTTTTGAGGTGCCGCCGTTCATGCTCCACAGCTCCTCTTCAGACAGGTAGCTGTATTTGAAAGCTATTGATGGCCTTGTTCAATCAATGGAACAACAAAGTCTTGAACCAAAGTGACTCGGAGAAAAGTGAGGGCAAGTGTGTGTGTGTGCATGTGTGTTAGAGAGACAGACTGAGAGGAGAAGAGAGTGCTTGTGGTAATGAGTGTTTAAAAGGGCATGTGTTTTAGGGGTGTTCACAGTGTGTGTACAGCAAGAGAGAAAGAAAGGCAGGCGCAGAATGAAACAGAGAATACCTATGAGATTTCATCGTGTAATATTAGCTTGGAAATGTACCAAACCTTCATGTTTATATCTTAGCAACATGTGTGCACTGAATGTAAATGCCTGTCGGCTAGCACTACATTCAGCTGCATTTTGTCTGCTGTGTTTGATATCCAAATGAAGTCAGCTGGAACACATTAGACAACACGCATTTATTTCTGGAATTAAGTAATATTAGGCTTTGATAACCAAAACCTGTGCCCAGGCAGGACAAGACAATATTTGTATGCAAATGCGGAAAAACAAAACAACACTGGATGAAAATGCTAAATAGGGACCTAGTAATGATTCTTTTCACTCAGCCTAAAGACAAATGCAAAAAGCTCCAAGTAAACAAGCAAATATTTGTCATTAGTATTTGCGGAATCATTTGATTTGGGTATATTTTGAATTACAGATTAACTGAATTTGCAGATGTAGCCTACCTGCATAAGGTTTCTTAGGCTGTATTCGAAACGGCATAATATACTAGCAGTACGTACTGATTTGGCTACAAAAATGTAGCATGTAGTATGCAGTAATACTAAATACAAGATGTCATACTGTTTTGGAAGAAATCTCGAGTATGCATTTGACCAGTCTACCTCACCTACTGTATCCCACAATGCAAAGCGCTGGAACGGTACATGCTATGGTCACAACAACAGCAGCAGCCAAAAACTGTAAAGGGGTTTTTATTTCCTTGTTGACAGATGGTTTGTTTAAATATCACAACAGAATTGTCCATTATAAAATCAACGTGAATTTGTGATTATCTGCCTTTTTGGAGTTGAAAAGCTCCACAATCGCCCGCGGGCGTAGCTCGCTCGAGAGCCAGTAATATTCACAGACCGGCTACAGAGCAGCAGAGTGGCGAGGGAAGAGGCGAGGGAAAGAGCTGCCTCTAACGCTGCAGAGACAACATTACCGTTTTTGAAATTATTGTAATATTTGTAGGGATATCATTCCACTATTTTGTTGCTGTAACCAAAAAAGTACTTTGAGTAAATTTTGTCTAGTAATGTTTTATATTTACACATTTATTATATATTACACACCTAAAACACGGTGATATTACCATTGGTTGTTGCAACTTTCATGCACATTCACCAGACATATTTATGACTTTCTTAGTCAAATCCAGAGCAGGTTTTGAGCGTGCGGTCATGCCCAATTGGCAACAATCATTTGGATTAAGAAGGCAAATGCTTATGCAAACTCTGGTGAATCATGTTCGTTTGCTTCCTTCCTCCCTCGGAACATTAAGAAAGTTAGCAATTGTTGTTAACATCAATTAGGAGTTAATTACCTACTGTCTTGTAAACAGTGTTTCTAAATAGAGAGCAAAGGGCCGTGCATCATTGTTTAGTATTTACACTGAGCAAGCATTTGTACAGTAGCTGGCATCTCTTTTCCTGTGAAGTGCCCTTGGAACCAAGTCTTTTATATCTCAATTAAAGTGCTTTCCCTGTGCTCCCCTGCTCTGAGCATGGCCATTATCACCATGGCTCCCAACAGTCTAATTATGCCCACCCCTAACACCACCCCCCTTCCCCCTCCGAAACCTATACCGCGCCCACGCTTCTCTATCTTGGACCTTGGCGAGCTCACCTCAGCCTCCTAGCAGCCAATCGGAGAGCGGTGCGTGCCATTATTACAGTATGGTACTGGCCGTGTGGCGCTGGGTGTCTCTATGGGAGGCATTGATGAAATACCCCAGGGGAGACGTGGCACAGCGAGGCTGCAGCTAAACCCTGAACCGCCTGTCAGCAGCACTTTGTCTGAACATGATAAGTTCCTGTTAAGAGGCAGCGCTGCCACGGTAGGGTCCACGCCCCCTGCAATACAGCAGCAGAGACCTCCAGAAAAAGTAGCCCCATATTTCAGAGCAGCCTCTGGTGTCTGGACGGCGGCATTTGTGATGGCATTCTCTGTTCAGTAACGATTACCACTATGTTGACAGAAAAAGAAAACTCTGCAGAATTATGACTCAACATTCAAGGTGCTAGGAGTTAACCTCTGGGTGCACAAACAAATCAGCAGAGCCATTTAAAAAGTAAGGCT
Organism: Sebastes umbrosus; assembly: GCF_015220745.1. Taxonomy (NCBI): domain Eukaryota; kingdom Metazoa; phylum Chordata; class Actinopteri; order Perciformes; family Sebastidae; genus Sebastes; species Sebastes umbrosus. The sequence goes on along the minus strand of NC_051278.1, from coordinate 16,123,827 downwards.
GCAACATGTTCCCTCATTACTATGAACCACGCCACTTTGACCCAATCCCACGCACACCACCCTGCTTCTGTAAATACTCACTACAGCACCAAATGTGTATTAATATGCGGCTGGAAATAGTCTCGAAAAATGCACTATTTGCTCCAGTTTGAGTAACATTTTCTTGAGTTCACAATTTTAGAGGTGAAACAATATATTTGTGACATTTTTTAAGATTTAGGTCTTCAGTAAGAACGAATGGACTTGGGGCTGAGTGCCAAAGCAACCCGGTCTCATGGAAAGGCGTATAAATAGCACGACATTACACAGACATTCTGCGTGTCATGGGTATGCATTTTAGCCTTTCCGCATGTCGTTTGTATGCCAAGCCAACGTCTGTAGTTAGATTTAGGCAACAAAACCCCTCACTTAGGTTTAGGCAACAAAACCACTTACTGTAATTAGGTTAAGGACAAACGTCATGATTGAGCTCAAATTAACTACGTAACCTACGTCAAATAGGACGGAAACAACGTAACACAACCACGGAATACATGTCACAAATGTCACTAAAAAACATGTGACGATTGATCAAACATCACTAACGTAACTTACAAAACAAAACAACGGTCTCGAACATCGGTCTCCTGGTTAAAAGTCCTGTGTTTGTTGGACCCACCCACCCACCATAAGCGATCTATATTGCTTTTTATTCTACGTCACTAACTCTTACCCTAGCATTTATACGTGGATGCGTTTACATTGCGGTCAATACAGGATACATGGCGTACAAATGACACACGTAAATCAAGAAAGTCGTTCTTATTGCATGCTACATGCCTTGCGTATTTTTGTAGGGAAGTTGGAAAATATCGAGGAAAGGAATAATACATTATTGTTTTGGTCTTTTCATGGGTTTTGTTGACAGTAACAAAAATATAGAATAGTGCCAGCCTTTAAAAATAGATATTTAGGAAGTAAAAAGCATAAATGTTTTTTTCCGGGGACCCATTTTTAAAAAAATGATAAACCATCGCGATCAAATTCACAACAGGGCTTATATCTATAAATCATGAGGAGCGAATTTGTGCATAAATGGATATTTCTGACCATTTTTACTGCCATTTCCGCATCAATTTAAATTATCTTGAATAGGTATACCAGCCATTTTGAATATGTTTGATAAATCACAACTTTGTTTTATGTATGTGTTGTTATTGAAAACATATACACATGTTAAATACTTAATAAAGGAGACCAAATAAATGCATGCAAGCAGAGTTGACAGGCTATCTCGTACGTATGCTAGCTTTTAATATTAGATTCAATGTTATAAGTAGGCTAAAATTATCAGAACAATATGAACTTTCAGGCTCCGTCAAAGGTGTCCTGCAGATATAAATGTTAAATTAAAGCCATGGAAGAAATCATTTCCATAAATGTATTTGGCGACCCTAATAAAATCTCCCGCTCCCCACCTGTGGGAGTCTTTGGGAATGACTGATTTAGATGATTATTAAAGCTGTAAAAAGGTATCAAAAAATCTAACTGAGACAAATAATGACATACCTCTTATTTCTCCTATGGCTCCATCCCCCAGGACATCTGGCTGGGTGTGATTGATAGTAGCAGTCAGACCGTGTACTTCAGACTCCTCATTGCTTGGATGGGTTTTTACATTTAATTCACTTTCAAATGGAAACAGCAGGAGAATTGAGCTACTGCTGTTTCTGAGACATGTATTTAGCTTTCAAATGCGGTTGATTATTTTAATCACTTATTAACATTTATCCATAAAGATTACTTATTACAGGTTTGCGCGAGTAATGCACATAAAATGAAAAAGTAAAGAGGTTTAGAGTACCACTCCCAGGCTAAAGATTAAGAGTTCTTGCTCATGATAACCACTGACGCCTTCTTCCAGAGAGAGACAGATATATGAATCGGCTCGGTGACTTGCAGCTTTCCATAAGGGAAAGAATAGAACTGCCAAAACACAAGTCCAGGAAGTATAGAGCTACAAACAAAACGCACCTGTTCTGCATAGAGAGCACAAATGAGGCTTCACCATCATAAATCATGCACCTATAGTAGACAGGTACCTACTCATATTTAGACTCTGGGGGCAGATGCAGACTGTGGGAGCATAGGAAGACTGTTGTTTGTGGAATAAGCTGCCATCACTCAATAACAGACTAAAACCTACAACATGCCTCCGACATATAGGAGGTCAAAAGGGAATATATGAAACAGCGAACGGAAAGTACAGTACACTTAAAAGGAGGGCAGCTATAGCCTTCAGGGAATCTTATGAACTTCCTTGAAGTTATGTCACACACTGTGTATGATGTAATATTAAACCATTCTTCAACGGCGACAGGATCCGGTCTTTGAGGGATGAAGGAGGTGAAAATACTTCACACGCTGCTCCTCAAAAAAAAAAAAACCCACAAGGGTCTAATTATGTTTGATGTTTTAAATTAAAAGATGTGTGACTTCTTCCTGGTGTTCCTGAAAGCACTTTTTAATTTATTTAGCAGCGTGCATCATGGCGTTATCATCTTGGTATATGGGAGCATCACGAGGGTGCACTTGGGTTCTGTAAAATAGCTTCATATTCTTTGGCTGTTATGCAATCATGCAGAGCAATCATCAGACCTAATGGTCCCCAGTAGATGGCTGCCCCTACTATTACAGCTCTGCTGCCATGTTTAACAGTCGGCAACAGACATTGTGGGCTGAAAGCATTTAGCGTTTAGCTTTCCTCAGAATCTAAAGAGGGTGAAAGATGACTCATTAGATATTATTGCTTCTTGCTGTTGCTCAGAGTCCAGGTTTACAGCAGGTTATTTATATATACTTTATTTGGTGGCCTTGGATACAGTGTGCTGTGCTTTCTAACAGCAGCCTTGCCATAAATACCAGCTTTGGAAAACTCACAATGTGCAGTTTTTGTAGACGGTGTCACAGGTATGTTTACTTAATACCAGGAATATCAAGGGAACCGATACTTTGGTACCAAGTTGATGCCAAAATTCAGAAAATATGAGGTACCGTCAGAGCTCAAGACTAATGTTGTTCCTTCATCCTGGGGACGACTTACATTATTTTTGGGACGCAGTAAACTCACTATTGATGCATTCATGGGACACACCCTATTTTTTCCCAGATAATGATAATAAACAAGAGCTAGTTAATGTTAGCTGTTAGCTCTGTGTAGGACTGTGCTGCTTACTGGCTGCTTAACTAGCACTCCTCCTGCTGATTTCAACAAAGGAGGTACCATTGATTTACATTGTTATATGTTCAGGCTCTATTCAGTAAAAATAGCAACAACAAATCTGTGATAAGATCGGCAGAAGGAGAGCTAGCAACGTTAGCTGTAAGCAGCCGGTGGGCAGCACAGTCCTGCTTGGTTAAATAACGGAACAACTAACATCAACAGAGTTTCCATTGAGTTACATTATGATGCTTTCAAGCTCTATTCACTAAAAATGACTACCGGGCGATGGTGAATTATAACGTTATCATGATGTGTTTATACTGTATGTAATCTAGTAAAAATGTAGTTTTTGGCAAGAAATAATAATTGAATAAATACAGTTGTTTGATGTTTTCACAGCGATATGCAAACGTAATAAAGGATGTTGAAGTGCATGGGAGTTATTGTTTTACTTTTGTTTTTTAACGTGGTATGAAATTGGTATCGAGAATCGTGGAATTTCACTCGTATTGGTATCGACTCCTAAATTTCTGGTATTGTGACATCCCTACTTAATACTGTGGTGATATGTGGGGTTGCAGTGCTGCAGTGTTTAGCATCGATCTAACTAAGTGTTTGAGTTTCAAGCTGTGTCAACATTTTCCTTTTCTGACACAGTGCGACCATATTTAGCATAATGTTGGCATGTTTTTCCCTTGATACATATTATTGTGGAGTTTTGAATCTCTTTTCATTAACAAATTAGTCAGCGTACTAGTAATTAATTGTTCCTTTAAAGTAGCACGTACTGCTAATTGGCATTTAACCTACTGTAATATGACTCACCCTAGTCTTTGAAATTGTATCATTTAGTAGTTATGTGGTATTTCTATTATTCTGTCTATGTATCCATGTCTATAATCTGGTTAGTATCTCTGTGTAATGTTCTCCTGAAATATAAATATTTATGCTGTGATCTTGTAGGGAAAGTACCAAAAACTGCTCTATTTAAATAAAGATACTGCGTGATGATTAGACATTGATACATGAAAGTAAATTGATACGAAGCATTTATCATTTATTCATGTATTCTGTTCATTTTGTATGCATTTGCAAACACTTGTGTAGCACATCCTTTGGTCGTGGTCACAACTCGTGAAGCAAGTATCATCCATATTTCATATTTTAGATACAGTGCTTACAAAGGAAAGCACTGTATTCAATATATCAAGAGCTTTAGGACATTAAAGTAAAGCTTTTTGCACATTAGATATGGTAGCAGATATAGAGCAGAAAAGCAGTTAGCACAGGGGCTAATAATAAAGTGGTTTATTTGTCCTCGGAGTGCAACACAACTTTCTGTAGAGACACCCCTTACTGACTTTTGGGATGCGGTTCGTGCTCTCTCATACTGTAATTACAAATAATTGTTTGACTTTAAACCCATCAGTGTTTTATGTGTGTTTGAGTGCTTACAGGTAATTCCCTCGACATATCACAAAAGTAACAGCCGACAGTGAAGAGGCAGACAGGAAATAAGGGGAGAAAGAGAGAGCAGTATGACATACAACAGAGGTCCCCATCCAGCTACCAGGGTGCTTCTTTATTCATTTATTTTATTGAAGATTTCTTTGAGATACTCTGACTGTATCCTACTATGGCAGTGCTATAATTCTTGGTGATTTTGATATTCCTATCTGAAGCCCTGAAAAAACATTTGTCCTTGATTTCATAAAAGAAATGAAATCTTTTAATTTAACCTTGTGTATTACAGGGCCTTCACATATTGAAAAGCAACACTCTTGACCTTATAGTAGCATGTGGCACACAGGAAAACTTGTGACAAATGTCGGACAATTCTTGTGTAATCTCTCAGCTGTCAAATCCTTTGCTCTTTTACAGGGACTATTGCAAAAACCAAGCAGGTCATAAACAGTTAAAAATGAGAAGATGTTGAGAGATAAAATATAAATGCCACCAAAGAAGCATGGGAGTAAGAGTTATTTTTTTAATTTTAGTTTCTCTGTATATTGCATTTTCTTTTTATCCTTAATACTGTGAACCTTTGTGCATCCTCTAGAATATATCTTTGCCCATTCCTGCCATGCTCTTTCACTTTAAACAGATACATTGTACATATAGTTTTATTGTATTTGTTTCTATATTTATGTTTCTTGTTTATGTACCAAAACACCAAAGCAATGTCCTTGTATGTGAAAACCTACTTGGCAATAAATCGGATTCTGACTTTTCTCCATATAGGCTTAAGGACCATTTCATGTGAAGTGAAATGTAATGACTCTGCCACCTTACTGCCCACTTATGTAGCTTATTGTTAGTGCTGTGTATAACAGTTGCCGCTTGATATGAAACCATGGTAACGAAATGTTACAGCAGCTCACGTTTCCGCCGGAGACAGGGAGGTTCGTCCCAAAGCTTGCCGCTGTATTTACACCCAACACCTTAAAGAAGGGTGCATCATTCAGCTGTGAGTGTGACGGCAAACAGAGTTCACTCTGTCATGGAGTGGGGAGGGTTCGGTTTGAGAAAGGCCCACTGTCATGGCTTACTGGGACATTTGAATAGAACAGAGCCATCATTAATGTTATAGTAACACTTGTGCTTTTCCTACTATGACAAGTCAAAATGTTGTGGTGAAATAGGTCCTGAAGATGTTTGACATTAGTGAGTTTATGTATGCAGCTCAGTAAGGGTCAGTACCATAGCCTGTATATAAGAAGTGGACGTAGTCACGTTGACGTCACCCATTGGTTTGTGGACTGCGGTTTTGAAGCCCTGATTTTGGCATTTTGGCCGTCGTCATCTTGTTGAGTGGAGCTAAACAACCAAACGCTGAATAATTAATTGAATTTTTAGGCAACCAAGATGTTACAATTAACTTTCATGAACTGAAAACACACTGTGAAAGGGTTAAAGTTGTAAGTCAAAAACACGGACAACTCCCAGACTGGACGACGCCGTGGTAGCTACCTGTCAATCACAAGGTAGCCACGCCCTAAAGTATACCCTGCTTTATGGTCTATTTGACTCTATATGGGACCATAATTTACTAAATGAACATCATGCTGTATTGAAGAAGACTTGAAACTAGTGTTTGAGACCATAAACTCATGTTTACAATGTTTACTGAGGTAATAAATCAAGTGAGAAGTAGGCTCATTTTCTCATAGACTTCTATACAATCAGACTTGTTTTTGCAACCAGAGGAGTCGCCCTCTGCTGGCTGGTAGAAAGAATGCATGCTTAAGGCACTCCCGCATTGGCTTCACTTTTCAGAACCGGAGGTTGCCGCCTGGTCTGGTTGGCCATCGTAGCCGTCATTTTGATTACAGCAGCACAGGTGCAGATTTGTCAGACCGGCCAGGGACTGAATGTGCACAGAGAGCACAAACTGTACTTTGATGCATGCCCTCTGTTTCGAGTAAACAAATAAAGTTTCTTTTCTTTAATTAGAGAAATAAGTAAAAGTAAGAAGTGAAAAGTATATTTTTGTTTGTGCAGTAAACGTGATAATTGACACAAATCATTTTCAACAACAAACTAGTTATAAGTAACGCAGTATTTCTACTTTACTCCCTGGTTACACTACTACAGGCTGACAGCTGTCAGTGAGCACTGACACATATTGTGGCCCGGGCCAGTCCAGTTAGCCTCAGTAAGGTCGTCTGCTCACACTGTCAAGATGCACATCACTCAGACTGCAGACACACAGCATCGTTAAAAGTCCATCCATCTGCACAGACTGTCTCTATCGCTTCCCCCATGGGTCATTGTGGAGGGAGAGGGAGGCAGTCACACAGAAGTACACAGTAAAAAACTGAACATACGGTATGCTGTATTGTTTTTCTTGTGAGGGCTCAAAATAGAGCTCCATGGCTTCAACTATTTTCATCTTGAATGGATATTTTATGTCGATACAGCGTGTTTTAATTATTCGGATGACGACGAGTGATTACAATCTGATTTGTTTTTACATTCAATTTAAATTAATTATGTTGAATGTGTGCAGAATGTCGCCATCGCACCCAATTTGTGGAAGTCTACACACGCATATAACGTATTTCTGTTTGCAAACAGACTGTATGATTCACTTTGCCTAACATGACAAGTTGATCAACAGCTTGTTTAATTTAGCGACTCTGTTTTTCCACTTTGCTCTTACAGCTAAATGAAGCCGTTACCATATTAAGGGGATTGTAAGAATAAACATCAAAATGAGTTGGCTGAACTGATGGTAGATGAACAGGTTTGATTAACATTTCATACAATCAGGGGGCAAAGAGAAGAGAGTGCGTTGAGTATAAAAGAGAGGGATTGAAAGAGAGAAAGTAAGAGATAGAGAAGAAAGGCAAGATTAGGCAGCCAATTATTTAATCTCTATTGTTGTTTGGGACTAATGATGATTAGGAATAGTGCACAATAATTACAAATTCATAGACATGGGAGCAAACAAACAGTATCAACACAGCAGCATATATCTTGTAATCAACAATTAAAAACACAGCAAACCACTGTTTGCTTATCACATAATTCACAATGCTACCCAACGCACTGGTAACAAACTGTGCTGGTTGATGAAAAGAACATCCACTTCATAGCCTTATGCGTTATGACTAAATGAAAAAGTTGTGAATGTGTTTAAGTAATTATTAAAGCTTGTTAATTCTTTACTCTAATAATATTCCCTCAGTGTACGACTCAAAGATGTATTTCCTCTACAGAACGCTCCATCTTGTGAGGCCTTGTTTTTTTTTTTTTGGCAATATAGCATACAGCAGCAGGAGGCAGGGATGGATGATATGTGTGGGAACATTAATCATATGCATGTGTTTGCAAAATGTTCTCCTTTTTGTTTGTGCCGTCGGGTTGCTACGCCGGCTTTACTTTTGCTTCTTAGTCACAGGGAAGCAAAGGTGCAACAAAACAAGGGCAGCATCGTACAAAGTCAGCAGGTGGCTAGCCAAGTGAAAGATCAGACGTTCACACTCGCATTCGTACGGGATTTGTGAAAGTTTTCCAGCATGGAATGAACAAAACAATCACCACAATGAAGCGGAAATGTCTCAAAGTGAGATGGATGGATGGATGGATGGATGGATGGACACAACTGTCCCCCATGCTGTGGGCTATCTCAGTGATCAGGCTCCCTGCCACCTTGACCTGGGTTAACTTTGACGTCTTCATGGTATCCAAACCCCAGGAGGCCATCATTGTGGCTTCTAACTGATGCCTCTTACATATGGCAGCACTGTTGCCTCTCAGCAAGAAGGACCCATGATCAATACCTTGATGATATCTTGCTGGTTTCTGTGCTCGGATTTCCTCTCACAGTCCAAAGTCATGCAGGTGCATTGGAGAATGAATATAACAGTCTATCTCTCCTGTTGTTTGATCCTCTGTGGTGGAATGGCCAATAAGGGCATAAGTTGAACAGAAATTATTATGATAGATTTAACAGTTTTGCTCCTATAGTGTGTGAATAACAACCATTTGGCCAAAACAGCACACCATACTAACAGATTCCAGTCATGAGCAAAAAGACTCCCAATTCTCAAAACAGGTAATCTCGCAAAATCTCTCGCAACCAAACGTGACTTTGGTGTAAACAAACGAGGCGGACGATGGGCAGGAAGAATTTGTGCTTAAAAATGAATAAGAAAAAATACAAAAAATATGGATGAAGTCATGGAGACACGTTAACGTCAAATCAACAAGTTGTTCCTCCATTTCTGAGGTCCATCTTACTACTACTTAATGCTTTGCATTTGCATTAGCTGCAGCTGACATGGTTGTTGTCCTTCCTTCTTCAGTCAGCTTGGTTCTCAATTGGCTTTCGTTCTTTCCCACGTGACTGCGTCATCGGTTGTCCTCCTCACACACAACAGGAGACCCGATCGTAAATATTGAACATGTTTAATGCTTGCGATTGGAAATCAGTGCAGCCAGGATGGACTTCTGAGCCCATCGGGGGATGTGAAAACACTCTTAACATACCTCACACCACAGGAATATCTGGCAAGATAATCTTTAAAATAAAAAAAAATCAGGGCTTTGCTGACTATTGTCAGGAGGGGGTAAATTGAGCTAATAATCAGCTTGATTCTCGTGTAGTGTGTGCCCTGCATACAGAAAAACTGAAATGATAGTACAGCTATCAGCTATATATTTTTTTCCATTTTTCAACTGTTACAGTAGCTCACAGGCTCATCCCAACCTCCTCTCCGGTACGTCACTTTCTCTTTCTTCTTCTCTGAAATATGACTCATCATGAGTCAGTCTCAGAGGAGTGATGGGTAAAGATCACTCCTCATGAACGTTACCTAATTTCCCTTCAGGTGATCTCTCAGAGGGGAAAAAAAGACTAAGTTGCCGAATGCAAATGTCTGTTGGCCTCAGAGGGGGAAAAAAGGGGATAAGAATGAGCAGAGCAAAAAGGAGTCATGCGTCACGCACCGGTTCCCCCTCCAGCAGCAAAAAGGTAGAACGTCAACTTCATCCAACAAGTGTCTCCTCTGAAGACATGTTTCAAAGTGACAGAGAGCCCCATCCACTGCTCATCATCAACGCCCGTTAAAGAGAACCGTGAATTCTCCAATCCTTTCATTTCACCACTCCAGCTCCAACTCCCATTTCTGGAGACATCAAGCTGATCTCTCTGACTTGTTGAGAGGAGAAAATGGGCGAGTAAGCGAACATAAAATGAAGGCCTTTAATGGTGATGAGCATAAAAGATACCAACCATTAGTACTGTCTGGTTTCCAGTGCAGCCTGTGTGACTGTACATTGAGGAGGGAGACAAGTATGAGGAAGGTGTCGGCGTGCCAGTGTGAGATGATTATCGGGGAAAATAAATGAACATTATGGCCTCGTAGGACTCTTTATATTTGCATTCACACCTCGCTGTCTCACAACCCTTTCCACTTCCTTTCACACGCCATATTATTGTCATTCCATGTCTCCCTGTAGGACTGCAGCTACAGAAAGTGTTTGTTTCCGTACAAAAGTGCAGGGGGTTATGCTGAACATTAAAGTTTTCTAAGTGATTAGCATCTTTTCTTCACTAAATTTCGAGCATAATTATAATGCCCCTCACTATGCTGTATACTATTAAACATATATATTAGGGCTGGGACGATACACCATCTCCTGATTTGATACTTCATGATACTTAGGTGCCCGTTCGATATGCATTGCAATTTTTTAAGTATTGCAATTCTACAAGTATTGCCATTCGATATTACGATTTATTGTGATTTTTGTTAACTTTTTTAACACTAAACCATGGGAAAAAGTTGAATCACACACTTCTAGGGACTTTTAATTTGAAAAATATCTAAATTAATACATTAAAATGTTTGATTTTCAGCATGTATGTAGTCAGAGATGTCATGAAGTCAAATATATCACTCATTGCCAGGAATTATTTATTACATTTTTTACAGCAACCCAAAAATCAAAGAATAAAGACAGTTCTCTCACAAATTAGTGGTGTTTTCCTTTTAATTTAAAAGGGACATGTCATGTTTTATACTTCTGGTTAATATAATCCAATCAATCTTATTTCCATATATGTCTTTTGTGTATACAGTTCTCTTTGTTAACACCTTATTTTGAAAACCAGACGTAGTCACACGTGTATACTTTCACCAAGTTCGCCAAGTCCGTCGCTAGCTCTCCTGTAAGCTCCGTTCTCTTTATACATCCATGGTCAGCTCCATCGGGCCTTTTGAATGCATTTAACATAAATGTCAGTATATAGGTGCTCTGCAGTTGTAGTGTCGGCCGATTTGACCACGTAGATGCGAGTGACAGCTGGCTTGACCGCATGTTACCGCCATACAATAACGTTTCCTGTCCAATGACAGAGTTAGCATGCAGCTTTAGCCATGATGTCTACCTCTGCTTTTCCTGCAATGTGTGAAACCCAAAGTGTTTCCATACTTAACTGTATGTGTAGTGTTTAACACGTTGGATATAATTTGTGAGGATGCAGGTCGTATCCACACAGACCCTTCGCCGTTTTCAACTTTGTTGTTTCGGCTCGCTGCGGTTTGTTTTGGTTGACGGATACAGAACGGATCTGACGTCACATTACTCAGACAACAATTACAAAAGCGGTAACTTCCTTCTACCTCCGCATCTCAAATGAAGCAAATATATTGAATGTGGCATTAAAAATCTATTTCAAAATCGTACAAAATAAATCGCGAAATTTTTTTTTTTTTCCCACCCTTAGTATATATGATGATATCTTTACCAAGGTAGGTAAACAAAATATTTAATGTCTTATGAAGAGTTATCAACACAAATATATCAAAAAAATAAATCGTTATGATTGTCTAAATTCTAAATGGCTGGCGAAATCCTCAATCTGGCAAAGCAAGAAGTACAAAATGCTATTTTGAGCCCGTTCTGCAACCAGGTGAGCCGGTGAAAAGTGCGAATGCTGCTGTTGCTGCAGAGCAGAACAGGCCCTGGGCTCTCCGGCTCCTTCTGTCCCCCACGCCGCCTGCCTGCTCCCAAGGGCCCACGGAGGAATAATCAGTCATTAACTGGTGCAGGCCCAGCTTCAGCTCCAGAGTGCCGTGTCCCTGGGTGGATCAATAGGCCAGGGTAATTAAAGAGCTGGCCGGGGAGGGAGGGGGGCATGTTGCCAGTAAATCCACCGCAGCGACAGGATGCCTGTAGCCAGAATGACTACAACACTGACACTGAGAATGTCACTGAGGGAGGGCGACTGGCCACACACACAAAAAACAAACACATACACCTTAACATATCACCAGTAGGGCCTGCAGAGGGGCTCAAACACAAGCCGATGCACAAAAATACCATAACACTAAAGACTTGTGTGCATGATGGGAGTGTAGTGTAATTACTTGACGTTTTTTATTTTTTAGATTTCTATTGTCATGTGTAAATTGGCACAGATGATAGTAATTACTGTGATTTAGAGTTCTGTGCGGTGCCCAAACACCAGAGGATTAATCGTGTCTTCTTGTGTATCCAAGTGGAGACGCAAATCTATTGAGCTGTCAGGACACATGGTGATTTAATTTCTCTAAGCTGCTTTTAGCGCGAGTAATGTTTTATTGTGGGAAAAGGTAGCGGCAAGGTAAGCTGCATGAGCATGAGCAATATTGCTTTTTTTCATATCCAAAACACCATAGATGGATTCCCTTTTTAGTCTACGAATGAAGCTGCTCAGATGTTTAAGTCCAATAAAGAGATGAAAGATTTACTACGGGAAAATCCAGTGGGAAAGGCCGATGTGAATGATGTTGTTTTGCCGTTTGTTTGCAGAGGTATAATGTGTTTTTGCAGAGTAAAGTTCAGTGTGTGCCCTAAATCCCTGAGCATTTGCAGGCTCCACTGGTTTCTTTAATCTGATGCATTAGCGGTCCTTACTTCATTCTAATAAGGACATAGGGGTCTTGTGTTGTTGTCAACCCTCCCGGACTTATAAGACTTTTAAAATCCAGCCCTCAACACTACAGCACCTCTATTCACTTAATGTAATCTGCAATACACAGTGAAAAACAAGGGAGCAGATAAGTGGTGTATTTACTCCAAAGTAGTGTGTAGCTTTCCAAGAGACTAACTGCACTACATGTGTACTTAAATAATTAACTCATATACCTGGTGGCGTATCACTTCCAGCGTTGAGATCATTAACATGAAGATTCTAATGTCAAAAGTGAGAAAGCAAGTAATTTGTCACAGGAAGGTGTCAACCTTCATTGACACATATTACCTGTGATATTCAGGAAGCTACAGAATACAATTCATTTACACATTCATGTTCTGTAAAACTTAGTTTTCTCGTCATTATTAGCAAAGAAATTGCTGCCGTTTTTGTCACTTCTTTGGTTCTTTTCAGCTAATTGGTGTGTCACACGACAAAAGACCTGAGGTGCAAATGAAGAATTATAATTTTTTCCAGCTTTTGAAGCTAATTACTTACATTTTTGACTCATTCATTAAATTAATTCATAAATGACATTACATTCACATGTACAGATGTTATTCACATTTACAAGTGTGTACACACTTACAAATCTCAGTACACATTTAAAGATTTGTGTACCCATTTTCATATTTGTGCGCACATTTATAGATTTGTGTACACAAATCTCAGTACACATTTACAAATTTGTGTGAATATTTACAGATTTGTGTGCACACTTACAAATCTCAGTACACATTTAAAGTTTTGTGTACCTACTTGCAGATTTCTGTGCACATTTACAGATTTATGTGCACCTGTACAAATCTCAGTCTTGCACTCATTCACAAACACAGACTAAAGACATATTTCACATGACTTGCAGTGGCTGCCAACACTTAAAAGCTGTGAAAATGTACAGCATTGCTTGCACCTGCTACTGTTTGATTATCAGCTGCATCATACGTGCCATCTGCACTCCACGCTCCTCGCCGCTAAGTAACAAGCAACACACCGGCACAGCCGAATGGAGCGCAGCCAGAAAGAGAAAGCAGGGCAGCCTGTAGACAGAGTGAACCGAGAAATTTTAAAGACTGTCTATTTTACGGCATATGGAAATGGCCTAGATATTGATCACTTTAATGAGGCCCATTCAGCCGACAACATCCTAAGTATATGGTTTACAATTGTTCCTAGTATTATCTACATGTTTTTGCCCCAATACTGAAGACGAAGGATATTCAGTTGGTTGGCTGGTTGGTCTGTCCATCAAGTCAAGCAATCATCAGGCACACAAACATCCATAAATTCATTGCAGATTCTGGGTGACAATTTGCACCAACGATGATAAAAATAAATGAAAAATCTTATTTTTGTTGTTTTGGTCTGTCCATCTAGCCAACATAGTAATCTGCAATATCTCAACAACAGATGACCTGATTTCTGCGGTATTAACTGTGAATATTCGTAAACCCAAGATAAGATGCTTAGTCTTGATGTTTGTGGACCTTTTCTCTGCCATCATTATCAGTTTCCAATTGGACCACAAATATCTACTACTAATATCTATTTAATGGGTAAATGGCCACGAAAATTAATATTCATGATCTACTGAAGAAGAATCTTTTTAATCTGATGATTACATCATCTGTTTTTTAGCCATCCTAAAGTCAAATTTTCCCAAATCCAAAACTCTAAAAAGCTTCTAATGGTTGCTATTGACCTTTTTTTTTTAAATCTGATTTCGCCCAGTGCTCAAAGATACTTTAAGTTTGTTGGCAGTTTTCCTGTAAGACAATACTTTCTTTCCTCTGAGTAAAAATAGCTTGCCTTTTCTCCGTTGAACTGTCACCGGCCCCCCCGTGATGACTACTGTCTGAGTGTCTCACCAAAGACCTAAATGTGTGGACCTATTGATTTGGAAGCTTTCAGTTCCTAATGGGGCTCTTTATTAGTGCTTTATTAAAGATAGTTACACTGGAAAGGTCACCTAGTTAATCCTTTGCGCTAAAAACACACAGACAGTGCTCAAATCAATTGTTGTTTTCCAACAGATGCCTGATGCTAATTGCAAATATACTTCCAATAAGATAAATACACTTTCTTACATTCACTCTCTTAACACTGATGATATAACTAATTCCTCTTAATTCAAGATGTTTTTTAATATGAATGATAACATTGAGAAAATAATGACAGAGATTACATAATAAAGATGTTGTTTTTGATTAGCAGTGTATATAATTAACACAACAACAATGAACCTACTCTGCTACCTGAGCAACATGTAGCATATACACTGTGCGTAACAGCCTTGCTTGTGCACCATTTACCATATTTGAAGTCAATTAGGAAACTAAACTAAATACTCTTTGCAACAAGTTACATACCAAAAAAACGCTCAACATAATCAACTCTGTGCACCTCTGCAGGCGTTGGACAAAATGAGATTAAGTGCAGCAAAATTGGCTTTCAGTGTTTGAACAAAGTCGCGCCTCTAGGGCTACTGTACGGCTACAGATCTCTTGCTGCCGGGCCACATGCAAGAGGAAAGGTCACACCACCTCCGCACATTTACATTTGGTATCACTTTCGTACAGGCCGTTATATTTCTCCCTGCCTCCGCCTCTCTGGTCCCGTCCTAAACAGATAACTGCATGTGTGTGTTTGTGCGGTTGGGTTGTTCCAACATAACACAAGCTCATGGATTATCTTTCTAAAAATTAATTAGAATCCTGGAAAGATGATTTATCAAATATATTGACGAATGAAACTTGGCAGTGCAACTTGAAGTGCTGTTGTTTCAACAACTAAAAATGATAACGTCCATCTTTGGAGTATGAATAAATCCATACTCTTGTGTGCATATTTTTTTATTTTTTCTATTTCAAGCTATTTAGACAACTCCAGATTTATTTATTTATTTATTGCTTTTCTTATGATTTTTTTTTTTTTAATTTCTGTTTGCCAATAATGATCTTGTTACCTCTAATGATCTGCCATCCTGAGGCCTTTCCAGACACAGAACCTGACCCTTGAGTCCCATGCTCCTCCCTGAGACTCTATCCTGCCTGCTCCCTTGAGCCCATTGATTATTTGATTTATAGATCCAAACAATGTTCTTCCCATTAAGACATACAGGAAAACTTTGTACAGTGCTGTAAGGAAAGGAAGTAGTAAACGGGGGAAGGAGGGAGAGCATGAGAAGCCTATTGATTTTGCGGACAGTGACTCTGATCACTTTGAACAGCCTGGGATCGACAAGCCGTCCCAGGGGGGGGGGGGGAGCAAAGCCTTGATCTGGCGAAGAGGAGAGCGGCTGATGGGCGTGTCCATCAGCGACAAACATTCCACAACTCGACAAAAACAAGAGAGGGTATTAACTGTGATGCCCATCGATCGGTCAGCGCTGCACACAGTCAGAGAGACGAGCTGGACCATTCGATTTGTCTGGAGACAGACCCGATGTAATTGTAAGGAACTGCAA
Organism: Sebastes umbrosus; assembly: GCF_015220745.1. NCBI lineage: Eukaryota > Metazoa > Chordata > Actinopteri > Perciformes > Sebastidae > Sebastes > Sebastes umbrosus. The sequence goes on along the minus strand of NC_051278.1, from coordinate 16,107,693 downwards.
ACAGCAAGAAGGACAGCGCGGGTCAACAGGACGTCTTTAGTTGAAACACGTTTTTGTACATAGACAAGAAATCAGGTGAGGGAGGGTATGAAAAAGAGGAACATCGCATGAGAGGGTGAAGGAGAAAAATACAGAGCTCCATAGGGGACTTATCATTAACAGTCGAGGCAGATATTTCCTCCTGGCTTTACTGCTCACTGTGCACAGAGGGTCAGTCTTTCCAGACAGCTCCGCGAGCAGAAGGGACATATCTTAAGAGCTTAGAGGTAGCTTTATTCTGTCGTGTTTGGCAGAATCTAACAGGTGGGGGGTCAGCACAAACAACACAAGTTAGAAGCTGCTAGACATTGTCCTTTTCTTCCTGAAGCTTGACACCCACCTGAGGTGATGCACAATGGAGACAAATTTAAAGCTGCGAGTGTCCTCGGTTGCTATGGATTTTGCTTTATGCATATGCTATATGCTGGAAAAATACTGTATACAATGCAAGGTCACCACAGATTTTGGACATATCACTGTTGTCATGGAAATCGTAGCTTTTTACATCCTGCTCTCTACTAAATCTCCAACATCTTAATAAAGGAGAACCTTGTATTTGAAGTTATAACTTCCCTTCTTTCTTTCAGGGAAGATGAAACTAGGAGAACAAGCATATTTTCTCAAACCCTTGTTTGCCGCATTTAGCCACAGTACTGCATTTGTTTATGTAGAAATAATGATGAGCAGAGTGATAAAGCTAGCACAGTAAGGGCAGAGCAGTGATTCAAGCAAAAGCAACGATACCTTCATAAAAACACAGCATGTTTTGTGGCTGCATGGTGTTATCGTTTAATACCATCAAGTGAAGATACCTTAATCCATTTCTTTTACGACAGAGTAATCCTTTTAGGATTCTTGTACATTGGTACATAATTATGAGTCTATTCAAAAATGTTTTTAATCATTTTAGATCATTTAATAATGGTGTTGTAGCAGCTGGAAATAGAAATGATGTCACGATATTAGACCAGCAACTGACTAGAATACGGAGAAATAAACTAAAAAGATGAAGAACGTTGTCTGTTCCTCCTTATGAATATGCCCACAGCCTTAAATGTTGGATTGAGGAGCTGCAGTGATTATTCATATTCAAACAGAAACCAACACTGTGCATTTACTACCACTTGACGTCTTTGCTGATTTCTCCTCTGCTCCGATCGGCAACACCTGTGTGCTCTGAGCACATCCACCTCTCTCTCTGTCGCTCCACCACACAGCTACGTCCATACGCTACTCTTATTATATATGCAACAAACTGTGCAAATGCCCTACAACTACAAGATTTGACCACGTTTGAAACGCATATACAGGAAAATATACATTTTATAGGCCTACAAAAAAAACTTCTGTGTATGTACTGAAGAAGTGGATCTGCTGATTGATGGTGGAGGTGACGTTACCAGCAGAAACACTGTTGCGCCTGTTCATTTTGAAAGAGCGACGGCTGATGGTGTGACTTTATCACTCAGTCAGTCACTCAGTGACTCAGTGACACATACTTTGCTGCGGTCCAGTCACAAAGAGCGAGTGGAGCCGGGTTTGTGCACAGACACTGGCATGGCTTTATGGAAGAAAACGGGTTATGAAGCGCAACATCAAACTTTACCTATCCATACAAACAGTATTGTCTCATCCTATATCTCATTTGAAAATATATTGATTAGGGCAGTCAATTGCAATTTAATTGCAATTAATCGCATGATTGTCCACAGTTAATCGTGATTAATTGCAAATTAAACACATTTTGTATCCGTTCAAAATGTACCTTAAAGGGAGTTTTGTCAAGTATTTAATACTCTTACAACAACAGCTGTCAGTGTGTCAGTGTGCTGACTTGACTATGACTTGCCCCAACCTGCATGTGATTATCATAAAGTGGGCAAGTCTGTAAAGGGGAGACTCGTGGGTACCCAAAGAACCCATATTCATTCACATATCTTGAGGTCAGACGTCAAGGGAACCCTTTGAAAATGGCCATGCCAGTTTCTCCTCGCCAAAATTTAGAGTAAGTTTTAGCATAATTTTGAAGTTTGGAGCCTCCTTCGCAACAAACTAGTATGACATGGTTGGTAACAATGGATTCCTTAGGTTTTTTTTGTTTCACATGATAGTATCTTCACTCTAGCTTTAAGACTGAGCCCGTTACAACCTAAAAATCACAAGTTGATAAACCTTAAAACATCAATATATCGCCTAGCCCTATGCTTCATACACTCTTTTGCCATCGTTTTAGTTTTTCTTCATTTTCAGTCTGGTTTTATTGTAATGGCTCCTGTTTACTCTGCATGTGTGTGTGCTGTATCAGCTTGCCAGTGTTGTGTTCAAGGTGTCGGAGGAGCCTGACTGGAGTCCCTAAGCCAGATCTGGAGCACCTGGGCCCGGTGCTCCACAGGATATAAAGGCCCCAGCTTCCAGTGTGGCGTTCTCTTCCCTGCCAGCTGCCTGCAATCCCTTTTGCTCTGCTTAGCTTTTCCACAACACCTCACACTACATTATCCAAGCACACCCACATTAACACTACTGATTTCACTGACTAATACACTTCTTAGTTTATATTCTTTGTGATAATAAATCATTTACATTATTTGGCATTTTGTGTCCGTTCCCATTTTTATGACATCGTGGATTTTAAGCTAGCGCAGAATTGTGATGAATGTCGATCCAGAGTGCGTAAAAGTCTCATGATTTCTAATATGACTGTTCAGACGGAGGTCGCATTGCAAAAAGTCCGACCTGTATCTGATTTAGGACCACATATGAGATACATGAATGGTTAATGTGTGTGTGTGTGTGTGTGTGTGTGCGTGCGTGCGTGCGTGCGTGTGTCTCTCGTATTTGAATCTGTGTTCCTGCTCCATTTTACCTTGTATTAAATGATTGATTAATCGAGTCCACATGAACGATGTCAACACCCACATTTTGTGAAATGTTTGGGTGAGCCTAATGACAGTTTGACGCAGAGCCAATCTAGAGAGCGGGCAAGAAAGGTGATTGAAATTCATTGCTTTTGAATGGCTGTAATTTCGGTCCAGGTCATAATATGCCACTTGCTACGAGCACTGGGCATTTCCCAAACCTGCAATTAAACAGGGAGCACATAAATCATTGGAGGAGGACGAACGACGGACAGACAGACAGGGACTTTCTAAATCGCAGGCATTGAGCCGTAGGAGAATCGATTTGTATTCAAATTAGACAGACGTGTGGGGCAGATGTCAATCTTTTGCAGTCAAAAGACATCGATATCAATGAGATGTAGGATTTTCTTAATTTTACGCATTTCTAAAATATATCTTTTTGCACATCATATGTGACAAACCTTATTGTCCCAATATAGACAAAGTGTGAATCAGCCAACCATCTGTCTGTCTATCTGTCTAACATTGCTTTGACAAGTCATCAAGAAGTGCAATTTGCAAAAATTGTCCTTATTAGCCAAAGGGGCTGCTTTTCTTTGTGTAATTTAAATCTTGGCCAAATCACCTTTTTGTGCATCTCATACATTTATGTCTGTGACCACAGAAACACACACACACACGCACACACACACACACACACACAGGTAGCTGGCTGTAACTCCCACTGCACAAAGCCATTATTTCTGGTGTAATTTAAGACAGCCTTTTGTAACATGGTAATTATGGCAGATGGGAAGATTTTCACATTACGGTAATCTAGAATTGCTGACGGGTCGCTGGATTTCTACGGTGAGAGGGAAGAGGTCTGTGAACAGATTAACAGAACAATCTTTTATGTTTTATCTCCGAGACGCACGCAGAGAATTGAGGTGGTCAGGTTGCCTTTAAATCACCGAGTCAATTACCTCGTCCATATGGGACAGCGGTGATTTGGATATTAAAGACAGGCGGAGTTGAGAGTGAAGGGGCGGTATCAAAGGGGTCTCCCCAAGCTATCTTGTGTCCCTTAAGGCTATACTTATGAACACCTGACTGACTCTGATTCGGGGCAGCGCTGGTTGCGATAGCTTTGGCAGCGATGGCAGGTTGAGATGAGATGGAAGATGTAGCACCTGGTCCAAGAACAACCGCTACCATCTCCAGGGAATCCCATAATTAGCGTCAGATTCACATCATAGCACCTCGGTGTCTGGCAGCAAAATAACACCTATGATAAATGTTTTTAAATATATATTCACATGGTGTCAATGTAACACAGATGTCACAGGGTGCTTTTAGGTAAGATGCAATATAATGTCACAAGAAAATGTGTAGTACTGAGTACTGAGATAAGTAATAATATGACAAAATGTATTGCAGCAGAGGGCTGTTTTCAGCAAAAGCGGAAGGAACAGTGTGTTGCATTTAAGGGGATCTATTGGCAGAATTGGAATGTAATATTAATAAGTATGTTTTCTTTAGTGTATAATCACCTGACAATAAGAATAGTTGTGTTTTTGTTAGCTTAGAATGAGCCGTTTATATCTACATAGGGAGCTGGTCCTCTTCACGGAGGAAACAAGACACGGGAAACCTCTGCTGGTCTTGAGAAGTTGCAGCATTTTCATTTATTTTCAACTTCCACTGTACATTCACTTAATAATCTCAAAGCTAAACTAACTTAGTCTTCTGCTCCACTGCACACATTCGCTGTCGCTCTCTCTCTCTCTCTCGCTTCACCACTCACTTCCCACATACACACACTCTACACACTGACTCTGCTACTACAACTGGCTCTAGAGAGGGCCATTCGTATTTTCACGTCGGCCACCGTAGTTCTCCTACACGTTTTGCACACAGGAGAGGTTTCAATCTTCTCACCTGGCGGTAGAATGCGTCTCAAGTGACCACTTGTGATTGGATCTCTCTTCCCCGCTCTATATGCAAATAAACAAGTAGGCTACATAATTTCCGTTTGCAAAGACCAAATGTGTTGTTTTGTTTTTAGCCAACGGGAGACGGCAGTAGTAATAGCCTACATATTACTGAATTTGGGTACATTTTATAAACATAAAAATATAAGGTTATTGTTTACCGGGGATCCCCAGGGATCTTCGTACCGCCACCGTTGCCAGGCAATTGTGGCGCACAGAACTTCAGAGAGCCGAGGATGAGAGCGAGCGGATGGGCAGGTGTCAGATCACCAACAAGCTATTAAGCTATATAACTATATATTACGCTATTCTGTTGAGTTGACTCTTGATGCAGTGCATATGTGTCTAGGGCTTTTATTGTGAAAGGTCAGAACGGATGGTGCGACACGGTTATGTGTTCCTGTTGACAATGTGGGAGTTATAAAGTGTTAGCAGTTATTTTATTACCTTCATAAAGTATAGGCGCAACATAACATTCGGCTAAACAAGCTGTTCACCTGGATCACCTCTCTCGGTGAGTAACACACACACACACACGTCAGTTGAGTAGGCGGTCCTTCAATGTGGCCCAGGACGCATTCACACGCACACTGCTACAAGACTGTGGCCATATGCAGCCCAGACCACCTCTGAATGTGGTCTGAGCGATCGGATCTCAATGCATCTCGGGTGGATTCACACCTGTACGTAGAGCTGTCCACTTGTGATCGGATCCCCAAAGATGCATGTTAATACCAGGTGTGAACAGGGCTAGTGTTGCGTTCACAACTTGTATCTGCTGCACCCAAGTGGCCAAAAAAACAGGTTTAAGAAGATGTATGTTGCAGTTACATGTGGTGATGCAACAACTGATTTATTTTCGGACGCTAGAGAGGCATGTCAAGAGTGTCTTTGCAAAATGCGATACTGTATATCCATCACCACCATATGTGACACCAAAAGTTAAAATGATGAACAGCACACGTATCAAGTTGGAAGGAACCCGAAGATCTTGGTTGATAACGACTGAATAGACCGTCTACATTAAGGTGGGATTATATAATGAACTGATGAACAGCTGTAACATTTCTTTCCCCTTTAGACCCCTTATTTGTTGAAAAGATACTTGATCACACACTTAATACCAATAAAAGCAATTAAAAGTTTAAAAAGGCATTTCCTCTTCCGTATTATTATATTTTCCGTACATAAAGAAGAAAAGAGATAAATAGGGCAACTGGAGCCGACTTACGAGACTGACATATTTTCTTCTGATGAAAGGAGGCAGATTTCAAGTCAATTGATTCAGTTACATGAAAGTTGAGTGGTTGACATAAACGTCATTGAGAATGACCTTTTTCCTTTTTTGACATAATAGTCTATTACATTCTCAGCAACTCATGCAGCTGATCTTTTATAGTATGATCAGACTGGATCATCTGTCGACTGTCACGACTTCAACTGACTCGTAAGAACAAAGACGCACAACATCTTGAAATAGCCAGCTTTAATCATGAGAACTGTCCGTTTTACCCGGATATGGCACAAGCTTTAGAATTGTCATAATACAGATACTGCTGATGTGCCTGATGTTGTCAGTCTTGGTGATGATGTATGTTTAAAATGATGAGTTTTATATAGTCTCAGAAACATATAAAAAATGATGCTTTAGACAAAAGTGTGCGTCCTTTTTATGATGTGTGTACTGTTCTTTTTATTAGCACCTTGTCGCAGGCTGGCTGGTCAAAATGATCCAGTGAGGTCCCAGACTGCAGTGGATAATCCGAGTGATCAAAGAGTCTTAATGCAATATGAGGTTTTTTTTTTTTTAAAAGGTCAGCTGCAGCTCTGCCATTTCTTATAAGTCCTGTGCTCTCCTCTGGCCTGCCAGCCATTAAAGGTCACATCATACCACTCTCCTGCAGACACAAAGATGGCAAAGGGCTCTGTGTGGAGGGGACTATTCTTCATCTAACAAGAGCCACAACAGCAGACACTTCTATTATACTACATGTTGTCATACCAAATGCACAGCGAGCTCTCTCAACACTGAGTTCTGCAGATATAAAAAGGTTTGTCCTGATTAACGTCACCGCAACTAAAGAGGTACAGTAGCTCTGGATTCCTGTGTGGTGTTTCACGAAATGATCACAACCTGCGGCGCTTAAATCTTACCAGTATATTTATAGAAAGTAAAGCTATAATGAAGCTGTTTTTGTTTTTGAATACCTGTCAAAAAGAAGATAACGTTACAGCACAGGTACACTATGCACATCATGGTTTGAGCTGCTAGTGCCTCAGTACCACTCAGTGGCAGTTACTTTAGTTCATTTTTTTTTTGTTTAATTCTTGTGCGGTTGCTTGTCAGTGATGATTATTAACAACTTTCACCAATAATGACAAAATCGTAGCTCAAAGGGCACACTTCTTCTCAACACCCGTATTTCTTTTAAGTGCGTCGCAAAAAAACAAAACTTTAAAATTGAAAACACGGACTAAAGAGGTAATTCAAGAAGAGGAAGCTGCCATCCTTCTGCCTTTAAAGTATTTGAATTTAAGGGGCATGCAAATTTCGTTTGCTGCTCATGTTTTTCGCAGCAAAGGATCCCTTACAAGATAGAGAATATACCGGGGACCCCTCATGTATGTCAGTTGGAATGATATGACATAGCCTATTTTTTTACACTTCTATAGTCATAGTTATGTGAAAGAACTAAAGAAGAAATGTATTAAATAGATATTATACATGTATTAAACATATTTGCAGATTTGCAGAGGAGTTGTAGAGTTTGTTAGATTAGAACGTAATCCATGAACTATTATATTGTAGATTTAAAAATGTAAATATTATTCGCTGAACTAAGAAGCATTTTATAAAAAAAAAAAGCATATCATGATGATTTAAATTAATGAATCTGAAAACGTTCTACGGACCCTCTGGTAGAGTGCTACGGACCCCTGTGGGTCCCCGGACCCCACTTTGAGAATCACTGTATTAGTATATACTGTATACAAAAGTCAATGTGTTTGTTATAATATGCTATCATTTTGAATTCCCAAATTCCTTCAACAGAGTACTAAGTATAAATCAGTGTTGTGTGTACATTTTTGCATGTGTTTAAGGATTAATAAAGTATATATGTAATATGCATAAATGTATATGTAAAGGTGAGATTATCATGACGTTAATGAAAACACGTTTGTCCAAAACATTTTAGAGAACGATGCAGAACAGCATGAGATTAATCTGAACGCTTTCATTTTTGACATTTACATTTGACTGTATCGAAGCAGGGAGGAAAATTGAGCTAATTAAGAAATGAAATGAATTTAATTAATCTATTGTGGCTTGTGCGAACCCGGCAGCATTGTGAAGGCTCAGTCAAGCAAATAAAGCCGATGTATTTGTGTGTTTTAACACTGAAAACGCTGTCAATTGACCTCTGGCAGTCTGTGTTAGAGATGTTTTTATTTTGTTATGGAAGAAAAAGATACAGCGCTGTTATTTTTAATTGCCAAGTCTCTTTTTGTACCATGAAGAGACAAACAATGGGAGCCTGTGGAAGTCTGTCCTTTCCTTGTTAGTTATTTCTTAATTTCATTACATTCCAGGTGATATTTTATGATGAGGGTTGGAATTTGCTTCTCTGGAGTACCCTCATCCCCTCAAACTATTGGTGGACAAAGTAAATTCAGTGCTCCCCCGAAGAGAGTTTGACCCTGATGCATTCAGCTTGTTTACTGTAAGTGGAAAGGACATTTTTTCAGAGCAAAAAGCGGCTGCGAGAGCCGTGGCCCTTGCTCATGTCCTGTGGTGGCTGCACTGTTTCTGGTCTATTGAGGCGCTTTCAGCTCAGAAAATGTGGCTCTGCCTCTTGTACAATTAACCCTTTCTCCCTGTATAATTGTAGGAAAATTGTGTAAATTGCAGTGGCTTTCATTCTCAGGCGCAGTCATCAACCTGCTGCTCACGCTGTTCTAATGTTGTGGTCAAATGCGAGACTTCTGGAAATAGCTTAATGTGCAGTTACATCATCTATAAATGCTCACTTTGTCGGGTTTGAACAGCTAGTTAACACTGATAGCAATTAACTAAGATGGTAGGTTGGGATTTTTTTTTTTAAATGAATGATTCCACTGCATCAATGAAGTGTCAAGGAAGTGACCAAAACACGCATATGCAGCTCGAGCTTTACTGAAACCTTGGGAGAGGCAGTGTAACGGCGATGTGATTACTTTTATCCGTAATGAGAAGTGTAGGAAATTCAAATTTGACACTGTAAAGTAAATACATTGCAATTAGTTACTAATCCCAGTAACTCTCTGTTAACTCAACAATTTGGGGATCTGCTTGCCTAGTGTTTACCACGAGTTTAATGGAGGACAGACTGGTCTGGGATTTGTAAGCTAAGGACTGCTAGTGTGGGGAGGTGGTTAGTCTCCCAATCCCAGTTATTACAAATTAGTCCAATTTACATGTTGTGAGTCAGCTGGGTCACTAACATTAGCCACTGCTAAACCTACATTTAGGAATCACTGGGGTTTTGTTAAGAGTTGTAAAGGTATCTTCATCACTTGACTTTTGAACGAGCGCAGATTTGCAGGGCGCACGGCATAGGGGTGGCCGTGGCCTCCGTATTTGCCACCCTTGTCTTCATGCCTTTTGAGGGCATTTTTTCTTGGACAGAATAATGTTTATTTTTTAGAGCTGTAACCTTTATGGCTCCAGCACACCTTGCTTTTCGAAGCTTTCAACTATTCCATCTGTGACTGTATGTATTTAGCGAAGTTTAGAGCCCCTACAGTAGCATGCCAGGAGGAAAAATAGCAACGTCTTTTTTGTGTATCGTGCAACAACCTATAAGATAAAGCTGTCTCTCAAAAGTAAACTGTTCAGGAGGCACAGAAAATATTGTTACAAATTGAGTCATACCAGTTTAAGTCAAATTCTATTTTAAATAATTATAAAGGAAATTGGAGACAATATTTTTTGGTCATGCATGATGCCGACCGGTGTTTACTTCACCAGTATCATTTCTGCCTTGCTTCCTAGGGACTTGTTTTTGTATAATCCAAAAAAATAAGTTATGCCACAGTAACTTGATCAGATTAGCTACATTGAAATAAATCATAATTAGCTTGTTTTTTTTACTACAGAGACACATGTCATGGCTTGATAAATTGAGCAGGCAATTTCATGAACATATTTATTATTTAGTTAACTTTGCTAGGACTTGTGATAATGATGGTATGGTTGATATATTCTGCATTTTGCATAGTATTATGTCAGGAAAAAAAAAATGAAGAGAAAGACAGAGACACAAGGAGAGTGACAGATGGGGTGAGATGGAGAGAGAAGAGAAAGACTCAGAGAGAGAGAGAGGAGCCCCGAGTGAGCATCGGCTCAAGTGGACCTCCAGGTATACCAACACATACACTGTGCTACTCTAGTGCCTTCTCTGATATTGTCCACTATGTGATCTATATCAGATAGGGTGCCAGGTGGCCCGCAGACCATTTTCTAATTAACAATGAAAATAATTTGATTCACAATGGGATTTTTTTTCTTTTGATGTAAATAAGGTGCCAGAATGCATAAAAAAAAAATCATCAAAATAGACTGATAAAGCTTGTTTATTTGAAAAAAAATGCCAAGGGGAGGATATGACCTGAATGTCCTAAAATGCAGTTGCAGCTATTAAATGCAGTAAAATATCAGATGTATCTGTCATACAGTATGGGCCTAGTGTCAATCCATGTGCCAAGTTAATTTAATTAATAAGTCAGTTGATTTGAAAATAAAGAATTTCACAAATAGTTGAGTTATGGGCATTTTAATGTTTATATATTTCATTTTATTTATACGCCTTTGTTAGATACTCGATTCTGATTGGTCAATTACGGCATTCTACGGTCAAGACCGTTGGACGCAGTTATGATAAATGACTCTGGAGGACCATTTTTTGTGTCAAATCATTGATTTTTTTAAGTAAGTAGCTGTGTAATAAATGGGATAATGTACAGTGAGCCAGTCATTGTTGTTATTATTTCACAACAATGACCAGCTTGCTGTACATTATCACTTATTTTATGTTTGTTTATTAACCTGTCATTTTGCATAGCAAGTTGAGTATCCCTGATTTATATGTTAAATAGATAATGTAGAAAATGCATTAGAAAAACAGTCAGAGATTGTTTGTTGTACATGCAAAGTCAGAGGCACACACACATGCAATGGCTTGGAAGAAATTTGAGAGAGGAGAAAATATAAATGCATCTGTAATGAGTACCTTAACTAAGGAATACAGTGAGCAGATACAGGAAAATCATACCAATTCAAAAAAATGTAGCCGAAGTCTAACTAAATAACTGCAACCCAATATCACAAAGGCTCATAGGGAGACAACAGGGGAAACTTCTTGGCTGTATTGGATGTGATTGGTAACAATGACTCAATTGTTAAAAGAAAATGACAGGGGCTCGCTATGCAAAATACACAAGCCACCAAATTCAGAATGAAATTTTGATTACAGATGAAACTAAGCACACAAAAAAGAAGGAACGTCTCTTTTTAGTGCGTGTTATTACAGAGGAGCAGTAAAAGACAGCTTCTTGTACTGATGCTGCAGGACTGACTGAAAACAAATGATCCAGGAGAGTAAGAAGTAACCTGGATGGGCAAGCACTCTGGCATACAATCTTGTATTAAGGAGGTGGCAAAGCAGATGTTTTATGTAATGCTTAGCCTTAGTCTGGTTCTTTATGACACAGTCAAAGCAGTCCCACAGGAAGAATGCTTCTTTGCATTTTTGCAGGTACTATATGTACTTAAGTGGCTTAATATACAGAAAGAAATGTATGACCGAGCACCCAGAGAGCTTCAAAGATTAAGTGAAACAAGGTGGGCCTTTCGGCATGTGGCTTGCTGTTCTGTTCTTAATAGATATCCATGTCCATTATCCATGTCCTTGAGGAAATAGCTGCAAAAAACAGTAGAGACAGAACTGTTGACGTGCTCGCTCAAATTGACCTGCAATTCATTAGTCTTCTTTTTTGTGCACTAAGGTTTTTTGGTGATTCTCTGACGTTCTTCAGTCCCCGTCTCTTGATTAAGGTTCAGCTGTGGATGTAGTTGAAGCTTGTGCAATGTTTTCAAGATTACAGGGATGAATCCTACTCTGAGGGACTCGACAAAACAGAGCAGAAGGCTAGATGGACATAGTGTAATGTCCCCATTAGGTGAGCGTTCTGAGCAAACCGATGACACTGCAATTATATAATTTTTGTTTTGACAATGCACAATGAATGAAGTTTACTTTTACAGTGCTAGCTCAGTGGGACAGGTCAGAGGGTTATTGAAACAGACCTCAAAGTTGAGACCCACTTGCACTTATGTCAATAGAAGAGATGTATCAAAATTTGAATTCAGTATGCACACAATACTGTAAGCTGTCTGATTACTGGGTCTTGTTAACAGGTCACATTGGAGCAGTAAGTCCATGTTTTTACCTACTCTACCACTGCACAGAAATTATGTATTTTCTATTGAAAGTGGTTACCAATGGTTACAGGCAGCCATGCTGGAAGAAAGAAGTGCACCAAAATTCCTGCAAGGCCTCTATTGTCTGTCTTGTAAGAGGTTATTGTGACTTACTTTCAAAAGCTTTTGCCACTTTTTGAGATGTGACATTTATTCTGAACCCAGACGTCTTGGTTTTATGTGTTGATTATATTTACTGGTTACATGTATTTTAATTAAATTTTGATTAAAAAACTCCTTTTAGTTATGTATCTGTGTGTCAGTATCTGTGATGATACAGTGATAGAGAATGAGCTTCTGCTGAGCACCATACTGTAAGCTAAGCTGAACATCTGATCTCAGAATAGTAGTAACACTATAGTGTAAGCGTATTTGTTACAGTACTTTACCTGTAAGAATTTAAAAATTGCCTGAATTCCAAACAATGTAGTTTTGTGTTGCAGGTGCATAAAATAGCGTCTTAATTTCACATATTTTTATGTTCATATTATAGTGATTTCTGTGCCACCCCAACATGACCACTGGTACCATCTTGGCCACCCCATTGAGTATTGCCTGGCTTTGGCCTCTGCTTTTGAAGTGTTGTAACTGGTGCTAATGTTAAGTTAGTTGTTGATGGTCAGTAAATACATCCAAATTGCAGGCTGTCCTCTGGTGGACAGGTGGGTCTATTACACGCTTTGTTGTGATATTGTGTTCACTGCAAATGTGTCTGTGTGCACATATCCATGTGTGTGTGTGTTTGCATCACCATTCCCCGCCATAACAAAACCATGGAGACTTCAGGCTCACTTTCCTCGCTAATGATTTAAGTACGGCGTCATCAGTAAGGAGATTTTGAGGAGTGACATTAATGAATAATGCTGCATTAATCAGAAATGTATGTCGTGTTGCCTTAAGCATAACCATGAAGATGTATTCAAAGTATTTTGATCATGTCAAGATAGTCAGTTTCAAAGCTTTGGAATCTTTCTCTGCAAACATCTTGATCTGAAGAGTTAAAGCACATCTGCCAAGCAAACAACATCCCTAATGTTGCCTCTCAGCAGTTGCTTCAGTATCCTCTGTTTGTGCAGTCCAACTATGTCTAATGTCCACATACGGCAATTTGACTACCACAACACACAAAGGTCCCAGCTGACTGTGGCATCACACAGCTAAGAGTGTTTCCTGTTAACACAGACCAGCAGTGACACTCAGGATTAAATCTATCCATGGTCTGGCAACAACAGCCTGATCTGCAATTTCACTTCTCTCCTTATATCCACCTCCACTCGAAACATCCGCCTGTAATTGAGGTCTGGGAAGTCGCATTTCTGCATCTCTAAGAGTGGATGTTAGCTAAAAGGAAAAGTCTATTTTTTTTCTGTGTTAGAGATTTGTTTGTGTTACTCATGAAAAGCTTGTGTACGAACTGCACTGAGCTGTGGCTGCTACTTGTTCAGATGTTAAGTGTGCAATATGGTGTGTGCAAAATGGAAACCCCAGCGTATAAATAAAGAGTGGTTAAGTGACACAAATGGTGTGAGGAAAGGATATTTTTCTACAGAGAAAGGTGACCGTTGGAGAGATGGAATAAAAGGGGGAGTTGTCAAATGAGAGGAGGGCAAAGAGAGAAAGCCCTCCTCCAAGGTCATACCCTCTCCATTCATCACCAGTGTTTGTCACAGTGGTCCCCATGTCCTATAGCATGCTATGGTCATTTTATCCCCTGTGCCTCTGGTACGACTCGCTCCTTTAGCGTGACTTGCCACCATGAATGTCTGTTGATTACCCACCACCAATCCATAGATGACATTATTCAGGTACAAAGCAGGAACAGGAGAAGGATAATGTTTCCTGAAAACCCACTCGTGTGTTGATAACTGACACCTCAAGTCATGCATATTGATTAAGTCCTGGAGGCATTAGCAAAAATCAGTTGAATCTGCAGAACGGAGAGGCGGAATGAACGCTGCAGCAGTGAGTGAAAGACGTTTAAAAAGGGGGCTGTGCTGTAGTGATAGGTGATGTAAATAAACCAGCAATCAGGATGCATTAGCTTCAACCTAGCAACGATACACTGCTGTGATTAAGTGTTTGTTAAATGAGAAACGGAGCAACCAGGTGGATGAGTCATTTTAAAGTCATGCCCTCACCAGACGGCATTTTCTAGACATATTTATGGGAAAATTTCTATCCACTTCATTGGCTCCCTTCATTTTTGCACATTGCCCTGAAAAAAAGGCTTGCCCTCCACTTAGATGTCAGTGTCTCTTCAATTATTGTTATTATGATGAGGTGTGGTGTGCTGCAGCTATCGGTGCGCTCCCAGCTACTGTATGTTGCCTTTTTTGTTTAAGTCTGAGGCGGTTATGAAGCATATAATCTGTAATCATAGAGACAATAAGAAGAGCTGCAGCACTCCAGGTGTTCTGGGACCGGACCAATGTTTTTTTGCAGAAGTCACGGGGACAGACGGTGTTTGCAGCAACACATTTTTCCAGGAAAACTGTCTCTGGCTTCCCGGCATCCACCTCAGCAGTGAGGAGAGAGGCACCTCTTCGGATTTCCTGCTGAAATCCAATGTGGCATCTTCAGTTTCCAGAGAGGCGCGTTATGGCTTTTCAGTCGTCATTATGAGGCAACCACCACCACAGACAGGAGGTGGAGACCACATGAAACTTAATACCGCAGTGAATGTACATGAAAAAAGGGACAGCTCTCCTGGAAAAGAAAATGCACGCGCACTTGCAACCGCAATGGCGAGCAAATATACCGCTCACATTAATGTGTACATGCACTAAGATGCCTCGCAGACACATACCAATCACAGCTCCGCCGAGCTCTGGAGCATTTATTATTAATAGAGGAAATCATAGGAGGCTTTTAATTGGAGATGCTCTAGTCGGTGTCTCAGAGGTAAGCGGGGTGCTGTCACTGTCGATCTGCAAACTTCCTCAGCTCGGAGAAAACGGCGGGACGTCGCACTTTCATGTGCACCTCCTGTTGACTGTGAAGGATGTAATTTGAAGCCGTCCTTCTCCTCTCACCACAGCCTCTGATTAGCAGCCCTGACTCACAGGCTGGAGCATGCTAATTCAGGAACGGCAGTCTGGGAATCACCACCATTAGTGGCAGGTATAGAGAGTAAACGGCGTAATATGCAAATGAAGAGAAGGTATCACCTTGGCTGTCAATCACCAAAATGAAAAAAAAAAAAAAAAAAAAAAAAATTGGTGTGGCCGTTAATAATACCTCACCAGAGGGAGGGAGTGGAGGAATGCAGATGAAGAGAGACAGGGGAAAGGGAGAGGATAAATGAAAGCAGTGTGGAATCAAAGCCGGCTGGCCTGCGCGCATGTGGAGCTGTGATCATGGCGGGTGTTCAGACAGTCTGTGTGAAATGAGCTCAGACACTGTCGTGAGTTAATGACAGGAAGGCCTTGGGTGCCAGGACACTCCTCATCATCAGAGGCGCGTCGCTGTCTGCTGTCACCAGTTTGTCTCCTCCAATGAAGGTAGAAGTACAAAGATAAGTAAAAGTAGCAATACCACAGGGTTGAAATACTCTGTTACAAGTAAAGGTCCTGCATTCAAAATTGTAATCAAGCAAAAAAAGTAGTTGCATTAAAAATATACTTAAATTATAAGGCACGATTTTGAAAAATATCTAATTGTGATTATTGTGACTGATATTGCACTCGCAATATGATTTGCAATATTAGAGGTAATAATCATTTTTATATAATTATTCTCATTTTCATTGAAAAACATTAAAATGATTATGGTGTGATTTTTGCGGGGATCTGTACCAAACAAAAGTCTGTAGAATATGATGTGTAAGCCAGGACATCCCTGCAGCACCACAATATTTAACTTTAAATGGTATTTTGTCACACATTTTGCCTTTAACAAATGTTGAGTTTTCCTCCTCATCCTGCGATTTGAAAATTGCAGTAGGCCATATTGCGATTTTGATAAAATTTTGATTAAGTTTGAAGCCCTATTACGTACCTATATAAGCACCAACAGTAAATGTAAAAATTACGAAGAATGACTTCTTTCAGAATAATGTACTATTGTATTCTATTGATGCATTAATGTGTTCACCACTTAAATGTTGCAGCTGGTGAAGGTGGAGCTCATTTTTAACTACTTTATATACTGTAAAGTATTTTAATGTATAATAATACATAATTACTAGTTGGTTAATTATGTTTTGTTTTAATTATCTGAATCTGCAGTTGCAATTGCAATCAATGTAGAGGAGTAAAAAGTACAATATTTGCCTATGAAATGTAGTGGAGTTGAAGCATAAAGTAGCAGAAAATGGAAATATTAAGTAAAGCACAAGTACCTCAAAATTGTACTGACGTACAGTAAAGCATTTGAGTAAACGTACTTAGTTATTACTTGTACTTAGCCACCACTGGTCTCCGCGGGACAGTGTTGTGACTTCCTGAGTGTTTCCGTAATAACAAGCTGCTCCCGACCATCATTACATAGCACTGTTGGAACTCCGACAAAGTGCTGCTGTTTTTGTGTCAGGTCCGTCAGACAGTCTTTCACTTTGTTGTTTCGAACAAACAGCCGCCTCTCCGCGTTGCGTCACACACACCTAAGCGACGCCCTTAGCTGCCAGTAGCTCCTCACAGGACGCCGATTGGTCCGTGCTCTGACTTGCCAGACACAAACACATTACTTGAAGCCTGACAAGATGGATTTTCGTGTGATATGTGATCCCGCAATTCTCGCCTGATCTCCTGACATCGCCAGAATCCAGCTGCTCTATTTACAGCCTAAAACTACCTGACGTTCTGTGGGTATTTGGGTTTCTGAGCCCAGCCCCAGTGTGCCACAGGCCTGTTGGTCAATCACACGGTGCGGGCTGGCACGGGGATCTTAGAGCCCCTCTTGTTCGTCACATATTGACCCACTTTGCCTGACAGCTTACAAATCAGAGCCATCAGTCTACGTGCTGTGTGTGTCTGTGTGTGTGTGTATTTACACAGCCTCCAGCAACACCACCTCCTCTCATGGAGCTCCCCAAGAGGCTTCCAGGGCCTTACCTCATTTGCACTCATCACAGCAACTTGGGACTGGGTTGACAGGCTCATTTTCCCCACTCTGCATGGAGCAGCACAGCGGCAATGCCGAGGAACAACCAGGCACCCAGAGTGGTTTTATAATTAGCTACTTGCTCTCTGCCACCAATCTCTATAAACAGATTCAGCATTCACATGTACAATCTGTAGGCAACGGGACAAGATTTTGGCATCGGAAGCGGTCTGGTCTCTGAATGTAGTCCAAGTAGTATTGACCAATCATATTCGAGCATGGTTGAGTCCAGGTAAACAGTCCATGTGGAGAGCAAAAGAGGAACCCACAGGCTATCGTCTGGCGATGATTTAACTTTTTATTAGGGCTGTCAATCAATTAAAACAATTAATTGCGATTAATCGCACATTTTTTATCTGTTCAAAATGTCCCTTAAAAGGGAGATTTGTCAAGTATTTAATACTCTTACCAACATAGAAGTGGACGAATATGCTCAAATCATAACATGTTAAATTGCAGCCCAACAGGCAACAACAGCTGTCAGTGTGTCAGTGTGATGACTTGACTATGACTTGCCCCAAACTGCATGTGATTATCATAAAGTGGGCATGTCTGTAAAGGGGAGACTCGTGGGTACCCATAGGACCCATTTTCATTCACATATCTTGGAACCCCTTTGAAAATAGCCATGCTAGTTTTTCCTCGCCAAAATTTTGCGCAAGTTTGGAGCATTATTTAGTCTCCTTTGCGCCAAGCTGGTATAACATGTTTGGTATCGTCACTCTAGCTTTAAAACTCAAACGTTAATGCGTTAAAGAAATTAGTGGCGTTAAAAGGATATTTGCGTTAACACGTTATTATTGCGTTAACTTTGATAGCCCTAGTTTTTATTGGTTTAAAACTAGCTTGTAAACTGGCTACTAACAATCCTACACGTTGTCTCTTTTCATTCCAACTCCAGTCTTGATGAGCAGCACATGGAAAAGGAGGTCTTGGCCCGGAGATCCGCTGGCTACACTGGAACCCCGGAAATATAGCCCCTTGCCCTCCAGAGGCTTATCCGTCATCAGTCTGAGATTGCTCGGCCACTAATGTACATGGAGCAAGAGCCTCCCTCTGAGTGTGTACGGTTGGCAGGCACTCAACATGTGCAAGCTACCGCTGATGATAATATGTAGGTGTATGGCGGTATATGTTGACTGAATTGAGTGAAGTCTATGGACTCGGTAGAGCTGCAAATGAATGGCCCTTCTTGGGATAAATGAAGCTGTCTGAATCTGAATCTGAGGTCGCAGCGACAGGCTGGAGCGAGGTGAGAGACGGAGGCGGATGAGGTTGCGATCGCGTGTTGATGGCGTTCACGGTCTCACTGCTCAGCGGGTGAGAATTGTGCCTGGGGCCGGCGGCTGATTGCTTTGATGTGAAATGATTGCGTTTCACGTGGCTCTGAGGTTCACAGACCACAGGCATGGCCCCTGTCTCGTTGTCACATGGTCAGTCAGGCTCGGGTTAGCCGGTGCTGCAACCCACCGGCTCCCCAAGGGTCCAGAGGGCCGGGGGCAGATGAAGCTGTCGGTACATATGTGTTGTTAAGGGGAGTGAGAGCTCAGCTGCAGGTTGCATCTCCAGGAAATGCCTCGAGATCAAAGAGCATGGTCCTGGCAAGAAGGTGAAAATGAAAAAGGGAGAAACGGTCTCTCTGGGAAGGGTTAACAAGGGCACTTCTTCAGCCTCGAAAAGAAATTTCCCTTCAATGTTAATGAATAGAATAAACAGAAGACTGTATGATATAGGATACAAGAATTAGATAAACTTAAGAGGTAAAAGAAATATTAGTCTTTGGATTGTTTAAGTATGTGTCCTCCCTTTTTCTCTGAATTCAATTGAAATTATAGTTTAAGATGAAGTCTTGTTTTTTGTGTTTTCTCTCTCCCCCTTGTTTTGAGTTGTGAAATTTTGTGTAAAAACAAAGAGACAGCTGTAAAATGAAAATACAGTAGGAACGAATGTGATGATGATTGTATAAGTTGCTGAAACTGCAATAAAAACTAAATAAAAAAAAAAAAAAAAAAAGAAATATCAGAATGTGAATGAACTTCAAAGGTAAATGAAATCACTATAATCTGCTGTTTTGATTGTTTTTAATTAGGGCTGTCAAATTTAACGTAAATTTATTTTAACACATTAACACAATCGATCTTTCGGAGGTTGTAGTGGGCTCAGTTTTAAAGCTGAAGTGAAGACACTAGCATTATATGAAACTAGAAAACCTCCAGGGATCCACTGGCATGGCCATTTTCAAAGGGCTCGCTTGAGCTATGACCTCAAGATATCTGAATGAAAATGGGTTCTATGGGTAGCCATGAGACTCCCCTTTAAAGACATTATTTATGATAATCACATGCAGTTTTGGGGCAAGTCATAGTCAAGTCAGCACACTGACACACTGACAGCTGTTGTTGCCTGTTGGGCTCGAGTTTGCCATTTTACGATTTGAGCATATTTTTTTATGCTAAATGCAGTACCTGTGAGGGTTCCTGGACACTATTTGTCATTGTTTTGTGTTGTTAATTGATTTACAATAATAAATATATACATACATTTGCATAAAGCAGCATATTTGCCCACTCCCATGTTGATAACAGTATTAAATACTTGACAAATCTCCCTTTAAGGTACATTTTGAACAGATACAAAATTTGTGAATTTGTGATTAATCGTGAATAACTATGGACAATCATGTGATTAATCGCGATTCAATATTTAAATAGATTGACAGTCCTATTTTTAACATTGACTTGGTTCTACAAGCCTTTTGTTGCAAGCCGTTCAACATCAGCTATATTATTGCATTCATAAAAACAAGTTCATACTTGTGGGCTCTGGATGTTATGAAGCCACACCGGATTACAATGTACACACAGCGTCTCATCTCGTCTCATCCTGCTTTCCCTGCCACCTCTGTGCTCCGTTTTCCTGCCTCCATATAGGACAGACAGCATCTGTTGTTCAGCCACGCTCATACAGCGGATAGAACATCCACCGAGTGTAGAGGTGGAAATGGAGCGATCAATTAGATTTTAACAAATGACTTTCTGTGTATTACCCAGCAGCTGTTAAATCGGTCAACCTTAGCACACTCCCCCTCTCTGAGGGGACGGAGGAAAGGGCTTGTCTGCGCCTCGTGCTGTATCATGGCAAACTGCAGAGAAAGTCAGCCGTGGCCTCGGGCGGGAGTGTGCTGCTCGCAGTGTGGCTGTGGACGGAGATGGAGGGACGGAGAATGGAGGATGGAGGTGGGTCAGTTGGACCCCAGGGGCCCCCGGTGGAGATGATGCGGGGACTGAGGGCCAGGAGATGGGCATGCTACATATGGAGGTCCATAGTTACCTCCGGCAAAGGCCGGCCGGGCCATTTGTTCACTTCCTCTATACTTAAATATATAAATAAAAAATATCCCACTGTATCTATTACACACAGGCAGAGACTCACAGCACATGCAGAAATAAGTGCCTGCACAGGTACAAACTCTCTTCAGAAAGGACAGACCTACTTTTAGTCCTACTTGTAACCCCAGTCTTTCAGGGCACAAGCACAACTCGGCAATTCAGCTCCCTAAATGATGTAGTTTTACGGTGAAGTGCTACTAATGGCCCAGCAGAATATCTTAAAAGGCCACTTAAAAGCTAGCTGGCCCATAAACTGCGTGACACACCGCAGTGGGATCTGACCACACAATACTCATTTCAGTGACTGAATGCATGGTGCTGTGTGTGTGTGTGTGTGTGTGTGTGTGTGTGTGTGTGTGTGTGTGTGTGTGTGTTGGAGATATGGAGGGAGAGAGACAGACACACAGGCGGTGTATAAGGTGTGAGCGGGTACATCATTCCACTGGCTTTGTATCGTCACCTCTGGGTTCGCGCGGGACATATTTTCCAATAGCTGCCAGATTGGAAATCGGCGAGAACGCTTGGATGTGTGATGATGCAAGAAGAAGTTATTCTCACCTTGAATACATACATAGATCTCTAACAGATTACATTTCTGACATGCATGTCCTCTATATTCTGTATTTCCAGGGAGGAGAAAAAAAAACATAGCACTTAGAAAACATTTTTTTTTCTGTTGCAATTCAGAGCTGTAATCAATAGTTAAATCTGTAGAAAGAACTACATCTTTCCAACTGCACAGGCCCTGTAATCACCGAGCACATTAGAGCAGAAAGCCTCTACTTATGGCAAGTACTGAAAAATGGCAGAGAGGTTGGTGAAGTCTACCATTAAGTTTTGATAAGATGGTTGCCATGTTAACCCTTACCGAGATGGAAAAAAACAAATATCACATAACCTTGAAGTAGTTTTATGGAGAAAATAAGTTTTTTGTCGGTCTCACCTATCGAGTAATATGACAAATGTTTTGCAAAAAATGGTGTCTGGAGATTTTCTTACAGTCATTAGTGTCTCAGTAGAAAGCAACACTTAATGTAACCATGCAAACTATCTAACTAAGGGGTCTCCAACAAGTAGCTCGCTACCCATTTCTGTGTGGCTCGCTAAAGGTTAAAAGAATATGTATGTAAATTTGATAACACAAAGTCACTTTGTGAATTTGTCTAAATTTCTATCCAATCAAATTCACAGACATCCCGCCCCCTTCTGACATAAAATGATTATTTGCCAGACTGGGCACGTCAGCGTGTGGTGTCCACACTGGCAGCGTCTCCGCTGCTGCTGCCAGCCCTTTCTTTCTACTTAGAGTTTGCCTTTCATAATGGCCATTTCATTTCATTATAAATATAATTTATATTTATTTTAGACAGAAAAAGGTTAAGAAGCGTGCGCTCATTTGTAAATGTGTGCCTCATTTGCGGTGCACAGCAACTTTTCATGGGACTTTCTGGCTGGTAGAGTGCTATCAGTTTTTATAACACGGCGTTGATGAATACTCGATTCTGATTGGTTAATCACGGCGTTCTGTTATTTCTTTATAGCAGACCGTTGCTATGTATAGCAGACCGTTGCTATGGGCGCAGTTCTGTCGGACTCTGGCGGACGGTTTTGTGTAAAATTATTGATTTCTTAAGTAAGTGGCCGTGTAATAAGCGGGATAATGTCCAGCTAGCGGGTAATTCTTCAGGGCCTGTCGGGCTTTCTTTCACAACAATGACCGGCTCGCTGTACATTATCCCTTATTTAGCTTGAAGTTAAAGGAGCTGAAAACAACGCTTAAAAGACAACAGTCTCTGTTTACCAAACTGACAAAGAAGGCCAACGCAGCAACAGAGGCTGGCGCAAATCCTAACGAAACACAAAAAGCCCTTCGCCTATGGTGGTATTGTAATAGAGGCCGATGACTGCGGTGGCTGAAATTTTATTAAAGGACCATAAAAGTAAGACAGAAATGACATCTGCTATTGGCGATGTACAACTTGGTGCTATGAGTAGCTCTTGGCCACTTTCATTTTGTCAAATTAGCTCTCAGTGGAAACAAGTTTGGAGACCCCTGCTCTAACTTCACTATATTTGTGGTAAAGTGGTTTACCTTTAACAACCTGCCGTAGTTGAATCAAGCATTTATAACATGTCGGTGATTTGTCTCCTGCATTTCTGTGTCTTGTTTTTACCACTTGTAAACATAAGAAAATGTTTTTAGCTTGTTTGCTTTCCTGCAATTTTTCATTAAATGTGCATGACTGACTGAGATGAATTTTTCATCCAGGCATTTCAAAACATCCAAATTAATAGCAAAGCTTATAACAGATTGGATTCTGTCTTTCTGCCCACGGAGTAGTAGCAGCGGCGGAGAGGAGGACATCCGCACAACAAACACTGCTGCTCTGACTCATCCTGATAAAGCAAAAATGTAATTTTGTTTATGATGAGAATTACTCTCCAAATTAATTTCCACAGCAATTAATCTTGATGCCTCACCTATAAGATGCATTCTGCTCTTCGGGAGAGGTGATAAAATGCAAAATAATTGAATTGATTATTTCATATATTTTTGTAATGACTAAGCTGTAATGGTTCTCCCTTTTTTTAATGGATTTTTTTTTTCCCATCATGAATGGTCTATGTTGTCTGCGATGTTCAATAGCCTGTGGGCTCCTGGATATTAATAAATATCCCTTTATTGTGCTTTACTCCATAGGTGAAGCTCAAGTATTGCCTCTTGTGCCATTCATATCTCCCTCCCCCATTCAGTCACCAACCCCAAGCCCCATAACCCCATTGAGGAGTATTTCTTAATTAAACCTTTATTTATCTATTTGATTGGTATATAGGAGGGGACAAGGTTAAGTCTGCCATTCTCTCATATTGGGGCTTGTCCCGAGGGAATGGGTCTTTATAATTTCAACATCAGGCCCACTGAGTGCTATAGTTTGCATAGGCGTGTAAGATAGAGGCTTAATAATAAGGAGGTGCGACAGCCAGTCGTCCTGTGGAGGGATGGAAACTAATGAGAAGGGGTTTGTGAAACAGAGGAGGGAGTAAAGATAGAACCGAGGAACAGAAGCTGGAATGAAAAAGGGAGCAATTCAGACCTGATAAAGATTCTCATATTTTCTACCTATACTGGATGAAATAATGCAAAAATGCATCTGCCTGGGTCCTGAATCACGGTGCTTTCACACCGGCCCACTATGGAAGAAAAGCACGCCGCATTACTTTGGACATTTTATTTTCAGTGGGGCTGCGGGGCAGAAAGCAATTACATTAACAGCAGGAAAGAACAAATCTTTTGAAGGTGAACAACACAAAATTTCAAAAATTGAAATATTTGTTCAGCACTCAGGAGTTGGGGTGTGATGCATTTATTTTCTCATTTAGAACTTTTAGCACTTCTATGAAATATGCATCAAAACGTCACCGCTTATTGGCTCGGTGCTGCTCCCCAGTTTGCCAAAAATCACCCCAATTTATTTTAGCTTGACCATCATGCTTGACCATTAGTGATCACGGCTCGTCTCAAACCTTACAGGAGATTGTAAATCTTTTGCAGAAACTGGCCAAACCGAATGCTTAACCAAAAACCAACAGCAGCAGAGAGATTAGCAAATTAGCTTGTTAGTGGTGGAAGATGTTCTCCAGTTTTTCAGTTCTGTTAACTGAATAATATACAATAAAAGTCCTGCATTCAAACTATTTAAAGAAATATAAATATTTACCTTAAACCTGCATTAATTGACTTGTTGGCCTCTTAAGGGAGGCGCAACAAGCTGTAAACACAACACTGACATATAATGGTGTCCTGCATCCTGCAGTCATTAGGGAACATTATCATTTATATGGAGTCGACTTTCAGTGATCATGACAAATTAAGTCCAATAAATTCTCTTTTTTTTAGCTTTTGGTTTCTACCAACTCCTGAGGGAAAAATCTGTCTCTTTAGCTCCACTATGTTCACCAGCTAGTTGCTAACTTTGTCTGCTTGCTGTCTGGTGTTGCATAGGGAGCGTGCAGAGGGTGGAAGATAATTCTCTGTAGGTGCCTCACGACAAACTGCTTCGTTTGCATTACATATATTCATCGGACCCATTGTTAAGATAAAAATATTGACTGAGCAGCTTTAAAATGTACTCAAACGTCAAAATTGTTTAATTAAGTCTGGACTGCATAAAAGGCTTTTTTTTTATACGTTGTCATTTTATAGAGTTGTTATGATACCGATACTGATCAAAATTTGGTTTCGGGTATCCACGGATCCAATGCCATAATTTATTAACCCAGAAAAAAATCAACTTGTTTAACCAGGCCATACAACAAAGATAGTAATCATATCACATCCATGCATGGTCAGTATTTAACAGCTGTTAAATATCAATATTGGAATAATATGGAACATCTGTATCAGTTTGTATCAATTGTTTGGTAATAGCATCATACTGTTCGAACCACCACCACTTTGTATTTTGGCTATTTTACTGCAACCTCCAGTTTGATCACACAGTAACACTACATCAGTGTCACATAGAGAAAAAAATAACTGTAGCTAGTGGGAGAGACTAATTTTAAAGGTTAAACTAACATTAAATCCCAGAGAAAAAAACTGCTGCTGCACTTCTCTCTGTAGGTTTAAAACGTGCTCTTGTTCTAGCCACACCTCGCAGCAGGTGTTTTGCAATCAGCTGATGGAAACACCTGCCGTCACATCACTGATTGAAGTGTGGCCAGAGGTGCAACTTTTTTCAAAAGCAGAGAGAGCGTCACAGCAGAAACTTTTTTATCCTAAATGATAAACTATAACTATAATATATAACTATATGTTCTTACATGGTTTGTGAATTGGGCCCTTCTCTTCTTTAAAGGTGCTATTGATAATATTGATAACATTCTGCCATTAGATGTTGCATTATCCCTCCCCGTTCCATTGCATTCCCTTCACAACAAGTCGTTGCCAGGCACTCACTATCAATCTCAGCCACTTATCTGTTTTTTCCACACTAACTGACGACCCAGAGATACCATGTGATACCAATGTCGTTATACTATTGACTCACAAGCCTTGTCTTACCTATGTGTCTATCTGAGTTAACAAGGATGTCTTTATAAAAGCCTTTGCTTATTTGGCAGGCTGTCTTTATTTATGCATTTATTCATGACGGAAAATGAGAATGAAATTCCTCTCCTAAAAGGTTTAGAGGACAGTTTCTTAAAAGACAAGGTTGTCAAGTGTTTCATATGGTAAAGATACAAACTGTGAAAAACTCAGTATAACTTAAATGTTCAACTCTGCTTTCGACCTGGCGCCCCTTTAGGCCGGTAAAAAATATTAACGATAAATCAAATCATTCTGTACATAAATGGGTTGCTCATAGTGCCAAACCCACCGAGAATTAACCCCCAACTTTGCAGATCTATACCGCTTTTAGCCTCTTTTAACTCATTGCTTTGGTGTTCTTTGGTTGAGTCCAGGGTCTGAAATTAACTTTTTTCACTTCCTGCCACTATGGCAGAAAGTATTTTTTTCATTAAAAAAAAGTAATGGCGCGGCATGTCGAATATCATAAAAAAAAGAAGTCTGGAAGCGGCACGTCAAAAATGTCAAATATCCCCAAAAAAAAAGTAATGGCGCGGCATGTCGAAAATTATTTTTTAAAAAAAAGTCATGTCGAAAATCATATAAAAAAAGTAATGTCGAAAATCATAAAAAAAAAAGTAATTTCAAAAATCCCCCCAAAAAGTCATGTCGAAAATCATATAATAAAAAAAAGTTTTGGCGCGGCATGTCGAAAATTATAAAAAAAAAAAAATTGTCATGTCGAAATCATATAAAGAAAGTAATGTCAAAAATCCTAAAAAAAAAAAGGTTATGCGAAAAACATAAAAAAAAAAAAAAGTAATGGTGCTGCATGTCGAAAATCCTAAAAAAAAGTGATGTCGAAAATTTAAAAAAAAAATGTCATGTCGAAATCATATAAAGAAAGTAATGTCAAAAATCCTAAAAAAAAAAAAGGCTATGCGAAAATCATTTAAAAAAAAAAAAGTCATGGCGCGGCATGTTGAAAATCTTCAGCCATTCTGAAGCCTCGAGTTTGGCATTTTGGCCATCGCCATTTGTTTTTTTTGCAACCAGAAGTGACACAAGAGGGTGAATAAGACATTTTTAAGTGACCAAAGTGTTACCATAACTTTTATGAACTGAAAACACATTGTTAAAGGGTTAAAGTTGTAAGACGCAAACAGGGACAACTCCCAGACGCCGTGCTAGTAACCTGTCAACCACAAGGTAACCACGCCCTAAAGCATCCCCTGCTTCATGGTCTATTTGACTCTAAATGGGACCATAATTTACTAAATGAACATCATGCTGTATTGAAGAAGACTAGCGATTGAGACCATAAACTCATGTTTACAATGTTTACTGAGGTAATAAATCAAGTAGCGTCATTTTCTCATAGACTTCTCCACAATCAGACTTCTTTTTGCAACCAGAGGAGTCGCCGCCTGCTGGCTAAAGAATGTAGATTTAAGGCACTTCCGCATTGGCTTCACTTCAGAACCGGAGGTCGCCTACTGATTTATACTCATGCAATGTATATGTTTAAACCTCTGGGACTGCATCAGTCATTAGTTCATGATGACTTGTACATTATTAAACATGAGTTTTTTACTCTCTGGTGGATTGCTTGATTTATTGAGAGTATTCCCAGGATAAATAATTTCTGAACAGGTTTCGTGCATACAGTATGTATCTGCTCAGCCCCTGGTGGCTAAGACGAGAAACTGCATTACACCTACAAATAAATGCCAAGTAACCTCTCATTAAACATTCCTCCATCCCTCCCAACCAGCCACCCCAACTCCCCTCCTCACCCCCCCGCAGAGAACAGCTTAGGTCATTACAGTCTGCTGTCAAAACCTGTGACCGCTCCGCGTTGGAGCCGCCAGGATTAAGGGCTGTGAAAACAAGAACAAGGAGGGAAAGGAGGTGAAAGCTGACAGAGGGAGCAAGGCCTTAAATATTTTCTCTTTCTTCCCTTCTTTTTTCCCTGCCACAGTTGACCGCGTGCTGATTTTTGCAGCTACTTTGCGGCGGACTGCACTAATGTGAAGGGATATGGAGTCACATGGAAAACACGGAGAAGGAGGCTGGTGCACTGAAAGTGAGGAGCAAACATCTAACTGTTGAGTCGAGCCATCACTGCTCCTTACTATATCCTATCCTAACTATATACTGTACCTACAGTTAAATATATTTTGTTTCTCAGAATTGACTGGTAGTAAAATCACCCAGACTTGGTCAGGTGGTTCCATTTAAAGAAAAATAATCATCTTAGCTGCAACCAAATGATAATGTATTGAGCTCTTAATAGCAGCCTGAGATGCTGACCTTGGTCATGTAATTTAAACTAACTCCCTGCTTTGAATACTAGCTGGATGGGGCTTGCCCCAATGAATGAAAGACATTTTGCACTATTTGGATAATTGTTTCTGACTTTCAACTCATCAGTATGAACTGCCGTTAGGGATGTGACGTTGAGGACATTTTCCCCACAGTTAATAAACTTGTGACAACATCGGTGTTACCGATTACACCAGAAATTTTACAAGAAAAGATGAAGCTCAACATATGAGGAGCGCTTTCTTTGATCTTTAACGTCGGGTGGCTGTGTGTCTGGCCTCTTCGATCAAGTTTTCACAGCAGGGCTACAGGTTTCCACCTGGCGCTGCTCCGCCGCGCACACCAGCTGTGAACGCTCCGTCCTCCTCACGCCGATTACCTCTGAAATATTGCCAAATAGGGGCTTTTTCTTTTCAAATCCATCCATTGTCTTGTCTTTCAACTCTCTCTCATCATGTATGTGTGTGAAATCTGACTCCCGCTACTCTGAGCTGAGACTCCGTATGGAGCAGACAGTTTGTAGCGTCCATCGTCCGAAGATGTATTGATGAACCAGCGCTGATACGCAAAAATGAACTAAATGGGTTTTTATTTCTGTAAAAAAAGCAAAACAACGTTGGGGGCGGTGGGTACGAATGTAATCGGTGTGTGACCGACCACCGTGTAACATCGGTAACACCGACTACCGCAACAAGCTCATTGGATAACCTGACTTTAATTAATTGATAATTGTTCCTGACCGTATGTCGCAGACCTCATAAATCTGGTGGTCCATGCAGGTTAAGACAAACACAACAACTGAGATTTGGAAGAAGATGCAGCAGGATGTTAAAGTTACAATCTCGAAGATCTCCGTTTCGTTCTCTTTGGCTGCACCTATGGCGATAAGCGGTGATTGCAGGTGTGTTTTTGGATCTCACTTCCCACTTCCCTGACTGTTTGCCTTCTTCTGAATTTGTTTATTTTTCTTTGGATTTGCACTTGTTTTTGAAGTTTCATTGTCTGTAGTCATCGCTCTTTTACTTTGTTTGTTTGGCCATAGTAACCGTTTACTCGCAGCGCTAGCAGAGACCGGAAAAAAAAACAGTTTGCCGCCTCACACACAAGTGAGCTGAAGAGTGAGTCTATTGCATTAGCTCCGTCTTCCCTCTCTGATAGACCAACCACTGCTGGGTGATAGAAAATATATCACTAACTAAGTGCCAGTTCGTAATACTGCAAATGTAAGGGCTTTCATCAGTGGGCCATAGGCTAGATAGTGTCTTAACTGACATTTATTTAAATGGAAACCTTATTACTTGAAGGAGGTGTGTGTGGGCGAAAAAACAGAAATTTGTGTGTGTTATGTGCATTCAGAAATTGTCAAGGTTGACAACAACAGCAAATTGCATCCTGAATCAGACACGTAGGGGTTGAAGGGTTGAGGCAGCATTCTTGCGTCAGATCTGTGTGTGTGTGTGTGTGTGTGTGTGTGTGTGTGTGTGTGTGTGTTTCTCTTGCTGTATATATATGTGATGTTATCTGAAAAGAGAGATCAAGCCATGCAGGTGTCAGCAGGCGCGGGGAGAATATTTGACTTTATCTCAACCGTTTACTTCTATGTTGACACCATCGGGAATTTTCAATTTCAGCCCAACAAAAAGATCATCCTCTGCCTTTCCCTTTTCGCTGGGGGAAAGTACAATATATAATATTTAATATAATAAAGCATGATCCTAACTAGATTTACTTCTTCCTGCTCTCCATATTAAATCAGCTCCGGCAAACTGGACAGCATAAATCTGAGCCATGACTCCCATTACCCAACAACATTAATTTGAAATTAGTGTAAAATCATTTGTCTGTTTGGACCTGCTGTCCTGTGGAGTGGGCCGGTTTGGTGTTTTATTTACCGTCACCTCCGCGCCCATAACTCTGTTAATCCTCTGTTTGTGTTCAAACACCTTAGCTGGTTGCTCTGCGTCAGTCTGTCTCCATGCTGGCCGCTGTGAGCGGTCTGTGTAGCTGGCTGCCAGTGGGGCTGATCTGGCAGGCAGCCGGCTGTTGGGGACGACGCCTGATTCCAGAGATGTGTGACAGCGGATCAGTATTGTCTGTCTGCCTTTCTGTCTGTCTGTATGTTACTGTGCACGTCTACTTCTCTGTCTCTGCATCCGTCTGCCTGCCTGTCGGTCTCTGAGTTAACAAGGATGTCTTAAACAGCTTCATAAAAAGCATTACTCATTTGGCATGCTTGTGTTTGTTTGATTTATCCATGATGTGAAAATACTTAATCAATACAAAATTCCTCTCCTGTAAGGTTTTGAAGACTGTTTCTTAGCATACTGAATGTTATCCAAATGTCTCATATGGTAAAGACTACACAAACTGTGAAATTTTCAACACAACTTCCACTTTTCCGTAAAAGTTCATGTATATAAGAAGTGGACGTAGTCACCGTTTTGAAGCCTCGAGTTTGCCATCTTGGCCTTTTGCAACCAGAAGTGACATGAGAGGGTGAAGCTAAGTAAACCCGAACGCTGAATAAAAAATTTTAGGCGACCAAAAAGGTTATAACTAACTTTCATGTACTGAAAACACACTGTGAAAGACCGGACAACGTTGTGGTAGCGACCTGCCACTCACAAGGTAGCCATGCCCTAAAGCATACCCTGCTTTATGGTCTATTTGACTCTAAATGGGACCATAATTAACTAAATGATAATACTGTATTGAAAAAGACTTGAAACTAGCAATTGAGACCATAAACTCATGCTCACAGTGAGAAGTAGGGTCATTTTCTGATAGACTTCTATACAGTCTGACTTCTTTTTGCAACCAGAGGAGTCGCCCCCCTGCTGGTTATTAGAAAGAATGCAATATTAACTTCACTTCTCAGACCCGGAGTTGCCTACTGCTTCAACACCGCTTTCAACCTGTCGCCCCCTATAGGCCTCACAGGACCCTGTCACACGGGCCTTTTGGGGTCACCAGCCGGCCCCGTGTTCTGGCTCGGGGTCCCTCCCCTCACCCTGTTCCTGAATGGTACCCCTGATTATCTCATAGTTTTGCTGGATATTCCCTCATCTCCCCCTTTAAAAGGACCGCATTACTTCCAGCTCCCCAAACTTGTCAAAACCAATTTGCTTTCCTATTATTCCCTCAACTGATTCCACCATGACCCCTCCTCACAGCCCTCCCTCCACAAATCCTCGACCCTCTGCTTCCCTCGATCGAAACTCCCAACACGACCTGTGCAACCCCTAAACTCCCTCCGCCCCCGTCCTGTGGACTCTTGTGATTTTTTTTCTTTTAGCCCCCTACCTCCTCTGTACCACTCTTATCTGTCTAAACGCTGCGGCAAGGTCTCTTTCATCTCCTAGCAGAGGGAACCCAGCAAACGGCTGAGTGAATGAGCCCGTCTAACAAGCCTTTGTGTGCAAATGAAAGCAGACAGTGAGTCACCGACTACTAAATAAAACCTGTCTAATAGAGATCAGCGAACTTTTGCCAGCGCAGGCAGCACTTCCACCATCATATCCTGCACAGCCTTTCGTCTCCCACCCCCCTCTCCCTGCTCCCACCCCATCCCTCTCCCGTCAATTAGCGCCTCACCAGTGACAACACAGAGGATCTTCATTAGTGGAGAATGCTCAATTATATCAGTTGATATTCCTTTCCAAAACTAATTATCCCAGTTGCATGGTACGGCTGACTGAGCCTGCCCTCACCCCGGGGCGCAGCGGTTACTGATGTGATTTGGTTTTGGCTCCGAGGTCTGCTTTCCTCTCCTCTCTTTTGTCATCCTCCTTTCCCTCTACACTCATTCACAGTCAACCCTCCCATCTCACTATAGCCTCTTTCCACAGCCCTCCATGATATTTGTTGACCCTCGGTGTGTGTATTTTTAAAGTTGTTGACAATGAAGACTTGTTATGCTTGAATCCCCCGCCCATTAAAAACTAACAGCCTGTGCATATGGCTGTAGATCTTGTTCCTCCTTTAAAGACAAACAGAATTATCAGAACCGTGGTAATTCCACAAAAAGCTCATCATAGCAGCCCTCTCTCTATATAATCCTGCCCCTTTGTTCATCCTGTGGGGGATAGCAAAAATAGACAGCCTGTACCACAAGCTATAGCGGAAACAGAAAATGGTGCAAACACTTGTCTTCTCAAGAGATGTGACTGGGAAGGAGGTGAAAACTGCAAGAGAACATATGGCGGAGACGCTGTATATTGGCTCAAAGCATGTTTACTTGGAATTTATCCACTAATGAACAGCTATGACATCTGAAATATGTTGTTTATGAGGAAAAATTGCTCATATAGCTCATGAAATCTGTTTTGCAGAAACTGTGTTTTGGAACAGGCCCTTAAAAGGAAGTATTAATAGGTTCAAATAATTATCAAACTGTATATACATCTGATATGTGAGACATTATAAAAGTCAACGGGTTCATTTTGTGAACCGAGTTAATTGCTGCAGAAACTTAAAGAAAGAAGAGAAACTGGCAGAAATTCACGTATCAGGGATTACATTGAATAGACAGGCTTAATTTTCGTTCATCTAAAGCACGTTACTTCCATGCTAATCACATTGTTTTACATTTTTACGAAGATTCATTAGTGGAAATACTATCCAAATGTTTAAACATGCTGAACACCTTTTGGAGTCTATGTTTCCTGTCAGCTTCAGGATCTCTCGGCGGCTCCTCGCTGCCCTCAAGCCAGGGACCGGCCTCACAGAAGGTGGGCTATTTAGTCACATTTCAAAGTAGCTCAGGCAGGGGAACACACTCATTACACATAATTCTTCTTCTCCTCTTTCCCCCCCTGGCTCCCTCTTTAGTCTCCCCCCCACCCCGCCACTCTCGCTCTCTGTATCTCTCCACCTCCCTGTTTTCAAAGACTAAAAAGCCCTTATGGTCCTCCGTCCGGAGGTAGATCACTTTAATTCTGCTTCACGGATCTTTTTCAAAAAAGACCCGAGACCCGGAGACCTCAGAACCGGTGA
Source organism: Sebastes umbrosus (assembly GCF_015220745.1). Lineage (NCBI taxonomy): Eukaryota > Metazoa > Chordata > Actinopteri > Perciformes > Sebastidae > Sebastes > Sebastes umbrosus. The sequence continues at coordinate 16,074,424 of NC_051278.1, read as the reverse complement.
CCGTTGGGTGAACCCGGGCCGACCAGCCAGGACCCGAGCGCTTGTAAACACAGCCAACGTCTCACACGCTCTCATTCCCCCCGAGCGCTTTTGTTCCCTCCCCACAATGGCACAAGCATTTGATGTAGAGCAGAGTGTGCTCTTTTAGCTCGGATGTGTTTGTTTGTTTTTGCAACCACCGGTCCTCATGTCCATCCGAGTCGGTTATATTGGCTGTCGCTTGGCTGAGAGCAGCTGATCAATGATTTAAAGGTAGAGTGTTGGCCTGGACTCACAACTCATTAAGCTTTTTTTCACTGTTGGTTATTTTGAGGGATTGCATCCAAAGCTCAGTGTTGCCAAGACAGTCTGACCCGTCCTGGGACAACTGGAAACTGCTCTTTCTCCACGGGTGGGGAAGTGTCCTAGATGAACTGGTGGTTTGCTTATGTGGGCCGGATTCCACTGATGTTTCTTAAGTTCATTTCCCTGTTTGGGTCCATACAACCACAGCCATCTGCCTGATGTCATCACCCTAATTTACTCAGAGGTGATTGAGCACAACCACGTATTGATCATTACTGAAAAACACAAGCGCCTTCCCTAAAATACAAGTTGTTTTACCTCTCGTATTGACCAGTCTAATCAGTTCTGCCGCAGCTGGTTGTCATTACAAAACACGTCACGCAATCAATCAATACACCAGGCAAATAAATATTATAAGAAAAATGCAACGAAGGTTTTAACAGACAATCTCACAGCAAACACTGCATGTGGAAGCGTGACGGCTCGTAACGGGTTTCTCAGAAAAAAAGACGTCAATCTTTTCAGGGCGCCCACTCAACAATTGATAAATCCTCTCTGATAACAGCAACAACGCAGCAAAAATAATCACGGATGTGTCAGTGTGTGGGACATGCAGTGGCATTCACAGGGAGTGAAACCTGTCTGGTTTACTTTACTTTACTTTACTTTACTCCCTTAAAGGGCAGCCGGCTCATCCCTTTGATGACTAACGGTGGGATTTGCGGTGATAATGTCTTCCGGTGCCAGAGGATTGGGATTAAACATACTCCAATTTAAACAGCAAAGTTGCCATGGCGATGACCTTCAGTTTTAGCTCAGATGGCGTACACGTGGGGGAATACAGTGACTGGTGTCTGCACTTTCAGATCCTCCATCGAATTCTAAACTTTGTCCTGTAATATGTGTACTGATGAACAGTGCAGGTGACAGATTTCACACAAGACAACAGTCCTGCAGTGGGGAAATTACACAGCGCACAACCCACTTAAGTTAATCATCACCGTAACACTGTTGAACAGTCCGAATTGAACTATGAGCCCCAAAAGACAAACTTCAGACGCCCCCACCTACACCTCAGCAGCACCTTGACCCGTCGACCCTCCACCAGCCCCATCAGGTTTATGGAAACCTTCCCCTCACACCCCAATTAAGGTGAAAGAAGCCTTTCAAATAAAGCTGATGAGGGGCCGACGAGGGGCCGTTCTACTGGCTGTCTGAGGAGGCGAGCACCCAGAGCAGGCTCCGGCTGAACAGGCCCGGAGACTCACGGTTTGGGGTCAGTGCCTATCCGCCTCCAGGGCAGTCCGTTCACACTCTCACACCTGCCTGTCAAAGGAGAGAGCAGCAGGAGGAAGAGGGAACCGAAAGAGAGAGAGAGAGTCTGACAACGCAAGAAGTAGACAGAGAGAGAGTTTTCACATTTTTAAATAAAGTACAAACCCCAGCAGACGGCCATAAAACAGTGCAATTATTATCACTATTGACTCAAGACAATCTCAGCAGTACCCTTGAGGCGTGGTTGGTCAATATGAATTGCAACAGTCTGGATTTGACAGCGTCCGCCGAAGTCAAAACTGTGGCTAGACTGCCTCGCGGTGGAGGCTGTGGGAACTACAAGAGCAGACGTGCTGGGAAGAAGATGCTACTGAAGGAAGGTGAACGCACTCACCCATAAAATGCATAGGGAACGTTATGTTATCATGCAAGAAATTATGAATTCTTATCCATTATCTTAGATTTGTATAAGCTCATATATTATTAAGAGGCCCCAGTTTCTGTTCATAATTACAAAATTATTGTAATCCTGTTTATCTTACATTTTAAACATTTTAAATAACATATGGGTCTATTCATGTTTACTATTACTTTAGCAGTTTATGCATCTTCATACCCAGTTCACTAATGTGTCTGAGTAAGCTGTTCTGTAAGCAGTGAATATCTTCAGTGCAACAGATGTCAGTCTTATATCTTCCCCAGCGATGATCACAACATGTTAACATGGTCCAGCCCGACAGCAGCTGTTGTGTCCCAGCTGTTTTAGTTTGCAAATATTGAGACAGTGTTAAGACGCAATTAAATGTGCCACTTCATGTTCGGGTGTGTTCTTTGTTTGGAAATGTGCTAATGAACAATTTCACTGGAAGTATTCGGATACATGGCTCAAAATATATTGCCTCTCATTTGTATTTCATTTTATTACCATAAAAGAAAAAATAAGCTAAAGTACTACAATGAACCAAAGTAACTTTTACAGTAGTTGGATTACTAACCACTACAAACTCCATATGAAAACACTATAAACTGTCAATATAAACTTCCAACTGAACAGCATAAAAAGCTGAAAATCTTATTGTAATATCATAATAACTGATCATTACTGTGATTAGTTTGATAAATACTTTTTTACTATGGGTTTATAACTAAGAATGAAAAATGCATACGGGATGTGAAAACCATATTAGTTTAGCATGTTAGTGTGCTAGTATTGTCCAAGTAGCACAAAATACAAAGTAGCCTACAGCTGAGGCTGATTGGCTTGTCATAGTTTTGCAGACATTTGGTCATAAACCAAAGTAATAGACATATTTCGATCTGGTGATGGCGCTACAAGAAAATTCAGAGGATCACCAAGGTTATAGTGTCAAAAATATTGAAGTATTGATACATATCGATACTGAATATTTGAAACTGTTTCAATAATCATTTTCCACAGTTGACACACACACACTGCTATTTATCTTTTAATAAAAATCTAAAATTTTATGCCCCCAATGTTGTGTTAATTTTTCTCCGTGGTATTGAATCTTGATATTTTTCAAGGTATTGTATTAAAGTGAGAAATTCCAGTATTGTGACAACACTTCAAGGTATTTACAGTTCATCCTGAAGAGGACCTGAAAGTGGACACCAATATCATAATCTATCCAATAGTTGTTGATATTTTACTCATAAACACAAATGTGAACCTCCAGAGGATCACCAAAGTCAGTAGACAGTAGTTTTTACTTTTACTTGAGTATTTTAGTAGCCTACCCTTTTTCATCCATGCCTAAGTGTGAACAGAGGAATATACAGGGATGAAAAAAAAGAGTACTAAAATACTCAAGTAAAAGTAAAGGTTGAAATAGGCTATGGTATGACTATTAAGTTAAAGAAGACACTTAGGCTACAAAATACAGTGCATTAACATTTCCAACATACATTATGGGCCTATACATCACACCGTGGAGCCCTTATGTCCAAACCAACAATATATTCCCTTTTTATAGCCTAGATAGCACCCTGCAGCCTCTGCACACATCTCATTATCAATTATACAACCAACTTAATAACAATAACAATACCAACTTCACAGGAGCTTGAGGGACAAACGCACACATTAAAGCACTTTACTTTACTTTACTTTACTTTAGTGGTTGCAGTGTTGTAACATTAACTCACCTGTCTGAACGCGGCTCAGGTGCACTGAAGTCCTCAAACTGCTCCAGGTTCAACTTCTCTGCTCCTTCATCCTCATCGCATAATATTTCCAGTCAACCCAGTCTCTCCAGTCTCTCTCTGTCCCAGTAGAACTAGTCCCAGTCTCTCTCCCACACTGTGCTCCTCGTAGTTTTCAAACATTTCGAGCTGAGAGAGGATCTGCACGTGCACCATGATGCACCTGCACCACGAGCATTTCAGCATCTAGCATGTTGTTAGTCAAACCCAGCATGCACCTGTTGGCTGTGCTTCTTCTTCGGGGTTTTTTTTTGTGGCAGTTTGCATCCAAAAAAGTTGCATTTCCGCTCACTACTGGATTAAAAGTAAAAAATAAAGACTCAAGCCTCACATCTAATCTAATTCAAAGAATAAGAAAAAAAAGAGATAAAAAGAAAGACAAATATGTTGTTGTTGTTGTTTTTATTATTATTATTATTATTAGTGTTATTGTTGTTGTTGTTGTTGTTATTATTTATAATAGGCTATGTAGGATTATTATTATTATTATTGTTGTTGTTGTTATTATTATTATTATTAGTAGTAGTAGTAGTATTGCTGTTGTTGTTGTTGTTGTTGTTGTTATTATTTATAATAGGCTATATAGGATTATTATTATTATTATTGTTGTTGTTGTTATTATTATTATTAGTAGTAGTAGTATTGCTGTTGTTGTTGTTGTTGTTGTTGTTGTTGTTGTTGTTGTTGTTGTTGTCATTTATAATGGGCTATGTAGGCTTATTATTATCTGTAACGGATGTGACTTCAAATGTAGCAAAGTCAGAAATTACTTTATCAATATTTAAAAATACTCAAAAAAATAAATGTACACAAAAAAGACTTTGTTGCAATAAATGTAAATGTAATCCGTTACTTCCACCCCTGCAGTTAGGCATATGAATATTGGCTACCACACACTTACACAACACTTTCATACACACAAGCTACATGTAGGCCTACAATACTCCCAGTAACAATGTCTGTACCAAAATGAATGGCAATAAATCCAATAGTTGTAGAGACATTTCAGTCTAGATCAAAATGATGGACCGGCTGACAAAAGATGAGGTGAAATAATGTCACACAATTGACAGTTTTCAGTTTGTTTTAAAGACATTTTCATGTTAGGACTGAAATGATTACATGCAGTAACAGAAATCATTTTATATTTCTTTGTATTTACATTGAATTATGAATGTCAACATTTGCATAATTTGGTCTGTACATCCAGTATTAGCTCTGTTGTGCCATTCAATAATATTTCCTTACAATATGGTTTATACAACAGAGAAAGGAAGGTCATCCCTTGTTTCTTTAGATTCAATTACACTGAAACCTTACTTTCACATATAATGAGAAATGTATGGAAAATAAGTAAAAGAATCCACAAAAGATTTGCAGTTTGCTAGGACTTAATATAATATACTGTATCTCCTCACCTATGCATGTTTAAAGTACTAAATATGTATTGGGCACCAGCAGCTGCAAGTTGCTGTATTTAATGACTCCAGAAAAAAACATTTCCTAACATGAGTCCCGAGAAAATTACACAATAAACAGTATTTAATTTTCTATACAATATATACAGTAGCCTCTACTTATAGGCCATCCTCCAGTGAGGCGTGCTAATGCTTATAAACTCAGTAATTCTTTAAGTGACTTCAAACGCAGTGGATTAACGTCACCTCGCCTCAGGCATGTAAAAGGCTTATGTGGATTTGCAGAGTGTGAGAAGTGTTTTCTCACAACCTTCCAAAATATCTTGCACAGCTCGTCAGATATGTGATTGACAGGTAGAAGGCTAATGATGTAACGACACACCAGCCGATTGAACTCTTGGTGCCATATTTAGCCACAGGAACATCTGCTGCAACACGAGCTTTGCTGCGATACTTAGGAGTATAGGTGAAAAAGATGACGGATGCAGCAACTTGAAAGGTGATCAGAAAGAACTTTTGCTTCCTATCATCCTGTAGTTTCAAACATTGCGTGCTGAGCGTCAAACCAGGGTGGGTAAACTGATGAACTGTTCCTCTTCATCTTTAATAGGAAATAAATAATACATTATCTCTGCCTGTTATTCCATCCCTTAGGATCCTCTAGTTATTGGCTTGGTGAAATCCATTGAAAGACGCATCTACTTGAGTACAGCTTAATGAAGTCAATCCAACATTGTGTATAATCCACACAGTCACACCTGTAGCACCTCCTCTATGTACAGTAACTCTTTGATGTATAGGCTGCTGTTTAGATAAATAAGGTAAATCAGAGTGGAATGGTAGTACAGCATGTAGTATAAAATTAGGCAGGGTTATTTGGCATATTTGGAGTAAGTGAGAACAGCAGTAGGCATTTGTGTTGCAAATGGATAGTTGTTGGCACCGTGAAGTTGAGCCAGTACGTCTACTTGAAAAAAAAGCAGTGGAACAACAGAGGCAGAAACAGCAGCAGGTAGTCGAGTCTCGGCAGCCGGGAGGCAAAGCTTGTCACGTTGCAGTCATCGCCGTAGCAGCAGTGAACTCTGACCCCTGGTGCTCTGTAGCCCTGGCTGTTGGCCTGACTGCAGAAAGACTTGTAGGAGCACGACTTCATCACCCCACCTGACAGAACAGACAGAAATAGAGGTTAGTTACACTGATGGTGTAGCAGCTGTCTTACACAGACCAACCAATATACATTTGATAAAAGGAACAGTGTGTAATATTTTGGGGGATCTATTAGCAGAAATGCAATATTCATAACTATGTTTTCATTAGTGTATTATCACCTAAAACTAAGAATTGTTGTGTTTTCGTTAGCTTAGAATGAGCCCTTCATATCTACATAGGGAGCGGATCTTCTTCATGGAGTCCGCCATGTTGCAGCCCAGAACGGACAAACCAAACATTTGCTCTAGAGAGAGTCTTTTGCGTTTTTTAGTTACATGAACATCACCGTAGTTCTCCGACACGCTTGTGAAACTGCCGTAACGTGAGCTGCAGAGTGCAAAACGGTGGTACCGCCAGCCACCGTGTGACTTCCATTGCCCCTTAAGTAGTGTTATTATGGTGAGGATGGCCTCTGAGCGAGGCAAACGGCGTTACCACGGTTTTGCACTCGGCAGCTCATGTTTCCACAGTCTTGGAAAGGGAGGAGTGAGCGGAGGGGTACTCAGTTGGTTGCAATCTGCAACCACACCACTGGATGCCACTAAATCCTACACACTGCACCTTTAAACTTGCTTGCTTGATCTTGATTCACCTGGCCTATAAAGCTTTAGTATTGTTTTTCATTCTTAATATTGTCTGTGGGTGTCCAGTAGCTAAACACTATGTATCTGACACCAGAATTTAATTTGGTAAAACTGGTGCATCTACAATGTGTCATTCACGGACAGGATGATGGTCTCTCCTGTTGCCCATTTTTTGATCATTACAGTAATAACGTATATTTTATGTAAAACTCTTGCCTTCTGCAGGGTTAAAGTAGTAAACTGAGTAATGTAGGATTCAGTGGCATCTAGTAGTGCGGTACCCCTGTGCTCACTCCTCCCTTTCCCAGACTACCATAACATGAGCCACCAAGTGCAAAACCGTGGTAACACCGTTCACCTCGCTCAGAGGCCATCCTCACCATAATAACACTACTTTAGGAGCAATGGAAGTCAGACGGTGGCTGGCAGTACCACAGTTTTGCACTCTATAGCTCACGTTTCTGCAGTTTCACAAGCGTGACGGAGAACTACGTTGGCCTTTAGGTAACGTAAAAACGCGAAAGACTCTCTAGAGTCAGCATTTGGTTTGTCTTGTGGACTCTGTGAAGAGAACCTGCTCCTTATGTAGATATGAAGGACTCATTATACACTATTAAAACATAGTTATGAATATTATATTCCATTACTGCCAACAGATCCCCTAAAAATGTTACACACTGGTCCTTAAAGTTAATTCTGTGAAGAGGAATTGTCTCGGTGACATGAACACATGGTGTCCTAATTAAGGATATTGATCGAGTAGCAGCAGCAAAGCTCTTCATTTCCTTAAAAGCCTCGGACCCCCTGCTGACCAGGATGTGTCTCCAGACAGCAGTCTGTCCTCCGTTAAACACACACACACATCCTCACATACAGACATAAATAGAGCTTTGTGTATCTTTAGTGAACTAGTAAAAGAAAGGCTACTAAACTGTCTCTGTTGGACTCACTGTCATGGCCCACCACTACAGCACAGGCATCAGAGTAGCTGGGACAAGATTTGGAGCCTTGCCGGTTGCAGTCTTCGTTGTTGGAGCCCATACAGGTGTAACATTGCAGAGCCTCACCTGGAGGAAACAGAAAAGGCTGTTACTGCTGCAATGCATGCAGAAAAGAGTTTAGTGATCTCTAAAGTATCTTGGTTTGGTACTTTATATGACAGCAAGATAATGCCCCGGAAGCCATATAGAAACATTATTAAAAGCACATTTAAAGGGAAATACAGTACTACGGTTTTTAAATGCCAGCCATATGTTATGCTTAGACTGACCTGATGTTATTGCTTCAGTTGATGGGAAATGTTAATGATGCTAATGTAGGATTTTCCACCAAATATCTCAAATGAATGAATAAAAAACTGCCCTGTGTCAGATGTATAGACTTCTTTCACGGCACGAATAGTCTACATGTTGCTACTGCTGCCATGTTTGTCCTTTAATAACCCATATTTAGACATTGGTACAAGTGGTTCTTAAGACAGCCAGCTGCAGCTGCTCTGGCATTACATCATGGCATACTCCAGCTAACTCATTTATCTCATTTATCATAAATTTGGATGCATTGTTAGTTAAGATCATGCAGTGTCTACAAGGGCCTTAACTCTGGATATTTTCCCCCTCTATCAACATCAGATCTATGGGTTTGATGAGCATATACATACACACACACACACACATCTGGGTGACTCCGATGTATGACGTTGTCCCACAGGCCACAGTGAGAGTAAAGTGAAGAGAGAGCAACTAATTAATCACTTCCTTCACACAAATCTTCCCTAAATTGAGCAAAGAATTAAACGAGTGCACTCTGATTTAAAAACACATCTTTCTAACCTTCAGCTAAAGCTTCAGGGGCCCACTTCAGCACATAAAACACTTAAATGTCTTTCTAAAGCTCTCCAGAGGAAGGAGCGCTTATTTGAGAACTAGCTGACCTTTTAAATAGCACTTTAACACTTCTTTTTGAAAACCTCCATCCGTCTCCTAAATTGTAAAATGGCCCGGCTTCCTAAGAGGATCAAACCGAGCTGGACTTATAGGAATCACCGAAAGCTTCAAACAAGTCTTTGTAGCAGCACGTCTCTTGTCTTGGCCTTCAAAAATAACCTCCTTCAACAGCGGACTTGTCTTTTATCATCTAGTTATGACAGAAAAGTTGATCAGACACACAAAGTGTTTTGGACATACAAGAGAGGTGACATTTTCTGCTCGAAACAGCAATTACCTTAATGAGACAGAGTGATAAATAAGTAAAATGTCAACCCTTTTACCGAGAAAAGCACAACTCTACAAAGCAATCCAAAACTCCTTGTATGATTTGAGCAGTTGGTTTTGCTTCTTGTGTGCTCCTCTGCATGTTGACATGACATATGAATTCCCCCTGCTGTCCGTACTTGACCCCAATCTATCCCCACGGCACAGCACAGCCGCTCCACACACACATGCTATAAGCATTATAGCCTCCAGGCCTATTAAGAGATTAGCTGCTGATTGCATGCTATAGTTACACAAGAGGATGACACCATGAAGGCAGAAATGAACAATTAGCAAAGCTGACATATAGTATAAAGTGTCAATAGAAGGTGTAACTTTAAAATAGTTTTTTTAAGAACCATGCAAGGCATTTTCTGAAAAATAAAGATAACTGTAGTGTCCAACAATTCCTGTCCTGATGTCTGAGAGCAAAGCTATTTTGGACAGATATTCACTCAACATGTTCCTCAGGAAAAGACTGAAATACAAAAAAACTATTCTTGGGAATTCAAGAGTGGCACAGGAGAAGAGTTCCTGAAGGGAGTCCAAATGACAGGTGGACAGAGGGTAGAAGGGAGATCTAAAGGGGAGGAAGGACGAGGTGAAGATAGAAAACATTAGTCCTTACTGTTGGTTGCTAGAAGGACCAAAGAAAGCAGGAGCAGTGGACAGTACTGGACAGCACTCATGGCGCTGGTGGTCCTCGGTCGTCCTGATCGCACAAATGAAAAGCAGGTTGTTTGCTCCTAAAGCCCCCTGAGCTAATCTGAGCTATCAGATGAGCTACTGACCAGGAGATTAGCAGACCCTCCACTGGGGCCCACAGCTCTGTGTTGAGTGTCAACAGTTGCTTCTGCAGCCTGAATGGGTAAAAAGGATCTGTCCTGTATCTCTTCACCTCACCACTGTTCTCTATAGCCACACCCATCCTGAGTCTGGCTCTTCCCTTTCTGGTCCCTGTCTCCACCTGGTCCTTACTTCACCCTGCTGCACTAACTGATCTCTGACCTTTAACTGGCCCTACAGGTGTCCATTTAGTTTCTTCAGTGCCAGGTTAATGTACCACAGGATGCTTGTTGTCCTGTGTTTGCCTGTGTGAGATTAGTATTCAGTAACATTTTTCCATAGGGATGCACTTGATATAAATGTTGCATTTACTTCAGTTGGACATTTGGAAAGATTAAGATATTTTACATTACAGTTTCCAAGAATTGCATTTCAGGTTGGTTGTCATCTGTCTCAATAGCATTGTTACTCTAAATATGTTTGCTGTTCTACTTGTTAAAGGTTTATTGAACATTGCACAGTCCCGTTGGATGAAGTACTCCTTTAGTAGCTCCACTCGTCATGTTCTAAATATTTTCTTTCAAATGGATTTTAAACTGGATGTTACTTAACACTATTGATTAAATACAAGTGGTATAGTTTTCTTTTCACACAAGACGGTGTAATCTTGGAATGGTTGATGTTTAGGCTTGGTCTGGAGGTTTGCATTCATATTATGCTTGATTTTTAACCATTTATTCATTACTTTCAGTGATCTATTTCAACCTCTCATCTCAATAATCACAACACTTGTTGGGAAGGCATATCCTGTGCAGTTGGGTTATTGTAGCTGGTAGATAACTGGTTATTGTGGCGATAAATCTGCTAAAGATCAGCCTCAGAGCAATTTCTAATTTTATTTGTGTTTATTTGTTTACAAATATGTGGATAAATATACATATTTATCCACATATTTGTGTTTATTTCACTCCTAAAGACAAATATGTGGATAAATATGTATATTTTATACCATAATTTCTATTTTTTTCAAATTAGCATCTTTCCACATACCCCTTGGCAACTGCAGAAGTATCTCCTGTGATGCACATACCCCTGACTGAGAATCACAGATCTAACATAAGAGAAAAGGAGGAAAGAAACCCCAAAACAAAACGTCTATAATGCATCAGTGCAATACAAAGTTAAATAATCCTTTTAATCCTGATTTATCATTGGTCATGCCATGTCAACTAAACTCATGAGAGAACATGTCAGTGTGCTGTATTGCCATCTTTTATTGCACTTTGTAAGCAGATGCTGTACAGCAGCTGTGCAGAGAAGTTATTCCTCAGTGTGACACGACGACCACAGCAGAACTAGGACACATCCATCCAAAATTAAATTACTCCTGGTCACAACTGAATAAGGTCACGATTAGTTTGCTTTATATCAAAATAAAATCCCAAAAAATAGTCGCACGATTTCATCGAGAAAGCTATGACAAGTATGACAAATATCTACAAGGTTACATGAGGGAAGCGGGCCGAGGATGACAGAATAATCAAAAATGCAGATTTTTCATACTTGATAATAATTTCCTACAGTATATACAAACATAAAACATCTCCTTTCCCTCCCACATGCAGTAAGCTATTGTGATAGTTTGTGTTCTCTTAGTGGTGCATTTTATGAACGAATGAATCTAAATCTCTGTTACTCTTTTTCAAAGTCTGTTCTCTCGTATCGAGAGGAGACAACAACAGGAACGGGTAAACAGTCTTCTCCCTCAGTGGCTGTCATGGCAACGTCATTATAGATAATTTAACCCACAAACAACGCTCTCGCTTTCTCATTATCACACTCACACACACACAGACGCACTCATTAGTGATATGATACATTTTCTAAAACTTGAAACCAGACCCCTGATACAGTACGATACACTGACACATCAAAAATGTACAGAGGGATGCGGAGGAAGCCATTCCTGTGGATCCTGTATACACAAAGTCAGTAGGAAATTTAACCCCAAGACCATTTTTGGCCTTAAATGTCCATCAGTCCTTGGAAGAGTGGTAAACACGCAACCACTCCTCTTCTCTGTGAGATTTGGCCTCGGTGTGATGTGGTCGCTAACTCCTCCCCATCTTGGAAATTAGCTCATCGCAGATCTTTGTCAACTCCTCGATCTCTTTGTTCTGTAAAACAAATAGTTTAAATGACAATTTATATACTCGTTCGGGTGGATATTTGTCGATGCTTTTCACATCCATTTTCACCCCAGCAGAACTGAGGACTGACCTTTTGCTCCAAAGTGCGCTCCAGAGAGTCCACCTTCATCTGCTCCTTCCTCAGACTGGCCTGGTGGGCGGCCTGCTCCTGCTTGGACTTGGACCGCACCTGAGCTATGTCTGCATTAGCCCTGGAAACACACACAACTCATTCAATGAGAATCAGATCACCTCTCTGTGACCCCCATAAGCCTGGAAAGTCTTACCTTACGTTTGCAAAGCCAATACAGAATGAATCTTTAGAAATTTAATATAGGTGGATTATAAAATAATCTATAGGAACAGCTAATTACATTAGTATCCCAACATATTTCAGCTGGGCATTGAGTTGTTGTTTAGTTTTGTGGTGTTTTCCCTTTGGGGAAAATAACACAGTCATGGTGGAAACTCGAGATAATGAGACTCACCTGTCTAGTTTCTCCTCTGCGTGAATCTTCAGGGCTTGATAGCGCTGTTCCTCCTTGCGGACCCTGGACAGATACTCCTGAGCGCATTTCTTCAGAACCTCCTCATTCTGAACGGAAATATTTTAATTACTTGCCATGGATTGTCAAGCTAAATTTTAGATGACTTACGAGGCCGATTATGCTGAAAAACACTCATTAGTCGTGAATAGTTTGTGTGTTAGTCACCTTGCGGAAGCCCTCCAGTACGTCTTTCATCTTCTCGTAGCGTCGGAAGAGGTCGGCCAGAGACTTTTCCACGGAGTTGAGGTCGGACAAGGCCTGGTCCTTCTCCATGATCAGCTGCTGGATGGTGTGGTGGGAGAGAGACTTCTCCTTCTGGTCATCCTCTGATGGACACACACAAATATACTGCAGATCAGATCATCAGTATATGTACTGAAGAGCATGGCCCTGGGCACATAAACCAACACATGAACAAACATTTCATTTTTGACAATATATCAAAATGAATTTGTGGGTTAGTATGATTTAACAGCATTTAATTCTACACTATATGAGTATTTCTGTAGCATGCAGACATAAACACTTAACAATGGGAAATCAAAGACACCTGTAAACTATAGAAACAGAGCTGGCTGCTGACAGTGGCTTCCAGACACTTCAGTATTAAATGACAAAGCTTACATAATATTTCAGCCCCCACCCAGCTTTCCTTTTCCTTTCCTGTCACAAGCTTAGAGATGACCAACCTGCTTAACTCACTAATTCTGCATGAAAGACTCTCACAACCATCTACAGTACACAAGCAAAGTGCAGATGTGCGTGTAGATGTTTCCAGTTTGTATATGTACATGTTGGGGCTGTCAAAGTTAACGCCACTAATTTCTGTAATGCATTAACGCAATAGATCGTTCGGAGGTTGTAGCGCTCTCAGTTTTAAAGCTAAAACCATGTCGTAATAGCTCGTCAAGATGAAGCTAAATAACGCTCCAAACTTGCGCTATATTTTGGCGTGGAAGACCTGGCATGGCCATTCTCAAAAGGGGTCCCTTGACCTCTGACCTCAAGATATGTGAATGAAAATGGGTTCTATGGGTACCCACGAGTCTCCCCTTTACAGACATGCCCACTTTTTTATGCAAGTCATAGTCAAGTCAGCACACTGACACACTGACAGCTGTTGTTGCCTGGTGGGCTTGAGTTTGCCATGTTATGATTTGAGCATATTCTTTATGCGAAATGCAGTACCTGTGAGGGTTTCTGGACAATATTTGTCATTGTTTTGTGTTGTTAATTGATTTTCAATAATAAATGTATACATAAATTTGCGTAACACAGGCATATGTGTCCACTCCCATGTTGATAAGAGTATTAAATACTTGACAAATCTCCCTTTAAGGTACATTTTGAACAGATAAAAAATGTGCGATTAATCACGATTAACTATGGACAATCATGCGATTAATGACGATTAAATATTTTAATCGATTGACCGCCCTAATACAGCGTAAGGATTACATAGAGTGTATGCAAAATTATTCCTTTTACCCATTCAAAAATCACAGTGTCTCAACATACATGATGAAACGCAACAAAATGGACAAACAAACGCCACTGGATGAGATGAAGAAGGTGGAGCACCACTGCTCCCCTCTCTGACAGACGGGTGGAGAGATGAGAGCTGACACAAAACAAGTGAAGGACAATTTCCGCGTTACTCACCTGGCATGCCTGTCAGGGTTATCAAATAGTAAGGGGAGCAAAGATGGGAGCAGAACAGAAAAGAAGGGACTGTGTTAAGTCAAGCTGGGAGGGCAAAACAAGTGAGAGAGCCGAGTGTTAGACACGAGCGGAGACAGATTGTTCCTTTTTAGTGACAGTGCTTTAATGAGAGAAATAAATGAAATTAGACGGAAATCAAATCTTCAGGTGGCGAAGAACGTGAGAGCAGGAATAATGCAGAGAGTGAACCTGCTGCGGGATATAATGAGTCCAGAGTAGCCGGACATGCGTGGGCAAAAAGGGTGAGAACTTCCTCCTCTGATGACGTTCGGATTCAGTTTGTATCAATCAAACATGAAAGCAAGCACATAGCAGCAAAGCTAGCTTGAGTCAGGGGATAACTCTGTGAAATCAGTGGCAATGGAGTAGAGCACACAAATACAGTATATTTTGCTCAGTTTGCAAATAAACAAGTGCAGCAAAAAGTAGTGGCAGAGGTTGGGGAACAAAAGTAATTGGTTTAAAATAAAATCCAAGTGTACCGAAAATGGGGTCCAGTAACCCGGAAGCAGTGCTCGGGTTTTGAACTCACCTATCATCTGTGCAATCGTCCTCTCATACTCAGCAACAATCCTCCTGTGGATGAGAAATTGTAGATCATCAGTATATGGATGGGGTTAAATCAGTGTGACAAATTATTTCAAAATATGCATGTCTCGAAAGCAATTTAAAAAATGAATGCAACTTGTACATTTGTCTCCACCAATGAAAAAAAAAGGTTCGGTTTACACGCCTGTCTGTTTGGTTGTTGGCAAGGTATTTAAAGGAACAGTGTGTAACATTTCGAGGGAGAAATGCAATATAATATTCATAACTATGTTTTCATCAATGTACCTGAAACTATGAATTGTTGTGTTTTCGTTAGCTTAGAATGAGCTCGTCATATCTACAGTACATAGGGAGCGGTTCCTCTTCACGGAGTCTGCCATGTTGCTACAGTAACCAAACACTGGCTCTAGAGAGCCTTTCGGGTTTTTAAGTTACCTGAAGGCCACCGTAGTTCTGCGACCTGCTTGTGAAACTGTGGTAAAATGAGACGCAGAAGGCAAAACCGTGGAACCGCCAGCCACTGTCTGACTTCCGTTGCTCCTAAAGTAGTGTTATTATGGTAAGGATGGCCTCTGAGCGAGGCAAACAGTGTTACAGTACCACGGTTTTGCACTCAGCTGCTCACGTTAACGCAGTCTTAGAAAGGGAGGAGTGAACGGAGGGGAGCTCCATTGGTTGCAATTTGCAACCACACCACTAGATGCCACCAAATCCGACACACTGCACCTTTAAATAAAGATATGTAGCTGGAACTGGGTGGATATTAGTCAGACAGATGCAGATCTGGCACTTCTGATTTTCGATCATGACTTTGATAATGCGTTCATATGCTAGGAACATCTGATGTTAAAAAAGTCCAAGTTAAGTGAAAAATGTTGCTATAAGATATTTTCTTAGATTTCAGGTAAATGACAAACACACATAAACTGTTATCCAGCCTACAACTTTAGATAATAGGATTATTGAGTAATGGAGGAGTTTTAAGCGCCCTAAACTATCCTTAGTGTTGTATCTTTTATTTATCTGCACTGTGTGTTTCCCCCACACTCCTAGCAAACAAGCAGCAGGGCCCAATAGGAAGCCTTGTTTTGGGAAAAGCAGGTTGCCAGCAGTAAGAGGATTGATTAGCCGTGCCTCCCCCTTTAGCCTCTTAGCTCTTCCTTATCCTGAGCCCAATCAGTCAAATGAAGTAAGCTCTGTCTTATCCACAGTAACTGAGCTGTGGCCAGCTGGACCTACACCCACCACCTGCTGACAGAGAACAAGGTCTCAGTAGTGCACATCTCTACCTCCTTGAATTGTCCACATTTGTCGGACATAGATTGATCGTCTGCAGACGTGAATATGAGTGTAGTTAATCCCAGTTTTGAGCTGTTGTCAGGCAGCTGGTGGTGTATTATCCAAATGACACCTAAACACATTTTCTCATGGATAACTTAAATATCATATCATCTATTCCTCTATTCTCCACCACTAACACTCAGATGGAGTTCTTTAACTGGCTCTCCGGTTAACCATGGTTTTGTTTTACGCTGAAAGCGAGATAAACCAATTGACAGGTTAAACGGTGATGGGTGGAGTCTGACAGCAAGGGAGGTGGGATCTCACTGTGATGTAAGTGATGACAACCCAAGGCGCCACTTCTCACCTCATCTCCCCCACTTCGTGCCGGCTGTCTTCATACTTCCTCTGCCACTCCAGCACTTCTTTTTCCTTTGTCACGATCTGACGAGGGCGACAAAATCGTTAAGTAAAGTGTGAGATGTAGAATCAAAGTGTATGACTGATAGGAAAAGAAAAAGAAACACTTTTGGGGTCACCTCTTCTCGTGCAATTCCCAGCGAATGGTCCAGCTCTCTGGGCAGGTGAGGACTCTCCCCTTCGATGTAGTTGGTGGTGGTCCTGGTGTACAGCGAGTTCTTGGAAACGCCGCTCTCTACCGGAGATGACACGTCTCTGTGCTGCTTCCAGGAACCAACGGAGAGGCGGGAGAGGAAAGGAAACATCATCAGTTACAAACCAGACCGCGCTACAGATGATGACACCCTCACCCTCGGGGCCCACACGCATTCCTGAACCAAAACCGCCAGGCAGCATCAAACTACATCAAAATGTACCACACTGCAAAATCAATATGTAAATGAGGTAGGCTGGTGATGTTCCTGAAGACTTGGGTCAGCCGCCACATGATTGGATGAATCAGTCTTCATTGCCACAGTATTAGCCAAGTGATTTGGCTGATGCTGCCCCCAGCTGAGCGGTCATGATCACCTGCTCATCGCAGTAGCTTGAATGGGATTGGGTCCAGGCAAGGCACACAGGGAAGAGGGCAGCAGTTTGATACAACAAGGGCTGCATCGTATACAGGAGAGGGAGGAGAGGGTAGCGGACTGGGCAGCATGGGGAATAGATGTTAGTCTCATGTTAAAGCATATTATAACATCTTACCTGTTGTACCTGTTGCCCAATTCTTTTTTACAATTACAAAGACTATGATGTGAGATGAACCAGGATTTATCATTAGAAAGACTTTGGATACAGTGTTGATGTGTACTGAGAGACACTACAAACCAAATGCATGTGTTCATGTGACCATTGCAGCCTTTGACAACACTCTACCAACACCAACTCCGCACACAAATCATCATATCAAAATCCTCGTTCTAGTACCATTTTTGGTCCCCTAAAACTTGGCTCTGAAAGGGATTTAGTCATCGTTGGGAGAGCTGGATTACGGGAGGATTTGATGAAACAGTGGGGGCTCACAGGGAACAAGGAGACTGAGATCCACTAATACACGGA
Organism: Sebastes umbrosus; assembly: GCF_015220745.1. Taxonomy (NCBI): domain Eukaryota; kingdom Metazoa; phylum Chordata; class Actinopteri; order Perciformes; family Sebastidae; genus Sebastes; species Sebastes umbrosus. The sequence continues at coordinate 16,056,582 of NC_051278.1, read as the reverse complement.
AAAGAGAGTGAAGTGTTTGGTCTGGCTGGAGCTGTGATTCCATTATTCCACTCAAGTTTAGGTAACCGTGGACCTCTTCTGCTTTTAGGCAGGTACTGATTAGGATTACCCTCCTACTTCAATGAGGTATAAACAGAAACGTTAAGAAAATCAGTCCCAACCGGTCCTGTGGTGGTATGACTCACAATAACTTCTACTTAAAGGGATAGTTCAGCTCTTTTAAAGTGGGGTTGTATACTATGTACTTATCCATAGTCAGTGTATTACCTACAGTAGATGACGGTCGGCACGCCCCCAGTTTGGAGAAGCAGGCAGGAGTACCGGCACAGGAGCAGAGCAATGTACTGCTGTGGATGGCGGCGGCAGCAAAACGTATTTTAGCCACCTAAAAGAAAAGTTCACCATTGAGTGCAGTTTCCCGTCAGAAAGGGCTGTCTGACGGCAAGATTAAGCGGTGAAAATATTCTAAATATAGCGTACACTTAAACGGATATTGATTTTTTTAGGTGAGCCTTTCTTTCAGGTGGCTAAAAATACATTTTGCTGCGGGCCCCGTCCACAGCACTGTATTGCTTTGCTCCCATGCCGGTAGTCCTGTCTTTTTCTCCAAACTGGGGGAGTGCTGACAACCATCCAACTATGATGGATAAGTACCTCATAGAGCCCCAATCTACGTCAAAACACCCCAACTATCCCTTTAAATGTCTGTTTTACAGAGACAATCCCCCGCCCCCAACAAACAAAAAAAATGCCGTTTATACACTGGAATACTGCTCTGCCCCAGGTTTGCTGTATGTTGATATGCTGTATGGACTAATAATTTGAGGAAACACAGACGGGGCTTAAAGATTGGGTAAAAATGCAGAAGCCACTTTTGGGAACAATTTTTAATTGATCAAACAAATTTGTAATGAATGAAATTACCACAAAGTAACTGCCACAAAACACTGCCTGAGTCTTGGGCCCCGGGGAAGTTGCCCGCTTTACCCTGTTGGTAACTCAGTCTTGCACAAAAAGCACCTTCATCACATAATCCTGGATCAAACGTCAAGTAAACTGCAAACATTTTAGTGTCTTGCTATAGGTGAAATCACATACTGTAGACTTGATGGAAAACTACTTAATGTGAACAAAAAAGGGACAACTGACAAATACTACGACAAACACAAAAACAACCCAGTAGTAGTATAAAGACTACAAGAGATATACTAGATATAACTACAGAAAACACAACTCGGACATATTTGCTCACAGAGACAAAGTACAGCTATTGTATGGTAAGCTAAAATGAAGGGAGACTTAAAAAAAAGTCTCCGACTTCTGGACTTTTGGGGTCTACAGGAGTTATTGGTAACACTTTATAACAAACATAATTTATAAATGGTAAGTTAATAGTTAATTAAACTAAGTTAATAGTTATTTTACTGTTTAACAAACAATGAAATGATAATTAATAAAGTTTTCTAATTATTAGTAATGCTATAATGTTTTGTTATTTCATCATTAGTTTGTGTAATATGAAATAATTAGTCTAAAAATCATATATTATATCATAGCTTATAAGAGACGATAACAATTACCTTCTGATTACATTAGAAAACTATTTCTTGACAGTTTGTTGTTGCACACGCATAACATTTTATATACTGTATTAAGTATTTGTTAATTATTACCAGATGACTTGTAAACCTTTAAGAAATCATTTGAAAATCATCTATAAACATTACGTAGATAGAAGGACCAGAAAACAGTTATTAATCATTACAAATATCTGCTCCATCAATCTTTCTATCTATGTAAGGTATATAGATGTTTTACAAACAATTTCATAAAGGTTTACAAATAATATCGTAATTATTAACAAATACTTATATATAGTATATAAAGTGTTAAAATAACAAATTATAGCATTACTAATAATTAAACACTATTAATTATCATTTCATTGTCTGTCAACAGTAAAATAACTATTAAATAATTTTAATTAACTATCAAATAAATGATGGTTATTATGAAGTGTTAACCAGTTAGAGTTTACAGTGCAGTCTGTAGGTATTCGAAAAGTTGTTTTGGCTCAGAACTCCAGATAACTATTTAGAGGGTAAAAGAATTAAAGCCCTATTATTTGCTGCATTGTCCAAAATTGGAGTTACTATGTATGAAAGGGCTGTTATTCCTACACTCTTAACCAGTGTAGATATGAACGCCTTCATTCACCTTCAGCACTTTAGTTACTTACAATCTAGCGTGCTGGTGCACTGAGCCAAAAACAACGAAAAGTGTGTTTATTACCAAATACTTTGACTGCACTGTCGTTGGATTAAGACGAGGACAGATCACAGGGGTATATGTTACTCTTACTTTGAGTAAGGGTGAACCGTTGATATTCCACCGCCGAGTGCTGGGTTTCTTGAGTCGAGACTGTAAAACGTGTGGGACAACAGCATGAGACGTGGAGGGAAAGAGGACTGGGAGGCGCCTATACCATGCTCCGACTCTTACGAGAGTTTTTCCACTGACCATAAAATGTAGATTCATCACTGATCACCAAGCAACGCAAAAAGTCTCACTATTCTTATACTGTACGCCCTCCAACCAGCCAAACTGAATACCGACACCTACCTGATGTACCTGTTTGTTAGTGCTGTTAGTCTGGGAAAAGGACCAAATCACAAAACAAGAATGTGACTGGGATTTGGGGGTGATGATAGCGAAGCATCAACAAATAAATACATCTGGAAGAGTTGTATCTATATATATAACTCCTCAGCTGCTGATACTATCTAGTCTGAGACATTCCCAGTCACATTCATGCTCATGTGTAAGCCTCTTATGAACAGGCAACATGCATGTTGCCCAACATGCATAATAAAGGCAAAGGGACTAAAAAAGGCACAGCACACTGTCTCTCCCTGAGGAGACGACCTGGAGGAACTCGCTGCTAGTCGGGGTGGGAGCTGGACGCGTTAAAGCCATGTTAAAGATTTCAGATGTGGGGATTGAAGAGGACTGCGGATGTTGCGGTACAGCCACCATGTTGATAACCATGAGTTCACAGTCACACTCAGAACGGTGTGTTTAGGGGAGTGAGGGAGGGGGGGGGGGGATAGGCAGGCTGAGACACACTCATGCTCGCACACTACAGCCACACACACACACCTGCTTTTCAACTCATTCTAGAGGTGCATCTTTCTTCCACACCCACACACACTTGCGTACAGCAGGTGCAGGACTCAGCGCAGTACCTGGGGGGTTACAGTGGAGAGGGAGGGGCACTGAGAGATGTTTTTGGCTACCTGCAGAGCCTCTATCCTCAGGGCAGCAAGCACCAGCTCCTCCTGGGCCGCACACATGTGGGGTTGGGGGGTGGGGGGTTGATGGATTTCGGGGGTAAAGGAAGGGGGGAGTTGCGGCCCAAGGATGAGAGAGCAAAGGGAAAACATATAGAAACTTGAGTTGAGCGCACACACTTGCTGCTGTTCACACACCATCAATCTATTTCACACAGTGAGCTAAAAACTGCAACTGAGGTAAGAGGAGGTGGAGAATGAGGAAATGAAAAGGCAGGATGTAGAAACACAATGGGGAATAACGTGAAAAACACACACAATCACATATCAGAGGCCACCAGAGGCGAGGCCTATAAGGTTCATCAAGAGGGTGGTCTTTCAACACACCTGTAGTTTTTGGGCGAATGCGGTGGGGTTGGTCTCGGCCAGGTCAGGCTCCAGGTACTGCAGGAGGTCGTCACACTCAGACAGCCTGTCTAACAGGGGCATGGCCAGGACTGGAGCGGGGGCCTCCACGGGGCCCTGGCTAGGGGGCTACAGGGGCACCGGGAGGATTAGGCAGAGGGCAGGGAGGAGGGCAGGGGTCAGCATGGCGAAGCAAAGCGCTGAGTGTTTGAGTGGCAGCATTGGGAAGCTGAGTCACCGAGTTCAAGCTGGGAAGCTAGTGTGGCGGACTGGCTATGTGTTATCAGTGACAAGGCTTTAATGAGATTCACTATGACTGATGGAGGGCCGAGTCACGGCCTACAATAAAGCATGTGCACTCTCCCCCTTTGTGACTAAACAATGACATGATGTAAATGTTACAAAATCAAAGCTCTCCTTATATGATGGTGACGACACACAGGAATGACAACATATTATGTGATAACTGCTCACTGAGTTTGAATATCTACAAAAGCGGCTCACCTGTTCATCCCTCTCTGTGCTCTGTGTTCGGCTGAGTGACTCGCTCTCTCTCTTCCTGCCCTTGTCCCCAGCGGAGCCCTCGGGACCGGGCCGGGAGCTCAGCGTTGGTGTCTTCATACCCGCTGTTATCTGGGCCTCCATCTCCTCAAAACTCCTGCTCAGAGTGAGGGAAAGAGGGGATAGAGGGAGGGAGGGAGAGAGAGGGACATGACATTTAATGTACTGTGTATGATGGATGAGAGTGTTAATGAAAAACGTCGCTGGAGCAGCTGAACTGCATGCATTATGCAATCCAAATAGTTCTGCTTTACAATTAGCAAACTAAATAGTATACTGTACTGTAAATTATGCTTCAGGGATATGGGGCTTCAAAGATTATAAAATAGCAGACTCTATACAGAATAATGCTGCACGCTGTTTTTTAGGTGTTCATATGTTTACTCCTACTTTGGCTGATCACGGTGATATGGGTTGGAGTCCTGGTTCAATAATGCGAAAATGTGAAATGAAAAGACTGTGGAATCGTTTGTTTAATATGTCACAATACAGGATCAATAAGAAGGTTTTTCTTTTGCAGTAAATAACATAATGCTCCATGGGCTATTTTTGAGGAAGCTGAATTGCAATATATGCATAGTAATAACTTATCACGCAGCATGAACACAATTAGAAGAAAGTTACTTGCTAGATTTGAAGAAAAATGGTTGAAAGATATATCATTACAATCAAAATTACAAACATATTTTCAAATCAGGCACAATTATGGCACTGAATCTTATGTTATGCAAACTTGTCAAGGAGTCAAAGGTCTTTAGTTGCGTTAGGAAAGTTAGGAAAAGTTGAAAATGAATCATATTTCCTTCTGTATTGTCCATACTATGATGAATTACGAAATTATATTTTCAATGAAATGTATGTTCAAAATCCAGAAATGTTTTGGTGTTCGGATGATGACAAAATGGAATGGCTATTTAATTTTAATGCTTATAAGTTGGCTACTTTTGTTTCTCAAGCTTGGAAAAAATTTCAGGATGGTCTATTTGTTTAGTATTACTTGTAATTTATATTGCTATTCTGGTTTCTGCCTTTGGCTTTTCTTTATTTTCTAAATAATGATATCTTGTAAGCCCGTTTGGTCTAGGCATATTATTTATGCGTGACACAATAATCATAAAATCAAATCAAACCAGTAAAGCACTAGAAATTGCACTAAAGAATACATATTATGTATGAAATACTGCGAAGTAACTACACATAGTACAGAAAAAAAAGCATGCAGTAGAGTGTGTTGTACCCTGTGCAGGGGGAGCTGGGCTCAGATCCATGTGCACGCGTATTCTTGGTTAAGTTGTCAGATACTGAGTCCAACTTCAGGTACAAAGACGGCTTCTTCAGAGACAGTGGCTACAAGACACACAAGAGAATAAGACACAATGTAACAGCATAAATAAAGAAAGCAGCAAACGTTTCATGAATTCTTTAAATAGCATCAAATACTCACAGGCGAAGCGGAGCCAAGCTTCTCCATGTACTCAATTTCATAGTCTTGCGCTGACACAGAAAGACAAAACTAAGTTTTAGAGGCAGAAGAAGAAATGGAAGGACGTTTTCTAGTCAGTGTTGAGATCTGGACTGATGGGATGAGAAGCTGAGGCAAGGGCTGTCTGGTCTGGTATTTCATCTATGACCCAGATGGGTTGAGCCACACTGCCTCTGGGAAGGGGTGGCTCCTCTGTAGGTCAGAGATCAGTAGAGAACTGGGCCAACAGGCCACAACTAAAAATCAATAACGTTGCTGGATGAATGAAAAGTAAAACATCTGGTTGCTGTAAATGACGGTTTATCCAAACATAAGCTTTGCCTGTCTGCGGTATGCTTTGATCTGTGTCGGCATTTATTTGGACGCAGGTGGCTGGAGGTACAAAGAGGGATCCAAGAGAGTCAGACAGCTAAAGCCTCACCTGGGGTCTCATGAGGAAGACTGTTCTCGTTAACGAAGGATGTGAGGTCGCTTGGCTGAGGGAAGTCCTGCTGGTCGGAGTTCAAATCCGCATCCATGTCGTGCAGTGCCGCCCACTTGTGACTGGTGGAGGAGGCCAGCTTCTCCTCGTCTGTGGCGTGGTCATCCTGCTGGTGGAGGGAGGGAGTTTCATCCACGGGCGTGGGATCCTGCAACGCAGAGGAGGCGGCGGTGACAGAGTCAAGAGGGAAGAGGCAGAAATGCAGGTAGACAACAGTGAGAGAGCCAAGTGTACAGATATGGAGAATTAGGTACGCACCTGGGAGGGGTCAGACAATGGGGATTTCTTTGGCGACCTCTTCACCCTGAAAGTATTACTGAGAAAAGGAAAGACGATCAGTCATCAAGATCTACAGTCACTCAGTGCCTTCAACTGTTTAATAGATCCAGCAGTCATCGTCTGACACCAAGTATTGTGTATTTGCTAAATATCTCAAAATTTGTGTGTAGCTATTTATAGGAAACTATTTGGGTACAACTGCTTTTGCATAAAATGACAACATGATTTTCAAAGAGCAGCATTACCATATGTGTAACAGGACCACTTACTGTAATCTATGTGTGGCTGAAATGAACAGAACAGTGAAATGTTTGTGACAAGGGTTGAATCTACAGTTAGTAACTGCACAGTAGTAGTCATAAATGAATGTTATGTTATCAATACTTTACTTTTCACACAAATAACACAGATCCTAGACAGGCATGTATTTGATAATGTAGCAGGTTAGTTTGGATATTGATGCAAACATAATGTATTACTGTAGATTAACTGTTAGTGGAAGGTTTTTTACTTTTGTTACCTCAGTTTTCAATTTATAGATCCCATAAAACGCAGATTCCCAGAGAGTTTCTAAAGGAATGGAGGTCCTTGGATAGCAATTTACAACAACTATCAGGATGCATCATCCGATTTTATCCTCTAAATTTAATGTAAAAGACATACAGTATGTGATAGATCTGAGCTGAACATTTCTGCACCTCGTCACTAAAAATGTTTTAGGCTCATGTTTCATGGTTGTGATTCTTAACTGAACTCATTAGGAATTAATATAAATGTGACAATAACCCCCCAAAACTATGTATATCTATAAAAGTATAATCATTATTAAATGGTTTTAGCCTTTTCAACAATAGCCAACAATGAACACAAGAGGGAGCACAAGCTCCTCCTTTGTTACACACTTGCAGATGGGACACAGTGGCATTGTGGTCGCACATCTATAACAAAGAAAGACATTATGTCAGCTTCAGTAGAAAAAAAGAAGTAATAGAACATTTTACCATAAAAACAGAATTTGTTCCAATATTTACACTTTTGTTTTGGAGAAAGTGCTGATAGAAAACTATTAGCATCTGTTCTAAATGTTGTAAAGAGTGACTGCTAAAGGCAGCAACACAACAAACTCAATAACTCATCTCCGTGTGTTAAGTTTATCATTCAACAGCACCTCAATGAACGCTGTTGAACTGACCTCTATTGGAAGAAAGTCTCAAGCCGTTTACGCTGCCGACCACACCCAACCTGTGCTATATTGCACTAAATCAGTGGTTTTCAAAGTGGGGTGACCTTGAGGATGTCTCCAGCAAAAAGGGGAATCATTTATTCTTACTTTAATTCCATCCATAACACAGTGACGGAATGTATGACTATTTTGGTTTCATACAGTTTCTGTAATAGAAACATCTAAAAGCATAAATCCTAGCAGATGGGGGACTCTAGCACATAATCTTATCAAATGGGGGTCCTATACGTGAAAAAGTTTGGGAACCACTGTACTAAATGGCTGCATAAGTGGAATTTCCAGCCTGTGTGTGTGTTTAGTGACTCTTTAAAATTATGTTTAAATGCTCTTTGTATGTTTTTACACCAGTTTCAGTAGAGATAATATACCAAGTTTGGCTATACTTATTGTACTACAATGTTTTTGAATTGGCGCTTTCATGGGCAGGATTGTATCTTATATAATACAGAAGTTGAAACAAAAGTGAAAACAGGTATGTCCTGTTAAAATGAGCTGGATTAAAAAAGTTTAAATGGAATTGTTTGATAGTGGGCACAAGGGATTGTGATGTTTCTGTTAATAGGAAGAAGGACAACAGGGCAGCATGCTGCTTTAAAAGGAGCCCCATGGAATTAAGACTACAAAAAGGATGGATGGATGGATGGATGGTTGTGTTGTCCCTGTACTTACAACAGACAACATAGAGAAGACACACCCCTGGACTTCCTGTGACATATGAGAATACACAGACACAGGTGACAGAGAGACAGACAGAGACATAATAGACAAGAGGACCACATACAAACACAGACTAACCTCACCGACAGAGACGCAGACATCCCTACACATTGACTACGATGTTCTGTAAGTGAGCGTGGACTCTCCTGTAAATGTACGGCCGTGTTGTATTAAACTGTGAACTTACGATTTGATAGGAGTTTTCTTCTTCTTGGCAGGTTTGTTCTGATTTTGGTCCTCCAGTTCCCCAATGTTGTCATTGTCATTTTCATTGTCATAGTCATTGGAAGACACTTCAAAGGAGGCAGAGGCCTTAGGAGGGGAGTTGGCCATCTTATTGGAGCATTTGAAAGGGTCTGCAGGCTCATCAAAGTTATTGGCGTCAAAGGAATAAGACGGCCTGGATAGTTTGGGGGAGTTGTCCATGCCTTTCTTGGGAGTAAACGGATTGAAGCTCGGATCATCCCACTTGTCAGGTTCAAACTTGTAGGAGACTGCAGGAGCCGGGATTTCGTCCTCGTTGCCATTGTGGGTTGCTGGAGGGTCGTTGTCCAGCGGCTGCGTCTGCGCTGGAGGGGCCTTCTTCAGCCCCAGCTTTGGTTTCCTCAGAGGCATCTTCGCACCGGGCTTCTTGCCCAATTTCTTGGGTGGGGGTGGAGAGGCCTGGTGTGGCGCCTCACTGCCCTCCTCAGAGTAGTCAAACTCCAGCCTTACGGACTGACGCTTGGGGAGGATGGGTTGCTCTTCAGGGTTGGTGATTGGCTCTTCACGAGGAGCTGGTGGGGGACACGGCTCCACAGCAGAGACAGGGGGACTCTCTGGACGGGTGGCAATGGGGGCACACACGGGACCTTTACGAGCTAGATCAGGGGAATTGGCAATTTTACTACCTCCAGTATTGAAAGGGTCGATGTTCTCAAAATTATCTGGATCCCATTTGTAAGTGGTACTAGGGGGGATTGGGGATTCGTCTCTGCCCGTTGGACTACCAGGGAGAGGGGTCTCCTCCTGGCACAAGGGTAAGGCAGGGATGACAAGGCTTTGCTCTTCGCTGGTATGATTGGTCTCCTCCGGCACAGGAGGAGGAGTCTCCACGCGGCTCTTCCTGGTCCTGCGGAGGGTTCCTCCGGGGCTCGGGGTCGCAGATCCTCCCTCAGCTTCCTCCTGAGGCTGGAGAGGGCTGGAAGTTCGAGGCTTTGCCCGCTTCTTTATCTCCGGGGTGCTGCTGGATGAGGCTGGTTTTGGACTCTCTGGGTTGGAGTTCTGTCTGAGAAGAGGCTTCTTCTTCACAGACCCAGAACGGACTTTCTTGGGCCTGTGGAGCGTCCCCGGGGCGCTCTCGGTGCCCACGCTGAAGGATTCAGAATGTTGACGGAAGTCTCCTGCTGTCGATCCTTCCAACAGACCGGCGCCGTCTAGTTCTCCTCCCTGGAAGCTGAGCGAACGGGTCAGAGTGTGACTTGGATCTCCAGTAACCTCAATGTTGTATTGGCCACTGGCTGCAATGGGCTTGTCCTCATCAAAAACAATGGACGGGGAACGGCATGGTGCGTCAGTTGAAGTCAATTCAGAGGCAGGATCACTGACTGAGGTGTCTGCTACTGCAAGAGACGGAGAGACGTAACGTAAAGAGCTGCTAAAACGGCATAAAATCAAAATGCAATAAGTCTCTCAGTTGGACAGAAAGTCATGAAAAATAACCACATGACAGAATTAGAGACTGAACCGATTGGTCAGCCATTCCTAGATATCCCAGAAGCCCCAGTTTTGTGCAATGGAGCTGCTTGTCTCAGCAAAGCCAGATGAGAAATACTGCTTTATTCCACTAGATGGTGCAACAAGACTTTCTTTCTTACACCTGCTTTTTAGGATGCTGTAACAGAGCATCAAACTGTATCAAAGCCACGCACATCATGGCATCATTTTCTTACTCTACCTTGGTCATTGGATGTTTGTTGCTGAGTTGGGGGATCTACAGGAGAAACAGCCTTCACTGGAGTTGTGGCTTCAGGGGTCTCAAACGCTCCATCAGAGTCTGAACTCCTATAAACAAAAGATGAGCATACGTCAGACTGATATCACTTGAACTGTATGTGACTGTATCAGGATCGTCGAAGTCATGTGAGGGTGAGCTAAAGACATCTTCAAGCCTATTATTCTTTAGTGCTTCAGGTAGTAGAGGGCAGCAAGGGCAATTTCCTGTAGTGGCCCCAGGCACATTTCTTTTATGGCTACAAATGAAAACGCTGAATCTGCAGTGAGGTGACAGATAATGACACATCTGAGACACAGGATTACCAACCTCAACACATACATGCAACAACCATACACACACAAGACCACATCAAGATCTCTATCACATATATGAAATAGATAGGGAGGGACTGAGGGGAACACTGAGGCAAAAACAGAGATTTCTGCATGACAATAAGCTGTAAATAAAAATCCCAGTGTTATAAGCAAAAGCCACATTTTGATTGGTTTTCCTCACACACATACACACACAAAACGAAGCTCACCAGACACCCTGACTAGAAAAGATCCATGCTCCGTTGATCAACGTATTATCTGACGGTAAGTGGCCTCCTGTCTCTCACCTCTGTCTGACCGGCTCCACGGCACCACTGATCATGCTGTCATGACGCGAGCCCCAGGAGAGACTCCGGAGGAGCCCCAGAGCCGGATCCGAGCCCGGGCTGTCCCCGTCTCCTGCCCCACCCAGCAGTGTGTCCCAGCCCCAGCGAGCCCACTGCAGTGGAGACAGAGCCTGCCACGTACTCACTGCCATGGCTGCCGGCAGGGCTGCACCTCTCCGCACTACGATGCTACTGCCTGACACACACAGGTAGACGACCACCGCCTCTTCCTAAGATGATGACTAAGACCACCAGATCTGACCTTTCTCTTCCTTCTCTAATTTTGTCTCTATAGTCTAATATCTCTTTGCTTCTACAATCTCAATCCTTTCACGTTGCTCTTCTTTGTCATCTGTAGCCACATCAGTCTGTCTCCAATCCTCCCCAGTAGGAGCTGATGCCTCCCAATCTAAATGAGACTGGCTGCAGAAGCCCACCGCCTGCATACTGTATATTCTGGTACTCTCTCTCTCTCTCTCTCTCTCTACTCTCCTCCCTCCCTCTACCCCTCTTCTCCTGATCCACGTTGCTGTATCCACACACACACACAAAAAGCAGTCCACTGCCCACCAGCCAAACCTGCTCTGATAAAGCTTGCTTATTACATATACCACCACTGCATCTGATATATATTTCCAGTCCCTTTATATCTACCTTAGTTTCCCTTTCTGCCTAAATCACTTAAGAAAATGAACAAATTTATGATCACTGCAAAGACACACCCAGAATGTGCGCTGCAAACCTCCTGGGTCATTATCACAGACACACTGAAACTGAAGAAACATATCTTTTGATAACGACTGATAACACATCACTGGGCAGTGAACAGTATAATGAAATGAGTCTTTTGCAATAATGAAAAATATAAAACTGTAATGAAAAATGCAATGGCTAGAGGAAACTGTGCCATTATGGGCTGCAACCATAACAATTGTTTTCATTGTCGTATAATCTGTCGATTATAGTTGTTTGTTTGGTCTATAAAATGGTGAAAAAGGTCGATCAATGTTTCCCAAAGCCCAAGATGACATCATCAAATGTCTTGTTTGGTCCACAACTCAAAGATATTCAGTTTACTGTCATAGAGGAGTAAAGAAACCAGAAAATATTCACATTTAAGAAGCTGGAATCAGAGAATTTTAGCTCTAATTGTGGACCCCATACCTCTTTCAGACACACACACAAATACAAGAGCATAGACGTGAAAAGAGACGAGGACCCCCATCAGTTAAATGACACTTCCATGTCAATACTCTATATTGATCTGGCTAATCTATAGGGATTCACCTCAAGGCATTCAGCATCCTATGGAGGTCCTTAACCATGGAAACATGGATCAAATGTAGTGTGAAAACATGGGGGGCCTGAAACACCATCTAGCCATCAATATGGCCGTTGCAACAAAAATCCAGAGCTGAGACATTGGCATGTATGGAGGCTGGCAATAAATTTATTTTGCTGTCTTGGGCAATATGTCCACTGTCCCCGGGGTCACATCACAGCAGCGATGGAGGTTCCTCTAAGCCAACAATATGGCAGGAGGAACATATTCTACTTGTGCTGCAATGTGCTTTATTGAAAAATTCATCAGGCTACACCAGCTATAAAATGGTATATGATGCCTGTTTATTAAATTTTGTATATATTAAATCCTCAGATCAAAAGCCTTAAAAACACCTCCATGGTGCAAAAACGAGACAGCACATGGCAAAGAGGGGAGCCAGAGCTGTAATCCCAGCGAGGGGCCAGTGTGTCCCAGCAGGATGAGACTAGTCTGCCTGGAGGTCCATCTGGATCGGTCACTGGGAACCAGGATCATAGTGTCAGATAGTCTGACAGGCAGCTCCAAGGATAGGACCCATATAATAAGCATACACCAAACAAATTCACCCATGAAGACCTACGAGAGATTTAGCTCTCTGGAGATTTTGTTTTGATGTGTGCCGTTAAAATTGGCACATAAAAGATGCTTCTTTAAGGACGGATGGAAAATAAAACTGAAAACAGGGAGATAATGTGGTAATTAGGGCTCATCTCATTGCTCCGTTTATGTCCTTTGCAGAGGACATTTTTCATGTGACTGCAAACACTGTGTTGCTATGGTAACAGGAGGTTGTTCCCGCCATATGTTCCACGTTGGAAGGAAGAAAAAAAAATGGCAGCGCACAGTCCAACACAAACACACACAGCCGAGGATTGCCGAACGAACGAGGTCCAGCGAAGTGTTACATGATGTAGAAAACACATAAAGGAACATTGCAGATTTATGAGGCAAGCAGCCGCTGCATCAGCATTACTCTGTTCACAGCACATGAACTGGTTTAACTGAAAAGCATCTTTTTTGTTTTATTCTACTCTTCTGATCCTTGCAGAATGTATAATATTGATTATTCAAATTTAAACAAATGGCATCTAATAGACATGAAAGCATACACTAAAGGAGGGCTGTAATTAAAGAAATGCATAAGGGAAATAAAAAATGAATCTGTGTTAATGCAGACAAAACATTGAAAGAGAAAAAGCAGTGTGTGGGTGAGCAGTCAGGGTTTGGGGGCGAATAGAAACAAAGGGAGCAGCAGTTAATAGCAGCCTCTCACAGGCTGAGATGACTGCCTGGAGATAGAAACTCTGCAGCACGAGAGAGACGCTGCGTTTCAGACAGACAGACGTGTCTCTGCTTCCAGCCAAATCCAACTCAACCCTGTCCAAACAGCTTTTACAGTGTTGTAGTCAGAGCCGTCGCCAGCCCCGGGGAAGAAAACTGGGCTACACCGACACGTAAACCCAACACCACCTGTCTGTCCTACATATACACATTCTTCCAAAAACATTGAAGATGCAAATGAACCTACTCTTTGCAAGAAAATGCTAAATTTTTCTGTCACAATTTAAGAGGGATGAAGAGGCAACTGTGATGAATTGAAAGCTGATGGAAAAAGAAAGAAGAAGAGGAAGAAGGGTGGGATGAATGGAGGCAGGCTGTTGGTCTCCAAGCAGCTGTGTGATTAGCCTCAATGGATTAACTGCCGCATGCTCCCTCCATCGTCTCTCAGCTGTCAAACACCTCCGAACACTCTCTGTCTGGACTCGACTATCATCCATCTCTTTCCATTCCACTCCTCCTTTACCTTTAATTCCCTCACCTCCTGCTCCATCTCTACAACTCATCATCCCTTTGTTATCTTCTCCTCATTTAGCGATCACTTCCATCTCAGCTGTTTACATATCAGGTTGATTTTTGATCTGCTGTAAAGAATCTACTACTGCCTGTCTGTCAGTCAGCAGCTTAGTCAGAGGTAGGTTTTCATCAGCATAAAAACGGGCTGTGTGGCAGTTATATACACTATAAATCTGTTACCAAATGTCAGTGACAAAACAATTACTTATGAATAAAACTGTATCATTTAAATTAGATTTGATCAGAAAATGTACCTGAACAGAACATGCCATAGGGAAGTCAATATTTTACAGCGTCTACTTTGATTGTATGTTAATAATGGTATATGTCTGTTTTGTTCTGTATTGTTAAAACAAGGAAGAGAGTAAAATTATATAATAATAAAATATGAAGTCAGGGCTGGGCAATATATCAATATTATATTGATATTGTGATATGAGATTAAATATCGTCTTTGATTTTGGATATCGTAATATCGTACTTAATCGTAATAAGTGATGGTTTTAAAGTATAGTGAATATATAGTGAAGTAATTTTCTGGATTTACCAGACTATTCTAGCTGTTCTATTATTTCCATTTACCCACTTACTCATTATATTGTCATTACTGATGATTATTTATCCAAAATCTTATTGTATAAATATTTTGCGGTATCGATATTGGGTCAAAGATATTGAATATAAGTTATATTACGAGTCTGTCCATCACTGTATACAGTCTCTAAGGTCTCAGCTATGAGGTATAAAGGAAGAGACCAACAGAGGGAGCTCCTGTGCTTTCATCCCCCTGATGAATGAGTGTCTGGATATAAAGTATTACATCATAGATCCTGAACACCACACTGTGAAAACACCACAACAACCTATTTTCAGTTTACAAGAGCCTCTCCAGTTTCTTCACAGACGTGATGTGGTGGGCAGGGAGCAACTTATAGAGGCTTTGTAATGGGAAAAGAGCACCAAGCAGCTCTTGCAAATCTTCTGCAAATGATTCTTCAACTTTAGGAAATTAAATGTTATGGAGAATCACTCTGCTGCACCTTCTGCAGGTCACATAAACAGAGCAGACGTCTCTCATCTCCATCCAGACTGAGTTCCCTTTATCCAAGAAATCCACTCAGTCTCAAAACAAAGAAGCCACTAAGGAAAAAAAGAGTGTCAGACTAAGATTATCTCTACGTGTAATACCTTATCGAGCCTAATCTGAAACTCTGACTGCAAGCAGATGGCACATTAAACAACAACAAGGCAGGTCTGTGAGTCAGAGCACCGGTGAGGAGGGGGTTAAATATCTCTCCATTTTGATGATGAGATCAGTTCATTCAGTAGTATCCCAACCCCCCATCAGTGCAGACACAAACTGCTTTAAGATATGCCTTTATATTGAAATTCCCATGGCACGTCTGTGTTACCAATTTCAGCCCAAGCGCACCTCCTTCCTAAAGAGCCTAGTAATGAAATTGTCAAATCATATTTTAGTTGCTTTTTGTGAGTGGACATAAATGTAACTGATTGTGTTAAATGGGCATATGTTATCATCTCATATTGTTTGTAGGCCCCTGAATTGAATCAAAATCATATCGTGGCAGATTTTGTGACAGCAGAAAATATTGTATCGTTGTCTAGAGAATCAATATAATATTGTGTAATATCGTGTTGAAACTTGCAATTTACACCCCTACAAACTGACCACTCATTTTAGATTTTTAGAATTAAATGAAAAGAAATAAAGAAATCCCATAAACATAATTTGGTCCATCACCTTCACCTGACTCTTCCAGATCAGAGCCCTGCAGTGCTTTGATGTGTGAATGCTTTATATACTGTAAGTGCTTTTGACAGCGTTACACAACTCATGGAGTGAACTCAGTAAAAGCCGTATTATTAATGGTTGGGATGGTGGACAAGGTGCATCTGTTCTGCACACCTGAAGGGAAAAAAAACTACTAATTCAACAATAAGAATCTGCACTTTGTGTCTGATATACTTAGAAAACTATTCACTCCTCTGAGGTCTGAATTTAGCAGAGTTTTGAGATGAAAAATGACTTATGTATTATGCTATGAATCATTCATTTCTACATTACACACACACACACCCATGCAGTCACTCCATTTCCCTCATCCCTCTCCTCTGTTTCCCCTGATCCCTCTTCCCCTGTGCAGCAGTGTGTCTGAGATATAAATAAAACAGAGCAAAGTGGAGCACTCTTGCTCCGTCTCTCTCCCTCTCTAACTCTCTCTCTCTCATCCACTGATAGTCCTGAGTTATCTTCTCCCACCCCCACACAGCGTGCTCTATTTCAACACCGTCACCAGCTCCTGCTCCCAGCGCGGCGGTCGCGTCCTCCTTCACACAGAACAAAACATCACCCCACACCAGCCTCCCGGCGGCTCCTACCTACTGTACTCATTGCCTAATTCTGGTTCCCACAGGTTCTCCTGAAGCACTATCATGTTTCATCCATCCATACAGTGCTGTAGTCGAGGCACGCTGATGCACAAGTGTCTGCACACGTGCTCGGATCCTCTCATCCTTATTTACATCACAAAAGCAAACAACAACAGTGATGATGACGTGCTCTGTTGTGGTGGCAGTGGATTTTACAGTGAGAAGGATTTATGGCAGTACGCATGGAGAGATGGAGTACGGAAAAACTGAGGGAGAACACAATGTCTCACAGGGATGTGTTCATCCTGCAACAATAAACAACACCAAACATGGCAACCATACCCATAATATAACTCACAGGTGATTGCATTCTGCATAACAAATCACCCTGCATCCACCAGTGGACATTTATGCTGCATGGAGGGCCAGTTTAAAGCCATGAATAAGTAAAAACAGACAAAGCAGAAGCAGTTGGAGCTTTCAAATTAGGGGATTTTCTTGATTTTGATCACTCTTCTGAACATCTCCAGGCAGATTACTGAGTAGGAATGCAGGCTAAGTCAAACTCACATGTGTTCTTGAGAGGGACAGGGGGTCTCTCCTTGCTCCATGGACTCGTTGGCTCCCATCCTCAGCTAGCTCTGCCCCCCCTGCCTGCTCCTGCTCTCCAACCACCCTCCACATCCACCTGCTGACCCCCCGACTCCCCCTCCAAAACTCCCTCTCCTTTCTGATCCTTACAGAGGAGGCAGGCAGCCTGAGTCAGAGGAGGTGAGCACCGGGCTGAGCTTACTGTGCTGCTGCTGCTGCAGTGCAGAGGATGAGTGAGTCCTGCTCGCATCAGGACCAAAGCAGTGGATGATTCACTTTATGCACATCAGCATCCCTATACGAGCGTCTGCTGCTGCTTCCTGAATATTCCTGTTTCTCATCTGGTTGTAAAACAATGCAACACCAGGAGGTATAAAAAAATTTCAAGAAGAGAATAATCCAAAATGAAATAGGATGAAATAATCCTGCTTTCTTGCCGTCTTGCATGAGTGTCTGAGGTGCTTCCTCTCTGTTTGGCTGCTGATATCGCTGAGCTGTGTTGCTGCCTCCTCCCCCCTCTCTCCTCCACTCTCTCCCCTGACTCCAGCCTCCTGTGCCTTTAAAAAGACAAGCAGCTTTTTCTCGTCCGCTACGGCGACTATGCAGGGGAGCCAAACAATAGCAGACCCCCAAAAACCCCCCACTGATTAACAGGCGCTTCCTCTTCCACTCTGTCGGTCCCCTTCTTCAACCGTATACCTCTCAACACTGCCTTTCTCCTGCCAGGATCCCCCTCTCTCACCCAGTGACTTGCACGGTGAAAACGTCATTTTTGTGCCTCCTTTTCACACAATGGAAGCTTCCAGCACTCAGCGTGGCCAACCAGAGTGATGCCCGAGGTAAACAATAGACTCTGAGAAACTATGTGTGTGTGTACCATTCAAGTCAGACCCTATTATATTCCCTTTCATTCAAGCCACTCCACCAGGAACTCTGTACCAGCACACATTAATAAAACAGGCATTATGAGACCACTTTTAAAATATTATATTACATGTTATAAGAAAAGTAACACAGACAACCCATTATCAGACTCAAAATGTTAAAGATATGCATCTATATTAATTATAGAAGGGACATATGCAATACATTACTAAATGAATATGGTCTGCCTGTTTAAATCCCTGGACGGCAGGCTGGGTTGGTAATCTAATTTACTGGCACTCTCATCAAACCTTGAATTGCATCAAAGACTGGAGAAGCAATAATGACATTCTGTCTAGTGGTGTCGCTCCAATTTCTCTTTTCTTTTAGACATCTGCGTGGGTGACAGACACAGACAATGTGTCCTGCGGGATGGCGATAATACGAGCGAGAACAGGTTCTGCAAAATTCCCATTGATGGGAAAGAGAGGCATTGGAAATATGAGAAGAATAAATCTATTGTACAATACATGGGAAAGTGAGAAAACGAGGTCTCGCTACAATAACAACTCCAGCCTGAAGCACTTGTAGTCGCACAAACTTGCTGTACGCAGGTTTCAGGTGTCGCACCTCTGTCTATGTGGACTAAAAAAGACTGAATCTCCAGTTCCACGTTGAACACAAAACCCAGCGTTCACGTCCAACCTAACTACATTTGAAAAGGGGAGTGTTTGCATGTAAACATGAAGTCCATTAACGGATGTTCACAAAGAATATCGATGTGATTCTAGTCTCGGGTGGTCGATGTTTCACGGCCCGAGGGGACAAGTAAAGACAATGCCCACTCACAACTCCCAACACGGACCCCCTGCTAAAGCCAAAATATTGATTGCTACTGCCATCCCTACCCCCCATACCAGTTCAAAGATGTATGTAGGACAGAAAAGCATGCATTTGTGAAATGCAAGTTCCTATTGTATCGAATGACTGACATTAACATGCTCTCTGTGTTGCTGCTTTAAGAGCCTGACCCCGCACTGCTATTTCAACTGATTAAAAAAGAAGAAATAAAAAATTCAACAAACTCGAGTACTGGAAGATATGGCTGTGGCAGGTTTATCTGAAAGATTCATAACAGCGCTCACGAGGAATCAGGGTCACTACGATCCACATATGTGTGTAGCCTGCAAAGGGGGGTTGAATGTAATAGTGTAGGCTTCAATAAGCAGACTGTGATGGGGCACAACAATTTGTGGTCGCATGGGCGCGGGTTGAAGATTTGTGGGAAGACTGGCAAAACCTTGTTTAGTTAAAGCATAGAAGTAGAAAAAATATAACCTCTACGTACCAGTGAAATGGGTTTTGGTTGTGTTTAAAAAAATCCAAAATATGTTAAGTCAGAATTAAATATGATATGATGAGGTCTTTTTAAAGAAGTGTTGAGGTTACTTGTATCATACAAAACTAGAATACCCAAGGAATCGATTGGTACCATGTCAGCTTGTCAGGAAGAACGCTAAATAACGCTCCAAAATTACGCTAAATTTTGGCAAGGAAAAACTGGCATGGCCATTTTCAAAGGGGTCCGTTGACCTCTGACCTCAGGATATTTGAATGAAAACTCTGATATGAACAGAGTGAAAACTGCATCTTATTAGATAAAACAGATGTTGACAATCTGCATAATTTGTAGCTGAAAAAAGGTAATAAATCGCAATATACAGTATCTTATCGCAATACTCAGCATATCGTAAATGTTTAAAAATCGCAATAAGATCATATTGTGACTTAAGTATCATGATAATGTCATATCATGGGTCCACTGGTGATTCCCACCCCTAACGGGTACAGTCTCAAAGATTGCCAGAGCCTCAAATTAAACAAGAAAAACAAATAATATGCCCCTTAGTTTGGCACTGCTAAACTGAAACATTATTCAACCCTAAGCAAGTAAAAATGCAACAAACCACAGAAAGGACCACAATACCAACACAGGAACAAAAGAGCAAATGAACGATACACTATGACAGCATAGCAGCTCTGCATGTGACATGCAGTTCAAATAGGTGTTTTGGGGGATCCTAGTTTTAGCTTTCTGTGACAGGACTCTGGTTGCCGATCTGCCCCTCTGATCCTCCTGCTGAACAGCTGCTGATCAGGCAGAGCAAGAGCCTGCAGCTCTGTTTCTCATATACCAAGACAAGGCTGCATTGCTCCCATAAACAATAACTCGTGGGATCAGTTTCCTGAGGCTGCGTCTACAAAACATCCACTCTCAGACTTCATCTGTCTGCATTTACAGTATATCTTCTTGCACCATAGTTTTGAGATTCTGTGGCATTCCTTCTCTTTGTATCATCAAAGTAAATGATAAAAGCAATCAGTGGCACTTCAATGAGAAACCTCAAAAAGAAAGGCTTAGCTGCCCATCGAGCCATTATCTCAATTGGCGACATGTATTGTGGGCATGTGGAGAAGTAAATGAGGAGGGTTAGCTGTTGTACAATGCAGTGCTTTATATCTGGCTTTCTCTACAGTCTCAAATAGAAAACAGAGATAAGAATTATAAATTAAGTAGACGGTTTTGGGGGTTTTCAGGGGAATCCAGAAAAACAAAAGAAAACAAGGCGCTCCTCACTTTAGCTGTCATGGCCTGTCTTCATCACAGGAAGAATGAGTACATAATGTGTAGGCGTCACTGACAGATTAATTATTAACTCAAAAAAGAAAGCCTGACTTGTGTTTTTTTATTTCACAGAAGGATGTAATTATTACTCATCCAACTTTCTCAATGAGTCATTCAGGAAAAAGCACATCAATTGTGTTTGTTTTGGGATGACTAACATTTCAATTATCACATGGTGAAGGAGGCCAATTTTCTATTGGAGGAGGCAGGTTCAAGGCCTTGTGCTGGCAAGCATTTGCCCAGCTGAAGTGCCCTTGAGGGTAATAGTATAATAACATGCCATATAATAAATGTGTAGCAGCTCCACAGAAGTTGCTTGATACATCATCACTTTATTACCCGTAAAGATTGTATGTTTTAGTTTTCTTTGCATTGCATATGGCTTTCATACTCAAACAAATGTATTACATTAAAAGATTAGTTTAGTGGTTCCCAACCTGGGCTCAAAGATCACAGATGGTGCACCAGGATGTGTCTGCTCTGAGGTTGTCAAAATTAGATTTGCTCATGTATAACTAAAATCATACACACTAATTTCTACAAACGTCTGTGTATAAAACTACTTAAAAAGATTTTTTTTGCTACTAAGTAGCAAAATCTAACAAAATATTCTGCTTCAACCATATTTGTTGGCATTTAGCCTTTCAAAAACATTTTCACTGTGGTCAAAAACCTTTTGCTCTTCCGTTTGACGCACACAAATTGAGCCCTGCAACTGTATTAACGGGGCGGCAATCTAACAGCACCATAAATGACATTTATTCAACACAATAACAAAAAAAAATCTATTTTGGCTCTAAAAATATTATAGAAATTTCATTAAGTTGTTACAAAGAAAAGATCATATTATGTATCTGCATTCACTTGGTGAATCCGTGAAGACATCATCCCTTTATTTATGTTGATGAAATGT
Organism: Sebastes umbrosus; assembly: GCF_015220745.1. Lineage (NCBI taxonomy): Eukaryota > Metazoa > Chordata > Actinopteri > Perciformes > Sebastidae > Sebastes > Sebastes umbrosus. The sequence continues at coordinate 16,034,864 of NC_051278.1, read as the reverse complement.
TTATATTCAATAAAGAAAGTTGATTTAATAATTAAAAAAAACTAATTTAATACACTGAATCACTTAATTCAAATTGAGGATTTTATTCAGGGATTTGTAATTATTTTTAGGGTGAGGACGTCGGGGGTGCTTCAAGGAAAATAAGTTGGGAACCACTGCTTTATACAGTAGTACATGCACACATGTTGGCATAGTCCAGCTTCTGTGTCTGCAGGCAAAGAGGACAATCTGTGACATCCAATCAGAATACTCTCTCCATGTGTTGGTACTCCTCTCCTCTCTGTTGCTACCTAACAGTCCTCTCAGATATCATAAATAATATAACAACAATGCCAGCCTCGCCTTCTCAAAATTCAGGTCTTTTCTGAGAAGGGGAGGTGTTTAGTTTAGGAAGCCAAATAGAATCAACTCATAAGCAAACATGTATAATGCTACTCAGAAATCAATACATTGTCTTTTCCAAATCGACACTGATGCATACATGAGCAGCATTCAGACAGCAGAGTGCAGACACAGGCTGGCAACATTGGACTCTGTGATGGGAAAATACCCTCTGCTGGTTGTAAATGACAGTGCACTGTGAAAGTGGCTGAGTCACTCCCTCTTATAAAAGTAAGACTATGAAATAAATTGCAAAGCCAAGAATGATTGCAGAGGAATGTTAAGTGTTATCATTGGGGAAGCTGCTGATAGCAAAATAATGAGGAGCGTTTAAATGTAATCAGCATCGGTGTTATGAATGAAAATCATTGTGTTCTGTAGCCTGACTAGGGCGATGCACAAGCAGCTTGAATGGCAAGAAATCAGCCATAATATTTCATAAGTGGTTATTATAGAGCTTATTATGAAAAAGCGTGGTGTGTAAGTGCTCTGCTTTATCCTGTAATGTTTAAAAGATCCACATATAAACATTTCACCCCGATGCTTCTGCTATATCCACCATTAACAAGCCACAATTATACAGTATACATTTGAGTTTCCATGACCACTAAGTTCATACATTAGCGAAGCCTGTTTCCTGTGTGTTCATGCGGTAGACGTGCATGGCAATGCTAATCTGGAATTTTATGAGGTGGTAAGACGGGTTGCAGAAATAGCAGATGAGACAGTTGTTCTGGATTTCACTTAGAAAATATTAATAACGCGGTATGTGATGTATATGTATCGAGGTTATAATAGTTTTGAACTTTCAATTCGTTTTTAATTTACACTTTTCAATTTAATTTTGTTTAGCTTTAGTTTAGTCTAGTTTTAGTTTAGTTTCAGTTTTTAAGAAATGTTTAGTTTTAGTTTTTATATATTTAGTTTTACAATAGTTTTAGTTTGTTTTTGTTGGGGCCAGGTATAATGTCTCAGAGGTACGTAGCTATACTGTATATATACAAAATACATGGTTGCAGAACTGTATAGGAATGGCCATAATGTTTAAAGTTTAGTCTTTGCACTACTTTAGTGTACGATGTGAAGCAATTGCGGCACAGCACCATCTCCTAGAAGGCCAAGTCCGTTCAATTTCTCTGATTCAATGTCACAAAAGTTGACAGAAATTCATGGCGTCTCCTTTTTTTTCGGTAGCGATATAAATTATTATAGCTAAAAAAAAAAAAAAAAACTGAAATTAATTTACGTTCATTTTTATAATTTTTATTAGTTTTTAACCAGGAAATATAGTTTCAGTTTAATTTTTCTTAAAAGGAAGTAGTTTTTATTTAGTTTCAGTTTACTAAAAATATTTTCAATGCTTATTTTTGTTTTAGTTTACTATAATAACCCTGATCTATATATTGTTAACACTCTCAGAATTATATTTCACAGTTCCTTATAGGAATAGTTAAACATTTAGGAAATGTGCTTCTTCGCCTTCTAGTCGAGAGTTAGATGAGAAGCTCAATACCGCTCTATATGTCTGTACGGTAAATATGAAGCACGAGCCTGCAGCTGGTGAGCTTAGCTTAGCATGAAGACTGTAAACAGGGGGAAACAGCTAGTCTGGTTCTGTCCAAATGTCCAAAAAAAGCCACCTACCAGCACCCTTAAAACTCCCTAATTAACACGTTACATCTTATTTGTTTCATCCACACCCAAAAGTGTTTATGTGGTGTACTATTTCTTGGCTGGGAACAGTTGTCAGGCAACCAGCGGAGACTCCAAGAAGTTACTGCAACCAGCCAAGAAATAGTCCAGCACATAGAGGTGTGGGTAGACAGATTTTGTTACCTTTGGACAGAGCCAGACTGGCTGTTTCCCCCTATTTCCACTCTTTATACTAAGTGAAGCTAACCACCTGCCTGCCAGATACATATTTACCGTGTAGACATGTGAATGGTCTCGACCTTCTCACCATACTAAAAAGAGAATAACAGGGAAACAGCATAGATGACTACATTTCCAGGAGTTTCTCTCTCTCTCAGTTCAGGAGCTCTGAGAATCAACATCTACAAGGTAGTTCAGTGCGCCAGATGTCGATTTAATGCTGTAATTTGACCTGATCTGGGGTTGAAAGGATAAGGACATGGCTACTTTTCATCAAGTAGGCTAAAGGGACTAGTGTCAGCACTGGACAAATCTACCGTGAGGCCTTACAAACGTAGCAGAGCAGAGGCATGAAGGACAGCTGACATATTCACGTCACATTTTTTAACACAACAACTGAGGGATTCATAATGAATTTCACAGTGAAATGGGAAATGACCTCTAATGAACCGGTTCAGTCAGACAGAGTTCATGTTCATACCTTAAAGGAGGGTGGCAGGGTGCAGAAGCGGGGCACTGGTCCTCAGGAGGTGCAGGAAGGGAGGTAGGGGCTGGAGGTGAAGGTGGAGGAGGAGGAAAGCAGGGAGATGCAGGTGGGGTTGGTAGAGCTTCAGGAGTGTGCCTCTCCGGGGGTGTGGGAGGAGGAGTGGGGAATTCTGTGGTGTCTTGGAGGTGAGGAGGGAGGGCAGGCAGGAAATGGTGTTCAGAGGTGGGAGGTGTGGGAGATGCAGGGGCACGGTCACCTCTCTCTGCCTGCTCAGCGAGGGAGGACCTGCAGGGGAGGGAACACAGAACATAAACAGACAGAAACGAGAAGGCCAAGTAGGGCGATTCGGAGGACACGCTCCACTTTCCGCTACACAAATCACGGAAGCTTACCTCAAAGTAGAGAAAGATGGAGCACTCTGCTCGTCACCTAAACCTAGCAGTGACTTGAAACTAAAAATGCTCCCTACAACCATCCTAAGAACGCTTTGCCATTTAAATTAGAATGAAACTCCTCTCCTTAGTCCCCTTACATGATAGTCCATGTTTCCTTTGCTTGCTCTACTTGCCCTCTCTAGTGAAGTAGCCTGCTTGAAGATGTCTGGCTCTGTCATCATTGGCCACCTGGTGGAGTGGATTTGGCCCCGATCCAGGCACGTCTTATCAGGAGTGGTAGGCTCTCTAATCTGACAGGCAATGCGATGGACGCCCATGCAGCTGTTCCACACTTGGGGCATGCCTCCTGTTTAGCTCTAAAAATACCTCTTCTGCAGAGGAGAGCTTCGGCATACCTCCATCAACTTAAAGCACATTTACAGTACTCAAGCATCAAGTCAACTGTTGCTGAGCTGCACTTTCTAAATGTCCCTTCCGACACATTTCAGACTGAAACTGAGCTCTGTTATTCTCCATCTCCCTCTCTCCAGTAAAGTCAGAACTTAATAACGTTTAATGAGGGCATGCGCTTTTCTTGAGGGCGTAGCAAGTCTGGTTGCTATTATAAAAGTACAACATTTTCTAATTGATACAGGATGGCTACGTCGTAGAAAAAAACGTCCTACAAATCCATTATGAGTTTTTATTTGGTCCCGTTCCTCTCGTTACAAATCCTCAGTTGGTGACTTGCACCAGCAGGCCGAAGCTATACATATGTCAGCATCTGTGGCCAACTTGGCACATGCAGCCTGGAAATAGAAACAACCCAGTCACAACATAGTCAGAGCAAACTGTAATAAGACTGCCACCAAAGATGGACAAAAACTGCTATGGAGCAGATAGAAAAATATATCAAGCGTAAAGAGACAATAAGATTAGATGATGGTTCAGTGACTTTAAGGTGGAGATAATTGCAGCTGACCCACTCAGGTTAACAGCTGGAGCTTCTTATTCCAGATATGACGTGTATGATGTCGAAGATGATTTATTACCATGACAGAATGAATGCGACAAGTTATAGAGAGCACATGTGCTCTTTTTCAGCCACACACTCCTTCACGCTAGTGTAGTTTTACTGTTGGCATGAACACCTGGAGGCTGTCCAATACAGTTTTTCATTGCTGGTAATTCAGCAGTGTGCAGGGCGTTACTCAGGGGCACCTCATAAGCACTTCTTGGGGAGGCGAATCCAGATTTTACAAGGCCAGTCCAGGGATACGTACTCATTTTCTATCACAGTCCAGACAACAAACCTGATTCTCCAACCTCCACTTCCATGACTGAGTATTAAAGGGGAACACCACCTAAATTAAGAATTTCAATATGTTATTTCCATGGCTTGAGAAAGTTCAATCAATATTTTTGAACATGAGCTACTCTCTCTCAAAGCCAGAAACCACAGAAGTAAGTCTCAAACTTGTGATGTCATAGAGTATAAAGTCTGGAGCTGCTCCATAAACAATGAATGGGGGACTGATTTTGTTTGTTTTCTTTTTTTTAATACCCAAATTAGCTTTATTATATTGTAGTGTTCTCAGTTGTGAAACAGAAAATGTACCCATATCCTCAGAATATTCCCCAGGTGCTCTCAGTGTCATCTGTAACATTGTTCTCAATTCATTGTCTATGGAGCAGGTCCACACTTTATACCCTATGACATCACAAGTTTGAGTTTTAGCACTCTAGTTTTAGGACTTAGGAGAGAGTTGTTCATGTAGACCATAGGAATAACACATATGAATTTTGAAAATGTCCATAGTTCCCCTTTAAGTAAACAACAGTGACTTTGCTTGTACTGTATTCAAGCCATACACACACACACGTAGTGTAATCTACGGGAAACAGCTGGATGTGAAACACCAAGTCCAGGCAGGGTGTTTAATGATAAACAGAGAGTTGTAAATAAAACCAGCTGAACTGTACTAAGAAAAGTGTTTTTTTCTACACTGTAATAATGGCAGGACCATTTCTGTCCGGCCGCCAGCAGCTAGCTCATACTGTCCAGACACACACACACACACAGACACGCACACACACACACACACACACACACTGCACATTCAAAAACACACTGTATATATTGCAAACACATACTTTATATATGAATAATCCACCAATTCTCTTCTGCCACCTTAGATTAAATCATTACTTAAAGGCAGTCTATAGTGTTGTTGAATGAATGACAGACATTACAGAGAGTGTCTACTTCACTTACGCCAGCAAAATGGCAAATCAACCTACAATCGCCATGGCAACTAGTCTATTTACAGTACATTGTGGGCTATAGCACATCCTGCTTTCGTTTTACTCCGAAAACATGGATGAGAAATATCCCACATACCAAGCTGAGTAGTCACAGTCATCCCCAGAGTGTTTCATGAGTAAAAATGGCTTTACAAAAGACTGTAATACATTTTATTAAAACTAGTTGTATAACATTAAAAAAAGAAATCACATATGGCACTTTTATGCCATTTGTCATACAACATATGTCATAGAGCATATGTCATACAGCATATGTCACACGGCCCAAAATAATTTGTTAATTCTTCATTTCAAAAGTCTACCCTGCCTGCAAGATGTTTGGAAAACTCACACACAGTAGTTAAACATCAGTTTAACTACTACTGAGTTGTTTCGCCAACCATCAATCAGGCAACCTCCACATCAAGTAGTGGAGGCGAGCACAACATGCTCTAACCTGTAACATTTTTTATTTTGAAGCACACTGCTCATTTCGCAACTTTGTTCCTTCTTTTTTGCCTTCGTCTTTCTATTTGTCCCTCCCCTCCTCCCATCTGGTGAGGTCAGCAGAGACACAGCGTCATTAGCACCAGTTACCTACACACCATCTGTTACATCCACCTGGAGGGACTTAAACACTACTGTAGACACACACACACACAGAAAAAATAGGGCACCTACTTCTTGTCAACTCACCCAGATCTCAGCCATGCAGGAATCTATCACACGACTTCAGAGCAAACTAAAAGCAAGTGATGGACTTCTGGTAAACTCCAAAACACCGGAGACAATAAATGTATACGTCCTGGTCCTTCTCTCCTCTCCTGTCTGTGACTCTGACCGACTCTGTCACACACACTCGCGCCTCAGCACATGCTCAAGTGTTTCTTTTAACTCTGGCTTTTGTTCCACTCTGTCTGGTCTGTGCAAATGACTTCAGTGGGGCTGAGTGCCTGCCTAAATTCCTCCCACTACAGGCTTCAGTTCACAAAGCTACACAGACTGAGCAGGACTGACAGCTAGGACGGCCTCTGGGGGGCGGGGAAATAACCATATGTACACACACACACACACACACACACACACACATATATATACATCACTGACCATGCAGTCACATTTCTGTCTCTGGCACTCATACGCGTGTGTAACTTTATCTATTGATGAAACCTATAGTGGAAATAGCACTGTCACTCCTCCTCCCTCCTACTCTGAACAAACCTTTATGTCTCCAACAGCAGTGATGGGACAAGTGTTGTGACTGACAGGCAGCAAGTGCTACTCTGGCATGTGGGATGGCTCCTGGGCATGCAGCAAACGGCAGGAGGGAGCGACAACTCAAGAGAGATAACTGAGGAAACGCTAAAGCAAAGTGAAAAGAAATCAGCAGCAATGATTTAACTTAATTTGTCCCAAAAGACATTACTCACATAATAAATAAACTGGAAAGATGCACACTGAACAGTCTGGTGCAATATGAAGTTTTTCTGTAAAAGAATGACATACATGGAAAGTTAGTCCAGCTAAAGCTGTTAAAATGCTTAAATAAATACTGAATCCCCACACGGAGGACAAACTGGTTTACTATGTGTATTTAACTTAACAACATGAAGGGCTCACTGCCGTTTCACCAACCGGTACAAATGTGAAACCGCAGCAGACAGCAACAACCTACCAGACACCCTCGAGGTGTCTGAAAGCCAAACAAAAGCCACCAAGGGGACTCTCCGAGCGCATGGAAATCCATTTTAACTGTGTGACAGGCAGAGCCGCTGAGCTGTAAAGCACAAGTCCCCCTGCGATTTCACGAGTAAATTAGCTGCAACACAATGTCTCGGATACATCACTGTAATGGAAATGTTACGAGAAAGTTTTAGGAAAACTATCAGGTCTTAAAGGTCATATACAAATCATTCTGATGTCTGGTTTCCTGTTGGAAAACCAGTCGACCACAAAATTACCAGTCTCCCTGTAAACCTGTTGTTCTTAATGGGAAAAGGCTATAATCCTTAGATTTTAGTCCATTGAGGATTACAAGGACATGTTTTTTTAGGGCTGCCAAAGTTAACGCGATAATAACGTGTTGATGCAAATTAGTTTTAACGGCACTAATTTCTTTAACGCACCTTGTGCTTTTTAGGTTGTAGCAGGCTCAGTTTCAAGGCTAGAGTGAATATACTGGCATCATATGAAACTAGAAAAACCTAAGGAATCCACTGGTAACAACCGTGTCATACTAGCTTGTCAAGAAGGAGGCTAAATAATGCGCCTAACTTACACAAATATTTGGCGAGGAGAAACTGACTTGATAAAAATGGGTTCTCTGGGTTCCCAGAAGTCTCTCCTTTACAGACATTACCCACTTTATGATAATCACATATAGTCAAGTCAGCACTCTGACACACTGACAGCTGTTGTTGCCTTTTGGGCTTGAGTTTGCCATGTTATGATTTGAGCATATTTCTTATGCTAAATGCAGTACCTGTGAGGGTTTCTGGACAATATTTATCATTATTTTGTGTTGTTAATTGATATCCAATAATAAATATATGCATACATTACATTTTTTGCATAAAGTAAGCATATTTGCCCACTCCCATGTTGATAAGAGTATTAAATCTCCCTTTAAGGTACATTTTGAACAGATAAAAAATGTGCAATTAATTTGTGATTAATCGCATTTAACTATTTTAATCAATTGGCAGCCCTAGTGTTTTTTTTATCTAGACTCTGACTGAGCTTTGAAAGAGCAGCAGCCTTATAGGGAAATATTAGTAAGTAAAGTAAGTAAATAAGTATTACTTATTAAGTAAATATTACTCCACAAACTGGTAAAGTAGGCTTTCACTGGAAACTCTAGTGTGAGACAATGAGTGGAAGTTCTTGTTTGCTGTTAAAAGACAGATTTTCAGGAAACACTCATTATGTATTAATCTTATGATTTTAAAAAGACACTCACCCGCTCTCCTGTAAGTCCTCAGCAGGTTCCTGGACTGTTTCTGCCACTGCAGTTTCCTCAGCTGGCACTTTAAACGGCTCCTCAGGTGGGATCTCTACAGGTTTTTCCACTGGCTCCTCTGGCAGCTCACTGATCAGCTCTGGTTCTGGGAGCTCTGTTGCTGTCTTTGTTGGCTCTGGTTCTTCATTTTTTGTTGGTTCTGGGAGCTCTTCTGTGGTTTTTATTGGTTCTAGGAGCTCAGCTAGCTGCTTCACTATCTCTGAAGAAGTTACTGGCTCGCCTTTTGGTTCTGGGAGCTTTTCTGGAGGCTCTTCTTTCTCGGTTGGTTGTGAGAGCTCTACTTTCTTTGCTTCTTCTGGGAGCTCTACATTTGTGCTCTGTGTTGGTTTTGGGAGATCTACCGTCAGCTCGGTTGGTTCTGGGAGCTCTGCCGTCTGCTGCGTTGGTTGTAGGAGCTCTACTGTCAGCTCGGTTGGTTCTGGGAGCTCTGCCGTCTGCTGTGTTGGTTGTAGGAGCTCTATTGTCGGCTTGGTTGGTTCTGGGAGCTCTGCCGTCTGCTGCGTTGGTTGTAGGAGCTCTACTGTCAGCTCGGTTGGTTCTGGGAGCTCTGCCGTCTGCTGTGTTGGTTGTAGGAGCTCTATTGTCGGCTTGGTTGGTTCTGCGAGCTCTTCTGGAGGCTCTTCTTCTTTCTTCGTTGGTTCTGAGAGCTGCACTTTCTTTGCTTCTTCTGGGAGCTCTATCTTTTTGCTCTGTGTTGGTTCTAGGAGGTCTGCTGTCTTCTTTAAAGGTTCAGGAAGATCCACCGGCTTCTTCAAGGGAAGATTCAGAGGTGTGATCTCTGTTGTCTTCTCTGCTGCTTGCTCCGGTGGTGGGATCTCCTCCTGTGTCAGAGGAGCAGCTATCTCCTCAGTCGGAGTAAGAAACTCTAGTTCAGGAGAATCCAGGGATGGGAGGGGTCTGGAAAAACAACACAAGAGAAGAGGGGGGTTGGGGGATTTGTTGTTTAGTTTACAGCACATGCACAAGGAATGATTGACAACTGACAAATGTGCTAGTTCGGGTGGCTACGGGGGCTCTTGTCCTTACAAGAGTGTGTGTGTGTGTGTGCAGAAGTACTGTAGGTACATGTGTGTGTGTGTTTGTGTTGCTGTTGCATTGTGTTTAGCAGTGTGAGAAAAGGCTCATTCTTGCCCTGGAGAGCAGGGCCGATGTCACAGCTGATGTCATCCTTTGAATATAAAGGGCTGCATTACTTCCATTAGACTTCAACAGGCACAGTCATCTGACCCGAGCTCGAGTCAATACAAAGTGAAGCTCTGTGTTTACCTCCTCATTCATATTCATTGTCATGCTGCTCTCTGTAATATCACTCCAAACAAGCCCTGGATGTGGTGTTACTGGAATGCTAAAAAACTGCAGCAATCTATGAATACTAAACAACTGGTATATAGGCTGAACACCACAGATGTACAACCCATGGAAATATAAAAATAAATGTCGATATTTGTCTACCCATTCAGAATTCTTAGGTTGTGGTTGGTGACACAAACACATGTGCCTTTCTCTCTGTGATGTACTTGAGCAGATGTGACAGCGTGCTAATATGCTACTTTGTGTAGCACATTAAGAGGAAGCCCATGGTGACCTCTACTGACCTTTCAGACACGTGTAGTTGCGCGGCATTTATTTTCCATTAACATAGTTTTATCAGCGTGAAGTCTCATGGGCATTTTTCTCATATGATAATTTCAAACACACACACATGCTCTTGTGTTTACCTGGAGGTCTCTTGTTTACTCTGAGAGTAGGATGCAGCTTCTTTTAGAGCTTGTATCCAGTTTGTGTCTGGTTCTGTGGCTGTTAGTCCAGGAGCGGGACCCTCTGACACATCGGCAGCCTCTGTGTTCACAGACACTTGTTCTCTTTCAAGTGATCTTCCTTCACAGTTGCAAATGTCATTTTCTGTCGCATTAGAAAGACCAATTGTGCCACCATCTTTAGCACTCCCAGTTTGATTTATGACCTCCTGTTTTTTCATCGCTTTTATCTCACTTTGTCCCTTCCCCTGGCTGCTAGCTTTCTCTTCATCCCAAGCTGCTTTATCTTCCTCTATGATCTCCTTTACACCCGGGCCTTTTATGGCTGTTTGTTCTACTGGGCTGCTTTGTGCGGCTGAGGTTTTATTGTAGCTTTGTAGCTCCAGAGGCTCGCACACTGTACCCTGAATTTCACACTCCCCGGTTTCACTACTGTTGCTCTTCACGGCCGAGGCAGCACTGAAATCCTTTTCCACAGCTTCTGGTTGCCCAACCAGAGTGCTGAATATTTTTGAATGAATTTCTTCAGCCTGGTTGGCACTTGGAATAACCGCTGTATGAATACCATGACTATCTGTGCTGTCCTTTGATGAGACAGAGATTTGGAAAGGTGAAGTCTCGTGCTCCTGCGATGCAAACTCAACAGATAGAGCTTTGTTCTCAGAGGTCTCGGGTTTTCCATGTTGGTCCTGACGGGCAGCTGATAGATTGCCTTTTTGGTGACCTTTAAACTCAGTGTCTGGCATTAAATCTGTATCTGACCCAACCACCACTAACGTGGGGCTTTTAGTCTCATCTGTCCCCTGTCTTGTCTCACCTACATGAGAGCAAGCTGTTACTCTCGCTATGTCAGCCGAGACATTTCTCTCAGCAGCCCTTCCACTCTCGTTCAAATCACTGGCAAGGTGAGACGGCACATAAACCCTGTCAACCGCTGCCGCAGCTTGTGCTCCCTCTTCTTTCCCTTTCTCTGAACCTATCGCTCGTTCATTGCCACTGCTGTCATCGCCTGTCAACTCATCCCTGTATCCTGACTGACACAAACTCCCAAAAGAGCCGTCTCCTCCCTCTGCGACCCCTTTCACCGCTGGTTCTAGTGCTGGGGTCTGACTGTTAGTCTTTTCTCCCCCCTCTAGACAGCCACCTGACAATACCTCTGTGGGATGTCTGGATCCCAGACGCTGCTCCTGTTGCTGAGCAAAACAGTTTGGCTCTGGTGTGGACAGTGATTGGCCAGGAGCTGCACTCAAATCTGGTGCTGTGTCTGTGTCAGAGCTGCGTTCCAGTGTTGCTGTCGGAGTTTGGCACAAACTCTGGTCATAAACAGTGTGAGGTTCACTAACAGACTCAGCACTGAGCTTGTCCTCAGATGACCCCGCAGGTCTTTCGTGAGATAAGGAAGAAGTCTGGCTTTTAGTGCCACTCTTCCTTTCTCCTTCCTCATTTATATCCGTTATTGGCGATTCAGTCTTTTGTACTTTATGTTTATGTGGTGGCTGCAGGTCTCCAATTTCCTCCTTTTTATCTGGCCCATTACTCTGTTGTGGTGTTGTGCCTGTCTTTCCTGTCTGCAGCTTGTCTGCTGTTTCCTTTTGATTATCCATTGTTGCTTCTTCAACTTTTTTCTTTTCCTCGGAGGTCTCATGTCCCATTTTTTCGTCTTGTTTCATTTCATCATAAGCCTCATTGGTAGGCTGGTCAGAGCTGCGTTGGCAGCTGATATTAATGAGGTCATCCTTAATGGATGCTTCACACATAGCAGGTTTAACGGCAATAGGACCTGGCTCAGTGTAAGATGGAGAAATTACATTATCAGGCCCATCCTTTGCCAGTACATCCGCTGCACCAGGAGGCTGAGAAGGAGACAGATTTTCCTCTTGTGAAAGTGGAATATATCCATGGTTAAGTTCAAGGACAGGCTCCGTAGCATCACTTCTATCCTCCAGTTTTGGACAAGTGTCATCTACTTTAACGCTGTCATCCTGAGCTGAAGACATTTGTGTCATTTCCCTGCTCTCGTTGTCATCCACTTCTCCAGAGACGTTGGTGCTGTCACCATCAGCGCCGCCTTTATCTGTCAGCTCAGGAAGAGAGATATCACAGTCAGTAATGAACTCCAAGTGACTCAACATTGGGCCAGGAGGACGCAGAGCCCAAGAAGAATTACTCGCACATTGCTCGATAGCAGGAATTGACTGATCAGAAGTCGCTGATTCATCCTTTGTCAGATCAGCAGAGGGATCTGTGGGCTTTGTGGGTTCTGTGGTAACTAGTCCATGAGGAGGTGTTTGATCTAATTGAGTGGGAGGCTGATCACTGGGGTCACTAGGCTTTGTCTGAAGAGAGGTCAAGGTCACAGTTTCAGGTTTTGAACTAGGGTCAAGGTCCGTAGGGAGCTGGCCAACAGGTAACTCAGTGGAGACATCACTTAAAGGCGTGCAGGTGACATCATCAGCTGGAAGCACAGAACATGAAGTAAGAAGATGTCGGTTACCTTCATCACTTATTAAAGGTGACTCCTGAGGCTGGCCAGTCTTGACTGAGCCGGTGGACTCAGCGTGTAACTTATCTACCTCTTTCTCAGTCGACAAACACAGATCTACAGCACCCTTCTCTGTTTCCGCCTCTAATTGCTTTGTCACCTTTTCTGACACTTGTTCAACTGTTGGATGATCAGCCTCAGAGATGGCGGCTTCTGCTGTTTGTGAATGGTCACCAGTCTGACATGGAAGCTGTTTTGACTGTAAATCCACAGTGTTTGTCTCCAATTTGTTGTTACGTGACTGATCAATGTTAATGTTCTCCTTGGCGTCTTTAGTCCCCGTATCTCCTTTATCCAACTGGACATCTTTCTGTGGTTTTGGAGAGTCGGCTGAGCTCCGTATTGCTGGTTCGTCCTTGGCAGGAGCTGCATCTGTGAGGATTTCTGGCTTCTTCAAGTCGAGGATGCCTGGGAAGGTGTAGCTGGCCTCAACCACGGGATGGTGCAAACTCTCATGTACAGTCAGCGGAGGCAAAGACGCACAGTCCATAGCCGACGCCGACATGCTCCTGAGATCCACAGAGGAACTGTCGTCTTGTTTCACGTTATCCGCAAAGTGAACTCTGTTGTGGCCTCTACTGCTGTCACATACGTGCACACCCACTCCAGACATAGCACCTCTCTTGCTCCGGGTCTGGGCTTGAACTTCAGCTGCACTTTCGGCTGTCCTGGTGTCTGTAGTGCTACTTCCAGGCTGGACCTGTTGATCGTTGCTCGCTTGTCGCTCGGCTGGGATTTGTTTTGAAGTAGTCAGAAGCTGAGAAGAAGACAGGAAGACTTGGCTGTAGTTTCTCTCCGTCTCTGTGATGGATGTCTCCTCACAAGTGTATCCCGAAGACGGTGCTTCCTCTGAAATTGAATTCTGTTTGATATCAGCCCTTATTACCTCTCTGTTTGTATTGCTGAGGCTCTGTTCAGGGTGAGTGGAGAGAGGTGAAATTGCTGCTTCATGCTGCTCCTGTCCAGGGTGAGAGAGGCGGTCCTGTTCAGTGCAGATGCTCTCAGAGATGGTAGCAATCGGCTCAGTCCAGCTCTGTGACTTCAGCTGTGACTCGGCAACATTGATGGGCGTACGTGTCTCAGTCTGGGCTGATGACACCCCACTAGCAGTGCCTTCTGGCTGGCTGGATGAACTGTGCTCTCTAGCCAGCCCTCCTTTCTCTCCAACCTCCTCTCCTCCTCCTCCTCCTCCTCCTCCTCCTCCCTCCAATCCCGCAGCACTGTCATCCTGGCAATCAGGACCAGTGAGTATCCCAAAGGGAGAAGAATTGATAAATGCTTCTAACCGGAGTGGCTCATTTTCTCTGTCCCCCTCTTCGGCTGGTGATGTCTCTGCACTGCGAACGCTTTTCTCTCTCGGTCCCTTCATTTCAGTCCCAGCCGAGTTGTGTGGCATTTTGCTGCTGCAGCTTTCCTCAAACGCAGCCTGTCCCTCTTTGGCCGAGAATGCAAGTGAGCATTTTCCCTGCGAACAGATTAATGCGAGCTGAGGAAGGCTGTCCAGGAGTCCTTCTCTCTCTCCGTCTGCAGAGCTGAGGTACTTTTCTATCCCTCCCAAATCTCTCTCTCCTACTGCTTTCTCACTCTCCGCGATCGCTACAGTAGCTTCTCTCTCCAGTGAATCACGCCTCACGCTTCCTCCCTCTCCCGTGCTTTCTATCACTTCTGGCATCGTGGGTGTTGCCAGTGGCAACGCAGCAACCACCACTAAAGCCTCTTCAAGGGCAATCTCCACACCGCTCTCTCCCACACAAGTTTGGCTGTTTGAGAGTGGGCTCTGATTCTCGTGTGTGAGTATCGCTGCTTCTGAGATAACTACAGCCTCCTGTGTTTGTGCATCTGATCTCTTATCAGCTGGATTGATAGCTGTTGCTTGGACATGTGTCATGGGTGTATTTTGGTTGTCAATGACACCCACGGTTGCATTTTGCATCCGCTGTGAGCATTCGTTTGAGCTGTGATTCATGCCACATGGGGCGTCCGTATGGTTGTGGTTATCTGACTGGTGCGGCCTCTGGTTGGACGCAGGTGAACAGACTGAGTCAGTAAGATGATCCTGCCCGCAATGAGAGGACAATGGCGGGGGGATGGGGCTGGGCTTTCCCTCGGGACTCAGCTGTTGCTTAGAGTCAAAACCGTTATCAGGCTGTTTCCCACAAATCACAGTCTGAGCGTCCGTCTGTGACACTGATTCTACATTTGCTGTTGACTCTGTGTGATTTCCTGCGTTTATGAGAGCCTGTAAATCACTCTCAGGTTGCACTATTACTTTCTGTTCAGTCTCCGGGTTCTTCTCTTCTAGCTTTTTCTTTTTCCTTTGCTTCTTTTTTTCTTTCTTCTTTGCCTTTTTGTCACATGGTGAGATCATCCTTTTGTCTGTTTTCGACTCCTGATCCTCCTCACTGTGGTTGTTTGCTCCTGCCTTTGTCTGTGATAGTGCATCTTTACTGCACTCTGATATTTCAGTAACTGAATCATCTTTCTCTCCCGTTTCAACTATACAAAGACCGGACTCATCACTATAACTCTCTTTCTTTATGTCTACTGTTATTGCCTCTGTGCCTTTCTCCCTAATCACTGTATTACAAGCTAGAGTGCCATTTTCCTCAATGGCTGCATTAGAACTAACATGTTCCTCTCTAAAATCGCCTCTCTGCTCAGAAAACGCAACATCTTTTTGTGTTTCTTTAATTAAATCTGTTGTTTCTAATAGCGTGGGTGTTTTATTCTGCTCATCTATCTCTGTTTCTTTTTCTGTCTTAATCGCTGGACATTTATCCAGGCTCTGTGCTGCTTTTATTTCACTCTGCATCTCTGCTGCCACAGCACTATTCCCTGTGCCCAGTATGTAATTCCTGAAACTAAACACAACTGTATCTGTCCGACTGTTTGCTGCCTCACTGTTTCCGTGTGTACTCTTGTTTCCATGGCCCCCGTTGCTAAGTCCTGGCTGGACTACGATTGGAGGCAGCGACGATGACTCATTGGATTTATTAACCATCACTTCTCCAGTCTTCTTCCCGACATCATTAACCGTCTCAGACGTGGTGCTGGGGGGCCCTGTGGGATTAAATAAGCCCAGTGAGGCCATTTGTTCTTCACATTCCTGGAAGGCCTCTTGGAGTTCCCGGTCTAGGAGCACGGATAGGGGAGGGGTTGCGGGTCGGACGCCGGGGTAAGGTGTGGCAACGGGCCGGGGTGAAGGCTGGACATCTGTGAGAACTGGGTCGCTGTCATGAGGCCTGAGACGAAGGCAGGGTGACACAGTTAAAAGTCTGGCAGCTGGTCATTCCACGATGCCACAAAGCGCTGCTATTGGTCGAGCAGAAGCCCATGCTCAGACACTGCACTCCACGATATGCACACACAACACACAACTGTACTAAAGATGCCTATACTGAGATGTGCTGTCCCCCAGCATATTGTTGTTAATGAACATGCAGATCTGTTCACACACACACCAAAACATTTATTTCAGCCCGTTTGCTCGATAATGCGCAAGGCATTTAGCGTGCAATACGAACGCCTTTCTTGCTTTTGACATGTCATTTGTACGCGATGTAGTCTGTACTGAGTCCAACGTAAACGCATCCTTGTAAATATGCCACGCTCAGAGGTAGTGACGTAGGAGGGCAGATGAGGAGGTGGATGGGTCCAACAAACACACAACTTATAACCTGTTGTTTAGTGACATTTCTGACCTGTTTTCGGTGTTATGTTACATTGTTTCTGTACGTATTTTACTTACTTTATGAACTTATTTTAAGCTCATCCATGACGTTTTTACTTAACCTGACTAAGTGGTTTTGTTGCGTAAACCGAAGTGACCGTAGTTTTGTTGCGTGACGTACAAATGACATGCGAAAAGGCTAAAATGCGTCTTCATGACACGCAAAATATCTGTGTAATTTCGTGTTATTTATACGCCTACCCATAAGACCAGGTTGTTTATTTAGGCATTACACTAAGTAGCACCTCTGCAATTTTCCTATGCATTGCAATTCTCAACATTTATTGCAAGCAGCAAGCCTTCAAATATAATTTCCCTATTTTGATATGACTGCCTGATTTTCTCATTGTACCAAAAGCTTAACAATAAAAAGTAGTTTCATTCAAATAATTTGATTGGTTTATGATGTATATGATCCATGACTTATATTTTTCATGCTAACCTTTAAAGTATGCATACGTATTTATTCTGGTCATGGCAGTTGTGTTAGGGCTGCACAATAAATACAAATTTTATGGAAATCAAAGGATGTGCAATATATGTTAAAGGTGAAATGTGTCAAAATACCTTTTAATATGAAATATTGTGGTGCTTCAGAGATGTCCTGGCCTACACATCATATTCTACAGACCTTAGAAAACATCTTTGTCACACCATAATCATTTTAATGTGTTTTTCAATGAAAATGACAATAATGATGTAAAAATGATCGTACCCTCTAATATCGCAAATCATATCACAATAGCATGAATTAGATAATTTTTCAAAATTGTGCAGCCTTAGGTGTGTACTGTGATTGTACTGTATATACTGAGCAATACTGTCTATCCCTTCATTCTGATCACTATAATTAATACTCTATACTGTAACTGTAAATGCCACATGCTACATTACGGCCTTATTATTTTTCCCTTAAGAAAAAAAGGGATGGTCATAAATCCTGTCACCAGATAAACAACCTTACACATGCTCATGCACCAAAACAAACACTGCCTCATAATATAATAAATCAAAAGACGTCAAAGCAAAGACACTGCCCTGTAAAACACTCCCTGAAGTACAGCTAGCATCATAATGTTGGAGTGCTTGTATATAATGTCATTATCATTAGGCTAGCTTTGTGTCATTCAGCTGTATCACTGCTGAGTCACTGCTGAGCCATTAGCCGGCAGTACAGGACAATGCTGAGGAACCATCTTAAGCTTTAAGCCTCACTGAGTGTATAGATCCATCATCATTTAATCGAGATCAGCTTTAATGTCATCTCAAAATCTGCCCTACACAAACCCAATTTATTTATTTTTTCTAATACATGCAGCAACCACTATGACAATAGTCCTCAATCATGTTCAGATGTAAATGAATAAAAAGAGAAATAATGTCACTAAGATTGGTTAATACAGTCTCATCATAAAGGCATGTAAATACAACCTCTGCACTGACAACATGTTACTCACCTCACCGACCTGCCACCTGCATCTAATTCACTCGGCACTCCCTACTGAAGGGCGGAGCAGCAAAATAGACTAAACTGTTTGCAGCTGGAAAGTTTTGCTGTGCAACAAGCTGTTGCCTGCTTTATTTAGGCTACCTGAAGTGGAATGAACAGTGCTTCTTGCGGTATCTTGCATTTTAAGACTGCGCATGTCCTCTTACTCTGCAGTGTTTGGCTTAAAGAGCAGGAACTTTATCTTCTTTATTGTACTTTCTGCAGTTTGAGAATTTGAATCTGTTCAGTGAAAGTTTGCACAGTGTTTATTTTGGTAACACTTTACAAAAATGTGAGTACTTCTTGAATAACTCTGATTTGAGGACTGTATAAGGAGTTACTAGAAAACAGACTAGGACATACTATATTAATGTTCAATTTGGTAATGATTAAATCATAAATTAACTGAAATAACGACCACTTTCTTCGTTCCGAGCAGCACAATCTAGTAACGACTCATTCATTACTTATTACTTAATCATTAGTTACTATTTTTTGTGCACCCCAACGTAAAGTGGTAGGCCTACATCATAGTAGTCCCTCATTACTTCATGATCATCTGACAGTTTTAACTTTGTTCCTGTGTTACCCTCATTTTAAATTCATTGTTTTACACATTCACATCAAGCAATAATAATTACTGCAATGAGTCAGATTGTCAGAACACATTAAGCCATAAACATGTTAGTGCAATTAACCTCAGCACTCAGACAAAAGCAGAGTGTCATGAAGTCACTCTGCAGATAATTCACCCAAGAATGGAAAAAAACAAAACGACAACACCTCAAACCGAGTGTGCTCAGACAGGCAACACCCAAACAGGCGACATCCATCACACACTAGTTCCACTCCATGCTCTCTGGTTTCACTCTTTATCACGACCACACTCCCACAGCAGACGCCCCCACTATCCCCCACCATGCTGAGTCGGTCCGTCTACGTGGTACCTTGTTGTATCAAGAACCACCAGTGGTCGACTGACTTCCGTGTGGTGCTGCAGGCCCGCCAGCAGGGGGTTCACCTGCTCACATCTCCTCTCATCTGAGCTAGTCTGAGCTCTGCTAACACAAACCCACACCATACACGTACACAGACTCTTGATTTACTTTCACCTTCACTGAATAATTGGTACAAATGTGTTCCCCTTACGACCATAAATCAAGCAAAATGAACATCCAATACATTATTCTGCAGTAATGCAATAATGATATGATACTTTATTGATCACGAACCTGCATCTTCCAGTGAAGGCTGGTGTATCTAATCACTATAATATACTGTATCTATTTACCATGGGAAATAACCTTGGTACTATACCATTAAGTATGATGGATTGCTTATTGTAAAACACTGTGTGGACAAGTTTGATCAAAGTAGACTTTGACATTTGGATGCCTGTAGAAGCTAAAACCACTCACATTGTTATTGTCTGTATATGTGTTAGCCCTGAGATTTACTGGAGCCCTGTCCAGGGTCTTTGTTTGCCTCTCACCCAGTGCATGCTGGGATAGGCTCCAGTCTTACCATGACCCTCAACAGGTGTAGAAAACAGATACAGACTTATCAGGGAATGGGTCTGTCTGACTGGGCAGATATCTAACATGAAATATTTTTTACTAAATAGACAAAAGTTAATTTTCTTGGGGAAAAAAAACTATTATTTGAGTTTAGCACACAAAAATAAATCAGCTCATCTGCTTCATCAGGGCTGTGTGGGTGTAGTTTGACTACAACAACCCCACAACTGTCATTGCATATAGCGCTCCAGGGATGACGTATTTTGTAGGCCAACCAAGTTAGCATCGCACCGGGTTCCCTCGACAAAAAGCCAACGGGATTTTTCCATTTGGTTTTATGATTATTGCAGAAAATACGCTCTGTGGCAAACAAACGTTTATGATATTTACACGTTATTTTCAGCAAGATAGTCTTCACAAATGAACACCACTTCTATGATTTTTGTAGTGTAAAAGCAATCGCTAGAAGTAAAAAGGTAACGTTAGGCTACAAACGAACTAAACCACGGTCGCATGAGCTCGAGTATACACAACGAGGCAGTAAAGTCTCATTCAGCCACTTGTTAGCAACCACCTTGTGTGGTATTTACTGACGTATTTTATGTCGTAGAACAAAACGTTAAAATCTCTTCAGCTTGTTTTAACCACAGACCTTATTGCAGGCATCTAACTAGAAAAACCCATTCAAAAAACCCATTGACTTCCAGACGAGGGAACCGGAAGTGCTAAAATGCCAACTCATTTCCAGGTTTTAGGACTCATTCCTGAAGCACTCTATTGTGATCTGAATGTTGCTAAACTTTGATTGGTGCCCAGAAGTATGTGATGTCACCTTTTCCCTGCTGAGCCCAGCCCACTTTAAACCAGTGAGAAAAGCATGGACAAGAACTCAAAATATAGAAATCTCTCATGTGAAAGAACCAAAACTGTTCTGACTGCAGCGGGAAACTGTGTGTTCATGTAGGACCCCATTGCTCATGATAAGAAGCTGACCTCTGCAACTAGTGATGCGACACAGTGTTTATTTGGTGTTTTGCGGGGCCAAGTTATTGAATATCTAACATAGAGAATTCAAGAATACCTACTGATGTAGATAAGGAATGCAAACTAGTTATTAACGTGATTAACCTTTCCTCAGAACTGTAACAGCCACTGAAAGCCAAGCAAGAACTTGTCTTTGTCCCTCTTGTGATAAAGTTTTTATCTTGACATTATGAGAGAAACTGTGTGTGTGTGTGTGTGTGTAACCCCTGAACTCACCCTAGTGAGGACTCCCAGATGTTGAACTCACTGCTGAAGTCCAGACTGGGCAGCAGGTCATGAGGAAACTCCAGCTCGTCCTGGTCTCCAGCTACACTTCTTCTGTCCTCCACTCCGGTGATGACTGGGACGTCTGGCAGCAACGGTAGAGACAGCAGACTCTGGCTGGTCGAGGCTTCGGTCAGAAGCGCTCTGTCGTCCCTCTGGGTCAAACTCTCAGCTGCAGCCTGTTGGACAGCATCACATAAACGTAGTGAGCTACTGCACATACTGGAGTCTCCGCTGCTGCACTATAACATGTGATAGAGTGTGTAGTTAAACAAGTGTGAGCATGTTGCGGGCAAACATGGGAACGCCTACTCATTCAACCCTTAAGGGCAAATGTCACCAACAAATAACTACACCCACGTGTTAAACTATTAGGTGTGAAGTGTTGTATTTATAGTGATGCGTAGGTCATAGTGACTGGAGCCTTATCTTTGTCTCTCAGCTTGCTTTTCTTATACAATTACTGAGATTAAAGGATTATTTCCTGCATTAAAACCTAGAATTTATAACTCTCAGCTTTGTTTGCACTGCGCTCTTGAGCATCAAAAAAGCAGCTACTTAACTTAACTGTATATTATTGCAGTTGTTAGTTAGAAACACCTCACAAGGAAGTATGTCAGGATAAAACATTTTACCCAGCGAGTAAGAATAATCATTAAAGACAAACCAGTTCTGCTGGATGTGACAAGTATAATCAGACATGTGGTTTAATCATTGTCTACAGCAGTGGTTGCCAACCTTTATGGCTTGTGACTAAACTTGAAACTATTGATTAATCGATGAGTCTATTGACAGAAAATTAATCGTCAACTCTTTTGATAATTTAGCAAGTCATTTTTCAAGCAAAAATGAAGATCTCTGGGTTTGAACAGTTGGTTGGACAAGAGAAAACAAGAGAGGAGGTTGATTTTTCACTATTTTCTGACATTTTAAGGACCAAACAATTGCTAAAGAAAATTATCAGCAAAGTAATTGATAATTAAAATAAGTTACAGACCCTTTTATAAGAACCTGAGGCAAAAAGGGATTTTTACATCCACATATTTTTTTTTTTTTAATACATTTTATAAGCCTGAAGAAGTCAAAATATCCAGTATTTTACAGGAAAATTGTCATTATAAACTAATTTTAGATGATGAATGATTTTTTCATATTGCCTAAAATCATCTCATGACCCTTAAGATCTATCTTGTGACTCCTTGGGGGCTCCTGGTACCCAGGTTGGGAACCACTGGTCTGGAGTATATCATTTAGATGATATTTCCAGTCTTTAATTCATTCCTTCATCATGAGTAAATAATTAAGATGTAGAAGAAACGAATGCATTTAAAATGTGACTTAATCTGGCTTGAAATCTCATATGTAGCCAGAACATGGAGCACTTGGCTTTAGCTGTTTTTCCTTTCTGTCTGTCCCACTATTTGACAGACAGTCCGAATCCAACCACAGCCCCTCACCACAACACTTGGCTGTGGCATCATGTTGCAGCAGCATTGCTCTCACAACACACAACGCTCAACTGTGGAATTCCTCCCACGTTGGCCGCCTCAGTTTACGGCGGGGAAAGTTTCCACTATTTCACCGAAACTCAGATGTAAACTGAGGTGTGCAGGTGTAAATGTGAACTTGTGCAGACACATAAAAACATGTGCAGATATTAACGCAGCCATTTAACACTCAGTATGTCTGGAACATGTGAGCTGTTTCTTACAGAGAATTAGTTGATTTAACGGTGTGAGTACAGAAGGATAAAACGCCACTGTGGTGATGTTCTCCATCGAGGATCGGCTGAGATTCAGAATTGAATCCGTTCATTCATTATTTATGAACCAGTCGTAGACAGCATGGCTGCACACAAGCAGTAGAGGTGACTATCACAGCTCACAGGCGGAGACAAGTATAGGCTATGTACATTTAATTTGTACCTGTTGTACAGCTTACTATTACATTGATGTAGTAAAACATTTAGTTTTTACCTGTTGTACATGTTATTACTACATTAATGTAGTAAAACCTTTAGTTTTTACAGCTTATTACATTAATGTAGTAAAACATTCAGTTTTTACCTGTTGTACATGTTATTATTACATAAATGTAGTAAAACCTTTAGTTTTTACAACTTATTGTTACATTAATGTAGTAAAACATTTAGTTTTTACAGCTTATTGTTACATTAATGTAGTAAAACATTTAGTTTTTACCTGTTGTACATGTTATTATTACATTAATGTAGTAAAACATTTAGTTTTTACCTGTTGTACAGGTTATTATTATATTAATGTAGTAAATCCTTTAGTTTTTACAGCTTATTGTTACATTAATGTAGTAAAACATTTAGTTTTTACAGCTTATTATTACATTAATGTAGTAAAACATTTAGTTTTTACCTGTTGTACATGTTATTATTACATAAATGTAGTAAAATCCTTAGTTTTTACAGCTTATTGTTACATTAATGTAGTAAAACATTTAGTTTTTACAGCTTATTGTTACATTAATGTAGTAAAACATTTAGTTTTTACCTGTTGTACATGTTATTATTACATAAATGTAGTAAAATCCTTAGTTTTTACAGCTTATTATTACATTAATGTAGTAAAACATTTAGTTTTTACCTGTTGTACATGTTATTATTACATTAATGTAGTAAAACCTTTAGTTTTTACCTGTTGTACAGGTTATTATTATATTAATGTAGTAAATCCTTTAGTTTTTTACAGCTTATTGTTACATTAATGTAGTAAAACATTTAGTTTTTACAGCTTATTATTACATTAATGTAGTAAAACATTTAGTTTTTACCTGTTGTACAGGTTATTATTACATTAATGTAGTAAAACCTTTAGTTTTTACCTGTTGTATAGGTTATTATTACTGTAATGTAGTAAAACCTTTAGTTTTTTACCTGTTGTACAGGTTATTATTACTGTAATGTAGTAAAATCTTTAGTTTTTACAGGTTATTATTACTGTAATGTAGTAAAACATTTAGTTTTTACCTGTTGTACAGGTTATTATTACTGTAATGTAGTAAAACATTTAGTTTTTACCTGTTGTACAGGTTATTATTACTGTAATGTAGTAAAACATTTAGTTTTTACAGGTTATTATTCCTTTGATGTAGTAAAACATTTAGTTTTTACCTGTTGTACAGGTTATTATTACTTTAACCTAGTAAAACACGTAGTTTCTCCCCGGGCGCTCCTAAAATGCTTAGGTTCGGTTAAATGCAGAGGTCAAATTTTGTGTATGTATATGACAAATGTAATAAAGTTAAAGTTTTTTTAAGTTTAAGTTCAAATTAAAATGTTGCACTCCCCCTTCAAGATGGACTACAAAATGCCACCTCTCACCTCAGCGGTGTGCTTACTGGATAAGGATACTTGAGCAGGTTACCAAGTAAAGCTGTGTGTGTAATGGGGAGGCTCTGAGTCACTGGCCTCACCTGTGTCACCACTACAAAGAGCCTCTTTTGTGTGTGACACATTCAGCCCAGATGGAGGACATGAATGTTGCTCGCACGAACACAAGAATAAAAAATCTTGACTGAACTGGGCCTTTAAAACTCATTTTAGAAGAATGTTACCCAATTATGTAGCCTCTCTCTTCCCAGCTGCGTTTGCAAAGCTCAAGCAATATTGGGTTATTTTTAAATGTACTAAATTAGACTACTCCTGCTAGTAAATGTTCGGTTGCAGAAAAAAAACATAAGAGAACATAAAACATTAAAGAACGACAGAGTGAAAGAAACCAAAAAAAAGTGCTGCTGCAGGTGTCACTCTGAATGCCTGTGATCTCATTTTCTGTGCTAATGTTACAAAAACACCTCCACAGTCGTGCACGAAGACACAAACACAGTTTTATCATGAGACGGCTGTATGTTGACGTGTCTTGGGTTTCCTGTTTCCTGCCTGAACTTTGCCATTAAGACCAGATAATGTCAACCAGAAAAAAAAAGAATAACAAGGATGTGGCACAGCATGTCCAAGTTTACAGCCAACACTCATTCACCGTATCATTGGCCATTGTATGAAGAAGTGGAAAGCTCAGTGGGGTGGAAAAGCACAGCCCTTGTTTCAGATAGTTTGACCCCCACATAGAAATCACTGTCTGTTACTAATTAACCCGCAGGAACAAAACAGAAAGCAAGCTGAGGTTGCCTGGAAACTGCTTCTTGTCCAACAGTCATTAAGTTCTACTTACTGTTAATTCAATCTGTCAGGGGCCCATGTGCCAACACAACTTTAATGCTTTACACATGACTGTAAACAGAGAGGAGGCAGTAAAGTAGAACACACTTAACAGAAACACACATTTAACACTCTTTCTATCAAGTTTCATCCCGTCATTCATCCCCGTGATGCACTTACCCAGCAGTGTTTGCTCCACTGTGCTGAAGGTGACTCTACAGTGCAGTGCAGCAGCTCCTCTGCTACCCCTCTACCTTGCTCACTGTACAGGCAGCCTCTGCAGGGCTCTGTGTTTTGAAGGGGGACGACACAAACATGCTGCAACACATGCTGCTGACGCTCCCTCTCCTCTCTTGTACTGACTCAGCTAACTTCCTCCTCCTCTCCACAGCCCTGTCCTGTCCTCTCTTCTTCTTCTGCTGCTGCTGCTGCCGCTCCCCTGTTAAATTTCCATGAGCCTCCTCCTCAGGCTCCAGAAACACTACACTACCACGCACTGACAAACACAGTGCGTTTCTGCTACTGACTTGACTGGGTTAGCCAAAGGGAAGTGCTGAGAAATCTCCTCCCCCCTCTCTACTGTATACTCTTTCCACTCAGCTCTCTTTCTATTCCCTCCTCTTCCTCTGTCAAACCTTCCCTCTTTTCTTTCTTCCTTCCCTATCCACCTCTGCTCCTGCCTCCTCCCCTACTTTCTCTATTGCTGCTGTGTCTCTCTGGCTGGTTGCATTGCCTGACTGACAGTGCCTCTGCAGGTGAATGCTGGGAATTAGGCCAAGGGTCGGGCCTGCGGTGACCCCCTGAGAGAGGATCAGGTTGCACTTCAAGAAGCTTCGGTTACATACACACATCGGACACATATACACAACATCCTCCTGCATTATAAAAGCTCCCACTTCATCCAACTTTGACCTCTGAGTGTTGCTAAGGTGTGACATCATATGTACACATGGACATGACAGCTATGGTAATCCGTTTTATTAACTAAGCTCTGTAATTCAGGGTTTGACGAATCAAACCTGAATTACAGATATCTGCAGTGATGTCACTGAAAATGACTTGTCACACACCCTAAATAAAAATCGCAGATATCTGTAATTCAGAGCATTTGAAAAGTGTTAGCAGCAGCTTCTGCTGTTGTGGATAGGATAGTTATAAAAATGCCATGAAATAGAAAGAGCTTATCATCAAGGAATTTGTGGCAAACGAAAGCTTCGCTCACCAGAGAGTTGTGGTAGTTATTGTCTCCAGACACACTGTGGCAGTGCAGTGCTATATTATGTTTGAATAGATTCCGCCTCCCACCTGCCATTGCTTCTGACGTGATTACAGATATCTGCAACGTCGTTTTGCCTAATCAAAACTCGAATTCAAGATATCTGTAATTACATTTTGAGTTGGCAGAATGAAAGTTAAAGATATTGCCAAATGATATATCTAGTAGTTTGAATCTTACTAGTCAAAATGTAATTACAGATATCTAAAATTAGAGTTTTGCCTAGACAAAATGAAATTACAGATATCTTGAATTACAGCTTTGACTACTAGGCAAAATTACGTTGCAGATATCTGTAATGAATATGAAGTCTAGCTACTAAATGTTAAAATGGCTTTCCATATGACAGCATCTTCTCTTTGATGCCTAATTAACACACTTAATTTCATTGGATATTAAGTCAACCACAATATAAGTCGGCCTATTATCTGCTGTGTATTTTTGTGACCTTTCTTTCATTTAATGGGAAAACACACAACCAGGTCACAAAACCAGACGAGGGTAGTAAAAGAGCGTTGCAGTCAAAAGGAATCACAAGCCTCTGGAGGATGCATTTTCCAAAGTCATGCACATTTGGCTATGTTGTCAAAAGGAATAAAAATAAACCACGTATGACTGGCTTATTGCAGCACACCTGTTTACCGTGTTCACGAGAAGAGTCCATATGAATATCTTGTGGTATTCACAACCTCATAAGTGGAAAGTTTCTGAAAGCTCAGAGTTGACCAGTTGTGACGTGTTTGTTGACGTTATCAGAAATGGTGGAGGCCATGGAAGTTCATTTTTCAGTACATAATAAGTTAATATATTGTAATTTTAGTCGTATATTGTAATTCTTTGTAATTTTATAATATGTCTGAGGAAAAAGTTGATATTCCCAATGGCCTCATCTTTTTCCTCTGTCATTATGCCTTTGCATTCACTGCATTATGTTACCCACTTGCTAAATTGTTAGCCTCTGTGGCTTCTAGATGCCGACAGTAACGTTAATATTGCCGTTGCTTAGTAGCAGTGTTCTCACGACTTAACCACTTGAACGCAAAGCATATCGTGTACCCGACTTCCCATGTTATAAACACAAGCTCAGGAGTTTCATTTGAAGGCACCAATTTTCCAAAGTCATGCACATTTGACTAGCCTATGTTGTCAAAAGGTATACAAATAAACCACATCTTACTGGCTGCAGCACACCTGTATAGCCCATAGACTGTATAGATGGATGAACAACTCGCTCCACTTTCTCCCACTGTACAAAAGTCAAGCCAGAATATCAATGAAAATGTCCCAGCCTCAGGAGCTGCCATGACGTCTCACCCCCTTTTTATAGCATCAATAATTAAATTTATTTATTTATGACCTATACTGCAGCCAGCCACCAGGGGGCGATTGAGGTGTTTTGGCTTCACTTTTGGGGAGCTGTCATGCCTGAAATGATACTGACATGAGGTATAAGAAGTTTGAAATCTGTTCATTTCCAACATTTGGCACTTTAAAAGTAAGAACTTCAGTATAATTGCTTTGCTTTTCATAATAAAAGTTGTAATCAACAGGCACAGTTGCACTATGTCTGTTCCCTTTTTAAGGTAGGCCTACGATTATGTACGCACTGTGATTTTGTTTCAAAATATCAACAGCAAATAGGGAGGAAATTTGGGTATTTTAGGTGCACTATTGAGCACCATGACAAAACCAGCAGGAGTATTTTTATGGTTTCACATTTACTGGGAAAAGATGTATTAAATATCTAACCCACCAGTAAATATTCTCTCAGGCTTTCACACACTCTCTCTCTCACACACACTAATATTGTACCTGTATGGAGTCATTTTGACTTTCCTCAGGTGGAAACAGAACAACATTTTCTGGTTCTTCTTCTGGCTGTAATAGGGAATGAAAGAGTTCAATAAGAGATCTTTAAAGGGAAAACCCACTGTACAGTATACAGCAGTAGTGGTATGCGCTGAAAACAAATCACTTGTTTTTTTAAGGCAAATGCAACAATGTTAAGCCACTCTGCAATCACATCTAATGAGGTCCAGCGCATGGGTTGTAAAGTCTATATAGCTCATGAGACAAATGTTTATGTTAATCCTATTAAGATAATCCTGAATTCCACTGCTGAAGTCCTGTCACATGTGGAAATTACTGGTTTTCTATAGCTGTCTTTTTCTAAATTACAAAACACACAATTACAGCAAAATTGATTTTTTAAAACAAACTAATTGCAACAATAACTGCAAGAAAGCAAGCTTGGACGTATCAGGGTTTGTAGCGGTAAACACAGATCATGGCATAAACATCTAATATTTACCTTTACCTCTGCTTTACAACCACGAAATAGAACAAGGAGTGTTATCTATTAGACAAGCCTCAATTAAGCATGGGAATGTACACAAAGCTCCATGCACATCCCATGTGTTTTACTGAAGCCAACGGTTAGTAACCATGCGAGCCTGTGTTAGTTTTGTTAGTCCTCCGTGCACATTCTAGGTATGTGTAGCAGCACGGGGGCAGCAAGTAGCAATCCCAGCGAGTTTGCTCTTACCAACGCCTGAGTGGTGCTGCTCTCGTTCCCCATGGCTCAGCCAGCTGCAGGGCCACAACTGCCCAAACCAACAGCCTCTCGCATCAGCTGGCTGAAAGACACCGGCACAGAAGGACCATCAGCGTACGACTACTCCCAGTGAGACACAGAGTGAACAGGGGCTATGTGTAGTCTCTCTGTAGTCACATATTCTGCAGGATTAGAGACCTCTGGTATGAGGTTGAACTAGCAGGGAGGGAGAATGGTTAAATGTGTGTCTTGTTTTAGAGATTAGGGATGCAAGACCTCCCTCCACGACCAAAGTGCAGGCTTTACCTCTGCTGATGTGGGGTTTAAAAAGCAGGAACAGCATCCTCACAGCATCTTGTAATCATAAAAGTTGATTCCAGAGATTACTTTAAGGATACGTTAGACAAATTCATCTCCAACAGGCCCATTCTGGTCTGGATTACCTCAAACAAATGGCATTGCCTCCTAGAATAAAAACATCTTCACATGCAGTTGGTCACATTGTGCTTGTTGTGCATGTAATGCGACTGAGTGACTGTAGCATACTGACACACTGACTGAGGCTCAGTAAAGTAATCCTCCTGTGGTAAATAACAGATTGCGGTGTCTCTTTCAGCCTGTTAACGAACACGAGGTAGAGTCGAGGCTGTTGAAATCATCCGGGAGCATCTCAAAATTAGTTATTTTAATTATTTGAAGAACAGCTTTTAACCTTGGACTGATTTTATATCAAATACAGGTAGAATCGCTTCAATCAAATATTCTCTGACAATCATCTTTCGTCCTCATTTCTCTGTTGTATGAACTGCAGCTGAGCGGTAAACAGTCGTGCTAACAGAAGTGTTGTTTGTGCATTCCTCATATATGACTGCAGGGACTGTACTGTGTATAGTCAGAAAGCACTGACCTGAATATGCAAGACTTTATAAATAGAGATCTGCCTGTGCACTGCTGTTATGACTTTATTCCAGTCGTGTGCACAATTTCTCATGCACACTAATGCAATTACAAATTTCCCATGACTATCCCATTTGGAAATTGAATATCTGGATTTCCCCGTATATCTTATTGCCTGCTTGCTATTTGTGTGAATGGGGTGTAATTTCAGCCCTCAAACTGTGGACGCGTGTGCTCTTTAGCTGGCGGTGGTGTTTCAAGGCTTTTTGGCAGCACAGAGAGCCACGGGGGCAAATCATATGATCAGACTGCTGCCAGGTCTCTTCTCACCTCATCTTGGCTTGTCGATCATTCAACATGAGCCATCGTTTGAGGTCTTGAGGTTTGGATGAGCACCGTGTGTCTTTGCTTAGACACCTACAATATGAGGTTACTGTTTCCTGCCCTGTATGTGACCCCTCCACTTGCACAAGAACACCAGCAGGAACACAACCTCAAAACCATACAGAATGATGTATTTCTAAATATTTTTAAAACAATCCAATATAGTATTTCTCAGATAATGCACATAATTTCAGCAAGGTAAGAGAGCGAGGAAAGCAGGTGTAAATACTGTATAGTAGATGAAGTTGTGCTTTATTCGTCCATCTGGTCAAGGTAACTATAGTAAATACACTGAAATCATCCTACAACATCAGACCAGATGATAATAAAAGCAAAACAAAGTCACACAAATTTCAACAAAAGCGTTCACAATTCCATTTACCCTGTGTTCCTCAATTTCCATACTATCAACCAAACAAATTCCCCAAATCTGTGCATTGCTGTAACTCATGAACTACTCACCACCGCAACCAAAACACTCTTCAAGTTTTAGACAAACCCAAATCCAGTCTGTGTTTACTGTCAGACTCGAGGCCAGTGTTTGTTTGTTTCTGTCCTCTCCTCTGAAGGAGCCCCGGTCCCTCTGTTGCTATTTTAGTATTGCACGCTGAGTGGGAGGAGAGGACAGGGGGTGGACACAGGACAGGGACAGAAGAGGGGACGGGACCGAACTGGAGCTGAGGAAGCCATGTCTGCTTAGGGTGGTAATGGGGGGGTCAGGAGGCCTGGCAGTGAGCTGGAGGGGACGCTCTACTAAGGTAACACTGTAAACAAACAGGCACACTACATGGACAGAAGATGCTCTTTCAGTGCTTCTCTTCTGTCCATTTGGCAGTGATTGACATGAGTTCAAACACACTCACACAGGCACAAACCTGCTCTAACAAAACCACCAATGGCAAGAACAACAAAGCAACCATGCAAGCAGGACGGAGGGTTTGAAATATATTTTTGGATCCTGTTTTATCTGCAATCATGACAGGCCATCTTCAGCTGAGAGTGCCCAGTCTGTGGGCTTATTATCATCCCTATAAATAGCACTGATTTGATCAGCTCAGTATACTTTAAACACGTGTTCCCTTGCAGGTTTCTCAACTGTCATGCAGTGGTTCGTCTAAATGAATCCAACACATGCACATGCTCTTGTGTCTTCCATCTTTCTCCACTACAATCAGCATCACCCCTGTCATTCTTATACTCCTCCCTTCCTTCCTCACCGTCTCCACAGCTCCTTTTCCTTGCTGTCATCGCCCCTCCTCCAACACTACACCTTCTCTCTCTCTGAGTAAAGCCTCTTGACCAGTAAAGCCTGTTCCATCTCCATCTCTCTGTCTGTTCACACAGACAGGCATAGATGATGCTACACTGCAGGCAGCCTCTCTGCTCAGCATCCCTCCCTCTCCTCTCTGTTTACCTGTCTGTGTGAGATTCCAATGCAGCTCCCCATCTTGTATTCCATGTCCTCCTCTGGTGAAGTGACTCTGGCACTACACGGCTTGCAGAGCACCTTTCTGCAGAACTGCATCGTTATCGGTCAGAAGCTGAGAGCATCACCAGGGCAGGCAGGCAGATCTCTGCTGGAGCTTGTGCACGCCTCAGTCTGGATGAGTGTGTGCCTCAGTGACTAATAAACGCTCTGCACTGCATTGCCCGAGGTGCGCCTGTGACATATACTTTCATGCCATTGTTATATAAAAAATCTACATTACATAAGAACCGAATGAAATGAGTGTGAGAAAAGGGAGCTTCTCTTCAGCCTCATATGCAGCTTAGCCTCACATCACTGCACACGGGTGTGACTGACTGACTGAAGCACTGCTTTGGAGGGAAAAAACGCTCAGAGAGGGAGAGAGGAAGAGATGGGGAGGCTGCATAAAGGGGTGCCTGTGCCTTTAAAAGACCCAGGAGAAGGCAAGGATGATAGTTATACATCATCATGATGAGAATGCACGATATCATATCACGATATGTGTTCATCCAACTACAGCTGATCAAAGTGAAGTTCACTGAGTCAAAATAGGGCAGAATGCATTTCATGTTTTGCTTTTGATCCCGTACAATTTCTGCCCACATTGTACAAATATGTAAGGCTTACATATTACAACGACAGCAGAAACATGGATGCTGCAAAATTGCAAAATCTTACAAAGTCAAAATATCTCTTAATATAAGACACAGTCACCTAAGCTGTATTAATATGCTGTATGCCTCACTGTGTGGAAGTGACTAGGAACATTCTTTTAAGTGTAAGGCAATATCAGTCTTGACTTAAACATTGCTTTCCTAACTTTGTAAAGTAAAATGTGACCAATTAACACATAGATATAAATTAATTGAATTGTTCTTTATCATTAAATTGATAAATCAGCGACTTGGTGGAAAATCTTCAAAATTAACACGAATTACAATTCATGTGTAAACATTTTTAATGCAGCAACAAATTGGTCAAAACGCAAACAGAAATTAAAATTGCCTGATATCTGATCCAGTACGGGTGCATCCCTAGACAAAATACTACTTTTGAGCATTACAGGCTTATTATGATGCTAAGATCTTCCTAATTCTAGTGAGACATAGCTCAAAATGGGTTTTCCCTGCTAATTTCAAGACTTCTTTTTATTTTGAAAGGCCTAAATATTACATCTTATTTCAAGAAATATTACCAAGAGAATTTTCACTTGTTCTATTGGCAGATTTTTTTATAATAAAAAATAATAATAATACATTTTATTTAGCGGCGCCTTTCTGGACACCTTACAAGGATCAGTTTAAACATATACAGATAAAACAAATAAAAACAACAGGACATGACGGAGACATATTTGTACAGACACATAGGATGGGTGCTGATGAGTACTATAGAGAGTAGGCCAGTTTAAACAGGTGGGTTTTGAGGAGGGATTTGAATGATGTGATATTGTCAGACTGCCGGATGTGTGGGGGGAGTGAGTTCCATAGCCTGGGAGCAGAGCAGCTGAACACCCTAGCTCCCATGGTGCTGAGGCGTGAGGTGGGGGTGGTCAGAAGTCCGGCTGACGATGAGCGGAGGGAACGGGAGGGGGTGTACTCCTGAAGGAGGTCTGTGAGGTTGGTGGGGGCGAGGTTATTACATGTGAAAACACCTTGTACTCATTGTTTTTTTAAACTTCTTTTTAGAGTGGATTCTTTTCCAGTGTTCCCAACATATCACAAGACTCAGTTGAACTACCTACATTAGTTTTTTCTTGGAAATGAAAATTACACAATTAAGATTACAGCAATAAAGGTATGAATTTTTGGGACTTTCAAATTGCCTCTACCTATTTGTCATCATTGAGGAGCAAAACAACGATGAACATGCCGGCAAATGTTCTGCACAACAGCACTACTTTGTGCTTTGTTTTTTTTTTTTTTGTATACAAGTATGTAGTAATAATGTATGAATCCCAAAATAGCCCATAAAATAAGGAATAATCCCACAACATTATCATATTCAATATGTAAGGGATAATGTACAGTGAGCCGGTCATTGTTGTGAAAGGCCGCGTCAGGGTCTTGCATCGCCCTGAAGGGGTTTCTTTCAAAACAATGACCTGCTAGCTGTACATTATCCTGCTTATGACACGGCTACTTACTTAAGAAATCAACAATTTTACACAAAAACTGTCCGCCAGAATCCGACATCAGAACTGCGCCCTTAGCAACTTTCTGTTATACATAGCAACGGTCTGCTATAAAGAAATAATAGACCATAGAACGCCATGATTGACCAATCAGAATCAAGTATTCAACAAAGTTGCGTAATAATAATAATTATTAGTTATTCTCAGACGGATATCACATTTGTTCTGTGTAAAGGTGCGTGTGTACAGTAGTGCAGAAGTGGTACTGTCTCGGGCACTGAAACGGGGGAGATGGAGACAGACAGAAGAGCATGTCAACCTGCTGCGCTGCGCTGCTCCGTGAAGCTTCGAATAGCTTTGAATATTTCTCACCGAAGCTTCGAAGCCCCAAAAAAAATGGTATTGAGGTCAGCCCTACACTACACCATAAACAAATAGAAAGCCTAAACACAGAATACCTTGATTGGTGGAAAAGCAGTGTATATAGTAGCTAGGGTTAAGGTACACACACAATTTTCAAGAGTAAAGTTTCACTTCACCGCGCACATCGTCACACCAGGCCAGAGCTAGTTTGTATTCGTTCAATCCCAAATTTAACGTATGTTTAAAGTTGTGCTTCATTGTTACTGTAAGGCAGTAGCTTGTGGCCCCTTAAAATGAAGCAATCTCTACTTGTGACCCATTGTCACCAGTTGCATGTATGTGGGTAATAACTAGGTCATGGGTCATTGGGACTAAATGCACACATGCTGTTTGTTCTCCGTCTTTCAGAGAACTTCACAACACTTTTACATATTTAATGCATGAGGTTGATCAGTTAAACCCAGGTTTTATCAACCCACATATCAAACCATTCAAACAGCATGCTCTCATATTCCATATGAATAAATTAAAACAGTACGAGCTTTCTCTTCTTTCTCTTTTATTATTCAAACTTCTAAAAACAGTAACAAGTAGAAATTAAAACAAAATGTGTGACTGAGTAATAAGGATCTCAAGTCACTATGATATGTTTTTACAAGAGTGACCTACACTGGACATTTTTACCTTTACAAATTTCAAACAATTTGCTTTTATTTTTTAGAAATTTAAAAAAAACAGTGACACACCTAAAAACAATGTCTGGTTTCAGCTAACATAAAGTGCCAGGGTCCATCACTCATTCTGCGTGTTTGGAGGATGAATCATTGTGTCACTGATGTCGAAGGCTTCTACGAGCTCCTGTTGGAACAATAAAATCATGATCAAAGACGCAAAAGACGATTATTTTATGTAGGTCTTGTATTGTTGCTAGATGAAGTCCTCTGTGTTCAGGCCAAAACTCACTAACCTTCCATATTTTTGGGCTGATAGAGACGATGCACTGTTTACGGCTGCATGATCCTCCAGCTTCCACCTCTCCCTCCTCTACAGGCGCTAAGACATGAAAACACACAACACCGGTAAAATAATTTGCCTAAAGACATTTCCTTGCAGTCAGAATAATACAACAAAATGTTACATCTACTCACCTATACAAGGCAATTTATCACTATCCATGTACATCCGTGCCAACCCATCCTGAAACACAAACATTGTCACGCATGTTAACAGCCACCAGAGGGCAGACAAGCTCAGTTTAAAACAAACCTCAGCAGAGAGAGCTCACCCTGATTAGAAACGACATGTGGAAAATGTTCTCAACTGTCCGGGAAAACGAGGTGGGGTCGACGACGAACTCGTAATACGATATCGGTGATGTTGCTGCGACAGAAACAAAGACACGTGAGAAAATAATAATTACACAATGATGAAATGTCCGTGAGGTCGTATTTTTAAACTCACGCTCATCTTGGTAATAACTCTTCAGGTATCCCAGGATCCTTTCCACCTCTTTCTCTGTCGCTTCTTGATGGGATGACTCCATTCTCTTCAGCTGACAGGCGACATTAACATGATGCAGTAAGTCATCAAAACCCTCTCAGACAAGATGCGCAAGACTGCATTTATATTTAAGGGTATCTTAGATTCTTTCTTATCTGACACATTACTCACACTCATAGCTGCACATGCATGTAGATAACTGAAGCCGCGGAAGTGTAAGTTTAGGTACCTGAGTAGGCATTATCCTTTTGGCTTCCTTGCTAGGTGCCTTCCTTTGCCGTTCTATCTTCTGCTTCGGAGGAGGCGGCTCTGCGTGGAACGAACCCATCCTTATGAAAAGAATCACAGGAATGAAAAAGACAGAAAATAGTGCTGCGGGACAGTAATAAACCAGGGACAATGCAATGCATAATAGTAATAATGAACCTGTTTAAACTTAGCTTGTCGTCTAAGCAGTGATGTAGTGCAGGGTATATGCAGGTACTTCTAAATCCCAGCTGATGCGCGTCTTTGTTATACATTGTTTGAGGGAACTATAACATGAGATAACTGGATGCAACCGTCACTAACGATAAGATGCTAGTGTAGCTCCTCAGGGATTGAAGCTGTTATTTTTCCATTTTGACCATCTAACCGGTGACAACACATTAGTTAAGGTTGTAAGAACTATGGCTGTTTGTTGTTGTTGCTTTTGTTTACCGAATTGTAATTTTATGGGCAATTTTAGTTTGGATGATAAAACTAAGACAGCTAATATGCTAACGTCAGTTGTCACTTGTTTCCGCGGTAGATATTCCGTTATTCTGCAGGCTGATGGAGATACCACACTTTTTTTCCGCACTACAACTGGCAACTTGATCGCTGACGACACACAGATACCACGCGATACCAACGTTGTTACACGTACAAGCCTTGTTATAAGTGGGAACTAAACGTCAGATGTTTTACACAGAGATAAACAAAACATTCATTTTTGACCCGTTAAAATATGTTTAAATGATTAATTCAGAATCATAATAATTATTTCAGGTAAAGCAATACCTTTATTTGACACCTTTCTAAAAGCTCTGTGGATGCATTTTTTTTTTTATTATTCGTCTACATGAAAATGTTATCAATAAGACCTTTAATGTGTACTCCCACTTGTGATTTTTAATTAGAGAATGACAACAAACTGCGACTTTGTCGACTTGCAAAATTATCTTTTAAATTGACAAACATCATATGTGTGATTCATGGCACAATTCAATACAAATCAGATCAAAATGATATTTATCTCTCTCCGTTGACGACCGTTAATATTTATTCCAAAATAAGGTCCCATGGGGTCCACCTAAAGGGGCGGGACTTAGGATCTCTATAGGCAGGCAAATGCCCTGGCACTGAAGTCCCAGCTGACTCCTAACACACTGAGATACTCACATGTAGTGGAAGGACGGCGCTGCCCTGAAACAGCACTGTGCTCTCTGGGCCACTCGGTGCCAAGCATCCTGGGGCAGGTAGCCATCGACTGCTCCTCCATTGTGCTGCTCATCCTCCCCGTCCTCTAGCCGGTTGAGACCCATGAAGGACAGCTGCCAAAGAAGAAGAGAGATCGCCACATGACCACTGCAACGTATACTGCCTTGGTACTCGCATTACAAACATATTCAGATGTTCTATATTGCTTATTGTTATAACTTAGTCATGCTGCTTTCTATGTC
Source organism: Sebastes umbrosus (assembly GCF_015220745.1). NCBI lineage: Eukaryota > Metazoa > Chordata > Actinopteri > Perciformes > Sebastidae > Sebastes > Sebastes umbrosus. The sequence continues at coordinate 15,997,616 of NC_051278.1, read as the reverse complement.
TTATGTTTGTCTCTCTCTGCGTTGTAATTGAAAAACCCTTCTCCCCAGTCTTATGACAAAACCAAAGGAAGGGACTTATTGAAATTGAAGTATGAAATACTGCAGAGAATGAAATCTGGCACATTTTTCTGTGTGCTTAACACGCCCAACCAACATTTTATGTACGCAGTTATCATGTGTATAAACAATAAACTCACTCACAAGGTGCTCAGCAAAAGCAGTGGGATCGAAAGCAGTGCCCTCGGCGAACAGCTGGCTGGCTTTCTCCTTTCCCAGATCTGTGGCCACAACGAGGAGCTGGGCGTCCAGAGCTGCTTCTCTCGTCTGCCGGACTGCCAGGGATCACAGCGAAAGCAAACTGACCAAAATGTAGGGCTAAGTGATGACGACGATACGCGATTCAGGTATGAATTGTTACTCTGGATACTGCAAATATAACATCACACTATGTGTAAATCAGGATCAGGCACGGGGAGAACATGCAACCTGTGATGCATATTTATTTTTATTATATTTCTATTTATTTCAACACAGAAGCTAGTATTAAGAATTTGCTCCTCCACACTTTCAGTTCATTGAATGCACAACCCTGCAGTGTACTCATGCAACAGGCATAGTCACTGGATTATCATTAATCATTCAATTCAATTCATTCATCCGCTTAAATGTTTGTTAACTTCCATGTTTTGTGCCCGAGGACCCCCTTGAAAACGAGGTGGTGCACCTGAAGGGGTTTTTATCCTCTAATTGCATTTTTTAAAATGAAAAAATGAAATGAATTGCAGCGCAAATTCAACTGATTGTATCACACCTACCATCTTTAAAAAGTTTGTTGGCCTCTTCTAAAACTTCTGTGAGCTTGTTGTTGGAGGGTTTCAGCATATCTTCCCTATTCTCTGTGTTGGGAAAGACAAGGAGGAAACACATTAGTTTCAAGTTTATTTGTCATATGCATTTAAAAGTACAGTGTAAAGTAAAAATGCAATGAAATGCATTTTACCCTGGCTCTCTCTCAGCCCTTAAAATCTATAACTAGTACGGTTGATAAATACTACAATAAATAAGACAATACCTGGGAATAAAATTATAAAACAACCTAAAACATCCATAAAACAATCCACAGCTCTGCATTCATTTAGTGCTACTGTTCAGTAGTCTGCCCGCCTGCCTGAGGGCAAAAACTGTCTCTGAGGCGAGAGGTCCGAGCTCTGATGCTCTGTAGGGAGATAAGAGAAAAGACTATATGCTGGATGACTTGTGTCCTGCATGATACAAAGTGCTTTCTTCCCACTCCAGTGAGTGGTGTAAATGTCCTGTAACTGTGGTAATGGTGATCCAATAATTGTAGATGCTGTTTTCACTGTCCTCATCAGGAGTTTGTGGTCATATGATGTAATGTTGCCAAACCAGACCAGTATGCATCCAGTTAAGATGCTTTCTATGTGGACAAGTAGAAGTTGATGAGGGTTTTTGTGGACATACCATGTTTCTTTAAACACCTCAAACACCATTAAAAACATATGTGTCAACAAATCATGTTAAACAACAACAACAACAACAACAACAACAAGCTGTCCATCTGTCTTACTCACGTTGCACCGAGTTGATGAGGTCTCTGTACTTGCTCCGTATCTCTCTCCTGAGTCCCGGGTCATGGTCGTCGTCTTGCAGGTCAGCTGGGTCATAGTCCCCGTCGTCCCCGTCACTCTGTTCTCCTCTCCTCCGGCCGGCAGAGCCGTTCTGCCGGGGAGCTTCCTCATCTCCTCCTCCTCCTCCTCCTGCGGTCCTCCTCATCTTCAGCTGTTAGTGGACGAGCTGAGTGTTTTGAGAGGCAAAACACGACAATGTAAACAAAGTATGTTTGTGTTTGTGAGTGTTATAGCGGAGTCAAATACCTTCTGAAGACGATTCTTGAAGAAAATAGTATAAAAACAACCTGATTCTGGGTTCGTTTGTGAAGTTGTTTTAACGTTATTTGGGTGTAAACAACCAACAGCCGGTTTAGCCAAAGACGTTAGGGAAAGTCAAGATATATATCCGCTACTATAGTGCAAAAATGGGGAACTAACCATGGCTGACATTAGCTACTGCAAAACGGTATTTATGATAGCGTTACGTTATAGCTCAACAAAGCCTTGGTATTACTGCAAATCTAAGCTAAGATTAGTTAAAATAAGATATTCCTTTATTAATCCCGCAGTGGGGAAATTAACAGTGTACAGCAGCTAGTGCAAAAAACAAGATGCATCAGCTAACAAAGTAAAAACAAGAGCTAAACAAAGTGTAACAAAATATGAACCATTTAAATAGAAGGAAGTATAAAAATAGGAGCAGTATATACAGTATTGACAGTAAACAGACTATTAACAAAATTGCACAAGTGTAAAATGATATTGCACAGTGAGGATGAAATGAAATTCAACCTGAAATATCAGGTTATTGTCAGTTTTTTGGTGTGTAAGTGGCTATCTATCTAATACGTGGTTAACAGACATACCATATCAGCTTTAACTATATTTTAAAACCCAAACCCCTGATCAGCTATTAGCCAAACCAGAAGCAAACTTCTGCCGGGCAGGCGACTAACGCAAACACGGAAGTACTGAACAGTTAACTATCTCGTTTCATTGCATCTTTGGTCAGAGCAAACGTTAGCTTGACGTTAGCTATAGCAACAGTAGTTGTGTTAGCAACGTAGCTGAGCGTTACTAACTTGATCTATCTATCCTGTCCTGTCTAAAGGTCCCACTGACTGGAAGCAGACTCATAGCGTGCTCTGGTTGTTGTCCAAACTAGATCTGTCCATGTTTGTTTAGATATAACTTCATCATAGCTACCTGTGTGTCAGACAGAAGAAGCTGCTGCAGCAGCACCTCAGCACTGGTGACGAAGACGAAGACAGTTTCGTATTGGGACTCTCCTGTCTGAGAGGAAGGAAACTGAAATGTGCAATCAAATGTAAAACTCTACTATAATAATAATAATTATGATGATAATAATAATAATAATAATAATAATAATTATGATAATAATAATAATAATAATAATAATTATGATAATAATAATAATAATAATAATAATAATAATGATGATAATAATAATAATAATAATAATGATAATGATGATAATGATAATGATACAAATAATAATGATAATGATGATAATGATAATGATACAAATAATAATGATAATGATAATGATAATAATAATAATAATAATAATAATAATGATAATAATAATAATGATAATGATAATGATAATGATGATAATGATAAAAATAATAATGATAATAATGATAATTATAATGATAATAATAATAATAATAATGATAATGATGATAATAATAATAATTATGATAATAATAATAATAATAATAATGATAATGATAATGATAATGATGATAATGATAAAAATAATAATGATAATAATGATAATTATAATGATAATAATAATAATAATAATAATAATAATAATAATGATAATAATAATAATAATAATAATGATAATGATAATGATGATAATGATAAAAATAATAATGATAATAATGATAATTATAATGATAATAATAATAATAATAATGATAATGATGATAATAATAATTATGATAATAATAATAATAATAATGATGATGATAATAATAATAATAATAATAATAATAATAATGATAATGATGATAATGATAAAAATAATAATGATAATAATGATAATTATAATGATAATAATAATAATAATAATGATAATGATGATAATGATAAAAAATAATAATGATAATAATGATAATTATAATAATAATAATAATATAAATAATGATAATAATAACAATAATAATAATATTAATGATAACAATAATGATGATAATAATAATAATAATAATAATAATAATAATAATAATGCAACTTTAATTTAGAAAATAAGTTACTTATGCCGCACAAAAATACATGATAAAATGTCTGAAATATGTCTGAAAAAAAGTCTGAAAAATGTCTAAAACAAAAATGTCTGAAAAATGTCTGAAAAACAGTCTGAAAAATGTCTAAAACAAAAATGTCTGAAAAAAAGTCTGAAAAATGTCTAAAACAAAAAAGTCTGAAAAATGTCCTTGAAAAAAAAAGTCTGATGAAAAAAAAAGTCTGAAAATGTTGGGGAAAAGTCTGAAAAATGTCTAAAAAAAAAGTCCGAAAAATGTCCAAAGAAATAAGTTACTTATGCCACACAAAAATACATGATACAAAAAAAATCATACATCAATCTTAATTAGATTTTAGAAAATAGTAATAATTCTAAGTATGACTGCATAAAGCTCAGAGAAACGAGAAATAAAGAGCATTTGTCCGGTGAACATTGTCATTATATTGCCACATTTGAAGACAATTAGATAAACATTTAAAGTAATTATAAATCACTTCTTAACTACTACTACTAGACCTACTACTACTTAAACTGGGAACCCAGAAACCACTATGTGAAATGTGTTTGTAAACATTGTAACAGTGACATCACATTGGATAGTGATTTAGGCTAATAGACATTCATTTAAACGAAAATCTTGGAGATTGCCACTTTAACTATTTAAAAGTAAATAAACAACTATAATAGAAGACCCACAATTTAAAACTGAATATCAGATTTACAAACGTCTGACGAATATGGAACTAACTTCAGCAGCAGCCTGCAGGGCGGCAGCGGCGAGATGGACATCCGGGTCCTCAGCTCACCGGCAGGTGGCGCGCTGATGATTCAGGTCTGGTCTGACGAGAGAGAGCAGCATTTCTGAAAAATGGCCTTGGAAAAAAAAAGTCTGAAAAATGTTTTTGGAAAAAAAGTCTGATGAATAAAAATGTCTGAAAAAATGTTTGAAAAAAGTCTGAAAAAAAAGTCTGAAAAAAAAGTCTGAAAATGTACAAAAAAAATGTTTAAAAAAATGTCTAAAAGGAAAGTCAGAAAAATGTCGGGAAAAAAAAGTCCGACAAATGTCTTTAAAAAAAATTCTGAAAAATGTCCTTGGAAAAAAAAAGTCTGATAAAAAAAAATTCTGAAAAATGTCTGAAACAATGTCTGAAACAATGTCTGAAAAATGTCTGAAAAAAAAGTCAGAAAAATGTCCGAAGAAATAAAGTTTGAAAAATGTCCAAAAAAAAGTCAAAAGAATGTAAAAAAAAAAAATCTGAAAAAAGACCTTGGAAAAAAAAATCTGAAAAATGTCGGAAAAAAAGTCCGAAAAATGTCCTTGGCAAAAAAGTCTGAAAAATGTCCGAAAAAAAGTCAAAAGAATGTAAAAAAAAAAAAATCTGAAAAAAGACCTTGGAAAAAAAAGTCCGAAAAATGTCCGAAGAAATAAAGTTTGAAAAATGTCCAAAAAAAAAGACAAAAAAATTAAAAAAAACAAGCCCTTCATGTTAAACTCATTGTTTTGTTGTAACCAGAAGCGTCTTCGGATGTGTCCAACACACAACCAACTGTTAGGAATACCTTCCTTTTATACTTTAAAAAAAAATAATAATAATAAATAAATATAAATATAAGCTATTTGACAACGTTTGAAAAATTAAAACTCAAAAAAAGTCTAAATTGCCAAAAACTATTAGATTATTTAGACATTTCAAATTTACTCCAATTGTTTAACAGACCCCGATTTTTAATTTTTTTAATTTTTATTATATATATATATATATATATATATTTTACTCATTTATTTTCTTTTTGTTTTGTTTTTGTTCACCCTATGCTCTACACATAAAAGGAAGGATATCTGTATGTGTGTATAGATATGTGTGCATGTGTACAGTATATGTGTTTAAGAGTAGATATATGTCATATATGACCATCTAGCTTCATTCAATGACAATTCTTCAACCTGCTTTTATCCCCTTGTGTTGTTTTTGTTTTGTTTTGTTTTGTTTTTGTACTTTGTTATTTGTCTTTCTCTGTATGATATATTTGGTCTTTTTTATATATGTCCCAGCACATGTCTTCACTTGTTTTGTAATCACTTTACAACACAATTAAAAAAAAAAATTTAAAAAAAAATCTGAACATGTTTATGTGTTTTTATTTATTTTTTATTTGCACATATATAAAACTGCACAAAATCCAGTTAATGAAAAAGAAATGTGTCAGGAGAGGTCAAGAAGTCACAGGCTTATACAAAGGACCTCCCCCCAACCCCAGGAGAAAAAAAAAAACAATAACAAAAAAGGAAGAAAGATCTGAACTAACATAATTTAAAAAATACAACAAAAGTTAAACAACAACAAGCACACAAAATGTGCAGAAAAACCTAACCAAACAGTGGAAAGCAATCCAATAAAAAAAATAAAAAAAATAATAATAAAAAAATACCACGCGAGAGTATGACAATCATTTCACTTAAAAACTTTAAAGATATTGCATACATTCATTGTTTTCATTGCTTTTTAGTTTTTTGAGGCAGAAATTGTTGACAGATATAATTTCATTTCTTTCATAAATACAAAGAAATTTGGCTTTTTTTTGAGGTAAATTTAAACTTGTGTATGTGGAACCTCGCGAGAATTAAAATTAAATTAATAAGAAAAAAATGCATTACTGTCTTTGTCACTGTAATCATAGCAACCAAATATAATATTTCTATAGTACAGTGCAAAATCTGAGAAAATGTTAACAAGTATAAAATTATTGACATCTTCCCACAATTCACTCTGTTTATATATTTGTTAGAGTCGGTGAGGCGTAATGACGCGCAGCTTGTGTGGATAGACGTAGCTAATCCCTCCCTGACCTCTCCGTGCTGCTGCACAGCCTTAAAGAGTGAAGCCTACAGGGGGATGAACACGGAAGCAGAAGCACATTTTGAGCGCCCAAAAATATCATCCAGGTAATTGAACTGTTGTTTGTTCATGATGGGGGAGCTGAAGTCCAGGCGTCCTGCTGGGCCTCGCTTGGACCTGAACAACTTTAACCTTGCCGAAGCGGAGAGGAGTCGGTATGTTTTAACGAGTCCCCGCTCGCTTGAGTCTTGTACACGACTCGGGGTCAAACCTATTGACCTTCTCATTAAATCACTAAATGAGTTCGTTGCTGAGCAGCGTGGCGTCCCCTTTGAGGCGATGAGAGTCATGCATGAATCCTACGAGAAGGAGAGAATGAAGCTTTTACGAATGTGCCGAGAGGAGAGGGAGAGGATTATCCGGGACAGGTGGCCAGGCTGTGATGATAAAGTGTCCTGCCTGGAAGTGGTGAAGCCTGAACTGAAGGATCACAGACAGACATCAGGTATCCAGTATGCAGAACTGTGCTTTAAAGGGAAATCTGCGAGCAGGTCCTCCTGCTCCAACAGAGACAGGAGCACAGTCTGCAGCTTCAACCTGGGAGACCTCAGACAAACCCCGGCTACTGAGAGGAAACTGGAGAGGCTCACTAGGGACATTAAGAAGGAGATGTGTGTCACAGTGTCGGAGAGAGACCGCAAGATAGCAGCTCTCATGTTGGTGAAGCACCAGGAGGAGCAGGCCTGTGCGAAGCTCTGTCAGCAGGAGGAGCAGGAGAGACAGGAGGCCCGCAGGCAGGAGGAGGCCCAGCGGGCTCAGGAAGAGAAACAGAGGAGGAAGAAACTGAAGCAGAGCATGCAACGCTGGCATGAGGAGCTGGAGGCCCGCAGGAGGCTGAGGCAGCATCAGGAGAAAAGGAAAGTGGGACAGCTCGAGCTGGAGGTGCTGCTGCAAGAGGACCGCTGGAGTAGGCTGAAAGAGGAGGTGGAGGTGCAACGCAGAGAGAAGATGGAGGCTGCACAGAAAGAGGCAGGGGGCCGCAAGCGCTACCAGGAGAAGCTGCTGAGAGAGAAGGAGGAGGTGGAGGAGAGGGAGCGAGAGAGGGAGAGGCAGGTGGCGGAGGAGAAGGAGCTGAAGGCCAGGAGGAGCAGAGTGTCGCAGGAGAAGAAGGAGAGGAAGAGGCTGCAGGAGGAGAATCACAGGGAGCTGCTACGACACATCCTGCTGAAGCAGCAGGCGGAGCAGCAGGTGGAGGAAGAGGAGGCCCAGATGAGAAGCACGCTGGAGAGGAAGCTGAGGCGCTCCTGCGAGAAGCGTGCCCAGGCCGCAGAGGCTCGGCTGAGGGAGCTGAAGGAGCGGGCGGCCCGGGAGGAGGAGCAGATCCAGAGAGCCCAGCAGAGGGCCAAGCTGCAGGGCTACCAGCAGCTCACACACAAACTGATCCTGGTCCAACTGAGCCAGCGGCGCACGGAGAGGGCCGCCATGCACGCCTCGGCCCAGCAGAGGAGCAGAGCTCAGCAGACGCACCGACACAACACGCACAGGCTGCTCTGCCACCAGAGGCTGAGGGAGAAGGTGCAGAGAGAGGAGGAGGCCGTGAGGAAGGTCAGAGAGAGTTGCGTCTTCATGAAGGACTGGAGGAGGGAGAGGCTGCGGAGACAGCGGGAGCAGATACAAGAGGAGGCGCACAGGCTGGCTCGGGCCTCCTATCACATGAGGGAGAGAGTGAGGCAGCAGACACACAGTCGGACCTTTGATCAGATGGCTCTGGAGGCTCAGCTGACTGCCTACATGAGCCGCATGAAACTATGAAAGAAATGATTAACTTCCCATCCTTCCTGACTTCAGAAAGACTCTACACACCAGCACCTAAGTGAATTCAGACAAAATATCTATCTAGAAATGTAGTGAGGACTTTCCATACAAGTATGTGAATGTGTTATAATCACCAGGGTGCAGCTGGAGGATGAATGTCGGGGCCTTGGTACATGCCATGGATCATTATCATGTCAGAGCTGTGATTTTAGTGGTGTGTAAGGACTCACAAAGTCAGTTTCATTTGATATGAAGCTGTAGTGGAAGAGTCCCTGAAAGTGTGCCATATATTTTCAATTTTATGAGTTTAAAAGGACAAATTAAATTTATAAAAGTTAAGAATGAAACTGTGGAATGACCTTGTAGTGACCTCCCATCAGGATAATAAACACTAAAGCAGTTTTTCCCAACCCTTTTTTTGGATTGTGACCCCATACAATATCTTGATGTGACCCCTCATGTCAGGCTGCATATGTCAATGATATTAGACTGATTTTAGCTTTTCAGATATAACAAAATATTCTATTAAAAAAAAGTCATAATTAGAGAAAAGTCTGATGAAATGTTTTTTTTTTTCTTCTTTCTTTTGTATCCTGTGAATCATCTTGCAACCCCTGTGATTTATCTTTGGACCCCATTGGGGGTTTTATACCCATATCCTTTACGGCAGGGGTTCTCAAACTTTTTTGGGCCAGGGACCCCTTAAAGGGGAGAACATTTTCCAAGGACCCCCTCATAATCATAACACTGATTTAAGCATAATGCCTACTACCATGTATACTCTTAGATGCCACTGGAACTATTTGTATTCTAAAACCTTTCAACCTAAATACTTCAGACCTGTTCGATAGTGATAAACAGAAACACATTTCAATTTGAATCCTGTTAACACCTCTTTGTTTTGCGCAGATTTTTCAGGTGCTTTGTAATCACGTGTTTCTTCAGCTTTGCTGGCTTCATGGCTTCGCTCGCTGGGACCTGTGACAGTAGTAGTAATGTACACAATATGCTTGTTCTATTAGTGCAAATGGTCCCCATCTGATATGCACTTTTGAATGATACAGCACAGTTTATAATCTTTATAGCTAATTATTTCGCAAACCCCCTGACAGAGTGCCGCGGACCCCTGGGGGTCCCCGGACCCCACTTTGAGAATCACTGTTTTACGGTTTAATCAGCTTCCATACATAGTAACAAAAACATTTCTGCTCTGTGAGCCACAGCGCAGAATTGTTTTGCTTGGCTTATATACCACACATATGATGAATTTATTGTTGGATCAAATGAAGCAGTTTGTACTGAGTGATCCAACATGTCACAATTTAGTATTACACCCCTACGATAGTTTTCAGCCTGTGCCGGTGAAGACTGCAGACCAGAGAGTGGAGGGTTAAATCGTGGTCTGCTTGAAGGCTGACATCAGTGTTTTGATTTTGATATGAGCAGCCATTAGAGTGCAGATAAGAGAGCAGTTATGGGAGAATTTAGGGAGGTTGGAGACGAGACAAGCTGCAGCGCTCTGGATGAGCTGTGACTAATGCTTCATGTTTAGCACCATTGGGTTGTTTTTTCTGGTCCTCTGACATTTGTCAATGTCTTAACATATCACCATGTAAAACTTTGAATTCAATTCCAGTATTAAAGCAGAACCGTTGTTCATGGACTCATTTAGAATGATAAATATAGAATAGAAACAACAGCTGTCACTTCTGTTTTGTTAACTTTGGAGTATTTGAATGTTTTATTACATCTTATTGAATAAATCATACTTTAAAGTGTTAAATGTCTAATATTGACATTTTGTTACCATAAAACACTGGTGAACACCGTTCTCTAGTTCAGTGGTTTCCAAAGTGGGGTCTGGGGACCCCCAGGGGTCCTTGAGGGGGCTCCAGGGGGTCCTCAGCAAAAAGGGGAATAATTTATTTTCACTATAATTTCACCCGTAAGTAACACGATGACAGAATGTAGGACTATTTTGGTCATGGGTCTCATACACTTTCTGTAATAAAACATCTAAAAACAAAAATCCTATCAGATGGGGGATCCTGGGACACAATCTTATCAAATGGGGGTCCGTGGTCTAATTTGTGTCAGTTTAGCGATCCTAGACGTGAAAAAGTTTGGGAACCACTGCTCTAGTTTATCACTGCAACAAGAAAACGTGTTGTGTAGCGAAAACTAAAAAGATCAAGTCGAAAAAGCCATTATAACATGAGCAGACATGTTTTTATTTCATGTAGACTTCTGCATGAACTGACAGAGAGATAACCCTGATTCTTAAAGTGACATGGACGTAAATTCAGTGAAACATAAGATTCCATAAGATTGGAAGTCCCCACTTGATAACCAAAATTATGAACTATGCTGCCAGCCACCTGTTTCTGTGACTTGCATATTCTTTAACAGATGTAAAGAGCTGCTGGGCTTCCTACATACTGCTGCTGATGTTCCAGCTCACGTCCAAGAGGCTTTGGCAGTTGTACTGATAAAAAAAAACGTTTGGCATTAAAACTATGAAACAAGTTCACATCCTATGTCTTTGTCATTTGTACCATTTAGGCATGGGACAATATGAAAATTGCGTGCCACGATTATCCTGGCCAAGATAATTGCGATTCACGATATTACCACGATAATCATCAATATGCTTTAAAAAAAATGGCACTAAAACATACTGTAATCACTTTAATTCACATTTTGTTAAGAAACATTTGTATTGCTCTATTATTGCTCGACCACCGCTGCGCTCTCTTTCTCGCTTGTTGAGCCGGGGAGGACGGGCAACTTTGAATAGTTTGTTTGCAAAAGCCAACCGAGAATGCTGCATATACTGTATACAGTATACCTTTAAATAAAGCCATTTCTTTCACTTCTCTACCACGATAATGTGCTTGACAGCTTTTTCAAGTCACTCGTGATGATATTCACGATTATCCCGATAATGTAAATTCACCACGATCAACTTATTGTGTTTTTTATCGTGATAAAATCCTATATCATCCCATCCCTAGTTCCATTACACATTGATAGACTGAAAGTTTGGTTCTGTTTTCAAGCTCCTGACTATAAAAACAAACAGAGGAAATTATTTTAAAGTGTGCGTACTAGATCTCCACAGTATCAGATGTTTCTGGTTGTTCTGGTAAATCTATCCAGTTACTGGGATTTCCCCATTGTACATGCCGTGTCCTCAGATTGACATGATGAAAGGGCCTCCTGAAGGCTTATTGAATTCAAACTTGGCAACAAATGGCACCCCTTTTATCAGTCTTGGAACAGAAACTCAGTCCACTGAGGACAACATATAAGCTATCAGATTCCATACACCCACTTTGATACACAAACAATAGCTGGACTCAAAAGCAAGTTTCACTGAGGCTAAAACGCAGCAAGGTAGACTATCTTTTAAGGCACATTGTCTACTCAGTCATTGTGCAATATAGGCAGTAAACAGTATATTTGACAGATGTTGTCCTTTCAGGCGTGGTAGCACTGTGTCCTTTGCACTACACTCAATTGCCCTTTCGTTTCTCTCTCAGTCGTCATGCAGCCCGAGAGCCAGCACCATCGGGAGCCCGACTCCGAGGATCAGAGTGAGGCTCTCCAGGAGCCCCAGGTGTCGCTGGTGGTGGGCCTCGGCTCCAGTGTGCTGCTGGAGGTCAGAGAGGGGTTGACCTGTCCTGCTGCTGACCTCAGGGAGAACATGCACCGTGGCCACATAGAGGAAAGTCCCAGCCGAGAAGAGCATCCCCACACCTGTCGCACTGAGCTGCTTCTGAGATGAGCTGCCAGACTGTGGACACAAATGCACCGAATCAGATAATACCCAACCACCAACTAAAACTGTATACTGAGATGGCTGATATATGCTTTCTTACTGCGTGTAATATGAAGTAAGTGGGGATGGCAAGTATAGGTGCTGCAGCTGAAAAGGCCAGTAAATGTCCCTGAATGTACTTCTTTTCAAGGCCTGAATGCATCAGAAAGGAGACCAAACCAAAAGCTGCAGGCGCCTATAAGGAGATAAGTTAGATGGCCAGGTCTTATTATCATTTCGTGATCGGTAATACTATATAAAGTTCACTGAAATGTTCTGTCAGGGAAGCTCACCTTGTGTAGGATCACAGCTAAAAATACTATAACTTGCACTGTCACTTGTCCCGTGGCCACAGCTGCACCCACGGCGAATCCATCAGCTACATGCAAACAAAAATATTATTAATGGTCACAACAATCTAGACATGTAGACAAACATTACATCGGATGGATGAGTCTGGTTTGAAGTGTCTGACTTTGCCAAATTTCCCACGTGGGACAAGAATCTGAACTGAGCTAAAGCATGTAGAGTTGACCTTGTTTCTTCCCGTTTTTCCCTGTTAAAAGTCCTGTATCTTGTACAGATTGTAAAGCCCCCTGAGGCAAACTTGTGATTTTGGGCTATACAAATAAAATTGACTTGACTTGACTTAAAGCCTCCAGGCTGTGCTATAGACTCAGAAAAAATGAGGTCATTAAAACCATAAAAGACTCAAACAGTGAAGGCGTCACATGCTGAGTCACATGAGGAAGCTCCAGTGCTTTATGGCCCGGAATTCCTTGAAACCTGTTGTGTACGTTTGGCATTACACAAGCCAATGTAAACAGTAGAGTAAATGTCATATAGGTACCTGCAGCGTGTATAACCAGCCCCAAAGTGGCCGTGAAGCCGACACTGTTGGACAAACGATTTGTTTGGCCTGAAATGAGACGTTGCACATGTAGTGGTGATGAATTAAAAAAGATATAGAGTAGAGTTCTGCAAAAAATTAAAATGCCAACTTGCCACGCGTGGAAAGGTAACTTCCGATCTGATCCACTACAAACATGAAGGTGAACCCGAAGGTTAAAGCCACCCCGATGAAGAAGCGAGGTGGAGGGTCTCTCTCTGTGGAAGTTGCATTTGTATTTTTCTCACTGGCGTTCACACCGGAAGGCACATCAGAGGAGGAAGAGGAGGATGCTGCAGAGAGAAGATGATCAAATGAGCTTTTGATCAAATCCACATAAAACACAACAAGGCAACAAACTGTGCACTGGCCTCAAACTGTCCACTGGCCTCAAACTGTCCCACGGCCTCAAACTGTCCAATGGCCTCAAACTGTCCACTGGCCTCAAACTGTCCAATGGCCTCAAACTGTCCACTGGCCTCAAACTGTCCACTGGCCTCAAACTGTCCACCAGCCACAAACTGTCCACTGGCCTCAAATTGTCCACCGGCCTCAAACTGTCCCACGGCCTCAAACTGTCCACTTGCCTCAAACTGTCCACTGGCCTCAAACTGTCCCACGGCCTCAAGCTGTCCGACGGCCTCAAACTGTCCACCAGCCTCAAACTGTCCACTAGCCTCTAACTGTCCGCCTGCCACAAATTGTCCACTGGCCTCAAATTGTCCACCGGCCTCAAACTGTCCGCCGGCCTCAAACTGTCCATCGGTCTCAATTTGTGCACCGGCCTCAAACTGTCCACTGCCTTCAAATTGTGCACCGGCCTCAAACTGTCCGCTGGCCTCAAACTGTCCACCAGCCTCATACATTTAAACCAGCCTGCTTTCATCCTCTTCCTCACTCATCTTAATAATCAAACACAGGCGGTGGGTGAGGCTGGATTTTGTGGGATCAGATGGCAAAACAACCAAGGAAAAAAAGTGTTTGACATCCATATAGATAGAGGAGTGAAAATGCCCTGCTCACCTCTCCATGACTCCTCCAGTAAGCCCACTCCCTCTGGGATGGTGATAGCCAGAGCTGTCCCACACAGGAGTCCTGCTCCCAGGATGGAGACAAACTGCAGGCTTTTCTGTGGATCAACACGTGATCAACAGCTGATCAGTGGGATTATTCCCACACAGTGATTTATTAGACAAAAAAAGCTGGATTTCTCAGATTCCCACGACAATAAGCACTGCATTCATAAGAACATAAAACATCATGTAAATCACTGTAATGCTGTCGAGAGGATGAGGACACAAATAAACATAAACACATTAGAATAAAGTTTGACTGATCGTGATTTAATAATTTGAGGGAGGTAGAAAGAAAACAACACTTACCTCAGACAGTCTGAACAACAGTGGGATGAATCCGAGAACATAACAACCCACAAACATCGCAACCGATAATAAAGTGATAGTCAGCCCCCCGTCCATGACGACGACTTCTTCTTCAAGTGGTGACTCAGTTTGCAGATATGCTACATTGTAGCGTTAGATCCCTCTGAAAGCTGTCAGTCTGTTCTTGTGGATCTCACTGGTTGGATCATAACAGCAGAAGTGCCATTCTGTCTTTCCACGTCGCACCTCGGGTCCAGTTTACACAACAACAACAGCAGCAGCAGCAGCAGCAGCACCCTCTCAAGCAGCACCCAGTGTCAGACACTGAGAACTGCAGCCCCCCGCCCACATGCTGCAACCTCTGGCCGTCCAGTTACATCTACCTCCATTCATCTATCAGGGGTCAGCAACCTTTACTATCAGAAGAGACATTTTAGGCAAAAACAAAACAAAAAAATCTGTCTGGAGCAGCAAAACATTTGATCATTGTGATGAAGGTAACAGTTTATAGTCTAAGTATATAGTATATAAGTCTAATGCAGTGAGGGCCACAGAGCTAATGTACTACGGAGTATTAGGGCCACATTGAGGGAAAAAACATCTGAGATTTACAGAATAAAGTCATAATATTACGAGAATAAAGTCATAACTTTACGGGAAAAAAAGTCATAATATTACGAGAATAAAGTCATAACTTTAGGAGAATAAAGTCATAACTTTACGGGAAAAAAGTCGTAATATTACGAGAATAAAGTCATAACTTTACGGGCAAAAAAGTCATATGACGAGAATAAAGTCATAACTTTATGAGAAAAAAAGTCTAATATTACGAGAATAAAGTCATAACTTTAAGAGAAAAAAGTCGTAATATTACGAAAATTAAGTCATAACTTTACAAGAAAAAAAGTTGTAATATTACGAGAATAAAGTCATAACTTTACGGGGAAAAAAAGTCATATGACGAGAATAAAGTCATACGTTTATGAGAAAAAAAGTCGTTATATTACGAGAATAAAGTCATAACTTTAAGAGAAAAAAGTCGAAATATTACGAAAATTAAGTCATAACTTTACAAGAAAAAAAGTTGTAATATTACGAGAATAAAGTCATAACTTTAGGAGAATAAAGTCATAACTTTAAGAGAAAAAAGTCGAAATATTACGAAAATTAAGTCATAACTTTACAAGAAAAAAAGTCGTAATATTACGAGAATAAAGTCATAACTTTATGAGAAAAAAAGTTGTAATATTACAAAAATAAAGTCATACGCTTCTGAGAAAAAAAGTCTTAATATTACGAGAATGAAGTCATAACTTTACAAGAAAAAAGTCTTAATATTACGAGAATAAAGTCATAACTTTACAAGAAAAAAGTCTTAATATTACGAGAATGAAGTCATAACTTTACAAGAAAAAAGTCTTAATATTACGAGAATAAAGTCATAACATTACGAGAAAAAAGTCGTAATATTACGAGAATAAAGTCACAGCTTTACGAGAAAAAATAACACGTAAAATGATTACTTATAATACATGACTTTATTTCTCGTAAACTTCTGACTTTATTCTCGTAATATTACGACCTTATTCCCGAAATCTCAGATTTATTTATTTTTCCTCAATGTGGCCCTAATACTCCGTCGGACCGTCGGACCATAGACCTACAACAATGATAAATAAAAATGAAAATGTAAACAAAAAACAGTTTCCATTTTTAAAGATCCACAGGGAGCCACTGGAGAGGAGCTAAAGAGCCGCATGTGGCTCCGGAGCCGCAGGTTGCTGACCCCTGATCTATCCCAACAACACAATATGGCCTTACTACAGAAATGTATGTTCTGATAAGATGTTTCACGCATCCAAGAGTGTTTCCCAACCTCGGGGTCGGGACCTCCAAAAGAGGTCGCAAGATAAATCTGAAGGGTCGCAAGATGGTTAAAGGTGCTGTAAGAGTCGGTGTGTATTTAGCCTGTTGTTTATTGTTATTATGATTTATTTAGGCTGCACATTTGGTTAACATCACTTCTGGTAGGCCTAATGGTGCCTTCAAATGGGGTAATGGACTATGGCGGACCGATTTAGTGTAAAAATATTGATTTCTTCCGTAAGTAGCCTTGTAATAAGCGGGATAATGTACAGCTAGCGGGTCATTGTTGTGAAAGAATCCCCTTAAAGGCGATGTCGGGGATTCTTTCACAACAATGACCGGCTCGCTGTACATTATCCCTTACTAAGCTACTGGTCCCACTAGACAAAGTAAGTCTGTAGCAGCAAGATCCCTGAGTGTATTGAATTGAATTGAATGTTATTGCTTAATAATTAAACTTTTTATGAGAGGAAAATGTTATTTCTTGCTTTGAGTAATTATAGGGGAATAAAAATAAACTCTTATTGTCAACAAACATGATTAAATACAGATTTATTGTTCAAAGAGCTGGGGGGCGAGGGAGCACAGATATACACAGTATACATCTGTTGTACAGACGGCCCTTTGGAAAGAATAATAACATGAGACGGTCAAATGCTTAGATCTGCTATTGTTACTCTTCCTATCTAGAAAAATGTAAAACTATAAAAGGCAAAGCACACAGAAACACGTTCTAACTGTGCACAGTTTCGAGACGCAGAGACGTTTTACTACCCATTCTGAGCACATGGTAGAAACAAGCTGAGAACTTCTATTAGAAAGTGCTTGGCTGTTAACAAAAACAATCCATTTATTTTCAAGTCCCACTGTCTATACAGACCTTATGAAGATAATCTAAAATAAAAGGATTCATCGGGAGGATCCTAGACTTAGAATTAGAAAAAAGACTACTGGAAATCATTGCAACCGTCAGACTGACAAATGTAGATCTGCACTCAAATGAAATGCCGTGACATGGGACTGGACGCCAGTAAGTTTTGTTATAGTATAAAACTTATAATTTCTGGTTAGTTAGTGAACCGTCCTTTTGAAGCTGTGCAAATACAGCCACCACACTATTACTTAAGCCACCTTCAAC
Source organism: Sebastes umbrosus (assembly GCF_015220745.1). Taxonomy (NCBI): domain Eukaryota; kingdom Metazoa; phylum Chordata; class Actinopteri; order Perciformes; family Sebastidae; genus Sebastes; species Sebastes umbrosus. The sequence goes on along the minus strand of NC_051278.1, from coordinate 15,979,960 downwards.
TTACCAAAAGTTGTGGAATTAACCTACATTCAGTGTTTAAACACTGGAGCTGTTAGACGAGATGAGATTTAGAGGTTATTTTTGACAGGACACATTCAGAGATTTCAAGACATCTCGGAGGTATAAAAATGAAGAGGTATAAAAAAATAAAATCACCTTATCATGACTAGAAGAGCACCAGACTCAATGGTGTCAAACAATTCTCTTGTTAGTACCATAATAATATGTGGTGCCAATATACCCATGGACAAATTATGGAAACAGTTTACCATTGTCATGATTACACCCACAGGGAGGGGTGAGCCCTTCCGTCAATCATATAAGTGAAAGTTAGATTAGTGCACATTTCCCACAATGGTTCTCTGAGCAGCTGGATATTACCTTTTTCTGGCCAAATAACAATAATTGGTCCACAGTGACAGACTTTAGTTGTGCTTTGTCTGCAGCCTTGGTTTACCAACAATCTTATTTGTAATTAATGGGGCAGCTCATAGTGTTGTCTTGACTAAGGAAGAAATTAAATATAGCAAATGAAAAAATAGCTTGATAGATCCTGAGTAAGGTCATAACTGTGTGGGCACTTTGTTTCACATTATAATTTGTTACATGGTGTTTTTGTATTTTATGTGTTTTTTGTCAGTCTTCCTTAAAAGAAGCTGCTTCATGTGGCTGAGGCAGATCGGGATCAAGTGTGGAGTATATTACTATTGCTCTGGTAGAGGCTTTATAACTGGATCTGCAAATGGAACGTATCATTATGGGAGGAAACTTAATGACTTCTTAACTCAAGAATCAACATAATGAATACATCTTTCATTTGGCTTTCGATGAGGGGGGGCATAGTAGTATTCAATAGCATAAAATTAGGGTTTGAGAATGACATCCACTGGTATAACTCTGTCATTTGGCCTAGCCTCCGATCTGATATGTTATCACCAAAATTGCACAATTTGAGTTAAACAATCTACAACTCGGCATTGAGTAATAGCAAATGGGAAACTGTAACAATGCTCCACTGGAACAATATGCTACCTACATGAAGAAAATGGAGAGGACTGAGTGATAAGGTATAGATTAGCTTATTGGTAAAACTATCAGTAGCCACCTACACTGAACGTTAATTTTTCTACATAAAGACGTAAACATACGGACAAAAAGATACAAATTAAAATAACAGATAAAGAGAACCAGTCACAATGAGTATCATATGAAGCTGACCCAGAAAACCCCCCAAAAGGCCTTTCTCTCCATCCTCTGAGCAACACAGAAGGACCAGCAGGCTCCTGGCCTCCAGTCCTCCTGCAGCACCCGTGCAAGGACTTCCCCCTACTGGGTGGGCAGCATCAGTAGCAGCAGTCCAACAGCAGTCCCAACAAAAGGCTCAAAGACTGAACGCCAAAAACATCATTATCAATGTAGTGTGCCAAGATATGAATTATCTTCTTCCACAGTTTAGGGATGAATCAAGCTTGATAGCATTTTAAATTCAATGCTTACAAATAAATACCATGTCAAAAAAAGGCTGTTTTACAAATCCAGAGTTCTTGCATCTGTACAGTGTCGAAGCGTCCAGGAGTGTTAGTAGTAGCAACGATTTTTTTTCTTCTTTGTTTTTTTTTAAAAGGCTGTTACGGAATTGGAAGAACCATTTTGAGACATCTGCACAGACCAAGCAGTCAGGTGGTCTGGGAAAACTCTTCTCTTGTTCTCCTCTCGCACCAGCTGCTTATTCAGGGGAAGCATTTAGTGCAGACTATTAGAGATACTGGCAAAGGATTATAGGGAAATCCCTCCACCATTTGAACTTGAAGGCATGCTGTACAGTACCTTAGGGAGACTCGTGCTTATAGGACAGATCCTCTCTTTCAAGTGCAATAATGTTAAGGAAACACAGACAGAATATCACTTCCCTTACAAAACAAGGCAAACTATTCTTCATTTGTGCATTAGTGTCTTTCTTTCATGTGTCCATGTGCAGTGTTTTGGGGTGTGCCTCAGCTATAATCGGGGCAGAAGGATGTCACTACCCTTGCATTGTCAGAGTAGATTCCCTCTGCAGGTACATGGACAGAAGATGTGGTTTGATGAGATCCAGTGAAGGAAATGTCCTTGAGCGATAATCCATTCAATCCTTAGTAGACAGTGTGCTTATGTTAGTGTAAAGTCCCTCGATGGAGGTTGAGATGCTTTGGAGAACCGTTGGTTCAGTTCCTAGTTTAATTCACATATTCAGTGCACTCCTCAAGTTAAACTTAAGGGATTTTTTTTTTCTGTTCCAGGCAGCATCAGTGCCGCACTTCGTTATCAATGAGGCTGTCCTCACCAGACTGGAAGTCCTCATTCAGGCCATTTTCGACATTGATTATTTCCTCGTCCTGCGAGGACCCCTGGCCGTCTTCCTCGCCACTGCCTGAACCAGCCTCTGAATTTGGGTCTTGAAGTACCTCGGCAATGTACATTTGCTGTAGGGGAAAAAATTAAATGAGGATAATCAGGATAAGTCCTCCTTACGACATATGCATACTTAACAACAATTTGCCTTATAGCCGGTTTTGCAGCATAAAATGAATATGTTCAGAACCATTTAACATTAAATTACATTTTTACACAAAGTTAAAATAATTCCAAGTTCAAGGCTAGTATTGGGCAACAGATTGACATTGCTATTACAGTAATAAAATCAACAACAAACAAAAAACATACATTTAATGCCAAAAAACAAGGTACTTAACAAAATATTGCTGAAGAAAAACACAGACCCATTAGGTTATGGTTTTACCCCCACTGTAACTGTTGTATTTGGGTCCCAAGTTGGGTTGTATTTCATCATTAAAATGTTCATTTGTATTGGGTGATCCATAAAAAGGCAGCACATATGTTTTATGTAATTTAATGTGTGTTTGCAAACCTATATGGAAGTGTCTTTATCCAGAGGTAGTGGTATCTGTTTTTCCTCCCAATCATATATGATCTGTTAAGCTACAACTGTTTGACTTTGTTCTTTAAGCCTTGACAAAGACCTTGTGTTCAAAACTTTGAACAAATAAAGATTTCACACCTCTTTCCTTTGTTTTGGACTTTTTGCCCCATGGTCACCACCTACAAGCTTTTGCATTATGTGTTATAATCTCTTCCCACTGATCTTGAGGCTCACATTGTTATACAATAAACATGACTGAATACATACCGCTGCCTTGGTGGCGGTAGTAGGGCACACTGGACGCCCGTTCTCCAACCCGTCCACCGCCTGGGTGTCAATCTAGGACAGAAAAACATGCATTTAACATAAGTAGCTGAATATCATACTGGTCTCAAATACTGGTGAATTTATGTATGCAAGGGTGACTATCTTGTTACCTTGTAGTTGTGAGCGCTGAGATATTTAAAGTGTCCGAAGCAGACGTGAGAGAGGCAGATTATGATTGTGATGATCAAAACTATGAACGTGAACACGGACGTGGCAGCTGATAACCCTGGGGGAAAGAAATTGGAGGGACACTTGTTAGTAATGCTTCAGACCAAAGTGGCAGACGCTGTAAATATATGTGGACATGTGTTAGGACATTAGTGGCCAGCAGATGGAGTCCTCATCTTACCCGAGCGAACAGTGGAGAAGAACAGAAGCCAAAAGAGACAGAGAATAGGAGCAGCCACCACTTGGTTGACCGCTCCAGAATGGATCTTCTTGTCCAGTTTGGATGGCAGATAGGCGTAGTACATGTTGTACCTGTCTGCTAAATGTTTCAGTAGCATGTACATCAGCCCTGCGCAGAGAAGGGAGACAAGACAATTAGTGGAACTAATCCAATTAGGCCTGCTGATAAGCTTGTGTATAAAGAACAGAGCCACTGAATGCTCCCTGCCGTCTCTAGGTTTGTCCTGTAGTAATTTAATAAGCACACTATCTTGATGTGAAACAGCAGTTATCCCAGCAGTGGTAATAAATAGCAGAACTCACCAAAAGGGACGATGATTGGGCATGTGATGCTGTAGGTCATAACCACAGTGAAGACACACATCATCCAGGCATAAGCTGCCCCAAACTGGAACTCATAGGCTTGGTGCTATGAAGACACAATTACAGGATATTAAAGAAAATCCTAAAATCTAATTTCAATATCTACATCACGTGAAGCTGATTTAAGATTAAAAAATAATATCAGATATTCCCATTTATTATGACAATAAAAGGTGCTAAATTCTAAATTCAGACCATTAATATAGCAGCAAACAACTATTTGCTATGTAAAGAGGAGTAATGTCTACGTATGTGTGAATGAGGTCGCTCTCCCTCTCTGTGTGTTGTAATCCGAGCTTCTCTGTGCTTTGTTTACATAGCCATAGTGCATGTGAGTCTCTCTGTTGTGCCCCACTGGCTAACTAATGGCTGCCGACTTTCTCATTTTACAGCTAAACAGTACACTACAAGATGTTTCTGAAAACATTTGAGGTGAGAAATAGGCATTACAGTAACAGAATATTGATTCATATTTGATCAGCGCCACCCCGTTTGACCATTTGATCGGAGTTCACTGGTTTTGTGAGCAGTGACCGACAGCTGCTGTAGAGACTGCTCAGCTCTGATTGGTTGTTTTGGTTCGGGCACAATGAAATCTTGCAAATGCCATAAGGAGCACAGGATGGAACAGAGGAACAATGATTTTTTTCCACAGATTATCTGTCTTATCCACTACTGTCAGGATATATTGACAGCTTTATCAAAAATAACTATCATATTTGCTCAAAGTTCCAGACTGCAGCTCATTTATGGATCATGGATTCATGAATAATGTCAACCTGGTGAGCAGGGAACACACTAACCTTCTTTACGTTCCTCCTCTCTGCTGCAGAGCGAGCAAGGCAGAGGCGGATCATGTACATAAGTAGACCGGGGATCCTCAGCAGGTCCATGGCATTACCAATGAATGCAGACGCAATGACATAGTTCACAAAGAAGGCTCCATTGTCAGGAAGGAACACGCACCTAAAGAGCAAAGATATAGTCAGTAAGACTAACATTGAAATTTGAAAATGCATTATTGCAGAAACCCATTTAATTCCAAATTGATTTACGTAAACGACACCTAGTTGTTTATTGCTAAATGGTTGATTAAATGATATTTTTTACATTTAAACATTTAAACGAGTTATGGTACCAAAGAAATTGTTTCCGCGGTTGAACATTTCATCCTGTTCTGCTTTGTTCTTTTTCGTTTTTTAATTTTTTTGTCTGTGCCGTTCTAATCTTGCTCTGTGAAGCACTTTGAGCTGCATGATTGTATGAAAGGTGCTATAATCCATAAAATGATGCTACTTACTCAAATCTTATTGTAGCATCTGCCAAGAATTTTCTGTCAAAAAGCCAGCGGAAGAAAACATCCAAACTGCAAAGACAAAGGAAAAATGAAGCAATCAACTAAAATATTTAGGCTGATAATATGAATTCATGTATAGCTTTATATTTAATTGTGTTGCAGGGCGGAAATTAAAAAAACATCCTGTACCTGCTGAGTCCAAGGGAGGGCAGCAACAGGACCATAAAGATCAAGAAAGTGTAGCATTTATGCATTGTGGTCCTGTTCTCTCCTGACCTGTAAGGCCAAAGGAAATATTTACACATGTTAAAAAAAACACACAGAACAAATTCAACTTTAATCTCCAATATAAAAAAATAAAGACAACATGACTGAATATGAATATGCTGAATTATTGACTGCAGAAAGAGTAAACCATACCGGGTCCAGTGGGCTTCGAAGAAGGCAGAATAGTAGACAATGGTAGGAAGTAAGGCGGAGAAGGACCACAGGAGGAGTGTGGGGAAGAACTGGGTGACGATTGGATTCTGGAGGACAGATCACAGAGACATGGACATGTTGTGTCAAGAATCGAAGAATTCCTGTTCCTCTGCAACAGCGAGCAGACTTGTGACGGCTTGGACTTAAACGCTCAGTATGGCAATGATAAGGATGCCTAAACTGACTGCACTCCTTTCACACAACAAAAAAAGTCACTCACATTCAGGTACTCCACTGGTTTGGTAACATTGAACTTGTCCATTGTGGAGATGATGATAGCCGGGGTGGTGAGGAAGAAGAGGAGGAGGAAGAGGACAATGTTGATGATCAAGCAGCGGATCCACCAGGAGAATCCTCCCACTGACAGATGCTCCCTGTGGGATGAAGGTCATGTAGCGGTTACATTGACACTGGCCGATGACCCGCAGCTATGGACACAGCTGGCCAGTAAACTGATACTGCAGCTCAAAAAACTGTTTGTCATCTGGAGAGAGAAAGTCTCCTCAAAGTGGACTAAAGTCTATTAAGAGCATAACAAATCAACATGCCTGTGTTTGTAGAATTCCCTTTGGGTATTTTCAGCAAGTAATTTTATTCTGCCAAAGTGTATCCACCCTTTTCTATTGGTGCAGTTATGTAATTAATAATGAAAACAATCAGCCGTGTTTGCGGACAGAATATGTGACTTGAATGTGTACTTACCAGTAGACATTTTGAGGATCAGGGGCGTAGCTGACAGTCCAGTTGTGGGTGTGGAGCTTGGGGCTGAATTGAGAGCTCTTGGGCTCCCGACGACACTGACAGCCTTGACACTTGCAAGCATTGAAGTCTTTCAAGATTCTGGAAAGAAACATCCATCCAAACAAAGAACAGACATTAAGGTGGGTCAAGAGCTAAATGATCTGTACATTTAAAACTAATGTCACAGATATACATTCACAAATTTGATCACATGTACTTACATGGCTGTCATGGACTCATTCTGGAAGGTGACAAAGGCCATTCCTAAGGGTTTCCTGTTAACCTTTTCTCTCTCCTTCCTGTAGTCATCTTTTAGTTGTGACTCCAGCTTGGTATAGAAGCCCACTGCCTCTTCCTGAGAAGGACAAAGGAAATCGGATTCTGTGATTTTTGTTTTTTATTTTAGTTTAGATTTTCAGAGGGTAATTTTAAATGTTTTTTGTTTGTGTTGTTACTATTAATGCATGTTAGTAATAACTGCAACTTTAAAGTACAGCTAGAGCTGTCAGTGTGTTTTTCTGAGATATATTGATATATTTGTTCTGACCTGCTCACAGCCTTTGATGATGCAACAGCAAAGGTGTCCGCAGGGTTTTGGATTGATCATGGTGGTAGTATGCTCTTTGGCCTGCAGGTCGAGGAAGAATTTTTTGCTGCGCTCCGTCTTCTTCCTGCATGCAAAACATCAGCTGTGTCAGACTGAAGGAGGACTACTTCAGACACTTCACAAGTACATCCTAAAATGCTATGAAAGGGCAAACACACACACATTGTTGTGGTTAAAACTTTGTTACCTTTCAGAGTTGAGATACATCAGCCTGGCCACATTGTAACAGATACGAGCTTCCAGTACAACGCAGTTTTCATACGCGTGCCTATGGAAGAAGGGAAGGGAGGTAGAAAGACAATAAGTTTGAATTTACAGATTATTGACAGCAACAGCAAAGTGTACTTACAGTGGATGAAATACCTCTACTTATTATAATAACATTGGCAAGTCACAAAAAAAAGGTATGAATGCAATAGCCACAAACAGTAAAAAAGCTATCGTCCTATTTCTTTTTCACTTTAAGTTTCTTCTTTTTTTTTTGGTACTCAAGCGTGGAGGCCTTTTTGCAGCGCAGGAGCAAAGATAAGGTTTTGATTAATACCATTTGGCTGAGAAGTTGAGCCAAACACCCCCTTCTCAGTCTTCAACCATCTTGACACATGACTTGCATGATCCTAGTAATCTGGCTTCTATTATGGACAATTACACGTATAGGCTCGTCATTGTCTGATCACGGCCATATAGGCCAGCACAAGACAGCCGTTTTTAACAGGAAAGGGTATGGCTCTCATACACTTTAATACAGTTACTACACAGCTTGCTACCGTGTCGACAGAGCGGTGTACTCTACCATTGTTATAAGCAGACAGATTAACTGTTGAGCCAGGATACCAGTGATCCTGAAGAGTGCTTACTCAAAGTGTTGCTTTATCTCAGTCTCCTCTGCGTATTTGGAGATTCCGTTGACAAATAAAGTGCGTTTCACCTGCATGGAAATGAAGACAGGGGAGTAATTACCAACATAATTCAGACTTATGTGTGTACAAGTAGTGTATAAAACAGTCATTTTGTAAAACCATGCCACCCACCAGGTCATCCTCCTTGTAGTGCATCTTGGAGGTGTGCCGTCGCATGCTGTACACCGTTAGTAACAGGTAGAGAAATGCAAAGGTGGTGTGCAGCCAAAGTAGTGCATTACTGAGAAAATAAAGGGTAAAAGGGATTTAGTGACAGCATTTGAAAGTGAAGACTCAACATAAGGCTACAAAGTACAGTATATAATATGGTATAAGAATTACTCACGCTGCATCCAAATTTGCTATAGTGGTTCGCCCAAAACTATAGGCATTGTTTTCTGTAGAAAAAAAACAAAAAAAGTCAATCACTTGTCAATCAGCAGGAGTTCTGTTCACTTGCAGCTCACTTTGGCTGACATGATGCTCCAGAGCCAAAAGAGAAACATCCAATAGCATCAATGATTTGAGGGTCAGGGTAGCTGTCAGGGTAGCCAATGAATATTCCCAACACTGAGCGTCCATGAATGAATGAATACAGTTGCTGTTAGTCTGAAGCACCATAGAAGTAAAAACTTAGATTACAGCAACAAGCAGAAGTACAGCACCGAGGCTACACGTAGAACCAGTTAGTCACAGGAGAAAAAAAAGGAACATTTTGTATGTTTTATAATAATAAAACAATTTTATATGCACATTGTCACTTTGTGAAAACAGGAGTATGCCCGGGCTATTTGTAAGTTTTGAGGTTCTAATTGTAGAATTCCTAAAATAACAGGAAGATACAAATGTATGGAAAAGAATAAAACGTTTTGTAATTTATGTTATGACAACTGATTGAGGGATGAATATGAATTGCGTCAGTATGTGAGATTTGTTAGTGTGTCTGAAACCTTAGTATGAATCCAATAGTACGCAAATTACATTCCATTTCCGGTGAAGTATTACAGTATGCAATGCTGTACACTATGCCGGCATAAATATCCCACAATGCAATGCGGTAGTGACGACAACGTTCATAACAGGCGTTGACAGACAGCTCTGTAACATCAATAACGCTTCAATTTAAGTGCAGGTATAAAATTTCACTTTGCTAGGCGTAATATATATTTTAAATTAGTTCAGACACTTTGATTCTCACAAATCCTTGTTTTGGTAAAAATGAAGTGGGCACGGTTACCATGGTTACACTTCTCCAACCGGCAAGGAGGCTCTTAGGAAGTGACAATTTCGGACGCAGCCATCATGTTTTGTTTGAATATAAAAACACAAGCATTGTTGAGAATAGAGAAAAGTACCTGACAAAATAGTATGTAAACAAGACTGTGTTTAAACTTATATTAGTATTGCAGACAGATAAACCAAGGATAGTATGTAAACTAGGTGCTTTTTTGAGTAATGATCTGCCTTCGTGCTGCTGTTTTGTTCAAGGTTTGTAGTGCATGTGTGGTCTAGAGTAAATAATTCTGGATCAAATTTCTCAAAATAGAAGTATAATTTCGAGTTCCTTTCATCTAATTTTAAGTTTGCAATTGTTTGGACTTACATGCTAGAGAAGTATGCACAGCTTTATCAATTTTTGTTTATGAGAAGGCAGTTTTAGTTAGAAGAAAGAAAAATCACAAAAGACAGATAAAAGGAAAACAAGAAAAAAAACTGCAAGGTGACATGGCAGCCTCACCTAGTCAAACATTGACAGCAAAACTAAGAAAAACATGTAACTATTCTCTAAATTTCAAAAGATCCCCTGGTAGTGAATTCCAATCGACTCACCAAGTAGGTTTCCCGAGAAGTTAACGGGCAAGATGATGCCCACGGAAAGTACGCCCACCACTACCAGCAGGCCAATGATGTGGCGCTGAAAGGACAAGTAATGTACTGCGTCCTCACCACACTTCTCCCTTATCTCTTCATCCCTACAGAGAGAACACACCAACAAAGACTTAAGAGCAATTCAAGAAAAATGTAATATCCAGTTTAATCAGCATTCCATTCTTTTTCTTATTTCCAATATGCGGTGGGTGGGTTGACTCACTTGATGCGGAAGATGGCAGTTAGCCAGGAGCAGAAGCCCTAAAAAAAAAAGAAAAGAAGAGAGCAGAGAAGTGAAGGTGAAACAGGCATCACATGCAACATAGTGCATCCTAGAAAGGACACTATATTTTATCCTGTAAGAACAATGGCATACTTACTGTGTCTCTCTGATCGATGTCCACAGAGCTGGAAACTGAAGTGAGGCGCTCATAGCGTTCTGGTGTCTCTGATGTCAAGGCAGAGGCCACGCTGTGTGCAGAACACACAACACATAGCATTTGCATGATGTTACACAACTACCTAACATCACCACTCACCTTAAGGGGATGTTAGTTCTTTGTGTCGCAGGATAGTGAGGATTACCATCGGTATGGAAAAGTTGACAACAAAACACACAGACAAACACAGGCCCTGAAATGGACTGAAGAGATTCACCCATGTTTATCTTGTGTGGGCTGAGCACAGGATTTGGGTTGGTTAACCAGTGAACCACAGGAACAATCTCTGCAGCCGCATTTCAGGCAGCATTAGGAGTCTACATTACACAGGTTGAGTACACCACCACTGTCAGAGGAAACGGTTGCGACAAAAAGTTAGAAGGCAAAGCTCTAGAGAAAAGAACATTCACAGAGGAAATGACAGAAACCAATAAAGAGGCAGATTTATGGAGTTTGTCCAGCAGAGCCACAGGTTCTCCTTGACATAACACAGCATCAAGGCTTTATTATATACTGTATATACATTTGAGCGCACTCCCCAGGGAGGTCATGTCAATTTAAAGATAACTGGGAAAAATGAAGAGGACCCAGGCTCTGCTGGAAATCCAACATTCAGTGTTCAATACTACATGAGAGGATGACGTCACCCAGGGCTCTAAGAGATCTCTAATGGAATGAGGAGAGAGCCTGCGGCTGTAATCCACCATCAGTCCTCCTCTCTCACATTCCTGTGAGAAGTCAGAATGGCTTCTCTCAGCTCTAGCAGACAGGACATAATGTAGCTGTACCATGTCAGGGCCTGCCTACGAACAGCAACGGGGGAAGCATTACCTCTCCCTGTCAGGATCCTGCCTGTGCAGCTCATGCGGTGCGCTCACACCGAAGAAATCCGCGCTTCATAAAGAGGTCAATACACAGATTAGCACAGATCTGATTAGGACAGTGAGAAAGGACAGGCATACCCAACAGCAGAAATAAAAGAGTGACAAGGAGAGGGAGAATAATTAGGAGCCTGGCACTGGGAAACGCCTGGAGGAGGAGGAAAAAAAACACTAAACCATCAAGAGTGAAAGACAGGCTGAAACCCACAGCGGCCTGGGCAGAGTGGACAAGAGTTATGAGTTAGGTTAACTACAGAGACGGGAGAGGAGAGAAGGAAAAGGCAGTGAGACTCCGATATGACGATAACATACTATTCCCGATCATCCAGGCGACTGTACCGCTGATCCATTCTTCTGGTGAAAAGAGAAGCAAAACAAAGCCATTCAGTTTAGTTGAGAGGAAATGGCCCTGTTGGCCAGTGAGGGTGCTGGTTCAGAGAAAAACTGGGAAAGCATTTTACACCACAGGCATACCAATGAAGGTTTCTATTCATTCTGGTATACATTACACAGCCATATAAATGCATTTATGGCCTACGGTATAATAACCCTGAGTCATGGCTTATGTAACTGGAGCAACAGACACGTCACATTTATACCCCATTTTTGATGATTCATAATCAAGCTTCCTAGTGAAGGTTACATTTTCAGTTGTTACAAGAACATAAAAGACAGACGCTGATCTCAAGTCAGCACAGTGTCATGAGATAACAAACTACATTTCCTTACAAAAGTGTCCCATGCGGCCAGCCCCCTCCCATCCTCGCACCACTCTCTGCTCACATGCAGCTGCACAAATAGTGAAGCTGCAACATCACACAAACACAACAGGGGGATGTAGGTGATGGAGCACTGTGTCATGCACTTTCCAGGGTTCACAGTCAGAGAGGTCTGTAGCGATGTCTGAACTCCCTCTCTAACTAACTTGATCAGTCATGTTGTTTCACCTCAACGTTTATAAATGAGCAGTCCTTGTTGACAGGCGCCTCGCCTCTTTGGCTGCTTCTACAACGATTCTCATTATTTGATCAGTGTGCAGACATCAGTGTCAAATTACCCCAATATATCTGGCAGCATAGCTTCTTATAACAACTACAGTCCATGGGGCTTTAGATGCAGACAGTGGTTTTAAAGTGCTCTGGGAAATGGATCTAAAGGGATATTTAAATAAATAATATAGTTGCTAATCATGTTTCTTTTCCCTTCCATTTCAGGTTCATTCCAAAGGCAGTCTGGCCTTTCTATCTCAAAGGGAACAAACCATGTAACAAGCGGCAAAGCGTGACACTGCCAGAGTGCATTATTGACATTAAAAAGGGAAACTGCTGACACTGACTTCCTGTCTGGAGTGCCATCCTTGTGATGCCTGCTTCTGTCAGAAAAACTCCACCCTCAGAACAGGATTTTTCAGTGTCAACCTTCCCCCAGAATGAACAGCCACCAAGCGCCAAATGCTGACTCACCAAGGGTCACCAGCCACAATGGCTGGTACCTTCTCAGACACTAACATTTAAATGGCGACGAGACTTTTGTAATATTGTGTCCCCGTTAACCACCTTCTGACAATAGGCAAATCATATCAATGCCTAACAATGGCTCTGTATCAAGCAGGGGCATTTAGCGCAGGTTTCTGACTTACTGCTTGCTACACTGGCTTTACAGAAAGTCACGTCTAAACCCTGGCAAACGTTACATGCTGATTTCTCCTGCAACTGTGTGTAAATAGCCTGACATCACATGAGGATCAATCATCAAGATGTTGAACACAAAGTACTAAAAAAAAAAAAAAAAAAATGTACAATAAATTATTTTAGCTGACAAAAAAAATATTTTTGGATGCTTTTTTAGGTCACTTTGGACAATGGCATGTACCAAATGTTAACCATTAACCACTACTATGTATTCAGCACTTGTTACATGTATAAAGAAAGTGAAATGTTGACATATCTAATTTCACCCATAGTTGATATATCAGTGCATGTTGGCATAATGTTATTGCTTTCAATGACCCGTAACAAGTCTGAAAGCCTTGGTACTGGACCCTCCAGTCTGGATCAATGTTTTTTAGTTACCTGTCAGCGTCATTCACCAGAGCGAGGCGCCCATAGTCCCACGCTACTTTTCTCAAGAAGGAGAACACAAACAGCAGCCCCTAGAAGTACAAAATAAACAGTGGCTGTCAACCCCTCTAGTCAAGTTATTTACATTACAGACAATACAAAAGTTACATAACTGCTTGAAGCTGTTTATCATAAAAAACATTCCTGGAATTATTTTATCTCAATTCTGACAGCTGTGTGGAAAATATTGACTCACCAAGAAGCACATAAAGTCAAGGGCAAGGACAGTAGGCACCCCGCCGAAAGGCAAGCCCTGGAGCACTGTGCTGCGTATTCTGGCAGAGTAACAGTAGTCCCTGGAGGAATTGGGCGCCAGCGTCGGGCAGCTTTCTGAATTGGTGCATCCCTGCGCCTCCCAGATGGCCATTATTAATATCAACACTCGATACATTACTCACTGCAACATGTTGGCAACCTGTAAAGAAGAGACAAAAGTCTTAGAAAACCAAGAATGCTGATTATTACTATTGCATCCCAGCATAATTGGTCACACTGTATGTGTCTATTATGGACAAATTCTGAAGAGCAACTTCCCCCAGACAGAATGGTGAGAACATGGAAGTAACTGTAGAGCCCACATATATCGAGACTCTACAGTAATGATGATAATGCAATTTAAATTTCCTGACCCCTTTACCATTTCGGTCTTGTCATTAGTCACATGCTGTTGCTTTTGACCACATGCATGAAACCTGCATGTTTTCAAAGATGTAACACTTTCTGTTCCTCGTTTGTGGCCACTCTGTGCAAATGACACAAAGTTAAACTTTGTTCTGAATTAAAGGGAAATAATTGTGGTATGTAAAAATGTATACTTCAGTCACCTGTGTGCTTCATCATTATTTTTGTCATAAGCAGGTGGCGTACACTCATCTTGCCTGAGCTTGTTTGATAGACACTGCTGCGTACAGTCATGTATTGGGATTTGAGAAGAACAGTGACTCAACCATACAGTCTGTTTGGGTTGGAGGACCAGAACAATGAGCTAAAACCTGCAGACAGCTGCTGAAAAGTTGGAGAAACCCTTTCACATTATAATGGGTCATTTAAGTGTTAATAGGTTAGGACCAGGGTGTCTACTGTTTACCCATGACAAGTGCGGCTCAAGAGATGAGCCGCACGCGAGAGGCCTGTTACTTTACACTCTTCCTTTCAGACAGTCTCTGATGAATTTCAGTAAGAAACAACAACAAGATACCTAAAGGATAATGATAGAAAACACTGACAAAGTATGCATAGTATATGAGGGGTAATAAATTCTATGAGAAATGTATCTCAATAACAACAAACTGATCCTAACACTAAAGCAAGAGCCCAATGATCTTAGCCGTTTGCTCCCGACCTTAAGGATTCAGACTGGTTCGTAAAAGAGTCCCAGAATAACAGCATAACAGTAAATCCAGATAGTCCTTTCTCCTGCCCTGGCACAAATGAAGTGTGACACACTGGATCTCCAGGCTTAAAAAGACTTCTTGGTAAGTCCTCCGGTCCACATTCACTGACTCATACAGGGATACTCTTGGTCAGGATATGGACTAGGCCTAAATGTCCATTTAAACTCCCTAGCCATTATGAGGTGCAGGGAAAAAGTATTGCTTAGATAAAACACTAGCCATCCAAGAATCCCTGACAACATGCGCTTTGGACATACCCAACATACAAGAGTACACTAGATTTTTAACAATTATCCGACCGAAAAACTAAGCCCAGTGTTGCCAACTCTTTTCCAATGAAAGTAGCAGGCAGCACTAGCATCAAAAGTCCCTAAATCTAGCAACAAAGTTGGCAACACTGACAGTCCGTTTGTTCAGGCTGCCCTCCAAAGCCACTCCCCCAAAATGATTCATTCAGCCCAAATGAACTGGCTTATTACAGTCCTGCGACAGCCAAAGATACTGGAGTTTTTTCTTTTTTTTGTCAGAGCATTAGATTGCTTATCATCATATTGATTGCTGTAGGGATGTAATGAGAATTTCAACAAATATAACAAAACAAAGTATTTGAACAGCACTACCAACCCTACCTTTAAGTGTGAACAGAAGTGATTAAAAAAAGTATTGATTTGAGATGTTGAGACAAATAACGTAAATGCTGAAGTACCTTCTCCATCCTATAAAAATGTACCTACCCTGATCTACAGGCTATCACACTTAAAACGTTTCATATTTCACACAGACTGAATGAACGAAGGGCTTGAGGAAGGCGCGTAGGTGTTCTGATGGCGAGTGCGTTTGCACAGTGTCACTGCTATACTTGTGCCCTTCGACCCACTATTACCAGCAGCATTCACGATGCTGCTCATCTGCCCTAACACTAACTCATTTATCCGCTCCCTGGAATGCTGTGACATCACTGGAGAGGGACGCAGCCAGAGCTGAACAATAAGCCGATAGAGACCGCAGGGTTCAAATGGACCGGTCTCAACCCAAGGAGGACACAACATACCCCCCTGTGCCTTCAACAACACTGCTGCACATCCTGGACCCATTGCCACAGTTCAGACTGCTTAACATTCAACACCAACATCTTGAAAAGCACATTTCAAAAACAACTTATTATAACACCTAAGTTACAGATGTTACTTATGGTACAGTAAGCCCACCTCATGATTGCAATGTCAGTGTCATGGGAATTGGGAAGTATTGTGAATCTTCTTGAGTAACATAGTCAATCTTTACAAGGTAAACGGTATCCATCTTTCAGGATTCAGGAATCAAGGAATGTAAAATTGAAACAAAACATTTGGTTAGGCAAATTATTCTGCCGTGAGGCACTCAGCATCACATACATTTAGCGTAAATTACTGAATAGAACTGGCATGATTAATTAATTGATTAGTTGTCAATTATTAAATTTATTTCGAATTATTTTGATAATCAATGAATCAGTTTGAGTAATTTTTTAAGAAAAATTCTCTGATTCCAACTTCTTCAATGTGAATAATTTCTGGTTTCTTTAGTCCTCTATGACACTAAACTGTATATCTTTGAGTTGTGGACAAAACAAGATATTTGAAGACGTCATCTTGGGCTTTGGGAAACAGTGATCGACATTTTTCACCATTTTCTGACCAACAACTAACCGATTAATCGAGAAAATAATTAACAGATTTATCGACAACAACAATCTGTAGTTGCAGCTCTACTACTAAACAGTACTACAATAGAGCAAAGTGATAATTAAAGTAGTCTGTGAGAACCACCGACATCCAAGAGTTGAGTCAGCTGTTGAAATGCACGGCCTTTATGTTTTTGGAAAATTTTACATAAAAAGGCAATGAGAAAAGACAGACCATGGCAAAACGTAAATGTTGAAAATAAAAAGATATTTCTTTTATCCAATTACACATTCTCTACACTTTAATTGCATTCACAAAGGTACTGCAGCTCCTAGTGTGGGCGCTATTAGTTTTGTGTCTCTGCTTATAGGGTGCCCTACTGGGTTTTCTAGTAAACAGACAAAGGTACATTGTGTACATAGTAGTACATAGTGTTTATCACCAAAATGTGGTCTCACAAATGTGTTGAAATGCATTTCCTTCCTCATAGAACATTTGCAAAGCCAATTTTAAAAAATATTTTTGAAATTGTGATGTTTACTTGCTTGCAGTCTTCTACTATGCTACCTTTGTTTAGGGATGCACTGATCTGACTTTTTCAGTCCTGATAGCGATACCTGGGCTTTGGGTATCGGCTGACACAGAGTGCCGATCCAATACCAGTGTTTAATTAATAAGCTGTATGCTATGCCGATATCCGATCCGGCATCCACGTCTGTGCATCCCTATGATCTCAGCATTAAAAGTGTGATACATAAATTTGGACCATGACTCCTGACAGCAAGCAAGTACAATTTAGTCACAATATCTCAATTGAAATAGTGAATGACATATTAATAAACCAAAGAACTCATTATAGAAACATTAACCCTCATATTTAACACCAAGTTGATGTTTTTCTGATATCAAATCCACTCTCAACTCTGCTGCGATTTGTAATCTGCTTCTGTTGAATAAAATACAATATTACCTTAACTCTGAATAGTAAAAATGTGAAAGTCTGTAGCTACAAGCTTGGGCAGCATGAAATATTTAATCACATATTTGTCAGTGATATTATTGAGCCCTGATGAAACAAGGGGTGGGTTTTGTGTATTCTGCATATCTGTGTGTTTTGTGTATTCTGCTATCTATTTGAATAGTAATCAAATCGATTTGTCTATGACTTTAGTGTAACAGCCAAAATTGCAAACAAAAGTTTAAGACTGAAACTAATTTTGATTTCATTATAATTTCAATGTCTAGAACCATTTCTAACAGCACTGTGTGTGTGCATGACTCAGCGGCACAGAAATACTGTGCCACCTTTCCACCTGATGCTAGTTGCTATGGCACCATCAGTCGGGCACACATTCTCAAAATACAAATAAACATAAAGGGGATGAAGGCAGTGGGGGAGAAAATCCGATGCTTGTCCATTTGAAACTCAATCTAGAGCGAGTCTGCTGTTTGCTCTACAGCTTAAGCAGGAAAAACAATACGGGTTGTCTAATTGTCTGGGATAATGTATGCTTTTTGTCTAGTTAGACAAACAATATCAGAGCCAAACTTCTACAAAGACAAATTAAATGAAAACATCATACAATACAGTGGCTCATTCAAGTCCTTGCATGCAGCTGCATGTTCATTATAAAGCTGATAATTCAGATGCAAACCTTTCTACTGTTAAGTGTACCTCCATCTTCATGTTAGGAAACAGTGGCCTCTGAAACTGCACAACACTATAAAGCCTTTCATCTACAATTAGCAAGAGCACACATATTCATGTCCTTGTGCATTTAAATTTAAACTATGTGAGTCATTATTCCTTTGATCTTCATAAGTTAAATATTTGAACAGGCTTTTTTTCAATGTTTTAAAACCGTGGGTTATGAATTTGACTAGCAGTTGTCATGCAACACCAACTTGTGATGCTCTACCTTGCTTTCCCAGCTAAATTAAACCAAATTTAACAAAAGGAGAGGCACACCATAGGTGCCAACAGTAACCGGTTTTGTTCAACTCATTTATACTAATCATATAATGACCAGAAACCTTCAATGTAATATGTTATTTATGATTATATGATTGTTTAGGTCAAGAAAAGACATGTATTGTGTGCTCCCTGTAGGAAAAAGATATAAGCAACATTTAAAAGTTCCACTTCCACTAACAATTAAGATGTTCACTTGTATGTCCAGCAAAAACAAAAACATCTCAGTGACAGATATTTACAGGTGTTGGTCTAAAACAATCACCACGTAGCCTTTGACCGAGAGATCGTACATTATTTTCACAACACACATCACAAGTAAATAATTTGCCTAACCTTAATACGCTACTCTCAATAAAAATGTGTCCTGATCAAGTCTTTATCATAAAAGGGTGGTGAGAAACAACGTGAAAACTAGAAACAAAGAATAGGGGCACACCGTATGAGGAAGGTGCCAACAACAATAATTCCACAATTCCACATAAACTTGTTCAAATATAATCAAATCTGTAATTGCATATCAAAGTATTAGTATTGTATAAACACTGTTTTGAATCCATTATGAGCCCTGTTGATCTCGTGAATTTACAAACCTGCTTCATATTAGCTGCTTCATAAACCTGCTTCACAACAATGTCATACTTGGCATGGATTTGCCAACAATGCTGATGGCTGATAATAAAGATTTGCACATATTAGACTTGTTGGTATTAGCCTGTAAATCATTGACAACTGCTCAGTGCCTGAGCTTTGATTATCACAGATTATGACGATAGAGTACGGTTTCATAATCATGTCACGGCATGAATGTAAAGACCAGTAGCAAAAAAGGAAATGGGGAAATAAGTTCAATGTTGGAGTCTCTTCCCCTGCTGACATAGATAAATACGTACATAATAATTGGTATTTGTTTATACTGTATTATAAATTCAACAATATAGAGGAGATCATACCAGCATTTGCATTAAATGGACCACAAATCACGTTTGATGCTATAAAACGCTAAATTGAAGTGCACGTAGCTTCTCATCTAAAAATCAGCAGCACAACATAGGTTCTTAATCACTGTTGTATAAATCCAATGAATTACACTATCTCTGTAAAAGTAATCTTACTTCTGTAATTGAATTCTACCTTAAAAAGACTGGATTTGTGTGTTGTAAAGGGAGGCCTGAACAGCTGCTCAATTAATTAATTGTATTAGTGATTTCTGAAGTAATAATAACACAAATGATTGATTAATGCCACAAAAAAATGTAATCCAACTAAGAATGGTCAAGCCTCGCTTTCAGCATGGTAAAATGTAAGGCTGTCCAGAATACCATTTTTTGGGCTTTGAAGCTTCAGTGAGAAATATTCGAAGGTATTCAAAGCTTCACTTTGTGGTGGGGCGCAACAGGCTGACATGTTCTTCTGTCTGTCTGCCTCATTCTCCCCGTTACAGTGCCTCTGCCGCACTACTGTCCACCCACCCACCTCTACACGCAACAAACAGTGATATCCGCCTGAGAATATCTAATAATAATTAATGTTGAATATGAATAATGTTGTGGGATTGTTCCTTATTTCACAGGCTATTTTGGGATTTATAAATTATTAATACATACTTATATAAAAAATAAACAAAAACAAAGCATTTGAATACTGATTTGGAGGTCAATTACCAATCGAAGCTACGAAGCATTCGGGTCCGCCCTAGTAAAATGTAAAAACATTATTCATGTAGGAAAAGCACAGATACACTGAGCACTTAGTAAGCAGTCAAGCTAGTGAGGCCCTATGTTATCTTGTATGAAATCAATATGAGCAGTTCTTTGTCAGACTTCTTCTTGGAAAGCTTTCCATCAATATTCATTAATGTCAAACAAACAAAATATTAAGACTGCCAGCAGCCAGCTCATGTTTATCCCTTTACAGGCTGTGCACAAGGAAGCATTTAAAGCGCATTATCTGTCACTACTGTGAGTAGTCATTAGTCCATGATGACACCCATGTCAGTGTAACACTGTGTAGCCTGTCAAAGACATTCTCTCGATACTAGCCTTAGATAACTTAGATATGTTAGGAATTACTGATCTTATGCCGGTTATCTAAAAAGGTGTGTCAAAATGCTGGCCTGAATCCTACAACATTACAACTACAGCTGCATTGTGTAATATCTCTTCCTACAGCAGACAGCCAAGCATTGTGGAGGTCTAAAACAATTTTCTTTATTTATTCGAAAAATATTCTGACATCTCGCTTATTGATGTACTTCATCATGAATAGCAGAATATGAACAAGTGACTTAACAAAAAAACAAACATCCCAGAGCCTGATGAGGACCAGCAGGCAAACTTAATCTAGCGCTTTGTAATCTAGTAACTATTCATTTATTATTATACAAATTATTATACAATGCAGAGTTATTTTTACGTCTTCAAACATTTCTGGAGGGGATTCGTATTGTCATTGTGACGTGGTGCTTGGGTTTGTATATTGATGGATTGATTGATTAGATTTTAAAGCTGTGGACTGAAGCCTAATTATTTTATTTATTTATCAGATAGCTACAACAGTAGTGGGAGTAAGTGACCACTTCCTGATTCAACCTTATAACACACTTACTGTAAATCACTTATTTATTGTGTCTAATTGTCTCTAATGTTCAGCTTAAGAAGCAACTTGTTTTCAAAGTGAATCTATTAATAGGGAGATTTTTTGTTTTAAACTTTGCCCTATAAATGTATTGCAAGACTGCTGACTGAAATAGCTATTGATGTACTTCATCATGAATAGCAGAACATGAACAGTGACTTAACAACAATCCAAACATCCCAGTGCCTGATAAGGACCAGCAGGAGAACTTAATCTTGTGGCTCGAGTGTCAGTGTAAAATAATAATGAATGTCACAGTTACCTATTTTTAATACAACACTAGAATCCCCACTATTATAACCAACCTACTTTTGTTTAATAACCCTACCTAACGTCCATCAATTAAGGACACTACCTCACACACCACTGACCTCACTGTAGCTGGAGCAACCACGTTAACGTTCAGTCAGTTGTCCTATACGGTAACGGGGATGTTGTTTACTGTGTTTATTGTTCTCAATTAAAGCAGTTAAAGCTTACCATTGAAGCTAGGTAATGGTTAGCTACCACAACACAAAACAAACACACGTTTTGTCGTGAAACACCAATAAATACAGAGTAATAAGAGAAACAAACTCACCTTGTTATGATACGCAGCAGAGACAGAGTAACACAGTAAGCTAACAGTTAGCTCGCTAACCGCTCGATGTAGCAGATAACAGGTGGATATCTATCTATATAACGATGTATGGAGAATTAACGACGTGGTCACAACACTTGTAGCTCCTCAGTGAGACGGTGCTAGTCGTAGTAGTGATAGACCCGTCTCCCAGTGTCTCAGTGTCTCTGTCTCAGCTGCTCCGGTTGTTGTCTGTCAGCCAGTTGAACAACTAATGCTAACCGACCAGTCCAACGGGAGGCGACGTCACGCAGGGTTTACGTAGGGTGACGTAAAATAGAACTAGATCATATAGAGAGAGAGCACATAATCCTCCAAAACAAACCCCCCCACCACCACCACCAATATTAACCCATGATTACATTTAACTCCAGTTACAGTCCACACACCACATACAACCACATTATCCTTTTTATCCATCATTCTCTTTTAAAACATCATCTTTTTATCCAACACCCTATTAAACACCATCATTTTATCCATCATTCTCTTTTAAAACATCATGTTTTTATCCATCACCCTATTAAACACCATCCTTTTATCCATCATTATTTTACTTCTATCTATCTACCTGTTTATATTTATTTTATTTTATCTTATTCTTTTTAATCTTGCCTTCATTTGATTTTCACCCTGACTGACAGCCAGCCACCCCCACCCCTCTCAAGCGCACACACTGTACACAGTCACATGATATTGATCTTGCCCAGTTATGTTGGCTTTTTTTTAAGTGTTTTTATTTATTTATTTGTTTATTTGTTTATTTGTTTATTTATTTATTTTTTTTTTTTTATTTATTTAGTTTTCTTTCTTTCTTTCATTTTTTTATTTTGTTTTATCCATATTTCATTTTATTTTATTTTGTTATGAGGAAAAGGAAGAAAATGAAAATAAATAAATATATATATATATATCAACATGTCCTGCTACAATGTAGCACATGTGAAGAAATTAGGAAAAAAAACCTTTATATATATTTATATTTTGTTTCTCTTCATTTTGTTTTATCCATATTTCATTTTATTTTATTTTGTTATGAGGAAAAGGAAGAAAATGAAAATAAATAAATAAATATATATATATATATATATATATATATATATATATCAACATGTCCTGCTACAATGTAGCACATGTGAAGAAATTAGGAAAAAAATTCTTTACAAAAATTAAATGTAAACTCCAAGATTTTGATTCCCTCTCTGACCAAAATAAAATACAACATCTACTTGGAGAAAATAGTGTCTTCGCAATAGAAGCTGCAGGATACGTCAGTGCATGTCACAGCCTAAGAGACAACAACACATAATATATGTAACTCACACTCTGCCTTTTATTTACTCCTCTACTTCATGGGTTTTAATGGGCTTTTAAAGGAATTTCAGCAGGTTAAAGGGACTGAGTGGGCTATAATATGTCAGATATAATCCTCATAATTTAAATCAAATCATTCTGAGACAGAAAAAAAATTTCAGTCACCAGGTAGGAGCTGCAATCAGTTTTTGGCAGGTGAAAACTGTATATTGTGGGTTGTAATGGTCCTTTAAAGGTAATTTCAGCAGGTAAAAAGGACTGAGTGGGCTATAATTTGTTAGATATTATCCTCAAGAGTTTTTTGTTTTTTTTGTTGTTTTTTACATTTTCCTTTGATATTGCAATATATTGTTATTAATTGTTTTTTTATTTGTTTGTTTGTTTTATTGACACACCAAACATTAATCACTTCTTTATTGTTTTCTTCCATTTACATGCATGTTCTTTTTAAATATATATATATATTAATTTGCTTAATGAATTGTATTTATGTATATATATATGTTTTTGTTTTTATTTTGTTCTTTTTTTAAAATTTAATTTATTATTGAATTGACGCTTTGGCAATATTGATCACCTGACAGTCATGCCAATAAAGCAAATTGAATTGAATTGAGAGTCACATCTTGATACGCAATGTTTTATATAAGGCGTCTTCGTTGTGTAGCTTCTATAATCATCCATTTCTATGTTTCACCCGGCGCTTTTATATGACGTACAAGAAAGCAACAAACAAGCTAACTTGCGGCCGGTAGCCGCTTTTTTTGGCGATTTCTTCAGGTATTCCAGCTTTTACGAGCAAAAACAGGTAACATTTAACAACACGTATCAAACCAATGCACGTCTTATTATTTGAAGCGAGTATTTATTTATTAAATGTTAATAAATGATGTATTTATGAGCTAGCTCGGGCTAAAGATAGTTGGTCGCGTGTTGATGACAATGCTTGTTTGACATTGGCATGGAACAGAGAAGGGTAACATTAACAACATACATTAAGCTTAAATCCTAACTTTCACGCCTTTTAATGCTACTATTCTTGGATTTTTTGTCATAAATCGGATAAGACTGCTCCGTTATTAGTCTGTCAACCATGTGATTGTTAGATAATAAGCTAAATAACAACCCTTTAGCTCATTAGCTGCTAACCATGTGTGTCTTCTCTCTCTAGCTGTGATCATGACTCTCCATCTGCTCTCAAGATCCCTCACTGGGCTCCTTGCAGAGGCATCGACCAGAGTTCATCACAGGACTTTTAGGTAAGAGATTTTTCTGTCAAATTTTAGAGCCCAATATTGTGACAGTTAAGACTTGTGGTCTGGGCAACTAAGATCAATTAAAACCATTTACTGTAATAGATCAGTGATGTGCCTCAGTCAGCAGACAGTCTGACTGTCATTTACTAAAGCCTCCCTCCACTCAAAAATGTTTGTTTTATTGTAACTTAAAATTTGTTTGACCTTGATTGTGCAAAAATCATGTATGAGCAAAGATTTCCTGTGGTCACTTTAAATATATCTGCCTGATTTTATATAATAATAATAATAATACATTTTATTTATATAGTGCTTTTCTAAAAACTCAAAGACACTTTACATAGATAAAAAGATCATAAAACAAGAACATCATAAAAAGACCTAAAACACAATATTAATTACACATTAAAAGCAGTTCTAAAAAGGTGAGTTTTGATTAGTGATTTGAATGTGGACAGGTTGGTGCAGTCTCTGATGTGTTTGGGGAGTGAGTTCCAGAGGGAGGGGGCGGCTATGGAGAATGCTCTGTCACCCCAGGTCCGGTGCTTGGTTCTGAGTGATGTGGACAGGAGGTTGGCATCAAATATATAACATCACAATTAGTTTGAATGCCAATTGTGGTCCAATACAACAACAAAACAAATGTGATGTGGAAACCTGAAGCCTCCAGTACATACACACAGTGAAGTTGTAGACATCCTCTGTCCAATAGTTAAACATTTTTAAATAAAACAAATTTGCATATTAATAGATTCTGGGTTATTTTGTGGGGGAGAAAGAGTAGTTTATTCATTTATTATTATACAAATTATTATACAATGCAGAGTTATTTTTATGTCTTCAAACATTTCTGGAGGGGACCTTTATTGTCATTGTGAGGTGGTGCTTTGGTTTGTATATTAATGGATTGATTGATTAGATATTAAAACTGTGGACTGAAGCCTAACTATTTTATTTATCAGGTTTGCTTTGAACTTTGCCCCATACATTTCTTGCATGACTGCTGACTGACGGGTCTCTGGAGGAGAGCCGTAATCATCGACCAATTCACTTTTTTGTCTCATCAGTGTATCTGCTGTTGCCGCAGCCATCCAAAAAATGACAAGAGTGCGCGTAGTGGACAACACCCCTCTTGGAAACACACCATATCACCGTCCCCCAAGAGTGATCCACGTCTACACTAAGAATGGCGTAGGAAAAGTTGGTGACAGAGTGTTGCTTGCCATCAAAGGACAGAAGAAGAAAGCTCTAATCGTTGGACACAAAATGCCCGGAGACCGCATGTGTCCACGCTTTGATTCGAACAATGTTGTTCTGATAGAGGACAATGGGAACCCTACAGGAACAAGAATTAAGGTCCCTATACCCTCACATCTACGTAACATGGAGGGAGATTACTCCAAAGTCCTAGCCATTGCTAATTCATTTGTTTAACCGCATTCTGTACTGTGATTTTTGATATACTGTATATTTCACATCTGCTGGGGGTATATTAACATTTTATGGTTGTATAAGTTCTTGTCTTCATTAAACTTATTGTCTCTATACAGTATTCTGTATTCTGTATGTAACGGACTCAAGCTTTTGTCAGCATGTTTGACATTTTACTGAGGCCTCTCTGTGCTTACAATAAATATAACCTTCACCTTAAAGGCATAGCATAGGAGCTTCTGGGGCAGTTTGAGCAGCCACATGTGGGTCAAACTCATGTTATCATGAACACAATGAGCAAACCGAGAAAGCATGAACCATGAGGGGAAATATTTATTGAAGGCACAACATACATTCACAACACAAAACACATGACTGGCATATTTTAATAGCTGTTTATAACATCATGTGTCATGTATAAGGCGTTTTAGTATCATGTGATCCCTGTAGATGTCCCTTGAGTGGACTGAAATACAGTATTTCTCACTAATGTCAGGCAACTTCAGTAGCAGCTGCCATAAACTAAAATATCAGTGCAAAATAAAAACAAGTAAAACTAAATAAAGGTCAGCTGTTTGACTTCAACCAAAGAAAAAAATGTGTAATATATAAACATCTATCTTAAATTTTAGTATCAAATGCCAAAACAAAAAACATTGACATTACATCAGGTTTGTACTGCCATCTACCAGTGTAAGAATGAAACTACAAATCAACACTGAGGTAATTATTTCCTGTTAAAAACTCTTCTGTAAAATCAGGACAAAATGGAAACATGAGTGCAGAATGATTAATCAAGAGAAACTATAAGACTTCACATTTTAAAGAATTACAGTAACAGACTTCTTCAGATTTCTTCTTCTATGTTTTGTGTTCCTCAGCAAAACAGCTTTTAGTGAGATTTTGAAATAATGAGACCATGAGACCAGTGAAATTATTGTTAGTAATTCAGCTGACATTCATACAGACAGCAAAAATAAAATCCAAAATCAACTTGCAACAACGCACATTACAGCTAGTGATTTTTGTCATGCACAGACTCATGCTGTTTTTATAGAGATGACACATCTATGTTGCACAGTGACTGCTTCATACTGTAGGTTTGCATAGTTTCTAAAAATCCAGCCGGGAGACACTTGGCTTGATTGGACTTTGGTTCCCGTTATACAGCTATTTTACTATATGTGCGCTGAGGTGGGATGTGTTAAAGGATCAACAGGTCGCTAAGGCTGAGGGGTCTTTATGGCAATTTTCAGGCGCTGTGCCTTTGCTCTATACCCTCCTCCGGTGAAGACGTCCCTCTTCAACCACACATCGTGAGGTAAAGCCACTGGCAATATGAGATATAAGGTTAGATGAACAGCGAAGGTTGACAAAATGTATTGAGATTTTCTTTTTAAACAGAACTCACCTCTGTGACGTTCATCTCAGCCTCTCCTGATCCCTCCTTGTCGAACTGCTGGAAAGACCCTGTTAAAAGTTTCACAATTAAAACTTCATAATCTGCAAACATACAGTGTAAATTCAGAATAAGATGTATCACAATGATACTCACTAAACATGGCTTCAAGCTTGACCAAGCAGCAGATGAAGTTGTCAAAGTCAACCATCTCGTCTTCTGCATACCGGGCTACCAGAACCTGGTTCAGTCTGTTATTCAGTTTAAAACCTATACAGGAGGACAATAAAAATAAAAGTTTTCTCATCTGTGAGTGTTTGTACAGTAGATACTTGTAGAAATGATAATCAAGAGCATTATATACCTGCCGCCTCAACAGCAATACGCATCTCATATGAGCTCATGGCCCCTGATTTGTCGAGGTCAAAATCTCTAAAAATGACCTGGAAGACAGAGAAAAAAAAAAATGAAAATAGAAATACAGATAATCATACTGTTCCTTTGACCTTATTATCTTATTTTATTAATTCTTACCAGCCACTTTCGGATCTTGTTCCAGAGGATCTGAAACTCCACCAGTCCTAAACGGGCACTACCATCCTTCTGGCACACATGGTGTCAAGGGGTGAAACCACACATAAACAATCACTGACATGCTTGTGATGGAAATGCAATCGTCTCTCATTACAGGAGAGCAGCTGATTTTAAGTGGCAACGACAATGCTTAAATGCATGTTTTTTTAATTTTTGTTTCTAATAAAAATCAATGTAATTAAGTTTTTGATCCATTCATGCCTTATAACTCAAGAGGATACGTCCATCAGGTTGACCATGGTCCTGCATGACTCCACACTGAAGCCGTCAGTCTTCAGATCTTTGTCTGAAATAACAACAACACTCATCAGAGGCTTGTAAGAGAGGTAGTCCAGGAAATGGATGGTGTAACCTACACTCTGCAGTGGAATCTAACACACTAGTGGGAGATGTATTACTAATATGTAAATTTTCCAGTAGCTCTGAATTGCTAACTAAAAATAAAATAGGAAACTCACGCCGGGAGACGACTCTGTTTAGAATGGTCCTAAGCTCGTGAATGGAGATCTCCATGTCCTGGGAAAGCACAGATGACAAGAAAAGAGAATTTGCACGTCTTTAGTTGAAATAAGAACAATTTGTATTCACCGTAACAATGTGTTGTGTGATGTTTTAAGCTTTAGATATGATCTAAAATGCCATAATAAAAATACAAATGCAAACAAAGATGCAGAACAGCATCTGTTCTTCAGAACTTACCTCTCCTGCTAGCTGGGCGAACATGGACTTAAAGGAGTCATCAATGTCGTCTTCAGTTACTTCATCCTGTAGAAAACCACAAATATAAAAAGGCATCGTTTTATGATCAGGGTTCTAGTTATTTCCTGCTATTCATATAGTAGAGTATGTAACATTTCTGTTTAAGTCACGTCTCAGTGATACGTACGTCCTCTCCTAAATCGGCAGAGATTTCATCATCCAGTTCTCTGCAACGGACAAAGATATATAAGCATGAGATTTCAATTTCCACAAATTACAAATACACAAACCGACATTAAAATAAAAGACACATACTCTGTTTCTGATTGTTTCTCAGTGAAGACTCGGAGGACAAAGTCAGCCTCCTTACTGGGCTCGAAGGTGGAGGGGACGATGAGGTACTCTCCGGGGGGCAGACGGAGACGCGTGCTCACCTCCCGCAGGTTGATGAAGGTCTCCGAGCGAGCGCACGATGAGTGGTTCAAAAAGAAGTTTTTCTTCAAGTGGACATTCTGGCAGCCTCTGTACTAAGGGCAGCAGGAAACAATACGAGGGTTGAGATGCATGTGCATGTTTTTAGGTCCATTTAATTGAAATCATATATATTTTCCACTATTCCAATCATTTCAAGCATAACACAGTTAATTCTTTTAAGATTTAAAACTTACTTGGAAAATAGCTCATCCATTATAATGAACAACAAGACTGCTTTTATTGTTGTCAAATTTACAATGTAGCATTTTGATAATGCAGTTAAATATGTGGATTGATTTAACAAGATAATGATGGATGTGATGGATTGAATATGTCAATCAAGTTGTCAAGTTTCTGTAAGCTGATTTTCATACAATGAATGTGATGTACAGAAACCAATGGCTACCTGGAATGGAGGGAAAATGCTTTTAAAAACTAAAACATGATCAGCAGTATTGTAAAATATACATTTGGTTATATAAACAGTGGTAGTATTGATGCTCTGCTTACCTCTTCTGGAATCTGCACAAGAGAAGATAAGGGAAAAAACATAAATGAGCTGAGGCAACATTTTTAAAATAATGTAAACATGTGAATAAACCATGAGAAGGGCAAAGGGATAATACTGATACTGCATCCCTCTCACCTCATAAAGAGCAAAGCCAATGGTGTGCATGTCCTGACCATGGCGCCGATATCTGCGGCGGTCCTTCTGCATGAGAGCAACTAAAAAACTGCATGCCACCTCATTGTCCTCTGGGTCATCGTCCTCCTCCAGCAGCGTGATCTTGTACTGAGGGTTGATCCAAAACGTGTCTGTGCAGAAGGTGCATTTGTGTTAGCCTGTTTCACAGTCTGTGACTCATCTATGTCAGTAGACTTTACATGAAAGGTGTATGGTTGGGACTCACTGGGATTGTTCCTGCAGCCTCCAGCGGTGCTGCCTCTCCTCCAGGTGCCGTAGAAGTTCGTGGTGTTCCAGTGGCCGAGGCTATCCTCGCTCAGAGCGTCCGCGGTCAAGTTACAGATCTCTAGCCGATTAAACTGCCTCTTGAATTCACTGAAGGTCATCCTGGAAGATTAAAATAAAACGTTTTGGGTCAGAAATCTGAATGCAACTTTTGTAAAAGAATAGTTCTGGGAAATACGCTCAGTCGCTTTCTTGCCGAGAGTTAGGTGAGAAGATTGATTCCGCTCTTGTGTCTGTGATATGCAAGAACCACTCGTACGAACAGATTTGTTCTTAAGTGGCTTGTATGAGTGATTTAGGAGAACTTGTCGCATTCATTAATTTTCCTGTATTTTGAATTGTCTCTTAGGTATGAACACAATTTACAAGTGGCCCAGATCTGTTGTAGGAGTCATGTACAATTAGTCTGCTGTTATCCAGACCTAAGTTTGTTATCCAAAAATAGTTTTTTACTAATGGATTGTATATTTCATTACTTTGAGGCAATTCTGAGTTTGAAAATCCTATATAAATCACACCTCATAATTATGTTGACATTATCCTGTTTGACTCTGCAATTCAAATTATAATTTAATTCTAAATGTATTCATATACATATCATCATTGCTTTAAATTGGCCATTGATGCTACTGTATAACGCTACAATATCAATATGTCAAATTGCAAAGCGACTTAAACTACGCACTAATTGAAGGTTAATTTGTCTCTGTATATAATAGGGTCAACAGGAAGTGTAACCAGGCACATCATGGCTGATTTACTTCTTTTGGATGCATTAACGTGTCAGGCTCTTGGAAGAGAGCGTGTCTTTAGACAGCGTGCTGATATATTGTGGCAGAGACAGATGAATGGGGCATGATGTGTAGCATTATATGGTATCACTGGGTGTTAATTATGTTATTTTACAATTCTCATGAATGCCCGCTCATTTTCGCACAGGTGGTCTGTCTCATGTCTCATGTTTACGCAGGTCATTAACAGTTATCTAAAGTTAGGAGTGTTTGCTGAATCTGACGCGGCACACTCGTACGAGCCCACGCTACGAATACGAGTCAAGAATACAAAAATGTTCTTGTACGAGACCCAATCTTCTCATGAAACTCTGCACAAAAGTGAATAAGCGTCTTTCCCAAAATGTCGGACTAGTCCTTTAAAATACCTGCAGTACATAAAATTGCCATACAGTACTACGGCATCTAGGAACATCTTACCAAAACTCCCCGTCTTCCATCTTCAGATGCAGGTCTTCTCGTTCAGAAGGGTCAACCTCATCCCATTCAGAAGAACTACACACAACAAGACAAATAGAGCGGAATCAACATTCAGATATGACACTCATAAAAGAATACCAAACAAAACACACACAGGGACATTTATTAACTCACTTGTCACTCCAGGCACCAGTCCACTCCACCTGACCCCATGGGTTGCGTATTCGGATTAGGCGCTCCATGTTGCCGCGGAAATCAACCTACATAACACACAGAGTGACGGGAAACTTAGGACCATTGAGGGTAGACACCCCAAGTGAATAAAATAAACATGTTTAACTAACACCACTTAACACCATGAAACTTCCACAGTTCACTATTTACATTAAGAAAATTATTTTCATAATATGTTTTCTGAAATTTCATGTTTAAATATGCAAATGAGGAATTATCATATGTGCTAATTTGCATACATTTCCAGAACAGAAATCTGAACATTGGATAAAGCCAGGTTCAAAATTCTTGTTTCGTTTTGTTGACATATTAGAGTCAAAGATTTTTGCAGAGGGAATTTTGGATATCTCTTTTTACACTGCATTAATCAGCCATAAAAAAATAAATTTTCGCCATGTTTTTAGGAATAAAATGTTCAATAAATCAGGCTATGAATGATATATGAACAAACCCCTCTGTAGAAACCTTCAGAATATAGATAGGAATGAAACTGAGAAGTTTGGTGTATGTAAGTGATACTGAAGTGGAGATTTCTGGCTCGGAGTCTGAGAGAAAACTTTTGAGAAAACAGCCTTTAAAGATATGGATTGTAAAATTCCATAAATTACAAAAACTAATAGATATCATCATGAAACTTCCCCAGTTGATAAATTACATTAAGGCAATTCTTTTTTGCATTACAAGTCTTCTGAAATTTTATGTTTAAATATGCAAATGAGGCATTATTCAATGTTACTTTTGGTGAATTTAGGAGAAATCTACAGACACAAATAGACAAAGTAGTAAAATAAACACCTAAATGTGTATTTTGGATGTTTTCTTTCCACTAGTCTGAAAGAAGACATGTTATGGAAGCAAAATCTCAAAATTGATCAGTGTATAAAAACAATGTTTTTGCCTGGGGTGTCTCGCCTTAATATCATTCATAATGGTGACCAATTGAACAGAGTCATACACAGACAGACCTCCTTCAGTCCAGTGACGGAGTAGGCGTGGCCCTTCACAAGCTTCTTGAATGTAACAGCCTCCATGTCGAAGGCACTTGTGATCTGTATTAATATGGAAACATGATTACTGCAGCTGAGTATGAAATGTCTGGCACAGGAATGAACACAAATGCTTTTAATGTTATTGGCTCTTTCAAAATGGCGCAGCATTGATCTGCGTGTCCTGGTGACGTGCCAGCAACGTGTTCAGCACTTACATCGATGGAACAGCCCAGCAGAGAGCCTCTATCCAGGGCTTTGCTTATTATCCAGTGCAGATCTTTGGGGGCACTGCGGAGCTCGTACATCTCAGACACGCCGCCCGTGAAGTCCTCGAAGCCTTCGGTGGTGCTTCCTCCAGACAGAGCCTCATAGGAGCCATTGAGCCTGACGCCGCACAATTAAAAACCACACATCAACAGCAGCACTTCACAAAGTGATTTACAACTTCCTACTAAATACATAGTGAATAATTTAACAACTGGGCCGGCTCTTTCAATACCTACTTGGCGTATGCCTTCTCCAGGAGTGCACTCCAGAACTCATTGCCCTCAGCAGAATGGACAAACATGAGCTCGCCGTCTTTGACAGGCAGCCTGTCATCTATCACGACGTCCACCCATTCGCCGAACTGCCAGAACTGCAACGCAGAGCAATAATCAGCAACTCCATCAATCTATACTGCTTGCCTTTACACTTGATAGAAAGTGCAGAAGCGTAGAAGATGATCTCAAAGTACCTGAAAGTGGAAGATTCCAGCGTAGTCGTCTTGGAAGGACTGCCCGTGTGGGACCACCCGATGAAGGAGCCTCTCGTTCAGGGTGAGAGAGCCGATGGCTGCTAAGAGCCAGCAGTCACCTGCGAGTGAAAAGAAGCATTTAGCAACCTTTATCGAATTGTTTTCAGGAGAGATTCAACATTAACAACAACAACAAGGGCTCACCCAGCGCTCCCTGACAGATGTCCGTTCTGGTGGCGCCGCCCACAATGAACTGAGGGTCATCTGTCATTTCCTGTTGAGAAATGAAACGTCTGAGTGAAGACAATCAAATGAATCTTATAATTCAGACAAGTCAACACATTTTACGGACTACTTTAACTTCTGCCACTCCACACCTCTTTACCATAGACCCTTTTTTTAAATTTTTTAGGGGAGTACAAGGGGTCTTTAGGGGGAGATAGCAGGTCAACAGTAGATGTCACATGGACGTGGTGTACATCATGTGGAAGCTGGGAACCTGAAGATTAATTTGAGATGCAGCTCAGCACAAGTGTCATGTTGTTTTAGTCATAAATCAGAAATAATGAATTAATTAAAATGAATTGTTAAAGTGTATAAGGGTTTAGAACATTATGATAGAAGTATATGATGGTCATACCCATGCTCTGTTATGTCTCATAAGTTGGTGCAGCAATGTTTGGGTTGATATCATTTGTTACACAGATTTGGTGCTAAATTCACCACTTGGGAATTGGTAATAATGATCAATAATCCCTCCAAAATACCACATTAAGACACCAAGACCTTGAGGAACACCATAAAACAATCCATGCGGTGATTTGGTATCAAAAACATTTGACATTTGGAAATTTCTGCAAGAATTGCATTTTTTGGTATTGAATGGCGAGCACTTCTGTTCTGGAAACTGCTCAGAAACCCCTCATTGCCCTTATGAGGATTTTTTTTTTTTTAAAGTTATTTTTTGGGGTGATTTTTAAGCATTTTATTGATAGGACAGTGGATAGAGTGTTGGAAAGGGGGAGAGAGAGAAATGACATGCGGAAAGGACCACAGGCCGGATTTGAACCCGGGTCCACCGCTGCTAGGACTGAGCCTTGGCATTACATGGGCGCTCGCTCTACCGACTGAGCTAACCAGCCGCCCCCTTATGAGGATTTTTGATCCAAACCTGTGCTGCTACAGACTCTGAAAGACAGTAAAGTCTGCACCCTCAAGGAATGAAAGAGGTTAAAGGCGACATCTTTCAAACTATCACTGTTCTTGCATGTACGCGTCAACTTCCTGCGCTATAAACAAATGTCAGAGCGAGGGAGTGGTCAGGGGAATGCCATGCGATGCCAACAGCTGCAGTGGTCTGAGAGGTTCCCGTCCCTGCTTGTCCTATTCTGTCTGAGTCTGCAGACGTGAATGTGCAGACGGGAAATAACACAGTGTCATATGATAGGTTTGTTTATATGATATGTTTCTCTGTCAGAACCACATGCCTGTTGAGAAATATTACATGAGAGGCAATCCAAAGAATGATGAGTGAAGTATTGCCACTTAATGTATATGTATAATGTACTGGGTGTATAAAAAATATATTGGTTATCTTGTGTCCTACTATCAGTTTTATGCATAAGTGACAAACCGTGGGCCTCGTCCACTCCACATCCATAGTTTTGGAGGAATGGGGGGCGAGCTCCTTGAAGCCCAGGGACGGAGGCTCGGCGGGGAAGCAGGGGTCTTCAAACAGGCAGCCGGACTCCACACATTCCTGCTTCAGGGCCTCGTAGTCCTGGTTGGAGAAGGGCACGGCCTGCTCCTTGGAGCCCATGCCTTCTGCCCGCAGCCTGTTGGCCTGTATGGCTGCACATATCCCTCCGGTTGGATCCATTCTGGTGCGTGAGATAAAAATATGAGTGAGTATGCACGGTACTGTCTATAAATAGCATGAAGCAAATCGGCGGCACACTCTTGTCTAAGGGTTACAAGCACAGCAATCAGGTGTGGGAGCGTCTGGAGAAAAATAATGTTCATGCTAGTGATAAAGATTGATTTTTCTTTTCTGTCTTCAACTAATTAGTCTGACCCCATATGGATTTTCTACATTATGCTGTTAGCCTAAAAGCACAAAGCTGAATACTTTGGGAAATTACAACAAAAAGCAAAGGCCATTGAGGAAACTGATGTCCGTCAGGTCCTTGGTATTCTATTTAGATTCAATATGTTTGAGGTCAACAAAATAATGATAAATATTGGGTATTTTCCCCAAAATTTTGTCCCAACATCAAGGAGAAGACTTGGTAACAATTCATTTTACAGGTCCACAAATTTCATGGTAATTAGGTGATAATTAGCAAGTAGCCTATTTGAAATTTCTTTGGAATTACTGCCAAATTACCCCAAAATGTACTTCACAATTTATTGAAAATTACTTTATTATAAATATTATTTAATAATTATATGCTAAAATAGCATATAATCGTTAAAATAAGGCCCTTAAGCTTGAGAAGCGGCTGTGCGCTGCTCTTCATCGGAGGTGGAAAACCAAAACTAATAGAAGACACTTCTGATCAGGCACAAATCTCACCATTGTGTGACTTATTGTCTACACAAATGTAACCTGGTAGCTAATGATTCAGGGAGTTTATTTAAGAAATTCCAAAGAAGTTATTTGTTAATTATTATCTATTTATCAGCAGACATGCAAATAAAGCATATCAATTAACAATGTATTCTTTTCCTGGAAATGTATTAAATAAATTACCAGCTATTGGGAAATAGCGGAATATAATTATTAAATAATGTTTATTATAAAGTAATTTTTGATACATTTTGAGGTAAATATTGGTGTAATTTGGCAGTGATTCCAAAGAAATTTCAGATAATGTCCTGGTAAAGCCCAGCAAAAGGCAAATACTGCAAATAATAGTTGTCATGTGAAATCAAAGTAAACGTGCTGCTGTGGAAACTAAAGTTAGAAGCCGACATAAGTTCAGCAGAGAAATAATACACATACAGAAGTTATGAACAGTAGAAAAGCGACTACTGAGCAATGTGAGACAAGACACCACTTCAAACACAACAAACCCAGGAATAACATAATAACTTAGAAATGTCTTACCTTGTCTGTATTTGCAGGCTGAGAGGGAGAATGAGACAAAACACAGAGAGAGAGAGAGAGAAGGTTATTCACTCAACTTTTGGCACTTGGAAAGATAAAGTGCTCTCTTCATGGTATAATTTGGATTGCACTGCAGAAGCCTGCCGTAGCCCTAATGGATTTTAGTGTTTACCACTCAGTGGGGGGGCCTTTTCCTCCTCCCTGAAAGCACAGTCTGGCTTTATGTGCCGGAAAATTTCACAACTTTCAGTCACGTCTCCAGGGACGACATAAAAGCTTTGCAAGTTAGAAAAACATCATGTCAAGAAGCTAGCCGTTAGATTCAAAGTTGTTACTATCCCTTTCTGAATCAGTGCGAGAAAAAACTGGGACATTGAATGATCTTTTAAAGCCTACCGCTCCACTGGACAGGAATACTAATGAGCTCAGTTAACAGTGAAGTAAGAGGGGAAAACTGGGATAGAGCTGGTGAGGGACTGGGAAATCCATGAGAAAAAAATGACTGAGTTGGAACACATCAAACATTTCTTCATGTAGACCATTAAGCATACCTGCTACAGTTACATATCAGATATTGCTGGATTCAGTACAGCTATACCATTCCAGCAAACCCTGATTTATTTAAAACAATCATAATTCATGATTTATTTTTTTTGTTGTTTTTGTTTTTTGGCTGTTTGTTTTTGTTTTTTTTCTCACTCTTTACCCTGAAGGGGTCTCCTGTTTTGCTTATATTGCGGTCGTCTGGCAGCTCTGCAGTTGTTTTTGACATGTACCCTCAACTTTTTTTTTTTTCTGTTATTTTGTATAAGGGTACTGGGTGTTTCACTTCTTGTGTGTGTCTACTGTAAAAAAAAGTCGAAAATAATATATATATATATATATATATATATATATATAAAAAAAACATTCATGATATACCTTCATATTTGATATTTCCATTACTTGTACGTATGTATTTGTAGTACTGTATTTCCTCAATGCATAAATATATGCACACTCTGTTTCTTCACACATGTAGAGGAACACCCTGCCCACTATCACACCAAATTTGGGATCAATCAGAGCTTGCATTATGAAATTACACGAGTTTAGGTGTATCATCTCCCATTCGGCCTGGCTTTATTTTGCATTTCTTTTATTTATAGGGTGTGTCACAATATCTGTCAAATGTAACCACTTTTGGGGGTCTTCCCTCTAGCCTATTTCTATAATGAGTAAGAGAAATGCTCTGCTCACAAAAAAACTCTGCTGCATTAATCAAGTTCAAATATAATCCTGTAAAATGTAGCTTTTGGTGAGACACTTGAATAAATCCAGTTGTTTAAAGGAGATGTTTTCACAAAAATATAAAATAGATATTAGAGAGGGAATTATGACCTGATTAACTTCCTAACACTAGCTCTAGGCAGATTATAATATATAATTAGAACTACTAATACCAAGATTTATTTGGGGTGTGTCACAATATCTGTATATTATAACCACTTTTTTGGGGTCTTCCCTCTCTAGCCTATTTCTATAATGAGTAAGAGAAATGCTCTGCTCACAAAAAAACTGCTGCATTAATCAAGTTCAAATGCAATCCTGTAAAATGTAGTTTTACAGGATTACAT
Source organism: Sebastes umbrosus (assembly GCF_015220745.1). Taxonomy (NCBI): domain Eukaryota; kingdom Metazoa; phylum Chordata; class Actinopteri; order Perciformes; family Sebastidae; genus Sebastes; species Sebastes umbrosus. The sequence goes on along the minus strand of NC_051278.1, from coordinate 15,942,290 downwards.
TACAAAAAAAAGGATGTGTTGTTGTGCAAAACAGGCTTTTGATAGAAACAATTCTGCAGGACAAGGACATTGTTTACAGGAGGGACACCCCCCTGACCCTGAGGCCCCTCATGCCCTCAGAGTCTGCAGGAATGTCCCCCTGCTCTGTCTAACAGCTACACAGAGAGAGAGACACTACTGCTGGTAATGACCAAAAGGATATCTCTATCTGACAGAGAAAAGCTGATCCAGGCATTCCTGTCATGATGATGTCATCTATAGGACTTTAACCTAAACAATGCACTAAAACAACCAGCAGCCTCTCTGTCTCTGTCAAAACACACACTGGGGTGAAAAAAACAAGACAGTAAATGATGCTGGCTGCTTTGTGAATTCCTCTTACTATCAAAAAACCACAGCATGTGAGGCATGTAATGCAGATTGTTTACAGCACCTGTTCACTAGTACAAGTAGGCCTGTCTTTTTTTTTTGTGCAGCCAGCTGCTTCAAACATTTCTGACTACAATACATTTTTTTTTTTACAATCATCCACATTGCTGGATGTCATAATTAAATCTGAATATGTCAGCTGTTGACTGTGTTGTTTATTATTAGCTCTACAGCAGTATTTATTATATTAAACAAACACGCACGGTGGCCTAGGCTATAATAAACCCCCCATGAGGCACCGTTAATCTCTAACTGGCTATATAATGACACAATCAGAGAAATAAACAAGACGACTACACTCACCGCTGCTTTAAAGGCAACTTTCCTTCAAAATGGATCGGGTAGTGCTAATGGAGTAAATCTGTTTAAAGGGGGGTTTGGTAGCCAGCAGGAGAAGCAGGTCCAGGTCCAGCCCTCTCAGCTGCACACACACACACACACACACTGCTGCAGGAATCAGAGCAGACCCGCCTCCTGCAGGAGGAGGAGCCGGACCAGGACTGCTCAAAGACCTGCAGCACCACACCCTGCAGCTAGAGGCGCTCCAGAGAGAGGGCATCAAATCAGACTTTATTTAGAAAGTTCAATACAGTAGTTGCATAAACATGTTCAGATTTTTTTTCATTACAAATATAATTCACAGTATAAAAAATAATACAAAATTAAAATAAATTATTCAATAAATTAAATGTAAGGAAAGAAAAAGATGAATAATAATAATAATAAATAAAAAAAATAATAATCAGGGTCTGTTAAAGGGAAAAAAAATCTGAGATTTTGAGATTAAAGTCATAATATTAGGAGAAAAAAGTCGTAATTTAATGAGAATAATGTAATACTATTTCAAGAAAAAAAGTAATAATATAACGAGAATAAATTCATAATATTACGAGAATAAAGTCGTAGTATTATGAGAATAAAGTTATACCATTTCAAGAAAAAAAACGTTGTAATATTACGAGAATAAATTCACAATATAACGAGAATAAAGTCGTAATATTACGAGAATAAATTCACAATATAACGAGAATAAAGTCGTAATATTACGAGAATAAAGTCATAACAGAGAGGGCATCAAATCATCACTTTATTTTAGAAAGTTCAATACTAGTAGTAACATAAACATGTTCAGATTTTTTTTCATTAAAAATATATTTCACAGTATAAAAATAATACAAAAATAAATTATACAACAAATTAAATGTAAGGAAAGGAAAAGATGGATTAAACAAATAAACAAAAAAACAATCGGGGTCTGTTAAAGGGAAAAAAATCTGAGATTTCAAGAATAAAGTCATAATATTACGAGAAAAAAGTCGTAATTTAATGAGAATTAAGTCATACTATTTCAAGAAATAAAAGTCATAATATTACGAGAATAAAGTCATAACTTTACGAGAATAAAGTTGTAGTATTATGAGAATAAATTCATTCTGTGTAAGAGAGCTATATAAAACTGCAGTCAAATTCCTTGCATGTATGTACAGTACTTGGCAAAATAAATCTGATTCTGATATTTATAGTCATATCATTCAATTCAATTCAGTTCAACAAATACACACATAGTAATAAAATAATAAACACTGTTAATCACAAAGCCTAGATAGGGTGCGGTGAGAGATAATGTGCAGTAATCCAAGGCAAAGGTCAATTTAGGAGAGACAAATATAGCTACAGATGTTATAATCCTTTGTTAGGTTATAAAGCAGCAAGGAGTTTGCGTCGCTTCATTCACACTATTTTCAAAAATGAATAGCATTTTGAAATATGATATTTGTTGAAAGGTTGAATAGAGTCTTGTAGTCCTTAAATGTTGCATGAATTCAATGTGTTGATTGAATCAGAAGGAAAGTGACACTCATACAACTGTCAGAATGTTTGCAGACGATCCAAGTGACTCTAGATAACGTGATCCACTACCAGAGGAAAAAAAATTATATTCGCATAGTTTTCTCATAATCCTTATTCTGGTGTCATCTGAATCATACAAAATAAGACTTGTAGGACTAACGTGGCATGTTCTTAACACAGGCCTGGCACAGTAAATATGATAACATTATTTAAAGGACCTGAAAACTTACTTTTAAATCAGCTGTTTACATTCTTACTGGTTTGATGTGGGTGGAGATCAGTTGGAAAAACAGTGATGATTATTCTTATGTTAAACTCTTAATAATAAATAAACAAAGATTTTTTTTCTTTGTTGCTCGTTTACTTACTTATTATTTAATGTTATAAAGAAATTCTTAAGATTTGGAGCCAAGTTTTCATGTGCTTTAAAGTTGCTCTGATCAATATTTTATATTGGATTAAAGCACTATGTACAATGTGACTCATAGTGTCAACCTCACAGACAATTAGCATCCAAATCAACAGAGCTAAAAGGAGAGTAAATATTGGACTTAGATTCACCAGGTTTACAGAGAAAGGACTTCAAACAAATGCTCTGCGTCTGCTTGTTTAATAGACTCGTAAATAAGCAACTCTTTGCTAACCATACAGTATGTGATGCTCACAAGTTTGCAGTATTAACATGGTCAACCTTGCCAGTAGCTGATTTATCTCATCTAGACTTCTAAATTGTAGACGTCAAAGCAATGTTGCATTCAGGCTAACAGTATATCTTTTACTTACATAATGACGATGAAAGATGTCTATTAGATGCTTGGCAAACACAACAATATATGCATAATTAATCATTTGTAATGCCACATAAGCGTAGTAATAATGCACTCTATCAATTACATTATGGCCATTGTGAAGCAGTTATTAACATAAGAAGAGACATAACTCATGATAAGAACTCATTATATGCTTTCATTAGTAGAGATGTTTTTAATGCTCATCAATCACTGACTATAGCAGTCATTGTTCAGTATGATTAAAACAAAAGATCTATTGTATTTATCCATTCTCCTTCCCTATTGCATTTGCACTTATACAAATAAAACAATTTATGTCCTTTTTGTGTGTTTCATGAAAAGAGGAGGGGTCTGGTTAATATTGGCACTCATTTGTCATGTCAATATTCACAAACAATACTATGTACACACATCATTCAGTGGTTTATGACCCACCCTTCTTCCAGCTTCCCACGAAATTTGGAGGCAGTGTGGATAACCTCAGGATTGTTATCTAAGAGGACACTTCATATGTCCACTGGGTGTGGAAGGTTGACACTGGAAATATGACTCACGAGTGGCACAGAAGCATCCCAGCTGGCAAAAATCATATAATAACAAAGGAGTTTTCTGCAGAATGTTCTTTGTTATGTTGTTGTGTCAGTATAAGACAGAGATGGACTGTTTCTTTACTTTGAGCGGTAACACGCACTACATGTGTAGCTCATCATGTTTGCCTCCAGACTGGATCAGAAGCTCTTTAGTCCTCTATAAATATAGTAACTGTCTTCTCTGTTTTCTATTCTGAGGTAATGTAAACAAGGGTGGATTCACTACCTTTTATGCATATCCTTATTATACGGTACTTCTGAGGCTTATAGGCATGAATCATCAACAGTTTTATTCAACAGCTGACACAGCAGTGTAAACCTTCTGATCACTGACCGTGAACTGTTTGACGAAGGATTAGCTTTGATGTATTCAGCATAGAGGGTGTAAGTACAGAATAAAGATATAAGATGATATAAGAGCATACTGTATATGCTCCAAAGCAGACAGGACCTGGCAGACATCCCCCAGGCTCAGTGTTGCAAGGTCATTTATATCCCAGTCTTATTCTTGCTCAATTTAACACTTGCTTCATTTCATGCATTCAAGCTTCTCTTTCACAACACTCAGCTGTGTGTACTGCATTTAATCCCTTCAAATAACACCTCAACCTTTTTGTTTTACTTTCTTTGAGCACACAGAATGTCTAATTATTATGTTTCAGACTAATTTAAATCAAGATACGTGTTTGTTTCCTCTATTTTTGGTATCAGGAAGTGGAAGACAATACATTGCCCACCACACGCATGCAAAATCAAGATGAGGCAATGAGAGTGGTGCTTCACGTGCCTTTAGGCGTGTCCCTGTTTGTATTTCGGCTGTGGCCACAGCCATCTCATTGCAGATTTGCTTAGGGTTGCTGCTGTCTGTTTTGCTCACCTCACCTGTCCATTTGAGGCCCATCCCTGTCTGTGATCCCTCCCAGTCCTGCCCTCACCTGGATAGCTATAAAAGAGACTGGGACAAATACATGTCTGGATTGGAAGGTCAGCTCACAAGTCAACTCAGCTCACAAAGAGGGAAATCACACAAGGTGAGGATGACATCCACGGCAGACCGACTGGCCCATCAGCAGAAGAGGGACCAAGGCATTGGCACTAACCAGAAAGCAGTGAAGTTCTCCCAGCAGGATTATGAGACTCTGCGCAAGCAGTTTCTGGAGCGTGGACGCCTGTTTGAGGACAACTGCTTCCCAGCTGAGCACAAATCCCTGGGCTACAATGAGCTGGGACCATACTCAGCCAAAACCAGGGGCGTTGTTTGGAAAAGGCCAACGGTAAGAAGCCAATGAGAAGAGACACACAGCAATGAAAGTAAACACTGTTTGCACTGTAATATTGTACTGTGGTTGATGAACTAGACAGTGATTTGTCAGTGAGTGTCGTATGTTTTACTAAATACTCACAAATGCTCACAAAATATTGAAAATATTGAGTATCGCGATATTATATTTTGCGATACTGTAATGATTCTCAAAAACACTGTATTGATTTTTAATTAATAGTTTACATGCAAAGATAAACTCAGTCAATGCTTTATTTAATTTGCAAAGAGATGCACCCTCTCAGTGTATGTGCCCTCTCAAAGTAGTGCTATGATGTTGGATGCATGATCCCACTGGTCTGATTGCATAAAAAAGTGTCATTTTTTACTCTGATTTTATGCATATGGTGGTGTGTTCTTTATACTATAACAGTTTTCCTAATATTAGATTTAAAAGATTGCCAAATATCGCCTTGCTTACAGTATCACAATATAGAACAATATATTGAATCGTAACCCCGGTATCAGGATACGAATCGTATCGCCAGATTATTCTTGCCAATACACTGTCCTAGTAGTAATCTCAGGGAAGGGAATTCACCTAAATGTGTTGGCTCATAGCAATATTACTGTGTGTGTGTGTGTGAATTATTTTCATGGGTGTATTTTTACTTTTAACAATTTTCATCAGATCAAAATGGCTTTTTCCTCCCACCATCTCAGTATAGTGTGATACTGGACAAGGAGACGTTTCTCAAAACTGCTCTCAAATGTTCAACTTTTTTTATTGTTTGGTGCTCTTTATAGGAGCTGTGCTCCAACCCAAAGTTCATCGATGATGGAGCCACAAGGACGGACATTTGCCAAGGAGGTCTTGGTAAGTGAGGGGAAGGAGGATGGATAAACGATTGCATGGACGGATGAATGATGGGGAACCACAAACATTCCTGGTCTGAACCCTCCACCCATTAAGAATTATCACAGAGGTTGTTTGTTGGCACATGCTGTTTACAGCACTGCTGCACTGCGGTGAACGCCACATATTGCCCAATCTCAGAGCATGTCTCTGTTCGTATTGTGTAGGTGACTGCTGGCTTCTGGCTGCGATAGCCTCTCTGACTCTAGACCAGCGGATCCTGGCTCGTGTGGTGCCCCATGGACAGAGTTTCACCGAAGGTTATGCCGGGATATTTCACTTCCAGGTCAGACCAATGCCTTTCTTATCTGACCTTCCAGAGAGCTTTTTTTTCTTTCTTTCGTTGTCTTTTTTCCTGCCATGTCCAACCATAGAATCATGACTTATTTTAATGAAAACTTGCACACTGCTGGTATAGGGTAATCCAAGATACTCAAGTACAGATTTGGGAGCCAAAACAACGATTCATCTAGCGCCAGCATCAGTCTAACTGTCAACTCACATTTTGCACTGTGGGCTAATTGTTGAATGTCAATCGCCAGGTTCCTCATAACAAGACAAGTTCTGTCAACAAAAACATGTTCTACTTGTTCTCCTACAAAGCTGATCAACACTTCACCATTATATGAAAGAAAGTATTGTGTGCCTGCATACTCATTTTCAACAGCACCACCGCCAGTTAAAAGTTGAAGTCATGTTGCACGTAAAGAAAATCTGAGTGGCTAATACAACAAATAGTGTCACAGTGTTTCATGATGTTCACAGGACATATTATCCAAGGATCACACACTTGTCATGCTCATGAGTCATAAATATAAAATAATAATAGAATCATATTTTCTTCTCAGTTCTGGCAGTTTGGTGAGTGGGTGGATGTGGTGGTCGACGACCGTTTACCCACCAGAGATGGAAAGTTGCTGTTTGTTCACTCGGCAGAGGGCTCCGAGTTTTGGAGTGCGCTGCTGGAGAAGGCCTACGCCAAGTGCGGATCGTTCCTCTTATATCTTTTGCTTCCACTAAACATTAATGCAGTGAAAACTTACTATAACATGCCTCTGTGTCTGACAGGGTGCATGGCTGCTATGAGGCTCTGTCAGGAGGAAACACTATCGAAGGTTTTGAGGATTTCACAGGAGGGATTGCAGAAGTGTACACCTTAGACAAAGCTCCGCCTAAGCTCTTCCGAATCATGCAGAAGGCCCTGAAACTGGGTTCACTGCTGGGTTGCTGTATTGATGTAGGTCTTATTTTCATACTGATTTGCATGCTGACCTGTAAGCAAACACACCAACAGTCATAAGTACTGATGTCATCAGATTGAAGTGTTCTTGGTGTTTTCAGATCACCAGTGCCTATGAGACAGAGGCTGTCACAGCTCTCAAACTTGTCAAGGGACATGCATACTCAGTCACGGGTGCAGAGGAGGTATATCATTTATCTTAACATGTCAACAATAAGCTTTACGTTTTTTTTACTACATGCAAATTATATTGCCCACTGTTGTTCTCTCTCTCCCAGGTTAATTTCCGAGGCAGGCCGGTTCAGCTGGTCCGCGTCAGGAACCCTTGGGGTCAGGTGGAGTGGACTGGGCCTTGGTGTGATGGGTAAATAATTGCGTTCTAGATCCATTAACCATCGGATACCATTGGTCATTTCCTAGATTTTCCTAAAAGCTTTTTTTTTTTTAAATCACAATTAGATCCAGTGAATGGAACCACGTCAGTGAAGATGAGAAATCAAAGCTGAATCATGTGGCTGAGGATGGAGAGTTCTGGTAAATCCGTTGTCTTTAACCTTTCATTCACATGACAATAACCGGTTCTTTGTTGAGAAATGTGTTCCTTCTCCTCAGGATGTCCTACTCAGACTTCATGAAGCAGTTCTCCAAGCTGGAGATCTGTAACTTGACCCCGGACACGCTCCTGAGTGACGATGTGGGCCACTGGAACAACTACCAGTTTGAAGGGATGTGGAGGGTGGGCTCCACTGCTGGCGGCTGCCGCAATAACACAGGTAACAGAGAAACCACTGGTGGACTCAGGGAGGGGAAATACTCTTCAGCAAAAGTGCCCTCTTGGATGCCCCTATGGTAGATAAAGCATGATGTAGTGCCCTCTGGGTGCCCTTAAATGGAGAAAACATGATGAAGTGCCCTATAGGGTGCCCTTCCAGTAGAGAAAGCACATTGCAGTGCCCTCTAGGGTGTCCTTAAATGGAGAAAACATGATAAAGAGCCCTCTAGGGTGGCCTTCCAGTAGAGAAAATGTGTTGCAGTGCCCTCTAGTGTATGTCTGTCCTGTTACACTCCTTCATATGAAGGATTACACTTCTGTGTGTTCCAGCCACGTTCTCGTCCAACCCTCAGTTTGTGGTGCGTCTGGAGGATGTGGATGATGACCCCCTGGATGAGGAGGATGGGTGCACCTTTCTGGTGGGGCTGATGCAAAAGGGTGGACGCCGGCAGAAGAGGCTTCAACGCAACCTTGAGACCATTGGTTATTCCATTTATAAGGTGTCCCAGAATCATTTTGATATTTCATATAAAATCAGTGCTATTTTTAAAAACAATTCTCTAAAATACTTCTTCTGTTTCCTTTTTACAGGTCCCAGATCAGGTCTGTATTTGTGCTGTTACATGCCAGCAATGAATTTTCTTGGTAGCTGTTTTGACATTCCAGTAATAAAAACCCTTTTCTCCTGTTAACGTTCAGCTCAAAGGCCGCAGCAATATTCACCTGGGTCCAGATGTCCTGCTGCGACAGAGAGCTGTGGCCAGGAGCCACAACTTCATCAACACACGGGAAGTGTGCGACCGCTTCAAACTCCCTCCAGGAGAATATGCCATTATTCCCTCGACCTTTGACCCTCACAAGAACGGCAGCTTCGTTCTGAGGGTGTTCTCGGAGAAACAGGCTGCAACCAGGTATCTGTGTTACAGTAACAAACGGACTGACTGATGTCTGCAGGGTGATGTAGAGCTCAGAGCTTTAGCTTAGACAGCCATCTAGTGGACTAAGCTCAGAGGCCAGCTCCTCCTTTGGTTATAGAGGAGTCTTAAATTCAGTCAAAACTTACTGTGAATGTTATTTTCTTGCACGCCAGCAGAGTGTGCTCAAGCTGTGCATTTCTATGTTTTCAGTGCACTGGAGGAGGACATTGATGCTCAAATAGAGGAGGTAAGAAACTGCTCTTGCATGCATTATAAAATCATTCTTTTCTTTCCACCTTAGTACTGAGATTGAAGGAAATATGCCACAATATAATTTAAATGCTTATTGCTTAATGTTTAATATATTGTGTGTTAAATTCAACATTCACCGATATTTCAAAATGCCTAAAATTTGAGTAGCCAGCGTCTGTTTGGCATTAGTGACATAGACTTATCTGTGTCTCCCTCTCACAGGAGGAGGTATCTGAGAGTGATGTGGATCCTCATTTCAAGGACGTCTTCAAGCAGATTGCTGGCAATGTAGGTAGAGCAACATGAGAACTGACAGTTAATGAAGAGTGTTAACAACTCAAATTATAATATGCATTTTTCAAACAGGACATGGAGGTATCAGTCTTTGAACTGGTTCAAATTTTGAACAACATTGTCTCTCACCGTGAGTACATCAAACTCTTACATATATTGACGTGTAGCCTTTTCATCTTTTCATTGATTTAAGAGTTGGAGCTGGCTGTGTTTTGTCACTTTCTCGCAGGGTCTGATATCAAGACAAACGGCTTCAGCCTTGAGACAGGTCGCCTCATTGTCAGTCTGCTGGATGTATCCTCTTTAAGACATGAATTGTCCAAACACAGTTGATGTTTTAAAAATCAACTTTGACATTTTGGGACTTTGGTGCATTATAACTGTGGAATGAAATTACGTGAGTGATCAATAAACCTTAACATTCCTCAGAAAGATGAAAGTGCCAAGTTGGGACTGATGGAATTTCACTTGCTTTGGACCAAAATCCAGAAATACCTGGTAAGTTGTGATTTATGCGGTTTGAAATGAGTGTTGGCCGTGTTGGAATACCTGGCAGTATCTGTTAACACAACACATGGGTGCCTGGGTCATGTAGGAGATCTTCAAAAATCACGACACAGACAGCTCTGGCACCATGAGCTCCCACGAGATGAGAGGCGCCGCCAGTGAAGCAGGTATCTCATACACTCAAATTATGGCAGCCTTATATTTCATTATTTATTATAACCTTCTGATATGCTTCGCCGCAAAACTAACATCCTATGCAAGTATGGCTTAGGATTCAGGGAGAATATTTGCAAAATTAAACATCAAAATTAGCTATGTAGATACACTGCCTTTAGTTATCAATATGCCACAACAGTTGACGTACATGTTCACCAACTCAAAGACTTGAAACTTGACTTAACTTGCAAAAATGACTTGTGAGCATCTTTTAGTCCATGAAAGTGTACTTTGTATACTTTAACTTATAGTACTTGCTCCTTTTGCTATTTGACTTGATGATTTGTGATGAGATTAAAAATAATAATACAATGTGTTGTTCTCGCATGCCTCTACGGTGAATGGATAATCCAAAAGGTTGATGAATTGAAGTAAATTCATATCAAAACATCTGTTTACAAACTCTCACACACTTTAACAGGCTCTCACAGGCTTTAACAGGTTTATCAAAATGTAAGCACAACTACAAGCCAAATATTCTTTTCTGTAGGCCTATAAGGAAAGAATACTTAATTATACTTTTCTTAATCAATAGATTAAGTAAGTAGGCCTATAAGCCAAGTACACTTAGACTTTTCTGTATACTTGTCAGTATAAACCAAGTATACTTAGAAGTGTAAGTATATGTATGAGCCAAGTATACTTAAGTATACTTTTGTTAAGCATATCTCTGATTAGTGCATAAAAAGTAAACTGAAAGTATACTCTCTTATTTTAAATTCAAAAGAAGTATACTAATAGCACACTTCATTTTAGTAAGGGAAATTATGAGACACATATCAAAAATATGACTTGCTTGATAAAAAAGCCCTTGAAAAAATGACACATTTCTTCATATGATGCTTATTTTTCTGACAATTGAGCCCTGTAGGAACAAATAACATGCATGTTGGCACAGCTGGTAGCGTGTGACACTTGTGAAGGCAGTTACTGGTAGACTTGATAAGCCAGTTAGAGGACTCCCTCCCTGCACATGGGTTTTAATCATGTATACTTTGTCGCAGGAGCAAAACAAGCATGGGCGAGGCTGTGTAACTTAGCTCCTCCATTATCACCCTGCTAATATTCAACACCTTTTAGAAAACGATACTCCCCCGGGATCAGAAACAATCCACCTGTATGAAACTGACCCTACTGTGTGTGCTGACAGGAAATGCTGATGAATGATGGCTACTTTTCTTCCCCAGGTTTCCACGTCAACAGCGCTCTGCTGCAGGCCATCGTCAGCCGTTATGCCGATGCTCAGTATGCCATAGACTTTGATAGTTTTGTAGGCTGTCTTATTAAACTGGAAATGCTCTTCAGTAAGTGTCAGCAAACACAACAATATCCCTTCAGTATGTCTCATATTGATGTGTATGATCCGAAAGCTGTGGCATGTTTACATTATCTTTTTTTTCCAACCAGAAATGTTTAAGTCTCTGGAGAGAGCTGACGCAGGGAAGATTGAGCTGGATATGCAACAGGTGTGTGTGTGTGTGTGTGTGTGTGTGTGTGTGTGTGTGTGTGTGTGTGTGTGTGTGTGAATAACAAAAAGCTGATGGTTTTGTCTGCACTTTTAATTTAGACAGCTTGTTATATAATTTTGTTTCCTCTTCCAGTGGCTGTGCCTGGCGCTCTATTAACTCTGGAGACAAGACAAGCGAGGACCCTTTTGTGATATCTGCAAGAAGATTAACAATAAATTAATTTCATTCACAAAAAAAATAAAAATAAACTACTTTTACAAATTGAGTAAACACAATGACAAAGACATTTCATATTCATATGTTACAAATGCGTAAAAAGGTCTAATAAAATGTACCGATTGGTAAATATATTTGTTGGACATATATATGGAGACACGTTTAATCACATGTATTGTTCCATTTTTTATTTATTTTTTTTGTGTTGTAGAGAAAGATTTGTCTCATTAGTTGGTGTTTATTTGCTCTTTTATCTGTTGCAAAACTTCTGTCAAATGATAAGAAATAAAGAAACTTTAGCCTCTGGACTATCAGTTTTTATAAATTCTTTCACATATCAGACAAATTAAAATGGTTAAAATAGTCTGAGATAATCAGATGAAACAATCATATAGTCTGTGCCCCAGTTTGTTTTCACTGTTTATGATTTTTGGTGAGAAATTACGAATGCAATACAACAGTAACTGTGGTGTTTAGTACTGTAGGACCAAATGAGGAAGAATTATTATTGAAATTTAATTCCACTGATCCATTTTTTGTTGTCGACCAGTACAAGTTTCACTCATCCATCCATGTGGACCACATCTGGGCTGAACCAAAGCCAGATGTAGAGTATGGCTGGATGAAACAGGTGAGCCAGAGCAAGCTGTCTGGTATGAACAATAAGGGGTGTGGAGACAGTTGAGCTGCACATACAACACAGAGCCTGTCTAACCACACACTCACAGAGACACACAGACAGACAGTCGTAGACAGACCGAGAGTCTGAAAGATCTTTTAAAAATGTCCGGCATTGCAAGTAAACTTCAGCACAACCGAGAGAAATCACACGGGATAGGGTCCAACTCTCACGCTGTGAAATACCTCAACCAGGACTTTGAATCCCTGAGGAACAGCTGTCTGGAGAGAGGACAACTGTTTCAGGACGACTGCTTCGAGGCTCTCCCTTCATCCTTAGGCTTCAAGGATCTTGGACCAAACTCCCACAAAGTTCGGGGCGTCACCTGGAAAAGACCCAGGGTGGGTACAATAAATAGATGGAAACATCTGCCAAAAGATTAAAATTATTAGACTGTTTTTTTAAAACAGGAAATCAAAAATGGAGCACTTCCCTATGTGCATCTTTGACAGTAGTGTATCTTATTTTGAATTTGTAGAAGTATTATTTGAACTCTTTTCCATAAGAGAAGTCACTCATTAGGTTACACACTTAATAAATAATAGATACTTGATACTGTTTGGGGATGTATTCGTGTTCATGCTTGTCCATGCACATGCCAACTATTGAAGGTTTTTTTCATCTTATCAACCAATATGCTGTCTCTTATTTTGAAAAAGACTTGTCACACACTAAGAATGGGTGTGATTGCAATGCGTAAAGAGGACATTGTTTTTCTGCAATGTATCAGGATGCAAGGAGCAACACTTTATACAGTATATACAATATTAGAGGACAAGAAAGGAAGTGCTGATGTGAGGAAGCAATATCATTTTACACAATTTGTATTTGTTTTTCCCTCAGGAAATTTGTTCCAATCCACAATTCATAGTTGAAAATGCTACCAGGACTGACATTTGTCAAGGAGCACTTGGTGAGACACACACACACACACCCACACCCACCCACACACACACACGCACACACGCACACACATTCATACATTCCAACAATGTCTGTATTTTTTTAAAACCGACAATAATAACTTCCCTTACCAATACTTATTAGATAACTTCTTTTAAACTTAAAATAAGAGAGTATACTTTCAGTTTACTTTTTATGTACTTATCAGCGATATACTCAACAAAAGCATACATAAGTATGCTTGGCTTATACTGACAGGTATACAGAAAAGGCTAAGTTTACTTGGCTAATAGGCCTACTTGCACTTAATCTTTTGATCGACATATACTTAAGAAAAGTATAACTAAGTATTCTTGCCTTATAGGACTACAGAAAGGTATACTTGGCTTGTAGATGTGCTTACTTTTTGATTCAGTAGCCTATTAAAGTGTGCCCTTTCGTTATTTCCCTATCTAATCACATTTAAATGTGTTTTGATGGCACAATCAGATATTCACTGTGTTCTACAAAGAACTCATTGGTTTCCATCCTCAACTATTTGAATGGATGAGTTTGCATGCTTATTTTAGATCTTAGATGTGAATAAAGTAGGAATATCATTCCCTCCAGGAAATATCCGACACCGTTATTCTGTTACCGATGGATTTATTCATCTCTTAATTGCACCTCAGTCAACATCACTGTCATCAAATCCACCGTCGAACTGTTCAAAATACACAACAATGTACAGAATAATTACATTCACATCACACACAAACTGTAACCGTAAAACAAAACACAATATAAACATACCTCGCTGGCTGCACACAACCGAGAAGGAATGAGTCCACTGGAACACTGTTTCTTCATCTGCTTCACATGTTAGAAGGAAATTAATTAATAATACTTATGTTCCTATGTGTTAATACAAACAACTCAATATTCAAGAAAAGAAATTGCATAAATGATATTATATAAACAAACATATCAAATAATGACATACATAATTATGGCAGTTAAAAAGACACATACAGTATGTCTGTCCTTCAGTATCACCTTGCTTAGTTTCATCTCTGGAAACCAGTATTTTTGTAACCACACAAAATCCAAACTTAAAAGCAAATGCCTGTGTTCTGACATCAGCTGTCAGTCCTTCAGTCTTCTCCGTCCACACCCAGTCTGGCAGGATGCATATGGGCGGGAGAGACTGAGTTGTTTACAGCAAAAGAGACAAGACAGATTAGACAATAACCATGTAATTTGCACAACATAGGTGTGTTGTGCAAACAAACTGCATACCTAGTATGTTCTGGAGATGAGTCATGCATTTATGAAGCGCTTTTCTAGTCTTAACGACCACTCAAAGCGCTTTAACACTAGTCAACATTCACACATTCACACACTGGTGGCAGAAGATGTCAGACAAGGTGCCAACACCTGCTTATCGGGAGCGATTTACACGCACACTAATACACGCAGCAAATCAGGGAGAATATTTGCTTTGATAAGAATCAAAATTAGCTATTTAGATATATTGCCTTTATCAATACGCCACAACAGTTGACATATACGTGTTCACCAACTCAAAGACTTGAAACTTGACTTGGACTTGCAAAATATGACTTGTGAGCATCTCTGCTTTTTAGTACATGACAGTATACTTTGTATACTTTAACTTATATAACTTAGCCAATGATTTATGTATTACATAAAGAGACTTGCTCCTTTTGCTATTTGACTTGATGATTTGTGATGAGATTAACAAAAATAAATAAAATGTGTTGTTCTCGCATGACTCTACGGTGAACGGATAATCCCAAAACTTGATGAATTGAAGTAAATTCATATTAAAACATCCTTTTACATTCTCTCTCATTTTAATATGCAACTTTATCAAAAAGTAAGCACAACTACAAGCCAAGCATTCTTTACTGTAGGCCTACAAGCCAAATATACTTAGACCTTTAAGTGAACTTGACAGTATGAGCCAAGTATAATTAGACTTTTCTGTATACAGTACTTGTCAGTATGATCCAAGTATACTTAAGTATACTTTTGTTAAGCATATCTCTGATAAGTACATAAAAAGTAAACTGAAAGTATGCTCTCATTTTAAATTCAAAAGAATTATACTAATAGCACACATGAATAAACTTCATTTTTGTAAGGGTATCTTGCCCAAGGACACTTTGACATGTAGACTGCAGGGGCCAGGGATCAAACCACCGACATGCTGATAACTGGACAACCGCTCGAACTCCTGAGCCACAGATGCCCCTAAATCTAAACTTCTTTTTTTTTTTTCCCTAAACCTAACTAGGTGGTTTTGTTGCCTAATCCTAAATATTTTTGTGTAATTCACAACATTAAGCTTGTGTTTACTGTGACCAAAAAGTGAAGCCGAGGGGTCGGACAAAGCGTCAGTATGTGACGAGTTGGGATGAGAACATGCTGAACTAACATATGCCAACTTGACATCCTCTGGGGGGTTAGGCTACATTAGATGTCCCACAGCAGTCCCCTTTATTCTAAACTGTTAACTTGTGTTCAGGTGACTGCTGGCTGCTGGCAGCTATCGCCTCCTTGACTCTCAACAAACAGGTTTTGTCTCGTGTCGTCCCCCATGACCAAAGCTTTGAGAAGGACTACGCTGGCATCTTTCACTTTGAGGTACAGCACCTTGACACAGCCTCTTTCTTTTAGAGCTAAAGTGAGGTTTGATGTTACTGATCGTGTCCTCTCTGTGGCTCTCAGTTCTGGCAGTTTGGTGAGTGGGTGGACGTGGTGGTCGATGACCGCTTGCCATCCAAAGATGGAGAGCTGCTGTTTGTTCACTCAGCGGAGGGCTCAGAGTTTTGGAGCGCACTGCTGGAGAAGGCCTATGCCAAGTATGGAAGAATGCAGCATCTGGATATGTTTCTGTTTGTTTCAGTATCTCTTTTTCTGGTCATGAACTCCTTTTCTCTTTAGGATAAACGGATGCTACGAGGCTCTTTCTGGAGGCACCACCACTGAGGGTTTCGAGGACTTCACTGGAGGCATTGCTGAGAAGCACGAACTGGGCAGGGCAAATCCCCACCTCTTCAAAATCATTAAGAAGGCCTTGGACAGAGGCTCCCTGCTGGGATGCTCCATCGATGTTTGTTTGAGCTCCTTGTTTCACTCTCATGTTGGTGTCCTCGTGATATCTGGTGGTCTTAACCTCACAAGTTTCTTCCTCTTCATCACAGATCACCAGTTCGTCCGACTCAGAAGCCGTCACATATCGCAAGCTGGTGAAGGGCCACGCCTACTCATTGACAGGAGCTGATCAGGTGAGGAAATGTTTGTATACACACACACACACACACACACACACACACACACAAACACATACGTCATCCGGGTTCAGATGAAGCTGCAGTGCCTATGCTGTATACTGTAATAGATGTTACAATTTGGTTAACTGAGGTATGATTGATTTGCTTGTTTTACCCCTTTTATAATATATTGTTTTTAAGGTGTGTCACTTTTCTGGTTGAGAGTAATTGACAGCTTATTATGTGACAGGTGGAGTACAGAGGAGACAGGGTGGAGCTGGTCAGGATTAGAAACCCGTGGGGTCAGGTGGAGTGGAATGGAGCCTGGAGTGACAAGTGAGTATTGTGCAATGAATATAATCATATTAGCTCTAGTAGTTATCATTGGCAGCTACTCCAGAGCGCTGTAGTTTTTAGCTACATTAGCAACATGTTGCTCTAGGGGTGCTGACATAGGTTGGTCAGAAATATCTCAACTATTTGATGGATTTTCATGACATTTTGTGAAGATGATGGTCCCCAGAGGATGAAGCCTTATGAATTTGGTAATCCCCCAGGGACAAAGTTTTCACTTATCCAGTGGAATATCTCAACATCTACTGGGTGGATTTTTGACATTCATCCTAGATGATGTATAGGCTACTGCTGACATACGTCCTCTAGCACCACCATGAGGTTGACATTTGTGGTTTTGAGCGAAATGTCTCGAGAACTGTTGGATGGATTGCCATTAAATTTGGTACAGACATTCACGCTCCCCCGCAGGATGAACTGTAACTTTTTATTTAGCGCCCTCATCTTCATTAAACATTTTAATTTGTTTTAGGACCTAATACCTTCAAAACTGAACTTTCTGTGTTTAGTTCTGACACTAATTAGCAAATGTTAGCACGCTAAATTAAGATGAACATTGTTACATGGTAATGCATGTCAGCATTGTCATTTTGAGCATTCACCTAAAAGCACCAGTGTGTCTAAGTAGCTGCTAGCATGGAGGTAGGTAAAGAAGCACACAATCCATTTAATCTGTCAAAAATGTGGTTTAACTTCCCGTCAGACTGGGGCTGTCACGCACCCCTTCGACATAAAGTTAACTGCTACAGAGAATGTAGGAAATGTGGACTTTCTAGATCAGAGGTCTAAAAACAAGTAATGTTATAATGTAAATGTTTTAGTCATGCAGGCTGTGTCACAACCCAACTCAAGGCTGGACAAAAGGAGGGGACCTCACATGAGTTGCAAAAGAAGTTTATTTTACATAACTAGAAGGGAAATTAGTGTTTGCTTATGATAAACTAAATGTAACAAAACCAAACAAGACAGGGAAAGAAAGAAAGACAGGCTGCCTGCCACCAGTTTATGTAGTCTTGCAGTCAGACCAGGTGAGCTGAATCTCTCTGATGACCCGACTCCACCCACCAGGCTCTTGGAGGGAGCGGCCTGCTCAGAGAGGGTCGTCACACAAGTGACCTCATAAAACAAGTGGTTAACAAAACCAAAAGATAGCCCACACAAACAAACTGGAGTCTCCCCCAACTAGGCTATATATACAACCAACTACATAAACTCAATCCTATTGTTCA
Organism: Sebastes umbrosus; assembly: GCF_015220745.1. Classification (NCBI taxonomy): domain Eukaryota; kingdom Metazoa; phylum Chordata; class Actinopteri; order Perciformes; family Sebastidae; genus Sebastes; species Sebastes umbrosus. The sequence continues at coordinate 15,924,126 of NC_051278.1, read as the reverse complement.
GGCAGCTACTGATGGAAACCAGTGAGTCCAGAAAGTCCCTGGAAAAGCCACGGACGTGATCCCGAGCATATAGCTTTACCAGCTTTTACTGCCACATTGAGATCAAGCTGCAACAAACTCACTGATGGAGATTTTTTACAAACAGACACCTTAAACCAAACTGCACAAAAGAGCAACACTTAACAAAAAAGACAAAACAACAACAAGTAGGCAGTCTGCAAATTTGACAAAAAACCCAAATGCATACATACAACGTAATAAACCCCTATAGGCCTTTTTGATAGCAGAACATTTTGACTTGTCATTTTGACTTGTCATAGTGGGAAAAGCACAGGTGTTACTAATAACACTAACGATGGCTCTGTTCTATTCAAGTATCACAGTGAGAGTGGCAGTAAATAAGCTTGCATAATACCTGGATCCTGAAACCACAGCAGATAAATGGAATTCAGCCATCATTCATTTTAGTATTTACACCTGTGCTTTTTCCTACTGTGACAGGTCAAAATGTCTTCTGTGAAAAAGGCCTTTTATCACAGGAGGTAGCAACAACACAAACCAAACCAGGACAAATTACCACAAAGCCTGGACTTCATTTTACCAAAATGGTTAATTTGATCCCAGGGGAGACCACAAATGAATTGCATCTAAATAGAAAAATAAGTGTAATGATAAAGTAAATGTAACAAAACCAAACAGGGAGAGAAAGACTGGCTGACTGCCACCAGCTTATATAGCGTATAGTCTTGAAGCCAGTCCAGGTGAACTGAATCTCTCTGATGACCAGACGACCTATCATCCCACAAAGGACACTGTCAACTGATCAACCAACATTTTTAAATCAAATTTTAACTGAACTGCTCTCAACCACTTCTTATAAATTCCCAATGACGCCCTTTGTGTTGTTCATAAGAGGACCCAGCCTAATTGAGACATCTACAGCCTTTGTTTGGAAGGTATTAAGTGTGTGTGTGTTTCTGTCATGCATGTAACACAAAGAGAGACATACACACCCAGTGGACTGGCTGGTAAATCCTGTGGTAAAAAGTTGAGCTAATTCTTGTGCTCGAGGTGTAGGTGGAGTGTGTGACACTGAGTCAGGTGCAGGCCTGCGGTTTACGTCTTCTAATATTTACTTCCTCATTGCACAAACTATTTGTAACTAAGATTTGCACATTTTTCTAGGTCTTCTGAGTGGAGATATGTGAGTGACGATGACCGGGCGAGGCTGACCAACCGTAAAGAGGACGGAGAGTTCTGGTAAACCTCGCTGGAACTACTTTTCTTCCTCTTCTGGGTTCCCAGTGCTGAAATGCTCTTATTTTATTGGTACTCCAGTTAGAGGCAAAGAGTATTTAAAATAAAGGATGTGATTTTTATTTTCCTCTTACTGTTTTGTCCACAGGATGTCATATACTGACTTCCTCCGCCAATATTCTCGCCTTGAGATCTGCAACCTCACCCCTGATGCACTCACAGGCGATGAGTTCAAGAAGTGGGCTGAGTCCGAGTTTGAAGAAACGTGGAGAAGAGGCGTGTCAGCTGGCGGCTGCAGAAACTTTCCAAGTACGACCTGTTTCACAACCTTCCCTCCCTCCAGCACTGGTGTATGTGTGTCATATAAAGTAGTAGTAGTAATCATTTATATTGGTACTTATTGACAATTTTCCAGAAAGAATGCACATAAAACAAATAAATAACAATAAGAAACAAAAAATATTGACTGAAAAGGTATAGGCTGAAGCCTTAGCTTATTATACTTACCCTTTTTAGCTTATTTTAATCATAGACTGTGTATAACGATGGACGACCTGACAGCTCCCCAAAAGTGAAGCCAAAACATCTGAATCGCCCCCTGGTGGCTGGCTGCAGTATAGGTCATAAAGCCCGCCCCCTCCATGTTAGCGTATAGGACATGGGCCAAACTAAAAAGTCAAAGTACACGTCAAATAAAATTTTCCCAAAGATGGTTTCTGTCATTTCAGGTAGTCTTATCACGCTGATGTATGTTCAAGTGTTCATTTTGCTGATAAGTTTGGTTTTAATTTGTTACCTGATGCTATAAAAAGGTGGTGAGACGTCATGATTGGCAGCTTTGAGTCTCTCTCGCTGAAAAGCTGTGGCTGTGCTCGGCTCGCGATTGATTCGGGGTGGTCGACTTCGATACCGCGGCTCTACCGTCCGATCACTACTGCACAGACTCTGGCTCCAAATGACGTAAAATCTCAAGATGGCAGCTCCTAGACACGTCGTCTTTCTATATAGTCTATGATTTTAATAGGCAACCTTTTCACTACTAGGTTTACAAAAACAGATACAACTAGAAAATTCCCTTTCCCACTTTATTCAAAGCTATAAATATCATTTACATACAGTATAAACAGTTACGGTCCCTGCTAACCCTTGCCTCCCTTCCTAGATTCCTTCTGGATGAATCCTCAGTTTGTCATAAAGCTGGAAGAGGTGGATGATGACCCTGATGATGGTGAGGAGGGCTGCACCTTCATCGTGGGTTTGATGCAGAAGAACAGGCGCGCTATGAGGAAAATGGGGCAGGACATGGAGACCGTCGGCTTTGCCATCTACGAGGTAAGGAGCTGACAAGTGATAATACTCGTATGCAGCCGATTAGAGTGTTATCAGGCCATTAAATGGGCGTTATCAGTTGTTATCAGCCTCATAGATGTGGGTCAGTAGGGCCCTGCTACACCCAATAGTAGGTTTGTCATCTATTCACATGGTAGATCACCGAAAAAAGGAATAAAAGAAGACGACAGCGACCACTAGCGACCGTAGTGATTACGACAGGAGCAAAAGCGGAAGTTAAGCGCAAAACAAAGGGCTTTCACCCAGGAGAATCATCCCGTGTGAAACCAACGTGTAGTAAGTTTCACTTCCGAAACGTAGTTTTTTTAAGCCTGATTAAGCCTGGCTGTTTTGATTGAGTTCAAAACATAATGTTTCATGCAGTTCTACAACATGTTAGAACGTGTTGGTTTTAAGTTTTGCTTTCACTTTTATAAAGTAGTAGGCCAGCCCATTCTCATTCCAAGGGCGTCAAATACTGAGGCCCTGTCACGGCCGTCAGCGTTCAATACCGCCGCACAAGGTACCCTTTAGCGCTGGTATGAAACACACCAGGCGTTCCATTAACTATAATGTAACCATCCGCGGCAACAACAGTAAATGCTCCGAGAAACTGCGCCGGGAGTGTGGTAACGTAGTTTAAATAGCGAACTGGCACAAACAAGGCTTTCATCCAGGAGACCGCTGCTCGTTAAGTTTCACTTTCATGTTACAATCAGTCGTTTGTTCGTGTCCCATGTTGACAACATTCAGAGTAATTTTCACACAAACGTAGTAGTTTTAAGCCCAACCATGTAGTTCTTTCCTAAACCAAACTATAGTGGTTTTGTTGCCTAATCCGCAAAGTGACGCCAAGGGTATCTATAGTGTTTTTGATGCCAAGGGGCGTGACAAAACGGCAGTATATGACAGGTTGGGATGAGAACGTGTTGAGTAGGCCCCTACTGACCAACATCTATGGTGCTTATAACGAGCAAACATGCACATTTAATGGCCTGATAACAGTAGAATCGGGTGTTCTGTCAGTAATGATTATATTTAACATTTGCCTCTATTCTGACATTTCATATTTTTTTTTGTCTTTGTCTAGCTGCCTGAGGAGGTACGTATACAAAGATGAAGACAATTCATGAACTTGTTGCTGGGAGCACTCATTTTTCATGAAAATGTTCTAATCACACAATATAAAAAAGTAGGAGGTCAGAGGTAAGATATAGGGCGTCCTCATGTGACCATACTGCATGTGTGTCATTTCCCAGTACTATGGCCAAAAGCAAGTGCACCTGAAGAAAAACTTCTTCCTGCGCAACAGTTCAGCGGCGCGCTCCGAGACCTTCATCAACCTGCGAGAAGTGAGCAACCACATCAATCTTCCGCCTGGAGAATACCTCATCATCCCCTCCACCTTTGAGCCCAACAAGAACGGAGACTTTTATGTGCGGGTGTTCTCTGAGAAACCGGCCTCTTTCCAGTATGTTCCTTTCACAAATAAATGCAATTTCATAATGACAAATGATGATAATCATTCAAAATGATCATACAACTATGACTTCTCTCTGCTTTTAGAGAGATCGATGATCCTGTAGACTGCCATGTTGCGCAGGTAAAATCACACCCTTTGATATACTCTATATTGATGTTAATATTTGAACAAAGAAAGAAAAAATGATTACTTTGTCATCTCTAGATTAATATAGATGAAGATGACATCAGTGACAGATTCAAGAGACTGTTTGGACAGCTTGCCGGACATGTAAGTATGCTACAGATTAGATACTTCATCTTGTCAAATCATTGTTTTTATGATCTACAAAGTGTCCGTGTCATATGCTTTTTAGGATGTGGAGATTTCTGCATTCGAGCTGCAGAGGATCCTCAACCGAGTGGTGGCGAACAGTAAGAGAAATTGTTTCTTTCTCCTCTTGTGCATTCGTGTGCACCTGACACAGCAATTTACCCCTGTGTTGTATTCATTTTCAGGAGATGACATCAAAACCAGTGGGTTTAGCCTGGTGACTTGCCGCAACATGGTCGATCTGCTGGATGTATCCTTCCTTCCTGTTTTAGTTATGTCGAGAGAAATCCACAAAACCATTAACCTCTTCACATCCTGTTTTGCTATCTACCTCTCAGTAAGAAAGTTGAAATGTCAAACCAAATTTGACCAAATAATTTGTAATAAGTTTAAAATGAATAAATGTCAATTCAAAAATTCACGTCCATCTATCTCTATGAGCCTATCCACACCCAATCCACACGATCAATATTTGTGTTGGCCTTAGTGTGAAAGGTTTGAGCGAAAAATCACCAACGAATATTTTGCCTATTTCGTTTTTTCATTTTCGTCCCTGCTGTGAGAAGGCCTTCAGGCTGGAAAAATCCTCTTATTCCTCACTGTCTGACAGTATTTTCTGTATAGCATGTTCCAAATTTTCATTATTGCTGTATGATGTGATGTATATGATGACTGAAATATTCAAACCAAAAAATCAATCCATTGATTTTTATCAAGTGGAGATATTTTAGATGTCTTTAGATGGCGTGTATTTTATACACATTTCCCCCCAAATTAAGCCTGACATATTTGGTATCTTTGGAAACTCACTGGATCTCCACTAGAATTTATTGAGCTATGCATGTCTGGATACATTTTGGCTGGACAGCATGAGTTTACTGACTGACCCACCAGCAAGGTCATGCTTCAACAGTCTGGAGGAGCTGGGGATTGGTGGGCGACCTTCCGATTGGTGGGCGAAACGCTCTACCTCTGAGCCACAGCCGCCTTCCAATGGAAGCAGTAAGTCGCCCACCAATCGGTCCAATCCCCGGCTCCTCCAGACCACATGTTGAAGTGTCCTTGAGCAAGATATTGCTCCCAAATGCTGTGCCATCGGTGTGTGAATGAGTATTTAGATTAGATCCTGATGGGCAGGTTGGCACCTTGTATGGCAGCCTCTTCTATCAGTGTATGAATGTGTGTGTGAATGCTGACATGTAGTGTAAAGCGAAGACTAGAAAGGCGCTATATAAATGAATAAAGTCCATTTACCATTACTACTTTCCTTGACGTACTCTTCAAAGAAAGACGGAAGCGGAAAGCTAGGATTGGTAGAATTTAAGATCCTGTGGACAAAGATTGAGAAGTTCCTGGTGTGTACCTTATGTGTTTGTATTGACATTAACATATCTTTATTTCTTTAGTTTATTAGTGGAATGGTGATAGTATATTAACTTGTTGGGCTCTCCATTAGGACGTGTACAAAGAGAGAGACGTAGACAAGAGTGGCAGCATGAGCTCCTCTGAGATGCGGATGGCTGTTGAGGATGTTGGTGAGAAGTCCATTTCACAAATGATATTTCTCTACAGTCAGCGACTTTAAGGAGTAAGACTAAGTTCATCTTTTTTTCATTTCGGCAGGTTTCTCTCTCAACAACGCTCTGCATCAGATACTTGTGGCCCGATACAGTGAGCCATGCCTCACCATTGACTTTGACAACTTTGTGTGCTGCATGGTCCGCTTGGAGTCAATGTTCAGTAAGTTTTTGTCACTGTGACCACATTTTTTTTTTTTGTTATCCTACAGCCGTGCAGACATTATGTAGAGTTATGATGTTTCCTTTTATTTACAACAGACACCTTCAAGGTCCTGGACAAGGATGGGACTGGTCAGATAAAGTTGGGGTTTATGGAGGTAAGAGCCCATCTGTGATAATGACACAGAATATATATATTCTAATATAGAATAATATAGAATATAGAATATTATATATATATATATATATATATAAGGCGGTGGTTTATGGCCCACATGGTGACTTGTGCTTGTGTTTCCATCCACAGTGGCTGGAACTGGCGATGTTGTAGAGAGGAGCTGCGACTGTTAACAGCTGAAGAATCCAGACTTGTGTTGAAGGATCATCATATCGGAATATTATATTATAGATTGAATGTCAGTTTGCGGCTTGTGTACAAATTAATCAATAGATAGGCTGCTGATCTTGAGGGGAAATAAATTTCTGTAAGTTCATTAAACATAATAAAACCACAAATGTCCCACAAATAAGAAGTTTATTCAATATTCAGTAAATAAGATATCCATTTCATGCAGTATACTGCACTGAGAATGTTATAGTGTTAACGATTTCTTTCTCACCTCTCTGTTCTTTCAAGTACTAATAGTTCAGCATTTTGTGCAATACACTTATTTGCTAACTTTAGATGTTACTTTGAAGATTACTATTATCAATACAAAATAATACATTATGATATCTTAGTATAGGTTAGGCTACCCAGCAGTATATAACGTAATTAAAATGAGCTCCTCCTTTACCAGCTGCAACATTAAAGCGATGAACACATAAATGCATCAATAATTATAATCCAATGATATAATATATATTATTCTGCATAATGAGTATTTTTTACGTTTGGTACTTTAAGTATATTTTGATGCTGATACTTACTGTACTTTTCCATAAATAACTTTTTGAATGCAGGAATTTGTACTTTTACTTTACTTTTAATTTTACTTTGTACACATTTTACAATGTGTTATTGCTACTTTTACTCAAGTAAAATATCTGAATACTTTGTCCACCATTGATATGTACAAGAAACAGTGTAAAAATGACGTTGGGGTCACTGCGCCTCATTAGTCCACCCCTCATAAAACCACAGTTTGTGGTAGCTTTATATTTACTGTACAAACATTAGATCTTCTCATGTAATTCTTAGCAATAAAACAAATAAGTTGAACTATTTTTTTTTAACGCATGCAAGAATTTTACTGACACTGACTGATGAAATCTATGATCAGAGAAATCAAAAGTTCTCCTCCAGCACATGCAAAAATGAATCACAGACTTGCCTCTGTGTGCTGAAAAAGGTTACCTCACATTAAATTACCACATCAACATCTCTTTTTTTTATACCTTAGCAAATAGTTGTACAGCTATATTTTGAGTAGCAGAACTGTAAGTCAACTGAGAAAATATAACAAACCACACCCAACAATAGTGCTAAAGACCTGAAACTTGAACCCGAGGTCAGAACAACAATGTTTTTTCTCCATACAATATTTAGTGTAGAGTTACTTTTACAGACCAACCCAAATCTGTGTGATGCAGAACATATACAGGTGAAAGCAGATTTGATTTGACTCAAAAGATTCTTAGAACTATAAAGAAGGACTTAAACGCTTTGTATAAAGAAGCAGAAAGCAACTTTAGCAAAGTGTGATTCTTAAAGTGTTGACTCATAAGTGTAAAATAAGGACCCAAGATGTCTCCCTCAAGCTCTGAATCAGCCAATATCAGGACTTCAAAGTGATGCGTCATGGCTGCATGTATAGCTTCATGCTCACTTTGACATGATTACCCATCATTCATTGTATCCAAATTATATATGCTTCAATATATTGTAGCATGCAGGAGGTAAGCTTATGTAAAATATGTCACTTAAATGTGCATTGCAATGTGTAGGATTTGGCGCCATCTAGCAGTGAGGTTGCAGCAAGTATACTTAGACGTTTCTGTATCCTTGTCAGTATAAGCTATGTATACTTAGACTTTTCTGTATACTTGTCAGTATAAGCCATGTATACTTAGATTTTTCTGTATACTGTCAGTATAAGCTATGTATACTTAGACTTTTCCATATACTTGTCAGTATAAGCCATATATACTTAGACTTTTCTGTATACTGTCAGTATAAGCTGTGTATACTTAGACTTTTCGGTATACTTGTCAGTATAAGCCATGTATAGGCAAGGCAAGGCAGCTTTATTTGTATACCACATTTCAGCAACAGGGCAATTCAAAGTGCTTTAAATAAACATTCAAGAACATTGCGACCAAGTGCAAAAGAACATTAAGACATAATTAAAACAGTTATAAAAACATTAAAGATTAGAAAATAAAAAACAAGCTAAAAATAAAAGCTAGAATAGGTTCTAAAATAGAGTATAACACACAAGAGTAAAAGTTATAGTGCAGTATAAGATCCTTAATCCCATATTTCTTTAATTTACTTTCTTTACCACCCGCCTTCTCTTCAATTTTTTCTTTAAGATCACCTAAATCTTGTTTCTTTAGACTTCCATTATAGACTTCCAAGTATACTTAGACTTTGCTGTATACTTGTTAGTATAAGCCAAGTATACTTAAGTATAATTTTGTGAAGTATATCTCTGATAAGTACATGAAAAGTAAACTGAAAGTATACTCTCTTATTCTAAGTTCAAAAGAAGTATACTAATAGCACACTTTTTGTTAAGGGAATGCAGCAGATTTAGTCATCACGTGTAACACAACGCAAACACAGATGGCCAATTCCTTGTCTGTAATGTGCCAGTAGATGTCAGAGTTCTCATAGATTTGGGTGTTGCTGTTTTGACGTCACTGGCTGACTGGGTCGTGGCCAAACTTGCAATGTGCTTGCAGCAGCATGAAGTTTTCAACTGACAGAGTTATGCAGCAGCCATTTCCTGCTCTGTGTGGTTTAGGCTTGTATTTTTCCCTTTAACTACTTTGAAAAGTTGCTGCTAGCGGCCATTAGCTCTGGTACCACAAGTTTGATAATAAACCTAAAAAAAAAAAAACCCTCAGGCCAAAAGAGAGCTTTCTCTATCATACTTTTGGCTGAACAGACTGATAACTATTTGACATGTATGCTATTTCTGTTTTTCTTTACAACTCACAGATTCCAGTGCTTGCAATGTGGGTGTTAGCAGGCAAGCTATGACATGTGCTGACATTTTTACCACTCTGCTTTTTGGGAACAGAAGCTAGTCCGGATGTGGGACGGGACTCTGACTCTCTGTAAACCACTGATCCACACAGAGGAAGCAAAGCCACTGTGATGCTGAAACAGGGAATCTGTATTTAAAAATAGTCACTGTCGAGGAAGGGTTTATTGTGCAAAGCAGAGTTTTGAAAAAAAGGACATACTGTATCATCTAAAAAAAGACGAAGGATATTATGATGTCATTTGCCAAGAAGCCAGTTCAGTAGTTCACACAGGAAATAACTTTTTTTTGTCATTGGTAGTTGTAGTATTTTTCATTTAGTGCTTCCAAAAAAAGCATGATGTTACAACAGACGGCAGCATTGCATTGCATATTTTGGATTTTGCCTCACAAGAGTGCAGAGGAAATCCCTTGTGTCTGTGTAATCCATAAATATTCTAAACTCTTTACTCGCAAGTTTTCGTATCTGACTGACATACTGTATTTTCCTAGTATTTATGTATATTTAACGGTAGTTCTAACAGTTATGCAGAACAGATATTTATATAATTGGATTATGACTATTTATGCATTAATGTGTAGAGCACAGCAGCTGGTAAAGGTGGGGCTTATTTTAGCTGGATACCCTTACAAAAAAGGAGTATACTTCAAGTTTATTTTATGAAGTAAACTATATAGTTCAAGTATAATCCTAAGTATATTAGTATATATACTTTATGTAATAAGTATACTAATATTAATGTACTAGTAGTATACTTGTAAGTGTATTACTTCAATCCTTCTTGGGACTAAATTGGCCCACTTTTTAGTTTATAAAAGTATACTTTTAAGAATACTTTAAATGTAAGAGTAGTAAACTTTGAGTACACAATTAGTTTACATCCAAGTTGTATTTTGTACTGCAACTACAATATGAACTATACTACAAGTGAACTTATAGGTACACTGTTAGTTTAATAGTTATATACTTGTAGCCCACTTTTTAGTTGTTGAAAGTACGCTTTAAAGTATACTCTCGTAAACTACTAGTTTATAGTTTTTACTGCAAGTATACTTGTACGTTTTCTTTAAGTGAACTTATAGTACTTAGCCAAATATATTTATACTTTTCTGTAAACTTTTCAGTGTAAGCCAAGTCGACTTGGACCTTTCTATATACTTGCCAAGTACACTTAGACTTTTCTGTATACTTGTCGGTATTAGCTAAGTATACTTGAGTATAATTTTGTATTATTAATTTAGTATATCTCTGATAAGTACATAAAAAGTAAACTAAAAGCATCCAGTTTAGATGAATTTACTGTTTATCAGACCACAAATGAGACAAGAAACAGACCAACTCTCTTGCTCTCTTCTTTACCGTCTCCTCCTGGCGAGGTGGCCGTCTGGCTGCTGCTGCACTGAGGAGCCTCACCATCGCACCGCCGCACTGCCACACTAAGCACGCCGGTCACAGCGCACCGGAGGACGGAGAGACATGTTGCCGTGGTTCGCCGTTTGAAATGCAGTTTCAGGATGTTTTGGAGGTGCACTGTCCACCAACACCGTCCGCTTTCGCCTCAGCTCCAGCATCGACACCGCACCGGGCTGCACTGTGATTCGTTTATTTCTCTAACAGGACTTTTCTCTTGTTTTTTTTGGGGCTGAAAGTTGTGCACTCCCCATCGTCAGGACCTGCTAGAGGCCCGCAAACCTCCAAAATGGCATCAGCTGCTTTCCGTTAATTTATCCCCAGCAGGAAACGGTAAAGAAGAGAGCGAGTGAGAGAGACAGTCACTGTGTTGTGTTAATTCTGCCGGTAGGATTTTGTGTAATCCACTGCATTGATTGCACCCGTTCACCACACACACAAAAGCCATTGTGAAACTAAACACACTAAACTAAGGTGGAGGAAACTACAAATAAAATGAAAACCCTCACTTAGCTAATGCAACAAGTTTCCACCTAGAATGTCAAACTGACGCAAACATGAGTGTGACGTACTGTATGACCTGCAGCTTTTACTATAGTCATACGTCAAATACCCATTTTACCAACAACCTTCTTTCTCTTTCTTTTTTTTAACTTTGAGCACAAAATTAAGTTACATGTAAAAAAAAATTGGCAAACAGTGTGGGTAATGAACTTAGCCAGGAAATGACTCAGATAAATAGGAATTATCATAGAAATGCCAAAATACACTGGAGGGGGCTTTTAAGCACAGTGTTTGAGCAAATGTACTTAGTTACTTGCCACCACTGGAAAAGACAAGGCGTGGGACCATAGGAAAGTGGCAGGGGGCCAAGGTTCCCCCCCTGTGAACTGGGCCCCTATAATTCCTAGCTACACCCCTGGACTACAAAGAAATTCTAGGTTTTATTATTCTAAAGACAAACATTATCATATATATTTTCAAGAGGCCCTGTGTAAATGCATTTTCTTCCTTGTTTCATGTTTTGTTTTTTGTTTTTTTACCTGGGATCGGACCCTTGTCTATTTACTCTTTGAATGAATGCAGTTTTACAATAATCTTGCACTTATATGAACATATAATTATGCTCCTTTTATATGTGAATTTGGGGCTCTGAATCAGAGAGAAAAACAGGTCTGGCACTGAGTCTGCACACTAATTTGCACCAGAGACACTTTTTGTGAATCATATAAACTGCATTGACTCACCAGTCTTCACACAGAACGCGACTGAAACTGAGTTGACAAGAGAAAATGTACACTTGAAGTTCATATTGTCCAGATTTCTCCCGTTAGTGAATAATGTTTGCTGTGTTTAGTCTGGGAGTGGATTGAAAGCAAACATGTTTTTGCACATCTATGACTATTGGAATCGGTGGGCGGTGTAACATCTTGCAGGTCGATGGATAAATTCTTTTGACACAACCTGTGCACACTCATCCTGTCTTTTACCTTATAAGGCCACTGAGCTACATCTCAACAGCAGATGAGCTAAATATGTGGACAGGTTTGTTCTCCTTATAAGGGCGTTATGTGCCACTCCCACCAATGACTGGCTCAAGCTCACCTGGGGGTTTTACCTAAAAAGGTAGAGCTCTACCTTCACCAAACTTAATGTTGGAAAAGGTGAGAAAAAATGTTTATATTGTGCCAGACAATGAAACACATAAATCCATTGTGATTTAGGCTTTAAATGTAATGTGGTTAAATGCAAATGCTGAGGTTGCAGCTGAAACTGTGTCACACCTGGGAAGACTGGGTGGGCCTTCATTTGGAGGTGTGCTCATTTACCCCGACTCCTCCTCTATGAGTCAACCTGCTCTCTTTCCTTAATATAACCCTTCAGCATTTTGACTACTGCTGCCATTTTTTCTCTGCTGCCTGTTTCATCACACATCAGAAACAAAATGGTGAGTAGCTTTCACAAAGACTTTGTCTGGAATGACTTGTGCTTTGGCAGTTGTTCTTCTTTGTGGTTTGTGTGCCCTGCAGGACATGTAATGTAGAGAGTTGATGAAACTTTGAAGTGCTAAATCCTCATTTTAACAACATAAAAGCTGTGTAAACTCAGTGAAGCCTGGTTGTCATTATATCTAAGAGTGTACGATTTTCATTTGGTGTTTCTTTGAGGACATGGTGTGCTGAGTGAAAAGCGAGTTTAGTGTCTGAAAGGGCTTGTACAAGGTGTGGTTTTGCCTCCAAAATGGAGGGAGCTTTGTTCGTGCTTCAAACTTGTTCTGGGAGAATCCCTTGGGGCGGTCTTTCTTGTGCTAACTTGTTCCACAATGACTGGAATGTGACAGAGCCAAGGCCTTGAGTATTCATAGGGAAGCTACACCCATGGCATGTTACTGCTGAAAAGCTGTGCACATTGAATTGCTTTGATAACACTTCTCTCCAAAGTTTTGAAGAACTACCTGTTTCTAAATCTTTCCAGTTCTTTCTGTCTCAAAACTAAAATACAAGTGAACACCTCCGCTCAAAATATGAGTCAAGTCCCAAATCCCATCAAAAGTGCTCAGACTGTGATGGTCTTTTATCATCTCCCATTTTACAAGGATCTGTACACTAAACTGGCAAATTAGACTGGGTGCTGAATTTACTAAATCCCATGATTTTAAAATAAGGGAGAAGAAAATGTAATTTCATTTGAATGAAATTCAACCATTTGCATCTACTCTTAAGACATATGGTTCTTATCGTCATTCAAAATACAAAATCTTATGCAAGTTAAAACCGTAAGATGCAATTGTAGGCTAACTCCATTTTTGTCTTTGTGTGTTATGATTTGTCATTATGTAACTTAAAATGTGTGGATACATTTTGAATGTGACAACAGGTTTCGATTGTCTGTGGGTTGTTTGTTTTTTTTTGTACTAAATACTAATATGTTTTGTGTTTTCTCAAAACAGACGTCTGGAGCAAAAGCCGCTGACTGTGTGAAGGATGTATTCCAAAAGATGAAAGTAGTGAAATGTGGTGATGACCAGGCGGAACGTATAAGATTGGTGTCACTTAAAATTGATGGTCTCATTAGTGTGGAGAAAACTTGGACGCAAAAAGAGGTTGAAGGCCTGGATGTCTTCCAGGTCTTCCAGGACGCGCTGCATGGTGAATACAAAGATTCGTCCCGCTACTTTATATATGACTGCCACTACGACTGCGAGGAATCCAGTAAAAAAGAGGAACTGGTCTTTGTGCTGTGGTAAGTCATTGTATTTCAATTGAAGCATAATTACTCTTACATTTATTTTTCCATCTGCTTCCTCAACTGACTGTAGAGCAGGATTAGCAATATAATCTTGGTAAAATCCTCACATGTATTTAAGAGATAATCTTATTCTGAGGATACTGTACATATTCTTGTGTGTGTGAATATTTCAGTCTATTAAGATAATGATTTCTCTTCCCATCAGGGCGCCTGAGAGTGCAAAAATCGCAGACCGAATGCTTTACTCCAGCTCGAAAGGTGCTTTGGGCCCGATCATAGATGGTAAGGTTTTTTTTTTCAGCTTTGTTCAATTTTTTTCATCACATTAAATTAGACTTTCCTAGATATTAGAGTTCAAGTTGAATGGTGTTCCCTCTCTTTATGTAACTCTTATTTCTTCAACAGGTGTCAAGCATACCCTGCAGGTAAATGACCCAACAGATTTTGACAAGGAATGCTTTCTGGACAAACTTGGAAAAGACGTAATTTCACTTGAGGGCCAGCCGTGTAAATAGAGCTTTTCCACAAAGATTAAAGGGAAGGTTTGGGCTCTGAATGGTATTATATTCCTGCAACATAAACCCCTGATGTTTGTGCCATACTAAGCTGTCCAGTTTGGCTGTGAAATCAGTCTTGTTCAGATGTATTCATTCGTAGACATATCCATACATTAATAATTCTATTGTCTGTCACTTGACTCTTGGTGCATGGTACATTTTATATTTCTCAAATCAGTAATTTGTGTTTTTTATTTTCATATGTACTGTTTGAATACCAGCATACGCCAGTCCATTTGTCTTCCTTGTGTGTATGTTCACTGCATACAACTATATCCTGTAAAATATCTTAATGGACATCCTACTGGAGTTTACTAGGTCAACATGACTGGGCCTGTGAGTTTTGACATAAACCTGCTTTTCTAGACTGTTACACTTTGAACACCTATAAATGGCACAACTTTTACAAATAAACAAAGTTTTGCCGAACATGCAACAGTTGTTGTTCTGTCTGAGTATTCAAATAAATCCGATGCAAGCAAGTGTGTGCTGTTTTTTTTTTTTTTTTCCACTTAAAGCAAATATGGACGAAGGCTATACTTAACAGGTAGCTGGGGGTTGGCCTAAGCACCTGGATTGTCCCTCCCTTTAGAAAACCTGGGGCCTGTCAGGCTCAGGAGGCCAGACTCAGCCTGGACCTAAACTAAACACTGAAAGTGATGCTGTCCATAATAAACTTGTATATTGGAAATATAGTAAAATCTTATGGGACTATAAAAATGTTTTTTAACAAACAGCAGGATAGCTTTAGTTTTTAGTTAATGAAATTTGCAGTTGAATAAAATTAACTAATTTTACTCTTAATTCCTATTCCATCACTGCAGCCATGTTTATGGACTTAATGATATATCAATACCATAAATAAAACTGCACCTTCGCACAGATTTTATACTCATGCTGTATTTCACACCTGCAACACAACCAGCATTAACAGTTTAAATGAATAGTTTGACTTTTTTTTGGAAAGACTGGTGTGCTTATTCACTTTCTTGGCGTGAGTCAAATGAGAAGATTGATACTACACATTAAATCTGTTTTCTAAATATGTAGCTGGAGCTAGCAGCCAGTTGGCTTAGTTTAGTTTAGCATAAAGACTGGAAACAGCTAGCCTTGCTCTGTCCAAAGGTGGCAAAATCCGCTTGCCTGGCAACCAGCAGAGACTCCATGAAGTTACTGGTCCAGTATAGTATAACCCATGGATGTATATAACCCATCATGAAACAGCAAATTGTTATTTTTACACTTTAATTTTTGTACGGATAAAAAAAAAAAAAAAAAAGATATAATCTGCTCATTAGTGAGCTTTAGGTGGATTTTGCTTTTAGCTACTGGCTGTAGTTTAATTATAAAGACCTGAAAGTGAACGATCTGCTACAAGGAAGTAACAGACAGCAGAACGCTGTGATTGACCAATCAGAATCAAGTATTCAACAAAGCCGTGTAATATATATATAAAAATATATATATATATACACTATGTATATATATATATACATAGTGTATATACAGTATATATATATATACATACAGTATATATATATACACACTATATATATATTGTATATATATATATACTGTACATATATATATATATACTGTATACGTATATATGTATATATATATATGTATACATATATATATATATATACATACATATATATGTATACATATATACATATGTGTATATATATATGTATATATGTATACATATATACATATGTATATATAGATATATGTATATATCTATATATATATAGATATATACATGTATATATACATTTTGTTTACGAGAAGAGCCCATATGAGACGTTGTCAGGAATGGCGGAGCCTACTGAAGTTCATTTTTCGTTACATAATAAGTTAATATATTGTAATTTTATTCGTATATTGTTTTTCTTGGTAATTTTATAATAGGTCTGAGGAAAATGTTGATATTCCCAACGACCTCATCTTTTATCCTCTGTCATTATGCCTTTGCATTTACAGCATTATGTTACCCACTTGCAAGCTTGCTGAATTGTTAGCCTCATCATCATCATCATCATCATCATCATCATCCTACTTGAATCGTCTCAATGGTGCATTTAAAGCTCTAATTCAAGCCAAATGAACATGTTGGCACGTTGAGGAAGGTCGTTCCCGCCCTCCGGACACGTTCCTGTATGTATCAATAATGTGACGTCACGTGTGTGACAATGGGCTCGCTACCTGGCAGATTTGTTTGATTTTTCAACTTAACCACAGTGAATTAAGAATAAAATAAAGTTCAATTTCTGTTTAGGTTGGCTTGTTTTGCTCACCCACCCACTATCTTGTCTTTCTATTCAGGGAGCTAGTAGTGAGGGTGTGTTGATGGGGGGAGGGGAGGATGATAGAGATCATGGCCGTAACAATCCCATACGTGGCTGTTGTTGTTAACCAACTCCATTTTGTAATATACTTCCTTGTGTCTGTAACAATTAATGCAACCTGAACCTCACTGTGTCAAAATAAATAAATGAATAATATACAGTGCAGGAAGGGGCAAAAAAAAAACACAGCAGCGAATGCTTTGCTATTGTTACTTTAATGTATTTATTTATTTAGTTGTTTTTTTTTGTTTTTTTACAAGAGCTAACTTTCGTTTACTTTTTTTAATTTTACTTTTTTTTTTTTACATAAAAACAACAGCAGCGAATGCTTTATTATTGTTACATAGCACCACAATAATAATAATATACACTTAAGTGACATTTTAAAATAAACGATAAAGGGCGCCGGTTACTGCTTCCATGGTTACTGTTGGCTAGCAACCAGTCTGGTATCCCGTGATGCTTTGCGTCGTGACGTATTGATTTGTTTTGCACAATTTAAGACTATACAACATAACAAAAAAAATAAATTAATAATATACAGTGCAGGAAGAGGCATAAAACCCACAGCAGCGAATGCCTAGCTATTACTACATTTATTTATTTATTTATTTTTTATTTATTTTTTTTTTTTTACAGAAGCTAACTTTCGTTTACTTTAAGCCACAATGAATTTATAACTCTCAATCTTGCTGCCACGTAGTAATACTTCCCGTAAGAAACCAAAGACTGATCTCTACACAGAAGAGCTGCAACAGCTTTTCACCCTGGCAGGGTGGTTTAAGTTTTAATAGTCAGCCTGAGCCAGCTGTGTTAAATCTTTAAAGGGGAACACCACCTAAATTAAGAAATCCAATATGTTATTTCCATGGTTTAGTAAAGTTCAATCAATATTTGTGAACATGAGCTGCAGCTCTCTCTCAAAGCCAGAAACCAGAGAAATAATTGTCTCAAACTTGTGATGTCATCGGGTATAAAGTCTGGAGCTGCTTCATAGACGATGAATGGGAGACTGATTTTGTGGAACCATCAAATGTTGTTCTTTTTTTATACCCAAACTACCTTTATTTTATTTTTAGCACTCTAGTTTTTGGATTTAGGATTGAGTTGTTCATGTTAACTAACATTTTTTTAGCTCCAGCTACATATTTAGCAAACATTCATGAGTGTGGTATCAATCTTCTCATTTGACTCGTGCGAAGAAAGTGAATAAGCACATCGGTCTTTCCAAAAAGAAAAAAAGTCAATCTATTAGGCTGGGCATACACTACGATTTTAGAAATGTTGTGTAATTCCTACTCATACTGTACAAGTAGATTGTTCGCGATGTAAAGCCAAAGCTCAGGGTTTATGTGCTCACACTGTACGGTCCGATCATCAGCCACGACCTTTACACTGTACGTGTAAAATAGAAAAAGAAAAAAAAAAACACGTCCCGTCTATAAAGATTTATTTGAAAGCTCCGAGACAGGTAACGTTTGTTTGGTAGCAGAGGTCTGTACGGGTCACAATGCTAACAAGGCAGAAAGGTGCTGCCTTGATCATCTGTTCCATCCTGTCGGCTGGAACGCCTAAAAAAAAAAAGAGGTGCCGGCGTATATACTCTGGCAGGTGGTTAGGAAGACGTGGACAATATGGCTTGTACATTTTGAAGAGCGAATTGGAGGTAAGCTACGTTTTACAATATCTATTGTACATTGTTATCTTGATACCCAAACTCTGATTGTAAGAAAAGTAGAAAAAATGAACTAACGTTGGGGAATCGGCTCGTGGCTCTGCTTCACCAATGCGAGAGCCTCTGACATGTCACAAATTCATCCGACTGTCTGACAGACGGTCAGGGGGAGTTAATCGGTCTTCGGTTCGGCTCAAAATTTGGGCCAGAAACGGGCTAAAATCATTCAGTTATGCCCAGCTTTAGACAATTTTGAAAATGTACATAGTTCCCCTTTAAATGTCATGAGTCAGATGTACAGTAGTACAGTATGTGCATACTTGCAGATTTTCCATTTGATTGATTTACACCGGATCTGAAACTATGTCAAAATACACAGTGACCAACTTTTCCTTTGCTTCCTGCCTGCACTCGTTGCACCTTTTCACAGTAACTTGCGACACAGACGCTGAACAGGAATTATATAGAGCTACACTGTAGTTTATTCATTCATACAAATTTGATGCGTGTAATTGGCAGCCGGCTACAGAGGAAAGCAGGCCCAAAAGGTAATGAAACACTGAACCATAAAAATGTTCCCATCATTCAACCACATAGAAAAGACATACAAAGTAATTGCACAGGTTGATGTACGTTTGACGTACAATCGGTTTCCCTTTTTAACACTGAACTATGGGGAAATGTCTGGAATATAAGGCAGGGGGATAAATAACTTCTGACATAGCCAGAATTGTTGATGGAATGTGGGTTTCAATAAAGATTGTAGCAGGATCATCTCCACTGATCTTACTTTGAAAATGCTCATAATATCATACATTTGATTCCTACAGTTGCAACAAATGCAATCAAACTACAGTACAAGAAAGAAATAGTTTTGGAATGCATAACTATGGTAATCATAAGGCATATTTGGCAGTTTTTTTGTTGTAGTGTCTGCGGTCAACTTCCTCTCAGACGGATGTTCCTTCCTTCAGCTCCACGTATTCTCCCTTGAAAACAGAAATATAGAGTCAGAATTGACAAGCATACTAAGACAATTTGAACTTACCAGTGTTTATGTGTAGTCTTACCTAGGGCTGTCGATCCATTAAAATATTTAATCGCGATTAATCGCACATGTTTTGATTTGTCAAGTATCTAATACTCTGAACGTGGGCAAATATGCTTGCTTTTTGCAAATGTATGTATATATTTATTATTGGAAATCAATTAACACAAAACAATGACATATTGTCCAGAAACCCTCACAGGTACTGCATTTAGCATAACAAATATGCTCATATCATAACATGGCAAACTCAAGCCCAACAGGCAACAACCTCTGTCAGTGTGTCAGTGTGCTGACTTGACCAAAACAACATGTGATTATCATTAAGTGGGCACGAGCTAGTATGACATGGTTGGTACCACTGGATTCTTTAGTTGTTCTACTTTCATATGATGCCAGTATCTTCACTAATTTTAAAACTGAGCCCGCTACAACCTGTGAAAGATCGATTAAGTTAAAGCGTTAAATAAATTAGTGGTGTTCAAACAAATTTGCCTTAACGTGTTGTTATCGGGTTAACTCTGACAGCCCTAGTCTTTCCACATTGGTTGTCTCACCTTTCCTTCCAGGTGCTCCTGTAGTGTTCTCACTGTGTCTCTCTCTTTGGTCAGCTGCTCCTGAGTGGCTTTGAGAAGCTGCTGAAGCTTGGTGGCTGCCTGGCCCAGGTCTTTGGACAGCTTCTTCTCCTTCTCCAGGCGCTCCTGTTCCAACAGCAAACGTTACTTCATAGCACCGAGCAAAAAGGAGACTCAATACAGAGATCTAAAGTGTTCAATATTAAATAAATAACACATGGGCTGTGTCCGAAATCATTCATTACTCCCTACTCACTATCTAGGGTGTTCTATGTAGAGGACTATATATTGAGCTCAATGGCAAAATGAAAACACACTTTCGGACACTACTCAGGTCATTTTAATTGCTGCCGCACAATTATAATGTGCCAGATCAACGTCTGCTGTTAAACCATCCATAATACACTG
Organism: Sebastes umbrosus; assembly: GCF_015220745.1. Taxonomy (NCBI): domain Eukaryota; kingdom Metazoa; phylum Chordata; class Actinopteri; order Perciformes; family Sebastidae; genus Sebastes; species Sebastes umbrosus. Next base: position 15,903,520 of record NC_051278.1, on the reverse strand, counting down.
ACATGTATTTTTGTGTGAGATAAATACATATTGCCTGTCAATCTGAGATACTCTGCAAGTTATGAGATTCATAAAAATAAAAGCATTAATCACAGTTAACGTTTGGATTCTGGGTGACGTTTGTTACCGCACCTTGAGCTGCGCAACATCTTCTGTGTCAGCTTGTGGTGACTCTGCAGAAACGTTCAGAAGATCCAACTGAGCCTGAAGTTCTGTTATAGTCTTCTGGGCCTAGAAGTTGACAACACACACTGATGTTATCCACTGGGAGTTTATTAGTCACCCTCTGGCATGACACGATTTAAAAAGGGTGCATCAACAATGCTACCCGCTACCTGCTGAAATTCTTCGGAAAGCTGCTGTCTCTGAGCCGCTTCCCCGTGCAGCTTCTCAGTCGTCTGACTCAACTCGTTCTGGAACTGAACGAAGACAAACAATAAATAACACTCGCACAGACAAATGGCCTACACATCCTTGTCTGTGGGCTCATTCTTGTGACAAAGCAGCAGCACGACACACCCACACGCACAAAAGCTGCTCGACCTGTGTGCCAAGTTAGTTGCCTCTCAGGTGAAAGTCAAACACAAACTTTCTGTTGATGTTAAGAATCGTACAAACAAATATCTGAAAACAAAAGGAAGAGTGAGCATGCTGAAAAAGGTGAGAGAAGCAGAGGTTAGAGTCAGAGAGGTTAGGTTGGAGCTATTTCCACTCAGTCAGTGCAAACAGTGGTTAGATGTGTGTCAGAGGAATACTGGACAGACTGGAAATACGGCTTTTTGCCAGTGTCATGCGTCACTCAGTATCTGTGTATTGTGGCCACATCCTCAATTCAGAACACGGGTTTGATGACGTGTTGAGCCAGATCACAAAGAAGAATAATTACAGAGTAACAAATCCATAACTTATCTTTGGGATTTTATACTAAATTGAGGCTCATTTGAGAAGTAAAGTAAAAACAAATCTTAGATCTTAGAAGAAGTGTCCTAGTCACTGTCCAGTACTCTCTGACAGGAAGTGAAGGGTGCCCTGTGACCTTTGCACCCTGACCTGACTGGGTTGAGCCTCAGCTGGGCCATTCTGTTCTCGCTGAACCCGCATCGTGATCTCGCCCAGCTGCTCTGTGACCTGAAACAGGAAGCCGGCACTGGTTACATAACCTCCCGTCCGTGAATCCCCTTTGTGTCACACGTCACCGACACCGCACTTTGATGGTTGTGTAGGTTAAAGAGGCATTTCCACAAATTTCTTGACATCTCATAAATAACATATCTCCCCTCTCACCTCAGTTACACTGAGGAATGACTGTGTAAATATTGTCGCCTGGATGACGGGGAAGTATGTTATGTCAGTAAAGTCACCTGTGCAAGCTCCTCCTTGTGCGCCTGGGCCTCCTTCTGGGCCAAATCCAGCTGGCTCTGATACTCCGACAGCTGCAGCTTCAGCTGAACACAGAGTACAGCGGAGACATGAACAGATGTCAGACAGGTTTAGTTTTAAATGCATCACGAGAGGTTGATACCTAGGATTTCATAAAAACAACCCCCACACAGAGTTAAATCAAGTGTAGATTGCTAATTCTTTTGGTATTTCAATAATTTTTCATTAATTAAACAAAACTTTAAAAGACAATATTATTCAATCAATAAAAAGGTGGAAAATTACCCTGAAATAATGTTGGAGTAAAAATGTTTGAAATGCAAGAAAATTAAAAATGCAAATAATATACAAGGCCACCTCCTTAATAGGGGAACTTGCTCATAGAAATTAGGGCTGTCAAACATTACCACAATTTAGGATTTTTAGATTGTAGTGGACTCAGAGTGAAGTCATTGGTACGAACCATTTCATACTAGCTTGTCGCAAGGGAGGTTAAATAACGCTCCAAACTTATGCTACATTTTCAATTTCATTTGCCCACTTTATGATTTATAAGTCATAGTCAGCACACTGACAGTTGTTGTTGCCTGTTGGGCTTGAGTTTGCCATGTTATGATTGTATGCTAAATGCAGTACCTGTGATGGTTTCCTGACAATATTTGTCATTGTTTTGTGTTGTTAATGATTTCCAATAATAAATACATACATACTTTTGCATAAAGCAAGCCCACTCCCATGTTGATAAGAGTACTAAATACTTGACAAATCTCCCTTTAAGCTTCATTTTAAACAGATAAAAATGTGTGATTAATTTGTGATCGATTGACAGCCCTAATAAAAATACAACACTAACCTGCTCCATCTCCTCTGAGGTCCCCTGGTTGTCTGACTGCTTCTCCAGCTGGGCTTCCAAAAGCATCATCTGCTCCTTCAACTGCAGGGAGAACCAAAATGAACTGGTTTACGTAGCCGCACACATTTCTAACCTGCTAGTTTACATCAATTTAAACTGTGTGCGGGGAAAAATCCTCACCTGCTCTGCACTTTGGTTTTCTGCCTCCAGCTTGCTGACTTTCTCTAAAGCCTGGTAATGTGTGAGAGGGACTATTGTGAGGAAGGGGTACCCACACATGGTGTAAAAAATCTCCAACGCTTAGTGATTTCAATGAGGTCTTATAACTTACCACCCTCAGCTGTTCCTCTGAGTCAGCCATCTTGGACTTCCATACCACCTCTTCCTCCTCCACACTCATCTGCAGATGTTTCAGCATTCCTTCCTAAAAGGAGAAGGGAAACAGGATTAAATGAGCTGTAGAAATTTACCCCATATTCACAGGACTGTTTCCCCAATCACTTACTGTTTCAGCCAGGACTATCCTGTACTGGTCACATTCAGCCTGCAGTGAGCCATGGCTCTCCTCGGCCTCCTTCAGTTTCTCCAGCAGCTCCTGAGACAAGGACAAACGCATTCAGAACGTCTTCTGCTGGGCTAATTCAAACCAGTATATCCTAAGTGAGTGTATAAAATTGTGGCTTACAGGCGACGCTGTGCTTGACTGAGACTCCTGGCTCTGTTGGCTGAGAGCTTCCTGAGCTTTCTGCGTAAATACTTGTAACCATTTGGACTAAGTGAGGAGAAAAAGCAGACATAAATCATTCATGTGCACATTATAATGCAAGAATAATGACCGTCAGAATAAAAGATCATTCAGCAAATCCTCTTGAGAAATGTGTTTTTCCTACCTGCTCTGTCTCTACGGGTATCTGTGGGAAGAGCGTCTGGAGAGCTTCTTTGGTTTCAGATTGAAAAGCTGTCAGTTCCGCCGTAACGCTCTGCTAAAACAACCGATGTCATAATCAGGAAGGTGATTAAGAAGGAAAACCGGCTCAATTGAGTGTGTAAAGAGAGCCTTACCGCATCAGTGGTCGTCCTTTCTCTCAGCTCCTCTTGTAGCGATGAGACAAGGGCATCCTTCTCAGTCATGCTAGCCAAAAAAAACAACATAGTCAAAACTGACATCTACAACAGACCTGACAATATGTGAGACTGATCTTTTTTTCATTCAACAAGATTATTTTACCTGCTCTTTAGTAGTTCCAGCTCTGTGGAGCTATCTGGTTGCTGAAACAGAATGGACATGCAAATGAGTCACTCACTGAGATCATTTTTTTTTCTGTTCTCCAGGGCAGCTCTAGAGGAAGAATCACGCAACACATCGAGAAGCACACTTACTGGTGTGCTGTTAAGTTGCACCATTTCTTCTTTGAGGTTTTTAAGCTCATCCTGAAGCGATGTGATGAGGCCGGCATCCTCACTAAAAAAAAAAAAAAAAGGGACACAATTCGGATTAGCTATAAATAAGCAGAGAGCAACAGTGTGGAAAATACATTAAAATTTGAGTCAAATACATGGATAGTAAAAAAAACACCATACCTCTTATTTCTTTGCTCTAGCCCAACAATAGTGTTCTCCTGTTAAAACAATACATTATTTGGGATTAGCAGTGCCACTCTGCAGATTTGGATGATTAAAAAAATATTAGGGCTGATAAAGTTAACACGATAATAACGGGTTTTGTGTTGTTAATTGATTTCCAATAATAAATATATACATACATTTGCATAAAGCAAGCATATTTGCCCACTCCCATGTTGATAAGAGTATTAAATACTACGATTAATAATGATTAACTATTTAATCGATTGACAGCCCTAAAAATATATATATTTCTCCTGAATAATGGAGAAGTGATTTTATTTGATAGTAGATCCAACAACCGATGTTTGAAACACTTACAGCAGCTTCCTGCTTCACCTGCAGTTGCTTCAGTTCCTCTTGAAGAGTGTTCAACTGGTTGTCTCTCTCCTGAAGGCTGCAGAGGGGGGCAGAGCATTTCAATCAATACAAGGAACAGCTCTGGATATGATGTTGGCTCTGAAGAAAGGAGGCTCACACACTTACCTGAGCTTTAGCTGTTCCACCTCTGCAGCATTCACCTGTCGAATCAGACATAACAAAACATCCTTAGGGGTGACTGCGTGGTCAAGCGTCTGTGGCTATTTCAGAAATGAGAGAGTATTGTCCTACCTGATCGTTATCCTCCTCCTTTTTGGTCTGATTGGCCTCCAGCAGTGAGTTGATGGAGGCCACCTGCTGCACGAGCTGGCTTTTCTCTGCCTGTGTCTCCTCCAGCTGGGCGGTGAGCGCTTCCACCTGAGCAGAGCGCTCACTGACCTCAGCCTCCAGTCCCCCAATACGCACCTGAACCTCTGCCGGGACAAATCACAGCACTCACAACTTGATCCATATTTTATATTCTGTGATATAGCCACTGGTTCTCATGTTTCTTTTTCACCATCAAGATGCCAACTCCTAAGCCTTGACACCTGGTAACCATTTAGACATTGCTCCTCCATTCTCTTACCTGCGATTGCGCTGTTGTCCTGCTGGGCATTGTCCAAAGAGGCCTGCAGGCTGTTGGTTCTACTCTGTGTGGCTCTGAGCTCCTCGCACACCTCCTCCAATCTCCTCTGTAACGCCTGCTCACTCTCACCATGGCTGGCCTGACAACAACATTGATGAAGATGTGTCAAACAGCAGGGGGCGGCAAAGATTCACAAAATAATCTTACTTGACAGCATTGATTCACTATATCAGTGCTTTTCTGTTGAAATATATTGCGACACATTCAGAGAAAAAGATTAAATAGAATATTCACAGATAATCCACAATCACAATATAATTTGGTTTGAGGTTGAGTAACAAGAAAATTAAAATTGACATTTTATCAAGAATATGTTTGGGATTTTTTTTTTTTTAAAGGAAGTGTCTTGTAAGAAGTTCTTTGAACAGGAAGGGAATTATAGATGATTAGCCTGCCTGTGCTTCTATTACAAAGCAGTTAATTGATAGTTGATGACAACAGAAGGCTGACAGTCCAACAACACATTTCACACGAGGAGCGAAACTCATCTCAAGTCAAAGAAATTAGAAATGATGCATTATTTGTCTACTGTATATTGACTGACAGCCTGAGCTATTGCATAACATGTTTGAAGACCTTAAACTGTTAGCAAATGATTTAACTGAATGCACACTTGACTGTCAGGACGTGCCGACTCACTTGCTCCACGTAACCCGTAATAGTTCAGACCAACAGCATTCCATCAGTGAGTGACTGTGTTGGCTGATGGTATATTTATATATATATATATATATATAGAACAGCAAATTAACAGATAATGTAAGACAGGGATGTAAGTCATGTGTCGTAAATACCAGAAGACCGATCCTGCTCTTTCACAGCCCGTTTACAGACGGCTTGAGGTGCTCAGACACGCACACATTCCAGCTGGTGCTGCTGAGACACATTTTCCCTGCAGCCCCATTATCGTGTGGCTACATTCCAGCCAAGCCCTCGGCTACGTGATTACAAGGCAATTAAACTTCAACAACATTAGAGGGTTGGTGTAAAGGTGGGAAAGGTCTAAGCTTGCTTTTTGAAGAGATGCTGTGATTAACTGGCTGCTCCAACAAGAAACAGCAAAAAAGATGGAATAAATTTGTTTCCATGTGGAAACTTGATCGCGTCCGACGTAATTCATAATAGAGATGATGTGGTGTTCCCACAGGCCAGGCCAACCTGCAGCAGGGAGAGCTGCTTCTCTGTAGTGGAGACCTTGGCTTCCAGCCCTTTCCTGACGTGGTCATCAGCAAGCAGAGCTTCTGTCTTCTCTCCGAGATCCTTGGTTAACTTGGTGCATTCCTGACGCAACTTGGCCAGCTCCGCATTTTGCCTGAGGACAGAATGAAAGACACATAGGAGAGACACAGGGAGAGTCAGGACAATTGTCTCATAAACATATGAGCCTTTGAATTTGTACACACTGTACTGTAATTATTACTTTAATTAGTATCAGTAGTAACAGGTAAAATGCAAGTCACTATGGGTTTCTCATTTACCGTTACAGGGAAACACTCACTTGCTCTCAGCCTGACTAGTGGCTTGGTTGAGGGCGTCACGGAGAATGGAGTTCTCCTGCTGTAGACGAGCCAGCTGGGCATTGGGGCCCTTTTCCAGCTGGTCCTGCAGGCTGACGATCTGTAAAATTATTTTAAAGTTTTTTAAAAGTTAAACCAGCCATGTTGGACTCTCACATCTTGGACAGCTGCTCTAAATCATCGTCAAGACAACTAAATTATAAAAGAGGACAAAATGCATTTTCACTTCCAAATAGAAGCCAGGACGGCAATAAAAGGGAAAAAAGCAAACTCAAATGTACTCATCTGAATTAAGAAACTGTAGCATTTGTGTATGACAGAACTGACCTTTGCATTGAGCCCCTGGGTCTGTGCTACATGGTCCTGGTAACTGGCCTGCATGCGTGCTTGCAGAGCGATCATTTCTTGCTCCCTCTTACTCAGCTGGGAACTCAGCCTCGTCTCCACACTGGTCACCTTGGACTTCTCAGCAGACAGCTCCTGAAAAACCAGAGCAAATTCAGATTCAGTGCATTGTGTCTGTGGCTAAAAAGCAAAGAAAGAGCCATTTCAGATATTGTTTCTCTAGTGCCAACATGATGACACATAAATGTAAAAAATGCTTCTGTGAACAATAGACCCTTTCATGTGCTGCCACCCATAGGCTGACATAGATAATACATGAGATACTTAACATTGAAATTGAGTGAGCCCCTTAATGCTTCTTAATAGATGTGGCCTGTGTATTACAGTCACCTTGTTAACTTTCCTCTAGTGCCACCTTCAGGACAAAAGATAAAGAGGACTGCAATCCAAATGTTGTTCATGTTCAACGACATGGCGTTTCCCTCCGCTGCCACCTTCAGGCCAAACTACACTTTTTGCCTAACTAGAATATTATTTTTTCATGCTATGCGTATTAAGAGTCTCAAAGGGATGCCAGCATGGCTATAGACCAGATGATGTGTTGTGGCAGGAGTATGGCACCCTCTGCAGCTTTACAGATGTGAGAGACACTTGTACGTCTAACCTTGGTAAGTTCTCTGAGACGGTTCTTTGCCGCAGTAGCATCCTCTTGCTCAGCCGCCAGCTGTTTCTCCCTCTCCTCCAGTTGTTTCTTCAGCATGGCAATGGGGTCTCCTTTCTGAGTGGCCTGAAAACACAGAAAGACAGCAAAAATAAAGTGAGTCTCCCTACAAGTCCCATTCAGTGAACTATCAAGTGCCTGTACACTCCAGCGAGTTTAACAGGTGCCTTTTCCTTTATCATCACTGACTGCTGTGTCCATTACCGTGTGCCAGGCGTCCTGAATGATGCCGACTTTCTCAGACAGGATCTCGATGAGCCTGTGAGCCTCTCCCTCACTGAACACCATGCTACTGATAGTGGACACCAGAGCCTTGTAGGGCAGGTACAGAGGAGCATCAGCAGAATCCACCGCTGCCACTAAAGAGGAAAACATGTCATGTAAGATAAGGAGGTTGTTTCAGACAGTTTTAAAGCTCATTAGGCTGTCACGGTGAAGTCTGAATTCCCACACTGCCTCAGGAAAAGGACAAGGTTGCGACTTGTCCTTTGGGTCTGGGGCGCTGGGCAGCTTCGGATGGCAAAGTGATGGGGCACTGTGGCACCAGGCGGAGACAAGCCTCAGGCAAGGGAGAACCCCACTCCCCTCCCTACCCATTGTCAGGGCACTGAGAGCCTTTGTCAGCTAACAAAACAGGGCAGTGGTGTTTGGACAGGCTGACGTGCTCTATGCCCTCCAGAGCGGAGTGCCAGACATTACCCACAACTGCCATTGGCACTACTTTCCACGGGTACACAGCTGGAAGTTCATCAGTACTGACAGGGTATTACTGCCTTAGATCCTGAGTGTATGCATGTGTAACTCAACTGTACAGACATGCCACCACTCCACCTCCAAACACTCAAGTGCTATCTCCAGTGTTAGGGCTAATGAAGTTCCTTCCTAGACAACCATTTTCACTTCAAAGGAGAAGGCTAATTTAACAATGGCGGTTCTAGTGTAACAACGTATTGATAGACTACAGTGAATTTGATCCTTGATGTGCAGAGAAGGGTTTGTGGGCGCTGATGTGGACACCACCAAGTCCAGACTACATGAAGGTTATAATAGTTTGACATTTTCAATTAGTTATAATTCTATTTTAGTTTTAGTTAGTCTTCAGAGTGTGTTTGCTAGTTTTAGTTTTTCAGAAAGGTGTAGTTTTATTTTAATATATTTAGTTTTACAGTAGTTTTTTTTTGTTAGGGCCAGGTATATTGTCTCAGAAGTATGTAGCTACATATACAGACAAAACACATGGTTGGAGAACTGTGTAGGAATGGCCATACTGTTTACTTTTCGCGCTAATTTAGTGAAGCAACTGCAGCATCGCGTCATCTCTTAGAATGTCAAGTCACAAGAGTTGACAGAAATTCATGCCGTCTCCTTTTTTATCCATATTATAGCTTAAAAAAAAAAAAAAAATTGAAATTAATTTGTTTATTTGTATTCTTATTAGATTTTTAACCGGGCAATATAGTTTCAGCTTAGTTTTTCTTAAAAGGATATTGTTTACTAAAAATATTTTTCACTGCTTATTTTCATTTTAGATTCAGTTTACTATAATAACCCTGTTACACGTCGAGCATAATAACGGCAGTCCTCTATAAGTGCAGACCAAACATCAGGCAGCTTTTACAATTTATTTAAAAAAAAAAAAAAAAAAGGTTATTTGTTTGAAAAGCCCTATAAATCAGTGTAAGAATATTGAAATTTGACAGAGGGAAAGACAGCTGTGCTGCCCTTTTGGCATAGTGGCCACACTCAAAACTGCAGATTATGTGATTGATACCCTTCAGAGCCTTCATCATGCACAATACAGACAGGATCCTTAAGACTGATGAGCCATCTGTATTATTCTCTTCCCATGATGAGATTATCTGTGTGATAATCAAGTGATTTCAACACTTTGGAAACTGTCATCTCTAATAACCACTTCTAAATTATAGAACTAGAACATGAAACATCTTATTTTAATTTTTCTAAGATGAAATGTACAGTTCCAACTGCAAAATGATAAATAGATATCTCTGAAACTTATCTGCTTACCAGGCTCAGTCTTCTTCTTGGAGGCCTTCTTCTTGGGCTCCTGTACTTTTCCTATAACAGCAGGAGCCTGCTGAGATCCCACTGGGGGCACGGCCATCACTGGGACGTCTTTAGTGACAGCTTCCAGCACTGCGACAGTCTTGGATGGAGCAGGTGAAGACTTGGCGGGGGCTGTAGCAGACTTGGCCGGGGCTGCAGCGGCTTTGGTGGGCGCGGGGGCAGACTTAGCCGATGCAGGAGCAGACTTAGCTGATGCAGGGGCAGTCTTGGCTGATGCAGGGGCAGTCTTGGCTGATGCAGGGGCAGTCTTGGCTGGGGCAGATGCAGTGGATGGAGCGGTTGCTTTAGTCGGGGCAGACGCGGGGGCCTGGGTTGGTGCAGGGACTGCGGAGGTCTTGACTGCTGCAGGGGCAGCCAGGAGTGGGGCTGTTTGGGTAGAGGCCGGCTCGACCTTAGCCACCTTCTTCTTCTTTTTCTCTTTTGGTGAGGGTGCAGGTGAGGGCTCAGCAAGAGGAGGGCTTGGTTCAGCAGCAGGCTTTGTCTGGGTGTCTGCTGGTGCCGGCGCTGCAGCTGGCTTAACCTCAGGAGCAGGGACAGGTTCAGGTTCAGGTACAGGAGCAGCAGCTACAACTGGGGCAGCGGCAGCCTCAATGACTTCATCAGCTTCAACTTCCTCTTCAAGTTTCTCAGGCTCTGGGATCTTTCCATTGGGCTTTTCTTCTTTCTTCTTCCCACGGCCCTTCTTCTCAGACACCTTGTCCTTTTTCTTTTTGTCAGAGCGAGTTGACTGTATCTTACCCAACTCCCTGCGCTGTTTAGCCAGGGCCTCCTCATAAGAGGTCTCCTTCATGGAGAAGGTGGAGACAAGAGCAATCCCGAGAGCAGAGATCACCATGAAACCACCAAACACCATTATCCCAAGGGTCTGGGGGTCGTAGATATCCATTGTTCAATTTCAGATGACCTAAAAAGAGAGCGGCAGACTTGTTAAAACAGTTAACAAAAAAGAATGTTTTTCTAAAGAAACTGCTTGCTGTGGACAATGACAGACCAGAGATTTGTAACGAGGGGAGAAAGAAGTTCACATACTTATTAATAATAAGTAAGTCAAAACTGTAATATCACCACCAGTATTATATATGCCTAGGCAAAATGAACCTGAACTGACAGCTGTATTAACAGAGCAGCTGATGAGATAGAACTATGATTAATGCTGTCTGGAGAACCACCACAGCCTTTCCTTTCAAAAGCCTCAAGGTGTCACTGTTATCCCCTTAAACTTGTGCATTGAGGCTGGCTGCATAATACACACCAGCAAATCTTATCAGCAAACTGTGTGACGAGTAGCAGCTGCTCAAAACCCACTTACTTCCACCTCGGATAAAACATATGTGTTCATGCAGCTCAAATTCACCCTCATAGTTAAATCTCAAACAATGACTGATTCAATAGCTTTCTGAGTTAAGTACAAGCACTGAAAACAAACTAAGCCAAAGTAAATACGATTAAATAAAATGTTTAACAGTTTACATTTCTTTGCACATTCTTTTTATAATTTTGGATTATTACACTACTGCGGTAAGGTGGCACAACGTGAACTAAAATACAGTGGTACTGTATGAAAATGTAATTTTACTCATCAGCAAATAGCCACATTGTTTTGGTTGCATTATACACCCAGAAATGCACCGAAAATATCTTTTAAAACAAACACAAAAATGTCCATTTGAGTGTGAGGAGTAAGCATTATAGTTAATATAAAGATTATTTTATTTACATATACAAACATCATCATATCTCTCATATTTCTGTAAATGTTCCTGCTATAGTTCATGTTCAGCCATCAACAAAGAGTTATGGAAAAGTTACTAAATCCTGTGTAGGCAAATTGCCAGAACTATCACACAAAAATGACCATTGTCATTTTTTCATATTTGATGAATGCTGCTAAAATTATGAGAGATATAATAAAGTTAAGTGCATTCGTGAAAGGGGCTTAAGACAAAAACTACCTACACTTTAAAACAACCTTAGTAAATTTGAATTTAAGGCAGGGAACAAAATCCAAACTAGGGATGCACCAATCCGACTTTTTCAGTCCCGATACGATAGCGAAACCGATACCAGTGTTAATTAATAAGCTGTATGCCTCATTGTGTGGAAATGACTAGGATCAATCTTTTATGTGTAAGGCAGGCTTGATTTAAACATTTCTTTCCTAACTTTGTTCAACAAAATGTGACCAATAAATACATCGATATAAATTTATTTAATTGTTATTTATTATTTAAATAATAAATCGTACACCAGCAACTTGATAAAAAAGCTTCAAAATTAACAGGAATTACAATAAACCTTGTTTAATGCAGCAACAAATTGGTCAAAACACAAACAGGAATTAAAATAAGAGTTCATAATGTGTATAGTATATAAACATAAAACAGAAACAATTGTCCCCATTGTCACCGATATCCGATCCAGTATTGGTATCGGTGCATCAGTAATCCAAACCACAGAGGAAAAAAGGGTTTCAGACAAACACTACATTGCCAGCAACTGCAAAAAAGTCCAGCAGTTGGCTGGTGGTTAGTGTTCATTTCCTGCCCTGTAAAAAAAAAATCCCTTAAAGGATCTTTCAGCTATCCCTTTAAGGCTCTCGGAGGATCCTGTCACAAACCAGAATGTTTAGCCTGCAGGGGAGGAAAGTTGGCCGAGTGTAGATAGCAGCTTAGGGACACTAAAAACCCCTTCTTTGATTTATTCTTGCAGCACTATCAGTTATAGCCAAATTTATATTATGGTTAGGGATGGTATCACATCAGAAAATACATAAATGCAAATGAATGTGGAGCTTTACAGTTTTAAAAAAAAACATCGTGACACGGTACAGGAAAACTGCTGAGCTATTTAAGCATGATCGAAACAAGAGTCCAGAGTCCCTGTTCATTGCAGGGTCTAATCGCTAGAAGTGAAGAGGAAGAGTTTGTACCGCCTGCTTATCTGTGATGTCACACGTCAGTGCATCTCCACCATAGACTAAACTCAGAAATATGACTTCAAGAAAACTGACTTTCTGAGGATGAAAGTGCATTTCAAGGTCCATGAGAGATAGGACTATAAGATGAAACTTAACTTGTGTAACAGTTATATAAATGTATAGCCTTTTAAGTCCAAAATATCATTCATTCAACTTTTGAAAACACATTTTTTTTAGGATAGCATTCCTATAAGTAGAAGGGTATAAATATATGTATGTATACATCCGTTTCTGGACGCATGTGTATATATATATATATATTTATATATACTGTATATTTGTTTTATCAACTTGTCATACCATTTTACCACTTCTATTATTATTGATATGTTCTGTGATGTTAAGTTTTAGCAGTTACCATATCTTTTACTTTAATTATCTGTTTTTATTGTCTTCTTGACATCTGTTTTGAGAAGTGCTATATAAATAAATGTGTTATTATTATTATTAATTAGAGTACCTACAGGGGGTGCATTATTAATTTAATATCAAACTAAAATTACAATACTGAGACCACAACTAAAGAGTTTGTACCGCCTGCTTATCTGTGATGTCACACGTCAGTGCATCTCCACCATAGATTAAACTCAGAAATATGACTTCAAGAACACTGACTTTCTGAGGATGAAAGTGCATTTCAAGGTCCATGAGAGATAGGACTATAAGATCAAACTTACTTGTGTAACAGTTATGTACATTTATAGCCTTTGAAGTCCAAAAAAATCTGGCTTTCATTCATTCATTGGAATACCTACAGGGGGTGCATTAGTACAAGGAATAGTCTTCAGCAAAAACGAAACCTATTGATTTTATTAAGCCATTAAATATGTAAATTCATACATTTTATTTTCCTTTAATGACTTTCATTACTTGTAGTTTCAAACATACTGTAAAGCATGAGAAATATACATGCAAACTTAAAACAAACATACAGACTTTTTTGGTCCATACTTTACTTTAACACAAACACTTCCAAGATAGTTCATTTAATATCAAACTAAAAATGACAATACTGAGACCACAACTTAAAAAAAAAAAAGGCCTTGAAAATGCATGCAACATTAGAGACACCCCTAAATGGTTATCAATGCAAATATGTATTAAAACAAAAAGTAATTTTTAAAATGCTTTCAATCATGACTTCTTCCAATCTAGCATTGCAACTAACACTATGAATCAATGAACTTGGCTATCATCCCTGCACATTATGGTACATAAAGTGTTGTTTTATGTTACAAAAATGCACCCCCAGAAGCTGTAATAAAACAAGTCTGCACGTTTGTGTTAAGTTTGCATTTATATTTCTCATGCTTTACAGTATGTTTGAAACAAAAAGTAATGAAAGTCATTGAAGGAAAAGAAAATGTATGCATTTACATATTAAATGGCTTAATAAAGTCAATAGGTTTCATTTTAGCTGAAGCCTATTCCATGTACTAATGCACCCCCTGTAGGTTATTCCAATGAATAATAATAATAATAATAATAATAATAATAATCAAATAATAGGCCTACATGTATTTATATAACACTTCCAAAACTTCCAAGATTCTTTTAATATCAAACTAAAAATTACAATACTGAGACCACAACCTTAAAAAAAGGCTTTTAAAATGTGTGCAACATTACATCATTACACCACTACATCATTATCAATGCAAACATGCATTAAAACAAAAAGTAATTGTAATTTTTATGCATTTACATATTTAATGGCTTAATAAAGTCAAGTTTTAATTTTAGCTGAAGACTATTCCATGTACTAATGCACCCACTGTAGGTTATTCCAATGAATAATAATAGATTTATTTATCCAATAACTTCCAAGATAGTTCATTTAATATCAAACTAAAATTACAAATCTGAGACCACAACTTTTATAAAAAAAAAAAAAAAAAAAAGAAATCCTCTAAAGTGTGTGCAACATTAGAGACACCCTATTATCAATGCAAATATGCATTAAAACAAAAAGTATTTTTTTTATGCTTTCAATCATGACTTCTTCCAGGCTAGCATTGCAGCTAACACTATGAATCAATGAACTTGGCTATCATCCCTGCACATTATGGAACATAAAGTGTTGTTTTATGTTACAAAAAAGCACCCCCAGAAGCTGTAATAAAACTGTGAACAAATAGCTTGTGAAGGAATAATTTCAGATAACTTTAACTGTCTTTCTGTGCTAGTAGTTAGCTCAGGAGTTAGCAGTAGTTAGCTTCCCAAGCTAGCTCTGATGAATACAACATTCCCACTCACCTCTCTCTGCTGATGACGACCTTTACTTCTGCTTGCTTCAAGGGGAAAGGAGACAGCTTTGACTTGTAACTGTTAGACTGTATGACTACCTATTTATCCAGCTATCTATCTAGCTAACTAGCTCTCTTTCTCTTCTCTCCCAGTGCTCTTCCTTCTCCTCTTCTCTCCGCTGGAGGATCCTGTGCTCTGCTGTGAAGTCGTGGCACTTCGAGCTGGCTAGACGTGCTGGCCCCGTGCCCCACATAGCTGCCAGGAATCCTACGAGGCTTCTGATTGGCTGGAATGACACTCCAAGCCCGGAAGTGAGCACGCTGGGAATTGTAGTCTTCATACATGAAAAATTGTAGTCTTCATACATGAAAATGTAGTCCAATCTAAAACTAATGTAGTTAGTTAAACAAACGGGTTTTTTTTAAAATGGAAAGTAACTATAAACGCGTTTACTCAAGAAAAAGTGTCAAAGGAAATGTTTTTTAACCATTTTATTTAGTGTTTTTAGCTATTTTAAGAGGTCATACTTTGTACCTTTCAATGAGAACACTGCAGTTTTGTTAAGCCTAAACTTCATTAAAGCTGAAGTAGGCAAGATTGGAGCAAATATGATTAAAAAAAAGTGATTTAGTTATGGAAAGGTTTCTAAATCCTGTGTAGGCAAATTACCAGAACTATCACACAAAAATGACTCTTGTCATTTTTTCATATTTGATGAATGCTGCTAAAATTATGAGAGATGTAATAAAGTTAAGTGCATGTGTGAAAGGGGCTTAAGACAAAAACTTCTTAAACTTTAAAACAACCTTAGTAAATATGAATTTAAGGATGGGAACAAAATCCAAACTAGGGATGCACCGATCCAACTTTTTCAGTCCCAATACGATAGCAAAACCGATACCAGTGTTTAATTAATAAGCTGTATGCCTCATTGTGTGGAAATGACTGGGATCATTATTTATGTGTAAGGCAACATCAGGCTTGACTTAAACTTTGCTTTCCTAACATTGCTTTCCTAAAACAAAATGTGACCAATAAATACATAGATATAAATATATTTAATTGTTACAAACTATAAAAATGTTTACTCGAGAAAAGTGTCAAAGGAAATCTTTTTAAACATTTCTTTAGTGTTTTTAGCTGTTTTAAGAGGTCATACTTTGTACCTTTCAATGAGAACACTGCAGTTTTTTAGGCCTACTCCATTAAAGGGACTGTTTGTAACTTCTTACACGTATAAATCAATCCGGGTCGGTGTCCCATGCGCGCTCACGTTTGGCTACGCTGTTCAGACAAGACTCCAACACAAACTACACGGAAGCACCAAAACCGCAAAGTTATATCTAGTGAAGCCCGTCGGTTAAACAGTGTTGGCCGCGGGGGAGACCGTAGCTTTGGTCTCCAGGGCCGGAGTCTCTGCTCCTCTGTTCCTCTGCCTGCTTGCCTTCACTCACACACAGCGCTCGTTCTCGCTATTTCGCTCCACTTGTGCATGTGCGCACACTACACACTGCAAAAGAGTTAGTTTAGCTCTGAGAATATCTAGTGAATGTACAGTGGACGTTTGTGCAGAAATAACTGCTGCAGCTCCTCCAGACCAACAGAGGTTTCCCGTGTCTTGTGAAGTGACGGGGCTCCGCAGCGAGTGACTTTATCGTCTCCGACTGGGTGCCGGTGTCTTCCCTGTTTCCTCCGGCCGCGGTCGGGAGGCTGAGGCAGGAAAAGCCAACACTAGGATCAGCAGTGATTCATGGAGAGACCTTCGTCTGGTCAGCTAACATTACTGCCAAGCAGGTGAAATATAGAGTGATATTGTGGTTTTAGCTGACGTGTGTCGTCTCACTGTGTTGAGCGATGTTCGTTCATGTCTATGTAGAGTGAGCAAGCGCGAGCCCGGCGCTGACTTTCGTTGACTTAACGGCCACAGGTGTCGCTGTTAACAAGCATTTCTGATTCTTACAACCAGTCCCTTTAATGTTACATGTAGGCTATGTGCAGTTAGTAGTAACAGTAGCCTAATAGTGACAGTAGTAGTTTTGTTTGAAAAAACATAGAGTTTAGGAATCTTATTATTCCAAGCTGTCTGTCTGTATCATTTATGCATAGGCTATTTATCATCTTATTCTGTTAAAGCTTTTCTGTGAAGCTGTCTAGGCCTATGATGTTTACACTGAGATAAAGGTAGGGTGACCAGATCCCAACAGACCGAATGTGGGACAAAGTATATTTGTGTGGGACATTGTGGGACACGTTACCAGTAGTAGTTACTAGAGGTAGTCTACAATTTTGACTATACCTCTCGTGTTCACCCTCTGTACGATTGAAAAATAACTGGCAAATTTCATCACATCCTTTGTTGTTGCTGCTCTTCCTTTTCTTTGTGGTAGTTTCCATCATATTCTGCCCAAATCTGCACAGCGTGTGACTCTGCGGTCACTCGCAATTTTCTCCGTTGGGCATATCATAGCAAAGATGGTGACAGGTCAACCTGCACTTGACCCACGCGTGCACAGTTTGACAGCAAACACAGCCCCGTGATGACAGCCTTCACTGCTTTCTTCACAACCACTGGATAAAAGCCAGATTTTTAAGATGTGTCTGTCCTGGAGTGGTTTGACTTTTGAAAACTAGAGCCAATGAAAATGTGGGATATTGTCTCAATATGTGGGATGTGGGACAAAAATGATGTGCAGTCCCTCATAAATTGGGACACCTGGTCACCCTAGAAAGGCCCGAGATGTTTATGTCTACTAATTTGTTGAAAGCAGTACTTCTACTTTTATTTACTTTTTTTTAATATGGGATCACCACTTTACCTTAAGTATCTTTTTTAATTTTTCCCAATACTGGATAGACCAGAGCATCAGGATAATTTCACATCCAGAAGTAAGCCTTTCAAACAATGCAACAGGCCTCCCAGAAATGATCATCATTAGCCACACCTGAATGTGCGGAAAGGTCACCTGCAAGGTGCAGGATAACATTGTTAACACTTATGACTGACAGTCCTTCCTGGAAGGCTTGTTTACCACACCCTTCATTATTATACCGCCCAAAAGAACTGGCACAGGGAGATTATAATGATATTGTATTAATGTGATGCATTATAACAATGTGAAGGCATTGTGTGCAAGTTATTAATTAAGTATGACGTGTAAGATTACTGTCAATGCGTAGCTCCTCCGCACATTTCCTCACACTGGGTCACTCATTTGAACACTGTGTTCATAGGCGTCCTCTGCTCAAACTGCTTACTAAAACAGTTTGTTAAGTGGACGCACTTGTTGCTCAGGTCTGGTCACAGATTGTCCTCGTCAGTCATCAACAAATTGTACTGTAAAAAACCTCACATTAACCTTACAATACTTAATAAACAGAAACAAACACAACACAGTACTTAACAATATACCAAATGTTTTGTAAAAAAAAAAGACTTCCAATGTGAGCTCTAACTATTTTTCTTCATAAGAATAGAGCATCTTGAGGAGTTGCAAAATATGATTTTGATTGAGCATTTTGTTTGTTTATGAACAACAATAATAAACCTCATTTATACACACAAGTGTGGTTTCCAATGCACTGATGTACCAAGTATATGTGACTGACAGTGTGAATAACAAAGTTAAACATGTTCGTTGGCATCGATTGCTGCTTGTTTTCTATCCTACGTCATAATAAAGACATTCAGCTGGTGTCCTGGGTAAAATCATTTCTTGTTTATGACACATTGTTGTACCCTGGGATGCAAAGGTTTTACTGGTTACAAACCAATTACCATATAACTCTTTATATGGCCACTGGTTTATCTGAATTTACAGCTAGTGTTTTTAATCTGATGCACATGAACCCCAGTCAGTGATTTTGCCTTCACTTTGCATTGCTGCTGTAGTTGATGTGTGGTATATTCACTCCTTTTTCCCACATTGACTGCCAAATGTTCTCACTAAACTCTGTCTTGCTCTCGTATTTGCATATTGTGATAATCAAGATGATAACTTAGCCCTTTACTTAAACAACACTGCACAAACTGCTGCGAAATATAAATGATTAGTCACACTCAAGGTATTTTATGTGATGAGATTAAATACTTGTCTTGTTGGTCTATGCATGCCAATTATTTAGAATTTGTGATTGTTTGTATTGTGTGTATGAAAGCAAAAGACTGCCTGAGCAGGGCAGGGCAGGGTAGGGCACACTGACCTAGAAAGGTTTGGCCTTTGGTCGTTTGAGCTTTTTAGTGTTTTGTGAATTACATTATTGGAGGAAGAAAATGTCCTTCAGATTGCTATAAAACTTAGTTTTGCCAAGATATTACTGTGAGATTCTCTGAGAATCAGAAAGAGTTATGTGATTTTCATTCAGTATTATGTTAATTCTCATTGAATAAGTTTCATATGTAACTCATAAGCATGAGAAAGCTGCTCATTTGCCACCACGCATCTGTATATTAATGGCTAAATCCTGAAAACTGAAACTGCCATAGGTCTCCCTTGGACTGGAGGACATTTAGTGATTTGTTTGAACTTGCAATCTGCAATGTTTCCCACTAAAGAAGAAGACGAGCCACTTGTGTTGGGGGTCTCTCAAGGCAGGACCCTTACCAAAAAGAAGTATACTTCAACTTTATTTGCGAATAAACTTAAGTATAGTTCTTGTATATTCCCAAGTATACTTTATGTAATAAGTATACTAATATCAATGTATTAGTAGTATACTTTTAAGTGTACTACTTCAATACTTCTTGGGACTAAATTGGCCACCTGTTTAATTTATAAAAGTATACTTTAAATATGCTTTAAATGTAAGTTTACATCAAAGTTGTATTTTTTACTGTAACTATAATATGAATTACTACAAGTGAACTTATAGGTATACTGTTAGCTTACTAGTTGTATACTTGTAGCCCACTTTTTAGTTTATTAAAATACACTTTAAAGTATACTCTCAGTAAACTACTAGTTTAATAGTTTTTACTGCAAGTATTTGTAAGTTTTCTTTAAGTGGACTTATAGTAGTTAGCCAAATGTACTTATACTTTTCTGTATACTTTTCAGTATAAGCCAAGTGTACTTGGACTTTTCTATATACTTGCCAATTACACTTAGACTTTTCTGTACACTTGCCAAGTACACTTAAACTTTTCTTTATTCTTGCCAAGTACACTTAGACTTTTCTGTATACTTGCCAAGTACACTTAGACTTTTCTGTATACTTGTCGGTATAAGCTAAGGATACTTAAGTATAATATTGTTAAGTATATCCCTGATAAGTACATAAAAAGTAAACTGAAAGCATACTCTCTTATTTTAAGTTTAAAAGAAGTATACTAATAGCACACTTGAATAAACTTATTTTTTTGGTAAGGAGTGACAATATCGGAGATACAGTATAGGCCCAGAGTCTCAGGGCTAGTAGTCTGTCTTTACATTTACTGTATATCATGAAACTGAAAATCTGTAGCTGTGTGCAAATTTTACCTGATGGCTACCAGGAAGAAGCATCATGTTCTTTCACTGAGGAAACGCAGACAGTTCAGTTATGTCAGCAAGTCCTGCAGGTGCACTTCTTTTTTAAAGTGAGTCCCTTCAGAGGACACGGTTTCTATTTGAGGAGGCCTTCATGCTTCATGCCTCCGGGCCTGCTCCGAGGCTTCTGTCTGCATTTATCATGACCTTTCAGTTGAACAGTGTAAAGCTGTGGGACATGAGGCAGGTGCTCAGTCAGCATAAGTAATTTGTTTACGGTTCACCTATCCATGACCTCAGCCACAGTGGTAAGTAGAAGACTCTGAAACACCTATATTTCATGACATGACACAGCATGAAATCTCTATTATTTGCTCTGTCCTTTCCTGGGCCTGCTTGTCTAAGAGGGTGTGACTGATGATTCTACAAGATTTGGGATCATAAAGACAGAGCTGAATTGATTATTAATGGTCACCGATAATGTCTCCAAAAGCTCTGAAAATGTGCAAAATCGTACTCCTTATCGTGCGTTAAGAGCCTGCAAATTATCTAAGCGTGCCCGGGGGGAGATAAGGAAATTCATAAAGTCAGCACCATAAGTCTTTGAAGCAGGCAGATTAGTTCCTTTACACCAGATCACACATATTTTACACAGTGCACTATTGCCTCAGAAGTTTTATTTCTGCAATTAGAGCAAGAAACGGAAGAAATTCTTTATCGTAATAACACAGCAGCTACACAAAGGGGACATGAAAAAGAATAAATTTAGCACTGATACTTCTCTGTTTCACACTGATATACTCAGATCAGTAACTGCATATTTTCATACAGGGACGTGACATAAGCTCTCTGCAAGTAAACGCCTAGACCACGGCAAATGAAAACAGACATCTTAATGTCTGGGCCTTGTTCTTTGAATCCATCATAGCAATACTTATTTAATGTCATGCTTTCAAACACTGTTTGCTCTGATCCCAGTTAGCAAACTTCATCAGTTTGCACTGATAATGTGTTATGATCTCATTGGCTCTAGTCTGTGGTTTCATCCAATCAGTGAATCGACCACACAAGGTCACTGCGACTGCACTACTGGTGATGTCAATATTGACAAATCCATCCTGGGCAGGTACAGTATATTCTGTCACTTAGGTGTAACCTTTCACCGCTGTGTGTGTGCGAGTAATGCAAGAGTTTCACATGGGCTGTAGTGTCACTGCAGATTATTTCTTTAGGCCATGTTGCTTAGTGCTTCTCGTGAAGTAGGACATGAAATGTGCGCTATGGTGGTTCCCATGAGCACGCTGGCATTTCCTCAAAGCTTATACGGTCCCATCACACTGTGGTCAATGGATTTAACACAAATGTGCATACAGCTGTATTGAAATTCAAGGGCCAACACACTAAAACTAACTGGAAACTGGATACAGTGGATGATAGATACCGCCACCTAGTGGTACGATAGGTCGCAGATTCAGTGCATTTTCATACACATGCTACTTGTTGCTTAAAAATAAGCTACAAACCCTCAAAACAAATACAGAAAGGCACAGGTCAATCTTGGGAAAGTAGGATTTATTCAATGCCATTATTACAAATTTATAAAAATGCTAATGTTCTGTAAGAAAAGCAAAATGTAAAGGAATTCACACAGTTGGAATCCAATAGAAATACATTCAATTTCTTAAAAAACTATAATGCATTTCAACACTCCACTGCGCCTGGTCATGATTTTAAAGTGTTTTTCATCTCCTTAGTGCATCTTTCTTTTTTCTTTTTATATCTGCTTTAAATAAACAGAATGTTTAGAGGATCTGGTAAATATATCAGGTCTGATACAGTAGACCCCATCAATAATAAAAGGGGGAATTTAGGGCAAAATAATGAAAAACAATAATTACACTGAAAAGTGGTTGGGGTGAAGAAGCTGCTGAGGATGTGATACATGTAGCGCAGGGGTATTACGCATGCCTTGTGAAAATAAATGGAAAATGCAAATTCAGAGTCATTACTAATGTTGATTTTGCTTTGAGAAAAATGCTAGATGCTTAAATAGCCTGTTTGACTTCTTCTCCTCACCAACCTCTTTCTGAAATCTAATGTGCATCTTTGATAACTGTGGCATTTGAGGCAACTTCCTACAAACAAGAATGTGGGGACCGATCCAACTGTCCATTCCTGAGGTGAAGAGCAGCTATTTTTAGACCACTTGAAGATGATCGGTCTCGTCTTATAAGTCAGTTTGGGGTTTTTCTTACTAGAGGGTTGGTTTGGTAGCACACTAATCTCAGAGCCCAGGAATGCAGACCATGAGGATGTATTTTTTTCCAGGCACTAGTTTTGCTTCTGTAAAACTGTTCCAATGGCAAACAAAAAAGCCCCAAAAGGTTAAGCATATGAATCATAAAACTCAGGTTATGGCTATGCGAAAAAAAAACATGCTCTAAGCCTTTTAAAAAAATTAAAAGTGTACATGAGAGAAGAGCTTTGAATTTACGGAGGCAAAAAATGATCAAAAAGGCAAGATTTTTACTATGTGCAGAATGTAAAAATAAGAAAACAAGAAATTGGGAAAAAAGATAAATCACCTCTATTGGTGCTGAAAAGTAATGGAAGACCTTAAATGTTGGCAGCCTCGTTCTCTAGAGGAATTCACATCGAGTTAGACTTCCATAAATAATGGAAAAGGATGGACCGCGGACCAGAGGACAGGGACTCTGTAAACATGAAGACATTCTGCTTACAAGACGCTTGGTCTCGTGCAGGGTTTTAAAGTGGCATCAGACCCATGGGTGGGAGCAGAGATGGGGCTTGGATTCATGTCCATACAAGGTCCCGGGGGACGCCGGGTTTCCATTTTCTATGTCTGGTCACTTGGTGATGGTAGGACAGGAATACTTGAATACTTGTCAGTTGCTCTTGAGCAGGTCAATGCATCCCTGCAATAGAGTCACATTGTTCTGTGGAGACAGGAGGAAACAGTGTCAATACTCATGGAGAATAGAGTCTGTTCTCATGTCATGAGGACATCCAATATGTCACAAAAATAAAACATTTAAACGCACACTTGTATCCCAGTTATAATCAGGTTTTTGAGTATCCTATCTAATGCGTTTGCAAGTGTTTTGCATTGATGCAAATGTTTGTGCATTAATATAGCAGTAAACACCTATTTGCTATGTAAAGTTATAGAGGAATAATGTCTATCTGAGCAGAGAATGAAGTCTTTCCCTCTGTGTGTTTTTAATCAGAACTTCTCTGTGCTTTGTTTACGTAACCCGTCAGGCCGCACGTGCATGTTGGGGCATGTGAGTCCCCGTGTGTTACCGCTGATAACACCGTCCCAACCCACAGCGTCACTGCAGAAGCGTATAGCACCCACCCTGCGGTTGATTAACACTGTTAGATCAGTCAGCACTGTTACTGCAATAGGTCTGCCTCCATTTTGGACTGAAAATGCCAATGACTCTGTAGCCATGGATGTATAAAGAGACGTCTGTGAATCAGCAGATCCTTTTTTGAGGTAAATCAACTTCTCAGTACAAACACTTAAATAGCCTTCATTTAAATTGTTATGTCCTAAAAGTTGTAAAGTTCACTAATCCAGAGTTTTTTTCCTCAGCATAATGATCGTGCATCAGAACCACGGGACTGCACCGACCTGCACGCTCATATGATATATCCGGTTCTGCTGGCTTCTTGCTAGCTGTATTAATAGTATTAACGTCTTTGTTCCCAAACAACCGGCTATCAGCCAGTAGCTAGTAGCGCTAGTAGAACGACATAAACGGAATTTAACATAGTATTATTAGTTGTAGGCTAACACGCAATTGGTTGCCTGTATTGTGCTGCTCACCTTGGCATGTTTTATCTCCAGCTCAGCCATCTCTATGAGGTTCTTCCTGAAGGCCACAACACGCCTGCCCTTGAAACTGGTCAGTTCTATGAAGATAACAGTGTCCGGTTAATGCAGTGCATATCGTTTTACACACAAAGAACCAAGTACAGGATGAGCCTGCATCTCTTTTGCACGGATGCACAAACCTTTCTTCCCAGACTCCGAGAGCTTGTCAAATTTCTGCAGGCACTGCTGCTGGTGCTCCTCTGCCTGGGGAATGTCCTTGCTCTTCAGTCGAGCTTTATCCAAAGCCTTGTTCGAGTTCTCGTAGTCAACTAAAGCCCGGGCTCGCCTGTACAGAAGGTCCTGACATGTTCCAGAGAGTTTAACAGGAGATCTAGCAATCCATTAAGCATCCAATTTCATGTTTGCAAAAGACAGAAGATGTGCTGGACAGAAAATGATAGTTATTGAGAAATACATGCTCTTCTGTTTTGTATAATATGGTTTCTTACTGCTCCTTGAATTCAATTATTTAAATTTGAATAAATACTCAATTAGTCCTTCTGCTGAATACAACAAATATGAACATCTAGAATCATCATCGACATCTTTTCCCATAAATCTTACTATAACTTACTTATAAAAGGACATGAGGATTAACACTGAGCCCTGATCAGTGGCATATAGCAGAGTGTTTGGTATTTCATTGAGTAGTGTTCTGTCTGGGTGTATTTGTTCGCATAGTTTTTGAAATTCAGCAATATGTGAACTTCATAAATGTTGTGAATCTGTGCAGAAGATAAACATGTCTCACCTTGGCGGCCTGGATGTCTCTCATGTAATATCTGAGCAGCTCTGTGAGTTTCAGCTCCTGGTCAGACGCTACTCTTCCCTCTACTTTCTGCAGGGACACGAATGAAGACACATAGTAGCTACAGCCACACTGTATGTACAAATCAGAACAGGCGTCTCAGTTTGTTGGTAATTGAAGTTCTACTCACTCTGAGCTTCTCAAACAGGTCTGACAACTTCTCCAGGTGCCTGAGATTTAAAAAAAAAAAAAAAAAAAAGTAAGTCCATAATATGGAAAACTCTGCACAAAGTATGTCTTTGCATAAAAATCATTAAAGGAACAGTGTGTAGGATCTGGATGAATCTAGCCGTGAGGTTGCAGATTACAACTTCTCCAGTGTGCCAAGCGTGTAGGAATGCTACGGTGGCCGATGCGAAAATGTGAATGGCCCTCTCTAGAGCCAGTTGTTGTAAGAGTAGAGTCCTTAGAGAGTGTGTGTGTACGTGGAAGGGAGTAGTGAAGTAAGAGAGAGAGAGAGAGCGGCGGCGATGGGAGCGAGTAGCGTTATCGACCCAAGCAGAAAAAGGTTAAGAGTTTGGTTTGTCCGTTCTGGGTTACCGTAGAAACATGGCAGCCAGCTCCGAGAAGAGGACCTGCTCCCTATGTAGATATAAACGGCTCATTCTAAGGTAACGAACACAATGATTCTTATTTTCAGGTGATTGTAAACTAAAGAAAACATACTTATTAATATGATATTACATTTCTGCTAATAGATCCCCCTAATTGTTACACACTGTTCCTTTAAATAATATATTAAACTCACTTTTTATTTGCTGTGCTATCATCGGCAGAGAGACTGTTCAGGGTGGCAGAGATATGAATGTAATCATCCGCAATATCTGTAATAACCGAAAATTAGCAATCAAAACTAAACAAATTAATTTATTCTTTTTCAACTCAAAATCAAATTTGATGAGGTAATGTAAAAACTCTGTTATACTTTTGTGCGAGCGGGTCATTTTCTCTGCTTTGGCAGTGGAATCTTTTATCTTGCTGTAGTAGTCCAGCAGGAATGTCTTCTCCTGCTCGAAAAAGTCGTCCACTTCCTGTGTGGGACACAAACACACAGGCAAAAGGTAATTGGGGAAGTGGCTACGACGTTACGTTTGAATGCCGTCATGAGTATAATCTAAGCAGATCATGCATGAGCCTCACCTTTATTCCTGAGATAAGGACCTCATCAGCTGACTTCACCATGTTTTTAAAGAATCCTCCAAACATTTCCTTGGCGTTCTTTCTTCTCACAGTGAGCTAAAATGACAGAATTACAAAAGGTACATATTAAACCTATAAGAGGAATATAATTTATTTGTTAAAGCTTATTATGTGTTGTTGTGGGAACTAAGTAGGGAAGTAATGTTTGTGATTGGGAACTAAGTAGGGAAGTAATGTTTGTGATTGTTCCAATAATTCATTGTTTTTGTATCATGTCACAATATGGTCCACAAATACATGTAGCCTATGCTCTTTTATCAGACTAGTATCTACATATGTAAAGAGTTTAACTCTTAGCCAAGTTCTGTTAACAAACACCACAGTCACTGACTGACAAAAAAGACTACATAGATAACTGCTGATCTCAGCAGGATGTAAGCCATGTGTCACAAGTCTCCAGTAAACTCTGCTTCCTCTTTTCCAACTGACAACCCAGGAAAGGAAGTCAGCATAATGTGGAACTCACATCCTGGTCATACTCTAAGAAAATCTGGAAGTTTCTGTCTTTGCTTAAAGTGGGGTGAGAGGACAATCTCTGCAGGAAGACTTCGTGCACTTGGACAGTTTTCTTGAACACAGCCAGGTACTCACTGAAAGTAAAATAAAACAGATACAGTAACAATATTTCAGTGACTTTTGTAAAGGATCTAACATGACAGTATCTAAAGAATACAAAGGAATATATGGTGTTTTGTTTGAATGTCACACTCACGCCTCCAGCTCCTGCTTCATTTTAGTGTACTCCTCCTTGGTCATGGTGGCTTCACCTTCCCCCAGTTTGTGCATCTTCTCTCTTGGGCTCTCAAAGTCAGGCTTTGGAGGTGCTGGAGGAATCTATGAATGACAACGATTAAGATTCAGGACAGGTTAAATGGTCTTAATGTGTGAGTCATGTCTGAAAGTAGTCCAACTTACTATTAGGCCAGCATAGTCCTCCGTCTCATTCAGAGTGTCATGTAGCCAGATGAAGTCTTCGTGCTGCCTGGGAACAGAGAAATCTGGCTTCTGGAAAGAGCTAAGTGTGGTCTGGGAACAAACATAATTTAATAGTATTTTGTAAAGAAAACTGTCAACATATCAGCAAATACCATCACAGAATATGTTTAAGGTTATGAGTAAGTTTATGTGTTGGGGTACACATTTTTATTTTACCTTAGTATGGACAGTAAACTTGACTTTGTCCCTTTCACAGAGTGCGTCAGGAATGTCAATAAGAAGAGAGGCATCATGGTTTAGATCCACAGACACAGAGCGCATCTAAGGAGAAAGAACACATCTGGGTTATCAAAAAAAAATGTAGCTGGCTGACTTTATGTGTACACACAAAATACATCACTAGTCATGTACAAATGCAATTTTTTTTTTGTTTATGGTCACTTGGTTTTAAATCTGGCTTTCAAGAAATATCCAACAGGTCTCTCCTCTGATCATCATTCTGGACTATATCATAAATGCCATTTGATTCATTTTATTTTGGTTTGATGCAACAGTTTATCTGCAGCGTTGCCTCGTCTTTGACGTTTCTATGAGGTACTGACGATTTAAGCTGTAAAGTGGGACTGCATGGAGACACTAATCAAGCCCAGCTTGTGACTGTTATACTTTGAATATTGGTTCAATAATACCAATAACCATTCAGTATTCACAATTAACATACTTAACAGTATCAGCAAAATCTTAGCCAGTAACACAGCAATACAAATCCACAGTGTCTGGAGTCTTTCCTAGCTTGACAATATACAAACAGGTCAGAGAAATGTTCATGTTAGACGTGCATGGCGGCCCTTTAGAAGTCATTCTTCCATGAGTTTAGAGATTGAAGTGTCGGTGTAGTGTTGGGTAAAAGGTCTGGAGACAGTTTGTTTTGGATCTAACAGTAGGCACAGACTCAAGTCCTGCTTCAGCCTAAGGCCTAGTTCCACACCCTTGTTGATCTGTTACAACATTTCACTATACGTACTTGTATGTGTATATTTGACAAATAAAAACATAGTCTTTACCATTTACTCTCTTGCTGATGAATGTACACACACACACACACACACACACACACACACACACCTTACACTCAGTTGTAAAAGGATCAAATGTTCAGTTTGTGTTTGCATCTGCAAATTTTTCTTGGGCACATAATCAGCTGTCCTGCTCAGGCTAAACAGGCTTTCCAGCGATGTAAAATACAATGCCAATTAGCATTGTAACAACAGGGAAATAATCGACCAAACACAAGTTTCCAAACTTTTTTTTCCGAGTTTATTTTGTTCATCCTATTTACATCAATTCCTACAAACTACACCCTGTGAACTGACCACGAAGTTGTATCAACACCTCTCTAAAACAGATAAAACACAAACTGAACATTATATCCTTTGTGATGGGTGTGCTTAATAAATTGACAACTAAGTGTAAGGTGTGTGTGTGTGTGTGTGTATACATTCATCAGCCAGAGAGTAAATGGTAAAGACTATGTTTATTCTTTATGCCATTAAAGATTCAAGAGATTTTATTTGTCACATATACACATACAAGTACTTATAGTGAAATGTTGTAACAGATCAATAAATAAAGGCTTTCCAACTATGTAAAATACAATGCCAATTAGCAGTGTAACAACAGAGAAATAATCAAAAACAAGTTTCCAAACTTTTTTTCCCAGTTTATTAGAAATTCCTCTTAGCAACACAAAACTACATGCTCCAAAAATTACTATAGAGTTGAATGTATACACACACACACACACACACACACACACACACACACACACACCTTACACTCAGTTGTCAATTTATTAGTTACACCCATCACAGAGGATATAATGTTCAGTTTATGTTTGTATCTGTTTTAGAGGTGTTGATACTTCGTGGTCAGTTCACAGGGTGTAGTTTGTAGTCATTGATGTAAATAGGATGAACAAAATATTAGAAAACTGCTCCAAAATTACTACAGAGTTGAATCAAGAAGGCCAAAAAAAGTAAAGTTATTTAGACACCTGTCAGAGTACTTTTAGCTCACTACAAGTCCAATGAGTTGTCACAGGCCAGTATGCTGCAAAACAGTTTGATAGAGTCAAAGCAGTAGAAGAAGAAGACATAACTTTAACATTAGGTTACTTTACTGTCACTTTTACATTATGTTTTGTTGCATGTTTTAGGTAACACTATCAAACACACTTTCTCCTGCATAAAAGCAGTTAGACACCACTAGTTTAACACTGAAGTGACCCACTTATTGATTAGCTTTATCAGCAGATCGTTAGCTCGCTTTAGCTTTAGCTCAGACAACAACAACACAAGTTAGCTTCAGTAACGTAGCTTAGCCAGAGAGCTACTGTTAATGTTAGCCAGCTCAACGCTACCTGGGCTGCCTTTAGACATATTTAACTCACCTTTTCTTTATTACTTTCGTCTATGGTGGATGTCATGATATCGACGTGAACAGGCCAACGATCCAAATAACAGACTACACACAGGAAGCTTCTCCTCTGCTGACTGTTAGCCTCCTGACGTTGCTGTCAAACCGTCGCCCCCATCCTGCTGATGACGTATTAAGTCCCGCCTCTAAGAGAATCTGATTGGACGACGTCGAATCTACAAATGCTGTGATTGGTTGTTAACCCAGTCACTCATATCACATATTCTATTCTTGTGATTTAATATAGAAATCTTTCAGATAACTTCTTTTTAAACATTACATTTTGTTATCATTGGGTAAACGACAGATAAGGCATAATAAACAACAAAAGGTAAATGAAAGTAACTAAACTAAACTGAGTACCTCCGGCTCACCACACGGACGTATTTCAATGATACACACGTGAGATGAGTGACAGTCAGAAATGAAGCAGCATGTAAAATTATGATATTCTGGAAATTATAAGGTTTCTTATAATTATATTGAATAATTTAAGTGATATAGATAGATAGATAGATATATAGATAGTAACTTTATTGATCCCGAGGGATGTTCAAGTTTCCAGCATCACAGTTCCATAGTGCAAAACATGTTAGTAAAAAGGCAGTAAAAAAGTTATTAGTGCAAAATACAAAGTACAAAAAAATATACCAGATATAAAAATACAAGGAGATGAAGAAAACTGTTAAAACTGAATTTAGTGCAGGGTAACAGCTGTGATACACAACTATTAAAAACAAGTGAATATAGTGCAGAAGAGACTGTTAAAGGGACTATTTGTAACTTTCAGAAATGCTTCTTAACAGCGACACCTGTGGCTGTGAAGTCAACGAAAGTCAGCGTCGGGCTCGCGCTTGCTCGCTCTCAATATACCTGAACGAGCATCGCTCAAAACAGTGAGGCGACACATGTCAGCTAAAACCACAACATCACTCTATATTTCAGCTGCTTGGCAGTAATGTTAGCTGACCAGACGAAGGTCTCTCCATGAACATGATTTAGATCTGATCCTAGTGTTGGCTTTTCCTGCCTAAGTGCAGGCTGAGGCAGCGGGGCTCTCCAGCGTGTCTCCCTGCTCTCTCCGCCCGCAGCCGGAGAGAGCAGAGGAGACACCGGCACCCGGTCGGTAACGAGAAGACAACGTAAATCTCTGTAGAGCTCCGTCACTTCACAAGACACGGAAAACCTCTGTTGGTCTGGAGGAGCTGCAGCAGTTATTTCTGCACAAACGTCCCCTGTGCATTCACTAGATATTCTCAGAGCTAAACTAACTCTTCTGCAGTGTGTAGTGAGCGCGCGTTCACGTCTAGAGGTGGAGCGAGCTGAGCTGTCTGAGTGAAGGCGAGCAGGCAGAGGAGGAGGGTACATCGGCTACACGCGAACGCGCATATGCGAGCGCGCATGTGTGCCGACCCGCTACATTTATACGCTTAAAAAGTTACAAATAGTCCCTTTAAAAGTGAGTATAGTGCATTATTATCCACCCTGCAGACCGTCCTCCTAACCCTAACCCTAACCTTAACCCTATTTGCGCAAACATACTGATCAAAAATTAAAAAAAAGCACTAAATTTGGCTGAATTATAAAAAGGCAGAAGTGATAAAATGAAGAGCCGAAAGAGCCGGCTCTTCTTTGGGGAGCTGAGCCAAAAGATCTGACTCACTAAAAAGAGACGGAATTCCCATCACTAGTCGGAAGTGTGTGTAACAGCAGAAGCGCGTCGTCTAGAAACAGTTGCTAGGGCGAGTTACTCTGCTGGAACGTGTTGGGGCAAGTACCATCACCAAAATGAAGCTAAACACTTTAAATATAACAGTTAAGTTACCATAAAAACACTGAAACAACTGTACGTATATGTAGTTAGTTATCTAGTGGGTTTCTGTTGTGTGAAAGTCGTCACAATGTTGGTTATTAAACGAGCAGTGTGTGTTATGGGCATCATTGTGCCTCCATGCGCCTCCCTCTCTGTGAGAAACTTCTCTGCTTGTCAGCAACTATCATCCTCAAAGAGACCCAGTCCGTACAGCTCAGTGGACAGTGAGCGCTACTCTTCTCTGGTGAAGTCAGTCATGTCCTCCAGGGTCAGCTCCCAGACTCCAGAGACCCTCCAAGCAGAGGACGAGCAGGTTTATGGACCTGTTGTCAAAGGTCAAGCTCCATCCTCTAGAGCAGAGAGGAGGGTACCCAAAACCCTGCATCCCTTCTTACACAGCGAGGAAGGGACCCTAGAAACAGAGGAGCCAGAGTCAGGAGGACCTCCAACCAGGATTGTGTTGAACAGGGGTGAAGGCAGGTCTTTGGTTCCCAGTGTGACCCGGATCATTCAGCAGACCCTCTCCCCAGAGCAGATCTTCTACCTGGAGAGGTGGAAGAGGAGGATGATTGCACAGCTTGGAGAGGAAGGCTTCAGAGAATACAGTCAGAGTAAGTGTTGTTACATCAATGTAATTAACTAACAATACATCTGTGCACTATTAATACACTGAATGTGAAATACATTTGTCCGTGCAATATATCCTTTGATGCAATATATACCTCAAGTGCAACTACCTTTGTTTACATTTTATTTATTACATATTATTTATTTGTTGCATCTATTTTATATTTTATACTTCTAGTGTAACACTTCTGTTTATATTTATTTATTACATGTACCCTACCTATTTTACAAGTGCAATTACCTCTGTTTACATTACATCTATTTTATATTTTATACCTCTAGTGTAACACTTCTGTTTATATTTATTTATTACATCTACTTTACCTGTTTTACAAGTGCAATTACCTCTGAATACATTACATCTATTTTTATATTTTATACCCCTAGTGTAACACTTCTGTTTATATTTATTTATTACACATACTCTACCTATTTTACAAGTGCAATTACCTCTGTTTACATTAAATCTATTTTATATTTTATACCTCTAGTGTAACACTTCTGTTTATATTTATTTATTACATCTACTTTACCTGTTTTACAAGTGCAATTACCTCTGAATACATTACATCTATTTTTATATTTTATACCCCTAGTGTAACACTTCTGTTTATATTTATTTATTACATATACTCTACCTATTTTACAAGTGCAATTACCTCTGTTTACATCTATTTTTATATTTTATAACTCTAGTGTAACACTTCTGTTTATATATATTTATTACATCTACCCTACCTATTTTACGAGTGCAATTACCTCTGTTTACATTACATCTATTTTTTACATTTTATACTTCTAGTGTAACACTTCTGTTTATATTTATTTATTACATCTACTTTACCTGTTTTATTTGCTTTATAACTGTGTGTGTTTTACCTGTTATATGTTTTATCTGCCTCGTTTAGTCTTGTCAAGTATTTGTTTTAAAGCACTGACCAGAACTGGCAACTGTGAAACTCGTTGTATTTAATACAATGACAATAAAGCTTTCTATTCTATTCTATTGAATTATGTGTGGTAAGAGAAACTGAAAAGTAACTAAAAGTTGTTGTATTCAATCAGATTTATTCAGGCAAGGGAGGCTTTTCCATTCAGCTTTGGAGGACATCTTGACATCAGGTGCAACATTGAAGAACAAGGAGACACCTGAGGAGCATCCACCTGAGGTACGGGGATACATGGAGAGCATCTCTCATGTACTGGAGGATGTCAGAGCAGTGAGAGCTACTGAAAGCACCGTGCAACACAACACACTGAACTATCTGGGAATTGTGGATTGTGTTGCTCGCTACAGGTAAATATTCAGATTTGCAGACTAAAGGTACTTTTTTCCATACCAGACTTGACTTCTTGACTGCATGTTTTTTTTTTTGTCTGCAGGGGTGTACTGTGTGTGATTGACTGGAAGACTTCAGAGAAGCCCAAACCATTCCTGAGCAACACATATGACAACCCTATTCAGGTGGCAGCCTACGCCGGGGCTTTGAACAATGACGACAACTACAAATACCAGGTGAATCTACTGAGATAAACGATGTGATGATCTATTGATTCTCTGCTTTTCACCCAGATTGTTTAACTTTCTCTCAGCCTGAAGTCAGAGTCCTTACTTAAAATACAAATTATAGCAAAAAAACAACATAAAAACACTTTTTTTGTTTTTTTTATTCTATTTTTTATTGACACTTCGCAACAAACATACTTCCATGAAATGAGTTACAGACCTTGTATATATACATCACCCACCTATGTCTGTCTAAAGTGCCACATTTTAAGAATTGTTATATATAGAAAAACTAACCAGTTAAAACTATGAACAAATCTTTTCATCACCATACAATCATAAGAAGCTGTCCTACTTCCACATCGGAAAAACCATGATGATATTATTTTATCGTGCTTTTATTGAGTCTGTTTTATCCTTTTCACGAGTGTCATGGTTTGGTAATATGCCTCTGAAGGACAGAAATAGACTGAGTCAGATCGTTAAATGGTCCAGTCAGCTGATTGGTGAGTCCCATCTGAGCTTAGAGTCCCTGTATACCAGGCAGTTACAGCGGATAGCCAGCTACATCTCACACGATGACTCTCATCCTCTGTCTGATGAGTTCCAGCTTCTCCCATCTGGTTGGAGGTTTAGGGTTCCAAGGTGTAGAACAAAGCGCTACAGGAACAGCTTTGTTCCAGTTGCAATTGTTCATTTGTTCATTGTTCATTTTTCTTTTTGCTGGGTCCTGATCCCAGTAAGCCTTTGAGTACTCTTTGTCATGTTTTTGGTGTGTCTGTCTCTTGTTTGTGCTCTACCTTAATGTCAATACGGATGCCATCCTCTATTTTTGCTGCAAAACAAATCTACCTACGGGTACAAATAAAGTCACCTGTACCTGATAGATTTGCAAAAATAAAAATTTGGCCTGTGGGCTGTTACATAGTTAAACCAGTTCCAGCGTGACACAAATAATTCCAATTTATGGTTAACATATGCTTTTATCCTCTCCATGTTGTAAATGTCCATCCATGCATTTAAAGTTGGGCTCTCCTGTGACAACCACTTCCTCGTAAGAGCCTTTCTACCAGCTACCAGCAATATATTTAATAAATATTTGTCTCTTTTCAGCCATTCTTGAGGCATACATCCAAAAAATAAGGCCTTACTCTCCAGGAGTACATGACAACTGAAAATATCTTGTCAGGCATTATGAATCCCTCTCCAAAAATCTTGAATCACGGGACAATCCCAGAAAACATGGTAATGATGTGCATTTAGATTTCCACATATTAAATCTTTCTGTCTGTCTGCTACTGATCTCTTCTCACTGCAGGTTGGACATGGACTCATTGTAGTAGCCTACAAGGATGGCTCACCCGCCCATGCTCATGAGTTGAGCTCAGAGCTGATGTTGGAGTACTGGAAAAAGTGGCTGATTCGTCTCGAAGACTTCACAGGCCAAAGGTAAATCAGTCAGAACAGTGTTCTATATCCATTTCAAAATAATTTAAATTCCATTCCCACTTAATTTTTTTATAAATCTGGAGCATATCCTAGCTATCGGCGCCGAATAATCGGTTTGGCCAAGCTCTACCACAAGTATTAATTTGATTTACACCAGAGCAGTATGGATAATAAATACTCTGACAACTAAAATTTCAAGTTCAACTTTAACTTCAGCAAGTAGTCGTTGACAATGAAATCCTTAAATCTCCCTCCATCTGTGCACTTACAGATATATATAAAAAAATATATGTATACAGAAAAAGTGTAACAAATCAAATTAGAATCTAAGGCATTAAATAGTGCAGCAGCTAATATATAGGAATTAAATATAATATAAAATTAAATATACTATACTGTGTTAGCCTGGTGGGTAATAGTAACATGTATAAACTGTAATGTAAACAGGTTGTGCAGTAATGTAGTATGTACTGTATATATACATAATGAGAACATCATTTTCCAATATGCACATCATTTACATTAAGATTTTTCTTCTTTTCATCTCAGATCCAGTCATGCATCGAGTGCTTTTGTGGAAAAGAGATGAGACGTGTGAAGAGAGGTGTGTCGGGGCATGTCCATGAAGCAGTTTGAGGCAAATGAACCTGAACTGAAAATGGAACATGCTCCCCATGCAGCAGGAGTGTAAAACATACACATTTTAAGCCGAAATTCTTGTACCTTTTCTATCCTGGGAGCAACTTATCATATTAGGGGACGTCTTCTTTGAGCTATTTAAAAATCATTGAATCCAAACCCGGCTTCCCTATATGAGGCTTTTAAAGAGCCCTAGTTCTCCTCCTCTAGGAAGCAGTACACTGGGTAAACCACGGCGTGGAGTATCTTGGCCCTGATGCTGACCTTTGGCGTAGTTTCTCCCTCTGAGTGTACAACATGCCCACTGCACATGTCACGTAGGTCAGGATCCAGGATGCAGGCTTTCCTTCTGCGTCCAGCACGATGCAGCAGGAGGGGAAGTTTGCGATCATGTTCTAGATCATCCTGACGGCGTCCTCGTTCTTTCCAAACTTCCATGTCCGATTCACCGAACAAATGTGTGATACATCCAGAGAGCTCAGTAAGAGCTGATGCAGAACAGAACAGAGCAGAGTCCTGCTTTACTACTGAACTATTAAACCTAAGATAATGATTTAGTCACACGCTAAGCCTGCATGGCTATGCTCTACTTGTCTACAGAGGGAAGGATACAGTATCATCATGTGACACATTGACAGTTTTCTGCTGGACACGTCTTTTTCTGATGCCACTGCTTTGAATATCTCAATGTGGCGAATAATGATTCCTTGGAGAGAAGTTATGAAAGAAAAACTATTAATAAATGTGTGAAACTTAATTTTGTATTTGTTTTGAGTTCTATTTTATCAGGATTAAAGATTTCAGTCTATCAGAAGGGATTTCAACTTTTCTTTGAAACCACAAAAGTGCAAATGTTGATGTATTTGGAAGACAGAAGCAGTTAATGCGTATGTTTTTACACAGTCATCTTGAAATAGAGGGTTTCAGTTCCCTTATGATATGAATCCTCCCTCAACACATCTCGTCTCCCTAACTTCTCCTTTTTAAATCCCCTTTTTGTTTTATAGCTCTCTGGCCATATAATCATTCGGATACTGTAATGGCACTATGGTTCTGACCTTTGCACTCATTGTGGTGCAGACATATGCCATAAGATGGGGGCATTATATGCCATAATAATGGGAGGACTTTGAACACAATAAAAGAAAAGATAATAAAATTCTACTTTATACCCCAGTGAAAAAACAATCACATTGAATAGAACATCAGGTGTCTGGGTTTTGTAGCTTCCATGTCATTGTTACGTCTGGTCATTGAGTGATGCAGGAATTATAA
This sequence comes from Sebastes umbrosus, assembly GCF_015220745.1. NCBI lineage: Eukaryota > Metazoa > Chordata > Actinopteri > Perciformes > Sebastidae > Sebastes > Sebastes umbrosus. The sequence continues at coordinate 15,866,665 of NC_051278.1, read as the reverse complement.
TTTAATAGCACGCTCCTGAAAAATACAAGTTGAATTTTACTTTGGGCTGCAAAGATCAGTGCATTAATTAATTATTTTTTGCAATTAATTAATCAAAATGAACTTGCATGTTATTATTCAAGAGATGATGAAAAGAACAAAAGTGCTTATTGCTATTGTACTGGGTCCTGTCAATAGCTTCATCATTTGCAAAAACCAGAAGAGATCACCCTTCTGTAAGAAAAGAGTGATGTGAAGATACAGTATATGCAGAAATACGGATAAATATATATAATGCACATGGATAAGTAGCCTAGTTACCTGTTCCTATTGTGGTTTGCAGACACATTGAACTCTGACCACTAAAACCTTTACAGCTTCTGAACTCTGATCAACCTTTGATCTTCTTAAAAATGAAATAGTTATGTTGCAATCCAAAGAGTGGCTCCATGAGTTATTGAGGCAGTGAATATGTTGAAAGGTGTAGCAAACTAAATAATAATAGGATAATATTTCTCATCGCCTTGCAATAAGGCAGGCTGTACAATGTACAGTAGGCCTATTAAATTCTAGGTTACATGTGAGTTGTGCATGAACTTGTTCTCTATTGCCCAGCAGTGATGGAAGAAGTATTGGGATCTTTTACTTCAGTGAAAATAACAATACTACAGTGTAAAAATACTTTGTTACAAGTAAAAGTCCTGTATTCAAAATTGTACTCTAGTTGCGTCAAAACAAATATACGTAAAAACATTATGCAGGATAGCCAATTTCAGATTCATATATATCATATTACTGAATTATAATTAGTGATGCATTAATGTGTATATAAATTCAATGTTGTAGCTGGTCAAGGTGGGGATATTTTTAATTACTGCATATAGGCTTACTGCTGGGTAGTTTACTCTATAATAATTATAATTTTTAGTTGCTTTATATTCTGTGTTAAACAATCTGAATCCGCAAAGTAACTAGTAACTGGAGCTATCAAATGAATGTAGTAAAAAATACAATATTGGCCTCCAAAATTAATAGAAGTATAAATTAGCATAAAATGGCAACACTCAAGTAAAGTACAAGTACCTCAAGATTGTACTTGAGTACAGTTCTTGAGTAAATGTACTTTCAACCACTGTTGACCAGTGTATTAGAGGCTAATACTTGTCAAACAGGTCAAATACTTGTCATAAACCCAGTTTCAGATTTTTAAACTTGGTTTTCATCTTTGTCAAAATATAAAAATGGCAATATCAAATTGTTTCTGGAGACCATCATAGCCTATAAATCCATGTCTAAAAACAATGTACTATACCTAAACTAGTCAAAGCTGGACCCTAAAGACTGTTTTAGCTTTTTTATAGTTATGGAAACATAAAAAATACATTAAAAACTGCAGTCCTTAAACCTGGACTAAAAGGACACTGGGAACCTGCTGAAGATTTGACAATAATGTGAAAAGGAGAAAATAGATTTAAAACATGAGTAAAACAAGGTATGCATGACATATCTTTATTTTGGGGAGCCATTGTTACTGATCATTACATTGGTACTGTACTGTGATACTGTATGTGTTCATGTACATCATTTGATAATTGTTCGGTGCCGACAGAAAACAAGGAATGAATCCACCATTATAACAGTTCAGGTTTTGATACAATGCTTTGGAGAGCCTATACAATTTACATTTTAATCACAATTACATTCACTTGCAATTTATGTTTACCTGATAATAAGTCAGCTACACATTCAATCACAGTGGTTAGAAAATCAAAAGTTGAACTCACACCATTGCGCCCTGTATGAGGGATCCTCAATGAAGCCCAGGTTTTTAAATAGCCTGTAAGAGACCTCGTTCTCCTCCTCTATGAAGCAGAACACTGGGTGGCCCTCAGCGAAGAGCCTCTTTGCCAAGGTGCTGACCAGGACTTTGGCGTAGCCTCTCCCTCTGTGCTCTGGCAGAGTGTACAATAAGCCCAAAGCACAGTAATCATACACCAGAACCCAGGACACCGGCTGGCCCTGGTCGTCAGTGATGCAGCAGGATGGGAAGTTGCTGATGAGGTTTTTAATGTTCATGTAACCCTGCTTGTTCCCTCCGAACTTCCAGGTTTTATTCACCAAGTCAACGTGGGAAAGGTCAAGAGTGGAAATCCTCGATTCAAGCTCACTGTGTAGAGAAACACATTATGATGACCTTTCACTTGAGTGGAGAAACAATACTATTAAAAGTTATGTACACATGTCCTTATGAAGCACATTTTAATGATCTGGCTATACCTGTCAACTGCTGGTGGGAGTAGATGGCTGCTGTCTGGCAAATACAGGAGATGCACTGGGACGTGGCCTTGGTTGTTGACTTCTATGCCAGCAGACACTTCTTTGAGCATGGGGACATGGGAAATGTCATATCCTGTAGGACAAAAATGATTTACATGTTAATACCATTCTGTTATTTTTCTTTGCAAGGGGTTGCAAACCAGTAGTGGAGGAAGTATTCAACTTCTTTACTCGGTAAAAATAGCAAAGCCCACACTGCAAAAATACTCTATTACATGTTAAAGTCCTGAATTGAAAATATTAAAGGAACAGTGTGTAGGATTTGGTGGGATTTGGAGGATTTGCAGATTGCAACCAACTGAGTATCCCTCCGCTCACTCCTCCCTTGCCAAGACTGTGGTAACGTGAGCCGTCGAGTGTAAAACCATGATAACGCCGTTCGCCTCACTCAGAGACCATCCTTACCATGATAACACTACTTTAGGAGCAACGGAAGTCAGACGGCGACAGTTTTGCACTCTGCAGCTCACGTTACCGCAGTTTCATAAACGTGTTGGAGAATTACGGTGGCCTTCAGGTAATGTAAAAACGTGAAAGGCTCTCTCTAGAGCCAGTGTTTGATTTGTCCGTTCTGGGCTACTGTAGAAACATGACGGAGCAACATGGCAGACTTTAGATATGAAGTATGGGTGTAAGAAAATATTGAAAAAATCTAATATTGCAATATTATGTTTTGTGATACTGTATCAATTCTCAAAAACACCGTATTGATTTTTAATTAATAGTTTATGGGTTAATCAATACTTTATTTTATTTTCAAAGAGATGTGCCCTCTCAGTGTATTTGTCCTCTTAAAGTAGTGCTATGATGTTGGATGTTACAAGGACTGTGATAAATGCAAATGCAGATCTCACTGTCCTGATTGCATGAACAAAGATTTTATACATATGGTGGTGTGTTCTTTCCTAAAATAAGATTTAAAAAATCACAATATATTGCCTTACTTACAGTATCACAAGGCCTAACCCCTGTATCGTGATAGATATCGTAACGCCAGATTTTTGCCAATACACAGCCCTAATATGAAGGGCTCATTCTAAGCTAACTAAAACACAACGATTCTTCGTTTCAGGTGATTATACACTAATAAAAAACACAGTTATCAATATTATATTCCATTTCTGTGAGTATCAAACTTTTATATATTAGGCTGTTATGAAGATTATTATCAATGATGCATTCATGTTTAACTATCATATTACTGTTAGTTGGTCGAGGTGGAGTTCAAGTGGCTGTATTATATAGCTGTATTGTTATAGCCTATTTACACTAGGCTACACCACTGTTAGATGCAGCAGTGTCTGCAGAGATTTAGACTCACCTCCAATAAGAAAAAAAACGCTCCAGTCAATTGCATTCTCCTCTGTCAGTATTTTCTTTAAAACCTCTTCATCCGTGCTGTAGTAAGTCACCTTTTTCACGAAGTCCAGGGCGCGCTTGTTCTGTGAAGTAAAATGTATTAATCATGTGGACAAAAAGCATGATGTTTAGGTTACAACGTGTCTAATTCTCCTATGGGATGTGAACTCACCTTGGGGTCAGGTCTACAAATGATGACCTTAAAGTCAGGCCATGTATCAACGATGACCTCCAGTGTGGTTGGTTTCTTCCTGTTAATCCCATATAGGATACCGTATACCTAAAAACAGGAAAAGTTTAGACTATATTTAGGCCTATGAGCTGACATATTGAGGAATGTATTTTAAATAGTTGCAGCTTGTCTACCTTAAAACTCTTGGGTAAGTGTTTAAGCAGAACTCCTTCAGCGATCTGTAGTTCTTCTGAGTTCAGGACCTTCATGTTTGAGGAGTGAAGCTTCTTTAATGGTGCAGTTTATCCTGCCTGCTGGATTAAACTGCTCTGTTCCAATAAAAATAGTCTCAGCCTTCATAAATCATTGACAGGCGGTCACCAATCGCAGGCAATGTTACAAAGTGTCTCATAGCAGCTGAGCGGGTCAACTCAAAACAGAAAAATACCTTGCTACTTTCTGTCTGAAAATTAAAGCTCTTATATTTCTTTGATCCCAAATTGTTTGTGCAATTATTTAATGGCCAAAATACATTTTAATTACAAAAAAGTTTTATTATTGATTATGTAGGCCTAATGCTGTGACATTAGATACATCCCCTATTAATTATTAAAATAAAATCCGTAGTATAAAATGGAAATACTCAAATAACTAGTACCTCAAGACTGTACTTAAGCTAACTGCTTGAGTAAATGTACCTTCCACCACTGTCGTCCAGTGTATTAGAAGCTAATACTTGTCAAACAGGTAAATACTCGTCATAAACCTAGTTTCAGATTTGTGAAACTTTTTTTGTCATAATATTAAAAGGGCAATATCAAATTGTTTCTGGAGATCATCATAGCCTATAAATCTATGTCTAAAAACAATGTACTATACCTAAACTAGTCAAAGCTGGACCCTAAAGACTGTTTTAGCCTTTTTATAGTTATGGAAACAGATAAAAAATACATTAAAAACTGCAGTCCTTAAACCTGGACTAAAAGGACACTGGGAACCTGCTGAAGATTTGACAGTAATGTGAAAAGGAGAAAATAGATTTAAAACATGAATAAAACAAGGTATGCATGACATATCTTTATTTTGGGGAGCCATTGTTACTGATTATTACATTGGTACCGTACTGTGATACTGTATGTGTTCATGTACATCATTTGATATTTGTTCAGAAAACAACAGAAAACAAGGAATGAATCCACCATTATAACAGTTCAGGTTTTGATACAATGCTTTGGAGAGCCTATACAATTTACATTTTAATCACAATAACATTCACTTGCAATTTATGTTTACCTGATAATAAGTCAGCTATACATTCAATCACAGTGGTTAGAAAATCAAACGTTGAATTCCCACCATTGCGCCCTGTATGAGGGATCCTCAATGAAGCCCAGGTTTTTAAATAGCCTGTAGGAGACCTCGTTCTCCTCCTCTATGAAGCAGTACACTGGGTGGCCCTCAGCGAAGAGCCTCTTTGCCAAGGTGCTGACCAGGACTTTGGCGTAGCCTCTCCCTCTGTGCTCTGGCAGAGTGTACAATAAGCCCATAGCACAGTAATCATACACCAGAACCCAGGACACCGGCTGACCCTGGTCGTCAGTGATGCAGCAGGATGGGAAGTTGCTGATGAGGTTATTAATGATCATGAAACCCTGCTTGTTCCTTCCGAACTTCCAGGTTTTATTCACCAAGTCAACGTGGGAAAGGTTAAGAGTGGAAATCCTCGATTCAAGCTCACTGTGTAGAGAAACACATTATGATGACCTTTCACTTGAGTGGAGAAACAATACTATTAAACGTTTCACTTTTAAGCAAAGGGGATTGTATAGGGTTTTTTACGTATCCAAAGATTGATTTATTTTTATTTTTTTGTCCTTATAAAGCACATTTTAATGATCTGGCTATACCTGTCAACTGCTGGTGGGAGCAGATGGCTGCTGTCTGGCAAATACAGGAGATGCGTCGAGACATAGCATCGGTTGTTGACTTCTCTGTCAGCAGACACTTCTTTGAGCATGGGGACATGGGAAATGTCACATCCTGTAGGACAAAAATGATTCACATGTTAATACCATTCTGTTATTTTTCTTTGCAAGGGGTTACAAACCAGTAGTGGAGGAAGTATCTACCTCCTTTACTCGGTTAAAATAGCAAAGCCCACACTGCAAAAATACTCTATTACATGTTAAAGTCCTGAATTGAAAATATTAAAGGAACAGTGTGTAGGATTTGGCGGCATCTAGTGGTGTGGTTGCAGATGCAACCAACTGAGTACCCCTCCGCTCACTCCTCCCTTTCTAAGACTTCAATAACGTGAGTCACAGAGTGCAAAACCATGGTAACGGCGTTCGCCTCTATCAGAGGCAATATTTAGCATCTAAGTATCAAAAGTAAAAGTACTCATGCAGAAAAATAGTTCTGTGAGTATCAAACTTTTATATATTAGGCTGTTGTGAAGATTATTATTAGTGATGCATTAATGTTTAACAATTATATTACTGTAAGTTGGTCGAGGTGGAGTTCAAGTGCCTGTATTATATAGCTGTATTGTTATAGCCTATCTACACTAGGCTACACCACTGTTAGATGCAGCAGTGTCTCACCTCCAATAACAAAATAAGTGCTCCAGTCAATTGCATTCTCCTCTGTCAGTATTTTCCTTAAAATCTCTTCATCCGTGCTGTAGTAAGCCACCTTTTTCATGAAGTCCAGGGCGCGCTTGTTCTGTGAAGTAAAGACTAAATGTAGCAATCATGTGGACAAAAAGGACGATGTATAGGTTACAACGTGTCCAATTCTCCTATGGGATATGAACTCACCTTGGGGTCAGGTCTGCAAATGATAACCTTAAACTCAGGCCAGGTATCAACGCTGACCTCCAGTGTGGTTGGTTTCTTCCTGTTAATCCCATATAGGAAACCGTATACCTAAAAACATGAAAAGTTTAGACTATATTTAGGCCTATGAGCTGACATATTGAGGAATGTATTTTAAATAGCTTGCAGCTGTCTACCTTAAAACTCTTGGGTAAGTGTTTAAGCAGAACTCCTTCAGCAATCTGTAGTTCTTCTGAGTTCAGGACCTTCATGTTTGAGGAGTGAAGCTTCTTTAATGGTGCAGTTTATCCTGCCTGCTGGTTTAAACTGCTCTGTTCCAATAAAAATAGTCTCAGCCTTCATAAATCATTGACAGGCGGTCACCAATCGCAGGCCATGTTACAAAGTGTCTCATAGCAGCTGAGCGGGTCAACTCAAACAGAAAAATACCTGGCTCTTTTCTGTCTGAAAATTAAAGCTCTTATATTTCTTTGATCCCAAATTGTTTGTGCAATTATTTAATGGCCAAAATACATTTTAATAACAAAAAAAGTTGTATAATTGATTATGTAGGCCTAATGCTGTGACAGTAGAAATATCCCCTATTAATTATGAAAATAAAATCCGTAGCATAAAATGGAGCTACTCAAATAACTAGTACCTCAAGACTGTACTTAAGCTAACTGCTTGAGTAAATGTACCTTCCACCACTGTCGTCCAGTGTATTAGAGGCTAATACTTGTCAAACAGGTAAATACTCGTCATAAACCTAGTTTCAGATTTGTGAAACTTTTTTTTTTGTCATAATAGAAAAAGGGCAATATCAAATTGTTTCTGGAGATCATCATAGCCTATAAATCCATGTCTAAAAACAATGTACTTTACCTGAACTAGTCAAAGCTGGACCCTAAAGACTGTTTTAGCCTTTTTATAGTTATGGAAACAGATAAAAAATACATTAAAAACTGCAGTCCTTGAACCTGGACTAAAAGGACACTGGGAACCTGCTGAAGATTTGACAGTAATGTGAAAAGGAGAAAATAGATTTAAAACATGAATAAAACAAGGTATGCATGACATAATTTATCTTTATTTTGGGGAGCCATTGTTACTGATTATTACATTGGTACCGTACTGTGATACTGTATGTGTTCATGCACATCATTTGATAATTGTTCGATGCCGACAGAAACCAAGGGATGAATCCACCATTATAACAGTTCAGGTTTTGATGCAATGCTTTGGAGAGCCTATACAATTTACATTTTAATCACAATAACATTCACTTGCAATTTATGTTTACCTGATAATAAGTCAGCTATACATTCAATTCCCACCATTGCGCCCTGTATGAGGGATCCTCAATGAAGCCCAGGTTTTTAAATAGCTTGTAGGAGACCTCGTTCTCCTCCTCTATGAAGCAGTACACTGGGTGGCCCTCAGCGTGGAGCCTCTTTGCCAAGGTGCTGACCAGGACTTTGGCGTAGCCTCTCCCTCTGTGCTCTGGTAGAGTGTACATTAAGCCCATTGCACAGTAATCATACACCAGAATCCAGGACATCGGCTGGCCCTGGTCGTCAGTGATGCAGCAGGATGGGAAGTTGCTGATGAGGTTATTAATGATCATGTAACCCTGCTTGTTCCCTCCGAACTTCCAGGTTTTATTCACCAAGTCAACGTGGGAAAGGTTAAGAGTGGAAATCCTCGATTCAAGCTCACTGTGTAGAGAAACACATTATGATAACCTTTCACTTGAGTGGAGAAACAATTCTATTAAACGTTTCACTTTTAAGCGAAGTTATGTACACATGTCCTTATGAAGCACATTTTAATGATCTGGCTATACCTGTCAACTGCTGGTGGGAGCAGATGGCTGCTGTCTGGCAAATACAGGAGATGCACCGTGGTCAAGCATCGGTTGTTGACTTCTCTGTCAGTAGACACTTCTTTGAGCATAGGGACATGGGAAATGTCACATCCTGTAGGACAAAAATGATTCACATGTTAATACCATTCTGTTATTTTTCTTTGCAAGGGGTTGCAAACCAGTAGTGGAGGAAGTATTCACCTCCTTTACTCGGTTAAAATAGCAAAGCCCACACTGCAAAAATACTCTATTACATGTTAAAGTCCTGAATTGAAAATATTAAAGGAACAGTGTGTAGGATTTGGTGGCATCTAGTGGTGTGGTTGCAGATGCAACCAACTGAGGACCCCTCTGCTCACTCCTCCCTTTTATGGAAGTCAGATGCCGTCAGGTTTGCACTCTGCAGCTCACGTTACCGCAGTTTCACAGAGAACTACGTAGCCTTCAGGTAACGTAAAAGCGTGAAAGGCTCTCTCTAGAGCCAGTGTTTGGTTTGTTCGTTCTGGGCTACTCTAGAAACATGGTGGAGCAACATGGCGGACTCCGTGAAGAGGACCCACTCCCTATGTAGATATGAAGTAGGGGTGTAAGAAAATAGCGAAAAAATCTAATATCGCAATATTATGTTTTATGATACTGTATCAATACTCAAAATGTTTTAATTAATAGTTTATGGGTTAATCAATACTTTATTTTATTTTCAAAGAGATGTGCCCTCTCAGTGTATTTGTCCTCTTAAAGTAGTGCTATGATGTTGGATGTTACAGGGACTGTGATAAATGCAAATGCAGATCTCACTGTCCTGATTGAATAAAAAAAGATTTTATGCATATGGGGTTGTGTTCTTTCCTAAAATAAGATAAGAATACGATTTTTTTACAAAATCGCAATACATATCTTACCTACAGTATCACAAGGCCTAACCCCTGTATCGTGATAGATATCGTAACGCCAGATTCTTGCCAATACACAGCCCTAATATGAAGGGCTCATTCTAAGCTAACTAAAACACAACGATTCTTCGTTTCAGGTGATTATACACTAATGAAAACACAGTTATCAATATTATATTCCATTTCTGCAAATAGATCCCCCTCAATGTTACACACTATTCCTTTAACAAAAAGTATGTAACTATTAGCTAAATGTACTTAGTATCTTAAGTATCAGAAGTAAAAGTACTCATGCAGAAAAATGGTCCTGTGAGTATCAAACTTTTATATATTAGGCTGTTGTGAAGATTATTATCAGTGATGCATTAAGTAGCCTACTGTATTTAAGTTCAATTTTAGGTAATTATACTTAAAGGGACTGTTTGTAACTTTTTACACGTATAAATCTAACGGGTCGGTTTCCCATGCGCGCTCACATATGCCCGCTCGCTAGTGGCTACGCTGTTCAGACTCCCTGTGGACAGGTACCATCAGACTCCAACACAAACTACACGGAAGCACTAAAACCATAAAGTTCTATCTAGTGAAGCCCGTCTTGCAAAACAGTGCTGGCGGCGGTCGGAGAATGCGGGGGAGACCGTAGCTTTGGTCTCCAGGGCCGGAGTCACTGCTGTACTCTGCGCCTCTGCTCCTCTGCCTGCTTACCTTCACTCACACACCGCGCTCGTTCTCGCTCCACCTCTAGACGTGCATGCGCGCACACTACACACTGCAGAAGAGTTAGTTTAGCTCTGAGAATATCTAGTGAATGTACAGTGGACGTTTGTGCAGAAATGCTGCAGCTCCTCCAGACCAACAGAGGTTTCCCGTGTCTTGTGAAGTGACGGGGCTCCGCAGCGAGAAACGTTATCGTCTCCGACCGTGTGCCGGTGTCTCCCTCCGGCCGCGGTCGGAGACGATAACGTTTCTCTTCCTGCTTCTGCCCCGGAGGGTGAGGCAGGAAAAGCCAACACTAGGATCAGCATTGATTCAAGGAGAGACCTTCGTCTGGTCAGCTAACATTACTGCCAAGCAGGTGAAATATAGAGTGATATTGTGGTTTTAGCTGAACTGTGTCGCCTCACTGTGTTGAGCAATGCTCGTTCATGTCTGTTTAGAGCGAGCAAGCGCGAGCCCAACGCTGACTTTCGTTGACATAACGGCCACAGGTGTCGCTGTTAACAAGCAATTCTGAAAGTTACAAATAGTCCCTTTAACTAATTTACATTTCATGCCACTTTATACTTCAACTCCACTACAATTCAGAAGTAAATATCGTACCTTTTATTTCACTACATTTAGATTAATTGACAGCTGTAGGCTTATAGTTTACAAATGCGATTTTACTCAGGAAACATACAGTATGACCAGCTTATAAAATATGCATTATTATGAAGCTTCCTAACAGTATATGATACAACTACTTGAACTCCACCTCGACCAATTCAGAGTGAAATGAAAGTTAAACATTAAGTGAATGTTCTTACTAGTAGCCTATTTACACTAGGCTACACCACTGTTAGATGCAGCAGTGTCTGCAGAGGTCTAAACTCACCTCCAATAAGAAAATAAGTGCTCCAGTCAATTGCATTCTCCTCTGTCAGTATTTTCCTTAAAATCTCTTCATCCGTGCTGTAGTAAGCCACCTTTTTCATGAAGTCCAGGGCGTGCTTGTTCTGTGAAGTAAACGTGTAGCAATCATGTGGACAAAAAGCATGATGTTTAGGTTACAATGTGTCTAATTCTCCTGTGGGATGTGAACTCACCTTGGGGTCAGGTCTGCAAATGATGACCTTAAAGTCAGGCCATGTATCAACGATGACCTCCTTTGTGGTTGGTTTCTTCCTGTTAATCCCATATAGGAAACCGTAAACCTAAAAACAGAAAATGTTTAGACTATATTTAGGCCTATGAGCTGACATATGGAGGAATGCATTTTAAACAGCTTGCAGCTTGTCTACCTTAAAACTCTTGGGTAAGTGTTTAAGCAGAACTCCTTCAGCAATCTGTAGTTCTTCTGAGTTCAGGACCTTCATGTTTGAGGAGTGAAGCTTCTTTAAATGTCACAGAAATACTTTCATTATTTCCGGTAATGAACAGAATCGACATCGAATCAATAACAACTTTCGTTATGTACAGTATTTTATTTCCAGCGCACATTAAAGCTACCTGCAAATCCAACCAATGAGTACTTCCTGTCCAGATTTCAAAGTAAAGGGTGTGATTAAAGGCAACAGTAGTTTAATATTTGGACTTAGTACTTCTTATACTACTTGCACAATTAATATGAAGTACTTTTACTGTGTACTTTTTCAGTAATCCAATGTCAAAGTCCCCTCTAGAGAACAAGAATAAGACTTTTTTTTCGAAAAGTACACAGTAAAAGTACTTCATAATAATTGTGCAAGTAGTATAAGAAGTACTATGTTAAAATATACCAGATTCATAAACTACTTATGGAAGAAATGTGTTTTATCCGATTTCAAAGTTAGACAAAAAGTCTTATTCTTGTTCTCTAGAGGGGACTTTGACATTGGATTACTGAAAAAGTACACAGTAAAAGTACATCATGGTGATTGTGCTAGTAGTCTACAAAGTACTTTGTCCAAAAATATTAGATTAATAAACTACTTATTGAAGAATGTATTTTTATCCCACATCAAAGTGAGACGAAAATGCATATCATTGGTCTTTGGAAGGGACTTTGACATTGGATTACTGAAAAAGTACACAGTAAAAGTACTTCATATTAATTGTACAAGTAGTATAAGAAGTACTGTGTTAAAATATATCAGACTCATAAACTACTTATGGAAGAAATGTGTTTTATCCAACTTCAAAGTGAGACAAAAAGTCTTATTATTGTTCTGTAGAGGGGACTTTGACATTGGATTACTGAAAAAGTACACAGTAAAAGTACTTCACAGTATTTGAGCAAGTAGTATAAGAAGTATTAAGTCCAAATATTAAACTACTGTTGCCTTTAATCACACCCTTTACTTTGAAATCCGAACAGGAAGTATTCCTTGGTTGGATTTGCAGGTAGCTTTAAAGTGCGCTGGAAATAAAATACTGTACATACGCAAGTTGTTATTGATTCGATGTTGATTCTGCTCATTACCGGGAATAATTAAAGTATTTCTGTGACATTTAAAGAAGCTTCACTCCTCAAACATGAAGGTCCTGAACTCAGAAGAACTACAGATTGCTGAAGGAGTTCTGCTTAAACACTTACCCAAGAGTTTTAAGGTGGACAAGCTGCAAGCTGTTTAAAATGCATTCCTCCATATGTCAGCTCATAGGCCTAAATATAGTCTAAACATTTTCTGTTTTTAGGTATACGGTTTCCTATATGGGATTAACAGGAAGAAACCAACCACAAAGGAGGTCATCGTTGATACATGGCCTGACTTTAAGGTTATCATTTGCAAACCTGACCCCAAGGTGAGATAACATCCCATAGGAGAACTAGACACGTTGTAACCTAAACATCATGCTTTTTGTCCACATGATTAATACATTTTACTTCACAGAACAAGCGCGCCCTGGACTTCATGAAAAAGGTGACTTACTACAGCACGGATGAAGAGGTTTTAAAGAAAATACTGACAGAGGAGAATGCAATTGACTGGAGCACTTATTTTGTTATTGGAGGTGAGTTTAGACCTCTGCAGACACTGCTGCATCTAACAGTGGTGTAGCCTAGAGTAAATAGGCTACTAGTAAGAACATTCACTTAATGTTTAACTTTCATTTCACTCTGAAATGGTCGAGGTGGAGTTCAAGTAGTTGGATCATTTACTGTTAGGAAGCTTCATAATAATGCATATTTTATAAGCTGGTCATACTGTATGTTTCCTGAGTAAAATCGCATTTATAAACTATAAGCCTACAGCTGTCAATTAATATAAATGTAGTGAAATAAAAGGTACAATATTTACCTCTGAATTGTAGTGGAGTTGAAGTATAAAGTGGCATGAAATGTAAATCAGTTAAGTATAATTACCTCAAATTGAACTTTAAAGGGACTATTTGTAACTTTCAGAATTGCTTATTAACAGCGACACCTGTGGCCGTGAAATCAACGAAAGTCAGCGTCGAGCTCTCGCTTGCTTGCTCTAAATACACCTGAACGAGCATCGCTCAAACAGTCCCTTTAAAGGGACTGTTTGTATCTTCTTACATGTATAAAGCTTGCGTACGCGCGCTTGCGTGGCTACGCTGTTCAGACGAGACTCCAACACAAACTACATGGAAGCACCAAAACCGCAAAGTTATATCTAGTGAAGCCCGTCTTGCTAAACAGTGTTGACCGCGGTCGGAGGACGCGGGAGAGACCGTAGCTTTGGCCTCCAGGGCCGGAGTCTCTGCTCCATGCTCCTCTGCCTGCTTGCCTCACTCACACACCGCACGCGTTCTCGCTATTTCGCTCCACTCTTACATGCATGCGCGCACACTACACACTGCAGAAGACTTCATAGCTCTGAGAATATCTAGTGAATGTACAGTGGACGTTTGTGCAGAAATAAATGCTGCAGCTCCTCCAGACCAACAGAGGTTTCCCGTGTCTTGTGACGTGACGGGGCTCCGCAATGAGAAACGTTATCGTCTCCGACCGGGTGCCAGTGTCTCAGGACACCGGGAGGGAGGCTGAAGCAGGAAAAGCCAGCACTAGGATCAGCATTGATTCATGGAGAGACCTTCGTCTGGTCAGCTAACATTACTGCCAAGCAGGTGAAATATAGAGTGATATTTTGGGTTTAGCTGACGTGTGTCGCCTCACCGTTCATGTCTATTTAGAGCGAGCAAGCGCGAGCCCGACGTTGACTTTCATTGACTTAACGGCCACAGGTGTCGCTGTTAACAAGCATTTCTGATTCTTACGGTCCCTTTAAATACGGTAGAATGGGTATAATGGGAATCCATTGCTCCTAAAGTAGTGTTATCATGGTAAGGATGGTCTCTGAGTGAGGCGAACGGTGTTATCATGGTTTTACACTCGACGGCTCACGTTACCACAGTCTTGGCAAGGGAGGAGTGAGCGGAGGGATACTCAGTTGGCTGCAATATGCAAATCCTCCAAATGCCACCAAATCCTACACACTGTTCCTTTAATATTTTCAATTCAGGACTTTAACATGTAATAGAGTATTTTTGCAGTGTGGGCTTTGCTATTTTAACCGAGTAAAGGAGGTGAATACTTCCTCCACTACTGGTTTGCAAAGAAAAATAACAGAATGGTATTAACATGTGAATCATTTTTGTCCTACAGGATGTGACATTTCCCATGTCCCCATGCTCAAAGAAGTGTCTGCTGACAGAGAAGTCAACAACTGATGCTATGTCTCGACGCATCTCCTGTATTTGCCAGACAGCAGCCATCTGCTCCCACCAGCAGTTGACAGGTATAGCCAGATCATTAAAATGTGCTTTATAAGGACATGTGTACATAACTTTGCTTAAAAGTGAAATGTTTAATAGTATTGTGTCTCCACTCTGTTTTTCTCTACACAGTGAGCTTGAATCGAGGATTTCCACTCTTAACCTTTCCCACGTTGACTTGGTGAATAAAACCTGGAAGTTCGGAGGGAACAAGCAGGGTTTCATGATCATTAATAACCTCATCAGCAACTTCCCATCCTGCTGCATCACTGACGACCAGGGCCAGCCGGTGTCCTGGGTTCTGGTGTATGATTACTGCGCCATTGGCTTATTGTACACTCTACCAGAGCACAGAGGGAGAGGCTACGCCAAAGTCCTGGTCAGCACCTTGGCCAAAAGGCTCCACGCTGAGGGCTACCCAGTGTACTGCTTCATAGAGGAGGAGAACGAAGTCTCTTACAGGCTATTTAAAAACCTGGGCTTCATTGAGGATCCCTCATACAGGGCGCAATGGTGGGAATTCAACGTTTGATTTTCTAACCACTGTGATTGAATGTATAGCTGACTTATTATCAGGTAAACATAAATTGCAAGTGAATGTAATTGTGATTAAAATGTAAATTGTATAGGCTCTCCAAAGCATTGTATCAAAACCTGAACTGTTATAATGATGGATTCATTCCTTGTTTTCTGTCGGCACCGAACAATTTTCAAATTATGTACATGAACACATACAGTATCACAGTACAGTACCAATGTAATAATCAGTAACAATGGCTCCCCAAAATAAAGATATGTCATGCATACCTTGTTTTTTTCATGTTTTAAATCTATTTCACATTACTGTCAAATCTTCAGCAGGTTCCCAGTGTCCTTTTAGTCCAGGTTTAAGGACTGCAGTTTTTAATGTATTTTTTATCTGTTTCCATAACTATAAAAAAGCTAAAACACTCTTTAGGGTCCAGCTTAGACTAGTTTAGGTAAAGTACATTGTTTTTAGACATGGATTTATAGGCTATGATGGTCTTGAGAAACAATTTGATATTGCCCTTTTTATATTATGACAAAAAAAAGTTTCACAAATCTGAAAATGGGTTTATGACGAGTATTTACCTGTTTGACAAATATGAGCCTCAAATACACTGTACGACAGTGGTGGAAAGCACATCTACTCAAGCACTGTACTCAAGTACAGTCTTGAGGTTCTAGTTATTTGAGTATTTTCATTTTATGCTACGGATTTTATTTTCATAATTAATAGGGGATATTTCTACTGTCACAGCATTAGGCCTACATAATCAATAATACAATTTTTTTTTGTAATTAAAATGTATTTTGGCCATTAAATAATTGCACAAACAATTTGGGATCTAAGAAATATAAGAGTTTTAATTTTCAGACAGAATGCAGCAAGGTATTTGTCTGTTTTGAGTTGACCCGCTCAGCTGCTATGAGACACTTTGTAACCAGGCCTGCGATTGGTGACCGCCTGACAATGATTTATGAAGGCTGAGACTATTTTTATTGGAACAGAGCAGTTTAAACCAGCAGGCAGGATAAACTGCACCATTAAAGAAGCTTCACTCCTCAAACATGAAGGTCCTGAACTCAGAAGAACTACAGATCGCTGAAGGAGTTCTGCTTAAACACTTACCCAAGAGTTTTAAGGTAAACAAGCTGCAAGCTGTTTAAAATGCATTCCTCAATATGAATCATAATTATGAATCTGGTATATTTTAACATAGTACTTCTTATACTACTTGCACAATTATTATGAAGTACTTTTACTGTGTACTTTTGGAAAAAAAAGTCTTATTCTTGTTCTCTAGAGGGGACTTTGACATTGGATTACTGAAAAAGTACACAGTAAAAGTACTTCATATTAATTGTGCAAGTAGTATAAGAAGTACTAAGTCCAAATATTAAACTACTGTTGCCTTTAATCACACCCTTTACTTTGAAATCTGGACAGGAAGTACTCATTGGTTGGATTTGCAGGTAGCTTTAAAGTGCGCTGGAAATAAAATACTGTACATAACGAAAGTTGTTATTGATTGGATGTTGATTCTGTTCATTACCGGAAATAATGAAAGTATTTCTGTGACATTTAAAGAAGCTTCACTCCTCAAACATGAAGGTCCTGAACTCAGAAGAACTACAGATTGCTGAAGGAGTTCTGCTTAAACACTTACCCAAGAGTTTTAAGGTAGACAAGCTGCAAGCTGTTTAAAATACATTCCTCAATATGTCAGCTCATAGGCCTAAATATAGTCTAAACATTTTCTGTTTTTAGGTTTACGGTTTCCTATATGGGATTAACAGGAAGAAACCAACCACAAAGGAGGTCATCGTTGATACATGGCCTGACTTTAAGGTTATCATTTGCAGACCTGACCCCAAGGTGAGTTCACATCCCATAGGAGAACTAGACACATTGTAACCTAAACATCATGCTTTTTGTCCACATGATTAATACATTTTACTTCACAGAACAAGCACGCCCTGGACTTCGTGAAAAAGGTGACTTACTACAGCACGGATGAAGAGGTTTTAAAGAAAATACTGACAGAGGAGAATGCAATTGACTGGAGCGTTTATTTTCTTATTGGAGGTGAGTTTAGACACTGCTGCATCTAACAGTGGTGTAGCCTAGAGTAAATAGGCTACTAGTAAGAACATTCACTTAATGTTTAACTTTTATTTCACTCTGAAATGGTTGCGGTGGAGTTCAAGTAGTTGGATCATTTACTGTTAGGAAGCTTCATAATAATGCATATTTTATAAGCTGGTCATACTGTATGTTTCCTGAGTAAAATCACATTTATAAACTATAAGCCTACAGCTGTCAATTAATATAAATGTAGTGAAATAAAAGGTACAATATTTACCTCTGAATTGTAGTGGAGTTGAAGTATAAAGTGGCATGAAATGTAAATCAGTTAAGTATAATTACCTAAATTGAACTTAAAGGGACTGTATGTAACTTCTTACACGTATAAAGCTTGCGTACACGCGCTTGCGTGGCAACGCTGTTCAGATGAGACTCCAACATAAACTACATGGAAGCACCAAAACCGCAAAGTTATATCTAGTGAAGCCCGTCTTGCTAAACAGTGTTGGCCGCGGTCGGAGGACGCAGGAGAGACCGTAGCTTTGGTCTGCAAGTTCGGAGTCTCTGTTGTACTCTGTTCCTCTGTTCCTCTGCTCCTCTGCCTGCCTTCACTCACAGCTTGCTCCACCTCTAAACATGCATGCGCGCTCACTACACACTGCAGGAGACTTCGTAGCTCTGAGAATATCTAGTGAATGTACAGTGGACGTTTGTGCAGAAATAACTGTTGCAGCTCCTCCAGACCAACAGAGGTTTCCCGTATCTTGTGAGGTGACGGGGCTCCGCAGCGAGAAATGTTATCGTCTCCGACCGGGTGCCAGTGTCTCGCTCCGGCCGCGGTCGGGAGGCTGAAGCAGGAAAAGCCAACACTAGTAGCAGTGATTCATGGAGAGACCTTCGTCTGGTCAGCTAACATTACTGCCAAGCAGGTGAAATATAGAGTGATATTGTGGTTTTAGCTGACGTGTGTCTCCTCACTGTTTTGAGCGATGTTCGTTCATGTCTATTTAGAGCGAGCACAAACACGAGCACGACGCTGACTTTCATTGACTTAACGGCCACAGGTGTCGCTGTTAACAAGCATTTCTGATTCTTACAACCAGTCCCTTTAAATACAGTAGGCTACTTAATGCATCACTGATAATAATCTTCATAACAGCCTAAAATATAAAAGTTTGATACTCACAGGACCATTTTTCTGCATGAGTACTTTTACTTTTGATACTTAGATACTAAGTACATTTACTTAATAGTTACATACTTTTTTTGTAAAGGAAGTGTGTAACATTGAGGGGGATCTATTTGCAGAAATGGAATATAACTATTTTTTTATTAGTGTATAATCACCTGAAACGAAGAATCGTTGTGTTTTAATTAGCTTAGAATGAGCCCTTCATATTAGGGCTGTGTATTGGCAAGAATCTGGCGTTATGATATGTATCACGATACAGGGGTTAGGCCTTGTGATACTGTAAGTAAGGCAATATATTGTGATTTTTAAAATCTTATTTTAGGAAAGAACACACCACCATATGTATAAAATCTTTGTTCATGCAATCAGGACAGTGAGATCTGCATTTGCATTTATCACAGTCCCTGTAACATCCAACATCATAGCACTACTTTAAGAGGACATATACACTGAGAGGGCACATCTCTTTGAAAATAAAATAAAGTATTGATTAACCTGTAAACTATTAATTACAATTTTTGGAGAATCAATACAGTATCATAAAACATAATATCGCAATATTAGATTTTTTACTTACTTACTTACATACTTCATATTTACATAGGGAGCGGGTCCTCTTCACGGAGTCCGCTATGTTGCTCCGTCATGTTTCTACAGTAGCCCAGAACGGACAAACCAACACTGGCTCTAGAGAGAGCCTTTCACGTTTTTACGTTACCTGAAGGTCACCGTAGTTCTCTGTGAAACTGCGGTAACGTGAGCTGCAGAGTGCAAAACTGTCGCCGTCTGACTTCCATTGCTCCTAAAGTAGTGTTATCATGGTAAGGATGGTCTCTGAGTGAGGCAAACGGTGTTATCATGGTTTTACACTCGACGGCTCACGTTACTGCAGTCTTGGCAAGGGAGGAGTGAGCGGAGGGATACTCAGTTGGCTGCAATCTGCAAATCCTCCAAATGCCACCAAATCCTACACACTGTTCCTTTAACATTTTCAATGCAGGACTTTAACATGTAATAGAGTATTTTTGCAATGTGGGCTTTGCTATTTTTACCGAGTGAAGGAGGTGAATACTTCCTACACTACTTGTTTGTGACCCCTTGCAAAGAAAAATAACAGAATGGTATTAACATGTGAATCATTTTTGTCCTACAGGATGTGACATTTCCCATGTCCCCATGCTCAAAGAAGTGTCTGCTGACAGAGAAGTCAGCAACCGATGCTATGTCTCGACGCATCTCCTGTATTTGCCAGACAGCAGCCATCTGCTCCCACCAGCAGTTGACAGGTATAGCCAGATCATTAAAATGTGCTTCATAAGGACATGTGTACATAACTTCGCTTAAAAGTGAAACGTTTAATAGAATTGTTTCTCCACTCAAGTAAAAGGTCATCATAATGTGTTTCTCTACACAGTGAGCTTGAATCGAGGATTTCTACTCTTAACCTTTCCCACGTTGACTTGGTGAATAAAACCTGGAAGTTCGGAGGGAACAAGCAGGGTTTCATGATCATTAATAACCTCATCAGCAACTTCCCATCCTGCTGCATCACTGACGACCAGGGCCAGCCGGTGTCCTGGGTTCTGGTGTATGATTCCTGTGCTATGGGCTTATTGTACACTCTGCCAGAGCACAGAGGGAGAGGCTACGCCAAAGTCCTGGCCAGCACCTTGGCCAAGAGGCTCCACGCTGAGGGCTACCCAGTGTTCTGCTTCATAGAGGAGGAGAACGAAGTCTCCTACAGGCTATTTAAAAACCTGGGCTTCATTGAGGATCCCTCATACAGGGCGCAATGGTGGGAATTCAACGTTTGATTTTCTAACCACTGTGATTGAATGTATAGCTGACTTATTATCAGGTAAACATAAATTGCAAGTGAATGTAATTGTGATTAAAATGTAAATTGTATAGGCTCTCCAAAGCATTGCATCAAAACCTGAACTGTTATAATGGTGGATTCATTCCTTGTTTTCTGTTGGCACCGAACAATTATCAAATGATGTACATGAACACATACAGTATCACAGTACGGTACCAATGTAATAATCAGTAACAATGGCTCCCCGAAATAAAGATATGTCATGCATATCTTGTTTTATTCATGTTTGAGGAGTGAAGCTTCTTTAATGGTGCAGTTTATCCCGCCTGCTGGTTTAAACTGCTCTTTTCCAATAAAAATAGTCTCAGCCTTCATAAATCATTGACAGGCGGTCACCAATCGCAGGCTTGTTACAAAGTGTCTCATAGCAGCTGAGCGGGTCAACTCAAAACAGAAAAATACTTGGCTACTTTCTGTCTGAAAATTAAAGCTCTTATATTTCTTAGATCTCAAATTGTTTGTGCAATTATTTAATGGCCAAAATACATTTAATTATAAAAAAGCTTAATTATTGATTATGCAGGCCTAATGCTGTGACAGGAGATACATCCCCTATTAATTATCAAAATAGGGCTTTTTTAGGGCTGTAAATCGATTAAAATATTTAATTGCAATTAAGCGCATGATTGTTCATGATTATTCGCACATTTTTTATCTGTTCAAAATGTACCTTAAAGTCTGATTTGTCAAGAATTTAATACTCTTATCAACATGGGAGTGGGCAAATATGCTGCTTTATGCAAATGTATTTATATATTTATTATTGGAAATCAATTAACAACACAAACCTCACAGGTACTGCATTTAGCATAAAAAATATGCTCAAATCATGACATGCAAACACAAGCCAGTGTGCTGACTGGACTATAACTTGCCCCAAACTGCATGTGATTATTATAAAGTGGGCATGTCAGTAAAGGGGAGACTCGTGGGTACCCATAGAACCCATTTTCATTCACATACTTTGAGGTAAGAGGTCAAGGGACCCCTTTGAAAATGGCCATGACAGCTTTTCCTCGCCAAAATTTAGCACAAGCCTGGAGTGTTATTTAACCTCGTTCATGACAAGCTGTATGTTGGTTGGTACCAATGGATTCTTTAGGTTTTCTAGTTTCATATGATATCAGTATCTTCACTCTGGCTTTAAAACTGAGCTACAATGCTACAATGTCCGAAAAATCAATTGCGTTATTGCTTTGCGTGCGAAATTAGTGCCATTAAAATGTATTTGCGTTAACGCGTTATTATCGCGTTAACTTTGACAGGCCTTATTATTTTGTCTTCTCCTTGCTACTTTTGAATGCAGCCTATATTATTTTGTTACAGATGCCAGCTCATATGTGCTCTGTTTACATGTGATTACGTGGGATTTTGTAAAAAAAAAAAAAAAAAAAAGATTGATCCCCAGAAGGGGACATTCACATTAAAAGAATCAAAAAAGAGAAATACATTTAATAAAAAAAAATATATATCTGTGGTAATTCCGCTATTACTTCTGAAATTGAAGTTTTTCCTTCCTAAATTACCTTTCACTGCATTCATACTCTTATTGGCTAATGTCAGATGACGGATAGGAATAGCATGAAAACACACATAACACACTGTTCTGCACTCTTTCCAAAAATAATACAATATTTAACTGTGGTCAGGACAGAAAAAGCTCAACACCTAAATACATATACCACAAGGACACATTCAGTTTAGTTCACATGCTACTTTAATTTGCATTTAGTTTGAAAACAGCATGTGCTTTTTAGTAGCATAATCAACAGTTCAGTCCACTTGCTCAGTTTAGTGACTACAAAGTTGCTCCTCTAAAAGTAATATACCTCTACATTGCCATACTGTATAGGTTACTTGGAAACACTGTGATTTTCAAAGGTTATTCAATCTAGGATAAAGTGAAATAGCATAGGCAGAAAATGGAAATGTTAATACTTTTGTGTTTCATCTACAGGAAAATACATGTTGGTCTGTATGAAGGTTATTCTGCAAACGATGCCAATACTGAAGATTTCCCGCGTAGTTCTCTTACTCGCATCTCTCGTGCGTCACCTTGATTTCCTTCAACCATACGCGGCTCCACACTGTAAACACGCACTCGTAAGGCTGAGGAAGAAAAGGTTACACACATTATATATATATATATATTAAACAAAACAGCATAGAATATGAGATTATCATAGTCAATTATAAACATTTGTTGATTATTGCAAGAGCAGATTTCATCAAAAATGTTCCTCTTTCAATGAACTATAATCATCAATAGGCTAATGTTGAATTCATCTGGTTAAAAATGACCAGCCAGCTCCCTCGCTTCATGCTACTCTGTCTAATTCCAACTTCTGTGTGTGGCAACAGCAACAAACAAAGCTCGATGGTTAAAAAAGGGGAAGTTTCACAATCTATTTTCGGTCTACTGTTGAAGAGAAGTACATGTCTCCTGTATGACATTTAAACAGTGTGTGTCTAATAACTCCCAATGGAAAAACAAAGTGGGGATTTTTTTTTCTTCCAGAAGCTGAGGTTGTAGCCTCTAAATAAAGTCATTACCTGAGCCTTTTTTGGGTCTGTGTGGATGGCACACTCGTCATTTGCACGGTCCTTTCTGCAGGTGGACTTCGCCAGCCTCAAAGTTATGCGGTACTTCATGCCAGCAACCACCTGAGAGGAGAAGTGGGTAAACCTTAAAGATAAAGCTCTGTAGCAATAACATATCATTCAGGACAATACAAAATCAAGGCAAAACTGGCAGCCATTACACTCCAGCCAAGTTTAAATGAACACATACCCCAAATAATAACACTTGTCATTATCAGTTTATCGTTATGTCCGTCAAATACTAATGAAGTTCACACCAACACACACATTGTCTGGTGCAGCTCTTTGAAGTTTCAAGAAGGACATACAACTACTGATAAATGATTATAAATTACCTGCAGCAAAAAAAAAAAATATTTTTCATATATATCTATATATACATATATTAGGGCTGTCCCGAATACCATTTTGTGGGCTTCAAAGCTTTGGTGAGAAATATTCAAAGGTATTCTCTAAGCTTCGGGGGGGCAACGTGGCGCGGCAAGCTGACACGTTCTTCTGTCTGTCTGTCTGTCTGTCTCCATCTCCCCCGTTTCAGTGCCCTGGACAGAGCCAAACAGCGATATCCGTCTCAGAATAACTAATAATAATTAATGTTGAATAAGAATAATGAATGATGTTGTGTGATTATTCCTTATTTCGTGGGCTATTTGGGGATTTATACATTATTATTACATACTTGTATGTAAAAAATGTAATAAAAATATTTGAAAAAACAAAGCATTCGAATAGTGATTTGGAGGTCGAATATCATGGGTCAACAGTCGAAGCATTCAGGTCAGCCCTAACATTATATATATATATATATAGATAGATAGATAGATAGATAGATAGTAACTTACAGATAGTAAGTACAAAAATATACCAGATATAAAAATACAAGGAGATGAAGAAAACTGTTAAAACTGAATATAGTGCAGAAGAGACTGTTAAAAATGAGTATAGTGCAGGGTAACTCCAGTAGCTTAGTCTATGAAAGTGCACTGTGTGCATTATTATCTGTCCTGCAGACCGTCCTTCTTTGTC
This sequence comes from Sebastes umbrosus, assembly GCF_015220745.1. Taxonomy (NCBI): domain Eukaryota; kingdom Metazoa; phylum Chordata; class Actinopteri; order Perciformes; family Sebastidae; genus Sebastes; species Sebastes umbrosus. Next base: position 15,842,512 of record NC_051278.1, on the reverse strand, counting down.
TCTCCCCCCAGAGAGGTGTTGTACACACATATATAAAAACATTTATTTTATAAAGATTTATTTTTATTAGCGGAAGGCTTATTTTACAATTCAATTCCAACGTGTATCAACATTTCTTTTTGTTTTTAAAACAAATATTGAAACCAGAGAAATAAAATAACATAAGAAATTCATAATTATAGAAACAAATGTGGTAATGATATATTATTGATAATGAACCTAACCTGGTATCAATATACTTTACTTAATAATAATAATAATAATAATAATAAGTAAATGAAAATATGAAAATATAAGATATGTGGTATTGATAGATTATTGATAATGAACCTAACCTTGTATCAATACACTTTACTTAATAATAATAATAATGAGTAAATTAAAATATAAAAATATAAGATACATTCAAAGTAATGAATTGAAATATTAAAGAAAAATGAATTAATTTATGTATTTTTAATAACAAAAGAAATTCATAATTATAGAAAAAAATGTGGTAATTATATATTATTGATAATGAACCTAACCTTGTATCAATATACTTTACTTAATAATGATAATAATAATAGTAATAATAATAATAATAATAACATTGAGTAAATGAAAATATAAAAATATAAGATACATTCAAAGTAATGTTTGAAATATTAAAGAAAAATGGTGATGTCTTTTTTAAAAGCCTGGGCTGACCTGCAGCAGACATGTTAACAATATTGAAACCAGAGAAATAAAATAACATAAGAAATTCATAATTATAGAAAAAAAATTGGTAATGACAAATAATTGATAATGAACCTAACCTTGTATCAATATACTTTACTTAATAATAATAATAATAATAATAATAATAATAATAATAATAATGACTAAATAAAAATATAAAAATATATTATTAATAATATTATATATTATAATATAATAAATAATATCATATATTATTGTTAATAATAATAATAATAATAATAATAATAAAAATAATAATAATGACTAAATAAAAATATAAAAATATATTATTATTAATATTATATATTATAATATAATAAATAATATCATATACTATTGTTAATAATAATAATAATAATAATAATAATAATAATAATAATAATGAGTAAACGAAAATATAAAAATATAAGATACATTCAAAGTAATTAATTGAAATATTAAAGAAAAATGAATTAATGTATGTATTTGTTAAAAGCCTGGGCTGACCTGCAGCAGACATGTTAACAAACATCCCAGACAGGACAGGAAAGGCTCTGATTGGATTATGGTGTTTTGTAATCAAAGGTTGCAGACATGTTTCACTGCCAAAATTTAAATTACCACCCAGATCCAACTAAGCACACAGTGTGTATAAATACATGGATAAACCACTGCAGTAGGCCGCAGGCTAACAGGCTAACAGGCTAACAGGCTAACAGGCTGACAGGCTAACAGGCTGACAGGCTAACAGGCTGACAGGCTAACAGGCTAACAGGCTGACTGAAGGCCTACACAAGATAAGATAAGATGAGCCTGTATTAATGTAGTTAGACTGGTCTGCAGACATTAACAAGTCCAGTTAAAGGTTTGCTGACCTGTCTCTCGGCGCTGACCACCTCCTCCACCTGACGCAGGTACATGTCGTTGGTGCCTTTGTTGTGGTGGACGACGGACACATTGATGGCGTTTTGGACCCCTTCGTCATTCACATCAACGTTTTGAAATCCTCCGACCATACCTGTCGAGGCGACGGCAAGAACCGCCGCAAAAACCAGGAGGACAATCTTCCACATCATGTTTCTCTGTAAGAATAATACAACAACAACAAAAATAACTGTTTCCTCCCTGTTATATGAACAACTGCGTCACTCACTGCTGTTGTTTGAGTGGCTTATCTCACCAGCCAATCAAACAACAGCATCTGATTCGAGTTCTCTCTCAGCAGCCAATCAGACAACAGCATCTGATTCGAGTTCTCTCTCTCAGCAGCCAATCAGACAACAGCATCTGATTCTGTTCTCTCTCAGCCAATCAAACATCAGCATCTGATTCTGTTCTCTCTCAGCCAATCAAACATCAGCATCTGATTCTGGGTTTCTCTCTCACCAGCCAGCTGCACAGTGTGTGTTTGTTTAATGCACCGCTGAACCCTGTAGTGTGTCCATTTGTACATATTCTAACATTATCTGAAGGGAAAAAAAGGAGACAAACAAGGTATGTTGAAATGCATGGTTGGTTGGATTTTGACGTGCTTGTACACGACTTTCCAGGCGCGGTTGCATACAAATTAACCATTTTCAACTTTGTCCCAGTACACACCTGTAGGAAGCACCTTTGGAGTTGCACAATGCAAAGACTGCAGATTTTAAAGTAAGTTTGATCGAGATAGAAGTATCTAGAGGTCAATTTTTGATAAGATTTAGGGGAACCAAATTTTGGAGTAGCTTATTGTTTATTTATTGTTTATTTGTTTTGCACAATTTAAGACTATACAACATAACAAAAAAATAAATGAATAATATAAAGTGCAGGAAGAGGCAAAAAAAAAAACACTGGGCTTATCTGAAGCCTCCACCTAGAGACAAGATTAATATAAAGAAATAATATGACTATATAATAGTGATAACAAACAATAAGGACAAGATATATATAATAACCATTTGTAGATACAGGTCTATAAAAAACACACCTGTAGGCTCACCTTTGGAATTGCACAATGCAAAGACTGCAGGTTTTGAATTAAGTTTGATCGAGATTAGAAGTATCTAGATGTCAATTCAATTCAATTCAATTCAATTTGCTTTATTGATCATGACTGTCAGGTGAACAATATTGCCAAAGGGTCAATTCAATAATAAATAAAAATAAAAAAGAACAAAATAAAAACAAAAACATATATATACATACTGTATATACAATTCATTAAGCAATTACAATATATAGATATTTAAAAAGAACATGCATGTAAATGGAAGAAAACAATAAAGAAGTAATTAATGTATATAGATGTCTCTAGATCTTCATCCTTCTAAATCCCTCTAGTAGAGGTCAATTTTCGATAAGATTTAGGGTAACCAAATTATGGAGTAGCTTTTCACATCCATCAATAAACTTTTCATTTGTCAAATGCTTCAAAAAGTCACTTAAAGGGTCATTTAATTGCTGTTTTGTAATTGCTTTTCCCCATGTTGTCCATGTATCTGTTTTCTGTAACTAACACACACACACACACACACACACACTTGTCCTTTATTTAACCAGCTTAGTCCCGTTGAGATCAAAGATCTCTTTTACAAGGGAGACCTGGCCAAGACAGCAGCAAGACAGTTATAGTGAAAGTAACAGACAACACATAAATTAACAACATTAAAACTTGCTCATACAAAACACTTGCACACAGACAACCTGGACTGCAGCGATTTCACCAGAGCCTTAAACTCATTCAAAGTAACTAAGTTTTGAAGTTGAAGATCAGATTTTCATTTTTTTTGCCTCTTCCTGCACTGTATATTATTCATTTATTTATTTTTTTGTTATGTTGTATAGTCTTAAATTGTGTAAAATAAATAAAGTATTTGTAATGATATCAGAGCTGTAATGATGTTTTTCTCCTCATATTTTCACACACACAGGGGAACTTTCTGTGGCTTGGATGTTGTCCAGCAGCAGCTCCTAATAGGCTCAGCTGTGGCAGCAGGTGGCTTACTGGCATACATAGTGCACAGAAGAAGACAAGTCAAAAGTATTCCTCTTGGTGATGGATGGTGGGGAGCAGGAAAGAAGACCCTGTCAGAGGATGATAGAATCTACCCCTTTAAAGTGAAAACCTCAGATGAAGAGATTAAGGTCGTTTTGAGCTATTAATTACATGTTTAATTACCAATTACCAAATTAAAAGTACCTATAATAACATGTTTATGTGAAGTTATCAATTCTTATTCAACAGGACCTTCAAATGCGCATTGACAAAACCCGCTACTCTGATCCTCTAGAAGATAGCTGCTTCCAGTATGGCTTCAATTCAACATATCTCAAGAAAGTGGTTTCCTATTGGAGACACGAGTTTGACTGGAAAAAGCAGGTGGCAGTGCTTAACAAGTATCCACACTTCAAAACTAAAATAGAAGGTACACACAACCCCGAGCTGAACTGGTTTGCTTTAATAATTGGGATATTTGGCCAAGAATCAGTCCACATAGGCCCACTGTTTTCTTTTCTTTGCTTCAATGCAGGATTGGATGTGCACTTCATCCACGTGCGACCACCACACCGTGAGAACCAGACGGTCCTGCCTCTTATGCTCGTTCACGGCTGGCCCGGCTCCTTCTACGAGTTCTACAAGATTCTGCCACTGCTCACAGAGAACCAGGACGGACTCGTGTTTGAGGTCATATGCCCGTCTATCCCTGGCTACGCTTTCTCAGAGGCCTCTCACAAACAAGGTTGATGAGTCTAAATAAATGTGATGTGTGTATTTCAGCTTGAGCGGCAGGATGTTTACAGCTTCCTGTATGTTTTCAGGGTTTGACAGTCTCGCTGCTGCCCGAGTTTTCCTGAAACTGATGGAGCGTTTAGGGTTCTCCCAGTTCTATCTGCAGGGAGGAGACTGGGGCTCTCTCATCACCACCAACATGGCCCAGATGAAGCCTCAGTAAGACAGCAAAACAAGCTGCCACAACTTATCGCTGCGCTGCACATTCCACCACCCACTTGTTTTTATAAAAAGGGAACATTGTGACATCCTTACTTAAATTGTGAAACAGTGCTTGCACTGTGTAAAGTTCACAACTGACCAAAACTACTGACATTACAAATTCCTGCAGTCTGGAGCAAATAGAGGACACTATGCCAAAAGAAAAACATGATCAAAAACTTGCATTTATAGCTATAAATTGCCGCTTTATACACATGTATTACACACATGTTGTAAGACCTATATATTTTTTTTGTCATCCTTTCCAGGTGCGTGAAAGGCCTTCACTTAAACATGTTTATGTCAAGAAAGGGGTTCAAAGTGATGCTTTCCATCATGATTGGTCAATATCTGCCCTTCCTGGTGGGCTTCAGTCGGGAGGATGTTCGCCGGCTGTTCCCTTTCATGGAGAAGAATGTCTGGGACATCCTGAGGGAGTCAGGCTACTTCCACATCCAAGCCACTAAACCAGACACTGCAGGTGAGGACAACCAAGAAACAGACAGGTCAAAGACGAACCACCTGAAACAAGCAAAATGATCCTGGTATTTTGTGGTCTCACTCCCAGCTAATATATCTTAAAGGTCCCATATTATGGTCACTTTCAGGTTCATACTTGTATTTTATGTTTCTATTAGAACATGTTTACATGCTGTAATGTTAAAAAAAAACTTCAGTTTCCTCAGTCTGCCCGAAAACGCCTTTGTGCCTCCGTCTGAAACACTCTTTTTAGCACATTTCAACAGAATTGTGTTACTAGGCAACAGCTTGGGTCCATGTTTACTTCCTGTCAGCTGATGTCATTCACATATTCTTCGTCCAAAATCGCACTCTATGCACTACATACTCAATATGTGTACTATCGTTCAACATACGTTTGTGTGAATAAACAGCAGTATGTATCTTTTAGGACGCACTGAGCAGTAATGTATATCGTCCCTTCAGGAGAGCCTCCTTGCCGGTTGGAGACGTGTAACCATGGTAACCCATGCCAACCTCATGTGACCAAAACGAGGATTTGTGAGAATCAAAGTCTGAACTAATTTAAAAATATATATTACGCCTAGCAAAGTGATTACTTTCAGTTAAATTGAAGCGTTATTGATGTTGTAGAGCTGTCCGTCAACATCCTTTATGAACGTTGTTGTCATTGCCACATTGCATTGTGGGATATTTATGCCGCCGTAGTGTCCAGCATTGCATACTGTAATATTTCACTGGAAATAGTATGAAATTCGCGTACTATTGGTTCCATACTATGGTTTCGGACATACTAAAATATCTCACATACTGTCTTAGCGTACTAAATAGCATGCTAGTATGGAATTTCGGACGCAACCATACACTGCAACCAGAAATAAACTCGGACACATTTAGAATGTTCACGTTTAAAACTGTGTAATGGTCTATATATTGTAGAGCGGGTCGCCCACCAATTGTAAAGTCGGCGGTACGATCCCTGGCTTCTCCAGTCCACATGTCCAAGTGTTCTTGAGCAAGACACTTAACCCCAAATGTGAAGTGTGAATGAGTATTTAGATTAGATCCTGATGGGCAGGTTGGCACCTTGCATGGCAGCCTCTGCCATCAGTGTATGAATGTGTGTACTTCACCACTTTGAGTGGTCGGAAAACTAGAAAGATGCTATATAGATGCAAGTCCATTTATATTTGTGACATCACAAATGGACAGAAATCCTGACGGCTTGTTTCAAACGCACAGTTACTGAATACGGGCTGTGTGTATTTCTCCATGGACTGAGCGTTTTGATACTTTCACAGTATTTATACAGGACTTAAACCTGCTTTATGATTAAAAAAAAGACTTGAAAATCTCACTTTTTACAATATGGGACCTTTATATTGTGTGTACAGGCTGTGGAGTGAATGACTCCCCTGTAGGCTTGGCGGCCTACATTCTGGAGAAGTTCTCCACCTGGACTGATCTGAGGAACAGAGATCTGCCGGATGGTGGGCTGGAGAGGTACAAGAGGGAATTCAATTTTGCCTTTTTTTTTTTATTTATAGCATAGAAATAATTGCCGGCTATAATTAATTATAAATGTCTGCGTCTTTACAGGAAATTCAGCCTGGATGAACTCTTGACAAATGTCATGATCTACTGGACCACGGGCTCAATCGCCTCCTCCATGCGCTTCTACAAAGAGAACTTCAAGAGTAATCCTGAGAAAAGAGTGGATGCAAAGTATGTGCTTATACTGTCAAAACTATGACTGCTGTTTTATAAAAGTGACAACCTTATTATCCTATTTTGTGTTATAATTCTGATTAACTTTCCTCTTTTGTTTTAGGACGGGGATATTTGTGCCCACTGGACTCGCCGCCTTCCCTGCGGAGCTGATGCACTGCCCTGAATCGTGGGCACAAATTAGGTACCGAAACATCTACTCCTACACTTTCATGCCTCGAGGTGGCCACTTTGCTGCCTTTGAGGAGCCTCGGCTGCTAGCCAACGACTTTGTCCAGTTTGTCAAAAAAGTGGAGGGGTTCTGAACCCGTCGATGCACTCTCAGACCAACGTAATTATGGTACATCTGTTCTTTATTATTGCTGTTGTCTTTGATTTAGATTGACCACACTACAATGCATTACTACAATGATTACCTCCAAAACTGCAGCACTGTCAAAATCTTTTTCAGGTTTTTAATAAATGTAAACATATACACAGATACTGGCACTCAAATGTATCCAAAGATTGTATTCAAGAAAGCAATATAATGCACTAAACCTTTCAAGTTATGCTCATTAAAAATATATTGCACCAATATTATGTGTGTTTTTCTGGTTAACATTCTTAAAAATGAGTGTTATTTTATGCAAAACATGTAAAACATTCTTCATAAATATAAACAATAATACACAAGTTCCCAAACAGATTTTATGATAACAAAGCCTCTCCAGAACACATTCTCTCAGTATTTCAGAAGAAAAAAAGAAAAATACACCATACTGCTTGTGTCAATATTGTTTAAGTGATGTACTTTTAATCACAAGTAGAAAAATTTAACTCATAATTTATTAAAATATGAACAGCTCAATTCAAAATTGAAGTTAAAAATTAATTTGAACCACCATTAAAATGGAATTGTAGTATACAGGCACCAGAAAGAGAGCTCCAATCTCAGACTATGTGCTCTCCAACTTTTTGGGTTAGTTGCCTAAGCCCTTGATAGTCATGGGCGCCTGGAACCACACATAATCCTGCCAGTCTGACTCCTGTGCCCTTGGTTCCTTACAGGCGCTGGGATCAGCAGACAGAGCAATAATTTGGTTCTTTACACGGGTTGGCACTTTAAATTGTAGTTTAGGGCGAAACCAACTGACACCGCAATTCCTGTGAGCCAGTGCCAAGACTGTTGTGGGCATTAAACGAACAGGTCTGCTGTCAGACAAGAGGTCAGCCACAAAAAGAGTGCGGAAGAGTTGCCTCAAGCATGAGGACACCCGCAGACATTGATCTCCACTGGCCAATACCAGAGCCTCCATGTTGATCTCGTACAGCTCTTTGGGGAGGTTGAGAGAGCCGCCCATTAGCAGCAGCACACGGGGCACCCTGCTAAGGGAAAAAAGCACCTCCAGCTGCTGCAGCACCTCCTCTAGCTCCTGAAGCGTCTGTTGACACTTGCGCCGGTCCATGTCTGCAGCCTTTACCGGCCTCCGACTTACTGTGTCTTTATCCTGAAAAGCAAAAACATTCAGCAACACACTTTTAGTTCATCTCAAATCCACAACATTTCTTCATTTATGGGCGGATTATGCGCACTATTCACCTGCATTGAGGCTTGCTGTTTCTTCTGGGAGTACACCAGCTGGTCATACGTCATGGGGAGTTGCTGTCTCTGATAGAGAACGCACTTGAGGATCTCGCTGACGAAGCGGCAGCAGCCATCCTGAGTTACGGTGCCAGGGAAAACCACGTTCACACGGCCTTCGTCCTGCGCTCTTCTCTTTACCTCGGAATCACTGTCCTCTGTGTTACGAAGTTGTTTACTTGCAGACACAATGGAATCTTGCAAACTTGTCTGACCAGAAGTATCCTCTTCTTGGGGGTTGTCTGTCAAAATAAGGACCAGAATAATGTCATTAGGGTGAACAATGGACTGGTGATGTTCAATTTTAGCTAGTTAAATGTTAATGAAATCTAGCAAGGCCAGTGTTGTAATAAAGCCATTGTCCCCATTTCCCCCTAAACTTAACATAGAGCTTAGAACATAGAGAATTACTCATACTGTACTTAGGCATAAGTAGCAAATACTCTGTTATCAGTAAAAGTCCTACTTTCAAAGTTTTGTTTAAGTATACATTTATACACTATTATATCAGGTTATCATCATATATATTATATTACTGGATTATTATGTGGCATGCCTTTACGTGTAAACAGCATTTTAATGCAGCTGGTCAGGATGGAGCTAATTTATCTACTTTATATACTGCTGGATAATTTACTCATATTTTCTTTGTTGTGTAATGTTTGTAAGCAAAAATAAGCAAAATATGTGTCTGTAAAGTAAGAATGAGTAGAATAGTAAAATCATGTCCATGACAAATGTTTGGATTTGTCCAAACCCCAAAAATATTCAGTTTACAATGATAAAGAGAAGCTGCAGATCATCACGATTATATTAAGACACTGAGGTCAGATAATGATTGGAGCTTTTGCAACCATTAATCGTTTATCAAAGTTGTTGCTGATTAATTGTTGATGAATAATCAATTAATTTAATAATTGTTTCAGCTGTAAACTATTGCTGTTAAATAAATGCAGTGGAGTAAAACCTTTAATAATATATTAGAAATATTCAAAGTGCCTCAAAACTGTATCTCAGTACAGTACTAACGTAAATGTGTTAGTAACTGCTAAATAACCTCAGACCATTATGTCTGTCATATGCAGTATTTAGATGAATACAGTGTTAACTGGAAACATACATGTATAATGTCATTAAGAGAACAGGATTGTTTTAATAATGACCTCAGGGATTTGTTGAGTTATCCACTATCAAAATGATAATAATGTGTTTTTACAGATCAGATGTTAAAGACATGATGCTATACACACCCAGGGTTATCATGTGACCTACCTGGAGTGCTGGCTGTGGAGGGCACAGCGGTGTTTTCCTTGTCTACAGCGTTGTCCACACTTTGCTGTTTTGAATTTAATCGATGTTCAGGTGAAGCATCTTTCAGTTCCGTTGCATTATTCGTCTTTAAACACGTGTCTACGTCCAGTTGTTGTTCGGCTACTTCCGCATATGAATGTAAGTCGCCGGGAACACTTTGTAACGTTAAGACTTCACTTGTCTTATTCGCTTCCTCCAGCGGGCCAACAACATCTTCATCTGACGACAACGTCAGACAGCTCGTTACCTCGCTGTCTCCGCTGTTAATAATGGACTTGTGTCCCCCCGTGTCTTCTGAGTTTGATGTTAGTTTAACTATAGTCGAGTCTTCTGCCATCGTTTTGAATGTCCCCGCCGGGTCTCTTCTCCGCACTGCATCATGGGAAATGTATATTACTGATGTGTTGGTCGCGAACGAGTCGGTTCAAAGAGCCGGCTCTTTTAAGTGAACGATAATGGTACGTGTCCACAGGCTCCGTGCTTTCCACGCTCCCCATTCATTGTCTATGTAAGCAGCCGCGCAATGCATTCTGGTAGCGTGGCGTCGCCATTCGAGAAACGGAGTGTCACAACGCCCGTTCCTCATTTGCATAAAGTTGAGGGCTAGTCTACTTCATGCAAATCAAGGGGCGTTCGACGCGACTCGCTGCCTCTCAAAACTCCTGAGAATCTTTTAAAATAAATGTTGTCGATCCAAAATAAATACAGACTCATCAACTGCATGGCTTATTTCTCGCCTCAAATTTTTTCAGAAACACATTTCGGTGAACTATTTTTGTGAAATAAGAGAAGAAAGTTTCCAAACGAGCCTCCATACTGTTTCCGGTTTGAAAGCTGGGAGCAGCAGCCAATGGAGGGAAAGCCTTTGTCCAATCAGGTGGGGACAGCCTTGTGTCTAGGACAGTCGACCAAGCGTCCAATGTTGGGAAGCGTCGCGTCCCCTCGCGATAAAAAACGCCCCTGTTGACACGTCCCTTGAGAGCCGTTTTTTTTTTTCATTTTTCTTTAATTAATTCAAGGCAGAGTGATAGGTTCATCTTCTCCGCGCCACGGGCACTCCATGTATTGACTGTGACTGAATGTTGTGTTAATGACGTCCGTGCGACTAATCAGGTAATGACGGACAAGGATCATACCATCAAGCAGGGAGGGGTGGAGGTGTGCAGCGCACTGACGGTCTACAGGTACAGAGCAGGAGGGAGAGGAGGAGAGAATAGCAGAAAAGATGAGTGACAGTCGGAAACGAAGCAGCATGTAAAATTATGATATTCTGGAAATTATAAGGTTTCGTATAATTATAATGAGTAATTTAAGTGATATATGTGCACACATGCTAATCATAGGTCAAAAAAGCGCTAAATTTGGCTGAATTATAAAAGGCAGAAGTGGTAAAAATGAAGAGCCGTTTGGGAGCCGAAAGAGCCGGCTCTTCTTGGGTGAGCTGAGCCAAATGATCTGGCTCACTAAAAAGAGCCGAAATTCCCATCACTAATGTATATCGATCGATAGCAATGCTGCGTTCACGTTCACATGGAAAGTTCCGAAATACAAGCCTCCTTTTTGTTTTCTTTTGTTTTCGTCAGGCTATTACGTGCTAATAAATACATACTTTTATTATTGCGGGTGTGAGTGTTGGGTTTGTATGTGATTCGTGTTTTTTTTTACAACTTACTGAATTTTGGTAGTCACTCACTACATTTTTTTTAGAATTAAGCGCTTTAATAGTGTCATTTTGTAACAGCTCAACAGACCTAACATTAAAGGTATGTGTCGCAAATGTAACGTAGAACAGAAGCTTACGTGCAGCTTTTCTAATAATTTAATTCATCGTTTGACGGCAAAAAATCAGGATATGACACCACACAACAGCATTTTTTTGGTGCTGTGTTGAGTACACAAACGCATCATATTGAGGTCCCGGAAGTGAACATCTCATTCTTATTCTGAATCGATTATTAGCCGTAATATCATCATAACCATCAAAGGTAGACTTTACCACACGCTACGAGGTTGTGAAACGATGGTATATGTTCCTGTTAGAAGCCAAGTCCGTATGATATCAACCTTGTTTTAAGAAAAAAAAAATTTATTCGTGATGTCATGGAGAAGGACTACACTACCCACAATCCTACGCGTAACAGCGACGTCACTGCTTGGTGGAGCTCGCTGTTACCATGGAAATGTATTAGGGCCACATTGAGGAAGAAAAAATAAATCTGAGATTTCGAGAATAAAGTCATAATATTATGAGAATAAAGTCATAATGTTATGAGAATAAAGTCATAATGTTATGAGAATAAAGTCATAATGTTATGAGAATAAAGTCATAATGTTATGAGAATAAAGTCATAATGTTATGAGAATAAAGTCATAATGTTATGAGAATAAAGTCATAATGTTATGAGAATAAAGTCATATGTTTACTAGAAAAAAATCATAATATTACGAGAATAAAGTAATATGAGAAAAAAAAGTCATAATATTACGATAAAAAAGTTGTAATATAATGAGAATAAAGTCATAATATTATGAGAATAAAGTCATAATATTACAAGAATAAAGTCATAATATTACGAGAAAAACAGTCATAATATTACGAGAAAAAAAGTCGGAATATTATGAGAATAAAGTCATAATATTACGAGAAAAAAGTAATATGAGAAAAAAAAGTCATAATATTACGATAAAAAAGTTGTAATATAATGAGAATAAAGTTGTAATATTATGAGAATAAAGTCATAATATTACAAGAATAAAGTCATAATATTACGAGAAAAACAGTCATAATATTATGAGAATAAAGTCATAATATTACAAGAATAAAGTCATAATATTATGAGAATAAAGTCATAATATTACAAGAATAAAGTCATAATATTACGAGAAAAACAGTCATAATATTATGAGAATAAAGTCATAATATTACAAGAATAAAGTCATAATATTATGAGAATAAAGTCATAATATTACAAGAATAAAGTCATAATATTACGAGAAAAACAGTCATAATATTATGAGAATAAAGTCATAATATTACAAGAATAAAGTCATAATATTATGAGAATAAAGTCATAATATTACAAGAATAAAGTCATAATATTACGAGAAAAACAGTCATAATATTATGAGAATAAAGTCATAATATTACAAGAAAAACAGTCATAATATTATGAGAATAAAGTCATAATATTACAAGAATAAAGTCATAATATTACAAGAATAAAGTCATAATATTACGAGAAAAACAGTCATAATATTATGAGAATAAAGTCATAATATTACAAGAATAAAGTCATAATATTACGAGAAAAACAGTCATAATATTATGAGAATAAAGTCATAATATTACAAGAAAAACAGTCATAATATTATGAGAATAAAGTCATAATATTACAAGAATAAAGTCATAACTTTACGAGAAAAAAATAAAGTAGCATGTAAAATTACTACTTTGTAATATTATGACATTATTCTCAAAATCTCAAATTTATTTATTTTTCCTCAATGTTGCCCTAATACTACCGTAGACCTACAACAGTGATAAATAAAAATGAAAATGTAAACAAAAAACAATTATTAATTTCCATGTTTATAAATCCACAGGGAGACACTGGAGAGGAGCTGAAGAGCCACAGGTTGCTGACTCCTGCCCTAGTGGCTACTTAGTGTAGTGCATGGAGAAGGTGAGCACAGGCCTCAGGTGTGATAATTAGGTGCGATAACGCTGCATTGATGTTTCACGCAGGAAGGCAGACTTCTCTTTCAAAGCAGCAGAAAACGGGCTGACTTGATTTGACTTTGATTAATAATGGATTCACTGCGAGTAGCGGTCCGAGCCCGTCCGTTGAACAAAAGGTAAGTCAAACGACTGCTTTTATTTCCCCTTTAGAATGAACTCTTGATGCCACTCACGTCCACTTTTCTTCCACAGAGAAAGGCATTTTTCATCGAAAGTGATAATTCGCATGAGGGGGAACTCTACATCTATTCAAAAGGTACTTTATCACAGAATAAAAACTACACTTATACAGCAGTTAATCGCGTTTTTATTAAGAGTTGGGCTGCACGTTTGACATTGTAGGGTTCACCTGTTCGAGGGGACGAGCTGAAGGACGGAAGGAAGACCTTTTCTTATGACTTTGCATATGATTCAACTGACAGATTAAGTCCCACATTTATATCCCAAGAGAAGGTATCTGTATTTTTCTGTTTCAACATTTTGTAAATTCTTTTTGCAGGACAATGACCTGATGCTTTAACTAACCTTTTCTCTACTGCTTCAGATTTTCCATGACTTGGGGTCTGATGTCCTGAAAGCTGCATTTGAGGGTTTCAACGCCTGTGTGTTTGCCTATGGCCAAACCGGCTCAGGAAAATCCTACACCATGATGGGTCACATAGTAAGGCCTTCTCTCAGCTTTCTCAGCACTCTTCACCCCTCGGCACAACATAAATTGCCTGGGTCAGTCCTTCATGCTGGTAGCCATCAGGCTCCACAACCAAGGCTGACCCCCATATGAGGACTATGAGGACTTTAAGAACTTTAAACATGCACTATCTGCCTTTTTTAAACATGCACTATCTGCAACCATCTTGGACTCAAACCACTGGCGCACTTACTTTACACTATACATCCTATAAACCACTTTATAGACTGCACATATGTACATATTACATTTATTTGTTGTACGTACATTTATTTATTGACAGACTGTACACACTATGTTCACCCATTCACTCTGTATCTTTTATATCTCTATTATTGTTTTTATAATTTTTGTATACCTTTACCTCTCCTGTGTTTCACTCTGTTTGCTGATGTTGCTGCTTTGACACCTGAATTTCCCTCCGGGGATTAATAAAGGTTCATCTTATCTTAAAGTGCCATTTTTAATTTATCTTGAGAGCTATCTTATAAACATTCGTAGGGCCACCTTGCATCCCAAAGGTGCCCTGTAAATAGGCCCTCAATCTTCAGGGACACCCAGGATGTCACAACACTGTTGAGCTTACATTGATTGCAGAATACCCCAGCAGTGCCAACCCAGTGTGCACATAGCACCACATTAGAAACTGAATGATGCAGCCTCATCAGACGTCTCCCCCATTTATCTCCATGTTGCTCCCCCACTAATCAGAAAATGTGATGAGGGCAGCAACCCACAGCTTTCCTCTCCTCACCTTACACCGCAGTGGAAAATTTCACATTACCAGCGAGCTTTCTGCTTGTCTACCAGGAGACTTGTAGCAAGGTCATCAGCAAAGCTGCTGTCAACATCCTAGATAATTATATATGGCTCTTAATGCTTACTATCTGTTACTTCGTAATTAAAACAAGAGGGGCATGCAGCTCAGAGTGGAATTGCTTTCATGCTTCAGTAATTCCATATCAGATGAGCTGCTGTTTGTGTTGTTCAGCAGTCTTTTGCATGTGCTGAGTTGTGGTCACGGCATCGCATAGACGCCCAAAACACAATAGGAGCAAAATTAAATTGTCATTTAAAAGTAACACTATCATTTTGTAGTGAGAGCTCTAAATGTGACATTTTCTCCCTTTCAATATGCCAGGAAGATAAAGGTTTAATTCCACGGATCTGTGAAGGCTTGTTCTCCGAGATATCTCGTAGAGGGAAGAGCGACGCCGTGTCATTCCGTACAGAGGTCAGGTAAGGGACCATCATATATAATGCTTCTTCTTATCTTCTTCTGCACATCAATCATTAAAGTTGGCAAGGAAAACTGATTCATGGCAAAGTTTTCTAGTAACCGCACTGAATTCAAAGCTATTGTTGCTCATGTTGGGGCGACGCTCTTTGAGTTATTTTATAATCTAATACAAAATATTAAAATGAAATATTAAAACAGACATTTTAAATGTAAGGATTAAGTGACTACAACTGCAAGCCTATTTCAGCGACAATACAGCCATTTTACTCATCATAATGTAGTAAAGTGTTTTTAAAAAAAAAGAAAGAAAGCATGTGCATCATGTAAAATGGTATGTCAGGCATGTCTTGACTGCCCCCTAACGGATCCACATGGGATCAAGACTTCAAATAGGTTGATTCGTTGCCATTATTAGAGAGTAAACCCTTGATATGACGAATGCGAAAGGGGCAACGTACCATGACGTGCATGTGCCATATAGAGATGTTGCATCATCAGCATTGTCACTTCAATACGACAGTAAGTCCTCAGTTTGTCTCTTATACCCATGATGCAATAATGAAAATGACCAGAAAACAATCTGTGTGTTCCAATACCCATACTACCACACTATTTAATATGGCTGAAACAAATTTAGTATGTACCAATAAATAGCATGTCAAATGCAGTATGCCAAAAATACCAGGATGGCCTACTGCATTCAGTCACATTTTGCAGTACGCAAGCCAGCATGCTTTTCTGGCTATTCTGACCCACAATTCTCTGCGTAGCGGATATATGAGCAAGAGGGTCAAAAGGGCCCAATGTTATGACGAAGTAGAATGTCCCAATTTTATGAATATTACATGCAACAGTACGTACTTTGTAAGGGCAGTTAAAAGTACTAAACGTACAAAAAAAGTGTGCAATTTGAAACAAGTACTTATTTTCAATATTTAATGATTTCAAAATTACACAGAACTGCAATACATTTCATGAGTGTGACAAAAGGCATCGTGGCCACCGAAAAGGAGTGCACACAGGGAAAAAACTAGGGAACCTTGCACTACTTTCTACTCCATCTGACAGTGACCAAGCCTCCAGTCAGAATTAAGAATGACAAAGCATGATAAAGATAAAGCCTTTTCTGGTTAATGAGTTGTTCCAGTGGTATGGTCTTAATTAACTTTATAAATTCATGACCTAACTGTAATGCAGTCCCTTTAAAACCAGAAAATACAGCATTAAGGATTTATTACAATAATCAAAATCCAAGATCTAGTCTCATCACAATATCTGTTTCATGATTACATGTCCCGGTTCTACTCCTAAATGATTATGTTGAGAGATAAAATTGAGGATTTTAAGTCGAGCTACTGTGAAACCCATTATTTATCCATTTTGTATCATGTGTGCTGCTGGCACATTATTTGGGTTTAATTCAACTCTAGAATTGGGTTTTATCTGTCTGGCTCTGCCAGACTTTGCTTCAGAGATGTTGAGTAGCTCGAAAATGACAGCGGGATGTCTTTTGACAAATAACACATTTGTACTGTATTTTTTTTTTGTTATATACCCATCAGAGGTGTGAGTGACACATCGCTTTCCAAAACATGTGATCATCAAAAGTATTACTGTCACCCTTTTCTTGCAGACAACATGAAAAACACAGATGGTTCCGCCTCTTTTCCTCTCCACAAGGACTGTTTACCTGGTTTCAACCAAAGCCTGCTCGAATGTGATTGGTCAATACTACTCAGACTACAAACTGAAACCAGAACGCTTCCGATGACAAAATCTTGTCCTGTAGTTGCCTACAGATTCTCTATAGGAATGCAGAATCTGTTTATAGAGATTATTGTAATAATGGCAGCTATGCCTCTAGTCATTTAGAAACCATCTAATATAGCAACCCGTTTGAGTTCTCACCACAGTGCCAGAAAACAACTTGAATGGCTACATCCACAGGATATGGTCTCTGCAATTCCATCACTGTCACACTCTCATAAAGCCTAATTGCTCCATGCCTTGCATTGTTTTTGTATCAGCCACTCAGACTAGTCCTTTTGCTTCTTGCCCTCACCCAGCATTGATTGAAGTGCTCTGCCGAAACCTACTTTGCATATATTTGTTTATTCATTGCCAATGCAAGCAGAGCAATGCATGCACAATATGCACAGTAATTTGGCTTTAAACTTAATGTGCATCTCTTTTCGTAGACGGTGAATAGCAGCTTGTTTTCTTCTCATTTGGTGCTGTGCCATTCACATATCAACCATGAAACCCTTTATTAATCTGTGCCTTTGTGGCCTTGTGTGCAATCTTGGATCCAATTTTGCATTTGTGTTTCTGTCTTGGCACCAGCTATTTGGAGATCTACAATGAACGTGTGCAGGATCTCCTCAAGAAGAGAGCTACACCCGCAGATGGAGGCTTGAAAGTGAGAGAGCACCCCAGGGATGGGCCCTATGTAGAGAGTAAGACAGGTTATTTATTCTCCAGCCCGTGTCCATGTCAGCTTGTATAAAATGCAGAAAATCTAATACAGACTACAATTTGTGTGTAGATCTGTCCAAGCACTTTGTACACAACTACAGTGACATAGAGGACCTGATCGTTCTCGGCAATGCCAACCGCACCACGGCCAGCACGGGCATGAATGAATTCAGCAGCCGCTCCCACGCCATCTTCACCATCAACTTCACCCAGGTGATCCGCAGTGCTTAAACATATCCTTGCTGCCAGGTCTCATGTTGCCAGTTTGAATTGGGTAAAACATTTTTTAAAGTTTCTCTTCAAACTCTTTGGGTGTTAGTAAAGTCCATCCCTCAAGAGCTCTAATTAGCCTTGTTTATCCGTTTTGTGGAATGATCATTTCCACCATGTTTTTTCCATCTTCAAAGGCTTTTTAATTTTTTCCCTCTTTAAGTAACACTTTTGTCGTGATACTGCCTTTAAGTATTCCTCTGTGATGTTGCCTCTTTTGAACTAGACGGAGATTGCTCAGTAATGTTTTTCTCATGCCACAGGCGTGGTTTGATGAGGAGCTGCCACGTGAGACGTTGAGTAAGATCCACCTGGTGGACCTGGCAGGCAGCGAGAGAGCTGATGCCACGCGCAACACAGGGACCCGGCTGAAGGAAGGTGCCAACATCAACAAATCCCTGGTCACCCTGGGCAGTGTGATCTCCGCTCTGGGTAAACGACGGTTGCAGCACGACTGACACCATGATACCACATCTTTATCTAGTGTTGAGCCGGTCAGCTCAATAATAGATAGCGAATAATGATTATATTCTATGCGAGGGCAGTCATTCCACCCTTTTCAAAATAAAACACAATATAAGGGTTACTTTTCTTACATTTTTATTATAGAATTTGATGTCTGGTTTCATTCCAAATTGGGTTTTCATCATTTGAAAGAAATGGATCAATAGAGCTTTAGAATAAGACATTTCATATGTTACTGGAACTCTCCAGTTTCTCTGAGTCAGTGTTTTTCTCTCTGTGTGACCTCGCAGCTGAACTCAGCGTGGGAGGACAGTTAAAGAAAAAGAGGAAGCAGATCTTCATTCCTTATAGAGACTCTGTGCTGACCTGGCTACTGAAAGACAGCCTGGGTGGAAACTCTGTGACTACTATGATAGCAAGTATGTACTGTAAATCATCAGAACTCTGCTGACACCGAGTCATTTCATGCTGTTTCCAGAAAGTGTGTTTCACCCCTTTTTATTCTTGAAAATGATAAAGATAATGTTAATAACCACATAATCCTTTCTTGTAGTGTTCTTTATGTTTTATCTCACCACTGCTCGTCAACCTGTGTGCTTTCCTCCCTGGTGGCCTCTCATGGCAGCCGTCTCACCTGCTGACGTGAACTACGGGGAGACCCTGAGCACGTTGCGCTACGCCAGCCGAGCCAAAAACATCGTGAACTCTCCCACGGTGAACGAAGACAGCAGTGTGAAGGCGATCAGAGAGCTCCAGGAAGAGGTTGACAGGCTCAGAGGGCTACTAGAAGAAGCCAATCAGGTCCTGTAAATGTTACATGTTACAGGATACTACAATATGTATGTTGACGGTCTTTTATTCAATGATTACATTGTAATTGTTGCTGTCTTTTTACTACTACTCCAGGTTTCCCGTGGGGAGCCTTCTTCCTCTGTGAAGGTAGAGGAGGAGCTGCATCAGAATGAGGCAAAGGTGAGTCATCCTCTGCCAACTGGAAACCTTCGGGGAGATTTGATGTTCTCCTCTGTAAACAATACACCTGCCCCCCCTGTCCCCAGGTCCAAGCACTGACCAAGGAGTGGACCAGCAAATGGGGCGAGACGCAGCGCATTTTGCAGGTACAGCAATGATTAATTTAACTTTAAATGTAGTAAAATCAGACATTGCCTTCCACGAAAGACCGACCATTGCACAAAGGCTGCATGTTTTTTTTTTTTTTAATTATTCATATAATTGTGATGTCTTTCTTGCTTTTTCTTTTGAGTTTGATTCAACAATTTGTTTAAATACACATTAATAAAGAGGCCAAGGGAGCTTTTGCGCAAATATCCTGGGGCCAATTTAACATCAGTTAGTTTGACTCACAAACGCCCTGTACTGCGTGTTTGACTCTTGGACATGAGCTAGAAGATAACAAGAGAAGACAATTGCTTTCGTCCTGTGATCCAGTTTGGTGTAGTTTATTCATTTAATCAGATAGTAAAATAAAGACAATCAAACCGTACTACTTTTTTCTCAAATACAGATTTGGGTGAACATTTCAGAATACAATGTGAGATATCTTTTGTTCAGTTACATTCTTTGGAGCTTTGTTGTTTCTTGACAGAAACTAGTTTGTTAGGTGCCCTTGTTGCTTGTATTTTTGTTGCCTGCCATGTTTTCTATACCCCCATTTTCAATTTAGTTATATGTCATAACAAATTTGGATTTCATTTCCAAGTCCAAAATCCAATTTGGTGAAGAATATTGTAAAAATGTCATTTGAAGCATGGTACAGAAATATATATGCAAGTAAAATAGAAGGCCACAGAGTACATAGAGTATAAAGGTTTGCTCTATTAATTTTAACACTGACAATCAACACAGCAGCGAGCTCCCTGCAGCAGTTTTGACAGACGTTGCTGCCTGCAGTAAAGACATCCTACCAGCTGGTGTCACTGCAAGTCTTGTAAACAGCCAGAGCCACTTCATGGAGTGGAGAGGCTAATGAGAGTCGAGTCAACCTGACATTTAAATTTAATTTTCCATCTATTTAGGTTTAAATGGCATCCAAAAGCCGAGTTCTTGTAATTATCGTGAAGTTGGTGTGTGTGTGACAGTGTTTGGGGAGTCTGACAAATAGAAACAGAACAGACGTGCCTTCTCTTTCAACCCAATATGGTTTCTTTGAGGCTGAGACGGCATCCTTTACAAGACCCCAAGCTGCAACAAAAAAAAAACGCCACAGTGTGCCAGCCCAGAGTTTACACTGAACACTTTTTCCTCTGTTGAATTTGTGCCCAACCTCCCAAATAACACCAAATGTCATCTGTTGGGGACTCGTCGTACTCAGCCAAGTCGCCTGTTGCATTATGCATTGAACTGTGAAGCGTGCCAGTCATGAAAAGTATGTGGCGACTTCTTCTCTCCATCGTACATGCTGAGCAGAACATTCTCTCTGGCAGATTTTTGGGATGAGTTTAAACTGTTGTGTTGATCTGGCCTTTTGAAAGATTTGTATATTTCTGACTTGTAGCAGCCGCTAATGATCCTGCACCAGAACACCAGAGTAAAGCTACACATTACACAATCAGACATTGTGTAAGGATTTTACATGAATGTTGGCTATATATATATATATATGAATAAATGTGTGTTGGATGATTAACATTCACATTGTGTATGGTGGTTAGCAGGTGACATTTAGTGGCTCGACAGCCTTTTATTCATGACAGCGTATTGGAACTCATTAGCAGCAGTCACTGCTCCTAATTAAGAGGTCTTGATTATTGACATATGGCACTTTCGTCTCTGACTATCTGGCATATTAATTAAAGTTACAGTGTTGTAAATCTGTTTGAATGGTCAAGCAGTGATGGCTTTATGCTCTGAGGCAACATCGTCCATCTCTTACTGGCAGAGCTGAAAAATATGCCTTATTTAGAGCTGTGCCCGTTCATGCAGAAGCACCTGTTATGATGCATGATGCAATGTGACACCGAGGCGAAAAGGCCACTGTACTGGTGACCGGCAGGCACACTGTTGTTGCCGAAACTCTTAAGTGTTTGATGAATGACTTTATGGATTTGACATTTGTCTTCCTGTGCATTTGCATTCCGCACAGACGTTAGAGGTGGCGTCTTTGCTCCGTTCAGTGCAGCGAAGCACATCCAGACCCAGTTTGAAGTCGGCCATTTAAAAAATCAGCACACGTACTTTACAAACAAAAAGCTTAATCACATTTGTGGAATTTATTTAAAGTAGATCTTACAAATGGCTTTGTTTTTAAATGGAATGATTTTGATATAATCCAACCTCATTGTTTAAGTGTACGGTGTTATACACAGTGCATGCTCTCTATCTCCAGCTCATAGTTTTTTAAATTAAGAGCCGTCTTCTCCAACTCCTCGAGTCTCATATATTTTGTGTTTAATTCAGTCGATGCCGTTGCTGAGAGCTAGATGAAAATTTCTGCTTGGGCCGCAAGGAGACAAGTTGACCAAGAGCGGTGTAAACAGAATTTTGAATTCTGTATTCAAAGCAGATTTAGAATGCAAAGTTATTCATCGTCAGCTTCCCAGATTGGTTACAGGGCATGTGGGAAAGAGAAAGTAATTAATATGAGATGGATTCCACAGCAGCCTTTTACCAGACACAGACGGCAACAGATTGAGAGAACAAAAAAGGCAGGAAGAGGGGTAAAGTGAAATGTTGTTCTACTTCAGGGGTATATAGCCTATACACACAGACACACACAGACACACACACACACACACACACACACACACACACACAGTTTTGTGAGTACTTCACGAGTGGAGTTCTGCTCCCCAGCCATCCTTTCAGGTCCGCTTGTACCATAGTGGTGGGAGGAACCTCAATTTCAGTACGATAACATGAACAACAGAGTTTCTTTGATCCTAGTGGTCTTTGTATTTCCCAAACATGCTGCAATCAGCACAAAGACACAACTTAAGCCTTGAATGCTCTGAGCCTGGCTCTGTTTAATGTCAATTTACCTCCTACTGTCAGCAGTTATACATCAGAGTTAGCCATTATTGCATTTCATGACCTTTACATATTCATATCTGCAGCTTGCCTTTGATTCTTCACATGCCAGTAAAACTCGGCTCCAAACTAGATTGACTTTTATTTTCTTAATTTAATTCATCAATATTATTTACACACATGGTGAGCATATGTTATAGGCATGCATACATGCCTACAAGGATTAAAATCGCCTACTGGGGTCCTAAATCAACCGTACTAATAAAAGTTCAGTTGATTTTCACATTCTTTAATGTGGTATTTTGGAGGAATTATTGATCATTTACTTATCAATTCTTAATGGGTAATTTTTTTTTAAATTTAGCACCAAATCTGTATAACAAATGGTATCAACCCAAAAATTGCTGCAACAATTTATGAGACACAAGCGAGCATGGGAATGGCCATCACAAAGTTATATCATCATGTTCTATGCTCGTATACACACCATAGAAAAAGCCATGCTGTGATTTTGATATCAAAAACTTTTGACATTTGGAGATTTCTGCAAGAATTGCATTTTTTGGTGATTTGATGGCAAGCGTTTCTTTTCTGGAAACTGCTCAGAAATTATAAAGTGGTCATGTCTGTGAAGGGGAGACTCGTTGGTACCCATAGAACCCATTTTCATTCACATATCTTGAGGTCAGAGGTCAAGGGACCCCTTTGAAAATCGCCGTGCCAGATTTTCCTCGCCAAAATTTTGCGCAACTTCATAGCGTTATTTAGCGTTCTTCCCGACAAGCTAGCATGACAGGGTTAGAACTTTAGGTTTTCTAGTTTCATATGATACCAGTATCTAGCTTGAAACTCAGCCTGCAACAACCTCTGAAAGACAGAATAGCGTCCAGGCCCGCCGTCAGGAATGTTAAGGGATTAAACAAATGAATGACAGAAAGAAATAATAAGAATTGTGACACAATATATTCTGAAATTTCAGCCATCAACTGACGTGAGTTGCAATGGGACACAAGAGCAGGAGAATTTGTTGACTGATTGGGAGCCCAGGTTGAATCCCTCTCTTAACCACAAGCTGCATGGATGGCAACATGCTGATGGCTGGAGTACATATCAAGCTAATTACACAAAACATTCATATAACAACCACAACACAAATGTCTCTGGTTGAGATTCTGCTTTTTAAATGTAGCGCACACATAAATAACATAAAGGGGCAAGTAAGAAACAGAAAGGACTGTTAATAAGATGCCAATTCTTATCTGTTGTTTACCATTGTGGAATATATCCAATCATTACAAACAAAAGGCTTCATGCCATTTTGAAAACTGGCCATGTAATTGCCTTTCCCTTCATGCGTTATTCATTTGAACTTTTATAAAGAGCAGTAATCGGGGATATAAATACAGCTCTTTCAATGAAATTAACCTTTTAATGTGACGGAGCAATTTGAATGCAGAAGTTTCTCTCTCTTGGCCTGGATTCAGTACCTGCTTATCTGTTCTGTTGGCAAGTTGCTCCACTTGACAAGGCTGATGGGCAGTCAGAAAAGAAGGATTTGTTGGCCTATGGCAGTGTTTTGAAATGCATATTAACCAAGTCTGGAACCTGAACTGTCAAAGTGCTGAGAAAAATCCATTAAAAATTCTGCCCAACCACAGATGATGGCTTTTAATGGAAGCCTAAATGCTGCCCGAGCCTGGCTGCTGGTCCGGGCCACAGTTAATTACAGTATGTTCACCAGCTGCCTCAATCTGAAAGCAGCCTCTTTTTGTCCTCGTAGCACACGCACACAGACTGACTGACTGGGTGTGGTGAGGAACAACTTTCTCTGTTATGTGTGTGAATTTTTGGGAGAAAAGAAGAGGATCTCATCTGCTCCTGTTGTGTGGGGAAAGTGACACAGTGCATTAATCTGCCAGGCTGCTCCTCACCTCCTAATGAAGTCTGTGAAGAATCCCTTTTAATTAAGTACAGGGGCTGGGGTCGATGCCTCTCCTTCTTCATTAGAAAAAAAAAAGGATTTTTTTCCCATCTCACAACTGCCAATGAGTGAGGTGGTGCTGGTGGACACATCGCTCCCTTCACTTCACGGTCCAATCTATACGAAAGAGAGTAGGAGGAGGTTGAAAGAGAGGGGAACTAGTTTATGCAGAGTGTTGCCTCTGAATCCTCCATATGTGAGATTTTCTGCTCTGCCTCTTGGGGAGGTACTTATGATAATCCATGGCAATGTGAGGCATTAGTCCACCAGCTTAACAGAAGAATACTTCTGATAGGGCCACTCATGCTTGGGTAGACTCTGGGTTATTGAACCACGGCCATTGCCCTGGGAGGAAAAGGTTAGCGGACTTGAACACTTTTCCTAGAGAGTTAAGTTTCTCTTTATGGCGTAATTCAGTGTGTCTTTTGAACCCGGCAGGTCATCCCAGGCTAAGTATTTAATTTCTTGTTGAATAATTGGCAGATTAACCGCTCAACAAAGTCATTCTGTCTGCCGCCTGTCTGGTCTTTTCTAATGCTTAAGTTAGAAATGAAATAATACTAAATGACATTTTCATACAAAGTTAAATGAATATTGCCCCTTGACTGACACACATGCTGTAAGGTGGTGTGACTCATGCTTTTACATTTCCTCAGCAACAATTGGTGGAGGCAGTGAAGCGGCGTATGGAGCAGATCAGAGGTTTTGAGTGTAGCTGTCTCGTGCTTTAGAAATGGCTTTCAAGGATTAAATCAATTTTTCTCCTTATCACATTTCTGTAGAGAGGTGCTATCATTAAATACATATTTATCAGGGATTTCTGGACGAGCAGAATGGAAATCTGAGTTCTGATGCAACTGTAATGTTGTGTTGTGCGTCACCATAATGCAGTATTAATCAATAGCCTATGTGTGAAATATGGACATTGAAGTGTTTTTCATCATTTTGCTTCTGAGATTTGGCATTTATGCAAATGCATGCCATGTTTTATGGGGGGGAAATGAAAATGTCCTCATAAAATAGTCTTATAATGACTAATTTTACTACACTTATTCACTTTCCTCCACAAATAATCATCTATTTATGGAAAATAAATGCTTTATGCGTAAGCCGTGGCATGCTTTCCACTTCATGTGAGCCTAATGAGGCATAGGAATTCACTTTAGTTTGACCTTCCATACAATACTCCCACCAGACACATTGTAAATGACACAGAACTGCCTGAAGTTTGTTGCCGTTATCTAAAGTTGACGTATACTTTACAAGCTCAGGAGTATTTTAACAGCAACATACAGTGTTGATAGCAGTGTATCAATAAAGGCAATGGTGCAAGGTATACAACCCATCTTGTGTGTGTGGGCGGCGGCGGCACTGCGTCTGTTTTGCTCGCTGAACACAATGTACAGTTTGACTCTCGCCACGATAATCTGAATGATTTATGGCGCCTCTCTTGCCGTTAGCCACTCTACCGCTTCATGGCGACACATGGTTGGAACGCCGCTATATCTGCTTGGCCTTCAGGCAAGGAAGAGCAGTCATAAAGAATTCAGTTTTCTGCTGGTTGCCATTAAATGTCTGTCAGCATTTTTTATTTTATATTGTGTGCCATTCCAGCTACAGGCTATTGGATGAGATTTTTTTTCCCTCATGGTATATTGTCTCTCTATAGGAGGAGACTGTGGCTCTGAGGAAGGAGGGGAGTGGAGTGGTCCTGGACTGCCAGTTACCTCATATGATAGGCATTAATGAAGACCTGCTCAGCACTGGAGTCGTCCTGTATTATTTGAAAGTGAAGAGATAATTTGAACTTCATCTAATTCACACACTATTTGTCTCAAATCATTACCAGCTAAGGTCCAACGCTTTCGTTAATTGCCAAACAACAGCTTGCATATTGTATCATGACCTTTTAATCCTCCCTGTAGGAGGGCAGAACTCTGATCGGGAGTGACGAAGCATCATGCAGTCAGGATATTGGTGAGTCAAGGTTACCGCACTAAATTCCCAGCTGCTGTGTTATGCATTGGACTGGAAATAGCTCTTTTTTATGCTTTCATATTTAATTGTATTGTAGTGCTTCATGGGCCTGGGCTCCTCGCTGAACATTGCGTGCTTGAGAACCGTGCTGGGGCCGTGACTCTGATCCCTCAGGATGGCGCACTGTGTTCAGTCAATGGCTCTGTGGTAACCGATCCCTGCCAGCTGACTCAGGGTAAGCATTTCTGCAAAGCTTAATATGCTCCTGATATTCTTTAATGAGCATTGGGGGAGGCGGGGGAAAGCAAGACATGTCTCTAATAATGAAGATTTCTCTCTCAGATTCCCAATTATTTAGCCAGTGGGAGGCAATAACAGGCTCATCCATTTTGAATGCAGTTATATGAGATCACTGCATCACATCTGCAAATGAAATCCACTTTATGTCCCTGGCAGCGCACTCAGGGCATGAGTGGATTGTGAACACGGCTCTCCACAGGGCAGATGCCATTTCTCTTACTAAACATTTTGAAGGGCGAGGGACCCCAGACAAAGCTCCAGACAAAGCCCCAGGCCCTCCATTTAATTGGCAGATGGAGTTGATAGGGCCGACAGGTTTGAAGTGGGCCACAGCATTAACCTTTCAAAGGACAGAGCCAAGCGGAGCTGAAACTCTCCTGCCCCCACTGAGCAGGCCCTGCTCGCCGGGGCTGGGAGCTTTCACCGCTTACTACCTCCTCATCCACACTGCTTTTGCTTTCCAGAGATAATAACTGCACACAGAACCAGGCGGCGCGGGGCCCGGCTACGCTAGTCTCTTTTATAACCATTTCAATTTATCCAATATCCCCTTCAGAAACGGCTGCATCTGAAGCTATTTTCTTGAACAAATGATAGTAATTTTCAGTCCAACAGCAGCTGGAATCCATCACGGGCTGCCCTCTCAGGTGCTTTGTCACTCGTCAGAAGTCATTAGCAGTAGCAAGATTAGTATTTGCCGTGCCGAGAGAGGAGAAGGGGAATGAAGAGGAGACCTCGAGAAAATCTGTGGATGTGGCCATATGAGTGCTAGTCCGATATATAAACCTTAATATCACTTCAATTCGATGGCTTTACAAGACTTCTCAAGTTACCTTGGACCATTTTCTCTGGTAAATCATCCCCCTGGTCTAGGTCACTGCCAATCACAGCGGGGATTGTGTTCATCATGGCAATTCATTCACTTTACCTCAGCAGAGGAAAATGTTGGAGAACTTCTTGTGCCATTCATCAACTTTTCCCCCAAGCTCAGTGCAGAGACAGTTCACTGCAATCCCACAATGACGGGGTGATTCCCATGACCAAAATCTTTTCCTCCTCACCTTTTTTATGCATTATAGATACTGTGCCACACACACACTTTAACAGTTATCTGGCAGACTTTCAGCACCATTACTGTCTTGGAACACATCACATATTGCCTCTGCCGATCTTTCTCACACTGTGTTGCATAATTCAGTGCTTGGTGCAGCATTTATACCAAATAGTAAAATTTAAGCTGGTGAGCGAGTTGGTGATTTGCCACTTTTATCATGCTCTACGTCTTTGTTTCCCTCTAGGTGCCATCATACAGCTAGGAAGAAGAACCGTACTCCGGTTTAACCACCCGACTGAAGCTGCCCAGCTCAGGGAGAAACTCCAGGTACAGATTGTGCTCTTATACTATCCTGCTGTTTTAGTGAAGCTGAGGGAGCCTCTTTCAGAAAAGATGCTGCCACAACTGCATTTTTTTGCTGGTAATTTTGTAAAAGCAAGTCAGCATCACACACTTTGTTTCCATAACTACCAGCTGTAATATCTGCTTCCTTCAGCAAACATTGCTCTTGTTGAACTCTAATTCACACTTCACTCCACATCAGAAAACTCCACAGCAGCACCAGCAGTGTGTGATCCACGCAGATTGTTTCTGATCAGAGTAAGAACTACTGCCCGCTTTTCAGCCGCCACTGCTTGTTTTTGCCTGTTTAGCATGAAACTCTATTTCTTCGTTCTGAATAATTGGCTCACAAAAAAAGCACCAGAGCTGCACATCATGAACAATCTCTCCACAATATTGAACTGTTTTCAATCTTTAGAGAAGCTCTCTGCTGTTGCTGAAAGGAGGCCAGGTGCAGCGGCTTTCAAAAACGGGCTGCTTTTCATCCAGCTTGCAAGAGCTCCCTCTTGGCTTTCATTCACTTTCATTTGTTTTTAACCATTGTGTGAATGCACCCTTTCTCCTGAGCAGACCTCAACCAGTGTTTCTCTCCAATAATTTGTTAATGTTTTAAGTGTTCTTAAGAAGTTTGGGTAGCGTGAGTGGGTGTTAGAATAAAGACCTGGATGTGTTTATGCGCTGGGCAGAATTAAGTGAATCACTTTGAATTAAGTAAACAATGACTGAAATATGTCAAATGTTAACTTGAAAATGGAAAGTTTAAAAGTTTGTTGTGGTGTTGAAAGTATCGCGGTGTGCCGCTGGTGATAGTTTAGCTCAACCAAAGAATGCTCCTTCAGATCATCATTAATATATTACATATAATATTTTACATATATTTCCTATCAATCCATATCTGCAGAGGTATCTAGTCTGTTTATGAACAGTGTCTATGAAAAATATTCACCCCCTTTGGTTGTTGTTTTACATCATCCAATCACATTAGGATTTCTTTTTTATGTGGATCAACAGAAAAAAATCAAAGTGAAGACAAATCTCCTAAATCATCACTTATGCAGCTATTTGTCTTATCAAGTTGCAATATAACCAGAATGGAGCTCTGTGTACAGTTGAAGTGTAACAGGTGATTTTAGATTAAATAAACCAGTATCTGTAATGCTGCAATCCATTGTACTCGGAGCTCGGAAGAAAACAACCTCTGACATGGAAAAGTTCAATGGAACGGTCATTTAAATCAAAATTCCACGTCGGAGACTCGGGCAAGATTTATTGAGCCCGAGTTCGCCAACATAAACACACCTGACGTCACAGCAACTTGGCGGCGTACACAGTGAACTACCTTTTCGGTATTTCTTTACTTTATGTAGTGTTTGTTTTGTGAAACCTGCTGTAACAACGTATAACCGGGTTCCTGCAGATCCTTAAATTGTCGTAAATTTGATTTTCGGACATATTTCCCCACAGGCTTCTCTAGTTGTTAATGTAATGATGGTTAAGCCATTTTTCCTCACTAATGGTGCTGTGGTAATTGATGTAGGTGCTCTGTAGATGTTTGTAAAGCTCACACACTTGCCATACAAACATCAGTTTGCTGCGGGCGTCCATATTTTCCCGAGCAGATGCACTGGGACGCATTTATATTGGAAGTCAGGAATACCGACTCGGAGTTATCGACTTCCGACTTGCAATGGATTGCAGCATATGGTGCAACCGCTTGTTAGTCAATTCCATAGCAACACCTACATCATGAAGACAAAGGGACATTACAAACCAAATCTTACCAAATTTACTGAAAACAATCAATCCCAATCAAGGGAAGGACAAGATAAGTGCAGTTAAATCACTCAATCAACCTCCTTTGACGAACCATTCTCCAAAACCAAAACTGAACACTGAAGCAGGTTACCGAGAGGACTGTAGGCACTCGGAAAGCGCTGCAGGCTTCCATTCCTGATATGGTAGACACTGTGCATACAAATACTGTTGCCTGGGTGCTTCACTACTCGAAGCTTTATGGCAGAGTGAAAGTCACTGTTGAAGAAACTCATGACATGTGGCTCAGTGTTTGTCAGAAGGCACATAAATAGTCCAAGGGGGTGATTAGTTTTTATAAACAACAATGATTGAGCATTGATAGTTACACAATCGGAAATTATTGCTGTAATATTCACACTCGGTGTATTTTAAAATGAACTTGCATGCAACTTGAATCATTTCATTCCGGTGCTTTATAATATTTTAGGTTGTAAAAATGGATTCACACACCATTTTATAGACACAGCTGTACTTCTGGTTTCTGACAGCTTTCTGCTCTATGCATTATTGAAAATTGCACGCCATTACAGCCAAGTAAAGCACAGACATCCAGGTCCCGCTGTGGTACCAAGAAGAGTCTTTGCCATTTATTTTTAACATCGATTCCAAATGAGATGGCCCCAAGAGTTTCATATTCACTCAGTCTTAGAATATGTAATACCACACTGAGAATGCAGTGTGTACCTGTGTTTTTTTTTAAAGCAGTATGTTTCAATAGTGGCAAATTGTAACAGAACTGTGATAAAGATAAACTATATGGAGCCACAAGAATGGACCTGGTTGTGCATTACAGCTGCTCTATCAAAATGCACAACCCTTTCATTTTGAGGAATATGTGATAGTTTCATGCTGATTAGCCTCATTTGGAAGGGCTTTGATTTACCAGATATTAGATTTTGACATTTCTCCAAATGTTGTCAAAGCTCTTCAATCTACCCTCTTATGTTTTGTGAAAAATAGTGTCAGGAATACTGATGACATGCAGCATATACTATAATTATACCATTGCATAATTGCAAATCTACCGCAGGCAGCTGTCACTCATTTCTCACACTCCGACAGATTTACGTTTCACAGTGCTGTCTCATTCTGTTGTCTGCAGAGCGGGCTGCCGTCTGCCTCCACCCTGCCCTTGACTGACGTGTCCAAATCTACTGAGAATCTGTCCAAGGTGGTGCTGCAAAACGAAGGGTGAGACTTATTCAGACATGTGTAATAGCTCTCTACACTCTATGACCCAAGCATAACCGAACCCAGTCCACCTCCATCTCCACGACGTGCCTGCTTATTGAGCAGCATTCATTGGGCACGTAGACCAAATCAAAGCGATAAATCATGGCAGCGCTTCTGTGAGAGGAGAGGTAGGAACATGCAAAAAAGCCATTCTGAAGTGCTTCATGCTGAGCCAGTGGAAATCACAGCAGGCACTTCTCCTACACTACAGCCCGAGGGCGTGTCCCAAAACGGCCTCTAGTTATGTAGGTAGTGAGCTTCCTCGTGTCAGGCGTCATTGAGGCGTCATATCTTTGGGGTACAACACATGCGCAGCAAAATATGGTCTGCACTCGCCGAAGTGAGCAAATCGCAACGAACGACCGCAGCTCCAGTTACACTGCGCATGTGTTATACCCCATACACCAAGAATGTGTCCTAGTCTCTTTCAATAGGCCTTGGTCACATACTGGAAGTTCATATAGGTCTTTCACATTCTACGATCTTGTCTGTATTTGTGAAAGGTCATCAGCCATGACCCAGTAGCGTCCCAATTCAAAGTCCACATTTAGCCAAGTGCAGTCCAAATGTGCACGTGGTTCTTCCACTGAGCCTTTTCTCAAGGATTCTTTGACAGTTGACTAGTGTGAAGCATGTATTTAGCGGCGAAGGCGGATGATATAAGCCACTGTTTCCAATTTTTGACCGAACTGTTATTGTGTCACCAAAACGGTGTCATCCCAGAAAGCCTTTTTGTCAATTGAGTGGTGGCACTGATGTGTCCGTAGTGTTTTAAACATAACATATAATGCTTTCCTAAACTTTGGCACTCAGAGTGGAAATCTAATTTGTTGCTTGTCCTAATTAGTTTGGCTGAAGGTAAAGTTTAAGATTCATGTTTTGTATTGGGCTGTTGTATAATAGCACCGCCTCTGTGTACAGTGACTTCTTATATGCAAGATCTCGCCACACTTTTAATATTTGTGTGTGTGGCTGTATACTGTATGATACTAAATTCTGTTTTATTGAAAAAAATACTTTATAGTGAGGATAAAAGATGTATCTGTTGACTGCATGTCAAGGTCAACGTGGATGAAAGCTCTGTGAAAGCTTGTTAAGTGGGCCTTTTTTGATTTGAGATTATTTTATCACAAAACAAGTGTACACACGTAAATTGAGGTGTCACAACAAAGTTCAAACTCCCAAAGACCAGACATTTGTGTACTCTGTATTGAGAAAGGCCTACTGACACAGGTAGAAAAATCTGCAACTAATACAATAACAAAAAAGTTTGATTCAGGGAAGTCGATTTAGGATTTATGTCAATTAAACCCACTATGTGACACTGATAATTAATTCATTTTTCTATAAAAACGTGTCATCAGGATAATTTTAATGAACAGTATGTAACATTTCAAGGGATCTATTAGCAGAAATGGAATATAATATTAACTGTTTTCATTAGTGTATAATCACCTGAAACTAAGAATCGTTGTTTTCATTAGCTTAGAATGAGCCCTTCATATCTACATAGGGAGCGGGTCCTCTTCACGGAGGTTGCCATCTGCAACCACACCACTAGATGCTGCCAAATCCTACACACTGTACCTTTTTTAAAGGATGCTATAATCATAAAAAATCCTATGCACAGTGGCTTTAACGCTGACAGTAATTCTTTTGTCAGTGCTAGCTCCTTACTATTATTTTTATTAGCACTTAGCAGCAGTTGTGTGCTTTTTACGCTATAGCCTGAGAGGCATTATGTTGATGTGACTGATCATTATACCCTGCCACTGCCTTGGAAGTGTGTGACAGGTCATTGATCTGTCAGCGTCTCAGTGTTCATTGAATTAGTGCCCAAAATCCAATTCACTCCCTAGTGATTCACCTACCTACTGAAGTAGTGAGCGATTTGAGACACACCTCCCCGGTCTCTCATGATCTGATAACTCTGATGTTTTACAGCATGTGGAGCTGTCTGACATGTAATTTCCCTCCCAGTGCAGTATGCCCAAAAAGCAGCGCTTCCGCTCAGGTGATTCATACTGCTTTCAATCCGACACCTGCAACCATGTTCCCCATCCGCTGGTCTGACACTGCTTGAATGTGGAAGCGTGAATACATGTGATGCTATTCAAGGCTGCTATTACTACATGGCTACTGTGTTCATCACTTTGCATCAGAAACACTTGGTTTGTGTGTGAAAGTGGTACCACGGAGTGGGCGAAAAGATGGAGAAGAATGGAAGTCAGTAGGAGTCGGTGGTGGAGGGAAACAGACAGCTTGATTGAAGTCTGTAGGTGTTAATGGCAGATCAGCAGCAGGACTGTAGAAATACACAGAGGCGAATATGGCAGTATTGGACACTACAAAATACACTTTGGCTATTTGATTCCTCTGAACACGCACCATAAAATATTATAATTTATAATATTTTAACCTCCTCTCACCTGGCACGCTGCACCACCATCTGTTTAAGCACTGAAGATGGGGGAGATGAGGGAAGGTCTTTTACTCCTCTCATTGCTTGGATATGTATTTCATCCTTGTTCTGCTTGCTGTTTGTGTAGCATAAGCTCCCCTGCAGCAAGGACAAGATTGATCTGAATTTGCACAAATCATCTTGGAATTAACCCTGAGTGGTAAATACGAGCAAAAAATTTGAATTCAAACGGTGGCTGTTCAGCTCTGGGAGTGCCACGAGATATCAATGAACTGACCTGCCGTTGCTTGAGGGGGTGCCCATTATCGGCTACATCGGTTGGATCAAAGAATTTCTCACTAGAGAGTTCGGACATGAAGAGGCTAACTGCATTCACAAAACGTCCGACCTTCTCCTCACAGCATGGGGACTGTTCACTTTTTTGTATTTAATCCAGCTCTTTGATTTTTTTTTTTATATATGCAATGTCAAAGTGCATTTGTTAGCTGAATGCATGTAGCCTTGCCTCGAAGCAAGAGGTTTTGAAAATCTATTAAATTGAGCTTTTAGTTCAGGAACATAAGATGCATACTCCTAAGGGAGTTAAAAAAGGGCTGTCTGTTATGGCAAGGTCAGACGTTTTTGTATTGTGTATGAATTCAAGGCCGTCCGAAAGACCCACGTATTACCTTCTAGTAAATGTTGGCCCACTGTGTTTGATTCATTCTTTATTAAATGGACTGTGTAAGAGTCTGATATGAGACCGTATTTTAAAGCCAAGTTGAAATGCAGCTCTTACAAACCCAGCAAGTTTGGACTCTGAGCAGTCCAGCTGGCGTTTGACCTGTGTAGCTTTTAATGGCCACCTGAGCTCTGAAAGTCCCTCACCTGACAAACCTCTCAGTACTTTCCATCTCTGGCCAGAAGGCCAAGTGGCAACGTCAGTATTTTTTGCCTCCTCTGACCACCGACAGGCTGTTATGAATCTTCTGAAATGGTGTTTTTCCACTGGTTAACGTCCATCACTCTAGGAGCTCCTGTGCCACTTAACACCTCCTGCCACTTGCTGTAGTGCAGCTAGAACAATCTCACCTACAAACCTATCTAACTCTGAAGGATTTTTTTTCTGTCACTTTACTTTAAAGGGAAACTTTGGTATTTTTAACTGACTAATAGCGACAACAATTTCTGAAATTGGTCCAGTATTGAGGGAGAGCGCTGTAAACGGCAGCTGCTCACAGGCTGCAATATGGTGCTACTGGGACGAGCTGGAACCGTAATTTACGTCCACTAAAAGTGCTTGTTTTTGCCATGACAGGCTCTGATTGTTATGTAAAGAGTCTCGCTCAAGGAGAAGTCTCGTTTTGAAATCTGTCGCTGGAAGACAACGGTGGAATAGTGGAATACATCCATGATGGAAATGCAAGTGCTTGCCGGGCAGAGTTTGTTGTGTGAAGTACAGAAAGCGTAGCTTAGTGTTATCTAAAAGATTTTCAATGTCATGGATGAATATTTAGCTGGTTTCAGCAATGTGGACGAGGTCTTTGAAATTGATGGTAGCCATATTTATTCACAACGAGACTTCTCCTTGACTTGGACACAATAATAAACAGACTGGATCCAGCGAACGGTACGGAAAATGGTTTATTTCTCTGTAGAGTCCTTTCCATAATGTTGACAGTCACTTATAATAACAATTTGAGCCTGTCAGTGGTACTTTGAGTGAACGGAACGTTACATTGACACTGCTAACCTCGCAGCTTGCATTGTGGCTGCAGGCTGAAGCATAATCCCTCAATTCTGCACCAATATAAACATTGTTGTCCCCATTAGTGACACTAAAACATGGGAAAATAGGGTCCAAGTTGAAAAAATACTGAAGTTACCCTTTAAGCTGTTCTTTTTAGTTAACATCTCAAGTGCCTCATTCAAATATCTGGGTTGAAGACAGCCACAAAATGAACTGGAAATGTTTGAAAATATGGTATGAGATGTGTTAAAGCTTGCGTATGAAAGGATGTAGGACTTCTCATGAAATCTCTGTGTGTGTGCATGTATGATGTGATGACTAGGGGGATGGAAGAGAAGCTCAATCAGCAGGAGGTGGAATTGCAGCAGGTCCGAGAAAGCCTGAACAGTCGCAGCCAGGACATCAAAAGACTTTCAAAGGAAAACAGTGGGGCTCCCCATCAACGGAGAGCAGAAGAGAAGACAATGGGGGCAGAGATGGAAGAGACTGGCATTGGGTAAGTTAGGGGGAGGCGAACTGTGCTCTCTGCGGTGATCTTAATGAGTCCATTGTTTGTGTACCAGTTTTGTTCGCAGTCATTCCCCAGCGAGAACACTTTAAACCTCTGCATGTGAGCTAAGTGTGTGTGACAGATAAAAATGATATGAAGAAAATGTGGTCGGCTTCTTAGACTTGGAATCCCAGATCGGTGTTCATCCATTTATTCATGTGAGTAGACAAACATCGCTGAGTACAGGACATCCTCTGTACTGATCCTCAGGATCTGCAAAAATCCTTTAATCGTCACGAGGACCTGTACAGTGATCCCTCTTGTTGATGTTGTCAACGCTTTAGCGCTCGCGCTTTCCCCCCCTCACCAACCTGCCGCAACGCACCAAGCTCAGCCAAAGGCCTGTTTACTGTCAGAAATCATTCTGAGCTGTATATTTGGTTTCTGCTCCCCCCTCTAGAGTGCTGAGTATTGTATGTAAATCCTCAAATCAACATGCACAGATTCTATTTAATTTCACAGCTAGTAGAGTGGCTCTAATCTCATCCAGCCATTTGGGCTGTTTGCATTTCAAATCTAATGGATGGTTTTTGTGAAATGGGGGTTTGGGGGTTATTGCAGTCTTGTCTTTTGCCTGCAAACAGTTTTGAAGTCTCCAGTGTCACACCACAGCAAACAATTAAATTAGCTTTGGAAAACAAAGAGCCCTGCAGCATGTATAAGCACATAAACCCGGCTGTATTGGGCACCTCTTCATATCAAGACACAATTTTTGTTTTCTGATAAAATACGAAATGCATTATTTCATTATTGTGTCTTCACTGTGTCCTTTTTCAGCCAGATGGATATGCTGGCTGCAGAGACAGCGGACTCCAAAGTGCCAAGCAGCTGTCTTACCTCTGCCACAGCGGAGAAGCTCATGACTACAGTATGTATTCATATTTTCTTTGTTCTACAGTTAGTCTGCAGTTGCTCTTGATTAAATAGAAAAGAAATAAGGACATAATCAAAAAGCCATGGGTAGTTTCTGCATGGAATTAAATAAATTGAATGAAGCTAAAACTCAGGGTGCAAAAAGTGAGATGACTTTGTTCTGCAGTTTTTGTTTATCGAGCCACCGTGGTTGCCACTGTGCAACTGAAGCACTAGTCCCTTTTGTCTTTGCAAAAACAGAGCAAATGTCAATACCTACCCCCCTCTCCAGCCAAGCCCAATACAGATTTTTATGAGGCATGAAATACTTTTTCCCTTGGCTTGTTGTGTTTGTTTATTATGCACGTATTTCCCTTGAAACCCCTACAGGAAAGTGTAATAGGGTTTAAATGACACTCATTTTGTGAAAGCATGTTGCAATGAGGGCACTTTTGAAGTATTTCTGTTTATACATGTACCTTGTTTTCCTGCACTCCATTTTCCTTTGCATGCATTTATGTATCCAAATATAATTGAATACATAAATACAGATGCATTTTAAAGGGGGCTGGGTGAAATAGTCATTTTAGTTCCGGCAATGGCAGTACTTATTTTGCAGTAAATAGCATTAAACAAACAGGATTTTTGAATTTACTCTGTATAAAAAAAGTTTTTTCCTCCTCTTTGTTTCTCCCTTTCTCACCCACCTACACAATATAAACTAGGCCATGCCTGTCCCTCACACTAGTTTTGAGTTGGATGGAGACACACTACAGGGTGGGATAAGCACCAGGGATGGCCAGGAGCAGGAGAGGGACTCGTGTCATAAATCAGGGCCAGGGCTCATGTCTGAGTGGCTGTGGAGGAAAGCTCAGAGTGCGGCTGGAGTTGCAAGTTATGAGGGAGAGGAGGTTTGGTCAGGGGATGCCAGCCTCCAGCAGACAAGTGTCCTGGGCCCGTGTGATGGATGTGGCACGAAACCAGAGGGGAATGCTAACAAGATCAAAGGCGTCGTGGCTGACTGCTACAAGGAGAGACCTGGCTCTAGTGGGAGCTCATTAGGCAGCACATCCCACCTGCAGAGCAGCAGAGGATCTAGCTCCACGCCTGTCCTCCCACAGACCAGCACTCCCTTTCAGCTCGACAAAAATCCCCTCAGCAGTCCGGCAGCCTGCTCCACACCTGAGGAAACTACCTTCGAGGGCCAGTTTGGCTGTGGAGAGATGGATGAATCTGGAGGTTTGGAGGAGATCCCGGGTGTGTGTGTGACAGAGACTGCAGCAGCCACAGTTCATCACTCAGGGCTGGGCTCTTTGGTCAGCAGAATTTCTTGGATTTTCCAAGATGCAGGGCGTCTCCTTTGGAGCGCTCCTACAGTACTGCAGCAAGTCAGGGAAGAAGGACTGCAGCCTGTTGGGGCCCGCTGGTCCAGTCATGTTGTCTCTCTGGTCAGGGAAAGTAATGTTCTGTCTGTAGTGAAGGACAGCCAGGTCTTCTCCATGGTTAAAGGGACTGTAGTCTTCTCTCTGTTCAAGAATAGTCACATTTATTCCATGGTGAAAGATCTACCTCTCATGCAGCACATCCAGATGGAGATAACTCAAAACCTTCAGCTTGAGGAGGCAGCTCAGATAATTCAGGGCTACATTAATCCTGACACCACACAAGCCCTAGTCCTGACACCAACACAAACCTTTAGCAAGGCAGAAGGATTTCCAGATGACGTGCCGTTAATCCCAGAAGATATCTGGACAAGGAATAAAAGTATCGGGGATCTGCGGTCACCACAAGAGCAAGACATGGCTGATGTTCATGTGAAACAAGGACACAAACTGATTACAGAGCTGTTGCCAGTGAAACACAGTGAGCCAGAGGTTACCCATGCACCAAAAGACAAAGATCAGGCATTGGAGAACTCGAGGACTGTGCGGAACAAAAACAAAGTCCAAGTCTTTTGTCAAACGTTGATAGAATTTCCTGATTCCCTTTTGTACCTGCAAACTTTACCATTATCAGACATAATGGACACTTTACAGTCCATCATCTCCACCACAGTGCCATCCTCCCAGAAGATTGTAGCTCTCTATTGGCTGAATGTTGCCAAATGCAACCAACCTGAGCCCCGTCCTGCCCTCCTGATCCTGACGGAGACTGGCCTCTACACCCTGACCACTGACTCTGGGCTCCTGGTTTTGTTCCATCACCTCCCCTTGTTGCAGTTGAAGGAGGTGCAGATAGGCTTTGCAGGCCACAGTCTGCGTTTGATCGGCACTACAGAGGAGAGCATCCTGGGTGTCTACACCCACAGCCAGCAGCTTACCAAAGAGCTGTGCAGGGCCATACTTGGTGTCATCTGCCCCGGGGACAACAGGGCCTCTCAGCACCCACTGCTCCATGGAGACTTGATGAAGTTGTCTTTAGACTGGCAGGCCCGTGTACCCGATCTGCTGCTGGATGCTGGTTTACGGGTTTGCTGCCACTTTCAGAAAAGTCTCGCTGATCTGGTTTACCTTCTTCATTGTAACATGGATCAAGAAACAGTAACTCTGGGAGAGATGCAGCTACTGCTGTACACAGGTGTAGGGGTGTGCATCAGCCCCAGTACCCACACTAAGCCTCTGGCTCAGCTTTTACTCACTGATACCCACCTTGGCCTGGTGCAGGAGGATGCTGTCTTTCACCCGACTCCACGCTCTGTCACCATAGGGCCCTGCCGTCCACAATTCAATGACTTAACTCTCTGTCAGCGCTCAGATGTGCGCTGCGTGCTGGTGCATGATGAAGACAAGCGCGGGGCTGTCAGTCTGGATGTAATCCTAGCAAATGTGAGGGGCAGGGGTCACCCTGAAAGCGTGACTAAGGCAGCTACTCCGCCTGCACAAGCTTCAAATTCATCTCCGCATGCAGAAGTGTGGAAATTAACTTTCAGTTGCTCCTCTGAGGCCGCCTGCCTGATTAATCACTTGTCAAATGTCTGATCAAGGACTGAACAGCCAGTAATGAACAGCCCAGCTTGAAAACGCTCACTCATAGGGAGCAAAAGTGCATCCCAACCAGACAATGCAAAGCACCGCTTCACTAAGTAAGTGACAGTGAAAACTATGACCTGTTTTGAAGTTTCTGTATTGATTTGTTTTTCTAGAAGTTTTTGTCTTTTTTAATAATGCATGACTTTAGCACTTTTATCTTTAAAACCCTTGACTGTCTTTGTTCTTGAATTGTTATTGTTCTTTAACCACTGGCCCCCCATTATTTTTGCCAAAGAGGTTGTCACTGTAATGTGGAATGTTTTAAATAATTAGGTGTTGAAGGTTCAACTTTGAGGATTAAAAACATGTTTGTGCCAGTTTCATTTGTTCCATGGGCATTGTAATATTTTTTAAAGGATTTTAGATTACCAATCCGACCAAATTAACTCCCTGTAATGGTTCTTTAAATGTTATATGTATATATATATATATATGCACTGTTTGTCAAGTTAATGCAAATTTAAAATATTTTATGTAAAAATGGATGAATATGTTTGTTAAATAAAAGGAAGGTAAAGCCACTGCTGCTCTGGAGTCTTGTTTACCACTTAGACTGCAGATACGCTCTGATAGTTGAGCTTTTAACTTGGGAAAACAAAGAATTCAGTCTGATGCATTTCACTGCTTTGTCTAATGTCTAATATTTTGTTTTCTTATCATCTCTGTCAGGCTTTCTTTCTCTTCCTACCCTCCTTTCTGTTTGTTTTGGCAGAGGCTCCTTTTTTTTTAAAACTTTCAGCCTCTTCCTCACTGTGTAGGAAGTCAAGACATGTATCATCGAACTCACCACTGGAAAGATACACTATTAGTATCTGAGGTCAAGGTGAACCTCATCCTCACAGTTACCACCTGCACAATTGCTCATTGGATCTATCCCTGCCAGTCAACATTGTCTCACTCCAGGAAACTATTGTTCATTGTATGAGTGCTGCTTTAAAATTTCAATAGGTTGATCATGCTGCATCTCTGGGAAAGAACTGCTGTCTGATTCACAACTCGAGAGTTGGAGCCAAAGACTGTTTGCTGTTTGCTCCTCGTCTTGACTGAGTGACCCCATCCAGCATGGAAAATTACGGGGGCAATATAGTGCAATCAGTCCTCTTGTCTGCTCTAGCATGAGGGATGGAGATTTGGCCTTGAATGAAGAAACACATCACACCTCGTAGCGGTGAGGTTTGAGCCAGAATGAAACCTCAGGGATGTGAAAGGGTTGTTTTTCTCCCTTTTGCTCCAGACAGATAATTAGCATTCAAACCATCTCCTGTGTATCATGCCTTCCTGCGAATAAAACACAAAAGGCAGACATATCATAACCTGATATATCGAAATGAGGTGAGTTTAATATAAACTGCAAAATGAGAAAGTGTCCTTCATGCAGATAAGATTAAAGATTATTAATTTTTCTGTTCAAATGGGAAACCACTGCAGATCTGCTAAACCATTAGTTCACTGACTGGTTTGTGTCTAAAATAGACAGGAGCTCTTGTTGGGCACAGCCTGGTTAAGGGGAAGCGCTCACCCTCAGACAGCAGATACACATACCCACTGGCAGGCTCTAAATCTCTAATCATTACTCTGTGTGATTTCCCACTGGGTTCTCCGGCCCTAATACGCACCGTCATTGACAGCACATAACAGGATAATTTGTTTACCTCCTCCTTTGGAAGCATGTGAACGTGACCCAGTCAGTTCTCTCATTGCTTAGCTGTTGATGGGCTAAATATTTTTTACGTCAATCCTGATAGTTCTGCCTTCCCATATAGCATCCACCAAAATTCAGTGATTCACTTATATGTTTTCTTTAGAGGTTTTGAAGGCTAATCCACAACCTACTGCTTAGGTGTAAATTGGTCCTGATGATGTTTATATAGTTTTGTAATCAAATCAGTTTTGGACTGGGGAACTTAAAACCACCCGGTCCTCTTTAGTTCTTTTGCTTGGAGTGTCTTTCCTGGTTACAAATTAGGCTTCACTCTAGAATAAAAAACATCTTGTTAAACCAAGAACAAATATTTAAGAGAAGCTGGCTTCCCAATTTAGCATGGTAGTGGCTTTTGAAAAAGAGGCCAGCAAAGAACTTTTATAATGCCGGTGGTGAGTTTGCCATATATTGCAAAGACAAAACCCCTGTGTGTGGATAAAGGCAATTTTATTCCTTGAATCTTGGACTGAAGTGCAAATGCTGTCATTTTAAAACGCACTTTTCAGTTTGAAAACTAACAATTTATAACAATATAAACAATTGAACTTGAACAAACTGCTTCACTCAATACAGATGCACAATGTTTTGTGGTCATCTGTAAATGTGTTATTGTTGCACATATTCACACCTTGTATAGTAGCAGTTTATTTACATATCTTATTTGTTACACTCAGCATAATTATGCAAAATAGAGTGCTGCAGGGATGACGTAGTTTTGTAGGCCAACCACAAAGTTAGCATCGCACTGGTAACTTTACATTCATAAATGTAAATTTGCGAGAGTTAAACCTCACTTTAATCTTTTCAAGAAAAAAATGGAACTATATATTAAGACAATAACTTCAGCAAAAAACAAAAAGGCTCGTAAAACGGTGAGATTTTGCTGATTATATTCATTTATATTAACCCATGACATGTTTTATGTTACTTTATTTTATTTAAATTTGTTTTATTTATCCCTTCATTTCCTTTACATGTATTATTTACCCATGTATCAGTTTAATTGTTTATTGTATTGTTCACAGATTTAAAATAAAGCATCGAACTGGTTCTTTCGACAAAAAGCCAATGGGATTTTTCCGTTGAATTTGGAATTATTGGAGAAAATAAGCTCTGTGGTAAACAAACATTTGTGACAATTACATGTTATGTTCAGCAAGATAATCTTCACATATGAACACCACTTTTTATGATTTTTGAAGTGTAAATGCAATCGCCAGAAGTAAAAAGCTAAGGTTAGGCTATAAAGAACTACACCACGGTCGCATGAACGTGAGTATACACGACGAGGCTGTATAGGCGGACGAGTCGGCGTGATGACATTTTGTAGTCTCATTTAGCTACTTGTTAGCAACTGCCTTTTTTAAAGGTCCCATATTGTTAAAAGTATGATTTACATGTCTTTTATATGATAAAGCAGGTTTAAGTGCTTTATAAATCCCGTGAAAGTATCAAAACGCTCAATATACGGAGAAATACACACAGCCCGTATTCAGAGATTGTGCGTTTGAAACAAGCCGTTAGGATTTCTGTCCATTTGTGATGTCACAAATATACAATGTTTAGTCCATTACATGGTTTTAAACGTAAACATTCTAAATGTGTCCCAGTTTATTCTTGGTTGCAGTGTATGTGAATAACATCAGCTGACAGGAAGTAAACATGGACCCAAACTGTTGCCAGGCAACACAATTCTGTTACAATTCCGTTGAAATGCACTAAAACGGAGCGTTTCAGACAGAGGGTAAATACAGGTATATTCAAGCTGACAGTATGAGGAAAATAAAGTTTTTTTTTAAACATTACAGCATGTAAACATGTTCTAATAGAAATACAAGTATGAACCTGAAAAGGAGCATTATATGGGACCTTTAAGACACTTTAAGGTTTTAAACTTCACAAGTGGGATATTTACTGACATAATTTGTATCGTAGAACAAAACTTTAAATCACAGACCTTATTTTAGGCATCTAACTAAAAACCCATTAAAAAAAACATTGACTTCGAGCCGAGGAAACCAGAAGTTCTAAAATTCAAAGTAATTTCCTGGTTGTAAGACATTCCTCCTGCAGCACACATGTACGACGCTCTATGGTGCCCTTAGATTGAAAATTGACACACATATACAACGTAGCTACATTTTGAAGTTTTTTAACAAGTCTCTTGGATAATAAACAGTGTTACATTCATGAATGAAGTGCAGCCTGGTAGCTTATTCATACAACTCAAGGTGCATT
The DNA here is from genome assembly GCF_015220745.1 of Sebastes umbrosus. Taxonomy (NCBI): domain Eukaryota; kingdom Metazoa; phylum Chordata; class Actinopteri; order Perciformes; family Sebastidae; genus Sebastes; species Sebastes umbrosus. The sequence continues at coordinate 15,798,606 of NC_051278.1, read as the reverse complement.
CAAGCTCTCTCCTCACTCGGCCAAGCTGCCTGCAAGCTCTGCAGACACTACTGTTACTATGAGCATGCCTGACTGCCAGCAGCCATGTTGTGGAAGAGAGATGTGTGCTTTTGTTACCTGCCCAGGTGTCAAATCACCTGTAGGCCACAAATGCACGCTGGAAGCAGACATTATGGGATGTGTGACCACAGCTGTATTTTTATTTTTCTCTCTGTTGGGATCCACAGCCTCACTTCAACAAGTTAAGTACTTGCAGCTTTTGCTAACATGTTTATTCTTGGCTCTGTGGTGCTAAGTGTGTTTAAGCAATGACTGTTATCAACTAGCTTGAGGGGCTTGTAGGCAGATATTTCAGTGTTCTTCACAATGAGCTTCTCTTGGTACTTTTAACGCCTTTTGGTATAAATGAAAGTTTTCTTAGTAACTTTTTTTTTCTTTTGTGACACTGACATATAAGTACAGGATGGTACTGTATATATATATTTTTTTAAACAATATTTTTTATTAAATTTTACATATAAACATATATACATACAGACAGACTAACAATATTAATAATTAAATTATACAATGAAATGTTTAGTCAGAATTTCAACAGTAATCAAAGAAAGAGAGACATGACATTTCATGTATTTCACATATCTAACAAAGAAAACAAAGAAAATTAAAGATAAGACAAAACAAATAAATACCTCAAAGAAGAAGAAGAACAAAAAAAAAAACAACTTCAACAACAGCACTCAGAAACACACAGCAGTTTCAATATGACTATGCCCCCTGAGGTCCAAGAAACTCCAACGAAGGTTTCCACACTTTTTCAAATTCTGCTACTCTATATCTTTATGTTGATTTTAGACCTGTGTTTGACTCATTGCAGGAAAATCACAGGTGTATAGAGTATCATTAAGTATGACACAGATCAAATTAGCCAGTAATAGGAACATCTAACTGGAAGGAAGTCGTTAGTAATGCTATTAATTACACCTGTGCTTTTGGCTGGTCAAGAAAGTGGGTGCTTTTCATTATGCTAACTTATGTTCCCTTGTGTCCTCTCTCCTCCTGTTTCCCCTCCGCCATCATGGAGGATCATCCAATCCCTTAAATGCACCTAGAGGAAACAAGGAGCGAGGAGGCTTCTGGAGGAGCTGAGAGCAAGGAAACACCAGTGTGTCTTTTCGGTACCCGGGACGTAAAAAGAGGTATGACACACAGCTGAAATAATCTCAAACCTTGGCAGCACTCAACAAATGTAACTGTTCCTTTTTGTATTCATAAATTGTAGTTGTACTCTGTTATGCTTCAGACAGATATCGTAAAATCCAGCGGTACACTGGAAACCGCTTATAGTGATCACGGTTACAGTGATCAACCGCTTATATGGATTGTAAAGCTTGGTAAAGGATCATTCCTATACAAATGCTGTTTAAATAATTTGCTTATAGTAATCAAGAAGTCCGTTTATAGTGTTCATTTTGGGTCTTTTCATACATGAAAACCTATGGTAAAACTACTTTAAAACTACGTTTTACTACGTGCGACAAAATCACAGCATCATGTTTCCTTTAACATTATAATCTTATCTTTAATATCACAGTCCAAATCATATCCATAACGGTGGACATGCCGCTCAACCAGACACATCTCTAAATGCACAGTAGGTTGCAGATTCTAGAGATTGTTTTTTTTTATAACATCTTATTACACGGCTTTGTTGAGTACTCTTCTGATTGGTTAGTCACGGCGTTCTGCGGTCTGTTATTTCTTTATAACAGACCGTTGCTATGTATAACAGACCGTTGCTATGGGCGCAGTTCTGATTGCGGACCGTTTTTGTGTCAAATTATTGATTTCTTAAGTAAGTAGCCGTGTAATAAGCGGGATAATGTACAGTTAGCTGGTCATTGTTGTGAAAGAAATCCCTTCAGGGCAGTGAGAGACCCTGTCTGGGTTTCTTTCAAATCAATGACCGGCTCGCTGTACATTATCACTTACTGAGCTCTGATAGGAAGTTGGTGAAAATCTTTTTTATCGGCGTAGGAAAAAACGTGTGTCGATCATCCCTTTAATCGGCAATCCGATTGCCAATTGGCACAAGCTTAGCAGGGGAATAACCACAGCCAATCATAGTAGATTCTATATAACGGTTGTCGGGCTCTGCATCTCATGTGGTTTTGGAGCAAAAGTTAGAATTGTAAGAGAATAGATGCCAAATATCCTCACTGTACATATTCAAATAGGCTAATAATCAGTTTTGGTATATATTGTTTTTATTTACAGAAGTTAACCAACTTTTCTGCATAGATATGAAACTTTTGAAGTAGTGACTGAAACATTGGTGCCAATTATGGAAGAGTGCAATGTGTGCATGTGTGATATGAAGCAGTAGGGCTTCTGGATATGTTCATTAGTAGATAAAAACCAAAGTCACACCAGTACTCTCTTTTTGAAGTCTCTATGTCAAGGACACTTTTTCAAGTTCAAATCCAGCTGAGTGGAGGTCTTTTAAATGTCCCATATCTGCATCCCCACTGTTTTTAAATTCATTTCACTCAAAAACAGCAGAACATAATTAACTTCATCGCCATACTCCCATCTAATGAAGGCGAGCGTTTGCCAGCAATGGCAGGTTTCATCCAGGCCTCTGATGGAACGTGTTGGGGGTGAGTCTCAAAGGAGACGGACACAATGGCGACCTGAATGTCACTGGCATCTTTGAGCGGCGCTCATTTGTGAATGTCTGTCCACGGGCCAGAGAAAACTCTCTGGCCTCTAGAAGGATGAGATTGTCACACAGTGTCATTTTTAAATTGGACACCATCTCTCCCTGCCCACCCCTGCTCGGTTTTGGACCTCACATGAGCTTCATTAGCATTTGCAGGAACTGCGAGACATTTACCACCATGGATTGTGACAGATTTCACAAGCTTAATTTTACTGTTGCCCTGGGGGGGGGGAAGAGGCAGTAGCTCACCATCTGTTGATTGTGACTGTACCCGACACTTCCATAAGAGGATGCCTAACAGTCCTATGACAATTCTGGTATCTACACAAGAAATGAGTACTTTACTTTTGAGATTTCATTGTCCTAGAAGTTGAGATGAAGAAATGTGTGTGTGAAAGAAGTGTGTGAGTATTTCTTGGCCAAATAACACAGTTATTTCATGTCAAAGTTAGTTTTAAAGTTATTGGTTTTTGTGTCAGTATCAACCTTTTGATCTTCAGATTAGCTCCAGTCCTCACTGGATTGTCTGAACTTTGTTGCCAAAGCCTCCATTTGAAGTTGCACTCATGAATTTTCTAATTGGCATGCGAGCAAAGACATTTGATTTAATTTAGACTTTTGTGAAATAGCTGTTGGAGGTTGTTTATCTGTGTGTATGGGGGCAATATTGTTTGAGTTATGCTGTAAACTGATTGTAGGGAAAAACGCCTCAATCTGACAATGACTGATGCATTTGACTCCAGGACATCTCTGATTACATTCATGCTGAAAATCAAACATTTTTACTGTATTAATTTAGATATTTTCCAAAGTAAAAGTCTCCAGAAGTGTATGAGTGTATGAACAAAAATCACAATAAATCGTAATATCGAATCGCGATACTTAAAAATCGCAATACATATCGAATCAGCACCCAAGTGTAGAATCGGGAGATTGGTATATCCAATAATAAAGGGAGATGGAAAAATATGTAAATGGATGAGAGCTTAAGAGGAAGTTATGAAACCCATGAATAAGTAAAGAGAGACTTAAAAATGAAGTGTTCTTTATAACAGACCTCTGACTAAGTTTAGTTAAGATATTCAACCATATCTCTGTTTTACATTCCCCGTGGGTACGGGTCTGTTATTTACCTCATTTTGTTTCAAAAACTGGCATAAAAAGTTTGTTTCAGTGACACTCACTTCTAATTAGCTTTCAACTTGCATGTGTGGCTGCTTTTGTGTATCTCCTTTATTCATAATTTGAATGTGCAGCTTAGAAGCTAACACTTTTTAAAAAGCAGCCCAGTTCATATTTGTGCTGCTGGCAGGGCACCGCAGTCCTTTGAGACGTGAGAAGTATTTCTGATTATGTTTTAATAAAAGGAGATGGAGGCGCTGTGCAGCACGTTGCACAGAAGAGTAGCTGCTCTGAGTGGATGTGCTTTTACATGATTTTCTTAAGACTCCCATAAAAGTTGGAGAGAGAGAACTTCAAATATTCACGAGTAATGCTTAACCGAAAAGCTCTCCAGATATTCCTCAAAATAAACTTGTAGAGTTAAAGACGGCATATTCTATAAAGAACCATACAATGTTTTCTTCACTGAATTATATTGGTTTACAACGGTCATAAAATGCTTTACATTTGAACGGTTAATGCATTCAACTTCTCTTTGTAGGATGTGCCTTTTTCGTGGTCGGTACCAGCGGAAATAGGTTAGCATTTTGTTGTTGTGTCCTTCAGTAAACCTCGGCATCCTGACTGTAATTTATGGGCATCCAATCAAAAAGTCAGCTCATTGTAAATAGGCTGAGGGACTAGTGGGCGATAAGTGTGGTTGATAGTCAGATGGTGTTGCTACTTGTATATGCACCTCATGTCAGCGTGGTTCATTTTCTATTTTAGTAGCAGCTGGGTTCTAACTTCTCACTTCATTATGAAGCAAATGATTGTGCCATCGCTATGCTAATGCTGATTCAATCGGGGCTAAAGTCAGTGGAGCACCGTTAAATTAGATTAGTGAATTTTCCATAAGAATAGTCTGAGTCGTCCTCTTTTCACTCGCTTCTTCAATTCTCATATGGTTCCATTGTTGCTCTACATCTGAGGGTGGAAGCATGAAGTTAACACGGGACTGTTTGTATGACCAGGTGAATGTTAAGCAGGCTCACAATGTGTGGTGACGGCTTCAAGTCGAGAAGGCGCTCTATTATTCCTGCTTTTGTGCCTCATGTTCAGCTGGTCCTATTCAACATTAACACAGAGAAACAGCAAGTGTGAATGCCTCACATCATTCATAAGTGAGTCACTGATTTGATTTACGAAAGCATACAGTATGATGGAGAGGGAACATCAATGAGCAATCCCTGCAGTGTTATATAGTCTGATATTGTTCAATAATGTGATTTAAATCAGATATTGTGTTCTCGGGTAGGTACTAGGGCTATCAGTCGATTAAAATATTTGATCGCATGATTGTCCATAGTTAATCGCAATTAATCGCAAATTAATTGCACATTTTTTAACTGTTCAAAACATACTTTAAATAGAGATTTGTCAAGTGTTTAAGTGGGCTAATATGCTTGCTTTATGCAAACATACAGTATGTACGTATATATTTATTATTGGAAATCGATTAACAACACAAAACGATGAAAATGTTGTCCAGAAACCCTCACAGGTACTGTATTTAGCTCACTCTAGCTTTAAAACTGAGCCCACTACAACCTAAAAATTGCAAGTTGCGTTAATGCGTTAAAGATATTAGTGGCATTAAAACTAATTTGCGTTATAGCGTTAACTTTGACAGCCCTAGTATGTACCTGAGCTGCATATTCCAACAGTGTGCGAGAAAAAACAGTTTATCATTAAGGGTCATCGAGTAATCAGCCTCCAACCAACAAATTGCAACAACACTGATAAATCAAGGCTTTATGGAGGCCAGTAATTGAAACAAATAATAAAGCCATATTCACAATAGAGATGAGTAAGCTACTTAATTAGAGCTCCAACAGAAATAGAGGTGATGTATCACAAATGCAATGCGCTGTAATAATAGTAGTTTGTCATTTTAGCTTGACAAAATACCTTGTGATGCTGATTGTTTGCTTGCAGTGTAGCACCGTCCTCCATCGCTGAGCAGGTGAATCAGGTTGGAAATTTTGTACCAAAGCAGAAAACAAAACAGAGTTTCTAAGCGACTTGATGAAAGCCTGAAATTCCCGAACCCAAAGTAATCATTCATAATTGCTATTGATCAACAACCCTATCAAAGCATCGCTGATATAGCACAATCATTTGTGCAGTAGGACTGAAAATATCAAACTCGTTGAAGCTTATCACCTTGCAGTGCAACAAAATAGCGCTCTCTGAAACAACCCCTTTTGCACTACATTTGGCTGGCACCAGCAGATGAAGTGCCGCGGTGGTGATGAGTGCTATCACCAAAGCTTTTTTCCTCTGGGGCTTGACAAACACGACATTTACGACAAGCCCTCTGACAAACAGGACAAGGCTGTTTTCCAAACCTGCTGCATTTTACTTTTATGGGAAGCGGGCGAGAGCGGTGACAGAAGGAGCGGGTCCAGACTGCTGATGCTGGCGATGTTGAGCTCTTTCTCCACACCTCCTATTTCTAGGCTTCCAGCATGGTGCCATTAATCAAGCTCCAGAAGTTAAGTGTTACTGGAGGCATTGCTGTGTTATAAATTGCATGGGAAATGCATAATTAGTTAGCAACAAATCTAGTTTACAGTCATACTGTATTCAGTTGGGGATGCATTTTGTTCCAATTGCTTTTCTGCAGGGATAATAATCACTGCTTTGGACCAGAAGAAGCTCTGGTTCACCTGATGCAAGGGAGACCAAAAAATGCTTAGAAGTCTTATGGGAGTCGTTGAAAAGCAGAGAAGTAAAATAACATGTCTGATCGCCCGAGCTATTCTTTGCCCTCCCAGATGTCCTTCATGTGTGTGAATAGCTGTATGATGTAGAACAGGACGGATGTTTACACTCAGCGAATCCCACTTGGCAGGATGCTGTAGGGATGTCTATCCCTGCTCTCCAGTGTCACGAAGCCAGACTGACTCGTAGCCAACAAAAGCAATTTTCTCTAGGTCACACACACACAAACTCTGAGTTACTCGATAACCTTCTGATTCCCTCCATAACTTGACAATCTACAGTATGTCCACCTTTGCAAAGTTTTCGTATTTCCATGCTGGTTCACCAAGTTTTGTGTTCCATATTTCATCCGAGTGCTCCGTTCTGCTTTAAGCAAGAAGGAAACGCTCATTATTCCCCGTGTCTTCAGCCCGTCCTCGGGACCTTAACCCAGACGGGGACTATTTCCATGTAATTGGCGGTGGTGTTGCTCCTGTTGCCATTTAGTATTTTTTGATATGGCCCCGCTTTCTGAACGGAAAGGAACAGGGTGCAAAATGTCCCTCACTACAGGCGGCAAATTACTCCTCAGAACGCCACTAACACCCCTGTGCGCCGCAGAGCTGCTGTAAAGGCAAAACAATTTGTCCAACATGAATAGGCTCCCCAGAGACTGTCTTAAGTGTTAAATGACCTGGGTGAACCCAATACTAATCCGCGGCTGGGAGTTATTCAGGCCTGGATGGCTAACACTTACACCCTCTGCGCAACCATTTGAAGGCTGTTTATGCAAATTCAAGGTGATCTGATTTTTCTCGTGGCTTAGTTTACTGTCTCTTTCAGCCCCCTGGAGACTCCTGCAGTCACTCCGATCGCTCTAACTCCCTGCCTACACAGACATAGTTAGTGCGAATGGGCATGAATAGAATGCAACGCAGGTGTTTCACTTAATGAAACCTCTCGAGGAACAGTTTACATTTTTCAGGGGGTTTATTGGCATTTTAAAAATCTCAATGAAAATGTCAAACTAACAGAACAAACATGACGCCACAAGTGAGTAACTCAGAGGACTATTGTTACACATTCAGTGAATATCGTATTTTGTGCGCGCACACAAAAAGCGTGGACGCATTTGCACACCAAGAAATCAAACTCGAGGCCTTTGGTTTTTAGAAAATATTAAGAAAACACTTTTTTGTCCTGACAGTATTAAAGCTTCTTTTAGGATAAATCTGTGTAGGGCATTGTGTGTAGAGTTCTATTGTTCATACAGTAGGGGGCAGCAGTGAGCCATGGCTTTGTACATCAGGTTTGACTTCCTACCTTTCTCTTCTCCCTCTCTCTTTTCTCATAAACAGGATTGTTGTCTGCCCTCCAGACATCTGCTCGGTTGTAAAGGGAATGAATAAATAAAAACAAAGGCCTATGAATGACGCTCCAAGAATTTATGTTCCATGCAAACATATATTCTGTTTCAATATTATAATCCTTATTGGTACATTTATTGTTTGTGTCAGCGTTTATGTTTAAGTGCATCGGTGTTGTGGTGTTATGTCTTTGTAGAATGTAAAAGGGAATGTATACAAGGAAAGGAGAGGCCCTCAGGAGAGTTAGGTGAGGTAAGGATGGAGGGAAGTTAAGGAAAGAAAGTATAGCGTGACAGCCAGTGACTGTACAATACAGAGAACAGATCATTAATTAATGCTGCCGAGAGTGTGAAGTGAATCGATTCGCCCCCTGAGCACGACACGCACTAACACCCCCATCTAACAGGCATTGTGGGGGGTGGCTGGGGTGGTGGTGGTGGTGACGGTGGGGGAATCCACACTCCCCTTGTCAGTTCACCTCCATTTTAATCACTTCTAATCATTTCCAATGGCATGCAGTAAATATCCGGCGGGAATAATTCAATATACCCTTACCCCCTGGTTCTTCTCATCAGGCCCCTTTCTGTCTGTCACGCTGTGTTTTTGTTTTTTTTGTGGCCGATTTCATTCCTTTCCTCAATGAATGCCGGATGCCTTGATTAAAGTAGTTGTTTCATAAGTGGCTTTTTTTTGTTATGCTTCTGTTTTTGTGTGTTCGCTGAGCCTTTTGTTATCAGTACACATGGAGGAGTGTGTGTGTTCCTGTCAGGGGATGACAGCTGGCTCTCTCTGCCCCCTGTCACAAAGAGGCTGTGACTGCTGGAGTGTGACCAGCCTCTCGCCCGCCTGCCCGCCTTACACCCCCCCTCCACCCCCGCTCCTCCGCCCCTACAGCCTGGCCTGCCCGGCTACTTTGCTTATGGCCCGCTCTCTCTCTTTAGATCCACGCTGCATATGGGTCTGGTCAGCCATGGAAACCTGCTCAGCCCAATTAGAAGCAGTCGCCAGCTGGGCTTCCCATCCATTCTTCCATTCCCTTCTCTCTGGCCCAGCCACGTCCCTCTCTGCTCCTCCCCAGCGGCTTCACGCTCCAGCATCCCACAATCAGAGCCTCTCTCATGGCCTTAATCATGCCAAGCTGATGGGCACACTGTCCCCGGCAAGTGGATGGAAGCAGCGATTTGTGACACGTCTCCTCTCTCGGCAGACACCACGCGCGCACGTCCACACTGTTACATCTACACATACCAAGACAGACAGACACACATGTGCACGCTGTGATGAAAGGTCCACTGTCTCCCCCTGCCAGATGCTGTGTTTTATCTCCGGCCTCACCAGCTGGTTTGGACCAAATAGCTGGAGAAAACAGTGTGTTATTGAGTTCATATCTCAGTGGCTGGACTATAGTGATGATGGCTCCGCTTAACTCTCACCCCCTCAAAGCACATTCTGGCTTTACAGAGGTAGAAGGTAGCTGGAGGGATTGGGTATCATTCAAAATGTCTGGAGCAATCAGGGCTCGCTTGTAACTGTGAAAAAAGGGTATTCACTTTTTCCAATAAGGATTTCTTGTATTATTGAAATAGCTCTGCATTCTGTCTTCATAATCACTCACTTATCATTCATAGGAATGTGATATGGGAAAAGTCTTTAAGTAAATAGAGACAGCCCAAAGTCATTTCATGAGTTTGAGAGATTCTTTTCTGCAAGAATAATTAGTGCTTTGAAATGATTTTCTCTCTCTAATGGATTTTAGTTCATTTCAGCTGCCTCACCTGCAGTTCAGGGACTTGTAGAGACACAACGTAAACATAAGGTTGTATAAAATACAAAGCCGAGAATTTTGATATCATAAAAGCACTTATACTTGCTGATAGATGTCATACCTTGCTTTAGAAAGAAGTGTGACTATGTCAAAACTAAATTATCGGCCATTAGAAAGAGAAATGGCTGTGAAAGATGATCTTTCTCAAGGTCCATTACACATTAGGGAGAAGAAAAACATAATCATTTCCTGAACTCAGAAATATATAAATAATAGCTCTATATATATATACATATATTTATAGTAATACATTATATTTCTATATGATATGAAGCCGTAACACTGATTTTATACATGAATTAAGGTAGGCTACTTAATGGTCATGCACAGGGCTGTCCCGAATACCATTTCTTTGGCATCGAAGCTTTGGTGAGGAATATTCAAAGGTATTCGAAGCTTCGGGACAGTGCCGCTGCCGCACTACTGAACACAAATGCACCTCGACACATAACAAACAGCGATATCCGTCTGAGAATAACTAATAATTAATGTTGAATATGAATAACGAATAATGTTGTGGGATTATTCCTTATTTCATTGGGTATTTTGGGATTTAAACATTATTATTGCATACTTATATACTGTATATATATATCAAAAACAAAAAATTAAGCATTCGAATACCGTTTTGGAGGTTGATTACCATGGCAACGATCGACGCTTCGAAGCTTTTGGGCCAGCCCTAGTCATGTAGGCCTATGTTCAGATAATTGCCTTTTCTATGTCTCGCATCAAATAATTAGCAGGCCTGTATTTAGTGGTGCAACGGTTCAACAAGCCAACAGTTTGGTTTGTACGTCATTGAACGGTTTGGGGTTTTTTTCGGTTGGGTTTTGCATCCCTGCTACACACAACCATATTAATTTCTCTTGTGCCAGTGTGTTGCTTTTATAGCTCCTATTACACTTTGTTTAACTGACTTCTTTCAATCACAAAGTTTTGATTCACCATCGCACTATTAGGGATACTAAATTGCACAGGCTTTAGAAAGCTTACTACTCAAAATGGTTTCACTTTTTCTGCCTTAGCTTTTTCTCTGCTGTCTTCCCTCATATTCCACTCTGTGGTCATCAATCACTGATGTAGGCCTGATTGCACATGAAGTGGCTGGATCCCATTTTGAGGTGTGACAGGGGCCTATTTTGCACTGGTGGCAGTGATGGCTGGGTGTCAGAGCTCGTGACAGGATGCTCTCCGCCCCGTCTCCTGAGGTTTGGGAGTTTGAGAGGCCACCGGCCCCCTTTTGTCCTCCTTTTCGTAGATGGTCTCCGACATGGCTTGTTTTAGGCAGAGGCAAAGGCAGTAATTGATTTCTCTCTCCTTTCTGATTCCGCCCGTGGCTCTCAGGCGCTGGCTGCATCTCTCCTCTGAGAAACAGATGAATAAAAAGACAGAGCGTGAAGTTTATAGCCAACAGTCACAGCGCTGACAGATGGTCAAACCTCACGTTATCAGGACCCGATAGAAGTCCGGAATGTGGTGGTTAGCTCCTGAATTGGCTTCTGAAAGGATCGGTCATATATATTAGAGCAGAGAGTATTGAGCCGTGAAGAGCTGGAGAGATGGGAGATATTGAGGCACGCAGACGCTGAAGGTGAGGAGGACCTGAGCTCAGATCTGACAGGCTACATTAATAGATTGTTGAGCTGATAGATGCACAGTGGAATGGTGCGATGAATAAAACGATTCGGCCCCAGAAATTGAATTTTCATTCCTTTTTGCTACAGCCAGTGGGAAAAAGTTGTTGCGATGTTCAGCAACACGTTTGAGATTCATCCAAGTGAATCTCGCAGAAATTAATTTGAATTTATTGCGAACAGTGCTATCGCTCGCTGACTGACCAATCTAATAATTGTTAGCTCAAGAAAAGAAAATTAGTCTTTTACCCCCAAGTCTCCATAATATCAAAAGAATCAACAGAGCATTCATCATAATTGTGACCTTGTGTCTTCCTGTCAGCAAGACTGACTTAATCAATTGCAGAAGTTGTCAGCTGTGACAAGAGGCGTTTAGCCTGGAGACAAGAGGGACGGGTGGCATTGACTGTCTACAGACGCTCTAGCCTCTCTCCATTAATGTCGGTGTCTGTTCCAATCCAGACAGCTCGCCTCAGACATGCTCCAAAACTTTGTTTGGCAAGTTTGCTTAATCTCTGCTCTTTTTTTTTTTTTTTTCACTGCATGCAGGAATAAATGAGCCAGTTAACAGTGAGTGAGAAAATCCTCCCTGTATATTCTCCAGGATGAGGTGTTTAGTGAGAAGCTGTGGCGTTCTGTGACAGGAAAGCCTAAAAAAGTGGTGTTTGGTGTCATTTTAATCTTCTCTATCAGCTCGTTTGAATTGTTAGCACCTCTCCGCCAGGCTCAGGCAATTTGACAACGATGATAAATGAATATTTATTAATGGAGTTTATGAATCCTATTCAATAATGAAGTTCATACAGGTATCATGAAAATACATAATCCGATGTCATGCATTCTGAACTGTTTTCCCAGTAAACAATAACTGAAAATCCTCTGCTTTTACGAGTTATGAGGAATATATTGCGAGTTATTCACCTTTTAATGAGACTGTAGGGTATAAAGAGGACAAAGCAGAGGGACTGATGACAGTCAAACAACGACGGGGACATTGAGAAATACCCTTACATGCTGTCCTTTACCCTGTATCTGCCCTGCAGTAGCTTGCAGAGATGACTAGTGTGTCCTCATCGCTGAATGATTGGTTGCGAAATGGCACATTTAAATTGCACGCTGTGTTGAAGTGATTTTCCAGCCTACCTTGATGCCTATTTTGTTATGGAAATTCATGATGCATTAACATACCCAGCAGGAGTTTGGAACAGAAAATAATGAATCCTGGTGAGAAGGAGCGGCGCTCTCCACCCTTATCTGTGAATTAATAAATACACATACAGTATGCACCTAAGGGTCACACCATGTACACTCCAACAAATGCTTACCGCACTTGATGGCCGTTCCTCATCGTTAACTGAAGGCTTTCCTCAGTGGGAAATGAATGTAATGGCACCCATGTAATAGGTGGTTTGCAGGCATGGGATTCGGAAAGGAGCACGTCACCTTAAACATCTAATGGTCTGATATCCATATTCTGCCTTTCTCAGTGGGCAAATCAACATAGATAATAAGATGGTAATAAGACCACCAACCAGCAGCTCCCATTACCAGGCGGAGCTGGAAGATCATGACTACAATGTAGTTAACTGTGAAATGTTTGTAGTCCATCATCACAGCTGTGCTGGCTTTTATATCTTTATATGGGCGGAATTTTGATTTCATTTATTAGTATAGGCAGAAATCCTCCAAAGGGCTTTAGTTTTTCAGATACCCCTACCTGAGGTAGAACAAAACACAACCATGTTTTATCATAATTTTGATGATGATGGTCATAAAAATATTTTATACTGCAAAATGTGATGAAATTGATCAATATATTGACACCCTATAGGCGTAAAAGTCTGTTTTTGCACTAATAGTGCCCTGATATCTAACCTTAAAAGCAATATGAATATCAAAATATGTATTTATTATAAAACTAGATTTTTAAATAAAATACAAAGTTGCCCTAGGTAGAAATTTCACACTGACACATTTCTTTTTTTTTTAAAAGAAAGTTACTTTTACTTACAGTGATATACACATTTCAGGGCATCACATTGATTGAGACTTTGTACAAAAACAATAATGTTGGTGCAGTAAAGCAAAATGTGTAAAGTGAGGAGTAAGATACATTTTTTTCATGTCAACATGTAACAAAGTATGAAAAATATTCATGATGTGCAATTACACATAACTTTATGTCTGTCGTAAAAGCAAAGGTATGTCTTTGTGAAACTTTAATCTTTCAAGTGTTTGCAGTTTAGTAATCGGGTATGACATTTATGTGAGATAGGCAATACTGTTTTTGATAATGTGTTTGGTTTGTGTATTATCCTTGTTTATATTTGGAAAGTAGACTGCAATTATAATGATTTACGGATGGGTTATTGAAATGATCTCTTTTGCATTTGCAAAATGTTATTTTATATTTGACGGATTGTAGCCCACTCAGTCCTTTTTTCCCTGTTGAAATACCTCTTAAGGGCCAATACAACCCATAAAATGCAGCTGCCTGTATGGGGAAAATAAACAAACGATCCAGCGGTCAAATTCACCCGAATGATGCAAGGTGAGGAGATTATTGTGAGAGTGAACATGGCATATTATATTGATTTTGTTATACTTTTTCCTAGTGTTATTTTCAGAGAGACAGAAATCAATGCCACATGTGGATGAGCACATTTGGGCCAAAGATTAAAAAACAAACAAAAACTATCAAACAAAGTCACCTCCACTCCTCTCCAATAGGATCTTCTACCACTGTTGGGACAACATATTTGGAAATTAAATTAAATCAAATGAATTTTTTAAATTTTTTCGACATACTATACTGACTTTTTTTCGACATACTATACTATGACTTTTTTATTTGAGACATACTATAATATGACTTTTTTTTATTTTTTTGACATACTACACCATGACTTTTTCTATTTGTTCAACATATTATACTATGACTTTTTTTCTACATACTACACTATGACTTTTTTAATTTTTTCGACATACTATACTATGACTTTTTTTCGACATACTCTACTACGACTTTTTTTTTTCAACATACTATGATTATTTTTTTCGAAATACTGACTTTTTAATTAATTTTTTTCAACATACTATACTATGACTTTTATTTTTTTGACATACTACACCATGACTTTTTCTATTTGGTCAAACATATTATGCTATGACTTTTTTTTTCGACATACTATACTATGTATTCTTATTTAGTTTTTCGACATACTTTATGTTGACTTTTTTTCCAACATACTATACTACTATACTATGACTTTTTTTTCTCGACATACTACGCGCTAGGACTGTTTCATTTTTCCGACATACTATATTATGATTTTTTATCAACATACTATACTATGACTTTTTTTGGTCCATATTATACAATGACTTTTTTTTCAACATAAAATGCAATGATTTTGTTTCGACATGCTATACTATGACATTTTTTTAAAAAGAGTAAAAAAAAATCAGTATGTCGAAAAGAAAAAGTCAAAGTATAGTATGTCGAAAAAAAAGTCATACTTTAGTATGTTGAATAAAAGTCAAATTATAATATTTAAAAAAAAAGACATTGTTTAGTATGTCGAAAAAATTTAAACGTCATAGTATAGTATGTCGAAAAAAAAGTCATAGTATATAATGTTGGAAAAAAGTCAGTTTAGTGTTTCGAAAAAAGTCATGTCAACGTATGTAAAAAAAAAGAGAATGTATGTAAAAGTATGTCGAAAAAGTCATAAATATTTATACCATAGTATTTAAAAAAAAGTCATAGCATAGAATATTGTAAAAAATATCAGTCATAGTTTAATATGTAAAAAAAGTTATAGTATAGTATGTCGAAAAAAAGTCACTATATGTAAAAAAAAAAAAAAAAAAAGAGTTCAAAAACCCTCTTAGTATAGTATGTCGAAAAAACATCGTAGTATAGTATGTCGAACAAAATTCATAGTAGAGTATATAAAAAAAAAGTCATCGTACAGTACTTCGAAGTGAAAGTCACAGTATAGCATATCGAAAAAAGTCATAGTATAGTATGTTGATAAAAAGTCACAGTATAATATATCGTAAAAAAAGTCATAGTATAGAACGTCGGAAAAAACGTTTTGTGAAAGTGCATTTTTAGGAAACACTAAGTCACCTATTTCTGTGGCATTGGGATATGCCTACAATTATAGGAATAATCTATATAAGTCAGATTTTGTGGCCAATTGTATCAAATTAAAAAAAATAAATAAAAGAAAACGGATATGCTGACAAGAAGAAATATACGTAACCCGTGTACCCCCCATAATTAAGCCCTTATATATGCTGTAAAAAATGTTGGTTTTAAATTAGCTCTTCACCTTTCATACATTTTCTTAGCAAATGGGCCGAGCTGAATTGGCATGTTCAATGGCTGAACTCGATTGATTCTCAATGCATACAGGGCCTTACTTACTACAGACTGTTGCTACGGCAACATTTCTCCGTCAGCGTTGACAGGCAAAATGCCGAAATGCAAAAGCAATCAAGCTTTATCTGTTTTCTCGTGAAGATGTGATCTGAAATTTGTTTGGGACAATTATCAAATAGCCTAAATGTAATTCTTCACAGCATTGTCAACAACAACAACAACAACAACAACAACATAATGACAGCAAACCTAACAGTAGATTTTATATGCCCAGGAATCTGTGTTGAATTTCAGCACATTTGTCTCTGTAAGTTTGTGGCAACTTTTTTGGCAACAGTGATTACTGACATTGGCCAAGAAGTTGCCTAGAGTGGTTCGGTTAATCAGGCAAAGGCTGCTGCCAGGATTAATTTGAATATCTTTTAAGACAGTGAGTCATTCTGTTGATTAGTGCAGTGAGTTTGCCTGTCTGCAACAAAATGCATAATATTAACACAGTGAACACACATACAATCAAACTGGAGATGCTATTTCCACTCTTTTGGACAAACTAATTCAACGTAGCTACTCTGCTCAGAATTGTGCATCATAGGGAATCATTACAGACTAATGCAGCATATAAGATGTGTTGATGATTCTATAAAAACTTAATTTAATAAAAAAACTTGTGACAGTTGAGAAACACTAATTAGAATGTAGTGTTGCCAGCTTGATGGCATTAAATTCCCATGATGCCTGCGGTAGGCTACTTCTGGTATTGATTTGCCAAAAAAACTGAAATCAAGGTCACCAAAACACATATGTGCTGCAACTCGTAGGTGACCATATGTAACTGAGGTAAAGTGATGAGGCTAGTGGGCTTCAAGGTTGGACAACACCACCTGGGGTTAAAATCCTCAAGAAAACTAAATAAAGGTTGACATGGGTTCTCTCCACAAATAGTTGTAACAAAATGATACAGAAACTTAGATTTTTAAGATTGCCCTAGTTTAAAGGGACTATTTGTAACTTTCAGAAATGCTTCTTAACAGCGACACCTGTGGCCGTGAAATCAACGAAAGTCAGCGTCGGGCTCGCGCTTGCTCGCTCTCAATATACCTGAACGAGCATCACTCAAAACAGTGAGGCGACACACGTCAGCTAAAAGCACAATATCACTCTATATTTCAGCTGCTTGGCAGTAATGTTAGCTGACCAGACGAAGGTCTCTCCATGAACATGATTTAGATCTGATCCTAGTGTTGGCTTTTCCTGCCTAAGTGCAGGCTGAGGCAGCGGGGCTCTCCAGCGTGTCTCCCTGCTCTCTCCGCCCGCAGCTGGAGAGAGCAGAGGAGACACCGGCACCCGGTCGGTAACGAGAAGACTACGTAAATCTCTGTAGAGCTCCGTCACTTCACAAGACACGGAAAACCTCTGTTGGTCTGGAGGAGCTGCAGCATTTATTTCTGCACAAACGTCCCCTGTACATTCACTAGATATTCTCAGAGCTAAACTAACTCTTCTGCAGTGTGGAGTGAGCGCGCGTTCACGTCTAGAGGTGGAGCGAGCTGAGCTGTCTGAGTGAAGGCGAGCAGGCAGAGGAGGAGGGTACAGCGGCTACACGCGAACGCGCATATGCGAGCGCGCATGTGTGCCGACCCGCTACATTTATGCGCGTACAAAGTTACAAATAGTCCCTTTAAAAAAAGTGATACTAATATAATACTAATACTAGTAAATACTTAAAATAGTGCAAATAGTGCAGTATACACAGTATACGGTACATATGGACGTGTCTTGTGGAGTGACGGGGCTCCGCAGTGAGAAATGTTATCGTCTCCGACCAAAACTGCGGTGTCTCCCCTGTTCCCGGCCACGGTCGGGAGGCTGAGGCAGGAAAAGCACCAGGATCAGCAGTGATTCATGGTGACCTCCGTCAGACCAATTGTTTGTAGGTAGTCCTACCTTCAAACAGATTATCCAGTCTACAGGGCAACAGGCTGCTTCAAGTGCCCCGTAGGAAACTGATTAATAAAAGCCTTTAAAGATGTTCATCATGTTTAAAAACAAGGTCAGCTTTAAAACATAGCTTCAAGGAGGAGACTATAGCCTGTTCCCTTAGCCACACTGGACAGATGCATCAACAATGAGATCCTGAGTGCTGCTACCTCTATTTATCACTTCCTAATGAGACAATAGTCTGCAGGTGTGAGCCAAAGAGGGTGGAGGAGCTTCCATAGAGAGGACAAGATGGAGGCATTACCACCAGGCCTAAAGCCTCCATATCACACATAACGTTAGATACCAAACATAGACTTCAGGCAGCTGTGCGTAGAAATGGAGCAAATATGATTTCACATACCTGTGTCCTCCTCATTCTTCTTCTTCTTTTTCTTTGGTGTTTATTGGCGGTTGGCAAACCAGCTTATTGGTGCATTACCGCCACCAACTGGACGCCAAAGTCTACCTAGATTTTTTAAATCCTGAAAACAGAGCCGTGAGGAGGTGCAGAAGTTTAGTTTTCTCTCAGAACACTTGAATTACAATATGCTGAAAGGTTATTATGGATGCCAAAAACGTTCTGCCTACTTCGGGGTTTAAATGACAAGACAGATATATTTGTAAATGGCTGTTTTCTTTGCTTTATTTGTATTCCGGCAGCACACAAATGCAGAGATGGCCAAAAATGTACTGTTGAGAGATAGGAGAGTACATTATGTTGCTCGTCCATTTGTTTGATTCAGGTCTGTTGTTGACTGATTCTGGGAGTCTGAAAACCAGCATTTCGTAGCCCAGTGTTGAACCGTCACTGTGAATTATGTTACTCTAGCATCAAAATTGATGAAAAAGGCGTGCATTTATGATATGTTTAATCCTCTCAAAAGGAAGGTCAAACTCAGATGTGGGTGTTAAGACTTGAGAACAATTGATTGGCTACTGTATTGGAAACTTGCATTTGTTTTTCTCACGTCAGGTCATGAAAATACAAATGCTGGTCTAACAGTAGTCAGTGTCAGTTTCGTATCACCGTCACATAAGAGTCATCTGGTGATGACTGATTGGTGTTGCTGCTGCCCTTTTCTTGTGCCATGTGGTTTGATTAGAACATGATGGTATCGTGGCTGACACTGTAAAACTGAACACATTTTCAGTATGAGTAGAAAAAGGTGGAGAAGCTTCATCACAAAAGTGCAAAAGAAGGCATCAAAGAGGAGTTCCTCTCTTTGATGAGTAATTAATAAACTTGTTAATTAACGTTTTCTCAAGTGGTATAACTTGCCCAAACTGTTGGCAGGTCTTTCAACAATATATCATCATTGTGAGAGAGAACCACGGCTGGCTCTCAGAGGAAAAGTAAAGGCTTAAACTGTAGGTTTGTAACACACAATTAAGCACAAGTTATTATGTAAAATAATACCTTGGGATATATGTGTTAGGAAAGGTTTGGTATTTGTACTGTTACCCTCTGGCAAGTTACAATGTTGAAACCAATGATTTTTACAAATACATGTTTTATTTTGTGTCTTCAATTTACATATATAAAAGACGCCTGACATTTATTTAAAAAATAGTCTCCTATTGATTTGATAAAAAGTAAAAACATTGTTTCTTTTGACCCCAGCTTCATTTATTTAAGAAATAGTCTCCTGCTGATTTTATAAAAAAAGTAAAAACATTTTTGCTTTTGACCTCAGCTTCCCTACTGCTCCATCCTGTTCACTTAAGTGCATTCACGGCTGGAGTGGAAAGCAGCGGGACTCCGGGAGAAATCCTGCACTCCCCCTCAGCTTGACTTATAAGTTGTATTGCTGATTCATTTCCAGAATCCCTGGTAACTAAGATCCAGGTGACATTTAGCTGTAATGAGTTAGAGAACATCGGCAACTGCTCACAAAGTTACAGCTAAATAAGTTTAATGCATTTATTAATGTCCAATTTAATTACTGAGTGTTTTAGAGCTGTTGCTTTTCATTTGCTTTCCTTAGGCTGTTTCTGGGTGTTGTTTTGCTTTTGTTCTGTTGGAAAAACAACACGGAAACCTGAAGTAAATTTGTTAAAAAGGGGAGCAAAACACTGAGTCTTCTTTCCTTTCGCAACTGCACTCAGTTTATTAGTGTTCTATAAAGAAATGCTATCATTAAAATCTCTTGTTTCAATTTATCTCCTCCAAAAGAGCATATTGCACACAAACATATTGCATGCATTTATTTAGATGTAATCCAAATGAAAGCTTGTTCACTAACGTAAAAGCTTTGACCTATTGAATAATGAGGACAATTCAGAGCTAATGATGCCAATTTAGCTGAGGTTTATCACCAGCTATTGTTGATGGGTCTCTAATTAAATTTAACACAGGACCTTATATTGGTCTCGGCTGCTGTTTATCAGTCTTTGTGGTAATCAGTTCAACCCATAAAGCAGCAAAATAAGTTCACTGCCGCACACATTAGCTTCATCACCCATTGAAATATCTTGTCTTACACCGAACCAAGCTGTGTTTTATTTTGAAAACAGCAGTGAAATTAATTCAAGTGGATGTTGCTCATGTGAATTATCACTGAGTCGATATTTTGTACTTTTTTACTAGGGCTGTCAATCAATTAAAATATTTAATCGCGATTAATCGCATGATTGTCCATAATTAATTGTGATTAATCGTAAATTATTCACACATTTTTTATCTGTTCAAAATCTACCTTAAAGGGAGATTTGTCAAGTATTTAATACTCTTATTAACATGGGAGTGGGCAAATATGCTTGTTTTATGCAAATGCATGTACTGTATGTATTTATTCTTGGAAATCAATTAACACAAAACAATGACAATTATTGTCCAGAAACCCTCACAGGTACTGCATTTAGCATAATAAATATGCTCAGATCATGACATGACTCGTGGGTACCCATAGAACCCATTTTTATTCAGATATCTTGAGGTCAAAGGTCAAGGGACCCCTTTGAATATGGGCATGCTGTTTTTTCCTCGCCAAATTTTTGCGTAAGATTGGAGCGTTATTTAGCCTCCTTCATGACAAGTTAGTATGACATCATCACTTTAGCTTTACAACTGAGCCTGCTACAACTTAAAAATTGCAAGTTGCGTTAATGCATTAAAGAAATTAGTGGTGTTAAAACTAATTTGCGTTAACCGACGTTAACCATGTGTTTAAAACTGTAACCGTAATTGACAAAATACGTTTCTCTCAAATCGGAATGCAGTTTAGTTGTCTGGGAATGTAATTTTGTAGGAGACAGGGTTGCAAGTTGATGATTAGAGCAACAACAGAGAGCGAGAGAGATAGAATTAGTTTATTAATCCTCTATCTCTTCTGTTCTCTTGTCATGAGGGGCCATCAGCATGAGACGAGCGTGCTTTTTTAGTCAGACAACAATCGTAATCTGCATAACCGTCTTGTGCTGCTGGAGTTTAATCGACGTATTCTCACTTGTTCAAAGCAAACTAGCAACCGCTGCAAGTCAATTTCCTTTCAACATTTCAGTGGCTCTCGCTGCCTTTGAAGACAGACATCCATAATGAATGGCGTCAATTTTCATCCCAATTAGAGTGTTTATCTCGGCTTAGTTCACCTATAGTGTTGCCTTTGCCTCTTGTGGGGGCGATGAATTTTCATGAAGGACAAACACTGTACTTCAGATAAAAAACAGCTTATCTAGTGCTGGGATTTAAAGCTGGAATTATTTTTTTCCCATTTGTTTGTGCTGTGTTAACAGCCAGTGTGGCGTCAGGGTCGCAGTAGTGTGGCGGGAGGGTGGAAGACAGTAGGAGGAGTTTAGCAGCAGGGAGAGTCAAGAGAGAGAACAGGAGAGAGAGAACATGGTAATACATGTTTATATAAGAAGAGGTCCACAGAGCTTTCATCTGGGAAATAGAATAAACGGAGCACATCACATCCTATCAGCTCACAGACGCTTGATAAGACCTGTCAGATAGAAACTGACAAAAACAACTACACAGGTCGCTCAATACATGCATAAATCATACTCCATCATGTGTTTATGGCTTATTTTAAGGTGTAGACACAGATACAGTGCCTGTGAGATGTTTTGCAGTGTGTGAGCCTTACAACTCCGATGTAAGCCTGGAAATCCAACATTATTAGGTGTAAACTGGGACGGCAAGCTGTTTTTGTGAAATAGGCGGTTTGTTATTTTAGCACTGAAGTGTTTTGTATGCCAGGGAGCCGGTGCGTGGCAGCAGGCCTGTGCGATTAAGCTGTTTCCCTTGACACTACCTACTGCTCAAGTTCAGGGAACCCTCCGCTCTGACATGCAACATTTAAATGAAGTCATTAAAATTTAAACCGTCTCCGTTCCAAGGACAATCACTCCTGACGTCCGCTTGGCATGCGACAAGTTAATGGAACGTAAACATGGTAGCTGCTTAAGTGATGTGAAACTTGTTTTTCACTGGCTTTTCACATCAACAGATGAGAAACCTGTTGTTGATGCTTTTTTTTTGCCATTAAGTCATAAAAAAACCCCGATAACACCGGCTGGATATTGTTCTTTTTAAGATAATGTTTTAAACACCATGTTCCCGTATTTGATGTGTCTCTGGAGAAAAAGCAGGATACTTGTTGCTATATTTCCGGTGCTGCTGGGATAAACAGGAACATGTTGAGAATCTGTTTTCTTTATCTCGTCTGTGGTGGACTGGATTGCAGTGTTTATGAATTAGAAGTCTTGGGGTGTCCTTATGGTTAAGACACATACCATGTAACCACAGCTCCCCAAATCGATTCCAGCTGGGGATCTTTGTTTGTTACATAGCTTGCACTGCACATTAAAAAGTGTTTACTCTATACGTTGAACGAATACTGATGTTCCAAATCGAGTACTCATGCCCATCCCCGATAAAAGCAAGTGTTGAAGGATTCTAGTCATTTGCCTTTTGATCCAGTTGCTGCCCGTTTTGTCAGTACGATCATTTTAAACATGTCTAATATTTACAATTGGACCGTTAACATCACCTGTTCAAGTGGGAGAAATAATTATATAAACATAACTGTCCGAAAACATTAAGCACAAAGCAAACTAGTGTGATGCACTGTGAGTGAAAGAGTTGCTATTATGTGCAGAGCTGCAGCTCACCTGAAGTTTACCTCACTCTGGAGTTACCTCTCTTTTAGTTCCCTGTAGAGTTTACAGCCAGTGTTGCCGACGTCTCTCTCCATCCACCATCTCATCCAAATTGTATCATTTTCTTCAGTTTCGCTCCTTTCCCGTGTGGATTGTAGTGTAAATTAGCAAAGGCAAACTCGTCCACCTGTGTTTGGTAAAGGAACTCACTAGTAATAGACTCAACACGTCTGTTGCCTCAATATTTACATCAGATGTTCAGCGAGCCCTTTTAACATTTCAGGGTAAAGACAGGTGTAATTGATAACATTAATTATGGTCCCATTCTATTTAGTGTCAGTCATTCCAGTGTGCCGGCGCGCACAATACCAGGGACCTGGTAAACCTAAATGGAACATGGCCGTAATTCATGTTATTAATTACACATGTGTTCACCCCGCAATGGCATGTCAAAACGGCTGCTGTGAAAAAGGCCTATAAGTGAACCTTTTTGCATGTTGGTATAAAAAGTTATTATCTGTGGTTTGTCCAGTCTTTAAAAGGTTTGGTTCGTGATCAGGTTTGTTTCCAGATTTATTCATTTTTATTTGTTGAATGATGACACAAATCGAGTGGAAACTAGTGCAGAAGGTCCCACTTTTCAAGTTCTACACATTTAATATCTTTAATATCAGTAGTTTTGTGACATGTGGCAGTCTAACTCATGAAGCGTGACTTAGAAATGATAAATTTAAGTAAACATTTACCAAAGATTTGAAAAGTTGTTGGGTTAACATTATCCTTCAGGTGAGTGATAAAGATGTTCTGCTCTGGAGAGCTGCTGAGTCTTTTGATAACAAACTCCTTGTGAGATCTCCGGCCATTAGTGAGTTTCCCAGAGGGACGGAGGGCTCTGGGGTGAGAGGGTCTGCCTCTTCTCATTCGATACAGGAGAGAGCCTGAGGGCCAGAGAGGCAGCATGCTGGAGATCACAGGACACACTAATTGTTTCTGTCTACCCAGAGACACGCGACTGATCGCTCTGTTACAGTTGTTCAATTTCACACGTTACTGTGGGGAAATTAACTGTACCAGCTGTGAGTATAGAAAGAAATAAAATAGCAGCTACAACGTACAATAAAAAGCTGAGACATGGCTTCCAACTTTAAATTTTATTAGTCGTTTCTGTTATAGTTTAGCAAAGCAAACATCAAAGTATGAAGGCATCATTTCATAGAACTGTAATTAATCTGATCTTTAGTATGGCACCACTGAAAAATAATTCATGAATCATACCGACATTTAAAAGAAACCAAAAACCATGTTTTTAAAATCAACCCAGGGAAAAAAAAACAAGAAATCATTAACAACAGGCATTAGCCATTACATGATGTACTTAAAATTACAAATCATCTGCAAGCAATTCACAACCAACAATTCATACTCGGACCACCTCCTTAGATCTGTGATTGTGATTTTTGTAGTTTGATATGAAATAAGGCAGATTCCTTCAATACAATTATAGACAATCTGGTAAGGAGACAAGCGAAAGCGAAGAGGACTGTAATTTTCTGTTTATGTTGATGAATTTCAAAGCAATTATCTGGCATGCACTGGAAACGGCAAAGAAAAAAGGGGGGACAAGAAGAATTATTGATTTGTTAAAAGACACTCATATCCTCTTTAGCGTATGTGGGCCTTGATGAACAGTTTCTTGGTAAAACGACGAGTTAAGCTGCGGTTACGGCAGCGGCGGAGATCAGATGTGTGATGTTCATAGATTAAAAGCCGGGGAGTGACACACCGCCTTACAGACTGTGGTCTGAATCAAGAGTATATTGACTGATTTGACTAAACAATGGCTGCAGTAGTGTGTGAGGAGACATGGCAGGCGTCAGTGTGTTGCACTCCAAAGAGGCTCACAAATGCGAAACTTGTCAGGTAATTCCACTGTCGCATGTCATCATGACTGTGGCGTTGGATGGTTGATGTTAAGCATCACCCAGCCTAGAGTGTCAACATGTCAGAGCTGTGGCTGTTGTCCTCTGACAGCTGCACCACGCTCTCGCAGTGGGCATAGATCAAATAAAGAGACTTGAACCTGGTTTATCTCATCGCACCCTGCTGGCAAAATGAAATGTATTACTCTAACACACAGTGACGTATGGCTCATCTTTTCTGGTTGATATGTTCAAGTCCTATAGTAAGGTTTTGCACACACATACGTATACATACAGCACATACATACTTCAGGGATGAGTAGTTTCTTAACAAAGAGGGAATAGGCTAAATAAAGTTGGGAATGTGAGCATCTTGTGAGTAACTGGTTGTCCTGGGCCAGTGTCAGAGCCCATACTGACATGGGCCAGTCTGACACCAGTGTTGGTTGGCCTTCGCACAGTTTTGCTGGCTGTCAGATGAGGTTGATTGTCCTTCCCTCAGCTGGTCATTCTTTCTTCTCAACAGTGTCTGGATGGAAAACAAGTTCATAGTCTGAATTTAGATTTGGGTGAAATTCTGGTTCTCACATTTAACACATTTAGTTTATTGCTGGATGTACATGTCTCTGACTTCAGCAGAGGAGATGACTTCTATTAATAATCTCCGCTCGGCTGAAATGATAAATTGCACACCACAAAATGAAAGGGGTGGGAATGGAAATCAAAATCGAGAGAAACAATTAAGCAATTGTCAAAATAGTCGCAGATTAATTTAAAGTAATTATTCAAGTAAAACGGACAAATATTCCCGAGTTCCAGCTTCTCAAGTGTGAGGATTTTGCTGTTTTTATTTGTCATATGTAATGGTAAACTTAAACATATTAAAGTCTTGGGTTGTTGGTTGCACATAAGCAATTTTATCTGCTTTTTCTGACAATTTATAGACCAAAGAAATCAATTTTATAGCTAAATTAATCAATAATGACGATACTTGTTAGTTGCGCTCCTAGAAGAAACAATACAAATCACACAAATCAAACAATATACAGTATACAGACACAGTGTATGACAGATGGATAATCAGACATTTTGACACTGAGCTGAATCATTTTCTCCGTTCTGATGTGAATCTTTCGTAACGATAAAACAACCCACCATCTTTGTTCAGAAAACAGGGCAGTCTGTTGTGACGGCCCAGTGTCATGTGTTCTGATGGCCTATGGCTAATTTTAACCGTACGCCATGCGCTACACAGCTCCCTTATACACCACCCCACCTGATCCACACGCTTGCTCGACAACAAGCTTTTTCTTCTCTGGCGCTTTGTCTGGCATTGTTTAAGCTCTCTCCTTTATACACCAACTCGTTTGCCTCTGCCAAGTTATTTCATATGCTGCTAGCCTGTCCTATTTATTCAACCCTGACAATCTGTTCACAACAGTTGCTTAATGAATTTTTTTCTACCTGGAAACCACGATACCCAAATCTGAATCCCATTATTTGGCTCAACAACTCTATATAGAGCCACACACAGAACAAATGCATCACTCTCCACATATGTCTACATTCAAATTACATGCGTCTTATTAGCCTAAATCTCAGCGGAGACCTGAGAATAACAACAGTGTGGGATCCTTATCAAATATGATTTATTGGCATGATTATTGCTCCTGCACTCTGTGTTTCGGTTGCATGTTAAAATAATATGCATTGCACACTTGATTTATTAAATGTCTGATAGTTGAGTTTGCAGGCAATTCATCACACTCAATCTCCAAAGACGTGCTGACACGTTCATACCAAAATATCCTGCAATATAGCCCCTACAGAGAGAAGGACATGGAGACAGACGCGGTGCGGGGGGGAAACGGAGACAAGGAGGGTGAAACTGGGTAACACTCAGCTGCACACAGTGCTGAGGATTCTCCGGATGAAGTGAATTTTAATTCAGCAGCTGTGGCCACTAATAAGAATCTGCTTATAAATAGAGATTGCGTGCAAGATAAGAGCGAACGAGTGCTTCTCCCCACCCACGCCCCTTACCTTTGGACTGAATGCTGTCAGTTAGAATGGAGTCAGGTTCTTCTGAGCTCTCGACAGGATCTTTAATCTCCTCTAGATGAGAGAAGGGGAGAGAAATGAGAAGAGAGGCAAAGAGGGGAAAATGTGAGGAGAGGCTTTGACAATCAAGTCAATCTGTTGCCCCTCATTCTGTGCAGAAAAAGCATTTATCTAAACAATCTCTCTGCCCTGCCAAGCTCGTGTATCAAGGTGAGTGGGTTTATAGTTACTAACAAGGACTTTCCATCAGGGTTGAACTGAATATGAGTAGCTAATAGCAGTGTTTTGTTTTTTTTAAACCTCAACAAGTCTTCTGATGCCGGCTGGAGCTTCTACCGGTTAAGTGCATCCAACATATAATCAGACCACTAATCTGCACTGTGATATTTTATGAATGCAGGCAGGTATGTTGACAGAAATATCTACCCGTGAGCAGCAGAGGCAGGAAAAGCAAGAAATGGAGGAAGGGATATGGAGAGCAGGCAGCAGGGAGGTGTCGGTTAAGTGATGCGTCACAGCGCACAGTGAGGGCAGCTCACGGGGCGGAAAAACATGATCTCTACTCACCTCCGTTGCTGGTTCCAGTGTTGTTGATCTCAGGGACATCTGCAATGTGGAGCACATATAGATAACACACGTTACTCATCTTCAGTGTCAATTCATTCACGTTGATTAAAGGTTTAGTAAAAGTAATCATTTGGGCAAGATTATTCTGCTTCTTTAGATTTAAATTCTGCTTGAAGTAGAAGTAGATCATCCCAAAACCAGTCCAGGATTTTAAGAGCAACTTCATTCCCACATTTACATTTCGTCGTGATGTTTACAGTCTCTCATGCCTGGAAATTCAGCGCTTC
Organism: Sebastes umbrosus; assembly: GCF_015220745.1. Classification (NCBI taxonomy): domain Eukaryota; kingdom Metazoa; phylum Chordata; class Actinopteri; order Perciformes; family Sebastidae; genus Sebastes; species Sebastes umbrosus. The sequence goes on along the minus strand of NC_051278.1, from coordinate 15,770,884 downwards.
CTAAAGAGTTATTGTTCAAAAAAGAACAAAACAAATGCGAGAAGGGAGAGAGAGACACATGCAAAATTAATTACAGACTGCCATCCCTGTAAGGCAGCCTGAGATCCCCACCCTCTCCTCCCTCACACTTCCTTCTCCCCCTCTATCCTCCCTCTGTAGGCACACAACTCCATCCTCGTCACTCCCCGAGCAAGCCCTGCCACTTCCCTCTTTGCAACAACAATCATCCAAACAAAGCACGCCATAAAAATAACCGCTCTCCCCAGGCAGTCCGGCGATGATGTAAACAAATACAACTGCTTAGACGCGTGATAAAAGAGCGCGTAGAATCCAAAGTGTTCTGTCTCTTTACACCAACAAGTCTACGGTCCAAGTCATTTAATTCCTTATAGAAACGTTGTAATTGCAGGTTTGGATACACGTGTAAGATTGCAGAAGTTCTTAAAGCATGTAGACAGTTTGGGCATGCTACCTTTGTTTCGCTGCCAGCAATGGAGAATATACAATACACTGCTTCTTCAATTTACAATTTATTTAATCTGTTGCAACATTGTGGAATGAAATTTCTCCTCCCTGAAACTCCACAGGGACTTAGGGACTGTTGAAAAGCAGGAAGGATGAAGCAACAACAATCTCCAGCTTATTATTATTATTTATTACTTTTTGATCTAAGGCATGGAACGGTCCAATAATAATATTATTAACGCAAAACTATTTAAAGGATAATTCTTGTTATTTACAACTTGGATTTTTGATAGATTTAGCTCTGATCAGTAATAATAACATTATACTTACTAAGTTAATTGCTGAGATCTGGGAACATGGCAACATCATGGCTACAAAGACTCTGATGGGAAAAGAAACGCCAGCATCGGGCGCCTGGGTTAGCTCAGTTGGTAGAGCGGGCGTCCATGTATTAAGGCTTGGTCCTGACCGCGGCGGCCTGGGTTCGAATCCGGCCTGTGGCCCTTTCCGCATCCACTCTCTCTCTCCCCCCTTTTAAGACTCTATCCACTGTCCTGTCATAAAAATGGAAAATGCCCCCAAAAAATAACTTTAAAAAAAAAAAAAGAAACGCCAGCATCAAACATATTTTTTTCTGTGCAATGAAGGATTATTATTGACAAGTACGCTCACTTTTGGTTTTACCTCCACATAATAATTAGTTTAGATAATCTGGATCACCATGGCTTGTTTCTAACCTGTCTTAACATTTGTGTTTCTTGCCGTGCTGTTGTAGCGATGTCATCGTGTTCACAGCAATTACTTTGAGTACAATGTTATCATAACTGACAGAAATGGCCAAAACCACGAGGATAAGAACCAAGTTGTTATAACCCTGAAGTATCCTTTAAAGTTTCTACTTTAGTATTAGGGCTGTACGAATATTTGGATATTCATTCGTTAGGTAGGTATTTGGTCTTCAATATTGTGCACCATCCACACGAGGCGTAAAAACAGCATTCATGGACTCCTCATGACACATTTTGTTCAAAAAAACATATGTGGTGGAAGCCTCTGAGTGTGTGAAAGAGGTATTCTGCTGCTTTAATGGCACAAGTCCGTGCTGCCTACTAACCGAGAGTTTAAAACGCTCCTCCTGTCACGGCGGTCCCGCGCTGCAGGTTAAGACCTAAAAAATGGTATTCTGGGACAGCCGTACTTATTATAAATTAATCAAAGAAGCGGATTTACCAGATTCAGATCATAACTGTAATGGAATAAATTGACAGGAAACATGTTCACACACGATGTAACACGTGTGTTCGAGAGCCAGGCGTATGGCATCAATACCGATGCAATAAATTATGCATACACATGAAATGAGATGCCATACATTACCACTTTTCCACACGATCACCTTACGGATATTAAAGCTGATGGCGGAACATGTGGAATGTGTACATCGTGTCTGCCTTTTTATATGAGCTAGCATAGCACGCCTGTGTGCAGCAGCATGAGCTCTCTGAAGCACTGCCCTCATTCCAGATGCTCATTTCTTCCTTTCTCTCAGGTAATAACATCACAGTCTGGGTGCTAGGGTAGCATCCTCTTCCTCCTAATATCCAGCACTGATCAACACAAAGCAAAAAGCTCAGAATTTCAATTGATTGCAGCTCCAGCCTCCCCTGCCTGCCTGAGGCTCGGAGGGAACAGCAACGCGGGTATGTCTTGCTCTCTAATTTGACTCCTGTGTGCTGACAGTAGAGGGCTATCATTTAGGGGAGGATGCGAGTGTGCTGTTGTAAACACATAAACAAGACGGGGGGAGAGAGAAAAACGGGCCTCTGTCAAGGTTCTGGTGAAGGAGAGACACAGTCCACAGAGGGCTGATAAGGAAAAGAGAAAAACAGTAGACCGAATTGACTCCCTCAGCAGGAAACTAGACAGCTTACACCAGTGGTTCTTAAAGCGGGGACCCTGAGGGGTCCTTGACAGTGTCTCCCACCCTCCATTTTGGTTTGTAAATTACCAATACACATGGTAACACAGTTTGTATACTGCATGTGTTATTGTGGGTGTCTAGAGGGCATAAAATACTTTGGGCATCTCAAACGTTAGTTTCTATATCTCCTGATTACACCAAAACAAGCATGACATTGCTCCCAGGGCGTCAAATACAGATGTTTCGCGGCGGTAGGAGACACACTGGGCTTTCCATTAACTACAATGCAAACCAATCCGTGGCATCAGTAAACGCACCAGGAAAGTGCTGTGGCGACGTAGTTTAAAGAGCAAAAGAGACACACAGGGCAGGTGGGAGTGGAGGTGGATGGGCCTAACAAACTCAAGGCATTCATCCAGGAGACCGTGTGTTATGTTTCACTTTCACTTTACAATCGGCTGTTTGTTTGTGTCCTGCGTTCACAACGTCAAGTCACATTTGTAATAGTAATTTTAAGACCAACCATGTTGTGGTTTTGTTGCCTAATCCTAAAGTGTTTTTGTTTAATTCACAACATTTAGCACGTGTTTAGTGCGATGGAAAAAGAGACGCTGAGGGGTCTGACAAAGTGTTAGTAGATGATGAGTTGGGGTGAGAATGTGTTCATGAAGATAGACAAACTCAGCAAGGCTGACTGGATTTAAAAGGGAATCTGATCTTCATTTTTTTCCCACATATTAGAGCTGTAATCTGTTTATCTTTTTGTTATATGTCAAGTCATCACAATGTTTCAGTGAAGTTTTCATGACATACTAATTTACACGAGCACAGAGGCCACGCAGTAGATCAAAAAACATTTAAAACATTCGCCAAACTTGTCATTCTTTAGCTTTGACTACTTTTAACAATTCTTTAACTTAATTTCTGTTCTTGTCACTTCAGCCTTTCAGAAGTTCAGTGAAAATATCCCGGAGAGAAAACCCCTCAGTAGCTCAAGAGGGAGGATGAAAATATGTGTGTGCGCTCACATCTGCACACATAAGAGAGGGGAGAGGAAGGAAGAGAGTTGGGCATAAGTCACCCTCGTATGCAGACAAGCAGAAAATTACATCCCCCCACCTTCCATTCATTTATTAGACACGAGGTAGTTAGCGTTTTGTTGGTCAGCATTAGTGTAGTGCACCACAATATGATAGAAAATGTGCTTGAACTGGGCAGCTATGGCAAGTTAAGATTCTAAAGCATCATATTAATAAATGAAATAGATATTTGAGGCGCTGTAGCTTTTGTCAGATAAGTTTTCTCGTTAGTTTGCATCATCCTCGGAGAGCATTTGTCCCGATCAGCAGCGGTTCTGCCTCCACACACCACTTTTAATGTTCTTGTCATTCCAGCTCAGTCAGCCCACAGGGGAGGCAGTCCCCGTGGGTCACCCACATGGCAGCATGGGAAACCGTCTCTGCTTAATGTTCCAGACAGGAGCCTTGGGCAGAACAGGAGGTTCCTTTTTGTCCCTCAGCCACAGGACATCTCACCGTCTTTTATTCAAAATCCTCTTTTCTTGAGCAGAGAAAGACTAAAAATCGATGGAGGTGTAGAAGTGTCTGTGCCCTACAGTGTCAGTTCCCCAGGAGAATTTCTTCCGTTCATTTGATCCCCAGACCGTGGCGTGGTGGGCCGGTCTGCTGTGTCTGAACAGGTCCTGCAGCTTTGATCCCAGCCGGCTCACACAGGTGTCCAGCTGCTCCCACTCATGGACATGACCCATCACAATCTCAGACAGCGAGCTACTGAAAACCATTAAAACCGTTCTTTCACTTCGGCTCACTGCTCAAATTATCACAATAAAAAAAACATTTACTGACTGAATGTCTTTCACTGATTGCATTAAGTATTTCTACGTTGTTTGAGTTGATCAAATATCTGGTAGAGATCTGTAGTTTCTGTGGCTTTTATGAAGCAGACGGAGGGCTGCTGCTCGCTCAATAGCATCTTGAGAGAATAAGATAGGAAAATGTCAAGGTCAATGCCTGTTTCTATTGAGAAGCTGAGAGCAGAATTCATTTCAGCATGTAAACTGGGTGGTCTATGAAGGACTCGGGCATGGCCTGCATTGGGCCATGTATATTAAACAAGTATCAAAGAGCCCCTCGTTGAACTTTGCATGGACTAATAGCTTTGGGGCTGATATGCCTACTGCAAAGATAATTAAAGACATCTCCCTGCTCAAGGAAAACAAGAGCGGGTGGAACTCAACAAGTGCCCAACCAAAAGAACTAATGAGCTGGTAAATGGGGAAAGCAGCCCATTTTCATATGTTAATGTTAAGTTTGTAGTGTGGAAATAGCTTAGCTGCATGAGCTGCCACTCTCAAAAAAGGGAAATAAAAGGATTTTGTGAGGAAGCGGGGGTCAGCGTTTGATAGCTGGAGTTTTCTTTGCCATGAGATGGAACACTGTCTGACAATCTGAGCCAATTAAAGAGCACCGAGCTGTGACCTGCAGGCTAGGGAGACGAAAACAAGCCTGTTCAATAAACACTGTGGCCTCCCCTCTATACTGCTATCCTCCTGAAAAGCCAAGAGTCTTCATTAATATTCCGCCTTTCTTCTCCCTAAGAAAAGGCCGAGGGGTTGTGGACACTAAGTAGCATTGTGCTCCCCTGCGGGTTTGGGTAACCTTGCTGTGGCGGCTGTAGTTGGGCGGCTCCAAGTTGGGTCAGGGTCCCTTAAACAGGCTGAAAAGACCCAAGCTCATTACACAGGCCTGGGCAATGCTTGACAAGATGAGAAAACACAGAGTACTCTGAATGACTGAAAAGAGAACAGGACACCATCTGCTTTGGGGTTAAGCTACAACTCGGAGAAAGTGAAGATGATTAGAGGGCAGAAAGAGATGGCAAGAGAAGAGAGGGGGGCTCGGTTGACAACATATGTTGCGAAAAACGAAGAGAAAATGACCACTGGCAATAAGAGATAAACAAGGGTTGAAAGAAACAGGAAAGCCAGCAAAAATGTTCGTCTCCACTGGCAACTCTTGATCTCTCTTTTTTTTCTGTTCCCTACTTCGTCCAAGTTAGTGTGAAACAGTCACAGTGATCTGTCAGAAGACAAAAAAGGAGATACAAGAGAACACAGAGATACCCTGAGATGAAAGGAGTAAGTGAATAACTGATTAAGTGAAGAAGAAGTGAGAAAGGGAGACAAAACAAAAATAGATATGGAAGGGAAAAAATGCAAAAGAGGCCTCCCCCTGTGTGACCTACATACCTGCTAAACCTGCTGTCAGTGGTGGCCGGCTCCTCTCTCATCACTCGCTGAATTACTTAACATAATCTTTAGACTCTCCCTGTACTGCTAGTGGGCCTGCAGCAGGAAGCTGCCCACCTCTGTCCTTAGTACCTATTGTCGTTTACCATATCAAGGCACGGACGGTCTTGCAGGGGACTGGTAAATTTGACACGAGGTGATCTGGCTGACCCCCGCGATACAATAAAACGGGACACGCCACAGCTGAGGGAGGTGTAGAAGCAGCAGGCCTGGATGTTTGTGTGCCGCTGAGGACACGGCCCGGGCCAGCCGACTGATTTGCAGTTATGAAGTGATGCCTCCTCTGGGCAGCTCAAGGTTTTCCGCGGGAGATCATGGATCTGACTGGTCAATATAATCAAAGTGCTCGTCTAGACTGCAGTGAAAACCGGGAGCCCTGACAGAGCAGCTGTCTATCACTGAAAGGTCAGCAAGAGAGCAGCTTGATGGTAAACCTCAGTAGAGGTCAGCAGCATAGTGAGGGACTGATAGAGATGTAATATAGCAAATGAAGACGTAGCATCAGATATTACTATTGTGACAAATTTACTTCACTGCTGATTGCTGTTTTTTTGCCCAATGTTGTCCAATTAAGTGTTTTCTGTGATGACTTATTCTGATGTATCACTCCCTAATCACATAATATCACATAATATTAGGGCTGTCAAAGTTAACGCGATAATAATGCGTTTTTACGCCACTAATTTCTTTAACGCATTAATGCAAACGATCTTTCGGAGAATGACCATGTCATACTAGCTTGTTGCGAAGGAGGTTTAATAACGCTCTAAACTCATGCTAAATTTTGGCGAGGAAAAACGGTCATGGCCATTTTCAAAGGGGTCCCTTGACCTCTGACCTCAAGATATGTGAATGAAAATGGGTTCTCTGGGTACCCACAAGTCTCCCCTTTATAGACATGCACACTTTATGATAATCACATGCAGTTTGGGGCAAGTCATAGTCAAGTCAGCACACTGACACACTGACAGATGTTGTTGCCTGGTGGGCTTCAGTTTGCCATGTTATGATTTGAGCATATCTTTTATGCTAAATGCAGTACCTGTGAGGGTTTCTGGACAATATTTGTCATTGTTTTGTGTTGTTAATTGATTTTTAATAATAAATATATACATACATTTGTATAAAGCAGCATATTTGTCCACTACCATGTTGATAAAGAGTATTAAATACTTGACAAATCTCCCTTTAAGGTACATTTTGAACATAATGTTTGATTAATTTGCGATTAATCATGATTAAATATTTGAATCTAATGACAACCCTCCATAATATACTTCACTGTATCATCAGGGCAGCAATTAACTATTAGTTGATTAGTTGACTATTAACTAAAGGTTGCTACTCTAATGTCATGTATCTTATTGCATCATACCCTCTGTGCATTCTGAGTGAACTTGGAGAGATGAGAGGAAGGGGTTAATATCTGAAAAATACTGTCGAATGACATTTGCAATCCAAAGGGTTTAAAGACTTAAAATCCTAACTGTCATGTATGAGTCTCAAAGACCATTATTCTCAGTATCTCACTTGGGTTTATTCCTGTTTCTAACTGAAGTAGCTCGACCATCAAATCTTCCTCACTGCCTCCAGGAGACAGGCGACACATACAGAGATCACTCATCATTCAGTGTCTTTATGTGTACGCATGTGTGTTTTTAAAGGATGTGTGTGTGTGACAAGAGATTAAAATGTGTTCCAGACTTTTCAAATATACATTTGTTGCGTCTCTGCTGGCTGACAAATTTTCACTCAGCTCAGAGTTGATTCATTTGCCATCTTTGTGAACCAAACAGAGGGGTGCAGACAGGACAAGAGAGCTGATCAAAAGAGGAGCTTCAAAGGAGGACAGAAAAAGTGGGTCTCTTGTCAGGCTGTTTCCGTACACCGTTCATAGCTATACCTACGAAAAGTAATGCACTGTCTCACGAAATCAATTCGTACAGTATGTAATCCACGCAATCGCCCGCCTTATAGGGAGGAGGTCGAGGATGGGTGGGTCAAAAAACACTGGACTTCCACCCAAGAGACCGGTGTTCGTACCCCGTGTGAAACCAGAAGTCAGCGTTGATTTATTTGTCATGTAACTTCCCTACTTAAGTTACGCCACTTCAAGAGTTATTTAACCCAAACCACGATCTTTTCCTAAACTAACCAAGTAGTTTGTTAACTTCAACCTAACCAAGTCGATCTTTTCCTAAACCTAAATAGATTGTTTTGTTGCCTAACCCTAACCAAGTCGATCTTTTCCTAAACCTAAATAGGTAGTTTTGTTGCCTAACCCTAACCAAGTTGATCTTAAACCTAACCAAGTCGATCTTAAACCTAATTAGTTTTGTCACCTAAACCTAACCAAGTCAATCTTTTCCTAAACCTAACTAGGTAATTTTGTCACTTAAACCTAACCAAGTTGATCTTAAACCTAATCAAGTAGTTTTGTTGCCTAAACCTAACCAAGTTGATCTTAAACCTAACTAAGTAGTTTTGTTGCCTAAACCTAACCAAGTTGATCTTTTCCTGAACCTAACTAAGTAGTTTTGTTGCCTAAACCTAACCAAGTCAATCTTAAACCTAACTAAGTAGTTTTGTTGCCGAAACCTAACCAAGTCGATCTTTTCCTAAACTTAACTAGGTAGTTTTGTTGACTAAAACTAACCAAGTCAATCTTTTCCCAAACCTAACTAAGTGGTTTCTTGTGAAGAGGGAAGTTATTTTGAAAAGACTCAATGCATTTAATAAGCGGCTGTTGACACTTAAGTCACATGTTGCTGGACATTTGTAGGAAAACGCACGAAAAATGAGGAATAACTTTTCGTAAGATACGAAATGTTGTCCGTTATACGAGGCCTCCTCTCTTTGACGGCAGGCTTCTGGGCCAGAGGTGACCAACATAATGGACACTCCCCATCTCCAGCTAAATGCCCAGAGTCCTGTATTTCTCATCAATAAGAAGACATTACAAAATGATGGAGGGTACTGTCACGCTGAGGAATGATGACGAAGAACCCAATTCAATCAGACTCCAAGGGCTTTTGAAAAGTGAAACTTTTTCGTATTGAAATCACCAGGAAACAGGCTCCATTTGATATCCGGTGAGCTAAAATTAACAAAGCAAGTCAAAACAATGAGTCAAGCGGAGTTTAAGACGGAGGAGCAAAGCCAAATGGAATTCAACGATAAAAGCTGCATTAATACGGATAACGATAAGACTGGTGTTTAGTCTCCTCACGGCACTCACACACACAATGCCTCAGCAGGGCTGTGATTGGTGTAGCTGCTGTTCCTGGACTTTCACAGTCGGTGTAAGAAGCTATAAAACATGAGCACAGCCTAATGTCTTCAGCCAGTGGCAGCTTGCTCCCTGAGGAGCCACTCAGTGTTACAGTATACAATGTTATGCCAAAAGTTAATTGTGTGCTGACAACTCTTTGCCATAGGAAAGACCGCACTGCTCTACAGAATTAGATTTACATCACCAGTATCCCATTGTTCACAAAAGGGAAAGACAAAAGGGCACAGTACAACCAATTAAGCAAAGCTTCAATTCCTTTTTGCTAAGACAAAGTAACATAAATGCAAAGCTCACTTCAGCAACAACAAATTCTGAGAGGAATAAACCAATGAATTCGGGGATAAATTATTCAAGCTGTTGAAAAGGAGAAAAAACTCTTTTGATTTGCCGTGGATTACTAAGAAATTCCACTCTTTGTACTTGATGCTTTAACATAAAAGTGCGACCACACAGGGTCACCGTGCTGTGATGGGTTTGTGTGTACCTTGATATTGCCAATGGCAAGTCTGCTGGATTTCAGAAGAGCCATTTGTGTCGGCTTGTTGTTCTGTTTCACTCAAGCTGTACCACCGAGGGAGTAAAATACATAGAAATCAATAACCCCCCCAAATAACATTCGCAAACAAGAGAATAAAACCAATTCTCATAACAGTTGTTAAGGGGATTTGTTGCACCTCCATTTAGTTTTTTTTTATTGTTTGTAGATCTTACAAGGAGAGAGGTGGGTACATGATGTGCATGTGGTTTTTTGGGCACCATATGGCACTTGTGGATGCAGCTGGGCTTTCTGCTCAGAGCCACACATACAGTGAGCTGCGAGCGGTTGTGGCAGAGTCAGCGCTAAATAAAGCACTCACAGCCATCTATACTTAAAACATCCTGTCCACCATGGGGAAAAAGAACATTTGGAGAAAGAAAGTCATGAAATTGAGACAATAAAGTAACGATAAACAAGTGAAAACTTGGATAATGAGTGTGAACTGGAGTTTACTTGTGTTGCTGTGATGCTATTTTTTAACAACACAACAGGTCTAAGGAGAGAAAAGGAAACAAAGAGAAAAGAAGGGAGAGATGAGCAGTGGGAATGTCAGCTCCAACAGCCTCTGGGCTGATGTAATGGTGCCTTGTCTCTCTGCTGTGTTGAGACTTAGATTGTTGTGATGGCCTGCTGGGTCTGTCTGTCTCTCCATCCTCTTTCTCTGGTTCTCCCCTGCAGGGTCCCTCCTGCCTGGCTTTAGTGTGCCATTACAGTTTGTCCCCAAACTCGCCTGTCTGGTCTGCACCCAGCCACGCTTAGATAGAGACTACCTCTCTAAAGCAGTGATTCTCAAAGTGAGGTCCGTGGCACTCTGTCAGGGGGTCTGCAAAGTCATTTGCTATAAATTGTAAAATTGTGCTATATCATTAAAAAGTCCATATCTACAGATGGGGACCATTTGCACCATTAAAACAAGCATATTTTGTCCGTTACTCCGACCCACGTTAGCTTTTGGCCAATGGAAACTCTGATATGATTGTCACACACAGCAATACGTTCATTATTTTAAAGCTGAAGCACATTTTAAATATCTGGATTTATTTATTTAAGATCAATTACTTGAAATGAAGGCTATAAATGCTGTCAAGTTGAACCCAAATGCAATTTAAATCAAATCACAGTGGTACTTAAGGACCAATATGTAATATATTTACTGTAATAAATCATAAAATGACCATGAGATGTCATCAGAGATTAAGGAAATGCACTGAATTGATTACTGGTTTCTCTGACAACAATGCTACAGTCAGTATGTTCTCCTCTAAAATTTCCATTATGGTCCGGAACGTTTGTTTTTGTTTTGGCCAGTGTGATGCCGTCCACTGACCATTTCAACACCCCGTTGCCACATGTGAAACAAATTGGCATACAAACACATCCTTCTGCAGCCATGGAAGCAAGCAAACAAACTGGATCAACAGAGATAACGTTAACGTTAGATTCTACGGACCTGAAAAGCCTCGGCACATCTCTCACACAGCCGGTGAAGTGATTCAGACTACTGCTGCTGGCAACGCCGTGATGCTAACACACGCTAACTGCTTACAGTCACACCTAATGATTTAAATAATGGCTATTGGAGTGTTCATACTCGGAAGTTGATCTATATAAAAAAAACTGGACGTCTCTTTCCCAATGTAAGTCTATGGGAAAAAGTATTTTTGGTCCCAATGGCATCACGTGACGGACACGGACGTTGTAGTACCGCCGTTTGGCCACTACTAAAATTTGCATCAAAGTCCGGTGTTGTTCCTGGGAGTTTGCACCGATGGAGCGGACAGGCCACAAGTCCAATGTTTTGAATTTGGACTCTGTTACCCATTTTAAACGCTAGCTGTCAGAGCTACATGTTGCTCATTTAACATTAAATAACATTGCAAATGTGTGGGACTAAGAAAAAAAAGGATTATCTCATCTTATCTTAACATGAGTCAAACTGAAACGTGTTTCTGTTTATCACTGTGAAATAGGTAATAAGGGTGAGATAGAAAAACAAATAGTTTCAATGGAATCTGAGAGTGCAAATGGTAGTAAGCATATGCTTAATCTGCGATGTGATTAAAAGAGGGGTCCTTGGAAAAGTTCCTCCTTTATAAGGGGCCCCTGGCCTCAAAAACTTTGAGAATCCCTGCTCTAAAGTGTTCTCTGTAGCGTAGCGTCCTTCCATAGTCAATGAGCTGCTTTCATCCCACAAGTCGGCCTCTAAAAAGGCCAGCTTTATCAAAGGCTAAAAAATATGAGGAACATCCAGGCTCCCTCGATTGCAAGGTTGTCTGTGCTTTCTATTCAGGCATATATTGAAGAGCAGAATTATAGTAACAGGTCACATTTAAAAAAGGCTGTGTGGATAATAGGCACATACTAAACTGACTGGCCGTGTAATAGGAGATACTATCACAGAACCGTCACCTTATTCAGGTTAGTGCTGGTGCATTGCAATGCATGCAAATACTTCACAGACAAAACTTGCTCAAAGTTTGATCGGAAAGAAGGATGAGCTGCTGTTCACTCGGTGGCATTGAATCTGCGCCGCCATTAAATCTTACCTAAGACGATAGCTATCGACTCCTGTAGGAGAATCACACATGCATGAAGGAAAAAACAATTTCTGCTCACAACTCAGATTTATTTATTCCTAGCTTTAGGCAAAGACAGTCTTATTTTAATTTATGGATGTTCCACGAGCTTACTGAAGCGGGTGCCCACTCTCACAAGTCACCAAAACAAGGCTTGCTGGATAGATATTTCAAACACAATAACAATATAGCCTCCTTTTCCATTCTAAAGTAGGTTATGAATATTCATAAATAAAGGCTGCTTGGATTTTGATTCAATTTGGGGAGCCTTTATAAAATCCCAGATATCAGACTGAGAATCTTATTGCCTGTGCGGGGAGATATATCTAATACATAGCCTGTGATTCATATTGTGGAGCCTGATTTAAAATACACAATCTCTCCTCTGCCTGCCTCCTTACATATCTTTACTCCACACAGATATGCTATCTCCAGAATATAATATTTGTTACTGTTTGGATCTTATGGCTTTTGGTTGTTTATAATATTGCAATAAATTGAAGTAATTTGAGCTAAGAACAAAAAGACTAAATGCTTAAACACAACTGCACCTTTATACAAACAGACCTGCAATGTACAGTAAACAACAGATGGCACAGTTTGGTAATATGAACTGTTAAGACATCAGCAAATTACCTGTGCAGTATCCTTCACCTTTATCTAATGCAAGGGAATGTGTGTAGACTGAATCCATTCTTACATTAACAAGTTATAATGATGACGACGAGAGTGGAAATGAATACATAATAAATAATGTAAAACACAAAGCTTTGTATTATTTAGTGTGACTGAGCTGGGACTGAGATGCTTAGCTGTGATAAACACTTCCATATGTGCAATATTGAGCTACGTGAGAACAACAGGCCGTCGACAGACATTGCCGTCAACTGGGAGCACGTGGATACAAATGTGCGGATGCAACGGAACGCTGTAGCTAGCGACATGTCTGTCTATGACACATCCTACAATGTGGGATTACAAATAGGTAGACTGTGAACATTGTCATTCACTGATTAATAATGGAAAGATAAAAACGACTGGAAGGTATCAAGCTGGTCATATTGAAATCAAATGCATCCCCAGCCACAGGCGCAGCTGGTTTGATGACAGCGACAGTATTGTAGTTATTATGAATTAATGTACACGACTGAACAAATAACCTAACAACAAATTAGAAAGCATTTAATCAGCAATAGACAGCAATTTCTTCTTTCTAAATTGCTTGTGTTTAAGAGCATCACATTTATCTTTCTTTTTGGCCACTGTTAGCAAGTTGGCGAGGGAAATGGAAAAGTAATTCATTCAGTATATCATATATCTATAATTAAATAAGACAGATGTATCCTTGTGGAGAAATTAAGCTCAGCTAATGTAAATAGGGTTGCAATATCTGTCCAACTGATTGGCGAGATTATGCTCAAATGCTTGAATTTGTTCCAGAAATGTACAAAGCTTAAAGGAAGACTTCAGGCAAAAAATGCCCATTTGTATATCGATTACTAACCCCGTGTTTCCTTGGATTCTTGAAGAAAACTCGCATGCTCTCCACTGTGAGCGGGGAATCAAAAAGTGGAGAATGGGGGCCGCGTTTAACAACAGCAAAACTATATAAACACCAGCCTGTTCACACGGAAAGGCGTATGAATGACACGATAATGCGCAAGGCATTTAGCGTGCAATAAGGACGCTGTTCTTGCTTTTGCGTGTGATTTGTACGTCATGTAGTCTGTACTGACTGCAATGTAAACGTATCCGTGTAAATATGCCACGCTCAGAGCTAGTGACATAGAATAAAAAGTGAGAAAGGCCGCTTATGGCAGGCGGGCAGGTGGGGGGGTAGATGTGCCCAACAAACACACAACTTTTAACCAGGAGACCAGTATTCAAGACCGGTGTTTTGATTTGTAAGTTACGTTAATGATGTTGTCACGTATTTTCCGTACTGATGTTACATTATTTCCGTATGTATTTTACTCAGTTTACGTACTTATTTCAAGCCCAACAATGATGTTTTTGCTAAACCTAAGTGAGTGGTTTTGTTGCCTAAACCTAACTGCGGACGTTATCATAGTTTTGTTTTATGGCATAAAAATGACATGCGAAAAGCCTAAAATGTGTCCTCATGACACACAGAATGTCCATGAAATGTTGTGTTAAATATACCCCTCCCCGTGAGACCAGGTTGAAAAAAACATCAGTTCACAATGTCTCACACAACTCGTACAGCATAATCCAAGTCTCATTTATCCAGTTGTATGCTCACTACTTCCCAAACACAAGCATCTTCCCCAAAACCTTACTATTTAAAACACTTGCGAGTCCAAGAAAAACAAAGTTTTCTTCAAGAATTCAAGGTAACACGGGGTGAGTAACTGATATACAAATGGCCATTTTGTGGGTAAAGCATTCTTTAAACAATTTCCTATCTTGCCTGCAATCAAGGTAAGCTCCACTCCTGTTTCTGTTCCAACACAATATCAGACAGCCAACAGGCTATGTGTGAAGAAAACACATTATATCACCATCTCTGAGTTATTTGTGCTTGAAAATTACCGCTTGATGATTGTGAATAGAAGACAATGTCGAAAGATAATAGGTAAGAATTTGTTGCAAAAGACAGACACACATACACTCTGACTCTCTGATGATTAGGTGTATGCATATGTGTGTATAGCAACCTCATATTCAGCTGTCCTCAAATTGTTTGATTCATTATTCATTCCTCCCACCATTATGAGGCATTTTATTACTCCTTTCAATGAAGCAGATTTAACCTGTATGGCCATGAGCAGGCAGCCTGATTACAGTTATTATTTTTAATAAAGGGTATTGGCTTGGGAATCATTTGGTGAATAGCTGGTTACGCGTGGCTAAGCCGGGCTGTGCTGGCCTGCATGAGATTCAATATCCGAGACAGTTTGAGTCTGCACTCTGTCCTGAGCCCTGCTCCTCTATACAAAATGCAATCTGCCTGCAATCAGGAATGACACCACTGTTTACTGCTTGACAGTACCACCACACAGTACACGGCTCATGGTAACCCCAGACAGTGACAGACACTGGCGGGCTCAGGCAAGACACAATCAACAGGCAGGAGTGAAGCTTTCCAGTGATGGAAAGCCTGCAGTGTTTGTAGGACGTATTCCAATGGCTTTTCAGAGAGGATGGAGAAGGCTATCTCAGATAGATCTATCTGGAATGTTCACTCTCGCCCTAAATTAATTGAATGTCAGTCAAAGAGAAAGTGAAATGGAGGCGAGGGAGTGACTCAGACCTTTGTGTTAGTGCAGTGGCGGGAGAGGGGCGGCTCGGGCTCACAAATCTAACCCTCAACTTCTCCAGACAATACCCTTAATCAGTGACAACGTGAGCCAGAGAAGGATGTGGGTAAATAAAGACAGATTATCCCATGTGGCCAATGAACGATCCAAACAAAATAGCTGGCCTTATCATGGCGCTCAAGTGGAGTGGTTGAATGAAATAAAGGCTTCATATATGGCAGCCTGGTTAAAACAGAGACAGATATAAAGAGCTGTACAGTACAATTTAATTCAAAGTTGACTTGACAACAATGTGTAAGTCCATCTCTCAATACTTTTTATACCTTGAATGTGCCACTGAGCCTTGATCCAATTTGTTTAACTGAGAACGGAAATCAACATTATATATTGTTTTTTTTTTGTTGTTAATTTTAAACAAATGTTACTCAAACAGGAGTAAACAGTGTATTTGTTAGGGACCATTTTCAGTAGGGGATCGGCATAGTATCGTTACATTTTGCGTGGCACTATTGTATCGATACACGGACGTCAAGTATTAATTTTTTATTATATAAACTATTAACCTCTTAACAATCCGACGGTCTTAAAGCTAGAGTGAAAATACTGATATCATATAAAACTAGAAAAATCTACTGAATCAATTGGTACCAACCATGTCATGTTAGCTTGTCCGGAAGAACGCTAAATAACGCTCCAAAGTTACACTGAAAACTGGCATGGCCATTTTCAAAGGGGTCCTCAAGATATGTGAATGAAAACTCTGAGATGAACAGAGTGAAAACTGTATCTTCTTAGATAAAACGAATGTTGACAAACTGCATCATTTGCAGTTGAAAAAAGGTAATATATCGCAATATATCTAATCGCAATACTCAGCATATTGCAAAATGTTTGAAATCGCAATAAAATCGCATTGTGACTTAAATATTATTATAATATTGTATCGTGGGGCCTCTGGTGATTCCCAATTTTCAGCCGAGGATTAACACACATTTGGTGCTCTAGTCTGGTGAGTATAACAACAGCAGGTTGGTGTATGTGGAATTGACTCTAAATAAACTACAGTGTTCATGTTCATGAATGAACAGGTCACCCAGCGCAATGGTTTGGCTCATTGATGTGTTTTTAATATTAAACAATGGAGGTTTATAGCACAGAAGAATAAGCTGTATTAGGTTTTGGATACACACAACACTTTTCAACTGATTTGTTGACATTAAAAAAATATTGAACATTGCTTATTCTGACCATAAAAGAACAATGCGGAATCCATATAGCTATATAGACTATATAGTCTGTCTTCATTTTCTATATATCTGCTGTGATTGACGGTTCTCAACACCTCTGTCATGGCTTCCAGAGATGTGTTATATCACCTGAGGCCCCCTGCGATGCCTTGTGCTTCCTATACAAAATGATTTTACATGGGTGAAGTAGATCTCAGACAGGCTGAGATTGATTCAAGGGGAAAACTAGTTTGACAAACAGCAGACAACAAAAACAAAGCTGACCGTGCTGATTCAATACACAAGTATACAAATACACCAGACTGGATGGGGAAATCACATTGATAGAAAGCCAGTCAGTCAGACTCTCAATCAGGTCAAATCAAATCAGATCAAATCAAATCCAAGCAAATCCGATCTTACCTTCCATCTCCACAGTGGACTTGGCTGTGTCGTCATCTTCTGCCTTCGCGGCAGGCTGCTCTTCCTCTGCTGGGAAAAAAGAAAGCAAAGCTCTGATGTTTGTTACGCTACACACTCACATGACATCAGTGTCTTTGCAGACAGATGATCGCCACGTCTTCAATGAGATCAGCTTTGTTTATGTGTGTATGTGTTAATGGTTAGTTGGAGGATGTGCTGTGGACTATGAGGCTCTAGTGATAGAATATATTCTATGTCCAATCTGTAATAGTGCACACAATCTGAGCCAATTCCTCCCCACTTGGTTTTGCTCTTTCTGTGCTGAGAGATGAATTTGCATAGATTCAAACACTGACAGCATGAAATAAAAAAAAAAAATGTTTGTAGTGTTCCATCTCCCAACCGTGTAATTTTAGACTGCTGGTAAACCCAAAATGTAAACATCTCTGTTTCTATTTTGTTATGCTGCCATTATGTCAGCCTTCAGGTTTTCATGCATTCAACTGACTTATTCATATTCGTCCCCCTCAGTGCCCTGTGGATATTTTGCTGCATACAGTGATAAAATACAATTACTATCAGGAAATCAGACCATCACCTGAACCTTTTTCAATTTGGAATAAATATTTGTTTAAAGATGTATTTTGGCATTTCTGTTTTATTGGATAGTGAGAGAAACAGACTGGAAAGGCAGGGGAGAGAGAGAGGCGATGAAATGCAACAAAGGGCCTTGAGCCGGACTTGAACCGGGCCCGCTGCGGTGCCGAGACTCGGCCTTAAAGAAACAGCGTGCGGGATTTGGCGGCATCTAGTGGTGTGGTTGCAGATTGCACCTGAGTACCCCTCTGCTCACTACTCCCTTTCCAAGACTGTGGTAATGTGAGCTGCTGAGTGCAAAACTATGGTAACGTAGATATAAAGGGCTCATTCTAATGAAAACACAATGATTCTTAGTTTCAGGTGATTATACACTAATGAAAACATAGTTATGAATAATATATTCCATTTTTGAATAGATCCCCCGAAATGTCACACATTGGCTCATTAATGAGGCGCTCTATCCGGTGAGCTACCTGGGTGCCCCGAGGTTATGAATATTTGTTACCGACAACTCGTGCACCTCAAAGTTTTTGATTTAAAAGGATAAAAACAAACACATGCACCCTTAAGTACGTACCTTTGTCTTCATCTTCATCTTTCTCATTGTCGATGCCTTTGTCTTCATCTTTCTCTTCGTCTTTTTCAATCCCTATATCTTCATCTTTGTCTTGGCTTTCATTTTCATCTTTATCTTTATCCTTTTCTGGATTTGTCTCCTCATTTCCTGATATTTCATCTGCAGGCACACAAACATTGAAGTATAAAAAGAAGTACATTTTGAAGGATCAATTCAGGCACAGGGAATCAAAGCCTTCACATTAAATCCTGTTGCACAAGGCAGAAAACAAGCCCATACGTCATGACTGCTGACAGAAATCTCTCAGAATCATTTTCACACCAACAGGTTGCTCTTTTCCAGTTTGAAAGGTTTGAGGTTGACAGGAAAGAAGGGAAAATGTGCTTGCTTTAGCTTGTATAAGCTAGTTTAAATATAGATATAGTTTTTTTAAAAACAGCTGATTTACAATAGTCTGTCTCTATGTGTCAGTCCTGTGATAGTCTGGGGACCTGTCCAGGGTGTACCCCGCCTTCGCCCAATGTCAGCTCGGATTGGCTCCAGCCCCCCCGCGACCCTGAACAGGATAAGCAGTTAAAGATAATGTATGGATAGATGATTTACGATAATCTAGTGCTGTGTCTCAATTAGCGTACTTCCGTGCTTGCACTTTTAGTATTTTGACTCTATACACTATTTTGAGTGTGTAAGTGCGTTCATACTGAGAAGTATGGCAAAATGCAGTGCACTCTAAGTACCCAGATGTTGTGCTCAAAACAGTTAACAATTTTAACAGCTAACACCGAACTACACAAATGTTAGTTCTACATGTGCCTTTTGTCACAAATTAACACTATACTGTAATTGGATAGAAGCCATTACTGGGTTAATTCATCGGTCTGAATTGAATTACTGCCAATACGGCGTAATGTCTGTGGCTGACTATCACCAGCTGGTCTACCGAGCGTGTGCGAATTGAGACAACACTACCCTGTCGAAACTCACTACGCAAGTAAGTACATAGTGTGCACAGTGTCATGGAAGTGTACTAACGGAAGTATCCGAATTGAGACACAGTGATGGATATAAAGTATGTAATGGGTGGTGTTATAAAGTCACTAGGTGGTCAATAGATTGCTAGCGTTTCCTAGGGTGTGGTTTCTAACGTTTGAAGGGAAAGTTCTAGTGCTAAAATATGTATAGTATTAGAATAAAAATAAAGAACAAAACTTGCGTGTAAAAGGAATAATATAAAGCAAAATGTGAAGGAACAGAGTACTCATGGTAAATTAATGTGCTAATAAAGGTCTGTGCGCAAAGGTTATATTTTACAAAGTAACCAAAACCACATTATTGAACAACGTATTGATCTGTGGTCTCTGCTTTTCACCTGCAACACACACACACACACACACGGACAAGAATGATGCAACTGCTGTATTTTTGGCTGAATTAGTCTGCAGGTGTTGTTTGAAACTGTATATCTTTGCTCCTCCTAGCTCCTACCTCTCTGTTTGTGTCTCATGAGAACGTAATTACATATCTCAGCTTTTGAATAGCATCCCAGGGCTGCATTTGCTATAACTCTCTCATAGAATATCTACAAAATTCATGTTCAGAGAGGCTCTATCTGTCAAATCTTTGTCAATGGGATGGGATTTGAATAAAACAAAAACAGAAGAGAGGCGAGGCGTTGCTCACTGCCAATATGCAAATGCCGAATCTTAATTATATACCAGCAGCAGAGAGGATATTCGGAGGAAGAGAAATGGTTCTAGCTCAAAGTTAATGGTTGCCTCTCCGTAACACACACACACACTCTCTCTCTCAATTCACTTAAGGCTCTCGCTGTCAGCACAACAAAACCCATCTCAGAATCTCGGGGTCTATTCATCCAGCCTGTACAGATGCATTTAGAGCTTTGTATAGTGGTTATTCCTCTGCTGTTAACAAGACTGATCAGGTTAGATCTTTAATCAAACTCTGAGCTGAAGTTAAAACCAGAGCAAGAAGCTGCACGCCAGTCAGCTCGTACAATTCCCATCTCCTCTAGAGATAAGATTCAGAACAACGTGCACTCCTTTCCTCTCAGTGAGTCATGTGTAGAGTAGTGGCAATCTGCACACACACACACATTAACACGTAATAATCACACCCCCGCCCACGCTGGCGCAGCCTTGGCTTGTGACTGTACTTTACCTGGGTTTTGACTCGCCATCTCTACGTCTTCATTTCCAGCAGCATCTAGAAACAGAGTGGAAAACATTTGAGTTCAGTGCCTGGAGTTGAATTGACCTGGCTTTCAATATCACCTCAAACAGCCTTTTCATTCCATCTCTTTGTGTAGCTTTGTCTTTGTACTGCAGTATGAGAGCAATGGAACCACAAAGACATGCATAAATTAAGTGGAAAAAAGAAGGGGAAAAGAATGTCACTTCTAAAACCATACATAATTGAGGGATTTCTTTGTTCCAAGCTTCTGTGATAAGAGAAGTTTTTTTATTTTTTGTTAAGAGTGGTGGCACACGGGATGGAAAGACTGAACTGGAGCGAATAGAAAATTCAATTTTTGATAACAAATGACATCAAGAAGCACTGGTAGAGCCGAGGGGCTCAGAACATGTGTTAATGGTCCGTGGAGCTACATTACCATCGTCACCTTCGTCTTCATCTCCTATTTCCGCTTTACCTGAAAAGGCAGGGAAAGAAATCATCAGCCAAACACGAGCATGCATGGGAATAATGCCAGTCAACAAAGCTACCAGTCATACTAATGATCACAAACTGTTCATCTCTAGGCAAAAGATTCATCTTGTGAGAGCTGGCATCACATTTCAAAAACCTTCTGCTTCACTAGCCTCACTTTCACAATGTGTTTTTACATAGAGGGTTTAATGGGGTTTTCTATCCATGGTCTCGGTTATTGGTAAGGAAACCTACTACTGCACTCGATACTAACAACTCCTTATTTTGTTTGAAATATAACAGTTAGTTTGTTAGCTTTGCTCGTCTTTGACATATTCAGCTTTTAACTTCAGTTATCGGAAGGCTTCCAAACTTATTGTTACAATGAAGAGGGTCTCAAATGTGTATCAGTAGGTATCATAGGCTGTATATAAAGATGGAGCCGCGATATCAAGGTCCCGCCCACACATCCGCCCGAAGCCAGCCACCAGGGGGGCGATTCAGATGTTTTGGCTACACTTTTGGGGGAGCTGTCATGTCGTCCATCTTTATATACAGTCTATGGTGTTTGTGTCCATAAGGGGAGCCCGCAAATTGCGAAATCTGATCTGAGATCTGCAAATACTTGCAAAAACTCTTGCGAGACTCGCTGCCTGACAACCTATCCTAACCTTAACTATTCAAGGTCAATGCCTAACCTTAACAATCTCACGAGAGTTTACCCAGTATGCTGGCTCTCTTCTAGCCACTACCATCTATGGTAGGTACTTATAGAACCAGACTAAGAGTATTAGGTACATTAGCATACTAACATGCATACAGTGACAATGCTAACATGTTGATGATAATAGGGAACATTATAATGTTCACCTAGTTTTGCTAATTTGCATTGAACACAAAGTACAGCTGAGGCTGATGGGAATGTTTTTTTTTTAAGTAAGCTATTGGACAAAATAAAATTGGCTAAAAAATAGTAGCACTATAATACTATAGTGTAGTAAATAGTATCACTATGATACTGTGAAACATGATACTAAAAAGCATGCACCTTTTCAGAGATATCCATGAAAAAACGTATCGGAGGGGAGGGTTCTGCTTTCTACACACATCACTGGAGAATGACACTCATTATACATACAGACATCATACTTGCTAATCTACCTCAAATTGTCATGAGAGCATCTGCCCAACTACGGCTACCTACCTACTGTACAACACCACGGCAAAATATGTCGCGCCATGTATGCACAAAAGGCAGATTTCAGTAGTGACATAAAACTACTTTAATCCCTGCATCGTATCTGTTACCCCCACCATCCTCACCCCTTTTCTCGCTCTCACACATTCTTACACGGACACAGACACACACACATAAACCAATGACATTTGGGACAAATTGAGTAAATGAAAGCCATGACACCAATAAGGGAACATGCTCTACAATGGCTATTGTGCAGCTCCTATAATTGCTTTTTTAACAAGCTGTAGAGAGAAACCATTTTTTCATATCTATGCAATTTTGCCCCGCACTCAGAACAATAAAAATGCCAGCCTCTATTAAATGGGGAAAAGGCCAGTTCTACCAGTGCTGCATGTTTCACTCAAGTGCGTCTGTCCATCACGTAGAGCACTGGTGACACACAGTAGATGGCAATCCTTTCTATTAATCATGACTGGCATTTGGAGACGGAACCACAGACAGGAGGCTGAAAAGAATACTTCATTGGGAAAAGCATGGTTAAGATGAATGCCTCGCGGGCCATGAGGTCATCCTCAAGCTTTCTTCTGCGTTTAAACATTATGCATGACTGTTGTGTTTGTCTAAAGTGATCGCAAGCAACAATATATCAGATACGACAAAAAGGCTGAATGTAATTTCCTCCCTGTTATTTGATCATTTGTATTTGGCTTATTGAATGGAACAGTATTCAATTTGTGATAAAGGATGCAAAGGAACAGATTGTGGATAAACACACAAATACACACACACACACACACACACAAACAAGACAACAAAAGCTTCTATGTAGGGCAGATGTGATTTATAATGGTTCCAAGTTAAGTTCAATTAGAACACTCTTTGTCTCTCTCACAAAGTAAAAACCCAAACAGCACCTCCACCAGGCCGCTCACTCATCTGCTCCATACAGCAGGTGGCAGCATTGTCACAGCTTTCCTTCCCAATACTCACTACTGTATATACTTCACTGAGTCAGGGGTCTAACATACTTCACATGGAAGGGCTCCAGCCAAAGTCCACCCACCTCAAGACTTTTAGTGTCATCAATACTCCCAGGAATTCCACTTTCAGAAATATAGTGCACTTGGGTTGAATGAGAGACAGCGCTGTTGTGTTTTCTTGAATAAAATGTTAGTCTCACACACACACTTAAATTATTTATTTATGTCAACATCAGATTGAGGAGTACAGTATCACAAGTACATAAACTATTTAGATGCCGATATACAACCATCCCTGTGTGTTTCACTTGCGTGACCGTTGAGTAAACAACTACAGACGATATTTCCAAGGAAGTAAATGCAGTATCTCATATTCAGGAATGAATAGAAATGTGACACACACACACCCTAGCTATGCTCTATCTCTTCCCCCAGCTCTTTCGCCTTTTGCTTCCATTAAAGCAAACTTGAGCAAAAAAGATTTAAAGAAAGGGGGATTTAAAAAATTCATGAGACATGTGTAAAGGAAAAAGGGCTCTGAGATGACCAACAGCCATCACTCAAAGACCTCTCGCACATGAAATGTGTGTGTGGAAGCAAAGTGCAAGTGTGCTTTAGAGAGAGGCTCGACGGGGCGCCGCGGTGTAAAAGATGGCATCCCATGGAGAGGCTCACTGTCTGTCCACACACAGCGTTATTAATCTGCATGTCCATCCACGCTCTGTGTCGTCTCTCACAATCTACCCCCTCTCTTCCTCGGGTCTTTCCCAGAAAAAGCTCAAGCATGCCAGACAAACAGAACCCAGCCAGGCATTGATTTCTGGCTCAATGTTCACATTTTACTGTGCCCTGTGACATCCACTAATCTCGCTAATACCAATCTGATATCAAATAATAGACACTGCGGGGCTGCTTGCCAACTCAGGTGTGCTCTAAAGAGGCTATACGCTCCACCCTGGACCTCTGTGCCAGCGTTCGCCTCTATGTTTCACCCACCCTTTCCCACTCTGTCTTTTTTTTCTTTCTATAGCTCGCAGCATCTGCATGCTGTGCCCATGTTTCATGTGGATTACATCACAACAGAGCTCATCACACACACACACACACACACACACACACACACACAGTTTGTGACCCTTTTTTTGCAAATATACTTCGGGGGTTATTTGTAGTTGATGAGGGATCGCTTGTTGAAATAATGTTTCTCAAATTTGAACAACTCCCCCGTTGTGTTGGTCTTAAAGTAAATATAATTAGAACTTAATTAATATAGCACTTCAAATTTGAAAAGTCTCATGAAAGTAGGACAATCATTCGAGATTTACGAGACGTAAGTGCTTAGAGAAGATCACAGGAAACGAAGTGATAAAAGCAATAACTAGCAAATCAACACTTAAAGAATAAGATAAAATAAATGTGAAAAAAAACAGTAACATAAAATATAATGTGATGTTTATAATACGATTTTACAGTTGGGTGTTTGTGTTAATTGTGTGATTTTCACTGTTTTCTTCCTTCAGTCCACCGAGGCTGAAGAAGCATTTTGTTTTGTGCAAAGTTGCAGTAGTAGCAGTTGTTGTGTGTGGGACAGAGCAGCCCTATAATTACCTCCAGTCCACTAACCAGTGTATTTATCATGGAACAACGGTGGGGAAAGCCTTAATGCTTTCTCTTCATCAGTACTGTGGCTAAAAACCCTTCATGTCTGACCTGTGGACTGAGAGAAGTGAATCCCCTGAGGAGTGTGATAGATGTGATGGATCACACCGAGCCTTATTGACAGACACACTCCACCAACTGTGCTGCAGTGTAATTTATTCTAAAAAAGTGCTCCACATATATCGACTACATCAAATAGGTGACCTGCTTTGCTGGCTCTATGGGCAAGAATGTTTTTCTTAAAATACAAGTGTACATATAGTGGTATGAGACTCTCAAGCATCTTATAATGTCTATCTCACACAGCTGACAGTCTGTTTTTGCAGCTCGCATTCCCTCTGCTCTGTGCTATCTTGACATCTGAGTGTTTTCTATGATTAATCCTTCCTATGTGCTACATCGAACCAGACCTAACCTTTACTGTGCAGGCAGTACAAAATCATTTCATTCCTTTTCCTGTGAGAGAGGTTGTCTCAAGGACTGAGTGTTCCCATGCTGGAAAGCTGTGCCAAGGCCTTTTGTGAATGGATTAGTTACTATTAAGCTGCCGGGCCTGATAAATTAGGATTTATAAAGATTATTACAAAATACTTATGCCCTCCTAATGCTGATGATTGAATTTGTGAATCATATTGAATTACTGCTGTGGATTATGGAAAGGTATGTTGAATAGGCGGGGAGAAATGACTTATTGTGCTTTGTTTAACAGCACAGAATGTATTGACGCCCTTGAAGTGTCTGCGCTATCTAGTCCAGCCTCTCCCAATCAGCCGAGGACCCGTTTCCCCAAAGAAAACAACCATGACTGCTATCTTCAAAAATTCCCTGCAACCTTAAGGCTTGAAGACAAATGGATGGTGTACGATTTTAATTGCCTACTAACACCCTCCAGTGTAAGAATCTAATTATCTCTGGTCCATCGTATCGGAGAAGCCTATAACTGTTTCAATATTACACATCCAAAGGGGCTGAAACGGCAGAATAGCCAGATAATGGCTTCTTAAACAAGTTTGCCTCTAAGAAAACATTCTTTTAAAAAAGACCAAGCTTCATCTTGTATTCATTTCCCCAAAGAGGAACTTGGCACCAGAGAGCAAGAGATTACCGACCAAGAACACACTCCATTACTTCACACACACACACATACACAAAAGAAACGACTATGTAAACACATATCAATGTACAATTGTTTCCTCTACCAGTTATGTCGCTTGGTATGTCCAAAACATGCACTCATCATTAAACTCGGCGCTCTCGGCCGACTTTACGTTTATCAGAGGCTGTAACAGCTGTGGGGAAGAACGCTAAATAACGCTATACGAAGTTACGCTAAATTTTGGCGAGGGAGAACTGGCATGGCGATTTTTAAAAGGGGTCCCTTGACCTCTGACCTCAAGATATGTAAATGAAAATGGGTTCTATGGGTACCCAGGAGTCTCCCCTTTACAGACATGCCCACTTTATGATAATCACATGCAGTTTAGGGAAAATAAACAGTTTTTGGCATGCAGCACTAATTTGTCAATTTCGCCTATTTTAAAATGATGTTTTGAATATTTCTGCATACTGAGGTCCCTAAACAGTCTTGGAATTACATTAAATGCAAAACATGTATGACTGTAAAGCTGAGAATCTTGTGGATCCAATGAGCCCAACTGTATTCATGTGTGATGATGTTAGTCCCCATAAGAGCCATTTCATTGTAGTGAGACCATTTTTTAAATTCAACCTCACTGTAGAAAATGACCTGTGGTGACCTCTAGGATAATCACAGCCTCATGAAACGTTACAACCACAAGCTAGAGACCTAGAGCATTCAGAGGCTGGATGGCTTTCATAGATAGATTGACAATAAGGGGGTTTCTGAGCAGCTTGCAGAACAGAAGTGCTCGCCATCTAATCACAGAAAAATACAATTCTTGCAGAAATCTCCAAATGTCAAAAGTTTTTGATACCAAATCCCAGCATGGATTGTTCTATGGTGTTCCTCAAGGTCTTGGTGTCTTGATGTTGTATTTTGGAGGGATTATTGTTCTTTTTTATTAATTCTCGAGTGGTAAAAAATGGTTAAATTTAGCACTAAATCTGTGTAACAAATGGTATCAACCCAAAAATTGCTGCAGCAACTTATGAGACATAAGTGAGAATGGGAATCACAAACTTATATCATCGTGTTCTATGCTCTTATACACTTTCACTCTTTATTTTAATGAATTAATTAATCTATTCATTAATTGTATTTCTTATTAATGACTAAAACAACTTGACACAGTGCTGATCTGCATCTTCAAGTTCCCAGCTTTCAGATGATGTACACCACTTCTATGTATACATCTACTGTTGACCCGCTATCTAAAGAGGGGGTGGAGTGGAAGGGGTTAATACAATTATAATACAAAACAAACACACACTCACAAATAGGCTTACCTCTGTTACTATCTTCACTTTCTTCCTTGGTTGTGGATTTTGTAGATGGGGGTGTGGTATCTATAAATAAACAAAAAGAAATGGTGGTTTACAGACGGGGGAGTGACACGTCGTTACCCCCCAACACCATCAGGATGCGAAGGGCGTGACTTCTTGTCAGTTGGAACTGTTAGATGAGAGATGGTGTGAATAAATGACTTTTGGCAAGAAAGACTCATCGTAGTTATTCGAACTTGGCTATCCTGCCTCTGCTGACCGCGCTACAAGACCCTGTGGGAGAACTCAATGGCTCTCGCACTGTTTTGTTTTAAATCTGCCTGACAAAAAAAAGACTCCTGTGGGACAGAAGGGAAGAATGTGAGGCTTTGAGACTAACTCCAGAGCGCAGTCTGAGACAAAAGCACCGTTCCATGTGAGAATGGCAGTCATATGAACCTTTGAATGGGCTCCAGCATGCACTGATTCAAACTCTGGCTGATGGAGCAGAATAAAAGGCCAGTCCTTGGCACTGGCGCAGAGGCCCATCAAACAAGGCCAAACTGGACCGGGGCAGGGCTGGCATGATGATACAACAGAACTAGGAATTATCAGGGGTTATTCACTTGGCTCGCTGAGGTCTATGTGGTGCTATGTTATTATAGGGTATGCAGTGTAAAAAAGGAACACACGACGGAAAACAACGCAGTCGCTCAGGCGCTAACAACGGGACAAACTCTCAAATGCACTTCCTCTCAGCCAAGTCTTTATGATTTAGCCATTACGTGCACATTGTTTCACTTTGGAATATCACATTTTACAGTGCACTTATAAAACGGCCCTTTTATGTTCACCCAAAATGGAATCTCATTGAAAACACAGATGCGTGTAATTGGCAAATCATGGGGGTAACTTTTGGAGGGAAAACATTTTGATAGCACCCTGGGTTCTACATCTATACGGTAATCTGAACATTTCCTTCGACAGACAGTAAAACTAACATTATGCTCCGCTTAGTTGGTTGCACGTGTACTATGACGTCTTCGTGGGACATAGCCGTTAGATCTGGCGAGCCCATGCTCTGAATCCCCTCGTACTCATAAAGAAAACTTGCCATCAGGTGCTTTCTAAGGCTTACTGTACCATGGAGAAAAACTGCAAGAGGCAGTACATTTCATCAAACATTTCATAAATTTTTTTGTCTATGAAGGAGAAAAATAAAAAAGTGCTCTATTGGATCTATTGTTCCTGCTATTCAGACAGTATACACACTTCCATGAGGCTTCCTGTTCGAGCCATCGCTTATTCAGGACATCAGTGAACAGACAAATGTCAATAGTTTATCCTGATAAGCAGTATCTGGGAGTTTCAGGCCGCGTGCCAAGATGGCGCGGCGATAAAAGCATTATGCGCTGACAGTTGTGTTTGTTCTATCGCCTGGCGCACGCTGCGGCGGGATGCTGCTCTGCTGTTTTTTTGTCACTCGCTTTAGGTGGTCTGAAGGCATTGTGCCCGTAAGCCGGATGAACAGAACGGTGTTGGGAATTAGCTGTGGAAATAAGCTCTTGTAATGTAATGTACCTGACATGAAGTATTTTTAACTGCGATGTGTCAGGCCCGGGGATTCAACTTGTCACCAAATGAATAAACATTCAATTTCATCTGCTGCATAAAACCTGGCAAATCACTGTCACCGGTTGAAGCTACGCCACTCACTCAGCCTCTGTGTGCTTTAATGGAGGTGTTAAGGTGAAAAGGCAACCATGAAATATTCTGTCACTCACCTCCCTTCAGCTGCTCCTCTGTAACCTCCATGTCATTGTCTGGCAGAGGGGGAAGAAGACAGCGTGTCAAACCATGCTATTTTATAATGTACAATACAGCAAGTCATCACAAGTTGTCTCCCTGATTATAATGTTAGAGCACAGTATTGTGATGCCATAGTGCTGTGTCTGCAACCAATGAAACTAAAACCTGAATGTGATTGAAATGTGACTTTTCTTTCGGTACGAAAAGAGAAAAACATCCCATTCACATGTCCATGTTGAAACTTTTTCGCCTCCTCCTTCCACACCAGCTGCCATGCTCCGAAATCTTACCAACAACCATTCACAGCCTCCCTCAATTCCCCCACCAGACGGCCTTGGATCTAGTGAGTTATTACACCAAATGACTGTGCATGTGGGTGTGTGTTTAGAGGGGTAGGGGGGTCACATTCATGAGACATTCTTTTTCAATTAAACCTATACGGGTAGGCTCAGCATAAATTACACAAAACCTCCCATTTCCTCAAATTTCAAGGACTCCAGGCTGGGTTGGACAACTGCGCCTTTAAGAAAAAAAACCCTTTGATTTTCCTCTTCTTTTCTCTATACGTCTATTGTGCGAGACAGACTAGAGTGAACTAAAGGTGTTTCTGAGTGGACGAGTTGAGTTGCACAGCGGGAGATGAGAAGGCGACGTTGGATGCTGCTTCAGGGGGAACTGCAGAACGAGAGAGAGGGACCGTGGATGCCTGCTCACGGATCCAGTCTCCCATCCTACAAACACGCACTCAGATCTCAGCATGCCTCAACATTCTTTGAGTGAAGTCACAGTATATAGTTATGCTTGCATTTTTAATATGCACAGTTCATATGAATGGAGTGAGGGCACATATATGTGTGTGTGTGTGTGTGTGTTTATGGCTGTGCTTGAGTGTGAGCAATGATTGCGCCGTGGTTAACAAGCAAAAGCAAGCGTTAGCTTTGATGAAAGGCTGTTGTCATCTGTTCTGTAGAAGTGTAACCATCAGAGCTCCCAGCGGATCCAGCGACAGACTTTTCTTTTGTATAACACTGAATAAAAGGGTACAGTGCATTAATCTAACCCTGCTTGGGGAAACAAAGGGCTGGCCCACTGATACAGTATAACAATAGTGCAAGAACAGAAACCTGGGGTGTCTCATGTCGCTACCGCCACGTGCTATAACATTATTAACACGACTCAACACTGCTGTCAGCACAGGAAATGGATGTGACTTAGTCTAGAATAACAATATATGACACCTTGATTTCTTTCTAGGGGTAAAGGCAACACAATCGCACGGTTAGAATCACACAAGGGATTCTTACTAGATGGCTTGATCTTGATGGATGAACAAAACTATTATGATACGAAACAGACGAGAATCTATCAGCTGTTCAATAGTTTAACATTTTGGGAAATATGCTTTCTTTCCAAGAGTTAGATGAGAGGATCAATGCCACTGTCATTTCTGTGCGCTACATGTGAAACTAGAGCATCAGTTAGCTCAAAAGCTCACTAATTAACACGTTAGACGGCTCACTGGTTGCCTGGCAACCTCACGTTGATGACAAAACTCCAGGAAGTCACTGCACCCAGCCAAGAAATAGTCCAGCATGTCAGAACTGCAACTTGTTTTTACACTTTGGTTAATATACAGAATAAACAAAGAAGATATAACATGTTAGTTAGTGAGATTTAGAGGTGCTTATTGGAATTTATTGTTTTTACTTTGGACAGGCCAGCTGTTTCCTCCCGCTTCAAGTCTTTATGCTAAGCTAAACTAACTGTCTAGTAGTGGTATCGATCCTCACATCTAACTCTTAAAAAGACATATTGATCATCTTTTCATCAAATTCTTGACAAGAAAAGTGAAAGAGCTATTCCTCTAAGTTATATTCTTCACACATGATGGAATAGCTTGCCATTATGTGAGGGATGGGTAGGACACAGTTGGATTTAAAGTTTTAAACTGTACTACATCTTATCAAAAAGGATCCGTGTCTGGCCAATACTCTACATGTTGATAAGCAGGTAGCGGGATATGTATTTGTACTTTTTTTGTATGTTCTACATGTCTGTGATTTATGCACACACATGACCATTTTCACATATGATGAGCTAAACTGAATCCTCATATCTGCCAAAGCTGACTGAGCGACTCTGAGCCACTGTGCTGCTTGACAACCACATCACTAACACACCATGGCCTCCTCATTTCCCTGCCCCTCGTGAAAGCAACACAGACTTAATTTTCACCCCTCACAGGGTTCCTGTAGCCCTTCATATCCTCTGTCCACATATTACACGCGTGTGATATAGAAGCGTGTGCATATCACAGCTTTACTTCATCCAAAGCAGTGGGGGTTTGAGGGGATGCTTCTATTATGGACATTTGGGTGGGGGGTAGGTGTGTGTGTGGGTTATGAGGTTGGAAGTATGGAGTGTATTAAAAGCCATGTAAACAAATGTCAATTGGAGAGTCAGTGAAACAGTTGGGGGGAACGCAGCCGCCCCTGCCGATCTGTGGGCTGTGTTAATATTGTCAGCACTGTGGCTGATTGAGGAGAAGAAGAGATGGAGCCCAGCTTGTGGGCAGCCACCCGGATCATATTAGTGAAGGAGAGTACCCAGAATCAATTTCAACATGCTTTTACTCTCTACAACCACAGCTGCCTGACTGCTTCCATGCTCGCAAATAATGCGTGCCAAGGCAAGCATGCGGTCAATCACGATCTATGAACCAATCTGAATACTTAATAGAATCATATGATTAATTGCATTGATTAAGCTCTGTCAATTAATGGTTATACTTTTTCTTAAAATTCAACCATTTTCTGTCTGTGTGTATTCCCACAAATGATGTAAACATTTACTGTATGGTCCTCTGAACCAGATCGCGATAGCACCTTTGAGATGTGTGCAGTTTATGGCTTTTCAAAGTAATGAATAGGTCATTATATCACTGGTTATGAGCTCAGTTGACGAGGTGGGTAATGGATGGTGAATGGTACTACAGAGGAAGAAGCTTTACATATAGTTGCTGTGTGTATTAGCTTGTTGCATATTTCAGTACTTGTGTTGAGAGGCCTCTTTTGCACAATGTATAACTCTAAACAACTGAAGTACTTTTTGAGCTGGCATACATTAAAAAATCCTTTGTCTGTTTGTGAGAACTCCATCGTTACTCATCAAAACAGCAGCGATGAGTCCGTTTGAATGCTGGGCACAGAAATAATCCGCAGCCATTTGTTTTAATGTGATGTCAGTGTTCTAATATGCAATGCTCGACTAGGTGCAGCTTCCGGTTTTATATGTATGTGTTTGTGCGTCGTGGCTGCCTGTATGCAGGTGTGCATGAGTATTCTTGTCGGCACAGGCCATTTTTCAGTTCCCTCCTTCTGCAGGGATGTAACCATATTTTGGCTATCTCATAGTGACAGCTTGTGGGAATGCACATTGTAATAAAGCAATTTCCTGTATGCAAATGTCCTGTTTACACGTTCCTGCTCCAGTCATTGTCACTTGACAGATTGCTTGAATATGAGGAGAGCAGCTATACAATGAAAAATGAGAATAGTAAGACTTCAATAAAAAAAAATCTATTGTGCCTGCTCTCGGCTCTAGACATGCTTGAAACTGATGTCACAGGGAGGATCCTGAGCTTCACACGACCATACATACAAATTACAGAAAGATCACAGCCGCTATTCACAACCCAGCTCGCTG
Source organism: Sebastes umbrosus (assembly GCF_015220745.1). Classification (NCBI taxonomy): domain Eukaryota; kingdom Metazoa; phylum Chordata; class Actinopteri; order Perciformes; family Sebastidae; genus Sebastes; species Sebastes umbrosus. The sequence goes on along the minus strand of NC_051278.1, from coordinate 15,738,236 downwards.
ATAGAGGAGGCCGTGCAGAAGCTCCCCATTGATGTAACAAGGAAGAATGATAGAAAGTGGAGGGATGAGGTAATGGGCTAGTGGCTTGGGAACAAGGAGAGGTGTAAGTGAGAAGGAGTGAGGAAGAGAGGGAGAGAGAATACAAGGGGTCGACGTGACAGAGGGTTATTGAAAGCGAGAGCATGCTGCAGGAGACAGAATGGTCTCAGGCCTCTGTGTGATACATTCAGCGTTGCCGCAAGATCTACCTGACTGTCTGTCTCTAGCAGAGAGGATGATGGGATGTTCAGAAAGCGTACAAGCACACCTGCTGAGCTAATTCACAGCCTCTTATTCACTACCGCCACTCCACGCTGGCTAAATGCAAGTCTTTTCACACTACGGGGTTATGCATTCCCTACATGGTGCAATTATGTCAATCAGCATTTCTTTCTTTAAAGCACACCTATCAGCTACGGTTAAACTCATCCACGTGGTACAGCCCGGCTGGATAAAATCTATGAATTCACTCCATTACCTGAGTGTCTAGTCTACAATCACAGCACCAGTAATTGTGTTATCTTTGAATCATCCTCATTGTACATCTTAAAAGAGCTGCTGTTTTCACAGGGAGAGGATGGTAAACGCTTTGAACAAGCACATGAGGTGAAGGACTGGAGCAGGTGTGGGCGAGCGTGGTGCCTCGCTACAGACAATGACCCTGAGTGGGAATGTCACACTTATTTAGCCACTTGCTCTATAATGGAATTAATATCCTCTCTAGCCCACACATACACAGAGCAGTGATAAAGGTGGCTCTGACCCCAGAGGTCAAAGGGTGCGTGACAGGCGAGACGCTGTGATGAGGAAAAGAGCGTGGGCTGGCGTCGAGGTGTGTGCTGTGGTAGCCGTCTCCATCGACCCCACATTTAATCAAAGGCTGACCTCTGCCTCCCTCATTAGCACCTCTTTGCATGATGGTAAACAATAGTTTTTTAAAGAGTTATCCTCTAATAAATGGAGCTCAGAACTTTTCTGATTTCCCTTTTGTGGCACGCACAGAGCCTGCTGTTTTGTCTCCGCTCTGTTTCACAGTCGTGGCGAGATATAGGGCATTTATCCACTGACAGCACTTGTAAATAGCGAGAGTGATAACTGGAGAACAACAGCTCCAGATTCTCATCTCAGAGCACTAATATGATGAGACGGGTGCTGGGTGCACGGGGGCAGGCATTATAATTAAGGTCTCTCCCCAGAATGTAATCTTTCAGAGGTAGAGCCTGGGCGGGGAGCGGGACAGATGACGGGAGCGCAGGGGGAACAAAACACTCTCCATCTGGGAGCAGCGAGATGAAGGCCTGAGAGCCGGTATTCCGTTGGGGAGGTGGGGAGGGGAAAAGTGAGGTAAATGGGAGGTAATGCTAGGCTGGTGAAGCCAGCCAGCCTCTTTCAGCTCCCCAGCTATTAAACTCAATCCTCCGTGGAGCCCCCATCAGAGCTGGCGACTGCTCCTGGCCCCCGAAAAAAAAGATGATGGCGTGAAAGAGGGGAGGGAATTGAGAGAGAGACAGAAAAGAGAGTGGGAGTAGAAGATAATGGATGTTTGTTTATTTCACATATAGAAATGAGGGGTAGCAACCAAGGACGATCAGTGGTTGCTATGAATCCCTGATTTTTTCTGTCCTTGCAGGAGACATACACTGCTGAGGACTATTATTACAGTCAATCAAATGTGACATTAAAGTCTCATCAGAATATCAACAATTATGTAAAATATCAGCGTGTTGGTTCACTGACAAGAAGCCTAACTATTCCAATCCTATTAAGGCAATCCATAGAGAGAAGCTGACACTTGTCTTACCAGCTGTCAGCATAAATTCTCACTGTTAATCTCCCAAATGTACATGCGGACACTCTGTTTACATTGGAAGGTGTCACCCAATCCTGACAGGTCCTTCTACTACTGCTTCCAGGAACAACATATCTCTGGCTGCAGATGTTTTCTAGGATAAACAAGGTAGCAAAGCTGCCTGGGTCTATACAGATGGTCAATTAGGTAGATGGTGACATCACATATTACACAAAATCTTCAAAAAACACAACATATAAATCATTCATCCATCCAGTAGCTAGTTCAAAACAGCAATATGGTAAGAGAGGAAGTGTAATGATATGGTATTACTGATACGCAGTCCAGTCAGTTGGAAGTAAACACACATACCTGGAAAAATGACAGACATTTTCTTCTTGTAGATGGCAAAGTCGGTCTCGAGGAAGACACAGAAAATGACCCGTGTGATCTGCACAGGGAGAAAAAGAGATAGAGGAGCAATAAGTCATTGGATAAAAAGTCTCTCTGGTAAATTACATGACGGACTAACTGGACAAGTTTAGATCTGATGATCACAATCACAGACATTCAGAAATCTAATTAGCTACCCTCCCTATCAAGACAATCTGAGACAGATTTTAGAGACTATTACAGCACATCACATCAGAATAAGCATTATTGAATGGGTGCATTGTTTGAGCAGAGTAATACGCGTCAGCATCGAACAAAGTGCAGCAACATGAAATTGCAACATTAAAGATGAGCAATGGAGAATACTTTCACCCAAATTGAAAATTACAAGAGAAAATGGCAAATAAAGCATTTTACTCTGCTACTACTCAGGATCATAAAAACATAATTAAATGTTGAAAAGAGAAACACACATGGAAGATTGAAATCTCAAAGAAATGTTATGAAAAAACAATTTGTGAAATTGAAATCCTTTAATAAAGAACAAAGGCACTTTTTCAACATCATAAAAAAGCAATACAGACATTGACATTAATATATGTTTCTGTCAGTCAGATAGCTCTAAAAAATGCAAACAACCTAGAAATTATCATGAGACAATCATTTCTTTTTCTTGCTGTAGATCTCTATGTTTTATAGCTGTGCAGTTGTCTAACAGGAAGTTATGTCAATGACAACTTTGGAACAGTTAAGTGGTCAACACTAACAACAACAACTGTACTATGTTATATATACTTTATGTCATGATGAGCACAGACAGATGCAGAGGTGACAGGTTCACTTCTTAACAATGTTGAAAATAAATCTATGTACTGTATATGGTGGCTAGTCTGCTACAGTGTGTCTGTGAAAAAAGGTCTATAAGATTCAGTAAAGATGAAATCAGCTCTTGGCACAACATAACTTGAATAGCTCAGTGGGTGTTGATGATCAATGCCAGTCAGTCCTCTGTTTCTACTGCCTAGTACTGAGATTTCAAACTTTCTAATGACTCAGGATGACCTGCATTTGCTCCCGGCGCTCCCAGACCCCCAAAACTACCAACTGTGCACTGAATCGTTTGTGCAATATTTGAACACTGTTGCAGTGTTGGCATTATATTTTTGGTACAGAAAACCAACCTTTGATTAGGAAGCAAAGAGGTTCCTTTCTGTTTGATGAACAGAACAAACAGCAAAAAAAAAATAAAAAAACTCTGAACAAGCTCACTGGATGGCAGACTAAAAGTTTAAAATGACAAATTATGAATTAAGTTCACAGTTAAGTTCATAGTTAAGTAATTTGAGTCATTTTACTTCTATTTGTTGGCTCAGATATCTGATAACTATTTTGCCGTTCACCCTCAGGGCCAAAATCATTCATGTATTCAGTTTAGTAGGAAAGGGATTTATTAAGCTGGAGAGCATCATAGTCCCTGGTACTTTCAGTAGCCAGACATAAGCCAAATAATTACTAGGGCTGTCAATCGATTAAAATATTTAATCGTGATTAATCGCATGATTGTCCATAGTTAATGCGATAAATCGCAAATTAATCGCTCATTTTTTATCTGTTCAAAATGTACCTTAAAGGGAGATTTGTCAAGTAATTGTGTGCTTGCTTTATGCAAATATGTGTATATATTCAATATTGTAAATCAATTAACAACAAAAGACAAATATTGTCCAGAAACCCTCACAGGTACTGCATTTAGCATAAAAAATATGCTCAAATCATAACATGGCAAACTGCAACTCAACAGGCAACAACAGCTGTCAGAGTGTCAGTGTGCTGACTTGACTATGACTTGACCAAAACTGCATGTGATTATCATAAAGTGGGCATGTGTGTAAAGGGGAGACTCGTGGGTACCCATAGAACCCATTTCCATTCACATATCTTGAGGTCAGAGGTCAAGGGACCCCTTTGAAAAAAATTGGCCATGACAGTTTTTCCTCGCCAAAATTTAGCGCAAGTTTGGAGCGTTACCATTTCTTGGTGACAAGCTAGTATGCCATGGTTGGTACCAATGGATTCCTTAGGTTTTCTAGTTTCATATGATGAAAGTATCTTCACTCTAGATTTCAACCTCCAAAATATTGATTGCGTTAATGCGTTAAAGAAATTAGTACATGTCACTTTTTCAATCAACAATTTGACAGTGCTGTGTGTTATAATTCATAATGTAAACAGAGGGACTACTGTGGGTTTATAAACACTGATATAAAGCTATCCACTGGCCATGTACACTTTCCATACTGCTGTGATAATGTGTCTAAAATGAGTCATGCACAGAGCTTTTGAAAGACTGCAGAGAAAGAGGTCACCTCTTTCACTTTCACCCTTCTCCAGTGGAGTCTTAGATGTGCCTGCATCAGTCACAGTCACAGAGATGCATTACACACCACGGCAGCAGATAATCGCTTGACTGAATAATGGCAATTTTATACACAACAGCCATAATGGTGGCTATCCGCCCCCCCATCCTCCTCCATGCAGGATAGTGATGCTATGGGGGAATAAAGGGAGCTCACCAGCCTTAGCCCCATTCCTGACCCTGCCCAGCACAAGGACCTGATTCAAAGAGGCACCCTTCTGGTGCTCATACAGACATATATCTATTAATAGTTTATGATCCGTGCTTTGGAGTAAATGTTAGGAGCTGCATCCAGGATGGTAACATTTTATTTTGCTGGATGACTTGGGGGGTCTTTGTTCATAAAATGTAGACTCGCTCTCTCAATCCCGCCACAAAATGAAAGAAAGCTTTAAGTCTCCTTTGAAGTCATGGGCTCGCTGACAAACAGATTGTGAGAAAAGTGATAATATGCCAAGATAGCGCATACCACTGGGTGCTGGAAGGCCACAGGACAGCAGCTCCCCAGGAATTTCCATTACTCTTTTATGGAGCTCCATTCTAAAACTGACTGCCCACTGTGAAACAGGATGAATCATAAATTCATGCCTTGCATTGAAACACACACAAGTGCTGGAGTGTGTGCACAGACACACACACACACCACTGATGTTGATTACATTTCTCCTAGGTTGTGTTTGATGTGATACCAGAAAGGAGAAATATTACTCTGAGTTAACAACTTGTGCTGAAACAAAACCAAACGGAAAATCTTAGTATCCATGTCATGTAGACTCTTCTTTCGGGCTCCCTCTCCCTCTCTGTCAATCTCTTTGTGTAGTTTCTGTTACAGCACGTCCACATTCTGCAGAAGGCTTGGGCAACTACTTTTATTCCTCAGATCAGAAACACATCATATGGTCTTTGACAGATATCAGCCAGACCAGGATACCAAATAAAAAACAGAAATGCCAATGTAGAACATTGACATTCTGCCTGTATACAAACAAACACTGCTGGCTGAGGCTTCCTAGCAGTGTAAAATGAATCAAACACAACAGAAAAGGTGGTCTGTAACTTTTTTTCTTTGTAAAAGTAAATTTCACCAGCCTGTACTTCAAACAGCTTGTACTTTCAAAGTCAGCTTATCTCCTGCATGCACACATATAGTAATGTATAGTCATAGATGAAGCATCTGTGAATAGTTGGAGAGCATTTTCCTGAATAGTAGTCTGAACCAAAATCACAATTTAATCACATACACTTTAAAATACACCGTTTGTTCGTCATCAGATGGATTAGTGATGACACATAAACTCACTATATTTCATGCCTGCTTTATATTGATTATTACACATACTAAAAAAGAAAAACACGTGATACACAAAATGACATTATACTCTATGAGTGTAATTATTATATTTAAATGAGGAATCAGTGAGCTACCTCCGGGTCTGAGAAGTGAAGCCAATGCAAAAGTGCCTTAAACTTGCATTCTATCTGATAGCCAGCAGGGGGCGACTCCTCTGGTTGCAAAAAGAAGTCTGATTGTATAGAAGTCTATGAGAAAATAACCCTACTTCTCACTTGATTTATTACCTCAGTAAACATAGTAAACATGAGTTTATGTTCTCAATCGCTAGTTTCAAGTCTTCTTCAATACAGCATGATGTTTATTTAGTAAATTATGGTCCCATTTAGAGTCAAATAGACCATAAAGCAGGGCATGCTTTAGGGCGCGGCTACCTTGTGATTGACAGGTCACTACCACGCTGTTGTCCGGTCTGGGAGTTGTTTGTTTTTTCATCGTACAACTTTAACCCTTTCACAGGGAGTTTTCAGTTCATGAAAGTTAATTATAACCTTTTTTGGTCGCCTAAAAGTTATTAATTATTAATTCAGCGTTTGGTTGTGCTCCACTCTCCGATGTCACTTCTGGTTGCAAAAAAACGACATAGCGACAGCCAATTACCAAGATGGCAACGGCCAAAATGCCAAACTCGAGGGTTCAAAACAGCAGTCCACAAACCAATGAGGTGACTAAGTCCACTTCCTATGTACAGTCTGTGTGTGGAATATATAAATTAGCACCACAGGAAAGATAACATACTATTTTGGCCAATTAGGGCGAAAGTGAGCATGATTTAAATGAGCACTGCAGAGGAGAAAATGTTGCTAAATACTTCACTTTTGATTTCCGATTTCGGAGAAGAGGCCCAATATTTTGGTCTGAGGCTACGACGTGTGTGTATGTCTGTGTCTGTGTGTGTGTTGTGCGTGCACCCCGCAGCCGCCAAGGTTGAAAAAGTTAATGGAAGACTAATTAGAAAGCTGGGATCACTGCATGCAAGGCTGCCTAGTCATTACTCATCCCTGATTGGAGGGCCTTTGCCAAAGGGTGAGCGCAATATGATTGGGTCCCCTGGTTGCGTATGGGAGGGATGGCCGCCTCGACAGAAATGTGTTCTGCACAATAAGGTGCGAGGCGGTGTAGTTGGCTTGACCTGTCGCTCTTTGAGACCCAGCCAACTTGTAGAAAAGAAGGTTTTTGATAGAAACACTGTTTCCTCAAAAATGAACATCAAAATATTTAAAATTTTTTTTTTAGAGATTCCTTTAATTAACTACAAATCAAAGTGATATTTTGAAATATTTCCAATTAATTATTTCATCCCTAAAGAGTCCTAGAAAATCTGTGAAAACTTGAGAAGAGTTTCAACAGTGCAGCTGGTGAGGGTATTTTCTATTACAGCGTACAGACATAAATTTATACTGCAGACATTATTTATCAACACTAATGTTGCACTGTGGAATATTTAATGATGCAGGTTAAATATCTCATTTCAATTATTTAATTTAATCCCTGTGAAGAACACATTAATAATCAATTCAAAACCAATGCATCTTAGCTGTAATTGGGTTCTGAATATATAAGATGAGAGTAATTAAAGAAACAAGATTTAGGAGTGGCTATTTGTAGCAGATGAATGTCCTAAAGTGTTAATGAGGAGCATATAAAAATATGAAAGTGTTCTTTACCCACATTTCTTGTTTCATGAAATGCTGTATGTGATTTTTAATTTGTGTGTATCTGTGGCTCATCACTCTGGCGCTGGGCTCACCAGGTGCCCCAGACTCCTATTGGCTGGCTGACAGATGAGCTGTCATAGCTGGCCACCCATGCCCATAATTACATCGGGGGTACTGCCAGCAGATTCTGACGTGCAGGCACAACGCACGCACTTTTGCTACTTGCATTTCCTTCTTGATTCTGTCACAAACAATAATAGGGACAGGTTGCCCTAGCATGTCTGCTCCAGCTGGAGCCCAAACCCAAGGGAGATCTGTGTCTATGTGTCCTGCGCTGCCTCGTTACCGCGGCGCCGGCTCATTCAGAAACCTCAATGGTTGCATCCAGATGGACAACAGCCACGGGAGACTGATATACAAAATTAACACACTGGCTTGAAATAATTCATTCATTCGCTTTATTTGCTCATGACCAAGGTCGTAGTGAGTAAACACCACCGGATGGGAGGGAACCTGGGCAGGTCACCAATCCATCACAGTAGCTGGGCATAATGAACTGCATGTATCACACAGTAAATACATACTGTGTGTGTGTTTTGTTTAGGATTTATTCATCTCTGACATGACATATATGACATACGAGTGTTGCGCGTGCGATCATACACTGATAGTACATGCTATTGTTCGAGACAGATTGAATAATTCCAACGAATTATTCCTGAGCCAGAAATATCTCCCCATAAAACACAGCCTTCTAGCTGCACCATCAAAGCCATAATCAGCGAGCGCTCGTCTCCTTTGTTGTCAGCGGCGCTGGATTGGAAAGAGGGTTCACTTTGAGGCAGGTGGACCATATCCAGGCCCTATTACTGATGTAATTACACACACCTGCGTCCCCCCTCACCCACACTGGTACACACAGAGGCTGCATCTTGGAAAAACTCTGCATGGGTCTGACAGACATCTATAGTCAGAGCTGTGTAAACACTCAACACACACATAAACATTCCTATATCCTTCGCAGCCATGACAGCGCGACTACCCAGTCCACTGCTTAAAACCCGCTCCTCACTGTGACATCCCTCATGTCCACTGCCTTTACCAGTGGTAGGGATTATGTCGGTGGCGGGGCTGACAGCTGCAGCCAGCCGCTGGCACCGGCTACTCGGGTGAAGCTGTGAGCAGCTCCTCCATTTGACTTTGATTGACCCCGTCTGCCGGGAGAGCTGCGGCTCCACCTGCAGCAAGCTGCTGAATTATCATTTCAAAGAAGTGCCCAGAAAAGGTTATCCCTTTGAACAAAACGCCTCCATCCATACATCAAAGGAGAAGCCTGACATTGGGCTTTGAGAAGGCACGGTTACGACCAAAGCCTGGGAGAAAGTGCTGAGCTCAAATTCTTACTTTCCAAAGCCAGTCAACATTAGATGCTCACTATATCACAATAAGGGCGATAGGATAGTCAATAGAGTCGGCTTAATATTGCTAAACAGATGACAGATTTTGGTAAATGCTTATGTACACAATTATGCATGAGTGCTCAGCACAGTGTGACTAAGTAGAAGTGATAACGTTCTGGTAAGCTGCCTGGTTATTTCATCAGTGTAAAACATCACCATGCTGCTCCGTATGCCGTGCAGAATATAAAACATTTGACAGGAAAACGCTGTCTTGCTAGATTCGGAAAAAACCCATAAGATAATATATCAGCAATTTGTATGTTAATTCAACAAATGCTGCGTGCGCCTCACATTTTTTACACATTAGAGCTGAACAAATAGTTCCTACTACTGTATTATTCAGGCTTCATAACTGCATGGTACTGTAGACAAAAATTGGAGTACAGCATGCTTGAGGCATCTAGCATTTTAGCTCACATTTTCAAAAATTGTTCTCTCAAAGTGAAAGAGACAGCATTTGACTTTCACAGGCTTTGAGCCATTCCTGCCAGCTCCCGCTGCCAGCAGCAGAAGCACTGTGCTATCTGATTTAAAAAAAACAAAAAAAAAACGATTTCAGCAGGAAAAACTCCCAATTCATTCCTTATATTTCATTTAATATTATTTACATATTTAATCTGTCTGAAAAAAGAGGGCAGGCTTAATAGGTTTGAAATTCTCCAGTAAATTTTGCCAATAAGTACACAAAACACAGTGGCTGGAATTATTCTAAAGTGGCTGTTTTACCTCCGCAAGCCAGTTCCAGCAGAGTAAAGTAAAATGTCAATAGCCTCCCACAGGAACAGTAACTGACATTGCCTGACTGCAACTAAATGTTTAGTAGTACATAACCAGCGACAGTAATGAAAATCCTTCCCCATCAACAAGAGGACTTGTAAGTGCCTTGGAGGAGCTCTAAGGGAAATGTCAGTACACCAGTGCCTCCAGAGATTTTAATCTCCACAATAACACAGCATCTTTTTTGGCATGTGACCAATGGTGCACTAGACCTCCACTGACAAATTTGTCAATTGATATGGATGGTCAAATAATTATAATGATGGAATACTGGTGTTGAGTCTGTAGGGGACGGTGTGCGCGTGAAGGAGAAGGATTGGGCCATTTTCTAATCATAAAGATGAGAGGTGGTGCAGCTGCGGACGAGGTCAGAGGGGAATGATGAAGGAAGGACTATTATGAGGGCTGTATCTATGATCCATGGCTGCATTGGTAATGATCTGACCTCTGGACAGCCACTGGCCTATAACAACCTCTGCTGATGAGGCATAGTATGTGTGTGTGTGTGTGTGACGGTGGAGGGAAGGTTTCTATGATAACTTGTTCAAATGTACAAGCAATTGATGAGGTCCAAGTGTAGTGTTGGGCTTAAATATAGTATTTTCCTTCTTGCTCAGAGTAGAGAACTGTGTTTCCTTACCTTTAAGAGAACTCGCTCTATGATCAAACAGATTGTCCAGTACCTGAGCTATGCTATTGTCAGCTTGTACCTATTTTCAAACAGCATGCAGAGACATGAAAAAGTCATCAATGAGTTTTTTCTGCCTCTAGTTAAAGGTAGTGTGTTTTTTTTTAAAAACACACTTTTGTTACATTTCACACTAAAATGTACGGTTTGACTCCCTAAGGAGATAAACATGTTGAATGCATTTACTACCTCATAAAACCTTTGTTTGAGTGTTCAGCTTCTGCTCTTTTATTGGTTCATTGCTAGCGTTTACGGCCCACCAACTGCTAATATACATTATGTCCCTCTGCATTTGGCAGTAACGTTAATATGTTTCCCTATGCTCACGGTGTGCATGCACTTTTTCTAAAATTTGAGATACAAGCAGTACGGCGACCCCCTCATCAAAACGTTGCTCCATAGCGAACTACCAAATTCGACTGTTATCAGGCCATTAAATAGGCGTTATCAGTCGCTATAAGCACCATAGATGTGGGTCAGTAGGGACCTACTACGCTGTAAAAGTGAAACTTCAAAGCAACACGTTCTAACATGTAAAACTGAATGAAATATCACATTTTGAACACATACAAAAAGGCTTCTTTAGGTTTAGGCAACAATACTACAACTTCTTTAGGTTTAGGAAAAAAACAAAACAGTTACGTTTAGGGAAAAATACCAGGCTTTGGGTTAAAATAACTACGAACACAAAGACAACTACACATTGCTGGTCTCACACTGGATGCGAACTCCATTTTCCTTGGCGGAAACCCTGTGTTTTGTGTTTAGGTAAGAAAACTACAACTTCTTTAGGCTTAGGCAAAAAAAACACTTAAGTTTAAAATAACTACGAACTCAAAGACAACTACACATTGTTGGTTTCACATGGGATGCAAAGTCTCCTGGGTGAAACCCCTTTGTTTTGTGTCTCATCCATCGTCCCTGACCTCCACCCGTTATGGAGTTTCACACTGTCTATACTACAGCACCTGAACTTCCACTTCTGCTCCTGTCATAACTACTACGGTCGCTAGAGGACGCTGTTGTGTTATTGTATACCTTCTTTCGGTGATCTATGTGAATAGACGATAAAACCTACTATTAGGTGTAGTAGGCTCCTATTCACCCACATCTATGGTGCTTATATAACGCCTATTTAATAGTCTGACAACAGTCTAATCGGCTGAGCAAACTAACTGTGGCACATATACTGTTAATACGAAACAAAGTACAATTTCTCAGGAACTGAATTAAGTCTAGAAAACATTTATTGTGTATCTAAATTCTAAGTGTAGTAGAAGTGGTGTATGCCATGTTTTTCTGCTTGCAATCTTCCTCTACATGAGTCCATCCATCCTGTTGAGCTCCTTTTAAAGCAATGACTGGCCTCCGACACCTTTGCTGTGCCCCCAATTCCCATATTGACCACCAATAGGCAGTATTACATGTCAAGTTGAAGGATTGGTGCTTGGTGCGGGTGTGTCAGGCTCTGTGTCTGCTCATCTGCTCTCCAGGATCACACAGAGGTTATCCTGCTTGGTTGTCAGATCCACTCATATTTTCATTTTTCCTGTTTCTATTTAGTCAATACCTGCTCAGTCTCCGGGAGGAGGCCAATAAGACTCAACTCAGCCCTCTGTGAGGGAGGCTGGTGTGTGCAGCCAGGTATGGACATCCTCTAAGCTGAACTTGTTACGCCCAGCTCATGCTGATGAAGTCATTACACAATGTGTGTTCCCTGTCAGATGGAAACAGTTTTCACACAACAAGGGCAAACCCTTTTGGGTCCAGCAGGAGAGAGACTGTGTAGAAAGAACACCGTCTGAGACAAATGAAATTCACTGATGTGCACTAAGGAGAGTAAAACAATACAAATGTCTCTTTTCTATTCCTCAGATCAATCATTTTTGATGTTTCCCTCTGGTGTATGTGGGACTTGGAGCGGTCTATGCATGTCTCTGTGTGCTTGTTTGGCACGTCCGGCGTCTCCTTTTCAGCTGCATGTTTGCCCTGTCTGGGTCTGACTGGTTCTGAGGGGGTTTCCTGGGAGGAAATATGTGGTGTGATCCAGCCAGGTCCTCTCCGGTTTGAACGTTACACAAAAGCTGCCAGACGAATGGGAATCCAATCACAGTTCCCGCATGGCAAAATTGCCTGAACTGCATACAAGCCTGGATCTGGAGAGGCACCAGTGACCTGTAATTTATCTAACAAACATGTCCGCGCTTCCTCGGCAAAAAAAACGGATGCGATACAGCCGCCAGCAGTCAAGTGTGTTCTTATTAATAACGCTCTCCAGCCTTGTAACCCAGTCAGTAGCCTACTTGAACATGATAATGCATGTGAGTGAGAGAGTACGTGGGCTGTGCTATGGCTCGCTACACGGAAATGCTAATAACTGTCAGTTCTCTGAAGGTTTAACCAACATGCTGTGTTTTCATTCCTGTGGAGGTTAATGCCAAAAGGTCAGATTCGTAACACTCTTTAGAAAGTACTCTGCTTCACAAACACTTTCCTCTAAAGCTATTACCCCTTTGTTACTTTTATAACAGAGCCCATACAAGATGCCAACACAATGTGGAGGCAGAAATATAAATACGTTTTTCCTTTTCTTCCTGCTCATGCCCAGACTGCATTAGAGCCGGCACCAAACCCTCAAAGAAAAGCTTCATTAAAGCCCTTTTAGCTCACAAATCCAAACAGCGACACAATTAGCTGAGCGGTACTCATTATTTCACCTCGAGTTTCTGTCGACCTATTTGCCACCTAGAGATATATTTGCCATATAGAGACACTCAAATTCGAAATCTTCTCATTATATCGCAAAAACCATCCTGTGATAATATGAATAGCTACTGGAGGTTGTAGGTGTCTCTCTTACAAGGCAATAAAAAAGGATGAAAAAATACTACAATAATTAAATAATAAGCATAAGTGAACATGTGTTATGACAAAAAGGTGATCCTTTTCACATTAAAATGCCATGATAGCCCCTGTGAGGTTATGGCAGATTTACACACTGCTGAATAGAACACAGGATGAGTGTAATGGCAGGAAATAAAAAACAGAGAAAGTGATGCTGAGAGCGAAACCATATGGCTGCATGGGCGACATCAAACAGGGAAGCGAGCCTCAAAGCAGAGGTGCTGTTTGACATAACTTACAAAGTGGAATGAAGATCTGATCTGGACTTTGTCAGATGCGTCGAGCATATTTACAACCTCTCGTTCAATGTGAGTTGTAGCGACTGTCAGGGCTATTTATTAACAGTGACAGACGGGCAGACGGTAAAATGCTTTTTGAGGGGGCCAGTGGATTAGGATTACCATGAAAGTAGAGGAAACAGTTAAACATTACGCAGATGCATAAATCATTAACAAATAGAGACAACGCAGCAGAATATCTGCTGGAAATGAATACATGTTACACTATCACTCCGCAGTTATAATGTTAAGACAGAAAAACAACGTAAAAACAAAGCCAAAAGCCAAAGCAGACAGGCACAGATGTTGATGTTGTAACAGGCTTTTGAATAAAATACAGTTCTCACCGAAAGTACCCAAATCAGAGATCTTTGAAAGCAATGATTAAGATAAAATTGTCTGGTTTTGGTTTCCTCTGTGTTGCTGTAACTGGCAGCAGCAGCAGACTGATAGGAGGTGCCTGGAGGTGTTTGCTCTGGAGATGGGAGGCTGATTAGATATTGTACATGTAAGTGTCTCACAGGGTTTATAGCAGGTTCATCAACTAAAGGAGAATTAAACCACGGAGATTTCTGCAAATGAGTGTCACCCACTGTCGTCTGCACTTTTTTTGATGTGAAACAGCTGCGTAGAAGTAGATCTAGTCACTCAAAGGTCCAGTTACCGGGCTGTTATATTATCATGACACAATGGTTACCTTTACAGCTGGCCAGCCTTAACACGCACATCTCACATCTGGATATCTGGACTCCATTTATCTGAAATAATGATTCTGCGCCAGCATACAAACCAAAACCTGATATTCCCTTAACAAAACATGGATGGCTGAAGGCAAATTTCCTCTAATAATATTTACTCCTTGTCCTTTTTGCTTTTTCCCTACATCCCTGTGATCTCTCTATGACAACAATACTGTCCACACTACATGCATCCTGCTTGATTTACACGTGAAAGCATTGTGTTTAGATAGATAGATAGATAGATAGATAGATAGATAGACTAAAAAATGAAAACGCAGCCAGGAACATTATAATATAATGATAACAGGTTCATGAACGCAGCTAAAGATGACATTAAAATGAATAAGAAGACACAATCGGATTTACTGCGTCTTTGCTCTATTAAAAAATAATCTGATTACCCTTTTTGGTGTTGATGCTAGGTGCAACGAGGATCAAAACTCGTGTATGGGGAAGATAATCTAAATCAGGATTAAGGTTCGTAGTGGGAGGAAGAAGACTTCTAATTAGCCGAGCCCTGCTATGCGAGGAGTTTTGTTATATGCTGAGAGAAGACCGGAGAGCTGTCAGGCTGAATTCCCAACTAGTTATAAAAGAAGAACTTAAAAAGCTTATTGGTGTGATGGAACTAATGGGAGCAAAACACATATCACTGAACTACATGAATTTAAATTTGCAAGAGTTAAGCACAAAGTTTAATGTAAAGAAAGTCTCTATGAGCATAAATGAAGGCATTTTGTCATTATCCACAGTGTAGCACAGTCACATCGGTGCAGCGGGGGAAGGGAGAGAAAGGTAATCCTCCACAGTCGCCCTGATTTGCATGATTTCTCTCCGAGAGACTGTAATATATCTATATTAGTGTCAGTGTCCTTACTGTATTTGTGTTTGCCGTGCTGCACCTCAGGGCAGGGCCACATGCTACTGACTCGCAGGCCACTCAGGAACAAGGAGGGATCCCCATAAGGACCTTCCAGGCCATCGAGACACAATTCATTCTGACTGATCAGAGAGCTCATAAGAGTGGAGTGTTACTGAAATAGGCAGCGCTGTGCTTTTCAAACACCAATCTAGAAAAAAAAAACATTCAAAAGATCCCCCCCGAGTAACAATAAAATTGCTAAAGTGGGTCTAATTAGCATGGTTAGTGGAAGAAAGCTCTGCGCTCAACTCTTGAATATGAATCAAACCGTTTCGCTTGTTGGCAGATCAAATAAAAACATCAAAAATGTATAAAAAAAAAAATATATCCAATTACTTGTTGACTTTAGTGGGATAACTGTGGGCTAATATAAAACAAATAAACAAGGCGATGTGAGCCGCTGCAGATACAGTATGTGCTGAGAGGGGGTAGTCAACAATATTAGCTAGACTCGGCATGACTTTTTGTCATGTTGGGGGTTTCAGGAGGTCATGCTTAAGAGACAGGGTGGCCTTTTGGAAAATAACTACAGTATAGCAAGGGGCTTTTATTGGAAGCTGTAGAGCAGAGGATGGTTTATTTGTATGCAGCGAACACATTAGCTCAGGGTGCTGAGGTAGTCTGTGTCGCGCATGATGGACGGTCGTACCGCACAGCTCCGCAGACTAATGCTTCCCAGCCTGCGAACTCTCCTCCAGCTTTCTACAACTATCCCAAGGAAGTCTCTGATCAATACAGTATCTGTTTCGGTCTAGCTGTCGCTTAGAACAAAATCAATGACCTCCCCATTTCCAGCACTGTTTTCCACACTGTCTCTTGTAAGCTTCCTTAAACCTGACTGGAACCAAAGCAAGAGCTAGTTATCTCCTAGCCTCAGTAGCACCTCAGCGACTATCCACAAGAGATGGGTGACATTTTGTTAATACGACAACACGGGGCACAGAGGGCCGCTGTAATTAATAATGCTAATCCAACATCACTTTATATGTGCACTTAGAAAAAGACAAACATGGATAAGTAGGAGAAGAAAACACACTGCAGAACGGGTATGATGAATGAGCCGGCTCGCTAAGTGACTAATATCAGGGGATAAGAGAGAGTATTTCCCCCCTGTTGTTAATACTTTAATAAACAAGGACATCCACTATTTTCAAAGTAATATATCCAGTCTAGGTACTAATTAATGTTCCTGATAAATACGGACCGTTAAAGATGCATCTAGGGACTAATTAGATCAGTGGAAGGAGAGCCACTAAGCATGCAGTGGTATCACATGGGACTGAGGAGTAAAGAGGGAGAGCACCCACTCTGTCATGTGGCGGAGACCCAGCCGGCTCAGTCTTAAGGAAATCCTCCCTGCTCCGTCAAGAGGAAACCACGGGCTAATATAAAACCACAAGATCCATAAGTAACAACCAATGGAAAAACTGATGGCAAAATAATGAAATGTAATTCGTCATTACGTGGCAAATGGCCACTTAAAACAGCATCTGAGCTGTAAAGAGGAGCAGCGACGGGGCCTTTAAGGGAGAACATCAAGGTGGTGTGTTGGGACAGACCAGCTCCCAGTAAGCCTGTCTTAACCACACCTCTAACCAGGTCCAGGTGGACACTCTCACTCCCTCTTCACTGCCAGATCCTCAGAAGTGGGTCAGCACCAGAGAGGAAAAAAAAACTCTCAAGGAGATACAGATTTTAATGCAATCGACAGACATGCTGTTATGCTTGTGACCATGTAACACAGAAATGGCAAACAGTGCTAAAATGGATCTTTAAAGTCTTAACGTACCCCATAAAGCCATCTCTCCAGGATGAGAGAAACGTGGAGGAATAAAGCCCACGTTGACCCTGTGACCTCTGGAAGCGCACTCCTATATTACCATTCTGCATGCCTGTGCTTTGACCTTTTCAAATCCATCTTTAAAGGTTGCGTGTTCCTGTGTCTGTGGGCTGCGCGGGCTCCGCAGGAGCAGCCGGCTGAGTGAGCGCACCTCGCCTCTCCACGGAGTGACCTACAAAGCTATTGTATTAAAAGAACCATATTTATTACTGCTCTCCACACCATTCTGTTCTACCTGCTGCACGGAGAACATAACCCTTCCTCAAACTCAAGTGCTCCTCCACTCAGCACTTTGAAAAGCTTTTTAGGCACGATTGGTTAGAGGGATATCTGAAATATCGCTTGGTTGCTTTGAGAGGTGAAAATGGTATTCAGGAGCCACTGAAAGTTTAATCAGTCTGTGATGTGTCTGTGCTGAGCTGCTTCAAACACTGAGCTAGTACAGGACAAGACTGGTCACTGATCACCGGGGCTGTGTTCGGTACATCTGCATTTGTAATTATTTCTCTCTAAATTTCATGAACATAAATGTAGAATCTCTAAAACTGATATCTATTTTTGATAGATTTCTTGCATTGAGACTGGAATTCTTCAATTTCAAATTTAATCTGGTGAAACCACCTTACTGCAGAGGTACATATCTTCAATTCAATTCAAAACATGTATTCAAGTCTCGAAAAGTCCTTGAGGTTTCCCTCATATGCAATAACGACGATAAATACACAGTTAAACAAATCAAAACAAAAAAGGACAATACTGAGTGAAAACAATTGCACACTGAGGTTAAGTGGTTTGAGATCATCGTTGTGAATAACACATTCTCACTCCTAACTCATCCATTACCGCCACTGGGTCATTGCCCCTCGGCATCGGAGACCGACGCACGGGATACCCCTCGTGTGTTACTTTTGGACGTGTCAGGAACGGCGTGACAATATACGCTCGTTACATGCATAGTATTGTTTCAAATTAAACTTCCACAGGAAGTTATGCTTAGACAACACAACCACTTAGTTAGGTTTAGGAAACGGTCGTGGTTGGCGTTAACTTGACTGACTAATGACTCCTGACATAATAAGTCAACATTACATGTTGTACAAGTTTCACACGGGATACGAACAATAGCCTCCTGGTTGAAAGTCTTGTGTTTGTTTGACCCATCCACCAAGCACTCCCATCCACCCTTAGAGCAGACTCTCACACTATTAATACTACGTCACTTGCTCTGACCGAAAAACGCAGGTGGGTTTACATTTGGGTGAGTTGAAAACCTGGTTCGTCGCATACAGTCGCTAAAGGGTGCCTCCGTGCATCGTATCCGATGACGAGGGGGGCACTTCCCAAGCTGCGGTACTTGGGGAGTGAGACTTGGTGATCTTAAATTGTCCAAGTGTAGTGAGAGTGTAGATTTTGAGAATGGGTTTGCAGATAATTTCATGTGTTTGGTCCACAAAAACTAAAGGCAGATTTTCCTAGTTCAGAATAAATCTGCGGGACTTGAGGCATAAGACAGTTAGAAGAATAAGTGTGGTTGGATCTTAAAACCAGCATTAAAGAAATACTGACAAGGTGCTGACAACAAGGTTGTTACTAAAGCCAGAAGGACAGCCTGAAGATGAAGGTTAACTCGAGGGTCTACACTAGAAGCTTTTTCATCTTTTCAGATTACGACTGAAGCTGTCAAGATGGCAGATGATGAGGCCCTTCGGAATAACAGGTGCTCCAGAAAAAGTCTGTAAAGCAGAGATCACAATGAATTGTTAATCACTAGAATGATCTATTCTTACATGATGTGTAGTAATCATCCCGGGTAGCACCCCTGCTGTCAGCACCCCAGTCTAAATATCTTGGTGTGCTGTGAGCAAATGTGGTTTTCTGCCAATTTTGGATCCACAGCCTCCGTGTCCATGTTCTGAATAACTTCCTTCCAAATTAGTAGCAAATAAAACATTTTTGTTTTTAAGGCCATATCATATCAGGCAGCTGTGATTTAGCAACAAAACAAAACAATTAGCTGGAAACACTCTGTAAGCAAAAAGAAGCCCAGGGCAAACCGAGCCACAAGTTCCCCATAATTCCTCCAATAATCTAATTAAGATACTTACTGGAACCATGGCAAGCTAATGAGAGGGCTATGACACATTTGTACTCTAAACACTCTGGCGCTTTATCTTTGTTGCGCTGGCAAAATGGAATTATTTCCACAAATGCATCTCAAGTCTGATATCCTTTCTCTCCCGGAATAGTTTTGTTTCGCCAGCACTCAATCTCATCTGCTCATCTCCGCTACAATCTTATTGTTAATTCTTCCAAGACGGGGACACAATGCAATTCCAATTTAATGATTAAAAAATAGAGGTTTCTAGAAAACGTAAGTAGGTTGAATAAACAGTGGAACTCCGACGGGCATAAAATGACGGCGGCGGATATTTATAGCTCAGAGCAACGGTGGTGTGCTGTGATATGTCTCTCTCCACAGGGATGTGGCTGTGGCTCTGTTTTGACATACTGTGTATCAGTGTCCTACTGTCTTTGCGACCTAAACATACAGAGGAACATGTTGACAATAGTGCACACACAGCGCTAACATGCTGTCCTGTGTGCATCCTGTCCTGCCACTGAATCTTTAATTCATGTGCTGTGCCTGTGCCGGGTCCTCGCCTTGTTTCGGCCGATGGCTGCCTGCCTGACGGAAGGGTGTAGGGGTCGAGGGGCTGGGGTGTTGATATGGAGGTGTGAGATTGTCTGGGTGGGGTTAGGTGCATTTAAAAAATCAAGGCAGATGGCAGGATGTGAGAGTTTCAAATAGAGACTTCACTTCCTGCTTCGCGGTGCCCGTAGGTCGGCGGGGTCAACAGCCAGCTTTGCCGTCGCAGCTCATGCTGCGAGCACAGGAAGAGAGTGGGTCACTCTTTTATCACCAAGACATATTGAAAAAGCAGCTGAGAAAAGATCACAGCAGCACAGGGGGAGTGCAGACCTGAGAGGTATATCTCTCTCCTGCTTTCACTTACTCAGACACGACCCTGAGCCCGACAGCACTTTCACTTTTGCCACTTGCTTATTTCATTTGATTGATTGCTTTTTGAGGATAACATCCATTTGTTTTTCACTGCATTTTTTTTTATCTAATTAAGATTCAGTATGACACGTTGACGTCCTCTTGTTTTTGTAGCACCAGCTTATTGCAAAATGAAAAAAAAGATTTTGTGAACAGGGGGGGTAACCATCAGGAAGGAATTTAGATTCTCATTGATCTTTAAAACTACAAACACTTCTTCTTCCTCTGTGCTGCTCAGCAGAGATTGAAAAATCTTTGTTTTCCTTGGAATATTCACTTTGAAGAAGTAAAACACTTACGAAACAAGTTGACGAAGAAGGTGGTGAGGTGGTATTTGTAAAACCAAGTGGAAAAGGATAAAAGTAACCTCTGCTAGGGAGAAAGAAACTTGACTACGTCATTAACATGGAAATGCATTAGGGCTGAATAGTATAAATTGTCACTACTTATAACAATAACACAGATTTACATTTTTTTGCTTA
This sequence comes from Sebastes umbrosus, assembly GCF_015220745.1. Taxonomy (NCBI): domain Eukaryota; kingdom Metazoa; phylum Chordata; class Actinopteri; order Perciformes; family Sebastidae; genus Sebastes; species Sebastes umbrosus. The sequence continues at coordinate 15,717,438 of NC_051278.1, read as the reverse complement.
TTGAAATTCATCTGCCATCGATGGTATGCTATAATTGGCACAGTTTAGTAATCTGTGGTAACTGTATGAATATGAATGAACGAAGCTACCATAGTATAATATACTATATTTCAAATCAGCAGCCACATCTATCTTTCAGCACGCCCCAATTAAATTTGACATTCTGTATGAGGCGGCTTTGAGCAGTCAGTGGTGTGTGTTTATGAATATGTATTCCTTTTTATGATGTCAATTAAGCATTGGATAAACGTCCATGATATGCTTTTCGCGAGCTTAAGTGTAGTCAAACTAATTCTAATTAGCTGGTTTATATGAGAGGCTCAGATTAAGTGTAAAGAGCTGTGGACGTCCCATCGGCACAAGGCTACCGACCCATGTGTGAGACTGTGTGTGTTTTGTAGGAATAATAAATCGTCTCACATGTTTTACACTTCAGAGTTGTTCAGCCTTGGCGCTAAGTGGATTTGCTTGCCAACATTCCCGAGAAAAAAATCACACATCTGTGAGACATTTCCAAAGTCGACGGTTGATGTGCTTTAGACAGTGTCATTTAAACATCCCGGGTTACGGCCCGTTATAAAAATGCCCCGCTATCCAGGTGTCAGGAGACATTTACTGGACTTCCCAGAGGCTTTGTGAGGGAAAAGAGGATTTGGAAGTTTCGTGAAAAGACATGAAAACGTGCATGAAAACCTCTTCACCTAAAACTGCAGGAAAGCTTCCAGAATGAGGATTAAGGTTCAACTTCCATCTGTGTGACGGACAGACGAGTACTTAGCAGACAATTATAATCCGTTAAAAGCTAATAAAAGCACCATCATGCTGCTTCAGCATGCTGGCTCTTACCCTCTGATTGGCTCTGCGCTGATGAGAGGTAGGCATCCTATCTACAACCCCACAACAGCCTCAGGCTTAAGGGGTCAGAGGTCAGACCTGGCATCACATCAATCACACGTCTACTGTGAACACTATATGGGTTAATTTGGGAACCAATTTATTTGAGCCGGGCTCCTGCCTCATATCAGTGTATATGCCTCATGGATGTAACACGGGTCTTTATTGCTCTGTTGAGGAGAGAGCAACTCCCATGTGCCCGGCTGCTTCACCAACTCGCTGCAGCAGGCTCGAGATCAAAATGGGACTGCTTTTTGATGTCTCTCTGCAATCTGAGGAAAAACACTAATAAGCTGAACATCCCTCAACATGCAGAGCACTGGAAAATGAAACCCAAACTGTCAGTGCCAGTCTGAATTTGGGTATGCGCTACTGCAGGACAACCTGGGGTGTCACTACTTTCATCTGCTTGGACGCGAGTACATCAGGGACCTCATTAGGACGCCAGTCTTTCAAACCCAAAAACTCTGCATCCCTGTTATCCAGTCTGGGAAACATCAGCGTGACACCCATCCGTCCAGCACCACGCATGCCCTGCATAGCAACCCAGGTTACTAATTAATTGGTATCCATCTAATCACATGTGACGTCTGATGTCATACATTGATTTATTGACTTAAGTGATGCGTTTTGTAACATCCTGCTATTAGTATGAATCAAATGCCTGTCTGTATAATTCAAAAGATCAGAGCCAAAACACAGTATTCACCGGAATAATATTATTTCTTAGATCAAGGCAAGCGGCTCTAAAGCCTTTAGCACAGACGTATCGAGGCTGCATTGGGAACAAAACTACAAAACACCTCCATGAGCATGAATAATGCTCAAAGTTGAACGGAAATGAGACATCTTATCGCTACTCTCCAGCGAGGGAGGGAGGAGGCGGGCTACAATGAGTCAAAGGTTCAAGATGCATTTAGAACCTGCCAAATGAAAGTTTATTTTATTATCGTCTGAAGCTATATAAACTTATCACAAATGTTATGCCTTTATCTCCACTGTTTGGAAATACATGTGAGCCCTGAGGATGAACATATTTATTCTCTTGCTAGCAATGGATAATAGGTTGCACCCTTGAGCCAATGGGCTTTCAGGAGGAGCACAAAGACACACATTGGAGATGAATCAATACTGATGATAACGTGAGCTGGATGCAGTGAATCAGCCCGGGCCTGGGCTTTGTGACCTGTCACATTCAGACATAAAGCAGCGACTCCAAAGATTAAGGGGAGATTCTGGCTCTGCCTCTGTTCTTAGCCCGTAACTGAAATGTTTTAGTCGTCCTTTAGATCCCTCCCGTATGCCACGAATCACAAACCGGTTCCTTAGGAGATGGCTGCGAGCGCAGTCCTTAGAAGTGGATTGTGGGGGGAAACCTGATGTAAATATGTGCAGCTGGCAGCTCATGTGGTTTTGTTCACGCAGCTCGGCTCGCGAGTCTTGCTCTGAGAGGTACAGTATGGATTTCTATGAAAATAACCTTGCCTTAGAGTTTTTTTTAAGCTCAGTTTGAAAGTTAACCTCTCGAAAAGTGCATTCTCCATCTGAAAAACATTTAAAGTGCTCTCCGTATGAACCCTCGTAAGTGCTCGTCGACAAAATGAAGTGACTGAAATGGTGCAGGGTGTCACCGCATAAGACTTGAATAATTACAGCCCATGTTTGGTTTCTGAATGTTGCAGTTAATCCTGTGTGACGGGCGGCAATATATTTGACGATATGGGCTACTTGAAGACTGATTGACATCCTTGACGTACACTGAATCTGCCAACATTTACTGCGGAGCACAAAATAAAGCTGCTGCAAACAGAAAATAATAAACGCCTTTCTTCATGGAAACTGAATCCATGGTCTCTCCAGGTTGAAGCAACCGTGCCAATTTAAAAATAACAAATACAGACACAGAGCCCACAGGGACCCAAAGCTTTTACTGTAAACTGTAACAGCCAGAGCAGGGGTATCACACAGTTGATAGATACTTCCAAATACGATATGAGACACGGTTTCTCTTGTGTGTTACCTCATAACCTTTCAATTATATATCCTGATAACATCTAGACTTTTATTGTCAGATATGATGTTGATAAATGTCACATAAACGGCAAAGAGCATAATGGCTGCAGTCGCTCCGGCTCTGCTGGAACAAGATGAGATGGTGCCAGAGCCCACGTCGGACTGAAGTACTGCTACACGTTTTTACAATCCACCATTTAAATCCATATATTTTTAATCACCACATCACTGTTTCTCTGGATATAAATTATGCATGGGGCAAATTCACACTAGTTTGACTCCTTCAATGCCTGTTTTCCATCAGATTCCTGTCTGGGATGGTCGCTGTGGAGATGAATTCTAATGAGCAAGACACACTTACATCCAAGCTATTCCATCCACTTTATGCTTTTGAAATTACATTAACCTTTTTAGACACAATTTTCGGAGGATTTTGAGGGCGGCTGAGTATTGCATCACTAATTGACTGCTTAGTAGAGGAAATGTGGTGGAAAATGACAAGATTATTAGATACAGAGGGCGAGAATGTAATGGAGTGCCAATGTGAGGGCTCGCTGATAACACCTTCAAAAATGGCAACAAATAGCAGGAACGCTGCAGTGCATAACCCTCCGTATGAGGGAGGGAAAAAAACAAACGGCGCTATTATATGTTCGCACACATTCAAGGGCAAAGTCGTGAATGCACAACCACACACGAGGTACGTTTTTGCATGAAAATGTGAACAAAGATGACTATCTCACACTCGCACAGGCCGTTAATGTTGCCCTTACTATAAACATGTTAAATTCAATAAAAGCTTGATACTATTTTAATAAGAGGAAAGGCTTGCGGCTTAAATAACTTTGTTTTTCTTCCACAGAGCCCCCCCTCATATCACATTTCTCAATTTCAAGCTTTTTCTAATATCCCCCCATCCCCTGCAGGAACTCTTGTATGTTTCAGTCAGTGTTCAGTAGGCGGCATGGGTTCACTCCTCTAACTCTTACCACATGTGCAGCGACTGCACGCCACATAAAGCCTCCGAAAACACACAGCCGCGCTTATCTCCCCATTCAATTCTCCCAATTATTACTAAATAAAAGATCAATCCAAAAAGCATTACTGACATACTTTCCGACAGGCTTGACACAACACACTCGCACGACTTTAAAGCAGAATCCAAATCAATTTAGATGAAGTATTGATAAGGATTGGGTTGGGGGGGGGAGAAGGAGGTGACAGATATACAGAGGGCATAAGAAAGTATTGCAGCAGATGAGATGTTTTTCATCTTCTGACACAAAGGAATCTATGAAGGTCTGCTGCGCCGCGTGACTGCCAGATAGAAAGATCTGCATATGAATTCTTTATGAAGAAATTAATTGTTTTTGTCTATCTGGGTGTCCTAGATTGCCACACATTCATTTCTCTATTATGCACTATAATAAATCAAAGCCTAATCTGAGTGAAATTTAGTGGTCAACTTGAAAACTATTTTGCTCTTTATTCTCATTACTCTCATAGAATATTACTGAAGCGACCCAAATGTTACACAATAAAACAACGAGGAATGAGTGTAATTACAACTGCTCGCAGCTCCGGCCTTATTGTTTTACATGGTACACTGCACACAAACAGAGGGGCAACGTTTATTACGCAGTGCAAACACTGTGTAGATTGTCCTGAACATATAAAGATGCACTAATTCTGAAATGGGCCATGAAATACGCAGGACTGTAGATTATTGCCGGTCACAGAGAGGAGCTAATCAGCTCGCCAAATGAATGATGAGGAGAGAGCCGAGGAGAGGACTCCCTCCAGCTCTGCCCATTATCCTGCGACATGCAGAGAGGCTACCTGGTGTGAACACACAGACTTCATGCCTGTGCGGTGGGCAGCGGCTCACGCTGGGCGTCCCGCACGCATCGGATAATTGGTAGAGCACCGCCATGTGAAGCGGTGTGCCAAGGGGGGGACGGCGTGCAGAGAAAAACACATAACTTCAGCAGATGGTTTGTCTGATGAACAAACAGCATGCGGACAGAGACGGAGAGGTAGAAAGAACCGAGAGCGTTCTCAATATACAGTATATACGAAAGAGTGTGTTTATGTGTGTGCGTCTGTATGTTTGCGCGCACTCTGAGTGACATACAATACGACAAAAGCGGAAAGATCTGACGCTGACTGACAGCAGATTCGTTCATTATCACACAACATTGGTTTCTATCAGTATTTCCTAACAATCCCAGGTGTCAGAAAATCAAAAGGCAGCTGAGCAGCCATGCGGGGAGGAGAAAATCAAATATGTCACAGTAATAACAAAACACCATATATTGGGCTTTTGACGACGCAATAAACAAGCGCACTGAGCAAAAGAGAATGTAGACGCTGCAACAATAGCAGAGAGGATATCATTACAGCCGCTTTATTCCACAGTATGGGTCAGAAAAAACAAAGCTAGCAGAGCTGAATCAATGTGACAGGGTTAATGACTGTTTCTCTCTCCTAAACTCCGGCTGTGGAGCAGCTGGGCCTTCAGAGACCCCCAGGTGACAGTTAGTCTTTCTGTCATATCCGCCCAGTCACACTTCATTTCTTCACCTCACTTCACTACCATGATGCCGTGGAGCATCCTCCCTTGATGCCAGCACTCAACCACAGCGCCTAGCTGGGCTCCTCACCTGCAGCAGGCCTCACGGGACCTCGGCGTGCTTAAATCAAAACAGGTTGATTGTTTACACCCACATCCCTTCGTTGATCAGGCTCAGGTAAAAAAAAAAAAGCTCTCACAATTTTTTGGTTTGTTTAATCCTAATTATGTGCCAGATGGGCGAGGCTAGACAATACAGAAAGCTTTGAGAAACTTTTGACCCGTAATCCACATGTGTATTCAAAAGATAATTTAGTATGCTTCTTTGTGATTCACACATAAATCTAGCGACAAACAAATCTAGTGACAAACTTTCTCATTTTACAGCTTAACAGTACACTGTTTCTGAAAACATTTGAGGCGAGAAATAGGCATTACAGTAACAGAATATTGATTCATATTTGATCAGTGCTGCCTAGTTTGACCGTTTGATTGGAGTTTCGTAAGCAGTGATTGACAGCTGCTAAAAGACCGCATGGTTTTGATTGGTTGTTTTCGTTCGGGTGAAATCTTGCAAATGCCATTAGGAGCACTAGGAGGAGGCAGAGGAACATGATTTGTTTCACAGATTATCTGTCTCATGCACTACTGTCAGGATATAGTGACAGTTTAATCCAAATACTTTTTATCATATTTGCTGAAGCTCCTGACTGCAGCTTTAAGTGGCTGACATGCAGAAACTATGTTTGAGGTGTCCTGATTTTAATTTAATTTTAATCTTTAGCAATTTCATGGATACCTGCCAACATATCAGAAGAATTAAGGATTTTGTTCAAATTCATCTCACAATACTTAAAACATGAATAATTCTGGGCTCAAATACGAATTTTCAACTAAAAGCAAATGGGATTTGTAATGTCAATATTAATCCATAATTAGTAACTTTTCTCTCAGCAATTTTTAAAATCGCAGTTATCTTATTTTGAAATGAAGCTCTTCAAAAGCTCTCATTTTCATGGTGATTATACTATAAAACGATGATGGGATTCAGAAAGCCAATGACTGTAATGATGTGTCGGTGTGTGTGTCGTTCAGAGGTGCTTGATGAATGTGTATGGTTGTACATGACGTCGGGGGACCAAAGTGGGTTAGTGTGTGAATTAACTGTGTGAGTGTTTGACCACACTTTGGAAAAGTTGCTGATTTAGTGCAAAAGGCCATCTGTGCCTTTTTCCCTGACCTTCATGGGGCTGTGACTGTGACAGCAAGCAATTCCCTCTCTGTAGGATGCCTGTCTTTATATATATATATATCTCTTTCTGTGTGTGTGCGTCTGAGTGATTGTGTGTGTGTGTGTGTGTGTGTGTGTGTGTGTGTGTGTGTGTGTGTGTCTATATGAAAGACACAAAGGATCAAAACACTTTTTTTAGTGAGGCTCCGAGTGTACACACTTCACAATGATACATGTCATTGTTTGATTTTCTATTTGTCTGTGAGCTGGGATCTTTGCACAAGAGGCCACCACAAATAAATTGACTATGACAAAAAAAAAGACTGTTGAATTGAACATGCCCAAAAAAGGCTCCTCAGAGTGTGTTTCTTCCCACGAGGCAATGGTCCCCTCACAGTGAGGGTGACCTCCTGATTTACTCCTCTTTGCCCCGGTCACAAGCACTTTGTCAATACGGCGTCCACCATTCAGGAACGCATCAACACCCAAGGACAGCCCGCACAGGCCTGGCTGGTCAGCCTGAACAAAATCCAAACAAATAACCTTCCCCGCTGTCGCAGATTTACAACCTTCTGACAGGACTGCCCGCCAGAGGACGACAACAACGCGGCACAACAGGGATGAATCATCCCTACTTTTTCCTCCTCACCTTTGAATCGGTGAAGTGGTGATGAGAGCGTTGTAATTTCACAGAGCTGGAGATAGAAGACATCAGCTCTCTGAATTTTCCTCACAAATTGGTATTGAATACCTGCCGTTTTACTCATTCGGTCTGAGTTATTGTCCCGATAACTGAGCACTGCAGGAGAGGATGAACATGAGACATTAGTAGGCGGAGTGACTCTTGCAGATGGGACCAAGTTGCCCCACTTTTCTACCACATGCTCCTCAGAGCTTATCATGCCTGAGGAGCCTCTTTCTCTCCTCTCCTTCCCTTCTGAGGGTGAGGGCAGTGCCAGCCACTAGCACGGGTTGTCTAGGGGATGTTGGGCAGACCGGTTCCCAGCTGGGCTGCTGCTGCTGAAGGGGCTGTGATCACTGCCACGTCGCCCTGGGCACCGCAGCAGGACCGAGTAGCTGGTCCCTTGATCGCTGTGGTAAAAGCTCATCTGTAACTGTGCTGGGGCCAAAAAGACTGCTCACGCCTAACCGCTAACATGGAAGCAGGCCAGAGAAGAAATGTGACATTAGCCAGTAGAAAGAAAAAGAATATTTAAACATCTCACACCCTGTATCACTTAGCTTTTCACACTATATTACAGCATGGCTTGTTTATCCAGTCAGCTCACAGCGTCCACTGGTTGTTGATGTTGATATTACGTAAGATTATTTGAATGAAACCCCTAAAATCTTTCTATTAGGACTGAAAAACACACATCTACAGTACGCTCTAAGCCCACTAGAATAATAGGTTTGAACTGGAGATGGCGTTTGCTTGTAAATGTCTTGTTGCTGTGGAGGGTTGGAGAATTACTGCTCTGGGTCAGCTCTGAAATACTCTTACATAACAGTTCTCAAATAAAAGCTTCATTGTTTCGAATATTTCTATGCTTTATGTAACTAGAGCAAACTCTAATCAAAGGTCATATATTGTGTTTTTTTCAACGTATTCTCATAAAACTGTTCGTATGTTAACTTACAAAAAAGTTATTCCTCCTTTTACATACATTTTCCTACGAATGTCCAGCAACACGTGTCAATTTCTGCTCGTTACATGCATACAGTCTTTTCAAAATAAACTTACGTCTTCACAGGAAAATACTTCCTTACGCTTAGGCAAGAAAACTTAGGTTAGCTTAGGAAAAGATCAACTTGGTTAGGTTTAGGCAAGAAAACTACTTAGTTGGGTTTAAGAAAAGATGGACTTGGTTAGGTTTATGCAAAAAAGCTACTTAATTATTTTCAGGAAAAGATCGTGGTTTAGCTTAAAATAACTCCGTAAGTGGCGTTATTTAAGTACGTAACTTACGTGACATAATTAATGTTGACTTTTGGTTTCACACGGGACATGAACGCCGGTCTCCTGGGTGAAAGGCCAGTATTTTTTTTACCCATTCATCCAACCCCGGCCTCATCCCTACGCACCGCATTTAATTGTAAAATTCCTCAGATGCCACCTCTAATGACATATTCTGGTCAAGGTTAATTCAGTAAACCCCTACATTTGACCATGACCATTTGAGCCAGAAAATCATCTTAATGCATTGGCTTTGCCTACTGTAGGTTGCACTAAAAAAATCTTCTAAAATGTCAAGAACCAAAGCGTTTAGGGAAATTTCTTTTGGCGGGTATGACTTCATGTCCATCTAGATGGAAATGGAAAAACAACCGTATCCTGTCAGCGACAGCTGATGAGATTCACAAACTCTACATCAGACTTCTATAACTATAAAAGGGGGCAGTGAGAGATGTCCTCCGTCACTCTGTCTCTGATATTGCAGTGATTAAGCAGTGTTGTGGCTCTGATACAGTTATCAGCAGTAATGCTGGAAGCTGGCTGAACAGACTCCCCGGCTCAGGGAGGAATGTACCGTCTGATGGAGTGGCTCGGCTCCCAAGGCAGTTGAACTGACATTACATTAACACCGTGCCACGACGCGGAGAGTGGCAGAGAGGAAAACAACAACAGTGCAAAATGTTTTCTCTTTGGTCAAGTCGCACTGGGCGAAAAGGCAAACTTTAGGAATAAAATGACATTCACGGGAAAAAGCATTTACTGTGATGGAGGCAGGAGATGATATTTTAAATCACATTTGTCACTCTTGACATTCAACTCAATGACTGACTTTTATATGCTTTGCGTTTTTTGCTCAATTTGCCCGTTAAACGAAGTGATGGTGGAATGATAATCAGGCTGGCTTTTTGTTTAGTGGCGTAAAATGACATCATTGTGATGTCGACAGGCATGTTCTGTTTATACAAGCGACTGGTAGACCCGTGCATAATCTCATGAAAGCATGTACAACAGATGCAGTAATGTAGTGTGTGCTGTATTTTCAACCACGCTTAGCAGGGAAACATGACTGCAAATCCAATTCATCATATAATACGTTTCACATTCACCTCAAAATGATTTAGTTTTATTCATTGTTGCACAAATACTGCAATGACATCTACCATTATGGGTTATAATAACCATCTGAACAACAAAAACTGTGTATTTATTAAAAAAAAAAAAAATTGCCAGCATTAGTTATTAGTCTTTGTTGTAGACTTATTCTGTAACCTTGTTTTTCAAGTAGTGAATCTAATTGCTTGTGTTCTCTTTTTCATTAACTCTTAACTGCACCTTATTCTGTTTTATTTTATATGTAGACAAAAGATTCATACAAATCAATAATACACCTGGTATTCTGGATACAAGGTCTATTATTTTCAAACCATTCATTGTCCTTAAGTAAACTGTGCATAGCATGCTAGTTGTTCATTTCTACAGTCAACAACAACATGGCTGTGAGGCTGGTTTGGATGAAGCAGAAAGGACGGATGAGGTGAGGAGGATTCACACTGGTTGGAGTGCCAGAAGGGGGGAAAGCTTCGCAAACAGTTGGTTTGGTGAGGGATTTGTGTAGTCTGTATAGTTCCAGCTTGCTGTCCCAGGTGTATTCACACACTGTGTACACTAACAGCATTCAGCTAGCATCATTCTGTGCTCTGGGATGGAGACAGTACGAGGAACAGTAAAGGACAAGACAAGAGCAGGCCTGCAGGTCCTGCTGTCATGGTAGCCATCCTCTCTTTATCTCAGTCTCACCTGTGTCCTGGACAATTTAATCCATCCAGCTCCTTGTGGCTCGCCAGAGTGACATTCGATTAGTGGCCCAATTAGAAGCAGCATTGCTTCAAGGCCTCTTTTTTCTCCTCTAGTGTCAGGGTGAGAGACCAAGATGTAGTCTGAGGTTAGTTCAAGGCTAGTGGAAAAGGTAACCATGATGCCAGTGCAAGGTTGATAATGTAAGTTAATTCTACGTATACATTAGGGATGGGGAAAAAAAATCGATACAGCATAGTATTGATTTTTTATTATACAGTGCAAACTGCTTATAGCGATCACGGTTACAGTGATCAACCACTTATATGGATCAAAAAAGCTCGGGACAGAATCATTCCTATACAAATTCTGTTTAAATAATTTGCCTGTAGTAGTCCGCTTACAGTGTTTCATTCTGGGTCTTTTCATACATGACAACACATGGAAAAACATTTTAAAATTGTTAGACTAACATTAGTTGAATTTTGTCTTGATTTTTACTTTACTCCTTTGATATGTTGCCTCGAGGATCGTCTGCTTTCCAGCTGGATACCTGAGGCTGGCTGTGCGTGCACATTGAAAACGTGACGAGGAAAGGAATTTCTCTGACTGAAAAACGAATGAGCACGGGGAAAGCTCCTGTGGTTGAAGCCATCCTCGTTAAGTGGATTGATAAAGCCTGGTCACGTAATGCCCCCAAAGTGAAATTCGCATACCGCCGCACGTCTTCCTCCATGCTGCTACTGGGTGAGCGAGCGAGGAGCCCCAGCAAAGCTTGTGATGCAGAGCCGGCCAAAAACGGCAATGCCTCACCTTTGGTGAGGGAAAAGGCAGAAGAATTGGCGGGTAATAAATATACAAATGTCAATTAGATGGTAATCTGCATTAGAAATGAAGCACAGTAACAAAAATTTGGTTAAAATAATCATCCACCTATAGTGATTAATTTGACCCAAACAGACATGATCACTATAAGCGTTTTCCACTGTATAAACTATTAACCTTTTAAAGAATGCTAATTAAAGCGCCAAATTTACGCTAAACTGTGGCGTGTAAAAATGGTAATTTTCAAAGGGGTCCCTTTACCTCTGAACTAAAGATATGTGATGAGATGAACAGAGTGAAAACTGTATCTTATTAAATAAAACAGATGTTGACAAACTGCATAACTTGGAGTTGAAAAAGGTAATATCGCAATATATCAAATCGCAAAATGTTTAAAATCGCAATAAGATCGTATTGTGACTTAAGTACCGCGATAATATCGTATCCTGGGACCTCTGGTGATTCCCAGCCCTAGTATACATGCAGACAAACATGATCTATACTAGACATGACACTACGGTCAGCTCTTAATGTTCTGTCTACATACACAAGATGGGATGTTTCACACCAAACAGTAGTTCAGAAGAATCTGTGGTAAATGAGTCATTAGCAGCTGTTTGTTGAGTCCTCAGAGAGTCTATACACAGATGCTTCTGCTAAAACACGGAGAAATAAAAAAAGAGCTGATGCCACACTATTGATGAAAGACGTTTGCCTTAACCTATTTCCTCTGATAGTTGCATGGATTTTCTTCAAAGAGGGGTTAGTGCTCGTGTTGGCCACCTTTTAACAATGCAATTAGCGAGGCAAAGGCAAATCACTCTGATTTGTGATAATTGATTTCTAGTTGTTGTAATTATGACTATCAATTTTGAGTCACATCAAGGAGGGCACTCCGCCCTGGCTCCGGTTTTAATTTAGTCACGCTAAGTGGCTGAGCATCATGGTGGGAAAACCCAAGATCTCTGTCACATGTACACACATACATACATACATACACACACACACGCACACATACCCCCTGATTGGTTCAGTTTCTCACCAAATTTGCAGGGATGTGATGTGGCATATGTTCCTGCTATGGCCAGGCGTGTGAACAGGTGGAGCAGAAGATGTGTGAACGGCCAGATACGCAGCAAGGTAGCAGCAGCGCCTTCTGTCACAGTCTTGGGACTAACTCGGGTGTGATCAGCCCACCAGGCCCACCGCTGACTTCTGGGTCATACTGATGAGAAGCTGGGATTGGGTAATCACGCAGCTGTCATGCTAATGCAGTGATTCAATTGGAGAAGACAGGACCGGTTGATGACAACGCAGCGCCTTCCCCTTGACTTTTGTTCTTTTGGATTTAATTGTGAAGTGATGAAACAATTGCCCTCTGCGGTTAGCTTCACTTCTAATATTAAATAGACCGTAAATGAGCTGGTGGAAATCACTTCTTATGGTGTGGGAAAATAGAAATGAAAGCATCGCTGAGGGCATCCATGAGCATTCTACTCCATCCAGAACCTGTAAGGAGCAAGGGAATTGATCTTTTCCTTCCACGGGCAACAGTAGCCGTCTCTAATTGTCTACCAGAGCGGAGTAGGCCGCCTTGGTGGAGGGAGGCTCTGCATGGGGAGCCCTTTGTGCACCGCGGGAGAGCACCTTGGGCCCTCGTGGAGTGACAGGAGCTAACACACACTTATGCAGCACGCTCTGAATAATGCAAATCATGTCAGCCCTCACACAACTCTACCTAACAAGACTCTGGTGGCTTCACACAGCGTCATCTGTAACAGTGACAAATCCCAGCGTGATGCAAATTAAAACAGTGTATGAGATTATTTTCACTATAGTGTACCACCTCCACTGAATTATGATGCAATAAATTTAGCTTCATGTAAACGGCTCCGAGCTGTTACTGATAGATGCTTGGTGAGACGCCTTTTTAATAGGATTGTTGGTCTAATAGCAAACATTACCACACATTTTTCTGACGCTCCGTCACACATAAGTGACATCCTGATTTGAATTTACAAACACACACACACACAGATGCATTTCATACATTTTTAGGCCGGTCCCAGAATCCCGGCAGCAGGTCCAGAGCTATGTCTCTGGTCTTGGTCACTACTGAGGTCTAGACCCCCAGGCCTCATTCATCACAGCTGCTTCTGTCTGGTGCTCTGGATCACAGTGGGGCTTTATTTCCTGCCGACTCTGCATTTTAAGTTGCTCCTACGAGGAGGGGGATGCGATGATGGACGCACCAGTCAGGGCATCTGCGGCAAAACACACTGCGAGCCATCCAGTCAGGGTAAGTCTCCCTGACAGCACCGCTCTGTGACGAACACATAGTGCACTGCCCATCTGGCTGTAGTCAGCGGCAGAGAGAGAGCAGTGCCAGAGGGGCCACTCACACTCCTATCCCGAGACTGATATATGTGTACCACTGGTATTGTTCCCGCTACAGAAAAGATTGGCTTGGCCAAAGACTGTCAAATAAATATCGAGGTGTAATTCCATCTCGTACAGCTACCTTTAAAAGAACTCCGTGCCATAAATTCTTTGCAGTGGCAGATATGTCCAAGAATATCCTATTATACTCCTCAATGTGAGCCTGGCTTGTCCCAAAAACCATACACGTACTGGTTGTGGGGGCGATAGGTAAACATAACAAGATGATGTATTGTGTTGGACAGTAATTCTAGTTCCTCTCCATCTCCCCTGGGGCAAATGGAAAAGTCTCAGCCTCACTGCTGTGACTCACCAAAGGCCATTTTTACACCTCGACACCTTGGCCGAATGAGACAAACCATGCATGATAATTACGTGCGACTCAACAAGCCGCAGGGACGCTGTTAAGTAAGCACGCCGCTCCCGCGGTCTGTGTCTGTCATTACTCAATTCCCATTTAGCTGGCTACTGACATCTTTGACCCCAGAAATAGGCATAGCAATAACAAGCAGGATGGCACCAGTATTAATAAAGTATGAAAAAGGAAGCGTTTGAATCTAATTATTAATCTAATGCATTAGATGTGATCACGCAGGCTCTTCAGTGATGAGGAAATCATCTCCTGTAAGACTCCACACTGATAATTACAATAACATTAACCTTTGCCTTGTTAATTCAGGCCCTCATAGCAATTCATCTCAGGTCAGAGACCTCTTAAAATATTTCTTCACACTAGCTTTGCAGGGCAGTGGAAACACTGATGTGGCGTGGACAGAAATCAAGCCGTAACAAGCACACATTGTTTCCTTAAAATGAATAAATGAAGAGCGCTGTGTTTTGCTGCCTGCTGGAGCATATTTTGTTATTACCCTGTCAACTGTGGACGAGCGCACAAATGCGCAGTAACCAGTGCCGTGACAAAAATGGGAAAACGGACACACAAATGCCAACAAATTTAAGTCATTTACTATAGTAAAGAGAATAAATCGAACGGTAAACTTGGATGTGAGGTGTGTTAGTCGGTGTCACCAGTCATGTAAATGTGAAAGTGTGTGTGTAATGCGATGTAAGGTGTTGTGAAGTAATCGAAGCAAAAGAAAAAGGGGTTGCATGTGTTGAAGGGGAAGCAGTGGTGGAAAGTAGCTAAATACATTTACTTAAGTCCTGTATAATTTCTGGGTAATCGTACTTTACTAGAGTTTTCCATTTTATGCTACTTTATACTTCCGCTCCAATACATCTCAGGCAAATATTATAGTTTTCAGATTAATGGTTATAGATTAAACTAACCAACAGTATTAAAAGTAGTTCAGATTATCCTCGTTTTGACCAGCTAAAACATAAAATGCTGCTTACACAGTAATGCATACATAATTATAATCCAATAATTGGTGGCAGTAGCTCAGTCCATAGGGACTTGGCTTGGGAACCGGAGGGTCGCCGGTTCAAGTTCCTACACGGATCAAGTACAGAGTGTGGACTGATAGCTGGAGAGGTGCAGGTTCACCTCCTGGGCATTGCCAGCAAAGCGCGGGATCCCAAAACTGCTCCCCGTGCGCTATATACAGTAATAGCTGCCCACTGCTCCTAATACTAGGATGGGTTAAATGCAGAGCGTAAATTTCACTGTGTGCTGTGCTATGTACAAAAACAATGTGTGACAATAAAAGCTGATTTACATTTTACATTTAATGTCACACTGACAGGATGCCTTATGAGTACTTTTACTTTTGATACTTTAAATAAATTACATTTACTTAAGTAAGATTTTGATTGGAAGACTTTTACTTGTAGTGGAGTAATTTTACCCTTATACTTACTACTGCTACCTTTACTTAATTACAAGATCTGAGTACTTCTTCCACCACTGCAGGGAAGAGAGAGAGAGTTGTGCTGGAAGCTGAGGCTTAATTATCCTCTGGTGCTTCAGATCAGGCTGGACACTGCAATCAGGGATCTCTGGCACCGTAAAGACAACATGGCAGAGTAACCAACGGCGCTCACACATACACACACACACATGGGAAAACTAGGCAGGGGCCGTCACACATGTGAGAGGAGTTCTGAGTGAGGTTTCAAGCCGACGTTATAATTAGAGCACCACAATGGCAAGGGAAAATTACTAATTAATCCATTCATGTCTCACACTTAATGACTGTCTTTTCTGCACTCATGTTGTGCTATTTGGATGCTTCTAATGATGTGTGTGTTGTGAGCAGACAGAACTTAATATGAGAGCTACAGACACACACACACACACCGCCTCCTGCACCTTCTCTCCTGCCACAATCTCAATCTCAAATGAGCTGCAATAACAGCTACCAAAAATTAATATGGATAAAGCAGACAGTAAACACTTGATAAGACACACGAATATAAAATATAGAAGATGCCCACACACACACACACACACACACCAGGGAAGATACAGATCACACAATAAACTCTCATATTGAGGTAACACAGCGACTATATTGGACTGTGAACACTGGAGAGGTTTCAAAGGTTCCAGGTTTCCGTTCCCCCAGACTGTATTATTAGATCAGGAGCAGGAAAATCAATTACTTTTCTCTTCATTACAAGATTAGCTTTCTCATAAAAATATGAAAGTATCAAATTAAAGTTTTAAAATATCGTTAAGTGGCCTCCTAACATTTCTATGATGTGAGGGCTGTCACAACAGTCTCACATCATTAACATGTCGGTCAGCATACATTGTTTCTCACTGAAGCTGGAAACAGGGCTGTCGCTTCACGAGGTGGAACGTAACTGAAAAAGCATGTTTTCGTGTGAGGAAAAATACACTGAAATCGAGCCGGTGTTTTCAAAGCTGGAACATGTAGCATGGCAAGCGTCTTGTTACCCATTAGGCAGGCAGAAAATTCTCAGTGTGAAACAGTGGGGAAAAAGATGCACTTGTCAAAATAATCAATCACACTCGGGATTGACACAACCGCATGATTTGGCGCGTGTGGTTATTACTTGCCAATCACACTTGGCTGCTTGGTGGGTTTTGTTCATTCTTCAGCGAGCTGCACAATTCTGCGTCTCTAAACCAATGATGTGATCTCTAGTGCCAGAAAGAATATATTTTGTGCCTTTTAAGAAATACAAATTTGAGCCCTTACTGTATGTAACATTTCAGGGGATCTATTAGAAGAAATGGAATATAATATTCAACACTATATTTTCATTAGTGTATTATCACCTGAAACTAAGCATTGTTGTGTTTTCGTAAGCTTAGAATGAGCCCTTCATATCTACATAGGAGCGGGTCCTCTTCACAGAGTCCGCCATGTTGCTCCGTCATGTTTCTACAGTACTGACAAACCAAACACTGGCTCTAGAGAGAGCATTTTGTGTTTGTATGTTACCTGAAAGCCACCATAGTTCTCCGACATTCTTGTGAAACTGCAGTAACGTGGGCCACAAGTGCAAAACCGTGGTAACGCCAGCCGCCGTCTGACTTCAGTTGCTCCTAAAGTAGTGTTAATATGGTAAGGATGGCCTCTGAGCGAGGTGAACGGCGTTACCACGGCTTTGCACTTGGCGCCTCACGTTACAACAGTCTTGGAAAGGGAGTAGTGAGCGGAGGGGTATTCAGTTGGTTGCAATCTACAACCCCACCACTAGATGTCGCCAAATCCTACACACCGGACCTTTAAAAGATGGATTTAGTTGGTGCAGCTCCCCTAGCATGTTATCCAGCGACTAAAAGTCCTCCATACAGAAAATACACATATACTAAACAAAAACAGTAACTTCAGAGCCACTAGTTATCGAATGCTGTACTTATTTTGAAAGAAAACCGCATGTGAGTGTTATTCGGGTAGGAAGCAGATGTTAGATCTCTTGAATTTGTTGAACTTGGGTTCATTCATTGTTATGAGAGAGAAAAAAACATACTTAACACTGATCATATTTACCATTATGGAGTTGTGGGTTGATAAAACACAGAAACCCCTAGAGACGCCCAGAAAGTGACTGATCAAATGTTTAAATGAAATCTACTTAACATGGAAATGGGTAAGAAAAACAGAACATTAACATTTGCAATTTACATTAAGTCTTAATTAGCACTATGATTGTTTGATCTCTTGACAATAACATAATGGAGCGCATGTGTGTGTATACAGGCGTTTGTATGTTGCATTACTTTGTGTTTGCAACAAAAATAAAAAAAGATGCATCCTTGGATAGAAGACTTGATATGCATATAGCACGATATGCCCTCTGACGTTCCCTGATTTGCATCTAGATAGCTTTAATTATGAATAAAAGTCAAGTTACCCGATTGGATGGGATAGTGGAGAATCGATTGGGAGGCGTGAATAATGACAAAAGGCACAGCACCATTTCTTATCACATCTCCAAACCATATCAATCCTACAATGTGTGGCACAGCAAATAAGCCCTCTGTTGCATTGCATGCTGGGAACATTTGCAGCAATTTAATGGCCTTGTCAAATGCAGATGATCAGAGATCATTTTCCTATGTAATGTGGTCTGAAGTTATTTTACTCATAAGGAAAAGAGGTGTTGAACATGTCGAACAGTAGCTATGAGTTGGCAAAAAGTGAGAGGGTAAAATATGTAGGGCTGCAACTAACGATTATTTTCATTGTCAATTAAT
This sequence comes from Sebastes umbrosus, assembly GCF_015220745.1. Lineage (NCBI taxonomy): Eukaryota > Metazoa > Chordata > Actinopteri > Perciformes > Sebastidae > Sebastes > Sebastes umbrosus. The sequence goes on along the minus strand of NC_051278.1, from coordinate 15,699,080 downwards.
CTGTAGATTGTTTTCTCAATTAATCAATTAGTTGTTTGTTGGTGAAAAATATCAATCAGTGTTTCCCAAAGCCCAAGATGACGTCCTCAAATGTCTTGTTTTGTCCACAACTCAAAGATATTCAGTTCACCGTCATAGAGGAGTAAAGAAACCAGAAAATATTCACATTTAAGAAGCTGGAATCAGAGAATTTGGACCTTTTTTTTTATTAAAAAAATACTAAAACCGATTAATCGTTTATTAAAATACTTGGCGATTCTTTTAATAGTTGACAAATAAACGATTGCTAGATTAAACGTTGCAGTTCTAAAAATATGGTTTACGCAAAGTCCAGAGGTCTTTGACCTTCTACGTATGTTTTAATGCATGTTTTGCATCCAAGGACACTTCATGTGATTATACGTGTTCCAACAGTTCCACAAAATGATGTTGCCCTCGTATGTCCATTTACTGACCCCTCTAGCTCAGCAAAGGCAAATGCAAAGTACTGTATATATCTGTATCATAAAATGACTTAATTTGTACTTTACACAAAAACTAATGATATATTGTTAGAAATTTAGTAAATGAACAGTATTTGATCAATTCGTTTCCACCCACTCGGAAGAATTAATCTGAAAATCCTCATTAACAGTGGAAAAGCATAAATATTTTCCCATCACTATAATTATAAGAGTTAAGAGACTTTAACACAGTTCACAGGCCAGAGAAAATAAAGTGGAAGCAATTTAAATCATGTCTCGACAGCCTTGACCAGAAACTCTTAATTAAAGGGTTTTTTTTGTGATCAACTATTTAATATTTTATAACTTAAAGCAAAACAGAACAAGAGTCTGACTACTTAATTTGGTCAACCTTAGTTCATGGTCATACCAAACGGAAGCACATATACAACTAGGAATCTTTAGTAGAAAGAAGAGCTTCCATAAATGAATATAAGGGCTACATATTGCTGCTGAACGTTCATAAGGTGAGAACAACTTCTTCTACTTCTAACTGCTTTATCTTTTCCTGTGTGACCTGAATAAAACACTGCCTTTATTTTCATAAAGCACCTCCTTAATTATTAAGCCCTAAAACCAAAAAAGAGCAGATGTGTGTGTGTGTGTCCTCCTAGCTCGTGTTGGCAAGACAGTGTGCACCATCTAAAAGCCTTTTGAAGTTTGCCTTACTTAATATATTGAAATCAGAGGAGGGAATCAAACAGGTTGAATGCACATCCGAAACCACAATGAAAAACTCACAAACAGAACATACGCCGAGAGAAGAGCTGCATGAATCAAATAAAGAATGTATTTAGCTTTGTTTACTGCGGGCGGGTTTTAAATGTGCTAGCCCACACAGCAGCTCCACATAAGAACAGCAGATGAGACCGTGATACTGAAAATGACCGGTACAGTGAGCTGACAGAGTGTTTGATGTCATCATTAAACACAACCCTAAATTTCAGCACTTTTTAATCCCATAAACAAATTGCCTACATCATCAACATTTACAGTACAGGACTCCGTTTTTTTCTGTTCATAAATTATTATAAACACTTTCTCCTGACTATCAACCAGAAACAGCAGCTTCTCATTTCCATGTCTGTTTTTATTATTTACCTCTGTTCTGTTCATATCTATAGAGCATGTCGTTATATTGCTATATATAACAGTGTTGCACTGAAGACTACATTTAGCTGTTTGTGATTCTGAGCTACTGTCTTACAGTCATGTCTTTGTCACTAACGAACGCCTCTCTAGCGCTGACAATCATGTAACAACATTGTAATGATGCAAACAGCTTGACATAGACGACTCTGAGACCAAACTCTACAGAGTTTTCTTAACACACTATTTATTTTTCTGCCCCGGCTGCAGGCTTTTTGACCTCCCAAAAGCCACATTTGGGGATTCTATGAGCCATTTTTCTCTGTTTCTAACTGGGCCGTGGCACCATCACCAGGGCCTGATTGTGCTTTGATTGTTTCCAGCCCGCTTCATGAGCGTGTGGTGTGCCTGCCAGTCCTGGTGGACTGAATCAGGACATAATGGGTTCATTAAAAATCGCCAAGACTGCTGGCATTGGGAGGAATGATTAGTGAGATAAGCAGGGGGATATGAGCTTAATGGAACAAGAGGTGGCTCACTAAGATTAAAAGCCTTTTCCACACCACTGCCGTTTTCCCTCCAATTCAGCAAATCACTTAATTGAAATTCTTTTAATTTTCTTTTTAATTTTCTCCTCAAACCCCTCCTGGAATTGCAACTCCCAAGATGAACGGTCGACTGAAGTATGACTGTGATACGAATTGTATTACTCTTAAGTCATTTAGTGTGCCATCTTAGAGCCCTTCTGTGAGACCATTACTGGTGGACTATGAAACCGTTTTGACAAATCCAATATTTTGCCAGAAATATTAGACTTTGATACCCATATCAGCCAATATTTACTGTATCTACAAACAGAAATAAAACATAAAATACTCTGCTGTTGCTGTTTATCTCCTTGTTATAAAGTCAACATTAGAATAAAAGAATAAAAAGCATATTTTCAAAGTCAAATTAGAGAGAAATATTCCCCGCTGCTGATCCAAAAAGCCATTACTAAACTCAAGGGCACCGACTGAAACATTGGTCCCCACTAGTTGCAGACTCATAATAAACCATAAAATCCCTACATCATACATGTCAAGAACCTGCTAAGAGCCAGATTTCATGGCGGCACAAACACGGAAATTGGAGGTTGGCTGCTGCCAGTCAAAAATGAGTGTGAGGGCTTTGTAGTGCGATACCCTGTCAAGAGCTGTGCACTCTCTGTGGTTTGTAGCATGGGCCTTCAGAGGAGCTGCACAGAGGATGAGAGACATAAATAAGTCTGCTCTGTCAGAAGGAAACCGCAAAGCTGTCAGATGATGCAGGCCTACAATACAGCACCCAGCGTGCGTCCAGAAAAAAAGACAATTTGACTCAAGTTGACGCTACGCTATAGCTTGAACCAATTTAAAATCGCCTCCTACTGCAAATGGAGATCGATAGATGCCATTTAATGCTGCGCGTAAACAAGCGTAGGCATACAAACACATACTGTGCATGCAGGCACAGGCCAGGCTTAAAGCCTAACCTTGAAAGATGTCTTTGTTAGCTCCATTAAGAAATCATCTCCCTGCTAAAGCCAGACCACGAGCTGCCACTAAGCACTCTGTCAGCAGCACATAGACAACAGCACGTCTGAAGTCTTAGTGGTGATGTGACAGGCTGAATTTGGTTATGGTCCAACCCCTGGCTGGCTGATGAAGGGAGAGAGGATGAATGGGGTCTTATCGGGTCGTGTTGAGAGAACTCAAATGGCAAAAAAAGCTCAAAGCCTTCCAGACATCTCTCTCAATCTGTCTGTCAGACGAGGATCAAAAGTGCCTATGCCGACGCTATCCAGCGCTCGCACTTTAATGCCATTCAGTTTTGCCTTGACAGCGGCACACACAAAGTGGGTAATTATTTTGCATTGTATTTTTTTTTTAAACAACGCTTGTGTAAATTCTTTCTCTGCAGTCTGGAGCCAGTGTTACATAAACAGCGTGCTATGAAAACATCTGAGGATGCTAGACGCAAAGAGGATGTGTCAGAGAACTCAGTGTTTGGAGAGTGAGGCGAGCTCAAGTGTACTCTACGTGTTATGAAGGTCACGGCCCAGACAGTCTGTCTATCTTCATTACATCCCGTCTTGTTTTATGATATACAATACAACATCTCAGACCAAGAGCTTGGCAGTGAGAGCCAGACTGACAGCATATTTTAATAGTTGTTATGCATTGAAATACGGCGCAGGCTGCTTTCAGCCTCCCTGCCAGAAGCTAAGCTAAGCAAAACCTCGTACAGTATTTCATAAGTTTGCATTAAGAAGCCATTAGACCGGGATGCTCACAAACAACAGCACAGGTGTCGACAGGGATCTTCACTACGCTTCAATAACAATATTGGACATGGGCATATGGCTGATTACAGTTCTCTATCAGTCACATTATAATGCAGCATTGATAACTGCTGGTATTACTGTATTAGCATATAGCAGCTTGACGATAGAGGTTTGTACCTACTGATTGCGGGTACTACAGGCTCTTGCATTGAATTCATAATTTCAGCTCTCGGTATCAGTATGATTATCAGTATATCCAAGATAACACATTATCCCATTTGGCACAGTGGAGTCCATTTATTTAAATCGCTTTTGTTCGTCTTGATCAGCCTGCTTTATCTAAAGCTTGTTATTCGATGCCCACAGTGCGGCACAATCCCATCAATCCAACAATTCACAGCACAACAATGATCACAGAATATGTCATTTTCCTACCTTACTCTTTAAAAAGTGCCGACCGATTTTTCAAAACACCCTTCTAACAAGTATTATTCATAGTAATGGTCATAATTAAAAAAAAAAATATCACAATGCACAACAGATAGAAAGGGTCTTTAGGAATTCTGATGGGACGTATGTAAATGAATACACATTCAAACATCATTAAAAGCTTCCCCAGTGCAATTAATAGAATATATTTTCTTCAAAGGCTGCCATTTTCACAAAGGTTGTGATTTCTCATATTTAAAAGGGCCTTTTTATTCTCTTTAACACAGCTGAGGGGAATTCATCTCATTTACATTTTATTTTTTCTGACATTTCCAAACTTTTATGAGACAGTTGGATTAAAATGTGGCCATATTTTATTAATGGCCCCAAGCAACAATGAAAAGGCATTCAACTCTAAATATGAACTTTCTGGGTTTTACGAGTAAGGACAAATATCTGACAGAAAAACTCTGGCATGAAAGTGCTGAAAAATCCCCTCACCAGACAGACATGTGAAATAATCAATAGTTCCCATTCGAGAACGAGTGTCTGCAGTATAACCACATTCTTTGAGCAAAAATCTTGTCTGCTCAGTTTGAGGTTTGCCCTCTTCAGCTGGGAAAGCTGAATTACTGTGCATCAAAGGCAGAAAATCGGACCAGATTTGCCAGAATACTTTGGCTCTGTATCCTTCAGATTAGATTTGATGTCCATCAAAAGCTTTTATGAAAAACTCTATCTGTGGTGTTCACATTACAGAGCGAGAGTGCTTTTCATCGCATAACTGTGAACAAATCTAATCCGATGACTTCATGAAGGGGGTTCATTTTCATTTCAGCACTCAGGAGAGACCGTTAACAGTGATTAAAAAACACACACAAATCCCATTGATTTGTTTCAGCTGAGGAAACAAGCTGGTACTGGACAACCGATTTACAGATTGTCTGAGCTTAGAATTGGGAGAAAGTTGAGGGTGTATCAAGAAGAGATATATTTTTTGTCTTTATTGTTCAGTGTCTGCAAGCCACAGCTTCTGATAAGCATACAGTTTTCATACTTTTTACTCTTCCCCACTCCACTCCAGTCTACCTTTTGCTCAGCCAAGAGGAAATCATAAAAGCAGAAGACACAACTTCACAGGAACACTGCTTTAGCTATGCTGGTTGAGCAGGGACAGACTGTGGCGTGCTGTCAAAGTTCAGCCCGTAAATAGTAATTCAGTGGTCCATGCGAGGAGAACACAGGAGCGTACTAGAGACCCCTCTACAGTAAGACAGCTTCTTAACGACCTCCACTGAATAAAAAATAGGAAACACAGAGTACAGAAATGCTGGGCTCCCTTTAATATGTCTGGGATACGGAGAAATAAACTCTTGTCAGCCTATTAAATGAGAAAGAGGAATTTAGGTAGATCGAAGAACCTTGAGCCCAGCGCTGCAGTCCGCCTGTAACAAGAAAGCAGGTGAGTGTACCGGATTTATGTAGGCCTGTTTATCGATTTGAAATTGAAATAGCGTTTATTGCCCCATTAAAATATGTCACGCTGAAATATAGGTTTAACAATAAATGCGCAACATAGGTATGGCTCACAGCCGTTAAGAAAAAAAATAAGTGGCTCCACCCTCTTCTATACATTACTGACATAGTAATGCTCAAATTCGGTTTGGTTCACACTGATTTAAGGTCCAGAGAGGGAAACCCAGCAATATGGAATCCACCAGTGCAAACAACTGAAATAAACAGCATTACGGAGGAGCAGAGAGGCAATACCAGAGATTGCCCTGAGAGAGTGTAATGGAAAAGGACTTGTTCTGTCACAGCCTCTCATGGTGATAGAATGCCACATGCTCCCTTCTGACAGTGTGATATTGGCTTGGCACGAGCTTGATGAATGTATCAGCCATAAGTCAGACAAACCCCTGCCCTTCCTGCAACAGCACCTTCTAAGATGTTTATGCCGGGGTATGGGGACAGACATTGTGTAATAGGAATGGGACCATTGTCTGAAATGGGTTTATGGAAAGCGAGCAGGCCCAATTCCAATCCCAGCTATTATTTCAATTGGAATGTTATTACTCTTTGAGGTTCGATGCATTGCTGCTTGGCAAATAAGACGTGCATTTGGCTGGGGTGACTTTGCAGCACCCCGAGAGAGAGAGAGAAAGAGAGAGAGAGAGAGAGAGAGAGAGAGTGAGAGAGTGAGAGAGAGAGAGAGCGGGCCATAACTCCCTGGTTGTGGCAGAAGGTGAAGGGAAAGAAAGGAGGTGGTCGATGAGAGGATGAGAGGATGAGGGGCGACCTTTCCGCGGGCAGGTGATGACCCATGCCAGACCACCTGGCTTCCTGCCAGGGTCAAGCAATTAATGCTGCCCTCCTTTGATTACTTCAGACAGCCTGGGGATACAGCAGGCCAGCAGATAGTGTCTGGTTGGGGAACGTTGGGAGACAGCTCTGACGAAGGTTCAAGCTCGGGTCACATTGTTAACATACACAGCCGTTATAAACATCAGAAAAAGTAAGCCGCTTTGCCTAATCATTTTTGCATTTGCATAGTAATGCGGCGTAAACACACTTGGTTGTCTCCAGGCCTTGACACTCCTGCCTACAGCCTCGCCAACCTGTACAGCTAATACTACAATTCACAGAGAGGAAAAAGGGTCTAAAAACGTTTCATACAGCAGGCGATAGAGTATGATGAGTTGGGCTGTTAGGACATATTTTCTTGTCAGACTAAGAGGAGTTGGTACACACTGAAGCATCTACTATCCGAACTCCAGCCCCACAGCCTTCGCACAGCGAGAGCCTCCTGCTCTATCCATCACCCTCCTCTACCATGCAGCTGACCTCATTGCCCAGCCTTATCTCTGAAACCCTGTTGAGTTACAACATGTACCACTCCTACTGCGCTAGCCTTGCCGGCTGTGTCCCGCAGAGCGAGACGCCCTTGTCAATCAGCCTTGCGAAGATCATTCGTCAGCAAAGGTAACTCTCAAACAATGACATAATTTAAAGGCCTGCTAGACGTAGGGGTGGTAAGGCAAAGGCTTCCTCACATCTGGCCATAATCACACCTGGTAATGACGTACATTGACCCACAGCTTTAAACGTCTCTCTCTTCCTGCAGCTCAATAGAAAGCTCTCTTAGAAAAAGGCAGACTGCATGGGGGATTAGCTCTTCAGAACTCAGCAGGACTTGAACTGAACCACAGCTTCAACCTTTAACACAACTTTGAAGAGCATTTACACCCATTTATGGTTCACTGAATCAATTGGGCATCACTGGAAATATGAGCATCTTCTTCTCCACTTGAATAGCTTTCAGTATACTGCTGGTTTGTGCAAAGTTGAATTGCTTATTATATGGTTTAATGTAGATGTATGAATGGGATACCTCAGGGGAAGGCAAGTGACTAATAGCACAGGCTAAATATTTGTGTGTCCTTAATTCGGGCCAATTTCATGCAGAAATAAAAAATCAACTTGATGGGAACATGTGTGACATGACATATGCAAACACTAGAGCCCCTCTAACTGTGGCAACCCTTACATCTGAATACAACCTTGGGGAAAAAAAGTGCCCTGATCAAGTAATTTATGCTTAGAAATAAAACATTGACTTTCAAATGCACCACCGCCTGAAGCCAGGCTTTGAGGCTGATTTGATCCCCCTTTGAGATGGTGAGAGATACGGCCCATTCCCCCTAATCACATGCCAGAGACTGTGCAATCACACAGCAACAGCTAAAGTAATCACCGCGGTGGTCCTCACCCGTCCTCCCTGAACCGAGTCTCAACCCTTCAACATCTGTAGCACCAGCAAGTCCTGCATATGTGCTACCCATACAGAAACATACACACACTGTAGCCTGCGGCACTGCACCCCGATATTCACACTGTAAGCAAGTTTGTTGATGAGGTGGCCGACAATGACCAACTGTGAATGGTGAGAGGGGCTGCCGCTGCATGAGAAGTGACCTCATGGTAGGTATTGCCTCATTATGTTGCACTACATGGCCACATGTGTTGCCCAAATGGTGGGAGTCACCAACCTTCACCTTTATTTATTTTTTTTTGATATTTCTTGCTGTAACTTTTCAAATAAAACTTGAAAAGAACTCATTCAAAGTCTCATTCATTTTGCAGGTGCTAGAAACATTATTGACTACACATCAACCATCTTTTTTTCTGGTCACAAAGATGCACATTAAATGGACCTGGGATTTGGGAATCACATTAGTGTGAATGCAAACTAAATATCCACGTCTTAACATAATTAGCCCAGTAAATATTTACCCTGCTAAATGCCTAATCTTCTTCACCTGTTAAAACAGCTGTATATTAAATATTTAAGGTGCTAAATTTGAAACTCAGAGCATTAATATAGCAGCAAACAACTATTTGATATATAAAAATAAAGTGGATTAATGACATCCTGAGCAGAGTATGAAGTCACGCTCCCTCTGTGTGTGTTGACATACCAGGTCTGACCGCGGCAATATGACAATATACTGTATGTTGTCAATACAATAAAAAAATGTCTATTGTATATATTTTTTATATGATATAGGCTAGAGCGTTATTTATGTCTTTTTTCTCTATAATTTCACTTAAAACTGTTGTGCTTATTTTGCACTCACATTCTAAAAATGAGAAAATACTCAGTACATTCATTTGCATTTCATTCAAACAGGAGAATACAAAAAATAGGCTTCATGATGTGGTTATCTCATATAGACTATTTATTTATTGAATTACCAGACTACATGCTATATCGTGATATATATCATTATCGAGATATGAAATTACCTATATCGTGATAGAAGATTTTGGTCATATTGCCCAGCCCTACATGTGAGTCCCAGTGGCTAGCCAATGGTTGCCACTCTGCACAACGCTGTTTGCTGTGTTAGCACTGTTGCCATTGGTTGCAGTGTTCTGTTGAGAGCCGTGTGGAGGCAATCCCTATAGATCTGCTGTGAATTTGGAATTTAGCACCTTTAAGTTATTTATAACTTTTTTCACTTAAAACTGTGAAAATATAAACTTACATACGTTCGTCAAGGGATTCAAATGTATTCAGTTAACTCTTGTTAGACTTGATACTGATTTCAGGTGTAATAAAATGCTATTGAAAGGCAACTTTATATTCATATTCACTTCACAAACAACTGCGTTCATACCCAATAAGCAGTTCATTACACCGGCAATGCTAACCAAGGTTATTTGTGTGTCCCAGACTTTATGGCTTAATATCAGCACAAGTGAGTGAGAGGACAGTGGAGTGGTCATAATGTTTTTCATGCACTATCTGTTTCTGCAGGCCATAGATAGACGACATAATTAATGACACTGATGAGCAGCGGAGTTTTTCTTTTTTTGTGTGTTGTCTGAACTTGAGGCAGTCTTAAAAAGAGCTCACTGGGTCATGTTCCGTACTTAACAGCATACACTTAACAGTCTGAACACACACACCCACACACAAAACACCTCCACAGTAAAGGTCTCCGTGCTTCAGCGTGGGGTACTGCGGTGTAAAATTGTGTTCAAATAGAGTGAATGAGCAAGTCGGAGTTTGATGAGGCTCCTGTCCTCTCCTGAACCAATAGCTCGACCCACTCTCGCTTTATCACGGTGTGCCAGCCTACCGCTATCTGTGCTACACTAAATCAATTAGCATGTCATTAAGATAGCTTGTTCCAGCGCAGTAAGCACGGAGGTGGGACTACAGTATCTGCACCAACGGAGAGAGCTGAACTCAGAGGGCATCATATCTCAGTGTCCATGTGTTGGAGTGCAGCGGGCTATATTTATTGGTGGGCTCAGTGTGTGTGTACAAGAGCACCTGGATATGGAGGAGATATCAGTCCCTAACAATTAAACATCGAGGTCTTTCTCACCATGAAAAAAGACATTTTACCAGCCCCTTTTCATTCCCAGGGCGTCAAATACCGACGCTTTGTCCCATGCGTCACGTTACAATCGGCTGCTCATTGATGTCCCCTGTTCATAACGTCAAGTCATATTTTCACTGTTCAAACGTAGTAGTTTTAAGCCCAACCATATCATTTTTTTTTTTTTTTTAAACTTAACAATAGCGGTTTTATTGCCTTTTTGTTACTTCACAACATTAATCACATGTTTACTGCGACCGAAAAGAGTGACGCTAAGTGGTCAGTATATGACGAGTTGGGGATGAGAACGTGTTGGTATTGTCCCAAACAAGTAGCAGTGATCTGTATTACCCATAAAAATTAATTATACATACCTGATATATCTTAATGTATCTGTTACTTGTTAGTTGGCTCTGTAATCCTCAATAACAGCCATAGCAATTACATCAAAATTACTCTGTTATCACAAACAGCCTTTCAATTATACACTTATTTCTGAGAAAGAGAAATTTAATCTAACCTATGAATAGAGTTTTTTTTATTATTATTCTTTAAGTAGGGACAGAGCATTAACAGGAACATTCAATATTTATCCGCCTCAGAACAGAAGACTCAAAGTCACCTTACATCAGAGAATAAGGTGATCATTCTGCAATTACCAGGAGTAAAGCAACACCTTGGTCTTTGGACAAGATAGAGAGATGATAGGCTTAATCCCCATTCGTGCAGAGAGGATTTCTCTCTGAAGGCACAAGCTCAATCAAACCATTCAGATAAACACTGAAAATACTGTAGCATTCGCTGCTCGTGATAAACTTCTCTTTATCTTTGACAGCAGGAGCGCTTAATCAAAACTGCTTTTTTTCCGGCCGCAGATAAGAGCTAAAAGTTAAACATTTAAGAAATAACTTTGTGTCAATTCAGAAATTGGATCCATATCGTCTTAAATCTATTTAAATACTGAAACTAGTAGTATTTTAACTACACCAACCTGAGGTCAGGGGAATCAAAGAGCACACATCATATTATCCAGAGTGAGCCAGATAATAAAATCCTCAGATCATAAAAGCCATAAAATCCCCATTCTGCTGCCTTGGGCCAAATGGCTGCCACTAATGTATTAGACTACATGGCATGCATTAGCACTGGTGCCAGAAAAGTAATTATCTGACAGAGAAAACTAATAAGGCATTCACACACACTCTCTCTAAAGCATTTCTATAGCCAAAATGTGCAGGTGTTTGACAGCGAGGCTGAAGAGAGAATACAGTTATCTCAGGACAAACTGTGCGTGCATCCACACGAGACGGTACAGTGCGTGGATGCAGAGTCGAGTGTTTAGCCGTGCTCTCAGCTCCTGATCTGGCCGTATCTCCCTGATGCTCTCAGTCACAGAAAAATGATTCAAAGGGGCTAGACACTGACTTCAAAAGACCAGTGCAGCCTTTGAACACCATGCCAGTTGCACAAACCATCAGCGGCACATCGGCATCCTCGAGGCGTGCGAGGGAGCAAATTTGTGCCTCTCTCGGCTGCAGATGCGACACTTGGCAAAGTGTTTTCACTGGATGCTAGACAATAAAAACACCAGGAGGAGGCAATGCAGCAACAGAGAGCTAAAGCACAGTCCCACTTAGTGTTAGCGTCTGTTCCGGTAGCTTGCGCTTCTCCAAGTGTTTTCCAATAGAGGGCTTCTTTCATCACTCTAAGCTTAATTTACTGAGGTCCATACTGTAATCTAAATGCGTATCTACCGTTCATTACTATTTTTAGTGAACTTTTTTGACATAACAGAGGAAGGAAAGAGCAAATATGTACGTAAATGCATAGAAGAAAAATAAGAATAGCAATATATTAAAGGAAGGAAGAAAAATAACAGTCACATGACCAGTTATCTCTAAACATATAGACAGTATTTATTGTAAGTCCCTAGAGGTGAAACAATTAGTTTATCAACTATTTTGATACTAAATTAATCCTTTAGGTCAAATTTAAATGAAAATGTCAAAGTTTCACTCTTTCCTGCTTCTCAAATGTTAATATTTACTGGTTTTCTCTGTCCTCTATATCTCAAACTAAACATCTTTGACTTTTTGACTGTTGGTCAGACAAAACAAGAACATTTTATATGTCAACTTTGGCTTTGGGAAATATTTTCTGATATCTGATGGATCAACTGACTAATGAAGAAAGTAGTTAATTGATAATGAAAATAATAGTTGCAGCCTTGTGGGTCCCTCAGTTTTGCCAGAACATACACCAGATACAATGGTTTCTATAAATCCTTTTACCAGACTACATCCCTTATTGGGGTGTAAGAATATATCGAAAATATCGAGAATCGCAATTTTATGTTTTGTGATACTGTATTGATTCTCAAAAACACTGTATACATTTTTAATTAATAATTTAAATCCAAAGAGTCAATACTTTATTTCATTTGCAAAGTTCTGCGCCCTCTCAGTGTATGTGTCCTTTGAAAGTAGTGCTATGATGTTGGATATCACAGGGACTGTGTTAAATGCAAATGCAGATCCCACTGGTCTGATTACATTAAAAAAAGTAATTTTTTTTACTCAGATTTTATGCTTATGGTGGTGAGTTCTTTATACTATGACAGCTTTCCTAGATTTAAAAAAATCACAGTATATCTTACTTACAGTATCGCAACACATCAGTATATATTGAATCGTAACCCCTGTATCATGATACATATCATATCGCCAGTTTCTTGCCAATACACAGCCCTAATCCCTTAGCATTAAAATCCGTCTTTAGGCCTTCTCAGTGTCCATGTAGTCCAAGCACTGGTCCCAGATTTAGTAAAAAGAATAGCAATGGTTTGTCCTTCAGAGATGAACAAAAAACCTCAACTGGAATAGTACTTGTTACAGTTTTCAGCCATTGATTCAAAAAAGGCTTTTATCTGTAGTCCAGAGACTCGATAAACTGTACATTTTCGGTTGCAGTGCAATAGATTATCCAGTAAGTGTGCCGATCAAAAACTCTGTGGTAACTCATCATTAATGCCGAGCACACACGTCTTAGTCCCCAGCTGATCGGAGCATTTAAAGATTTAGTCTGACTGTGTAAGATCCTCAAACCAGATTCACATGAGTGGGCTGATCGCATACATCTCTACAGTCTTCTGTATCTACTGTAGTGCCTAACTTCCATGTTGCTATCAAAACCTCATGAGAGATTTTGTTGAATACTAAGAAAATAGTCACTTTTATTTTGGTTATAATGGAGGTACTGTCCCTTACAGTAGAGGATGTCTTTATAACATGCATTATTATGTTTCAGCCTTTTAGAAAGACTGATGAAAGAAATCTCGTAAAGTCTGGATGAGGCTAATGGAACAGAGCGACCAGCTGGAGGTGGGACTTTGACTCTGTATTCTCTTTGTGTTCTCCGAGGCAATTCATCATCATTTTTACCAGCATGTATAGACGGTGATAAACAAGCACAAGGAGCACGTGTGCTTTACTGTCTGCTTACCATGCCTGTTTGATAAAGCTGCTCACAATACTCAAAAATGTAATTCACATTTTCTAAAGGGTGAACCGCACAATATAGCCCTGATAACGTAAACCATCCATCTTCTTGAGCTGAATGACAATGGACGCCTCATGTCATAGCTCCATCTGCCAAAACCAAGACAACCTCCTTAACTGATATCCATTCACATGGAAAAACACAATCATACAAAACATACACCATACTGTATTTATTCCTAATAGTCACTTGACATTTGTCACAAATCACCGTTAAGTGTCCGGCCCTGACTTGAGCTGGAATTTATTATCAGGTGTCTTAAATGACAAATGCTGCTCAGGTAAACAGATCATTCACAGGACAGGGAAAGGGATGTAAACACCTGTTTTGGGAGCATCATCGGCACAGTGCAGTGCTTAATACCAAAGCCCAAACCAGAGTGATGTTGAAAGGTGAAATCTCTACACATCAATTTTGTCCTGAGCAGCACAGAGCAGCAGAGCTTATTACAAACTCCCAATCTGTCTCAAGTGTTCAGACTGTGTCAGTAACGCTGGACTGCTGGGCCCTCTCGAAAACGCTTCATTAAAAAGCTTGGCCATCCAGAGCACATCCGTGGCGGCCAAATAAAGTGTCAGACCGTGTTTTTCATCTCTAGATTAAACCTATGTAAGACTGAATTAAACCAAATTAGATGTGAAAATGAGAAATAAACCAAAGCCAGATGAGCAGAGGGCATGTGTGCTATGAGCAGGAGGAAACTACTCCGATACCATATGGAGAACTGGTTGTGTCGGGTTGTCACTGCCTCTGTGTCTGCAAGCCTTTATGCATTTTTTGAAGGAATTAGAGCCTTCTGGTCTGCTGCTTACACATATTCTATTTCGCTTATTTGTGTGGCGGATACAGGGAAGCGGAGGCCGACCTCCCTTATTCTTTCATCTATTGTGATCTGAAGGATCATTCCTGCACTCAGGTCTCTCTAGATTAAAGGAGCTGCTCTCCTTGACCACAGCAAGGCTGTTTATTCTTCCACAATGGAAGTCTAGATGCTTTTAAGAGTGAATTTCACACTGGCATTGGGGCCCTTTCTGTGCTGTTGAGTGCATCAGGGCTACAGTGTGCTGGCCTTAGAGATAAACTCACTGCTAATCAATCACTCAGTGTCCTCTTTTTCCCCTCTCTCTCCCTGTCTTGCACACACACACTGTATGTACACAAAGTCCTTGATGTAACAGTGCCCTAAGACCTCAAACCCACTTGTGTGCACATTTCAATCAGTAGACAATTACAGACCAATTGCTGTGTGACTGCAAACTGACAAACTCTCATGAATATCAACTGGATAATCAGTAATGGAAGAAGTACTCCTATATTTTACTTAAAGGGATAGTGTTGTTTTTGAAGTGGGGTTGTATGAAGGACAGTATCCATAGTCAGTGTATTACCTACAGTAGATGACAGTTGGCAAAAAGCAAATGAAAGTGGAGTCAAAAGTACAATATTTTCCTCTGAAATATAGTATAAAGAAGCAGAAAATGGAACAGTAGATCAAAATTGTACTTAAATACAGTAGTTGAATTAATGTACTTTACTCCACTGTGGATAGCATACACACACAAAGAGCTGGACATACGCAGACACTGCTATCAAGTGAGAGAGTGTGTGTGTGTGTGTGCGCGGAGGGGGTTGCGTTGGGGGGCTGTGGCCTGTACTCTGCCACCCCAGTGTGTTAGATCATCAGCCAGCCCATTGTACTGAAATTCAGCCACAATAGCACAGTATCTTCCCCAAAGCAGAGCCCTTATCATGGCCCCGAAATGACTCGTCTCTGTGGACGCCCACAACACAGGCTCCTCCGGGCCGAGCGCACAGAGCTGGAGGTGAGCGAGCGGAGCAATCTAGTCCTATTGTTCCACGCATGATAAACCGAGCTTCAAACCGCTCATTCTCGCTCTATCTTCGGAAAGCTGGTTGCAATCTGGGATTTGAACTTCTGTAGCGATGCTGAACTATGACGAGCCTTTTGATGGTGGAGCACACAACATCTCATTCTCTTTCTCAGCCATAGAGAGAAAATGAATTAAACAACAACCTGCACAATATTGTACAGTAGGCTTTTATTTCCAATGTATTTACTGACTTTAAGCTCTGTATAAGACGTGCAGTCAGCTCATAATGTTCTCATGAGTTGTGACACAAACTCTGAAACAGAATCGTGTCAGTTATCAATCAGGTTGACACCGGGCATGTCAATCGAGTAAATGCTACGTTGATGAATTGCTTTTCTAAACATATCAGACAAAGCAGGCGGCATTCGTCTTAACATTTAATGTGCAAACGTTAAAGCAGCTAACAGGAAAGACATCATGCTGTTCCTTCAGGCACTATGAAAGACATTTATTTGAATTCTACTTAAATTCAGTCTGGTAAAAACTAAACTGATATAATTACATAAAAAAGGATGTTTTTTTTCCATCACATATCCTTTTTAAAAATCTGTTTCAGGATGAACCAAGAGTAAGCACCAGGCAATGGTGTATGAATTGAAAATTGGAGGGGAAGACCTCCTGCTTCAGTGCATGTTGTTCTGTGGTTTGATTGGAAGACTTTCCAATGTTAATACTGCTGTGCTTCTGGGTAAAATGCATCACTTTATTCTCTCTGATCTCGTTAAAAGCTTACTCACTCTTGGACTAGTTAGAGTTGAAGATCCACGGCTTGTGCTTGCGGAGCTTTGCCAAACAGTGTTCAGGGAAGCCTCCGTAGACGTCTACCCCCTCTCCATGAATTCCAATATTTTCCACTTTATCTAAACCCCACACCAGAGATAGCTATCAGTCAATGCATCTCACAAAATTGTCTCTTTATGTGCGGCAGTGCAGGCTCCGTACGGCAAGTAGCAATCCTTGGATGTGGAACAACACGACCACAAAAGTCAGCTTTGCACATTAGCTCGTTATTTACAGTCAGCAATAAGCTATATAAAACCTTCTTTACGCCAGAGTGTTGATGGATTCCCCAAGTGCATGTTACAGTGATCATCAGGCAGTGAACAAGTGCCGGGAAACATAGCACATCAACTAGAAAGTAATCCAGCAGCTTGGAATCATTTGGCATGCCTGTTCACAACATCCATAACACCAGCTGAGGGATGTTGAAACACGTCAAGCTGTGAGCTTTATAAAACACCTCAATCCACAGTGACGGATATAAACAGTGGCACAGTAAACAGAGATGACCCCCGAAGGTTACCATCTCTCACTGCCTCGCAGACTGATGACTGTCCAGTACAAACAGCCTCCTGACAACTGGACAAAACTCTATCATCATGAACTGTTAATGAAAATATATCAAGATGATAATATTACAATAATGCTGCTGTAAAAGCCTTGTGTAACTAATTGCCTATATTGAAATTAGTCCTAGCTTTAATGTGGTCTTCACAACAGTTTCACGTGGAGTTTGACCTGTTTAATTAGTGCTGGGTTACAACATTACAAGACAGTCACATTTAAAGGGTTTAACACATTGGGTGACAAACACAAAATATGACACTGTTTTACGTGATAATCAGTTCTAGTCTGACATCAAGGCCACATAGATATCAGTACAAAGTAGTAACTTTGTAAACTAGCACACACAGTATTTGTTTTTCTCACTGGGTGGATAATGCAATAGTAATATTGGATCTTTACAGCAGCATGCAGCTCAATCTTCAGCAGAAGCAGCTCTGAAATTAAAATGTCCACATCTATTTAAGTGTCCCACAGGGGAGATGGATTTATTATCTCTCTTTATGATGGTCACTTCAAATGATGACTGTATTTTTTCTACTCAGCTAAAAGCTCAACTTGAATATGATCGTCTCTTTTTCAGATTATACCATTCCTCGTGGTTTTTGCTTAAGATGAGCTAATGTATGTTTTTTATCAAATAAATTGTGGTGGTACAATGGATTAGATCATGTCACTTTACCTTTATATACCTACTAATTCATAAACTGTAAACATCTCTGTATATACATATATATTACTTCTCATTATGCATATACATTTACTACATCCCTATTTACATTACAGTTTATTCATTTAGATCCATTTAGTAATTACTGTCCACCACAAATATATTCAATTAATATATGTTATATTTACCCTATATTTTATCCGCTGCTTTATCTTCTTTATCTTATTTTCACTTCACGTGTTTTTGTTTTTATACATATTTAAATGAGTATTGCTGGAGGGAGCCTGAGCTTTAAGATTTCCATTGCCAACGACTGCTTCTCTGTAATTGTTGTGCATATGACATTAACAATTTTGAAACTTGAATGCCAAACTATTTGAGCCTTCAGTCCTTGAAAGGCATCATTATAACTCATCTAATGCAAAACCAATTTCAGATTATTTCATCTGATGTGTTTATGTTCTTTTGGGTTTAATAGCTCTCCCAAGCATAGACCAATTAAACCGTCAACAGACCATTTAAGGCCTGATTAGTCTCAGACTGGCTTTTAATTTGATATGCATTCAAACCACAAACTAAACGGCTGATCAAGCGGGACAGGTGGATGAGATGTCTGTCTGATACGGGGACGCTTGATAATTAGCGTTCTGTGTTTCTGCTGTGGTCCAATCATCTCCACTCGCAACAGAAGACTAAAATAGACAGTGCCGGCAAAAACGGATCGGTGGCTTGAGATTGACAGCTATTTGTTTTGAACATGCATTACCCTGCCATGTCCTACCTTATCAGGATTCTCTTCGATCCAGCTCTTTACTGTGTTCAGAGCGATGTCAGCTGCAGGCTCATTCGGAAAGCCTAGAAGAGAGAAAAAAAAGTGTCAATACCAGTTGTATCCAACATGCAGATGTGAGAGGGAGACAAAAACAGACAGGCGGACAGAGAGACAGACAGACAAACTGATATCTCCACAGGTAACAGCATTTCTCCTAAATCAATGGAAAGCAGCACAAGCTGCTTGTCTCTGGTAGATGAGACCAGCTGTCTGATAAACTGCTGTAGACGCGTGTTACCAGATGGGAAAACACATACACACATATTCCAGGGGTACAAAGTGTAGATACAAACTACATATACATATATTACACCCTCACTCATTACCACCTCAGGTAGTGTCATATTTGTCTTTAGGTGGAAAATTACACTTAGTTGTGTGATCAATCACACTCCCTTATTTTAACATGTAGTAAAGCTAGTGTGGCTAAGAAGCAATGTGCCTATATACTGTATTAATCACAACGATTGTGCATTCTGCGTTAACACAACGTATCGATCTAAACACACAGATTGCAATGTGATTAATTTTTAATAAGGTCAGCTGAGGGAAGACTCTGCTGGATGCTGATCTCAAGATCCTTCGCTGCCACTGTAGAGAACTTCCCAAGATCCAACACTTAGAGTGAGCTATTGACTATAAAAGCCCTTAGGCCAGCTTTGCTACAGCTGGAGAGTCTATAAGCCATTACTAAAAGCGCTGACAATCTTCTACTCTGTCACAGAGTAGTGTTTCAGTTGTCTTCATTTCTAAGTAATTGGAGTTGAGTTTGGTCTTCTGTGTCTCTCACAAAACATGACTAAAGCATTTAACTCTAAAGCCCCTGTACAAATCTGTAGAGCTAGTTGGAAGTTGCCATGCAGGTAATACCTTAACACTGCGAAGTTAAAACCCAGAAGCCAACAAACAAATATGGCCCATTTTTTCAGTCCTGAGTGACCCGGCTCACGATTTAAAACTCAACGCCCTTCCGTATTATTATAACCCCTGACCTCCATAAGGGACCTCAGGTTGCAGCAGGCCCTGTCTTCCTCTAACGACAGAGGTCAAGACCTCAATTTCATCCCACATCAACTGATACAAGGGTCAGGCCACAGTTTTAGCCTGTTGGTTATGGCGTGGGTCACATTCTCAAATATTTTTCTTTTCCCGGGTCATTGCCGCGACTATAACACTCTAGGACCTATGAAATAGGCTTACAAGCACTGCAACGAACCCTACCCTTTAAGGTGGACGTAAAGAAAAATGAAAAGCCTTACATTTCCTGAATTCTTTCATCTCTCACTCGGACCACCTGCCGTCAAAGCCTCTCAATAACTATCCAGTAAATGCTTTAAGTGAACTGCCTTGACAGTCAAGATATACTGTATGAAGCTTTATCCCAACCTCTATCACCTATCCGACTACCGTTGATGTCTCTCTCTTTCTGTTTTTCTTCTCCTCCCCCTTCTCAGTCTGACAGCAGTGGCTGAGTTACTCTGAGGAGAGGCGAGGAGCTGAAGTGCTGCCGAGCCCTAGCCTGAGCTCCCGTTCAAGCCCTGGGTGGAGCGAGATGTGAGCTGCATACCAGCCAGCAGTGACAGCCAGTCTGCTCCTATGGCTCTGTTAGGCAGCGTCTGCAGACAGTGCGTGGCCCGTTCACGGCTCCTGCCCTTCAAAAGCTGCCCCCAGAGCTCTGCGCTCAGAACCTAATCCAGCATGCCAAATCAGTTTGCAGGTCGCCTAACTCCTCTTGTCTCCCAAACACACTTAACCTTTTCACTGATATCACTTTGTCTGGTGATGTTTCCTTTTTAAAATCCGTTTCCACACCTGTGCAGGTGTACCGACACTCCAACTCACACGTCAAGCAACGCAGGCAAACAGATGTGCGGAAAAAGCTGAGAAAAATAGATCCACAGAGATAGGACCAGCTGTTTAGGTAGAGCAGACACAACAGGAGAGGTGTCACAGAAGTAAGCAAATAAACAAAATAAATAGTTGTTAGAAGACGTCAGGACCTGTCTTGGTGCTCTTACTATGCCACATTAAAGCTGCAGTGGGTAGACATGGAGCAAATATGATTAAAAAAATGTGTTTTTATAAAACGGTCACTGTATCCTGACAGTAGTGCACGAGGCAGGTGATCTGAAAAAAATTATTTGCCTCTGTGTCCTCCGGTGTCCTCCGTTGCTCCTAATGGCATCTGCAAGGTTTCATAGACCGGAGGAAAACGACCCGTCGGAGCCGAGCTGGAGCCTTGACGTCTCTGAGCAGCTGTCAATCACTCGCAAACTCCGACCAAACGATCAAACTAGGCAGCACTGATAAAATATGAATCAATATTCTGTTATTGTAATGCCTTTTTTTCGCCTCAAATGTTTTCAGAAACATCTTGTAGTGTACTGTTTAGCTGTAAAATGAGAAACGTTTGTGACCTGGCAGACATGTTGAGATCAGTTAAGGAAATACCAAGCACCGCCCACCAGTCGGGGCACAGCCAATAGGAACGCTCTCTCTCTGAAATGACCTGTGATTGGTCAAAGTCGCCAGTCACAAGCTAGATTTTTTAAAGCCTGAAAGCAGAGTCATGAGGAGGTGTAGAAGTCTAGTTTTCTCTCAGAACACTTGAATTACAATATGCTGAAAGGTTATTATGGAATTCTTGCCCAATGATTCCAAAAACGTGTTGCCTACTGAAGCTTTAAGAAAGCTAAAAACAGGTCTAAGTCATAAAATTAGCACATTCTGGTCATTTTGGTCACCAGCAGTGGGTGAGTCAATTTAATCTATTCAGTGTGGAGTTTCTACAAATGCTCTATTGATTTGAGAGCTATACCTATTAATCATAACAGAGCTGAACGGAGAGAGAGAGAGAGGTGAAAAGAGGTGAGCTGGAGAACCGGAAAGTAGCATGATAGATGTAAACAAATGCTGGAAAAAGAGATGACATAAAGAGAGTTGGATGGAAAGCTGGAAAAAGGGGTCAGTGCAGCTCGGGGCAGCGTGCCAGAAGGATTCTGCTCGACAGGAACATCATCGGCCCAAGGTCAACAGCAGCAGTTTGGGTGCATCGGCTGCTCTCTCTCATCATTTGTCTCCTTCGCAGCATCCACACTACCTTTACCTCTCCTATCTTTGTCCCTGTCAGCTTGGCCAAGTACGTTTATATGCTTAAAAACAGCTACGATAAACCACCCTCAATCATCACTTCCGTCACCTCTCTTGGCCACAGGAGTCACGGCCCTGTTGGAAGTGCAAAATCCACTTACAGGAGTTAGAAAAAAACATGATGTTCAGAGAAGGATTGAGTGGGCTGACTCTTTTATATGCTCAAGTACACACAAATTGAAAAAAGGTCCAGTGTTTTACTTCTACATCTTCTCCCCTTCAACACCTCCTTCTCATTCTCTTTTGCTCCATTTGCTGTGTGGAGGGTTCGGTGAAAGCTAATCTGTCAGGAGGTGGAGAGCTGGCGTCAGGCGCAGTGATGGTGGGCCCTCCAGGGTCCCTGCTCTGCTTGGCTCGGCTCTCTACTATGCTGGGGAATATGGCCGGCTCAGGGAGATTTGTCTTAGTGAGGCGCACTGATGGGATATGTGCAGTGCAGCGCCGCTGATGAGGACTCAGGTGGTGCAGTGTTATTTCTGCTGAAGGCTCCTCTACTTCATCACCAGGCAGAGCGCAGCATCCAGACAGAGAGGGGGAGAGAGACTATGGCACGTGCCATGTGGAGACAAAGGCTTACGGTGGCACAGGGTGCTTTTACATCCAGTGATGTTGATCGTAGTTATGGGTTCAGTAACCACAACAAATTTGGAGTTAGATAAAGTTAAGTTCGATAAACACAGAATCTGACCTGAGAAGACTGCAAGGCAGGTCTTTTCAGTTAAGTTGCGTCCGAAATTCCATATAAACATGCTAAAACAAGTATGTGAGATTTTTTAGTATGACCGAAACCTTATAGTAAGTAAAAGTATAAGATTTCACTTTGTTAGGCGTAATATATATTTTAAAATAATTCAGACTTCTATTCTTACAAATCGTCGTTTTGGTCACATGAGGTTGGCACGGATTACCATGGTTACGAGACCAAAAGTATACTTGGCTTATAGGCCTACAGAAAGTAGGCTTACTTACGTAGTTGTGCTTACTTTTTGATAGAGTAGTAGTATGCGTTTTCGAACGAAGCCTTAGTGTTCTTCGAGTCATTTCATCCCTTTGATTGCATTTTTTAAGCCACAATTAAAAAGCATGATTGAATTATAGAAAGAAAAATTACTTGGTTTCATTTCCTTTTAACTGAAAGGTACATTTTCATTCATGTCTCCACGTCAGCCCAGCGAGTTAAGCCAAAGGGAAGATTCATCTTAAAACAGAATTCAAATATTTTATTCCTATGATCTTGGGCATGTAGGACCTTTGTTAATGTGAAGAAAAAAGAGAGCCGACTCTAATCTCTGATGCAACCAGGAGACAGAGTCTCTGGCGCTTCTCTTAGGCATATGTAAAACACCTTTATGAACACGTTTGCAGGACCCTGGGTGACTTTCAAGGAATATTATGTATTTTATACAAAACTAGAAAACCAGAGGAAAGCCGCTGCTTTGGATGTTAACGCTACACATAGATACATAATTTGTAATGGAACAGCTCAGAGTTTACGTCACAGACAACTCTGTCTAGACTCTGTGGAAGTTGGGAAGAA
Organism: Sebastes umbrosus; assembly: GCF_015220745.1. NCBI lineage: Eukaryota > Metazoa > Chordata > Actinopteri > Perciformes > Sebastidae > Sebastes > Sebastes umbrosus. The sequence goes on along the minus strand of NC_051278.1, from coordinate 15,675,880 downwards.
AAGTTCATGTTCAAAAATATCCACTGAACTGGAACGCAGGAAAAGTAATATAAATGTGCACTCTGCTTTAGGGGGAATTTTTGCTTTAAGAACAAGCAAGCCCATTGCTCTCTCTTTTGCCAGCATGGCAACTCTTTCATATCCTATGAGTTAACTTTCACAACAAACTTGTGTAGCTAAGGTGTTTTGCTGTGGTGAGAAGGAGTGAGCAGTAGCTGCATCACCTGATAAAGCGAGTAGAGGCGAGTCAACAAGTTGCACACACGTCTGTGCTATGATGCATTCCCATTCTTTGTTTGCAAATATATGGGTAGGCTGTAGGCACATAGTGCAGACCACACCAGTTTTGTTTTTCCCGAGTGAGCTTATATTGTGAAGAAGAGACCACAACCTGCTGTTATTTTAGGGCTTTATCATTTCTAGTGGTTTTTCTTTGAGCACATACTGATTTTTTTGTATGTGGCCTAGGTTTGATAAACATATGCTGACTGAATTCTTGAAAAATACAAAAGTACAGCTTTTTTTCCTCCCCTTGAGGCAAGAATCGTACCGTTGGTCCCACTTTGCTACCCCTCAGCTGCGGTTGGTCAAGTTCACGTCTCAACACTCGTCATTCATTTTGATGAGCTGTCTACCTTGAAGCAGCGTATAGCCCCGGGGCTGAGGTATCTGGCAGTCGTAAATTCACCACAGGTGTTGAAAACGTAAAGATTAGGAAATCTGCTACAGAAAATAAAAAGACGGCAACAACAAAAACATAAAATGCCAATGTTTATCTGATTTTGAAAGGTCTTTAACAAAGATTTAGCATCTAATTTCTTTTTATTGTTGCCTAGAAACATCTATAAAATATTTTTTATAAAGAAAACCTCCTTTTAATAAAATGTTTAGAGTCTGACTGCTGCCTCTAAAGACCCTTATTATAACGGACAGGCAAGTTGGAATCATTTAAGCACAATATAATACAAAGTAGATTAGTTGATTTTGGTTTAGGCAGCAGGAGGAAAGCATTAAGCGCAGCACTGCTCTAGTTGAGGGCAGCAGCCCTGTTTGTTCATCTGGAAAGGGAGCGGGGGGGGGGAAGAGGGAATAGGGGTGTCACCCCATCAGGGCCCAGAGGAGAGGTGAGGTGACCCGGGGTGGAGGACAGAGTAGCGCCCCAGGACTCTAGACGCCGAAGCGTGGGTGTCAAATGGCCCGGAGCTCCCCTCTACACCAACACTGGGACACGGCAGGGCTGTGACCATGACCGACTTTGCAGCCCACAGAAGGAGACAGAGACAAAGAGGGATGGGAGGGTGCTGTGTGAGGAAGACAGGCAGAAAAAGAGGCAGGAAGAAAGAGAGCAGCCTCCGTGGCACAACAGATGATGACCTTCCTTGGAAACGTTCCATATAGGTGATGCCATGCTTTGTCCTACATGCTAAAATTAACACCTGACATTTCACTTTTTTAAAAAAACATCCTGAAGAGTGTTTGATTTGCAAAAGTTTAATGCTCAACCAAGTTTCTCAAAGGCCTACATTTATTTTCCTATGGGTTGGGGGTATTTTTTTTTACATTTGGCTTATCATCCATGAAAATGGTAGAGCAAGGCTATTGTTGAGTACAATGCACACTGTGTGACTCAGTTAAATGGGTTCCTGTTCCCTCTGAGCACACACTCTGCTGCCCACTGATACAGCACGTTGCTCCTATGTACCTTGAAATTCCCAACCCAGCTGGGCTAAGCTCCCTGTAGTAAACCCTAGGTTTTAAGAGAAGGGGGGACTCGCCCGGGCCATCTCTGGCAAGCTAGCAGCGAGCCATCACTGTCGAGAGATAAGGTGCCATGAACGTCTCCAACCTTCCTAATCCTAGACAGGGATGAAGAGAGCCAGAGTATGATGCTGGCTGGAGGAAAAAAATTCTTAGCTGCTTGACACCTTTGATCTGGACTGCACAGTAGAATGGCAGCGTGGACATACCAGTAGAGCTTGGGTGGATTACATATTACATCCGCATATCTCCCACAGCCACCAGTCAGTGCAAAAAACTCCTCTGTCAACAATCCTCAGATCCGTCACAGAGACAGATGAACCAGAGGTGGAGGGTGAGCAGTAAACAGGGAGATATTTGTCCTGAGTAGTGGCATTGCCGTGTTTCGGGCCTCTGATTGTTTTGATAGGGTTATAAATGCATGTGAGCGACGGCATCTGTCAGGTAAGTAGTACACTTAATGTTTGTGTCCTTGCTTTTGCATTGTGCCAGCGAGCTCTCTGCTCCGTGCTAAGATTGATTTTAGCAGACGCCTCCTAAACGGTACAGCTCATTACAAGGCTTTTGGAAAGTGCTCTTTCAGCGCCAGCTTAGATGCGATCTCCACAAGGCTAAATTGTCCACAATGCATCTTTAAATGGGATTTTTATGTATGTGGCTTTGCTTGAGCAAGTATCTCAGCCTGTGTGAGAGCATGCAAGATTTGTGAGGGAGGAAAAAGGACAACAAGGGACGAGAGAACGTGTTAGAGGGAAGAGACGGGAGGGATACAAAAAGAGAACGTGACCTCTCTAAGTCTAGGTAGTTGGACTCTTGGCACTGATCTTGTGAGACATTGAGAGGTGTCTCCTCTTTGGAAGAAATAATCCATTTAAACCCGGGTCGCATGGCGGTGATTGATGTACAAACAGGAGCAGCACTTAATAACCTCTACCATGCTGGGTGACCTCGTGGCCCACGGTGGGCACCAGTTTGTTTATGGGTGGTACCTCCGACACACTATCCGTACAGAAATTTTGTTGTGGCTAATGGGCCGGACTGAGGGATTGGACTGTCAGCGCAGTGTGAGCCCTCATTTTTCTTACCAAGCGTCTAAGGTACCCCCTGTGCACCCCTGCTACACACAACCTCCCTGTTCTGCCATCATCTGTCAATGGTGACTGAGTCTCCTGGAATATGGAGGCGTGAGAGAGAGTGTCAATTAGCATTAGCTTTCCTGACAAATCTATTTTTCTCGCCACAGAGGCCTTGGATAACTTGTTCCTGATTCCTCTCTGTCACAATGTTGGGGGCACAGGATTTGTTTTTCCACAACAATTCAAGTGTGAAAATGGGTCAAGCACATGTGCACATAACTGGGTGCATGACCGTGTGCACATATAAAGCTATGGCTATATCTATGTGTATTCTACAGAGACAGAGACACAGAGAGAGAGACTGATAGAGAGAGAGACCGGGAGGATGTGCCTTTCACACTAAAAAGCTTTTGTTTACATTGCTGAAATGGAAGTTGACCTTAAAGGTTATCTAAAATGTATAGAAAATGTCAAAACGCCTGACAAGAGAGCAGGGCCCCTTTCAGAGCATGGCAGTACTCAAGGGGCACAGGGAGGAGTCATACAGAACAACATCACCGCACTGTACTTAACTGTAGTTCCTTTGAAAGTCCCTCCTCTATTTGCCCTCTGCTGTGTGAATATCTTCAGTCTTAATCAGCTGTATTGTTCTGTGGAGATGCAGTTATGGGAAGCGCTAAGCCATTTATTGAACAGGCTGTTTAATTCCCCCCACCCTGCTGCATGCTCGGCTCTGCCCAGCCTACCCCCTTTGATGCGAGGGGCTGCTGGTGGAGCGCTACGACGGACTCCTACTGGCAATGCAGTACACAGCACCAGAGTGAACAGCAATAAGCAGTGCCCTCGTCAGCAGCGTACGGTACAATCAGTGACCCTCTCCCTCCTGCATGCACGGGCCTACCTCTGTGTCACTACAAGAGAGCTGTTTTACTCCAAAATGTCACATATCCATTTTGGCCTGTACGTCACCATCCATCACCTGACATTCTTCATTTCATTTCTTTAATTCAATCCGTAAAAGTGTCATCACTGTCAACAAACTTAAATTTACTTTTACGTTTTAAAAGCAATACTTTGCTATTTAAGTCAGTACAGTTTTTAAATCACTACAGAGTCAGACACTAACGAGTCAGACACTAACGAGTCAGACACTAACGAGTCACAGTCAAGACAGAGTCAGTCACTAGAATAAGACACTAACGGGTCAGACACAAACGGGTTAGTTACTAACCAGTTAGTCACTAATGAGTCAGACACTAACGACTCAGTCATTACAGAGTCAGACACCAACGAGTCAGTTACTAACAAGTCAGGAACTAATGAGTGGGACACTAACGAGTCAGATGTTTTTAAGCACTAACAAGTAACTAAAAAGTTCTCATTATTACTACGCGTCAGGGTCTTATGCTGCTTTCCAGACAACTCGGAACTCGAACATTTCCGACCTTGATCCGATTTAAGTTACTACAGCTTTTAAGTCACTACAGATTCAGACACTAACGAGTCAGACACTAACGAGTCCAACACTAATGAGTCAGTCACTAAGAAGTCAGTCACTAGCGACTCGGTTACTATGAGTCACTCACTAATGGGTCAGTCACTAATGAGTCAGTCACTACAGAGTCAGTCGCTACAGAGTCAGACACCAACAAGTCAGACACTAACGAGTCAGTCACTAATGAGTCAGACACTAACGAGTCAGTCACTAATGAGTTAGACACTAACGAGGCAGTCGCTAACGAGGCAGTCACTAACGAGTAAGACTCTAAGAAATCAGACGTCTTTAAGCACTAACGAGTAACTAACAAGTTCTCGTTATTACTACGCGTAAGGGTGCTATGCTGCGTTCCAGACAACTCCAAACTCGAAAATGTCTGACCTCCTAATAGGAAAAGTATGAAAAAGAACGCCACTCAAAGTACTTGTAAACTCTGGGCAAATCTATCTACCCCGACTTCATGAAGAGGCAGTTGTCTGACGTCATACTTGTAAATGGTGAACCATCAGCTAAAAGCCAACGTAAAGTATATTTGCCCTTTATTTAATTAAAATAATACCTTTAGTAAAACCTATTCTGGATGTAAAGTGATGTCAAAACATGTTGCCATGTTATTATGTAGCTGGTTACGGTAAACAATCTCTGAAAGTTATCCTCTCTGCACAAAAGTAATTCAGTAAAACGTTACAAATGCCAGAAAAATGTGGAGGCTGCACTGCTGAGAGTTCAATCGTGTGTACACGTGCCAAAGAAACATCAGTTTGTTACGGTCAGCCATGGTTTTGGTTTACATGTGCCGTCGTGCATCTTGAACGACTTGGAGGTCGGAAGTAGGAAATTTCAACTGGGAAAATTCCAACCTCTGTGTTGTCTGGAATCAGGATAGAGGTTGTTGTTTGCCGTCCAGATTGTAAAGCCCCTTGAAGCAAATTTAGGATTTGTGATATTGGTAAGTAAATGAAATTGACTTGACTTGATTTGGCTATGGGGCCACACCAAGTTTTGTGCTGCCAAAATAACGATAATAGCAAGAAAAATGGCAATGCAACATGAAGCACATTCGGATTACTGTGCAATGTGCTCCTTTCCTATGCAATACAGGAAAATATGAGGATAGGGAATGCATTTTACAGAAATGACTGCTGAACTTATCATCACTGACTGTAAAACTTGCAGTGAAATAACCAGCAAGGGAGGAAGAGGGAAGAGAGAACGAGAGAGCGAGGGAGAATGAAATTACAACTTTCGCCCCTCTTATCATTAACACTTCAGTAATAGCCATTTTGAGATGCGTGCATAGACAGGTGGCAAACAACAGACAATACTGCAGAGAGAGATGGTGAGAGGACATGATGAGGAGTTGTTGTGCAGTAAACTGTGCGAATTGCAAAAGTGATGGGTGGAAACTGTTAAACATCCCAAGAGGGGAAGAGTTCTTCTATCCAGCACAGAGTATAATTATAAACATCTAGTTATTTATAAGCCCGAAGGCTCTCTTTAGTACACACACTGGGCTTCGCTAACAAGTGTATGCTATGTTGTTTATCAGGATGCACGACCACTTGGACTGTCTCGTACCCATTTACATGCATGGAAGTTTAAGTGTGCCAACTGTCCATTTACGTATAGACCTGCAGCTGTATGGTTTGCAATCTGTGTGGAATAACTGAAGTGCACCATAATTCGTTTTTTCAGCATCCTGAATGTTAACAATGTGGTAGATGCTTTATGCCCCGAAACTGGTGAGGAATGAAAAAAAGGGAAGTTACTCTGTTACTGTGTGTTTACGGCTGGTTTAATAAGCACATCAGCATTTTGCCAGGCTCTATAATCAGTGATTTGCTAATCAGTAAGTGTATGTTGTGATGTTTTCAGTGACAGCTGCCAGTTAGTCATAATACAGGGTTGATAAATGTGGACGAGTGATGGCTTTGGATGGAAATTGCATCACTTTGTTCTGACATTTCAGAGAAAAAACAGAGGTAGTCAGTAATTCACATGTGTGCAAAGAGGCTTACAGATGCTGATACATTATTGTATATTTAAAGTACAATACAGTGTCATCTACAAATGAGTAAACCTAATAAATCTATATACATAACAGGCTTCTAATATTATGACTCTTTACACCAGAAATGGCATGACTGGCATGTCTATTTTCATATATGCTACCTATACTGACGCATGCTCCCAGTCATGTTCTTGGATTATTATAAAGATATAGTGGATTATTACACAGCTTTATTGAATACTCGATCCTGATTGGTCAATCACAGTGTACTACGGTCTGTTATTTCTTTATAACAGGCAGTTGCTATGTATAGCAGTGCGTTTCTATGGACGCAGCTCGGATGTCAGATTCTGGCGGTCATTTCAGTGTCAAATTATTGATTTATTTTCTTCTAATGTGTAATAAGCAGGATAATGTACAGCGAGCTGGTCACATGTTTGTGAAATAAACCTCTTCAAGGTGATGCATGACCTGCCGCGGTTTATTTCACAACAATGACCGGTTTGCAGTACATTATCCCTTACGTAATGTCTACCTGAGCAGAGAATGAAGTTGCTCTCCCTCAAGTCAGGTGTTCAACTGCCACTGATTTTCACCTATTCTTTTTTAGATAGATGCAGTTTTGTTTCACATTGAGCTGTAATAAGCTAGTTGCATCACAGAAATAAGACATGTTACGACACAAGGAGCAATGCAGCTCATAGAAGCAAAGCTTCGTGCCATGCGTGATATTTGTGAAAAAATTTATGAAAATTAGTGACGGTTGATGCTTCACTTGCATTTTGCATCTCAGCTGCAAATGTCTGCGTGTACAGTTAAACAGCCCAGCATCAGACCTTCATTAGCGGCAGAGCATTAAAATAACTAAACTGTGGCTGTGCTCATTTACACCATCAGTGCCAGAAAGCACCCCGCTACATTGGAAACAGTAAATTATCACCTAGGTATTATGTTTTTTTAAAAGGTTGCCAGCTTTGTTGGGAACAAAAACTCAACACAATTACACAAGCGTAAGATATTAAAATATTATGTATGACGGAAACCTCATGTGGCGAGTATCTACAGCACAGAAGCATACGCCAGGTGGACAAAACAAAAGAGAAATGAGTTGTCAAGCATCTGAACAGAATTAGGGCCATAGAACAGCTTGTTTTGTATTCTGCATTTCAGAGGGAGATTACATCATTCTTTGTGAAGCAAAGCCTCCAGCTCTTTCAGTGAAGATGGAGATGTAAACCCATAAAGGATTTATCTGTGATGACTGGAGAGGCCATGGACAGGTTATGAGTTCATCGCTTTTGAATTTGTTTTACATTGGGCCCAGTTGCATTATCATCCTCTCAAATGTATATGGGAACATCTTGGGGAAACAGTGTTTGCACCATAGGGAGCACCTGGTCTTGTTAAATGGTCTCAATTTCCGTGGCAGTAATATGATCACGGAGAGTGATCAGAGCACCAAACGACTCCCACGAGACGACTGCTCAAACAATTACAGATCCCTGACCATGTTTAACAGTCACTGGCTCACATTGGCCTTTATTTAAACCAAGGCAAAAGCACAGTGGTACACAAAATAGGCATTTTGGTCATTTGCAATTATTCAAATTCAAGTAAGTAAACCAGAGTTGTGGCTGCTTTTTATAGTACCGTACTGCTGCTGACTTGTTGTTAGCGGCAGCAAACGGAAATTAGCATGTTTATTAATCCTTACATATTTGGCACCCACTGTGATTATTATGTGCAAATTCAATGGATGGCGTATACTGTATACAGTGTGTCAGAATGGTGAGAAAATAATTATTTCTTCTCAGCAGAGGCAGTTTACTCTATTATATAAACTCAAGTAGCTTCCCTGCATCCAGCACCGTTTGCCATCATAACTTCAAAGCCTGTTTATATCACCAAGTTTGGCATGTTTTCAATGTGACTTTGTTTAAATCTAATTAGCACACTCGCTCTTTGCCAGCGATGCCTTGCTGCATATCGGGCCTGGTCCCACGAGGGAGCACAAGCATTGTTCCGGGTCTACTTTCTGTTCACCTTATACTAGGTTGTGTCTTTGTGCAACATGGTGTAAGGTGAACTTGTTGGTATGTTTCCACGTACTCTATTCTTCTTCAAAGACAAAGCCTGTACCCCCTGTACTCCCCTTGATGCAGAATTTGAATATAATATACTTTATTTGTCCCCTTGGGGAAATTATTTTTTTCATTCTGTTGCTTTTAATCTTGATTTACACACACATGCATCAAATATGGAGAGATGTCAGCAGCACAACGCCCCAAAGCAGTTCGGGGTCCAGTGCCTTGCTTAAGGGTCCCTCAGCAGTGACCCGGAGGTGAACTGGCACCTCTCCAGCTACCAGTCCACACTCCGTACCCTCCGGTTCCCAAGCCAAGACCCTACGGACTGAGCTACTGCCGCCCCAAACTGAATGATGTTTGCAACATAAGGCAGGTGCACATAGCTATTATGTGCAGCGTGTTATGATAAAACATGTATGTAAAGCAAAAAAATAAAAATAAAAATACAATGGCAAAGGAAACCAAACAAAATAAGAGAGATTAAGCTTACCATAGATGCCTGTGGATATACATGGGAAGGCCTGTGTAGAAAAAGACAGAGAAATAAAAGTCAAAACATATTCACACGGATTGAATAATGGGACAAAGCAGCAGCTACTTTTATCAATCTCATTGAACACTAGCACAACATCTGCATTAAACTGACGCACACCTACTGTTTACCTTTGTATGTTTGTTGTTTACCTCTACTGCTTCACTTGTTCAATCCCAAGAGGAACAATTTACAAATCCCTTGCGCAAATCCCTGCAATACTAATGCAGAACTGTATTGTAAACCATACTCCAGCTCCACACACACGCACACACACACACACTTTGACAGTGTACCTTCCTCTTGACATGTAAAAACAGGCACATTAAATTCATCCTGGACTCGAACACCCCTACTCACACACACATGTTAGATCGATTATCACGATCACACTGCTGCGTTAAAGAGGCTGTTGGACTGTCGGAAATCCCATCATGCACTGTTGCACGGCTTATCATTACTTAATGCCCATACTTGATGTCCATAACAGTCGTAGTTTGCATATGTTGCTTGAGGGGATCAGACTTGTGTGAATTCAAAAGGTACGCGTAGAGCTTTCTGCTTAATAATCTCCAGCACATGAATATACAAATGAGGTCGACTGATCCTGTCTGTCGCCTACAGCCTAAATTTACACACAGACCTTCTCTTTCATCGATGTCTTAGCCAAGGACTAAGGTTGCTTCGCATCTAAAATGCATTTTCAGCCTATTGATACATGAAATTAATTTAATTTAATTAATTTAGCGAGATAGACTGCTTTAATTCTGTGTAAAGTTGAAGGAAACTCAGCCGGGTCTCAATAACAACAAGGATTATCACAGCGGGACTTCATTCAAATGATGAGATAAATAAAGACAAAATCACAAAGTCATTGTCGCCACATTTGGATCAAAAGCAGGAATCAATGATATCCCACCAACCAATAAAGTGGTAGTATAGGGACACATACACAGAACAAAAAGAGACATGCAGAGAATCAGAATCCATATTATGAATATTTTAGCTAAAGAGCAAAAACCTACATATATTTATGGCTGTCTTTTCCAAAAAGATTATAAAAAGTAACCACCTTGTAATAGTTCTTGCTTTGTAGCACTTTGCAGCAGACATATTATTCAAGCATGGCTTTATAGCTGAAAATAGTTCCATTATTCTTTACTTCTGTGAGCAAATACATTATGATACATAGGCCTCGCTGTAAGCTTCCCTATTTCACATTCATCTTTTTAAGTGTATTAATAAACAGTAAAGAGAAAGGATTTTTTCAAAGGTCCCATTTGTCCTCAAAAGCCGCTGAATACGTGCTTTAGTTCCCGCATTCATCAAAAGGCGTGGCCACAGCATTAATATAATACGATGACAAATGAAGGGGAAAAAGGGAAAACATTTCCACCAGCAGCTCACGACTATGAATATAGAACAACAAAACACTACAGAGATTCATCAAAGAATAGCACGCATATGTCAGATTCTCCCCGTGCCAAGACTAAGCCCAACAGTTTGTTTTGCCACACTGACCCTGTCAAGTTGTATTTAGAAACACGCTGTTGTTGGCAGCCATGCCAAGATCACTTCGTTTTAGAACTAAAAACACAATTAATGGATCTGAAAGAGAAAGATAACAAACACACGTCTGCTCCATGGTGATTACACAAACAAGTTCTAATCTGGTGAGTCTTTTCAACTAAGAGAAGAAATAAACTTAATTCAGACATTTTGAAAAGTACATAACTGATGAAAAAGACTGATAAAAATATAGACTTTTTCCTTTAAAGCATCACAACCTCTGACTCCCCTTTGAAATGCAATGGCCAGTGTGTCCTTACTTTATGCGAAGAGGAATGAGTCTCCGTTTGTATTCTTATTTACCAGTTTTCAGGTTCCGCCTGTCAAGGTGAATCTCTCTTCTGTAGGGTGATTTAAATCTTTTACCGGAGCTTTGACCTTTCCAGATGACTGTCTGGGTCTGACACAAACCACAGATGATGAAGCGTGGAGAAGCATGGCCATTTTTAGTCCTGCGCCAAGCGCCGCCCACCATGGCACATATTGAGACTGAGGGCACAAAATGGTCAAATATACCAAAACCAACGGTTTCAGAAAGAAATAACAACTGAGATTTAAACTAATTCGTATTTGGAAACCCCAAAGGATGTCTAAATTAATAACAGCACATATGAAATGCAGTGCTTTGTATAGGTGTAATTTATAATTCAGGGACTCAATAGCAACATCTTGGCATTTAGACCAGTGAAAATCTCAACAGCTAAATTATGCCAGTTCTACATTTGGCAACAGTCGATACAAACACGAATCAAGATTTACTTCAGCAGGAAGAATCTATTTGAAGCTGTGTAACAATAAGGAGGAAGTCAAATGAATTTAATCTTCAGACAAGATGAGTATTATTTCCTGTCAATGCCTGCAGCCAGTCTCGGCTGCCAAACTGATCCCGAGCCAGAAGCCTCGTTATCTTCTCTCAGCGACGTCAGAGTCTCTTCAACTTGAACTTCTGCTCGGATGGCAACTAAACCTTAACACACCGCGGGCTGTGGCAGTGACATACCATCAGCATAATCAATTAAAATCTTTTTTATTAGTTCCCTGGCTGATCCATTAAAGGGTATTGATCTTGCTGGTGTGAAAAATGCATCGGGTAATCACTTAACGGGATGCTGTAAAGAGCTGACACCTTCGTGGCACATGCACACACGTCACTTACTTGTTTAAAGGACGGTTATTGCAAAAAGTGAAGAGACGTATATATGCAATAAAACTGTAAAGCCTGAGGAGCTGTTTGGCAGATGCACCTCCTTTTCATGTATAAATCTGCCACACATTGCAATAAATGACACTAAGCTATGCACAAATTATAAATGGTACTGATAATCAATATCTGTAAATACCAACATGCTCAGTAGTATTTATGAGCTTCAAGTGTTGTTGAACAAATTAAAAGCTTCAATAAAACTGCTGTTAAATAAAACTTTCTGAATGTACAGGTGAGCAAGGGGAGGACGCCAGTACCTGTTTACTGCAGTAGTAGTACCTGCTTTAGTATCACATTTATTCCCATGCAGAGTGGGGTTGTAAGAAAACTGTGATAAACATGAGTATCACGTTATTATGTGTTGTGATACTCTATAGGTTGTAGCGGGCTCAGTTTTAAAGCTAGAGTGAAGATAATGATAGTCATATGAAACTAGAAAACCTAAGGAATCCATTGGTACCACCCATGTCATACTAGCTTGTCACGAAGGAGGCTAAATAATGCTCCAAATTTAGATTAAAGTTTGGCGAGGAAAAACTGGCATGGCCATTTTCAAAGGGGTCCCTTGACCTCCGACCTCAATATATGTGAATGAAAATAAGTTCAATGGGTGTCCACGAGTCTCCCCTTTACAGACATGCCCACTTTATGATAATCACATCCAGCTTTGGGCAAAAAACATGCTGTTTTTTGCATGCAGTATAAATGTGTTATTTTTGCCTATTCTAAAAATGGTGTATTTCTGGTGTGTTCGTTATACTATGACAGTTTTCTTATAATTAGATTTAAAAAATCGCAACATATCGCAATATATTGAATCGTTACCCCTGTATCATGATACGTGTGGTGAAGGTCAGTCCTAATGGAACTGTTATATCAAATGGAACTTTTAGAGACAGAAAACAAATGATTGCCGGAGTCCTTTAATTTGCTAAAACCGCATAAAAGCCAAGAATACTACATGTGAATGCAATAAAGAGCTGCAGCAGATTTCAGAAGCAGCCACAGCGTGCAACGCTGCAAGAGCAGCAAATCCTGTTTCTCTTTTTCTCTCCCATCAACGCCGGGCCACCGTAGAAGCTATTTTGATAGTTGTTAGCGTACATACTTGTACACCTGCTTACATTGTATAAGGTCCAGAGTTAATAAGGACAGTCAGCGGTATATATGACCTATGATTCGCGGTGGTTTAGGTTATTATTTCTATCTCTGGCTGCTCATTAGGAGTGAGTCAGCATGTTCGCCCGCACCCTGGCATGAGGCTGTGCCTGACATGTTGGCTTGTTGCTGATTTTCTTTGCTTAGAGATTGTTCAGAAATTGGTCACCAGGGAAATTATTCTGTTGCCGGGGCTCCTTCCTAATCTATCACATCTCTTTAAAGTGGAGCACCTTTCCTCTCGGCATCTCTGCACACAGCTCGCAGTATATTAAGTACAGCACAGAGTGGCTGCAGTGATCAATGTTGGAAAACTTGCCTTACATTCAGGCATCCTTTTTAATGAAGGCGTTAATTATAATTCACATGCATTTACTGTAATGGTTACATAACCCAACCGCTTATTAAAACAATGATTTATTCACCTCAAAGTGTGACTAGAGTTTTGCAAAGACAGTGCTCATAAAACTAAGTCACTGTTATTCCACTGAGAGCATGATAGCCTGCAGCTTTCAGTCATTTGTTAAGCAGCAGGAAGTGACACAGTAAAGATGGCTCAACCTGTGGCAAATAGCGGCTGCCCTGCTGTAGCTGTCACCGTCCCATGAGCAGACAGGTACAGGTAAGAAAAGCATGCAGGCACACAGTGGCTGCAGGATCGTGCCGGGGGAGCAGCTCGTCTCGGCTGGCTGAGTAAATAGCACTGGACACAGGGTGCTGCCCCCGTAGCTTGAAGCCTCGAAGCCTGTTTGCAGATGGAAGCTCTGCTTATAAATCACAGCGGCAAGGAGAGACCTTGTGCAAATGCAACCACAAGTATATGTTATTATTCACCACTGTTGCCAGCACAGTGTGGGTTTACAACAGAGTATCAGAACATGAATCCGAGAGAATCCCCTTTGTTGACTGCTGTAATTCTTTAAGCATGTAGGTCATGCCTGGTTTCTCTGTCTGAATCAGCTACCTGCTGCTGCCCGGGAGAGCATGTCACGGTTACAGATCAGGATATTCAAATATGACACATTAACACCCTTTTATTCTGCATAATACCACACTCCGTATTCTAATGTGAGAGCTGATTGTTTGAGTGTCATTATGCTAAATGGAGGATGGAGAAATGCAGAGGGTGAGAAACCTGGAACCTAATGGCCCGAGTCCCACCACCCGTTTTTATACCTGCCGTGATCAAGTATAACTATTATCACAATAATACCTGAGTGTCCATTAAGGACTCAGCATCACTGGCTGTGTTTACATGCAGGGACTAACTTACCCGCCATGATACTCTGGAAAAAAGCTTATTACGGATAAGCTGTTTGCATGCATGCACCTCTGCAACCTTGTGATGGAAAATCTGTGTTGTAATGAATAAACCAGAACAGAACCCTCCTGTCCTCCTCTGGGGTCCTGTCAGCAATGAAGTATGAAAACATGCCACCACCAAGTACTGTAAATCCTTTCCCTAAGCAACAGCAGGTAACGTCTGATAGAGAGGAAAAAAATTGACAATCCAGACTATAGAAATTGTAAATAATGCTTACCACAATGTTTTTGTTGACACCAACATGTAGCTATCGCGCTGTGCGAGCGCGAGTCTGCAGCAGCAATGAAAACATACAGTGAAAGGGGTAAGACGTTCCCACCTCACACCTAAATATTTAATATTGAAATGTGCCAGCCATCTTAATCTGGTCTTTTATAACCACAGTGAGAGGTTTATTGTGTTATTCTAATCCAAACATAATATGAATCATTTTAAAGCAAGATTACTTAAGTAAGGATTATCAGAGTTCTCTTTGCATGTAAACAAACTTTGCGACAATTTGATGAATAAATCAAAAACATTTTTTTGCTCCCAGCCTCCCTATTTTCCACTTTTTGTTACAGTATAATGTTAGAAACTACAGGTTATTCGGTCAGTCTGTAGGACTCCAGACATGAGGACGGTGTGCATAAAGGGCTCAAACAGTGGGACAAGTGGTGCAGATATTGGGATTGGACCAAAGACAGATACAGTAGTTGGACATAATGAACAAATCTTTTGCCTTAATGAAGCTCAGGGTGTTCTATGATTGCTTTCATCACACTGAGTTCCACAGCACCGATTCCCAGCTGCACATGCAATGGGAGGGAGAAAGACTGCGGCATGTCTGTCAGCCAAACGTGTGACAGAGTTGAGATGAATGGGCAGAAAAAAGGTGTAAATGCTGCAGCATGTGGATAAGGCCGAGCAGTGGAGCACATACAAGCAGCTACTGAACTGATGGCTGCTTGATTCATTGGTCCATGACCAGCTGTACTGTATGGTTGATGAAGCACAGTTCACCCTGAAGCCCAAAGCTACAGAGCACAGGTAGACGAAGAAACTTTTGGTCATTAGACTGAGAACGAGAAGGAACTTTTAACATAAAACTGTAAAGTACCTGCAAAACTAACATACATACATACATATTATATATATACTGTATATAGTTTACTATATATTGTAGTATTTTATACATATACTAATTGTGACACTGAATCCCTCAGTGTTAAAGAGTGAGTTTTTAGAACGGCATAAAAATGATACTACTCTGAACTGAAGGCACATGCAACCAGACGTCTACTCATATTTATGTATGACTACTCCTGCTCAGTATCAGTTGAAATTACATCACTGACCACTGAGCAACGGAGAAGCAAAGACAAAAGACAGGAATTCACATCGGCGAGACAAACTGACTGACCTCTGCGTAACCCGCACCTGATTGACAGAATTGAAATGAGTAGGCAAGGAACGTGGCAGGTAAACTCAATAACGTAATGTATTCCTACTATTCCACTCCTCTGTACAGCTGCAGGCAGTCTTCCTTGTCAGATATCTTCTGGTTTTTTAAAATACAACTTATTGATTAGATTAGTATACTTGTGGTGGGTGAAATCAAGACATCTCTGCAGGCTGATCTGAAACGCTGTGGATTATAGAGAGAGAGCCTCAGACTGACAGGTGGGGTAATTGACCTGTGCCTGTCATCATGTCTTTATTTACCTCAACTGAAGGGAGAAACAGGTCTTTATTTGAGACAGGCTGTTATTATCATATTGTCGTAAGAAGTCTTGCTGTTTTTGATCTGTCTCCTGTTTGTTTGGGTAATTTGCTGTTAATGGAAAATTGCTTTGATTTTATCTATCAATCAAGAACAGTATTTCTGCAGTGTGGCATGACTACATTGTCCCGCTGGTAGAAATAATGCTGCAAATAGTATGCTATCCAGAATTTACCATGTGAGCCATTATAGTACAAGTCATTTGTCATTAATTTGTTCCAACACACCACACGATTATTTGAATATCGGCTTTTATTTCTCAATTTGTGGTACAGTATCTAACATCCGCTTCCTTTAAAGCCTTGAACTTTACCTCTATTAAGATCCTCACCCCGACATAATTATAATGGTCTTATGAATTTTTTTTTATCGTATTTATCGCAAGAGCCATGACATTATAAACTGTATGAGGCGTTTTGATTGAATCCTGAGGTGGAAACAAAGAAAGCAGTAAATGAAAAAATAAAATAAAACATATGCATGGTAATTCTGAGCAAAATGTTTGATTTGAATATTTGAACCTCAACACTCAGCAGTGTAGGAGACAGACACCATTCAATATGCCTCAAGGCCTCCAAAGCCTGTGATTATTCCAATGAGTGCTTCAGAAATGTAGAGCATGGTGTGTAGCATTAGAAGTCATTTGCATTTTGGGGGCCTGAATTACAGGTGGGCATAAAGAAATGATCAAAGCAGGGAATAGGAGGATTCTGTCTGAATCCATCAAACTGCTGTTTCATAAGGTATCTCCAAGTGAGAAAGCCTCTGAAATGTTGAAGATAAAACGGAGCAAAAGAGACAAGCCGAGCCATATATCCCTCTATGGAAGTTAAAACCAGGGCATATGTGGATTTTCAAAATATCCACACCCCATGTCAAACTGTCTCAGTAGAGATTAGCAGCATACGGAGCTGGGAGGTTAGAATTATAAGTAATCCTAAAATATAGCTCATGATTTGTACCGCGCAAGAGCAGATGAAGCCCAAGTGGTTGATCTAAATCAGTACTAAAATAATAATTTGGAAGCATTTTTCATGAGACATAACATTAATTTCAATTCATATATCAACTTCAACAGCACATTTAATCAGAGAAAGGGAAAAAAATAAGGGTTTCTGGTGTTGCAATGTGAAAGCCAGCCTACGGTACCCTTCCAATGTAAGGCTACTAATTAGACAATTTTTTCCTTTCAAGGCGTCCTTCAACATTTTTCAAAAGCACCATATCAAAGGGGCTTCAAAGCCAAACCCTCACTCTGAATTTTGAGGTGACAGAACAGCATACATATGAAGACTTGGAGCATGGCCCCTGTCTTTGTGCCACGACCAATGTGAGACAAAAATCATGGCTGCTGCATATTGCATACTAATGACTGCCACCAGACAACCTACAAAATAAATGCCTGGCTATACTGGGGCTGTATTCTGTGACAAAAGCCTCGCTAGCATCCCCAAACTGACCAACGTTGTGTGAACCAAGCTACTAAGCAACCACCACTGACATCTAAAGGGAACATGGATGATTGATGATTTAAACTGACCTTTATTCCGTTGCCCTGCATTATTTAGAGTATAAAAGGTGTATTGATGAGCTACTCTGTGGTTAGGGATGTGCTAGTATTTTTGACACTACATGTAATGGGCTAAGAGCTATTGCGCAGCGGTTATAGAGGAGTCGGTGTAACAAGGTAAAACAGAGAAAGTGCATGAGGTCAGCAGGGTTGCTCAAATTAATATGCTTGATATGAAAGTAGACACTATAGCTGCAGCCCAGTAGTCACCAAGAATATCGGAAGCGCCGTCATTGAACGATATCCCTCACTGACATCAGGAGTTTGGATATGAATTCACAAATTCCAATCAGTGGGCAATCTCCGAGTCGGAGAATTGAAGCCAATGTGGAAGTGCCTTAAACTTGCATTCTTTCTAATAGCCAGCAGGGGGCGACTCCTCTGGCTTACAACTTTAAACCTTACACAGTGTGTTTTCAGTTCATGAAAGTTAATTGTAATATTTTGGTCACCTAGAAATGGCTTATTCAACGTTTGGTTGTGCTTAGCTCCACCCACTCGCGTCAACTTCTGATTGCAAAAAAAACAACTTGACAACGACAATGGTGACGGCCAAAATGCCAAACTACAGTCTATGATCCCAGTAGAAATGAACTCCCTACAGCCTCGACCTTTGAAAGGACACCGCACAGTGACAAAGTCATATTGTTTCTCATCACAAAAACCTTATACAAGATGGCAACATAGATTTCCTGCAGATAATAACATAAGTTTGTTTATATAAAAATGAACTTCAGGAATTACACAAACAGCTACTTTTAACATTACAGCTAATTAAGAGACCTTAACCTTACTTTGTAGGACTTTTTATTGAGTATCTAATTGTATAAAATGGAAAAGCTAAGTAAAATATTACCCAGATTAATGTAGATGGGAGATCTGCATAGAATCATAACAGATGATAAAATAGGCCATAACCACATTTCCCAAAACACTGCATACAAAATAAAAAACTAACATTCATTAGGAGACCCAACCTCATTAACTGCAAATCGAATTGCGCTCTCTGTACTGGTGTAGCAGTGACCTCATGGTAAGTACATAATTATTATTGAACCATAGGAACACATTTTCCAATTAGA
Source organism: Sebastes umbrosus (assembly GCF_015220745.1). NCBI lineage: Eukaryota > Metazoa > Chordata > Actinopteri > Perciformes > Sebastidae > Sebastes > Sebastes umbrosus. Next base: position 15,657,249 of record NC_051278.1, on the reverse strand, counting down.
AGAGTGTCTTTTTCCTGTATACATTAAGGCAAACACACACATATTCTTCTGATTTCTTCATTGGCCTTGTACTTTAGGAATAATTACTCCAAAATTTGAAGCCTGGGATGTTTTCGTCAACTGGGAATTTAACGGACTTAATGAATTCTTTGTTAACGGAAGCTCAGGGTGCTCTGTGATTGCCTTCATCGCGCTCAGTTCCGCAACACCGATGAAAGTTGATCCCATTTGCCCAACTCCAGTGATAGATATACCCGTGTGAGCTCCTGTGATGCAATGTTGAGGGTCTGCAGTATGTTTACGAGCCAAGGTAGACTGGGGTGAGATGAATGGGCAAAAAATAGTGCAGCTTCCGTGGGCAGACAGAGAGCCCTGGATAATTTGAAGTTTTTCTTTTTTTTTTTTAAACGTCTGTTGGAGGCAAGCTATTTCCATCTGTGTTTGTGCTAGAGTAGGCTAAATACATAACTGATCTATCTCTGTACTGAATGGGCAGGGATGAAATTGATATTGATCTTCTTACTGTATGTAATGCTCGGTAAATCAGCAAATAATCCCAAAATGTCCAAGTATCCCTTTAGAGTTTAAATGCATCATTCTATAGATTATTCTGTATAGGGTCTTGGATGGCAAAGTAGAGGGCAAAAAAAGTTAGACAACAGCAATAATACTGCGTTATCTGTCAAATCTACCCTTACCAAAAAAAAGTTTATTCCAGTCTGCTATTAATATGCTTCTTTTAAACTTAAATAAGAGAGTATGCTTTCAGTTTACTTTGTATGTAATTATCAGAGATATACTTAACAAATTATACTTAAGTATACTTGGCTTATACTGACAAGTATACAGAAACGTCTACAGGCTTTTACTGACAAGTATACAGAAACATCTACAGGCATGCAAGAAAAACTAATTTTCACTAATTTTCATCACAAAACATCAAGTCAAATAGCAAAATAGTTCACTTCATAGTATAGCATGCTTTATAAAATACAAATTAGATGTAAACTAGTTGTGCACTCAAACATTACTATTCTTACACTTAAAGTACACTTAAAAGTATACTTTTATAAAGTGGGCCAATTTAGTCCCAAGAAGCGTTGAAGTACACTTACAAGTACACTACTAATACATTGATATTAGTATACTTACAACATAAAGTAGACTTGGGAAATATACTTGAACTTTACTTAAGTTTACTTCATAATAACTTGAAGTATACTACTTTTACACTAGAACATGATCACAGGTCAAAATTCATTAACTTATTTGACACCTACTTGCTGAACTTTAGGTAGATTTTAGTATCACACAGTATACACATATGCAGTTAAGGAAACCTCCATGTACAGCAGAGCTTTGGTTCAGAGTATGAAAGCCCGTTTCTCCATGTAGTCCGTGGGCAGACTCGGCCGCAGCAGTGCGCTTTCACTTTAAAGCTCCCCACAACATGAAGCCATAAATCTGAGCTTGCCCAGAGGTAAGAGCAACCAACACTAATTAACAGTAGCAGGATGAGAGGTCAAGGCCTGTGTCGTATTAGCGTGAGAAAACACTATTTTTCAATTTCCAGCATATACTGGTCTGGTGCGCTTTAAGTAATAAAGATTGCACCACCGTGTGCACGAATATAAATATATTTACTGTATACACAATAATCCATAAATGTTTCTGACCTCAGTTTATTCCAGATGCATGAAGGGCTTTCAAATGATATGACTAAATTGTCTTTATCCATCTGACACTTTAGATATGAGGACTGCCTAAGGGAATGTCCACAAAGCAAGATCCACAGTAAAGCTCAATTTAGGCATACGGCACAGAATTGGTTTTCAATGAATGTGTCTCTAGCTCTTAAAAGGACTTTGGTCCAAGGACATAGTAAGCTCTGAGGAGGTCAGCTCTCCCTCTGTGCAGACCTGTGGGCCGTTCTCTCACACTTTGATCCGAGCTCTGATGATGGTGTGGCAGGCACGGACTCAGGAGTGGAGGGATTAGGGACAGGAGGGACACGGGGAGTGACGGCTTCCTTTGTGTTCGTTTTATCCTCATTTTGGGCATAACGGCAGGCAGCATGCAAACCCAATGGCTTCTCTGAGGTGTTTCTTTTTTTGGGGTGTAAAATCCTCAACTCTTAAAAGAGAGATCAGAGGCGAAGCAGGCTCATTGATAACTGTATAATGGCTCACTTAAAGAGAACAGGCATTTCGCTGAGATGGGCGCATGGGTTCAAACTGCAAGCTATTAGTCATGCTGTCGGCTCATTTCCATATGTGTTTTATTGTCTCATGGGCAAAGGCTACTGCACCTCCTCGCATTTATTGCTCTCACGGTAGGTCTAATGATATTCACACCTACGGCAAAAACAAAGGGCCTTGTATCTCTTTGTCTGCATATGAAAAGGCCCTTGAAAGGTGACAACGTGAAAGCACATTTCAGTTTTGTGCGCCTTTCTTTGATGAGCTTTTAGCCTCACTTGTCTGGAACACTATGAAGCTACATCTTAGAAATCATGATTATTACAGAATGAATATGAATTCAGTATTGTGGACATGTCTTGTGTAAAGTGACAAGGAATATCTCAAGAACAACAAATACTTACTCATGAGCAACTTTGAAGCCAGTTATAAACATGAGAAACCCAGTTATTCCCCTGAACACACAATCATAACACTATCCAGCCACTTAAAAACTGGGATAAGGGCTTATCCAGGTAGAGCCGATTAGTTCTCAACTATTAAATCAATTGGTTTGAGTACAGAAAACAAAGTCCTTGTGTGTTTGTTTAGGCTGCAGTACATATGAATCCCTGTTATTGTAGAGTTGAATTGTGTATCAACAGACATTGAATTTCACTGGTATCTGGACCTATAACATCACTAAGGTGACAGTGTTGCCCTGTTCACCCTTGCTCCTAATAATAATGCTGTCTGAGAATCAGGACTACACAGACTCCCGGTGGTCAGCTGATGTAAACACTGTGTAAAGGTAATTACGATGGGATGAGCCGCTGTGAGGATGCCTAATCTCTTCCCCTGTCCCCACATTTCAACTCATCTGAAAATGTCGGCACACCGAGCCCAGCAGCTGCCATCTGAACCTCATGGTCTCTTCTTGCAAACCTCAAGGGGAGAGCACATAATACACCTGCCTTGTCACGTAGGAAACTTCGAGGCAGGTACAGGGATGTGGGGGGATCAACAGATGTGAAAGTGTTGGTAGGAGTGCTCCCCAAGGCTTGTTGCCATCTTCAAGTAGTCCTGTCACTTTCACACTACAGTGCAGGATATGGATATAAAGTATGAGGCTGTAAAAGCAGTGTTTTGAAACATTGGGGCGTTAGTGGATTTATTGAGTGTAAAAGCCTTCTGAAGGATTGCCTGTTCAAAGAATTCACCTTTAAATCCCGACGGAGATTTATTTTACCAAGCGTCCAAGCCTAATCAAAATCTCCCCTCAGACACTAGCTGGGTACAAGTTGGACTCCTTTGTACGAGGATGGTGGTACAGCAAACATATACTTACATTCAGCATTTCAAATATAAACAGAGATGTGAAGGAGTAAGGGTCTATTGTTGGAGTGCATGAGGCTATGGTCATCATTAAGGTGCTTAATAGACCATGTCGCCTGTAGGACCTGACAGGCAAGCTGGGCAGAGTGGAGGATCCAGAGAGAGAGGGTCACCTTCATGTAGAGACAGCTCTGTCACACTGGGGCCATGAAGGGAGCCACTCTGCCACCCCGGCCTGGCCCAGACAATACATGTCTATGGCCAACCAAGCAGAACAACAAATCCCCCACCTCCTCGAGACTTCAACAAAAAAGACACAGACTCTGAGGGAATTTAGGCACTAGATAAAAATAGCACTTCCAAGTTACTTCGTGAGGTTAACTGTATAATTGCTTATCTTGCTGCAAAATAATCGTTATTATTAGGAATATGAAGGTTCATACTTACTTGAACGCAATTATGTTTTTTTAATTTCAACATGTACAACCATCTTCTGCAGAAAAACAACAACTGTGGATAGGTGCTGTCTTTTTAGCCTTTTACTTTTACTCATATAAAGAGGCAATTTGAACAACCACAGAAAAAGCACTGTAAACATGTGCAACAGAAGGCAGGGGTAACAAAAAGAGCACGCAGTCTGCTACTATCTGTGCATACGAAATTTTTGTTAAATGCAGTGAAATCCCAGAGCCACGCTGCAAAGCGGTGCTAACTTGGTCTGAGCACAGGTGCATTTCTAAATGAGGAGGAATGAGGAGGGACCCGAAGCCCACCAACACCCCAAACGAAATGAGAGGGGACACGCCACTCAAGGTCATGGCAAATTGCGGGGAGCGCTGGCACTGCAGATTGATTGGGAGTACAGGGAGCAGCTGGCTGAGAGGAAACAGGAAGGTGACTGAGAGAATCACCAGGTGGCTCCCGTGAATTATGAAACCGTCCGTCCAGCTCTTTCTATCTCCCATGCAGACTAAGTGCTGGTTTGAAGCGGTCGTGTCGTGCGGAATGATCTCTGATTTCCATGCAAGGTAAAATCTAACTGTAGAGTGTACCGTTTGGTCAGAAACTGGAGTTGTTGCTGTGCTTTGATTAGAACTATATGGATTGCTTTTTTTCCCCCTCACAAATGGCCAGAGGATAATACAGCTAATTACGGCTTTCTAAATGTGGAGTTCATCATGAATATTGATAAAGCATTAATTAGTTACTAAAACTGGAAAACCATTTTCTCTGCACCAAATACATCACATGTTTTTGGAGCAAAAATGTACTGCATCACTTTATAGGGATGGGGATTCATATCCAATGCCATAAATAATGTAATGAAATAATTCTGTCACTCAGGAAATGTCTTTTCTTTGAAAAAAGCAGCCTATGATGTGTTTTTCTATGAAATCTATTTATCAATTATAAGAAGCCTGATTTGTATTTAGAGTGGATCATAATTATGCTTGGGTAAGAGACCATCATGTCGGTCATCATCATTATGCCCGACGGAGCTCTATGCCAAACACATACACATTTCCTCATGACTCAGCCTTCTTCCCGGAAAAGCCAAGGACTCTGCAGGACTGGGCTCAGGTGGGGGGGCCAATAATACCTCGCGTTAGGAATCTGGAGCCATGATTGAGCCAAAGCGATCTAATGTGCATATTTATCTCAAATCACTTCCGTCCACTTTCATAATGGAGCCACATCGCTGAACGGGAAATAATGTAGTTCGGCTGTTCTTTTAATAGCTCGTTGACTTTCTGCGCGAGTTCGGATAACATGAAAACTTCCAATGCCATTCGAAAGAATGCCAAGAGCAAGCCTGTGGGCAACCTCGGGAAGCTAATGTGGAAGTGCCTTAAACTTGCATTCTTTCTAATAGCCAGCAGATTGTATAGAAGTCTATGAGAAAATGAGCCTACTTCTCACTTGATTTATTACCTCACTAAACATTGTAAACATGAGTTTATGGTCTCAAGCGCTAGTTTCAAGTCTTCTTCAATACAGCATGATGTTCATTTAGTAAATTATGGTCCCATTTAGAGTCAAATAGACCATAAAGCAGGGCATACTTTTGGGTGTGGCTATCTTGTGATTGACAGGTCGCTATGGCGTTGTCTGGTCTCGGAGTTGTCCGTGTTTTCGTCTTACAACTTTAATCCTTTCACAGTGTGTTGATTGTAACATTTTGAAAATGTCAATTGAAAAGCGTTCGGTTGTACTTAGCTCCACCCTCTCGTGTCACTTCTAGTTCCAAAAACCGAGACGGCGATGGCCAAAATGCCAAACTCGAGGCTTCAAAACGGCAGTCCACAAACCAATGGTTGGCGTCACTGTAACTACATCCACTTCTTATATACAGTCTATGGAGCACATCTTTTGATACATTTGCTTTTGGTATTCTAGACACATCTAAAAAATCGTTGCATACACACTTATTTTGTTCCATGTTCTCCATCTCACGCTCTTTGCTCTCCTCCTAAGACCTTAATGATAAAGAGCCCCACATTTGATTCCATGCATATTGTCATCAGCAGGGGTTTATGGATGTGACGTTAGATACTAAGCGGAGTGAGATTTGGAGGTTATCTGGCATTCCAAGCTGTGTGCAAAAAGTCAAACCATGAAACAAGATTCACCTCTGTGTTCGCTCCGGCGGGCACCTCATTCAGCATATGACATGGTGACTAAACCTTTGGGCTCTCTAGATTCATGTGTATGTGAAATGAAAAGGGTGGATATAGGTACAGTAATAGCCGATTTAAATTTAAATCTGCTCTACGGTCCTGACAGTTGCGGCATCATTCATAAGAGGCGAGTGTGACATTTACGATATCAAGGTCGCTGGTTGACAATGAAAGAAATGTTTAATCTGCTAAATTACCCCATGAAATGATTACTTCAGTAGGCCTACTTCATAATGATTTAATGCTAACATGTCGTATAATTTTTAATTAACTTGGAACAGGAGAGAATGTGGAAAGTGGGGGTTTGACTCAAGGACTAGCAGCCCATTCAAAATCAGGTGTCAGGTAAAACAGTGTATCTTACACCCCTGTGGCCATCTCCAGCATCAAAAGCAAGACAATCCTGCACTGTTAGAGCTAATATATCTCTCTCATAAACTTTGGCAAGGTGCTGCATTGCCTCCTGAATTGCTGAGTAGGCCTAGATTGAGCCAGTTTAAAATTGCGAGTCAATCAGCACAGGCCAGGCACAGTGCGTCAGCCCTCGTTAGCTGTGACCTTGGGAGATAATAATGGCACTAAACTGGGTGTATGTGTGGGGTAATAGCGCCGTGATTAAAGAATTATGTAGGAGAGCATAAACATTGGCGTGTCTGCCAATGCACACAGTCATTCACCTGAGCCTGCGGGAGGACTGTTGTGGTTTCGATAACAAAATGTTGAGACGGCAAGACTTGTAACTTGTGTACATTTGTGGATACAACTTGAGAATTGTTGAGTCCCTATTTGGTCCTGATGTTCTCATAAATATGCATGAATATGGGCTGGCCAATTGGTCAACACAATGTGCCCAGTTTGCCGTCGTCAAACCAAACAATGTTGATCATAAATATGTGCCAAGCAGATGGGGACTATTATAAATATTCATTTATGACTTTATGCGCTGGATGTAGGCGTGCAATTGTGCACGTCTGAACCACACAAAGAACTACAAACATTCCCAAGGCTCCCAGTACCTGTCAGCTCTCTGCCTTATGTATTCTGTTTGATAAAACACACAGGAACCAATACATTAACAAAACACAGGAAAGAGTTGTGCTCAGTATGTGTTAAGGATAGGAAAAAGGCTTGGTATGAATGATCTGAAGAAAACATGCTGTGAATAACTGTAAATAATCTCAGAGCAGAGACTAGAACTAGCTGCATGGCATTAGGATTCAGGTCACAGTTTGTGCTCAAACAAGAAAATAAGTTACGGAAAAGAAAGGAAATGAAAAAAACTGAGGCAAAATAAGTTAGAAATAACAAAATGGCAACAAGATAAAGTTTAAGAAGATTAAAACTTATTTAAAAGGACAGTGTGTAACATTTTGGGGGATCCAATAGCAGCAATGGAATATAATATTCATAACTATGTTTACATTAGTGTATAATCACCTGAAACTAAGATTGTAAGATTGTTTTAGTTACCTTAGAAAGAGCCCTTCATATCTACATAGGGTTCCACCATGTTTTAGTAGCACAGTGCGGAAAAACCAAACACTGACTCTAGAGAGAGCCTTTCACATTTTTACTTTTCCTGAAGGCCACCGTAGTTCTCTGACACGCTTGTAAATCGTCTAGTGGTGTGGTTGCAGATTGCAACCAACTGAGTACCCCTCAGTTCACTCCTCCTTTTCCAAGACTGTGGTAACGTGAGGCACTGAGTGCACCTGACTTCTGTTACTCCTAAAGTAGTGTTATTATGGTGAGGATGGCCTCTGAGCGAGGCAAATGATGTTACCAAGGTTTTGCACTCGGCGGCTCACGTTACCGCAGTCTTAGAAAAGGAGGAATGAGTGGAGGGGTACTCAGTTGGTTGCAATCTGCAACCACACCACTAGATGCCGATGTATATTACACACTGGGATTGAACAAAATGATGCCTTCTTTTCTCTTTTTCCGAAGGGGAACAAAACTGTGTCTTAGTTCCCTCTCTGTTTTTTATTAAATGAATCTCTATGATGATAATTAATCTGTAATTGTATAAAAGCAATAACTACCTTGCATTAATTAGAAAGGGGTAGCATTTAATATCAGTGCAACGGGGAGTCTAATAAAGAGCTGATCCTGCAGTTTGTATTCCCTTGTATGTCTATTGTGCATAAACAACACATTAAGAGAAAAGAGAAACTAGCAAGTCCTTTAGCACCCTGACAGAGTGCTAATTTATATGTCTGAGGGAGTCAATGTAATATATTCTGCGATATCTGCTCATAATTGCTACTTATTCAGTGTAAAAGCTACAAATAACCAAATGAATAAGTCCTCGGGTGACATTAATCTTTGTCTGAGACGCCATCTGAATCCTACCCTTGAAAACATTTCATGTGTACAGCCAGAGCGAGAGAAATTGTCCCCCGTGTGTCAAACCACGATAGAGAGACCTTGTACTTCGAACCAAACACATCTGTATGACCGGGGACGATGATTGAAGGATAATTGGGTGCAAGCTTGTTGAAATGGAACCCTGTGATAGACCAGGAAATTCCAGTTTCATGGACACGGCCCTGGCAAGGTCGACACTGGGATCAACACCTGGCTTCATAAAAGCAGCAAATGAAAGGCTGCGAGGAATGCGAGAGCTTTGAGGAACTAGATTACAACACTGTAGGACTCGCTACCAACCTGATCAGTGCTAATACAGCACATCACATGATCACAATGACGGCTTGCTTCATCGTGTTGTTTCTTTCTTAATGCAAAACCGTCCGAGGAGATTATTTTCTGATGCAGTCATGTTTAACTTCTCGCCTTGTAACTTTAATTAAGTGCATTAAGAGGAACGCACAGATTCAGCGTCCTCATTACTATTCACTCAATAATAATTAAAATATCCATCCGCGAGTGTTAAATTGAAAACGTTGCCATGCGTATCACAATAGCAGCGTAATGTATCACCGAGATTTGTGGGCCAGTTGGAGGTAAAAGACGACTGGATGGTTGGGGTTTCCCTGGTTACTCATTTGTACACGCTGGTTGGATAGTCCCACCCACTGGCGTAGACTCAAGAATAACCAAACACACCGGAGTAGCATGAGGCGTTACTGTGGGGATAGTGCTGCATTTGTAATGAGATGAATGAGAGTGTGACAGCTCTGTCCGGCTTCACTGACACACACACACACACACACACACACACACACACACACACACACACACACACACACACACACACGCACACACACACACACACACACACACACACACACACACACACACACACACACACACACACACACAGTACAGGCGCTGTTGGCTGGACTGGATCTGCATGGTAATTAACCATAATGATGTAAACAAGAACTTATTCCACCAAGGTCCGCTGCCGATGAACAGCAATCTGTTACAGTATCTGTGAGATGGCTGGGATTTACTCAGTTGAGGAGCAACCGTCAGGCTTTGAGGGAGGCCTATGTAATGCATTTAAAATCCTCCTTTCCTGCTCAGCTTCTCTGATCAAAGGAGAAGCATTTATCAGGTGGTGGAGGAAATGTTTGATGACACTCCTGTTCCAGACTCGAGCACAACTCTAAACAAATGGGAGCATACTAGAGAAAAAACAGACTTTCAGGTGTACAGCGAGGACGAGGTTATTTTTGTTGAGATTGTGCGTCGTTGAGGAGGCTTCAAAGCAAACAGGATGCCGCCGTCTCCACTCGAGTTTTTCTCTTGTCGGAAACAACGCGATCCAAAAGTGGCCTTCCACAGGCAAATGACTGGAGACTTACTTTGAAAAATCAGCAGTGTTGCAAATGACTCTGAATGAGCTGTTGCTAATCAGAACTAATTGTCACTCAGCTATTCTTTCCTTGGGTAGATCCCTGAGCTTTTCTCCTGTTTGTCAAACCAGAGGCAAGACAGAGAGCTACTTTCTCATTCCTGTTGTGAAGCAGCGACAACGATAGACAGAAATGCCTTTTGTTCTCCTGTATTGCCCACATTCTTCCGCTATGTTTAATTAATGCATGCTTATTGTGGTGTTCTTGTCTCATGGCGTACGGCAGGAAAGACATCTGTTTAATCAACAACTTCCTGCGACAGTCCCTCAGTTGGGTGCGAGCTGACGCTTCTATTCTCAGATAGCACCACAGAGGGATACGAGCCTCATAGAAATTCAGGAGACTGTCTCCGGGAGCTCCTCACAGCCAGGTACAGCAGCAGCAGAGAAAAACATGAAGTGAAACCAGCCTGAGTGCTGAGCCTGAGCCTCATACAGCTCGACTGTGCTTTAGTACTTAAATTATTTGAAGAGCCTTTATTATTGTCAGAGCACATTAATCTAGAGCAGAACTGCTGCCATTTCCCTCGCAGAACATCTAGGTAGAGTAGCCTTTGTAGGAGACAGGGTTTAGTCTCTCTGATGATTGCTATGGGCTTCCTGTGCTTGTAATCAAGACGCTAGCATGCTCACATCAGCCCACTCCACACAGACACTCTTGAAGATTACCTCTTCAATCCCCATCGACTGTGATTACCCCTCTAGGTGTGTGGAAATGTCACATTTTACATACCCTAATATTTCACCTGACATAAAGCTCTACAGCTTTCCCTGGAGTGAAGGGAATGTCAAGGGAAAGTGATACGGCAGGGCTGTCCCCTTTACCCAGACCTGAAGCCCCTCCTGCTGTGGCTGCCTCCTTCTGAATCAGGGCACTGGGGTAATTGGGGTTCCAATGGCCATTAGCTTAGACTTAGGTGGCAGATCACCACCACCACTATCAGTGTAATTGGATCTAATTGGCCCAGTGTTGCCAATGATTCGGATCAGACAAATAGCACTGGCTAATTTAAATGGCAGCATGACCTTTTGAGAGCTTCAGTATAATTAACCTTTGCGTTGCATGCAGGTATACTGTATGTGGCAGTGGGCTACGAGCAACAACTGGCTGAAGGGCCACAGAGAGGGCTGGGTTGTAATCACACATTTCAGCTAATCGCTGATTGGGGGATTTCATTCAAGCTAGGTGTGTTTCTAGTCTTTATCTTCAACTGCTAGAACGCTTACATTTTGACAAAAGGAATCAAAACAAACCAAAGGAGTAAAGTATGATTTCCAGGTAGAACAGAATACAAATCTTGAAACAAAACCCCAACAAATAAACTATATCTGCTGGTTTAGAGAAGAGCATCGACAAAAGTAATTACCAATATGCTTCCTTTTAGATGTGAGACAAAAAATGGGCATAAGAAAGACATTTTCAACTGACATTAGAAGCAAATAGTTGTATCATTGTCTCTTTCTTTCATAGCATTTGGCCTTTGTACTCTTCTGTTCAGCCCGTTCGACCGAAAAGGCGTATGAATGACACGATAATGCACAAGGCATTTAGCGTACAATAAGAACGCTTTTCTTGCTTTTGGCGTGTCATTTGTTCGCCTTGTAGTCTGTACAGACTGCAATTTAAATGCATCAGTGTAAAAATGCTACGCTTAGAGTAAGTGATGTAAAATAAAAAAGCTAGAAACACCACTTATGTATGGAGGGTTGGTGAATGGGTCCAACAAACGCCACATTTTCAACTAGGACAACGGTGCTTGAGATCGGTGTTTTGATTTGTACATTAGTGACGTTTGTGACATGTTTTCTGTACTTATGTTACGTTGTTTCCCTACGTATTTTACTTAGTTTATGTACTTATTTTAAGCCCAACCCATGAGGTTTTGCCTAAACCTAACTGTGGACATTACCACAGTTTTTGGCGTACAAATGACACACGGAATGTCTTTGTAATATCGTGCTATTTATACGCCTTCCTGTGAGATCGGATGGGGCTTTATCTTCATTAAACACAGGTATTTGGAGCATAGTGCAGCAATCAAAAGGTACATGGCAGAAGTGCACAGACTGCTAAAAACTGATAATAGGCGTGGGCTGTGTAGAGCATCAGCCAAATCACCTTTTTTCCTTCACTTTGAAAATTGTGCTACATACAGTGATTGCAACTGGCTGTAAAGGTCTGTGGTCCACAATTAATCTGCAAATTAAGTTTTCCAAATATTGTCATAAAGAAAATGAGATTGAATAGAGTCCAAAGCATGAACTACATGGAATTCTGGGCGATACAGACACAAAGACCAACAGCGTTGTGTAAGCAGATCAGCAGTAAACCTCTCATTCTTCTATCCCAATTAATGACACAGTTTACTTCGCTGTGATCAGAAGCCAAGTATGTGCACAACCAGGCCTCTATACTTCTCTCAGCCATTATATAATTAAATCTGGAGCCGCTTGCACTCGCGGACAATAATTTACGAGAAAGGGTAGAGAAGCGTATAGAGGAAAAGTTTGTGCATGATCTGTTCGGTGCATAAATGGAAATTAATTAATCACTTGGGGAGTCGGCAAACCAAAAAGGAACGGGGTGGAGTACAAAGTCGTTAAGTTTGATATGGTAGTATTTGGAAACATAAATAATGACAAAGACCCTCCAGTGCACTTAAATGCAGCAGTAAAAAAAACACATTTTCAAATATCACCGGTGACCTACATTAATAAAGGTGGAACAGTAAAAGTTATCTACAGTGTGTTTCATAAAATTCCTGAGAACAAGAGCGAGGAGATGCTTTTAAAACCGATCGGCCAAAAAGTCAACCTGCCCTCCAAACCACAGTGTGTTGTCTAGCTCAGAGACACCTTGGGGGCATGGTCACTTATCCCAGTGATACAGCGTTTGTTTGTTCTTCACTCGCTGTCCCTGTCATGTTAAACTGATTATCTAGTCGGGGCTATCAGCTGTCATCTTCAAGCAGGGTGCGCATGCTGATGTGTCACCGTAAGATATTGTTTGCAGGAATGCATTTCGGGAACACTGTCGGGCAAAATGAATGGGAGCTGAGGCTCCTAGCAGCCTTGGAATAAGCCCACAGAGAAGGGTGCCTAATCCTATCATTCTACACCATTCATCTCCAATCCACTTGGCTTTCAGCATTTTTCTCAACGGGCAATTTGCGGCTTCCCTGCTGGATCTCCTCGAAGCCAGTGTGTTATGACTGCAAAACACTTCCAGGGCCGCCTGGGAGTCAGAGAGGAGGCCACTAAATGCAGTCTGCGACCCTGTCACCGTCCACACTGACAGCTGCCAGCCCACTGCACGCTGCCAGAAATAGCTTAATGACAGATACTTTCAAAAAGCATCAAATTGTGGCCTGTCAATGTCAAATTATGAACAAAAAAGGAGGCTTGGTTGCCCACAAGCTCATTAGTCAACAACTAAAATGCTCGCTGTATCTTTATGACACCTACCCTCCAGACTAAAATATTTTGTCTCAACAGAACGTTCCGCAAATCCTCAAAAGGAAGGCAAAATTTAATGAAACAATAATGATGTTTTGGGTAAACATGGTTATTCGTTTTAGTCTAAAGGTCACAGTCTAAGGGGTGTTTAATATGGTCTCTAAAACAAAAACAGAGTCTAAGGCTGAATGGCTTCCAGATGGTGGCGTCCCCCTCCACACAGTCTGTCTGTTTCTGTCTGACAGATGCTATGCTTGCTTCCAGGGAAGAATCTGAGCAGCCTTCCATGACTAACCAAGACAGGGGACCTGCATTAACCGTCTCCTCAGCTCCGTGTACTGTATGGCTTTCCGGCTCTTTGGAGAGGAGGCACCCCAGGGTCCGACTGTACAAGGATACGGTACACACATAGCCATGAGTGTGTCGTTAAAATGCACATACACAGAGGTAAACAATTTGTCTTTCACCAGCCTAATCTTGATTGCAAGAAATCATTTTTTTCAGTTAGAAGAGGATGTGATTGGCAGGCAGGTCTCAGTAAGTGGTTAAAAATCTGCATGTCTTTCGCACTGCATGGCACCTTGACACACAAACAAATTAAAGAAAATCTTTTTTATCCATCCATTGTGTTTTGAAATTATAGCATGGTACTGCTGAGTAGCGAGTTTCCCCAACAATCTCAGCTGTTTCCGAATGGACCATAATAATGGCATGCTCCATATATCAGAGAAACCATGATGAGACCTATTTAATATGTCCTGGCTCAAGCAAATATTGATGGCCTGCTAGAGCATCTTCACTCCTTCGACCAGCGAGGCCAGTATTATTATCACAATTCATGTCTAGAATCAATCCACCCAAAAATCCATATTTCTAGCTACATTTCCTCTCTGGCTCCTCACCTGAGCCTCCTCTGGAAGCAAAACAACATACTGTAGTGTAACAAGCATTGAGCAGAGGAGGGGGCTGTTTGACAACGCGCTGCTCATCAGCCCAGAGCTGCAGCTCTGCTCACAGGCTGCACAGCTCCCACGGCTCCCCTGTGTGATGTTGCAGAGCCCTGCCGGCAACCCTGGCATCCTGGCCGTGGGCTGTGGTCAGTCAGAGCCCAGGGAGCTGTGACAGCCTGCTGCTCTTTCAGCCGCAGCAAAAAAAAAAAAAAAGCACTGAAGCATAAGAGTCCTCTAGGCAGGCAGGGAAGAAATGAGCAAAGAGCGCTGCCACCACACAGGCACATTCATATGCCCCAGGAAGAGGCACGTAAAAAAAAAAAAGTGTATGCATGCACATGGGCACGAATACACTTTCCAACATGCACTGCAGCCAAATGATTTGGAAAGCAGAACTCAATAGGCCATCCAGCTATCGGATATTTATCCAGAGTGAGACAGAGCGAGGGTGTTAAAGCCTGGACTGTTCCAGATAGCTCTCGACTTCAGTGTGGGGGTTAAACGGCAGGTTTCTTGGCTCAGCTTGATCGTCATTTTTCATCTGAAGGCCATCCCTCAGTGAGGCTTAGAACGGCATCCTATACTGTTTGCCCCGTGGGCCAGAGGTAGTCATACAAACAAACGTGCACATCTGCCTTTACATTTCAGCCAATATCGGCTTGGCAAAGCATCCATGAGTGTGAATTTCACGCCTTTAGATAAAAAATAAGCTACTACAGTTTTGTGTGGAGATTTCTAATGCAACACTTGATTCTGAACTCCTTGAGAGTTAAGAAAATAAAAAAAAAAAATGAACTTGGCCTGCAACAGTTTACATAAATTTGTAATTTTACCCAATTATCTTTTAAAAATAAAACAATGAAACAAGGGTATAATTTGAATGCCCTCATGATCAGGATATTCACTCAAGCTATTACTTTCAAATTAGTTTTATTTTTTATAGTAATGGTAAGAATACAACATAGAAACTCAGAAACAACCAGTGAACTCAGTCAGGAATTGCCTTAGGGTGCCTAAAAGTCACATTTTCCATCTTCCCCAGTTCCGTCCCAGTAGAGCTGTAAATCAGTGCAACGCTGATCACTATACTTTAGGGACAGGAAATGCACATCAAGACCGGAAAGGCTCTTCTATCTAATGTCTGACTTCTGGGGATACTGGTAAATGTTCAGTCATACACACTGAGCTGCCCTGAGGTAAAGGAAATGTATTCTCAGCCCTGAAATTCAGTGGTATTCCCAGTAAAGTCCCCGCCTTGACGTGCTACAGTCAGAGTTTGATGAGATGGCTGTGGTAGCTTCACTGTTTCGTAGCCTAAAGGGTGGCTTTGAGCTCTAAGAAACAGGGATTAACTACCAAGCTCTGCTTCTTTTTAATCTTTCATGCTCAAGTTTATTTTGGTTAGGCTTTGTTTTGACTCCTATTCCTTTGTAATGCCCTGGAATCCCCATTAGGGAGCCAACCGTCTAGGATTCCCAAAATGCAGCCCCCCTCTTTTGCCCATTTTCTAGACCCACTTGGCGGGGTGCCCGCCTTCGGTGGGATCTCTTGTTTCTCTCACACAGCAAAACTCACAGCGAGACCCTTTCAGATGAGTCAAAATGAGCTTAGTGCTGATCAGCTAACCAAAAACTTGGACTCATTGTGCTCTGCACCAAGAGACCGCAAGACTGTCTGTTAACAAAGAATTAGGGCTCGAGAACCCTTAGAGCCTCTCTTCGAGTAAGTCTTGCGTATCAAGGCAGGCTAGGGTAAAACTGAATCAAGGCCACATCCTTGCTTGAAGAAACAGCTATATGGCTTTCGGTGAAAAGACTTCCTGTTGTCCTTGCAGCAAGAAGAGAGGAAATGGACTGTGGCTAAGATAACGTAATGACTAGGCTCATCCTACAAGGCCAGTCAATCACACAACACCACTGTTTTCTTTGAAGGGCTGTCCAACACAGAGCAGCTGTATAAATACATTAGACAGGATCCAGGCAGCTCCCAGTAAAAACAGAAACTCTGCTTCTTATAAATATATGGACTATTGGATAAATAAATCAAGAGATAGGCCTAAACTAAATAAATCTTTGGAATGTGCCAGAAACAAAGCGAGGATTGGAAGATTTGTGGATGAAAGCAGACAAGCTGGTGTCGTGTTCCTGCAATAGGTCCTGAGGGGCCCGGCGCTGTAGAGTAGGCCTCAAGCCCACCACAGTAAATTATTCTATTGTTTAAATGACATTGTAATGTAATATCATGTTTGTGGCTCATCATATCTTCATGGATGCGCCTGATTTTGATAAAACTTACCACAACAACTTTAGTCATTTGGCTTCACAATCCATTTAACTGCTATCTAGAGGTGTCTGTCGCACTCAAACCGTAATAAGTCATGAACAGAGCAGGAATTTGTCACAATCATCTTTAATGAAACTGGCACTCATCTAAGCTTTCCTCTCTCTGTTGGTGAGTACTTCCATTGATTGGCCTCTGATGAGGCTGCAGGGCAGTAGGCTGGTGCAGAAAATGTGATTTGTGTCTATTTGGTGTGATAGTGATTTGTTTACCCTCTGTGGGCAGGGCAAATCCATATATCACGTGGACCAGATTGGAACATACGGTCCAGAACAGGCTAGTGTGTGAATGATCAGCCGCTGCCAGCTGTGGATTGTGTGGGCATTGTCTCATCTAAAGCCCTTATGAATCACTAAACCTTGTGCTTTCCCGATGTTTTAAAGCAGAAAAATGCTTCTTGCAGAGGTGGTACAGTCATGCACGGGAATCAAAACATCTAAAATGACTCTTTGGTGCTAGACATTTAATTTCTTGGAAGCAAAAAATAATAAATCAAAAACCTACGTGAAAACCTTTAGAGGATTTAAGAAAGGTCACAGTTTTCTAACTTAAAAGTGGCTTCTCAAACAGTGATAAAAGGAAAAAGTGTGTAGTTAGACAGTGGCAGTATTATGGAGTGGTGGATGCAAAGGCCTGCCTTTCATTTAGTCACAAGCCAAAGTAGTGTACATGAAAAGCCTTCATTTGACAAACATGAAACATTACCATTTTTTTGTGTTCTCTGTTGCTTTTGTTTAAATAAAGAAGATTAAGGCTTTTCAGAACTGTATCTGAAATGAAAGATGCTAAATCCTTTTGTTCTTGTACCTTTTCCAAATTTCCTAAAACATTTCAAACACAGCTTTTCCCACTGAAGGCTTATTCACTGTCAGACAAACAACACAGAAGCACATAATTCATTTTCTTTCAAGCTGCACAGAACAGAGAGAAATGTCTCCTCAGATGAGTGTAAGCGTGGCGGCGTATACTGTACTCACCACAGTGCTCAAGTCGTGCTCTTTCATCAGCCGGAGGGAGTTCTGGTAGCAGGAGGTGAGGTCATTGGTCTCGGTAGGGCCCACATGACCTCTGGCCACCGGGCCCACGGTGTGGATCACATCTGTCGGAAGGGGACAACACACACAGCTCATTTCAGCGCAGCTTACTTCTAGCAAGGTTACACGGTTGGCGGCATTTCTAGTAGTACAATGCTGCCGTGCAGCTGAGCAGCAAAGTTTTTAGAATCTGCAAAATCATCATCAAACACAAAATACGATTAAGTTTGTCCTCACAATGAGACAATGGGGACGGCATGAACAAGCCAGTGCCTGAAATGAATGCATTTATTCAGTAAATGAAACGGCAGCTTAGATAGAAAATCAATTACAAGATTCTTTTATGCCATCTCCTCAAATATTCATATCTCTCCCTGTACTCTCTTTCCCTTCGCATAGTAATGTCTTTACCTGTCAATCACTGTGGTCTCCGCGTCTGGCCTGGCCAGACGGAGGAATGCAGCTTCTTAATTGAATCATAGGAGTGATGACAGGAAAATAAGAGAATCTAAGCAGTGACTTGACAGAAACATAATCTCCCGCATTCTGCCTGACTACCCTTGGCCTTCTCAGTATTGGACAGGACAGGTCGACATCAATAAACGAGAAGCATCTCTGCATCACCCACAGAGCATTCCAGAGAGGTTCAAGTTCAGGTGTTGCATTTATACAAACTAACTGCACAATAAAAGGTAATTTAATTAAACATGACTGTATAAAAATGTGCTATAAACCTGAGAATTCCTTAAAAAGGTCATCAAGGTTTGGATTCAATCACATGCCCTTGATGATGACTCATGAATGTTTTTCTGTTTATTCAAAAGCAGACGGTTTCAGAGTGTACAGTAGCAGTCTTTCATTCAGCAGTATTGGCTGGTGAATCTCAATTCATGGCCCATTAAATATAGATCAGCTGTGAGTCATACATTTGCAATTTAGCGCATCAAGTCCCCATTTCAGTGCACTGAAATATTAAACCATGTTGGAAGTATGAATACTGAGAAATCAAACCTGGTTCAGGTGAGGGCATGTGAGGGAAAACACAGCAGCCTCGTGTGTTTTCTTACACCTAACCTCACCGTTTACTTCTAATATAAAACACTTAGCCTCACTTTCCCACTGAATAAATGTAAGCTATATTACTACTCTACTTGACCATAAATCATTTATAGATTAAATTTAGTTCTCAGTTGTATGTCTGGTTGCTTAATAGGTCAGGATGATAAAATGCGTGGGGAACCACTATAATCAAGTGGCTTTCACCAGTGTTGCTTAAGGGGTGAGATTTTGTGTTTGGGAAAAGTAGGAAACAAGGCGATCCCCAGCTAAGCCGAGGCTGGGCTGTAATGAGAATGGAGCTGTCTGAAGTATTGTCTTTTTCCAGAATAGCAGGCCGAAAATTGCACAGCACAATGCGGTTATAATGGGACACGTGGTAAGTTGTTTTTCGTGCATAATTCATGAAGTTCTTCACTACAAGAACGGAAACATGCCAATTAGAGTGTGGGCAAGCGCCAAAAACCAGACTACTGGTGAATTCATGAAAATTTAAACAGTTCTTATCTCACCAGTACCGATGTCTCCACTCGTGTCCTCACACTTCCACATCAAATAAATATTTATACAGCTGTGTTTCTGTAAGGTGAAAGACATATTTCACCGTGTTACTAAGGAGGGATATTACAGGAAGGACAGTTAGTAGCTGTAGAGCTCCAAAACACTCTGACAGCTGCTTCAGTATCTCCATAAACTTAAACACAAACGACCTCTCTGCCCTTGGTCTTGGAGGAACTGAGAGTTTTTTTGTTTTTGTTTGAAGGAAAATGCACAGTCATTCTCTAAATCCAACAAAATCCAATGGATATTTGTAATGAGATGTTACAGGCCATTTCTCTGCTGTAAACTGTAGGGACTTTATTAAATCATAATTCTTCTGCATGGACACTGAAATACAAATAATTCTAATTAGTTAAGTAATATTAGCAAATAGAGGCATGTCAGTGTAGTGCATTAGCTATGGGTAATTTAACCTTCAAGATACGGAGCATATAACAAATATGTTATTTTTCCAATGTGTTTGAAGACTCAGAAAATGGTTATTTATGACCGCACTGTTTTGCAATACATCAATTATACAAAGACATTGTTTACAATAAGAGTTTGGAAAGCTCTGGCAGATCATCCATCCAACGTGGGTCTTTATCATCATTGTTCCTTTTTCTCCTGGTACCCTCAGCTTTCATCATTATACGCATCCATTAGCTGACAGACACATTTCAGTGTATCCGTATCTCTGCGTTGCACATACCGACACATGTATGCCATTATCTCTGTGCAACCTCCGTACAAGAGGCACATAAATCTCTATCTTAGCAGGGTTGAAAAGATTACTAGAGCGGCCCTCTTGCACTTCGGGGGGTAAGGCTTGATTGCGGGGATGATAACGGATGCAGAAAAAACATCAAGAGGCAAGTCCTGATGAAACGCATTAAAGGGATGCTCTCGTTTAGTATGGTGAAGGCAAATTAATCAGTCAATATCAGACATTTTCAAATCTTCAAAAGTCAGACTCTGCAGCCCTGACCTTTTTAAAAAAATAAATTCACTTATAAAAAGAAATTAAGAAATATGCCAATGACGGGGAAATAAAAAAGCCAATCATTTAAAAAAATAACCTGTTAAGAAACAGACCACAACTACAGAATTACAATACACCGAGCATAGTTTTCTCTGAGCATACAAAATAAGTCATTAAGGTATTTAACAGAACACTTCTTTATCACACAACAAAAATCCCCACTGCTGCACACACATCCTTCAAGACCCTCGCCTTGCCAATTCCACCAGTAGTTAATGAGCTTCCGTTCCCAGCAATGGTTTTTAGCAGCTTTTTTTTTCTCCCAATATCTCCACTGGATTTGTTCATTGTGGTCTCTTGCTCGGGGCTACGAGGTCAGTAACACAATTGAACCAGCAAAGACTGATGATTGCCATTCAAACCGGTGTTTTCTCTCCCCATGAGCCCACAGGCTCTGCAAAGAAAAGCAAACAAAAAGAACAACAAAACAAAAACAATCCCGGAGTTTCCTTTTTTATAAGATTTGAATGATGATGATATCGCCTACTGTGCTGTGATGATATAAGGCTGCACACTTTATATTTTATTCTGCATCCTAGAACACAAACCACAAGTGAAACATGAACAATTTATTTTCCTCAGCATATGCCTGAATGTGTTACTGTGACCAGCATGGGCAGGTTTGCTACTGACTACAAACTGCCCTAACAGGGATGCAGTGGAGTCTTTAAAACCGTTGCTCAGTCGTTTTCAGTCTAAATGGAAGAAATGTGCCACAGCGCATGCATTATGCCTGACAGTTCTAGACTTCTAATGTGCCATGATTAGCACACATTTCTCCCATCAATTCTTGAAAGTCAATAAAAAAGCACTGAAATGGGAAAGCATGTAGTAAGCTGCGGAGTCAGACAGACATTGTTGTTTTTATCTTTTTTGCTCAGTACTATCGTGCCTGTCATGGTGTTAAGAAATCACAGCAAAAATGCATTATCGAATACAATTATCCAAAAGAGTTTAGAATGCCTTTGTCTACCCTCAGTGTGTGACTTATCTTGTCCTTTAGTTTGTTTGGGAAAGTGTCATGTTGCTCTAACAGCAGGGAGATTAATGGGGCAAGTATAATGGAGAATTGCTCTTAAAGGTTTTAGTCCTATTCATCAGATCAATCTAAGTTTGTACATGTTAACGATGAATCCTCCATGCACGCCAAAGTTAGTCACACAGAGTTCCACAAGGTTTTGTGCTTGGACCAATTCTATTCACTTTATATATGCTTCCTTTAGGCAATGTTATTAGGAAACAATGATATGTTACTCTAGATGGCATTGCCCTGGCCTCCAGCACCACCGTAAGGAATCTCGGAGTTATCTTTGATCAGAATATTGTATGTCCTTTAAAGGTGCTAAATTTGAAATTCAGGGCATATCTATTGCCTCCACACGGCTATCAACATGGCAACGGATTATCGGGCGGATAGCAACGACGTTAACAGCACTAACCGTGAAACTGAGCTATCCAGTGGGGCACGCTCACATGCACTCACATGCACTAAAAGCCCTGGACAGCCCGGCTATGTAAACACAGTGGTGGTAAGTGACTAAGTACATTAACTCCAGTACTGTACTGTAAGTACAATTTTAAAGTACTTGTACTTTACTTGAGTATTTAATTTTCTGCTACTTTATATGTCTACTCCGCAACAATACAGAGGCAATTTTGATGCTAATACTTTTGTACTTTCACCTCAGTAAAATTTTTAATGCAGGACTTTTGCATGTAACAGAGTATTTCTACACTGATAAGATCTGAGTAGTTCTTCCACCACTATGTAAACAAAGCTCTGATTACAACACACTCAGAGGGAGAGTGACTTCATTCTCTGCTCAGGTAGACATTACACCTCAATATCTTTACATAGCAAATAGTTGTTTGATGCTATATTAATGCTCTGAATGTCATATAGATAGAACCTTTAACTCCCATATAAAACACACTTGAAGGACTGGCTTCTTTCACCTACGCAACATTGCAAAAATCCAGCACATCATGTCCCAAAAAGAAGCAGAAAGACTAGTCCCTGCATTTGTTACTTCTAGGCTGGATTATTGCAATTCTTTATTATCATGCTGCCCCAATAAGTCTCTTAAGACCCTCCAGTTGATCCATAATGCTGCAAGAGATCATATTTCTCCCAGTCCCATATTAGCTTCTGTGCACTGGCTCCCGGTAAAATCCACAATAGAATTTAAAATCCTTCTCCTCACCTTCAAAGCTCTTAATGGTCAGGCACTATGGTGTCTTAAAGAGCTCATAGTGCCCTATTACCCCACTAGAACACTGCACTGAATGCAGGGTTACTTGAGGTACCTAGAGTCTCCAAAAGAACTGGAGCCAGAGTCTTCAGCTATCAAGCTCCTCTTCTGTGGAACCAGCTCCCAGTTTATATATATATATATATATAATAATTAATTAATTAGTTAATATAAATATCAGATAGGGACTCAATAATAGCACATTTTTGATAGTAAAAGTTTCAGAATAGGAGCAAAAAAATAAAAAAATAAATCCTGATGGAGGCATCCCCAGTGGCAAGTGATCCTCGGTAAGCCTGGTCTGCTCGGGATGGACTGGACATGAAATGACCCCTTTACCACACCAACTTTGAAGCCGTGTGAACATCTTAGACGAGCCTACGAAAATATTCCTCAGCTGAATACTGTAACTTCCAAGGGTACATGCTCACTTCAAAGACGCCACTTTCTTAGCGACTCAAAAAATCTTTTGAAATATCTAGACTTCATTTAGAAGAGAAGTGCTGTGCTATTTCAGAGAGGGACTAGCACTTCATGGCCTAATCAATCTTTCATTTTTACTTGCCTGTGCTGACTTTGAGGCTGCTTTACCACTCCACATAATAACAATTCCAAAAGACTTGAACGCGTTTACTGTAGTGTGACTGCTCCTGAATGGTCCCATTCTTGCCAACGACTGTTAGCAGCGAAGAGATATGTGGATATGGGAGCCTCATTTATATCTATTATAATTCACAAGAGCCAGCAGACAATAATCAAACCACTTTCGTGCTGCCCATGGCAATTATCCTCAACACTTAAGAGTCAACAAAGCACATAATCACTTTGAGTCCATTAAGAAATTCAGCCAAAATTTAATTTAACAGCAGCCACTATTTTGTATGGAGAGTGGACTGTAGGCTTTGCAGAATTAAGTGTCTCTATAAATTCCTGTGACTGATGCTGAAAATCAGTCAGATCATCTAAAAGTCAAGAGGTACAGTAGCTCAGTGACTCTCTAACTCACAATGTTAAGGGCGGATCAGCACAAGGAAAAGGCTCAAGCAATTTAAATGTACTGTTATATATAGTTTCTTAATTAAGAAAAAAAAGTGATTTGCATAATAATATCAGTAAAAGCACCATCTCAAAGAATGCTGGGTCTTTTATGAAAATTGTTCCTGAGGAAAGTGAATCGGAGCTGGCAATAACATGGGATTTCTTAAATCTAGGAGACACAACTGCCTGTCTCTGTGTTATAAGACTTGATTTAGACAGACTTTACAGTGTAATGCATCAGAGCAAATTGAAGACAGAAGATCGATAAAGTCACACAGCTCTCGCTGAAATCTCTCGTCTGTATGTATTAATATATTGAATTTCTTTTGTTGCTTTTTTCCCCCCAAAAAAACATAAACAAAACAAAAAGGAAAAAAAACACAGGAAAGCTCAAGAAGGAGTGTCATTAAAAGGGAAATTCAACGATGTAGCAAGGAAGGGGAAGAAATCTATACTTATATTGCTCTCTATGGGTTAAAACATTTTAAGGATGTTTGACTTCTAGCCACACGCTAATCTGGCACGTCGACGCAGGTATTTCACTTTTAACAATTGCTAGACAACACAAGCTGGGACATTCTGCAACCAGAAGTGACACTATAGGGGGGAGCTAAGTACAACCGAACACTGAACAAGACATTTTTAGGCGACCAAAATGTTACATTTAACTTTCACAAACTGAAAACACAATGTGAAGGGGGTTAAAGTTGCAAGACGAACACACAGACAACTCCCAGACTGGACAACACCGTGGTAGTGACCTGTCAATCACAAGGTAGCCACGCCCTAAAGCATACCCTGTTTTCTGGTCTATTTGACGCTAAATGGGACCATAATTTACTAAATGAACATCATGCTGTATTGAAGAAGACTTGAAACTAGTGATTGAGACCATAAACTCATGTTTACAATGTTTACTGAGGTAATAAATCAAGTGAGAAGTAGGCTCATTTTCTCAAAGACTTCTATAATATAGGACTTCCTTTTGCAACCAGAGGAGTCAAAGTGGAAGTTTAAGGCACTTCCGCATTGGCTTCACTTCAGACCTGGATTTTTTGCTGACTGAGTCCAGCAGCAGATTTCTGTCCGTTTACATATATACATACACTTAGAGTTAACTACATGAAGATGAGAGTTGAAGACATATCTATTATTATTATCATAATTATTGTGATAGTCCCATATACTACAGTTAACTCAGTGCTCTATAATGTCATGCTCTTGTAAAACATTGTTTAGCATAAACAACCAGTCAAAATAAAGCATCAAATCCTTAAACTTTTCTATTCATGCTGGTTTTAATTAATGACTGCTTTCACACATCCAAACATGACAGCAAATAAGTGCCAGTCATTGTGAACTGAGAGGACACGTCTATCTTTTTCCAATCACGAAGCTGTCTCTTCAAAGCGTTCAACGGCCCATGGAGCGAAAAAAAAGAAGAAAGAGAGATGGCATCTTGCTTAAAAGGGCTCTCCAGTGTTTCCCATGCCTTCATCTGTACATGTAACTCACTGTCAGTGTGTCAGAGCGCTACACGGCACGTTAGAGTTTTGGCAGGTGAGGATCCACCTGCGTAAACACAGGGGCCACAGAGCAACGCTGCACCCTGTTTAGGTTTCTCTTCACCTACTGTGCAACTTCAAAATACAAGATAGTGACAGAGAAAGGGTTGGACAGGGTTAATGAGTGGTAACATTTTCTTCTACTAAATGACGGAGGTGGGACCAAGTCATCGTTTTGTCCCAATTCAATACTGACAAGTCCCAAGTTAAGACTGACAAGTCCCGATGTCAAGTCCCAAGTCAAGACTGACAAGTCCAGAGTCAAGTCCCAAGTCAAGACTGACAAGTCCCCGAATAAACTCCCAAGTAAAGACTGACAAGTCCAGAGTAAAGTCCCAAGTCAAGACTGACAAGTCCCGAATAAAGTCCAAAGTCAAGACTGACAAGTCAAAAGTCAAGTCCCAAGTCAAGACTGACAAGTCCAGAGTCAAGTCCCAAGTCAAGACTGACAAGTCCCAAATAAAGTCCCAAGTAAAGACTGACAAGTCCCAAGTCAAGACTGACAAGTCCCGAGTAAATTCCCAAGTCAAAACTGACAAGTCCCAAGTCAAGACTGACAAGTCCCAAGTCAAGACTGACAAGTCCCAAGTCAAGACTGACAAGTCCCAAGTCAAGACTGACAAGTCCTGAGTAAAGTCCCAAGTCAAGACTGACAAGTCCTGAGAAAAGTCCCAAGTCAAGACTGACAAGTCCCAAGTCAAGTCCCAAGTCACCAAATGTCTCTTTGCAATTTTCGACCCAAACGTTTTACATACTGCAATTCGTTGTTTGTCGACCAACGCATGGTTTTTGCACGCAAACAAAATTAGCTTTGGTATAATTTTTTCCAACTGCCACTCAGTAACATAAAGCTAGTTTTTCATGGTTCTTTCCTGCAACTTGATTAGATGCTGTCAGATTGGTTCAAACAAAGTGGATCTGGAAAATGAAGTGCTGCTGCGAATGAACAGCGTTAACGTTAGTTGATTCAGGAAATTAAGGGAAATTAATTGATTCGTGCAATACTTTATAAATAACATACTTTCTAATCTTTGGGCTTTAGGGAAGGTATCAAGTGTTTGTAAGTCAAGAGTCTCAAGTCCAAGTGAAGTCACGAGTCATTGGTGTTAAAGTCCAAGTCGAGTTGCAAGTCTTTTAAAATTTCATCACGTCGGGTCTAAAGTCATCAGATGATGTAACTTAGCTTTTACCAATGAAACGACTGAGCCAGGTTTAAAAAGATAAATATGACACACTGGTGCTGAAATGTTAATATAAAGATAAAAAACTGAGATAACATTTTAGGTTTGGAGTCACACATTACAATTAAACTGTAAGACTGGGGAAAACGGCTGCATTAAAGAGTACAATGTGTGTGTTTCCAACATGTTCTCATCCAAACTCATCACATACCAACGCTTTGTCAGGACCCTTTGGCGTCACTTTATGGTTGCAGTAAACACTTGGTTAATGTTGTGAATTCAAACAAAAACACTTGCTTAGGTTTAGGTAACAAACCATTTAGGTTTAGAGGTTAGAAGGTTAGAAAAAACATCATGGTTTGGCTTAAAATGACTAAGTTTTTAAAGTTAAAATGAAACTTAAGGCAGGTTAACACGTCTCCGTGATGATTCTCAGCAGTAATAGATTTATACATTAATCAGGTGAGTGTATTTGTATTCCTCCAACATATCTCGGTGAACTTACTGCGGCTATAAAAGGCAGGCAACAACCAGTGCGACTGTGCCAGTTCAGGTAAAGGCCAAATTACTCTATAAAAATGCAAGTACTGTATACAGTAGATGCCAGCCGCAGCCACTCGACTACTAACTCCATAATACCCACAAGAGTGGCCACATTTTCAGTAATTAAGTGTATTTTGGCATGATTGCTAGCCTGGACCCTCTCAGCACGCACACAGCTGTTCCCATGTTGGTCGCTGAGGATTACTAAATGAAGTGTGTACACCCACTCGGACATGGAACTGGCGTTGTCATGGTGACAGAGAGTGCAGAGTGATCCCCTAACGCTGCGCTGAAGCCCCAGTCTGAAAGAGGGAGCTATTTGAAGACCTGGAATCGTCTGCCGCATGCCGAGCAGATACAGTTGTTGGTGCATTAATATTCATTTCTTTAAAAAATGGATTAGGGGTGTCTTAGTGATTATTCATACACTTGGCCTTCAAAGAGCTTTTCCATTGTGAGTGTCACTGAGATGCTGTCACACTTAAACAGACGGAGGGGCAAAGAGCAAGAGAGGAGCAGTTAGAAAGGATGACAACAGAGCGTCATGCACACATGCAATATGCTGATTGGGAAAATAATTATTTAATAAGAGTTCGTACGGAACAAGAAGAGCTGAAATTTCTCCGATGTTTTATGCATAGAACTTACTGTATATAAATTAATCCCATTTCTTTCCATTGTATGAGTAGGTGACCCTTTGAGTGACTCATGAAGTATGACATTTTCATTCAGCGCTTCAACACACTGTCAATCATTACGCAGGTGAAATTTTTCCATCTCCCAGAGTCACACTACAGACATGCACATACAGCACATGCACACACTAATACCCCTTTCACACCAATGACCAGGGTTGGACCAGGGCTATCTGACCCTTTAAAACCCTTGCAAAACATACAGACAACATACAGATTTACAGTATCTATTCATCAACATGAACCTTTTTTCCTCTGTCTATCTACAGTACCCATTTATCATATATCAGACTATATTGTGCCATCTAATATGATAATGTAGGCAACATTTACAAAAGGATTAGACATTTATGAAGACTGAAATGTATATTTCACTCACTCCACCATCCCAGCAAAGATAATAGACCTATTAAAGTTTTTCAGCTGGACATGTGGCAGCTGTTGAATAATGTAAGAGTTTGTCCAAACATAATAAAATGAGATTATATTTCATTTAGTTTGCTAATTGCTTGATAATGTAATGAACTGGGACTGAGTTTGTTACTTTATGACAGATGGAACAGGCAACAGATGGATCTTTTTGCAGGTTTATTTGGAAAGATAAAAAAGTTAAAAAAGGTAACGTTACAAATAGAAGCTGTGCAAACATGCTTTAAAAACAGATGCGCGTACAGCTGGTGGTACCGTGAGGTGATCGGGTAATTATTAACGGAGTGTGTTTTCGTGTAACGTAACTGTGGATG
The DNA here is from genome assembly GCF_015220745.1 of Sebastes umbrosus. Lineage (NCBI taxonomy): Eukaryota > Metazoa > Chordata > Actinopteri > Perciformes > Sebastidae > Sebastes > Sebastes umbrosus. The sequence goes on along the minus strand of NC_051278.1, from coordinate 15,628,804 downwards.
CCTCTCTCATTCAACAGCCTTGTTACGTTCGTTTAACGTTACGCTACGTTGTCCCTCATCGTCCCGTCATCTACCGCTTTTTTCTTCCTCAACGCGGCCGGCCGGTCCCGCACCTCGAAGTCTTGCCACACATCTGTGTCGTTTCTTGTCCGTCGTTCATGAAAACATTCCTGGTCTGACCCACCTCTCGACCTGGGTCGCAAAGGCAAGTTGATCAATGTGGGTTAACCCTTTCATACACACAACCAACACTGGTTAGACCCTGGTTGAATCCTCGAGGTGAAAGGGGTATTACATACAGTCAGACAGTACAGTAGCCTACATTCATTTAGGCCGCCTTCAAATGTCAGGAAGCTCTTCGAGTGAAAGAAAAGACCACTTAATTGGAAAGCCATCTCTCAGCCTGCTGGCACACATTGTTTTACAGCTTTACTGTACTGAACAGAAGGTGAGGTGTGTGTGTGTGCGTGTGTGTGTGTGTGTGTGTGAGTGTGTGTGTGTGTGGGTGGGTGTGTGAGTGAGTACGCAAGGCCTCATACTGAAGGACAAGAACATTGTGATGATTGTTTTGCTGTACACATGCTGTAAGAGTGGCCCTGGTAGCGTCTACAGGGACGACAGGCCCAGCAGAGTACAGACAGAGGGAGAAAGTCACTGAGCAGCACCGCCAGCTGTTTCCACTGCTCTGGGCTTTCTATAACATTCCTCTAAGCTTGAATGAGCTGCCAGGTGACACTGCTCCCCACAGTGTTCGCTACTTCTACCGCTTACTCTTTTTCCAGTTTTTCAAAGCATTTTCTGAATGTTTTGAATAAAATGTGAAAGTAGTTTTGCCATGCATGAGATGACACTGGCGATGTACAAAACAAGACGCGCACCCACAATTTGTAGACTATAAGATACACCGAGACAATACCATCTGAAGTGTATCAATGTACACAGGCATCAAGTGAATACATGTATGGGTCAATATGGCAAAAAAATATGCATGTGAAAGAAAGAATTGCATGCTGGAGAAATCCACACAAAACACTGAAAGCAGATGATCTATATACAGCATACAGTATGTACCATTATGAGAGAATGGAAGGTTATCTATCTATAAAGCGAGGAATCTCTTTCTTTCGTTCTGTCTGTATGTCCTTTGTGTATCTCGAGAACCGTTCATCCGATCAACTTCACACTTGGCGGGTGTATTGCTGGGGACCCAAGGGATTGCAGTGTTGAATGTGATGCAATTTGTCCATATGGTGGCTCTATACCAATGAACTTTATATTTTGGCCTGTAACTTATGAACCGTAACTCTCATAAAACAAAATTCACGCCCATTTGCATCAAGATTGATTTTCCACCATTTGTAATTGTGTCCAAAGAGTTTTTTTGCTACTCCTTCTACACATTTTGAGCAATCGTCACCAAATTTGGTACAGAACATCTCTGGACCGAGCCGGAAAAAGTAACTATTTTGGATTGTTGCTGTTCCATACAGTTATGATACAGCTGGCTTTCAAATTTAGCTCAAATGCTGTGGGCATGGGCTTATATTACAAAAAATTGCATATCTCCTGAATGCTTTGTGCTATTGCAACCAAATTTAATGGACCAGTGTAGATATGATGTCTAAGTGACCATGATAAATTTGGTGCCATTTGGCCAATAGGTGGCGCTGTAGCAACATCATCCAACAATAAAGGAAGGAATGTCTGTGTGTCTGTATCTCAAGAACCGTTTATCCAATCAACTTCACACTTGAGGAGTACAAGCATCCATACTGCAGTTCTGGACAACGCCGCAAGTAGAACTTCTGGGGGTCAAGTAATCGCCCCGTTTCGGATGGGCACTGCACTAGTCTATTTAATAACTGACGCTTAATCATATGTAGAGCCAATTGTGAGCGAGTAAGGAGAAATGTAGTCCATTTAAGCTACACTGTCACATCAACTAGAACCACAGCGTCTTACTTACACTCTGCATCCACAGGTATCAATTTGTTTGTAGTGTCTCTGCAGGCATGGCGTGGCTATGTGGTGACGCAGCTCAGAACCAGCATGCAGTGACACGGTTGTGTGTTAGAGGAGGCAGCCCTGCTGGGTCAACCACATTCACATCGTGAGGAAAATACAACTTTGACTTCCCTGTACAACATGGACCCCCTTAGAAACATCTTTGAGTGATGCTGTTGATGAGTCTGACGGAGGCTGGCAGACGTAATCTATACAATCACATACAGCAGGGATCGACAGTACCTGTTGTTCACTTGAAGCAGCGAGGAGCCCTGTTATGGCGGAGCTTTAAAAGCAACCTGCTCTCTTTGCTTTGTATTAAATGTAAAAAAACAAACCACCTACAGCGTGAGTACAGCCTTTCATCTCTGCCACTTAACATTAGACTGTGATGTTGTTACCTGCCTTCAACCCTATCTCATCATTTTCTCTTATTAGGACACCAAACAGCCGGGCCAGTGCCTCATCATTCTACGGGGGTCTGTGCGAGCAGCAGGTCCTTGAGCTGGTGAGTTGAGCTTCATGAATCTCTCAAATGTCAGTAAGTTTTACACACACATATACACACAGTTGTGGAGGCACAGCTGCAAAGAGACTGAAAGTGATGTGGCCTTCACAGATGCTATTACCCGTCATTTCAATTAAGACATATGCGCCCGAAGTGGATTTGATGGAGAAAGACACTGCGGGTGGAAAGATTAAGCACGCTCTCATTCCAGCAACATGTGCCACGCGCTCTCCAAATTATCCTAATGACATTAATTACAAAGGCGCATTCAAGTCTGTGTTTGGGTAAGTAAGGGTTAGCAAATGGGAATAAACAGTAATGTGCGGCACTATTGTATTTCCCTCTCACCAGCAGACAGGGAACCAGTGAAATATCTAAAGTGAATTCAATTATTCTCCTGCAAAGCCATGAAGTCACATTAACTTCTGCATAGAATTGATATTTCGATGTTGTGCTAATTAATACACTCAAGCATGTTCAGCATATTTGCTTTTCAAAACAAAGTGTTAATGACATGTATGTGCCAAAACTACTATCTCTTCAGTGTATCTAGACAGTTTAATAACAACTGAACCCAGGGTATTTTTAATGACAAGTTTGTTTGTTCACAAATATTAAAATGGAGCTCAAAATTACCAAAATGATTTCCTAGCTTCTGCCATCTTTGAACTGTGTCAGCTTCTGTGCTCCCATTTCCTTCTAAAAGACTTGAAAAAGTGGGTCTCTTTATATCATAGCCCGGAGCAAATAAATATTTTTGCTAATCAGATAATAACTTTTGACCTTCTGCTCTCTCAAATGAATGATTAACTCCGCAATCTTGGCATGTGTAGACCTAAGTGTGGCCCTGAAGCACTGAGAAGGAGGACGCACTTTATTTTTTGCTCTCTCTTATTTTCGGAGTTCAAAGTAATATGATAATGCCACAAGGCCTTTGAAAATCTTGTTACTACATATCAAAAAATTGTCAGACAGTTGCTAACATGCTGACATTCACAAGGCTGCAATAAGAGAAAAACTGCAGGGGGCTGCATCATCTCATGCTGAAAGAGTCGCTCTCTCCCTGGGGCTGGACTGAGGCCTGTCTTCATGAGAATGTGTAATGGTTATTTAATCTGCCCCTCTTCCGGAAAGTACTTGTGCGTGTTCCTCTGTATAAATAACAATGCTTTTTATACTTATTAGTTTTGCGTGAATCAGCAGACAAAGACAGGAGAGGGGCACATTACAAATATGTTTGCTCTCTTGCGTCATTCATTTATTGGTCGATTCATTTATTCAGCGATTTTGAATCCATTAAAATAAATTAATCAGCTCAATTCAGCTCCATGCATTTTGTAAAACGTGTCCTTTTCACAATCAAAAACTTTTGTTCCCTTTTCCTATTTCCTGTGCTTCTGCTGTGTTCCATTTGAACTAGGAAGTTGGAATTTCTGAGTACCCGGTCGGAAATTTCAACTGGAACGCCTCTTGAAGTCGGATTTCCAACTCAGAAAGTCGGACGAACCTGTACCAACCCTCACCACAAAATCCAAAAAGGCTGCTCCGCGCATCAACAGTAAAACAACTCTAGTAATATACTGTTTATTAATACTTCTATCGTATTTGTGTCTTATTAAATCAGTCGTACACACAGTACTGTCCAACTGCTATCTGTGGACATGTTGCTACGGTGTTTGTATGCGCAAAATACCGGCGTAATGCATTATTACCAACTGGTATTGCTAATTATTGTTAACCTGGCTGGAGCAAACCCCATTACATTTTCCGACTTGTTGTACTTGAACGCCGTCAACTCTGGTGTAACGTCATTCCCAGCTCCAACTTCCGATTTCTGAGGTAAATGGAATGCAGCATTTGTCCGTATGGATTATACTTAAGCCGATACTTTCCACATCCGCAAGTAGGTCCGCTAGGCTCTGTGTGACGTACATTTCGTCATCAGAGGGTGTACATAAGTGAAGGCTATGTGTGGACATCCGCGTACCGCCAATTTGCTGACCGTGCGGACAATCCATACAGCCACTACGCTACAAGTGGTAGTGTAGCGAACTCCTGCACATGTGTGGAACGCGTCCTCCAAGCGGACAGTATAAACTCTACTACGCGTCCGAGGTGTCGGCAGCCGTCTGTGCACGCCTCCGTTCGGTAGTATTACAAGGCTTTAGGTTCCTCTCAGCTCAAAGCTCCACCAAATAGACAGGCCACTTATCATCTCCCTTCACATCCAGGGTGACACTCATTACTCATGTATTCATAGCCTGTGCAGTTTAATTACAAGTCTAATCACAACAAACTATCTCCTTCACTACTGAACCAGCTGCCTGGGTAATGTGGGCCTGAGGGATTCAATGCAGCTAATCTGTTCGATGTTCGCTGTTTTCTTCAAGATTACCACTGCAGCTACATAATGCTTTGTATGTACTGTATTATCTCATTTTGACCGACAATTCCATAACACATAAAGAGAAGCAAAACTATTCAGAAAGACGACATGTTGTCAATCCACTGGTTTATTAATAAGCACTACAGCATTGGTGCATTTACGGGGAAACCGCAATTAGAAACCAGTGCGAACACATGTACGACAACATTGGAAATAGGGCTGGGATTCAAGCCTGGGCTCTTCTTGCGGGAAAGCGACGTAGCAAACCATCCAGCCGCCATGCCAGCCCACCACAATAGCAGGCAGCATTCTGAATGTCTATCTTTTTCTGCATCACCTGTGGGCACTTTGCTAGTTCAGAGTATGACCTCCCTGAAATGACAGAAGAATGACTACGGCGGTGCTATTTTTCCAAGAGACTTCAGCTAGTGGAACTGCATGGCCCCATTACTGCTCCATCTGTGAGGGCCACCGGAGCAGGCTCTTATCTGTGCTTGTTTCAGGTACCTCCACTGAAAAAAGGCTGTGACAAGGACCCATCCAGCCAGTGCAGTCCCACAGGACCAGAGTCATATGAGATACACTCCTCCATGCGCTCACCCACACACACACAAAGACGGATTATCTGCAACAGCTTTAAAACTTGCCCATCAGCGTGAGGCAGCACTGACAACTTCTGAGAGAGGAGCCCATTGAAATAAATAGAGGTCATCCTCACACTCCTCTCTTCTCCCAGCCCTCCTCACCCCTCCCTCCAAACACCCGCGGAGACAGTTTCAGGGCCCCATGTGGATGAAGAAGAACTGTGACCAAACTCCTCCAGGGAGAGAGACTCGACAAAGAAGAACGCTACCTACCTAGCAGTGGTACACCTGCCACATAATACTTCAAAGGACAGAGAACACACATGCACAGTGTGCTGCTTGTGCAACACGCACGACGCTATAAGAAACATACTCTTATGGGAATACATTACTCGTAGCATGGCCACATGGCGCAGCGCAGATCAAACATGTTGGAATACAGTTGAAACCACCACACAGTGAGTACACGTGCACTGGGTGCTGATGCTTTGGATTGATGGTATAGCAAAATCTCATTAGGTGCTGTGTGGGAGCCCACAGTACTGTCTCTTTTTCAATTCTCCTTCCTTTTTGTCTTTTTCTCTTTACCTCTGTCAATCTCTCTTACCCTCTTTCTTCCTGTATCTCTCTGTCTATCTGTCTCTCAGCGGTGTTGTTAATGAAATCCGTTGAACTGCTGAATTTAGCAAAGGTTTATGTCTAGAAAACACAAGGTCATGCGTAGCAACGGTCGGCTCCCTCACCTGCTTTAGTGGGATTCGTTTGCCGTGTGTATTTATCACAGATGTAGCCATTTTCGCACTGAGGGCTGTGCCACGCTGTGCATACGCTCACTTTGTTACCCCCGACAGAAATGCCTCACCAGGGAGAAGCCTTTAGTAGAGCACATATAAACTCTTGCCTTTTAGTGGCATGGGAAATGCTGGGATTCATACATTTATGGGGTCTGTTTCTGAGCGCTATACTAAACTCAAGAGTTTGACCTTGCCACGCATGCTTCGCACAGGCTTTTCAAAAATGCTGAGGAAGCCGTTTTAAACAATGGATAATTAATGCTCTTTTTCCCATTCCTAGGAATGGTTTAGATATCTGGTCATGTCATCAGACAGGGTACATTAACAAATGTGACATTTTTTTTTACTTTTACATAATACAAAAAGGGAGTTTGGGTGGGAAGTTTAGATGTAAAAGGGAAACATTTGCTGGAATGGTCTCATCTTTGAAGAGGAGCGGAGCAGCGACTTGTTGGCCTTCCAGCTGCACCGGTCGGAGCCATCAGATAATGAAAGCAAACAGGAGATAACAGAGTGACGCTGGATCTCTCAGCAGGCTTGCATTAATGCTACTAATGGCACTGTGCACTTTAGGGTGAGCTTTCGATGACACGGGCTGATGTTTTCATATGTTCAACAAACACGGGAGGCCCCATTTAGCTGGGTCAAACACAAGTACCGTGAGCGGTGCTGGCCCAGAGTGCAGCAGCATGATGGACGGGAGGCTATCCCTGCTCCCTCCCCCCAGCCCCCATAATTCATAGCAGCCCAGCCTTTTGCACAACCGTCTCTTGTTCTTCAGAGTATTTTGGCAATCAGAGCCACATGCCGCATGGACATTTATCTTACTTTCACAAAAATGTGGGCTTAATGAGATAATTTGGGGGTACTATGCTAGATTGACGTGGCAGAAGAGCTTCAATGTGTGGTCTCTACACAAGCAGAGTGCAGGTCAGGGGTATGAGAACTTGTTAGCTGTGTGCGATAAATGGCACAGGCTGGCTCTTTTAGCTGACGCATACACTGGAGAGCGAGAGAAATTACCGTGGGACCTTTGTGCTGGGTGGAAGACACAGTAGGACTAAGGGGAAATGTGTTTTTTTGTTTTACCTCCAAGTTGCACAAGGTGAGCTGAGCAATCAGCCATCAGCTTCACCCCTGTTAAGAGAAATCATTTAGCCTGGAGCCTTGAAGCACACAAGCAGGTCTCCCTTTCTGCCAGATCCAGCAGATGCCTACAGTGACTTTTAAAATATGCCTCGCCATCTGATTTCAGCTTTAAGAGCCACCAATAGAGAGAAGTACAGAGAGAAAAATGAAAAGAGAGATGCATAAATCTCACAAAATAATCCAGTTATACAGAGCAGTTGCTGCTTTTCTTATCTGGGGAAAATCAATTGAGATTGATGTTATCAAAAACTTTTGCTTCCCAACAGAAGCACAGAAGTTTATAAAAACCTTTATTTTCCTGGTATCAGAGAACAGTCAAACAAACACTGTTTTCCATTCAGGTACGTCTGGGCAGTCAGACCGTGCGGAACAGAAAGCTTGTAAAAGCCGAGAGGATTCTCTTTTAGCACAGAAGCAAAAAATAAAAACAACCTCTTAAATCCACCCCAAAGCAGCCAGATAGCACTTCTTCAAAGTAAACCCGCTCAGGATATGAAATGGAATGATGAAGAGCAGGTGAAAAACATTGCACACATCAGTGCTGCCGCTCAGACAGAGCTGAAAATAGTTCTCCACACCTGACTGGAGACAGAGAAAATCTAAAGGATGGACAGCAACTGGAGGCAGCTGTCGGTCTGCCTGTACACTTCAGGATAAATAATAGAAACAGATGAGTTTTACACTCCAAAGCCCCACAGCAGACAATTATATAAGTCAGTAAGATGAGGTAAAGATGATGCAAGTCAGCTATGGATACATTTATAACTTCATTAGACTTTACTTCCAGTGCAAATTGTCTGTGGGATATCTGAAGCAGATCCCAAAGCTCAGGCTGTCGAGGCATCTGTCTACCTACAGTACCTTCTACAGTCGGTTTTACTCACTGTGTTTCATTTCTCTGTGTATGGAACAGCACAACTTACACATTCTTGTTGTCATGAGTGAAGAGGACCCACTGTGACTAGTCTTAAAGGAGACATATCATGCTCATTTTCAGGTTCATACTTGTATTTTGGGTTTCCACTAGAATATGTTTGATATACTTTACACAAAAAACATTATATTCATGGTAAATTCCAGTGTTCGAATTACACTGTAGCTCCTAGGGGGGCCCTATTTTTCGAGTGGGAGGATACTGTACTTTACTTTGTTACGTCATCTATAGTGGTTATTTGCATAAAAACGCATAATTCAAATGATTAGGAAATCAATTATTGTATTTGTATTTAAATATTTGCTTTGATAAATATCTTGGTATTAGCAGTTTTAATTATGTATTATAAGCTGCTTAGAGCTATAGTTAGGAAGTTTAACGAGTCCTCTTTCCCTCTCTAATATCTATTTTATATTGCTGTGAAAACTTCTCCTTCAAACAACTGTATTTATTCAAATTTCTTGCCAAAAACTACATTTCACATGATTACATTTTGAGCACATCATGAGAATGTTGGCCTGATGATTTTACCTGCCACTGACAACAATTTACCTGCAGTTGGTGGGTGGTGAGTGCTAATTTCAGACCCTGGTTTGCTGTTAAGTTGTGACAACCTTACAGAAGTCCTGATGGCACAGTTTCTGAATACGGGCTGTATGCATTTCTCTGTGGATTGAGCATTTTGATACTTTCCCTGTATCTATGTAGCATCTCGGCCTGCTTTATAATAAAAAAAAACATGGAAATCTCACTTTCTACAGTAGACCTTTAAGGGGTAGCTAATAATAAAAATAATAGGCTTATTAATATAGCACCTTTCAACTACTGTGATTCACAGTAAAAACAAAGACTAAAAGGAAATAAAATCCAAAAGAAGATAAAATAATTTAAACATTGATAACAAATACCATCAGTTAAGAGAAATGCACAAGATTAAAGTGAGTTTTAAGAAGAGATTTAAAAGAGGACACTAGGTTTGGGCAGGGAGATCCACAGCTAAGGGGCCCGGTCACCCGTAGTGACAAGTCAAGATTGTGGAACCACTAGTGGGGCCCTGCCAGAGGATCCCAGGCAGTGACCAGGCTCATCGGGAGGTAGCAGATCACAGATATAGGCAGGAGCCTGACCGTGCAAGGCTTTAAAAACGAGCAGTAAAATCTCCACAGGTAACCAAGAACAGCAAGGATTGGTGTTATGTGGTCACTTCCCTTAGAGCATGTTAAAAGCCTGGCAGCAGCATTTTGTATAAGTTGCCGTCTTTGGGTGTTTTGCCTGCTTAGACCAGAATAAAGTGTGTTGCAATGGTCTGGAGGAGATAAAAGCATGAATGACGTTTTTCAGATCTGCAAATATAGTAGCCCTCCAAAGAGACATGCAGATGGTGTTAAAAGGATCCTATACCACATGCTTCGCATACTGTGGAAGTTGGCCTCAGGCACTTTGATAGTAACAAAGAATGTGCGTGACACTGTATTGTCTTTAAAAAACACAACATAAACAGATAAATCCGTGGGCTTGGAGCAGCCTTCATTGTGCAGTATAGAGGCAGCTGCAGAGGCTGTTTCACTATTTTCCAACTGTCTTCCCTATCACAGTTAATAATGCAGATATGCGCATCAAGAAAAAAAAGTGCATGTCAACGTATACCTGCTTAGCATTAAACTGCATGATCTACCTCGCACTGATTACCATGTTGTCATAGAAACAGTGGCCACAGAAATCACAGTCTGCCAACACAGAGCTAATAATGGGATTCATACCTCATGTGGATTGCTGCACAATACAGCGTAATCATTCATTTAGAATTGCATGGAGCTGTAAATATGCAACTGTACACATGTTATCATGCATATCGCACATTATTACGAATTGTATACAAGCAAGGATGAACATAATTTCCATTATTATGCAGCGCCTGATAAAGTATACAATAACAAATGAGGAATTACGGCCCTGTGAGGATCTAATCTTATTGGTTGTTTACAAAGTACTGTTCCTCGGAGACACTTGATCAAAGATACTTCTTCTGCTCTGGCAGTGACATCATGTGTAAACAGTGAGTGCTGCAGTGTGAGTGTGTGAGTCTCTATAAGAGAAAAGACTGGAGGCAGGGGCCTTCTCCCATGTTGAGACTTGGATGAAAATTTTGTGCGAATACAGCAAAAAGCCTGTGACAGCGTGCTTAATTATTTTTGGCTGTAGCAGGCCCTGCCACTGCCTGGTGGTGCCCAGCGGTGCCTGCCTCTCAGGGGGGCAGAGACATGCCGCCATCTGGGGGTGTGTCTACCCAGGCCTTGTTAGCATAAGCCTAACTACAGATTCATGAAATTACCTCTGAGACGTCTTCGAAAAACACACACAGATCTTTGGCTACGGTAAATACATTGCCCTCACTGCAGCTCTCATAAATAAACAGATAACACATACCATTTTCACCTTGCAGTATCTGCAGTGGAGAATAAAATGGAAAGGTAACCTCAGTGGACGTGAAAATGAAATATGAGAGTGTGAAATGGGGGTAAATGCGCTTGCTGGTGTTTTCTTTAAGCATCTGCTAAGGTGGGGTGTGACATTGCTGAGGTAGGCTACTGGAAGGGCACAATGTCTCCCAGATGACTTAAGGAGGAAGTTTCTCTCACTTGCACATTGGTCTCCACACGCTCGGGACAGAGCGATGGGAAACGATACATTTCCTGGAACTTTCAACACCTCTCAAAATGTATCTCAAGACAAAACTTGTTTGTTTTCCTATTTTTTCCCCTGCCCTTACTGGAAGTCGCAGGCCCGCATGAGAAAAGGGGAAAACAAAGGTTATTGCTTTAGGTTTCCTTGCCATACAGTAAGCAAATCCCTGTTCCACCCCCTCTCTCCCACTGTGCCACGAGAAGAAGCAGGTTGCCTGATGATGGCAGGCGCCCACCACTGACCTGGGAGATAAATCCTTTAACAGGTGGCCAGCGTGGAGGGGAAGGGCTAAATCAGCAGCACACCTTCCTGCTGCCGGCGAGGCTGGCTGTTTTATGTGCCTTAATTACACAGTCCTCCAAAACCTTCACCCCCATCCTCTCTTCTCCTGCATCCACTGCCCTTGATACACCCTCTGACTCCAAGGAGCAACACGCAAATGCTGTCAAGCCCACGCTAGCTTTGTGATCGTTTCAATTTGAATGCCAGGTGTTGGGTTAATACACTGTAACATGGAGATGTGAGAGAGAGAGAGAATATCCAACATCATGTCTGTAATATCCACACTGGAATTTCACAAATAGCTAAAGAATGGTGTGTTGTGACATCAATTCCTGTGTGCTTCTACTCATTGATCCGGTTTCTGAATGATGGTTTTTGGCCCCTTGACTCCATGGGGAGATCAGCCATGTGTAGTTTTGTCAGTCTCTGTAGCTAAGCAACTGAGCATTACAGTGAAAGAGACCAGCGCTTGCGGCGGTTGCTAGGGAACTGCTAGAGAGTGTTACCACTTGTGAGCGGCACTTCGATAGATCAGCCTCTAATGGTTCAGGTCTGATGGAGCTTCGCCGAGAAGGAGATGAGGGATCGGCAAGCAGGCAACACGCTCCATCTCACCGGCTATACCATATGTCACAGCCGACAAGTCTCCGGAGTCCCACGCATCAGCACACATAACAACCAGATGAAAGCGATGGCAGGTTTTTCCTTCAATAGGAAACCATTTGCATAGAAGTGGAGACTGAATAATTGAGAGGTGTGGGAGAGAGCAGGGTGGCTGAATTGGGATGAAGGGATGTATGCCTGCCAGCCAAATCCATTAGCCAGGCCGTGCTTGGCTGAGGCAGGCAGCTGATGGGAAGGCTCTGTTATCGGACACTAAAGGACACTGGGGCTGGCCATCACCACGCCTGCCCTCTCTACTCGGTGCCGCAGGGGGAGAGGGAGAGAAAGACAGAGAGGGAAAGGACAGCAGGCAAAATGACAGAGACAAAAAGAGAAACCGAGGGAGAGACCAGAGAGGTTTAATAACAGAAGGGCTGAGGAGGTGCTGCCCTGTTACAGCTTTATAATTGGCCTGCAAGGGCGGTCAAATGAGAGGCTACTTATCGCACATAGCAGTTCCACAAGAATACTTGTCCATCTCTATAGCCGGGGCCCATTTAAAAGAGCATTAGGACAAATGAAGCGTTGAAAAAGAGGACACCATCTCTCTATTTAAGCCAGGATAAAAAAAAAAAAGAAGAAGTGTTAGACAATTGTATCCCATGCAAAAAAAGTAGCTCTGTTGGGTTCAGTTGGGAGCCTAATTGCCCAGGAGAATATCTGCATGGAGTAGCCTTCACAGAGGACACTAGTGACTATACAGTAGCACACACAACCCAGGGTCTAAAGATAGAGGCTGTCATATGTTGAACAGATTGTAAAGCCATTTATGGTGATTATATAAAATAAATGTTCTAGACTTGACATGGTGATAAAAGCAGTCCAACAATACACACATTTTGAGGCACTGTAGGTAAATAAAGCACAAAGTAAGACATAGTAAGTTATTTATCTTTTGCGTACTGTAAACATTTTAACTTTTGTGATGACAGCAATGTCAGTTTGTTTAAAAATAGATACAAAAAAGGAGGTTTCCTCTCAATGTAAGAATGAATTAATCAAGGATGTTCTCCTGGCTAATAAAGATCTGTACAAATTTAATTTCTATAAAGCTCCGTAATCCATTATTTGGGGATTTTAACTTTGAATTAAATATAATTAATGTGAAAGGGTGGTTAATCAAGATGTGTCACAGAAATTCAAGAGAAGAGATGTAACTTTAACTTTCTATAACCCTCACAAGTCTGTGTAATAGAACATGTGTCAATTTGATCATAAATGTAGTTATATTATGATCAGTTGATGTATCTTTCGAGCCAAACAGCTACCATGGTGCTAACGTAGCAGCTATGTTGGCTATACTCAGCTCGTGATTGGCTCGGGCAAGTATGTGGGCAGGACCTCAATACCGCGGCTCCAGCCGCCCAATCACTACTGCGCAGACACTGGCTCCAAATGACGTCCAAATCTCAAGATGGCCACTCCCGTAATGGATATTTTGGCTTCACTTTTGTACAGTGAGAGGAGGTGGAGACATGTTGTCCATCTATATATACTGTCTAAGGTTGGAGTACAGAAAGCTTAGTGTTATTCAAACGATTTTCAATGTCATGGTTCCGACAATGTGTATGTGACGAAGATTTCAGAACGAGACTTCTCCTTGAGCGAGACTCAATAACAAACAGACCGGAGCAAGCGAAAGGTAAAGAAAAGGTTTTCTTTCTCTGTATAGGGTCTTTTCCATAATGTTGTCAGACACTTATAATAACAATTAGAGCCCGTCAGTGGCAAAACAAGCGCCTATAGTGGACGTACATTGACGGTGAGGAATTGCCCTGAGCGATTACTGTACATTACAGCCCATTTAGCAGCTGCCGTCAGCAGCGTTATCGCTCAATACTGGACCAATTTCAAAAAATGTTGTCCCCATTAGTCACTTAGACACAAAAGCATGGGAAAATAACAAAAGTGAAGATCCAATATTTGCCTACAGTGAATGGCGCAACTTTTTTTTTTTTTTTTTCAAAGAATCCCCACTAATTCTTACATCTCTTTCCATCTCTTTCCTCACATTTGCCATTTCAGTGTGTCTCTGTTAGCAGTTTACACTTAGTATCTCTGCGTGAAAGAAAAACACATTGCCGCAGTGATGCATTGCCAATCAGATTTATGCTGCACAGTCTGGTGATCCCGGAGAGGGAGACATCCAAACAAAGAGAAAGAGCTCTAGCCTAAGACCCGCTTGTACAGAATCCAGTACAGCATGACAAAGTCCTGGCTTTGAATAAACACAGAGAGACACAGAACTCAAAATAATGAGCATCAAACAATAACCAGTGACTGGGCATTTCACTATAAGACATTGATTTGTGGGTCCTGGTCTATTCTTTGCTCCCTCAGCACAATAAATTTAAGGAGAAACAAAATATACTAGGAAAAACAGAAACCAAAACAGAAACTAATCATATTCAGCAACGACCACAATGATGCTGTATAAAAAATGTTTCCCCCTAAACCAAACAAAGTAGAGTAAACAGGGTACAGTGAGGGGAAGAGAGAGAGAGAGAGAGGAAACTGTGGAACATAACTAATAACTGCCATTTGTGCCCTGAGTTTCATTGCCCCCTATCATGACAGAAGTACATGATAGCTTACACACAGAGAAGAAGAAGAGAGGGCAGCCACAGGGCCTGCTTTAAGAGGATACAGCTGTATGTGTTTACAAAGCTCGCGTCTCCTAAAGCTCTCCCTCCCACTCCTCCTTCCCTTCTCTCAAGCACACATTGAAAATCAAGCATGAACAGTTATGCACAATTAAATTAGCTGCGAGCTCTGTTAAACCGCATCTGCCAAATAAAAGACATTACAAAACACAACTCGTAAAATTTCAACTTTACATCTTCCTGTCCCCGTAAGATCACTGAATAGAGAATCAGGCTCAAGGACACGCGGTTCTGTAATGTTAAGAATAACACTATATGAGTGTTAATACTGGGTTATTCATCTGTGGGAAAGCCTACACTGTGAATACTCACATGATCTAACATGCAGTTTGGTGGGTCGCCTCTCCTATAATGTGCTTTATTACACTGGAAGTGCATACATATATAATAAACCTAACATGCATGGACACAGCAGGAATCTAACTACTAACCCTTAGTGTTTCTTTGAACTAACAAATCACATACGTTTTCAAATAATTACTGCAATTTTAACCATTTTATGCTTTAACACCATTTTGTCGCTTCAGAATAAGCTGGTCTGGAGATTAAAAATAGGCATTTTGCAAGAATAAATAACAGCTAACACACAAGTAGCACTGCATCCCAATGAGCTTGTTATTGCAGTGCTACAGGAAGTGCATCCCTACAAAGCCATGAAGCCTCATTTGCATGTTTTTCATATTTAATTCTGGACAGCAGAGACAGGTCTTGATGTGGCCTAATGTGACGCCTGACATTGCCTAAGCCCTGTAATTATTTCCCTGACCTGCCCAACAATCATCTTTCCTCCAGTTAATTGCCAACATAAACAAATCCTCAGGTGGTCCAAGTTCACAGCGAGTGTTTTGCATGCATAGCGGCAGTCTCTGAGCCGAGACTACACAAATCCTCCCAAGGCTCATCACAACTCGTTCCGTCGCTGCTTTATGAAGTGCTAAATTACAGTTTCTCTGAAGCAGTGTGATTGAAAAGACTGATTGATAATGATAATTGTTGGAGATGTGATGGCAAATCCTTCTCAAGGAGATGCTTAGAAAGTATGTTGAAAAGGAAAAAAAAATGAACCAATAAGTTCAGAATGAATATTTAATATAATTCCGACTTGTATCATCAAGCTCACTGAGCTATGGAAGCCATTGTTACTGACCGACCGTTCAATATTTCAAAAGGCATGGGAACGAGGTAAATGTCTTTTTCCTTGGATATGGCTCTATGTTGTGTTCAGATATCTGCACACACACACACCCACACACACACACACACACTTTTATTGTGGTTCTTTTGTGTCTTGCCTGTGTGTGCTTAATGTTTGGTGTGTTGTCGCTGCGAGTGAATATTTAATGAAGCCATGGCAAGCTCTCCACTGCTGTTCATCTGGGCATCGAGTCAGCGGAAAAACTCTCTCTCTGGTTCTGCCATCTGTTGGAATCAATAAGGGGGGCTCGAAACCCCCCAGCCGCCGTTCAGGGCTCCATGCAGCATGTTGACGATTAAAGCTAACCCCTCTCTCTGTTCCTGCAAGTCCTGCTCACCACCAGCAAGGTTAAATGGCAGGTGCTGAAAGAAGTATATTATACCCTGCACAGTAATGCTAATCCCTCAATTAAATTATAGCCCCTAAGCAGACAGGCCCGTCCTGGCGCTGCAGCTCCCAAAGCAAAGCCCTGCGACATGTTTGCGCACTACAGTCCGCACTTCATGCTGGGGCTTTGGATGGATTTATGGAGGGAATGATACTCTGCAGAAAGACAACAGTACACAATGTGTTTGTTCAGTGTAACTAGACATTAACAGCTTTGGGATGTGTTTGTTTAGCATGGCAGGAGCATTATGACGCCTTCAAACAACAGGAACACTCAAAAATCCTCTTTGTCCTGTTTGTCTTCGCCTGATGTTTACAGTGCGTGACTGTCACGAGTGCACAGTAATAATGTGTCTGCAGCAGATGGGAAAAGACTGAAGCAATGTCCTTCTTCTCCAGCCCAGAGGGGTGCTCTTCCTCTAATGGGGAAAAATAAGGTTGTTTAATTGTAGTTTATTTCAGAGCCTGATTGCTTTTATTGAGCTCCATTATTCTTGTTAATGAGCCTGTAATGTGAATGCTGATAATGTGAGAGCAAGTCTTCTCCTTGCAATGTGAGTTCCTAGCGCTTTCTGGCCACTAAATCCGCTGCTACTTTTCTTGACCGAGCATCTGCTTGCTGCCCCCCGCATCGCTGTCATTGACCTAGTGAAACTTTATGGCCCGTGGTTAACATTTCTTATTTGGAAAATGCTCCAGATGGAATGGAAACGCACTGAAGTCGGTACTCTGACATCGAGGAATGCATACAGATAAATCATACTGGACACTCTCAAAAGATGTGTCACTGAAATTCACATGAAGATGGTGCATAGTGAAGCATGTTTACTTCTCTAAGAGAGTTTCGTTTACGGATATTTACTCAAAAGTTTTATGTGTTTCTCTTCAAAAAAACTCATGCACACACAATCTGTTTCGGGAGAGAGCAACACATTTTGACTGCTATTGAGGGTTGGACAAGTAGACTGGCATTAAATTGGGTTATGCAGTGACAAGTGTGCTAAAATGTCATCGGCGTTTGGAACAAGCAGGAGGCATTAGCATTACACAAAGAGTGCATTATGAGTGAATAATGCACTGTGCTACCAGTTTGGACATGCAGCAAAGTGATTGTCAAAACTCATTCAAAGACACATTCTTCAGAACCATGCAGCCGCGTATCATGCTTAAACAAGGATACATGGAATCCTATCTTCTGCTCATTCCTTCATTATGATAACCACAGGAACAGCACCAGAGGAGGGAGGCGCCTTCGCCAGAAATGCAGATATAGATGATAGCAGGCAGCCAGCATGGCAGCGATTCAAGCTCATCATGGGTCACAGGAGGGCTGGAGCCTACCTCAATATGCAACCCAATCACCAGAAAAAAAAATGTTGGCATTGTACGTTTCTGCAAACCATGGTTGAATGTCGACGTTTCTGAACCAAAAATACGTCTCATAAATATGTTTCGTATCAGTCTCACGTCACGTTTCCTGAAATGCACAATGCCACGTGATTATCATTGTGCAACGATTGGTTAGGTTTAGTCAACAAAACTACTTAGTTAAGGTTAAAAAAAAGATGATGGTTTGTGTTAAAATAATAACGTAACAACCATAGACTGTATATAAAGAAGTGGACGTCGTCACCGTGACGTCATCCCCTGGTTTGTGGGCTGCCATTTTTAAGTCTTGAGTTCGGCATTTTGGCCGTCACCATCTTGGTTTTTTGAAACCAGAAATGACACGAGAGGGTGGAGTTAAGTACAAACGAATGCTAAATAAGACATTTTTAGGCGACCAAAATGTTAAAATAAACTTTTATGAACTGAAAACACACTGCAAAGGGTAAAAAATGTAAGACGTAAACGGGGACAACTCCCAGACCGGACAACGCTGTCGTGGACCTGTCAATCACAAGGTAGCCACGCCCTAAAGTATACCCTGCTTTATGGTCTATTTGACTCTAAATGGGACCATAATTTACTAAATGAACATCATGCTGTATTGAAGAAGACTTGAAACTAGCGATTGAGACCATAAACTCATGTTTACAATGTTTACTGAGGTAATAAATCAAGTGAGAAGTAGGCTCATTTTCTCATAGACTTCTATACAATCAAACTTCCTTTTGCAACCAGAAGAGTCGCCCCCTGCTGGCTATTAGAAAGAATGCAAGTTTAAGGCACTTCCGCTCTGGCTTCACATTTCAGACCTCGGAGTTGCCCACTGGTAACAACCGTTAAAGGCACAGACACACACGATAGAAATTAACATTCGCCTACCGTTCATTCCATTCTACGCGAGTGAAGGGGCGAAAAAAACATTTGCTTGCGGTCTTCGCATTCATGTGGAGTTCAACTTTGGTGAACTTTCAGCGTGAATATCGCCGCCTCGGTCCCTCACTTGCATTTGCGCATGTGTGACCATGCTTTAACAATTTAAATAAATAACAACCGCCTTTAGCAGACTTTCTTACGTAACGTTACGTAACGAGTGTAGCAACGTTATATAATAAGCATAAACTCTTTGTGGACTTTTTTGCTCTTTATACTCATTAATATACCATGTAACTTTCAATAATGGCCGCCCCACATACTATGTCAATTACTCTGCACGCCGTTCATTGTAATACATCATTTGCTCTGCCCGACTGCAATATGAATTAGGTGACAGACAAACAACATGATGTACACTCAACTCTGGATACTTTGGAGTCTTCAATTTACCTGAGCCAGATGTAAAAAGAGAGAGAGGCATTCCCTGATCTACAGTAGTTACTGCACAGGGAAATGTGCTAAACTAAAGACCAAATCCTTAAATCAATCAATGCCATTAATTGCTGCTGACAACATTTGATACTTGCAACACCGGTCTGATGAAAATGCGACACTCATATGTGCAGTTCAGTGATGTAAGGTTTGCCTCACTAAGCACAGTGTTGTGCTTCCTGGAATACAGGGCAGCGTGACGGATCATATCATTGGACAGTTGCTTAGGAAACCTGCCAACTGATAATGGCTTCGTAATGTAATTACAGTCCTATCAGGGCAGTTATTTCACAGACTTATGAGAACACATTTTGCCTCAAAAAGATCCTGTTCCATTCTCTGAATAAGCTATTAAACAGGCTTCAGACTGTCAGAGCCGTCAAGCCTAAATCCTCAAAATTATAATGATTAACTTGTCCTTGCGAGCTATCAGAGAACACATAACACTAATACTACACTGATACATTTAGAGTGAAGGAGGATAAATGAAAGACATAGAAAATTACTATTTAAAAAAAACAACTAAAAGAATTACTAAACTATTTTCAATCCCCTCACTTCCATATAAACCAAATCTTTTTATGTAGCTTTCCCATCTGCTATTACTGCTGCTGTGAAGACCAAAACTGCACAATAGCGGCCTAACAGACACACTCACAGCCTGCAAAAAGGAGGCACTTTTCTTTGTGCAGAGGCCTCTATGACTTCTGAGAAAATGTAATAGCTGATATTATCTCACACTGCCTCTGTAGCGAGAAATAATGGGGTCCTCTCCATTAAAGACCACATCCACATGCTACAGCGTTTCTTGTTAATGTATGTTTTAGTAACACATGAGAGGAGAAAAGTAATCAGCGTCACCGCATGGAAATGCTCTAAAGCCCAGCCTTTTTCTTCTCTGATCTTGCCCCTGCCACATTATCTGTTTTTCCTGTGAACTAAACTGTATTCGTTTTCACAGAGGGTTTATCAATGATGACACACTGTGTACTCGTGTTGACAGAACAGAGGGTTGTTGCTCTGCGTGAGGCCAACGGGGTACGGCCATACCCGAGCTGGCTGCTTCTAAGCCCAGGAGAGAGAAAACTTTTCTTTCCCTTTTTCTTAGCCCTTTCTTCACACCCTGTCTCTCAACTGTACATGTTTAATGAGCTGGCATCTTTTCTTTCAGTTTTTATATCATCCCCCCCCAACTCCTCCACTCCATCTTCCCCTCAATGCCTGCACTCGCTTTTTCTTGTCTCCCTTTTTCTTCTTCATCCAATGTTCTTCCTGCTGGCATTCACTCTGCTCCAGACGGGACTGAGGAAGAGTAGCATCCTTTGCTATGAAGTACTTCACATTCTTGGTGCTGACATTCACTGTCCCATATTCCATGCCAAGAGTATGAGGTGTGCAAGAACAAAAAAATACATTTTAGCGGGAGTAATAATGGGGTGAATAAAAGCTTAAGAACGTCGCCGCAGTCGGGGTTCACAGACCTGTGCACATGTAAAAATGATAATCATGTAAAATGGCATATCTTGCATTTCAATTTTAGTACAAGAATAGTTTTAATCAGTACCCATCATCGTTTTGTGCCGTAGAAAAAGCTCAAATGAATTCTTTTTTTTCTGGAGAATTGTGAAGCAGATGGAGAGAAAGGCATTAATAAAAAAAAAAAGCCTATCTTTCCTGGACGATTGGGTTTTTCCATTTTGCTACTTCCTGTCGAAAGCATCACTCCATAAAACAGGACAAATGAGATTCCATGAATAGATAAATGGTTTCTTCATACATGTTCAATCTAAATCAATCATTAATGAGTTAATTTGTCGAGGGGATGGGATAAAGCCTCATCACGCAGACCACAACGACTCCATTTCTTTGACAGGGGGAGCAGACTTCGGGGGACGGCTGGCTGGCTGCTTCTTCATGAGTGTAAGAGGGGTCGGCAGCTCCGGCGTCGGAGAACCGCACACGTAGCACTTCCAGAGACACGCTGACACCACGGTGAACCTCGTGCAGTAATTAACCGCATCCTGCTTTCCTTGCACAGGCCAAAGCACAGAGTCACTTCATATTCTCATTTCAGACCTCATTGAGATGATGTTCTGTGTACTTGTTTTTAGCAAACCATGTACAAAGCGAAAACATGGAAATAAACTTTTAAAATAATAGACTTGAATCATGTATGGGGGAAAAATGCAAATCTGTCAGAAGAGATGAGGAGAGGGGATGAACAGGAGGAGAGGAAGTTGTTGGAGAGAAGGATCTGATTTATCTGCAGTGGTTCATATGTGAATAGTGGAGGAGGCCAGAATGTTCCAACAGGCTGTGGCTGTCTGAGGAGGCCTTGGACAGTGATTTATGGGTCAGTGGTGGATGTGTTAATGGACTGGGCCTATGGAGCATATCCATCCCAGGTATGGAGCCCCATACCTGGGATGGATATGCTCCACGAGCAGCACAACACATCATCACGGTGACTGACAGCGTTTTTGGATGTCTATAAACACAGCGCCCATTGTCGGCTTCTGTTAAAGGATGAATAGGCCACTGGTGCCACAAGCAGACACATTAACACAACACAGCGGGAGAACTGGGATGGAGACAGGTGAGAAAGGTTAAGAACAGCGTGTGAATTTTTACTCTTTTATTCCAAAAACAGACACAGCAACTCTGTGTCCAGGTTTGATAAATATCAGTTTAAGTAAGACTCTTCCAATATAGAGTTTTGACTTCTTCATGTGATACAACAACTTTGCTACCTCCTGGTTAGAATACATCAAGAAAACCAGGTGGAATTAATATCCTGAAAAAGTTAAGGGTATCAGAATTGAAGAGTCTGTGGATGTACAAATGCTCTCCTGTAGGTGTCATTAAGGTAAAACAAGTAACATTAAACAAAGCCTGAAGGCATCATAAAGAAACCTGACCTGATTTTAAAGCAGAATTGTTCTGCCTAACTACATCAGGAGGACTTCATTGAATATATTCAGCTTGTCTGTGGTGACGTTTGTAAAACAAAATATGTAGTTTGTGCCGTAAATTGCAGAGCTCTTTACCATTTTAACAGTGTTTTCCATGTTTTTCCACATGAATGCACAACTGAGGATGCCGGTGTTTGTTTTGTCTTATGTCTTTGCTCTTTTAAACTATGCTCCAAAATTATGGAATATCCTACCAAAAGGTATAAGAGGCTCTGTGGACATTTTTAAACAATAGCTGAAAACCTATTTATTTAAGTTAGATTATAATTAATGCCGTTCTAATTGTTATTATTTATGTTATATTATTCTTAATGGTCTTTATTTTTAAATCTATTTCACTAATATATTTTAGCATCTACTGTCCTCTTATTGTACTCTTATAATTTTATTTCCTATCTGCCCTTGTAATTTTTTTTATTTCATAAAGCACTTTGAGCTACATCTCTTATATGAAAAGTGCTCTATAAATAAAGCTATTATTATTATTATAAAAATGAGCACATCATCATGAGGCGGCATGGATATAGATAAATTGATAACGACAATTATTTTGCTCAATACAGAGATCTTTACATTTACTGTGTCATGAGTATTCATTCATCTTTGACAGCTGCACTTTTGTGTATGATAAACTTTTATGAATAAGACTGGCTTAAAATGTGCAAATCTTTAAATCAAGTTCAATCTTTTTCACATCAAATCAGTACATTTGACTCTTTGACTCTTCTCTTTGGTCATCCTTTCTGGCTCTTTTATGACTAGCCACAGGATTTGTTGCATAATAATCGCTTATCAATAATCTATAATGTTAAAAGAAAACTCTGGACAGAATTGCAGTAATTGTGCAGCTCTAGCAAACTGTTTAATACATTCTTAAATAATTTTAAATCATGATGACCCCCTCTTGTGAATTTCCCCAAAATGTATTACATGCAAAGTTAAGATTTGTTTTCTATTGACTCAAAGCTCAGCATGTTAGACCAAACAAACAAACAAACAAGAAAACCGTAATTGCTAATAATTACTCCTTTACAAATACAACACACATTACACCGTGTGGTATTCCAAGGGGACACTGAAACCTTTTTGCCGTCAGTTTAACAAGCAAATAACACGCCTCCGTGGAACACAAATGAGAAGAAGAACATATTTTAATTCATCACTCGCCCACTTTACCATAACACTGCTTCCTCACTGCTGCGTCTTGGCTGCAAACTCTCTCAAACTGCGCAGTATGTGAATAAGTGGTATGTTTTATCAAGGCATAAAACAGATCTGAAGAAAGTTGAGTGCCAGACTGCGAAGGCTCAGAAGCACCGGTCATGTGTCTCTGACAGAAAGCTTGTGTTAATCCAAACCTTGTAAACACCATTAAAACATCAGGGCCTATAAAACACTTTTATGAAGTAAAGAGGCATCTTTACAGGTTTGGTACAACGGCTCCTAAAATGTATGCTGTTCCTATCGTCGCCGCCTGCATGACAACAAGTGGAGGAAAAGACCGGGACGACCTTCAGCCACAGTTTAAAGGTGCAATGCGTAAGAACGGGCCAGAACTTTAGTTTAAAGCTTTCATAACATTATCAACAGAATATGAAGAGGTTACCGTGTTGACGTTATGTCCAAGACGTCTATGTATTGTGTTGCAGAGATATCTACTGAAATTAGCATGCTAACTGACTAGCCCCAGCCCGGCCTATCTTCTAATACCACTTGTTCCTCGAGAGGCGATAGTCACTGTAGCGTCCATTCTGCCCTCAGTCAAGAGAGCGAAGAAGTAGAGCTGCCCCGAGGGTTGGTCAATACTACATCCGTGGTGCATGTACGCTTTGATAGTGTGTTTATTGGATTAAATCCAAAGCGGAGAGAATAACTCATACCCTCGCCTCGTCCCCACCGCTGCCAGGAGACAACTCCGCCGGGAGTAAAGCGTGCCGCAGCTCTGGGAGACCGAGACAGACCTTCAGTTAGCGATTAGCTCGAATTCAGCCAGAGCAAACCCCAGCTCCGGGGGTTTGATCCTTGGGGACCGTTGTCCTAATTCCCCGTTGGTAACTTTCTGTTGCTGCCGATACACAGGTTAGACCAGCGCTCCACCAGCCCGCTGTGACTACCAGCACTTGGGTTGTTGCCAGCTGAATCCGAACCGCCACACTGGCCAACTCAAGTTCTGTCCCCCGGAGTCCGAACTAAAACCACGAGTCATTCCCCCGACCCAAGCCAATTAGCAAAATATCAAAATGGTCCACGGTTAGTGGCACACTAAAGTAAGCCAACGCCACTCATGAAGATTATAAGATAGCAGTGTTTTTTCGACCGTCTCTCAGAGTTTCAGTTTGGTTGAATTTTGCGCATTCTTGCACTGCTGTTAGTTAGTAGTTTGCTTTTTTTACATGAATGATGAAGGTACATTTAGATTGTATGGACCCAGTAGGTGGAGCAAGTGGCTAAGCATTACACAGTGCACCTTTAAATATAGTGTACACCACAATAAAAACGTGTCTATAACGGGGAAGTCTGGGTATCAACACTAATTAATCTCCACATGTCTATAATGTTATAGATTTGTGTGATAATGTGAAATTGTTCATGGGCGAAACAAATAGTAAATAACATCTACTTCTCATTCTGTTCACTGTGATCCGGAGCAGTTTAACACGGTGCCTCCTCACTCTGCATTTTCCATGTAATAACTCTGGAGGAGTTTGCCAGGTAGTGCAGAGGGTCACTGTTTACACTTTACCAGTGTTGTTAGAGGCACTCTAATGGAAGCCAATATCCATTTGTAAAAGACCTATCACATGGGGTGAGTGTCCTTTGCAGCAGCTTTCTCTCCTCCCCCTCCTCTCCTTTCTCCCATATGGTAGCCTCCTAATCAGATTGGTCAAAAAACGGCCCCAATTTCAGCGAATATATAAATAAATAAAGCGGAGGAAATCACTTGTACTGTATTTTGGAGCCAACATTCATCATTGTCAGCAGGCATATACAGTTCATATGCCCCTAACACGTCCCATTTCCCCACCAGTAGCCATCCCACCGTTTGATAGGACAGCACACTCGCTCATTTATAGTAGAGCCTGTCAGTTTTGTGCTATTTACTAATGTAAATGTCCCCAGAATGAAGTCATCGTCAGGCATACCCTTGCTACGACGGGAAAACAGGCGAGCGTAGCCATTTCCAGTCATATTAATGTCCATACTGCATAGATTTGAATACCTACTCTGCAAAAAGTAGCTGAAGGTTGTGATGACCTCCAGACAATATACTGTATATTACAATGCTTACCTTACCTCATGAGAATAAACTCCATCACAAAGTTCAGGAGGAGCAGCGCAAAGATGGTAAGTTGACACAAGTCCAGGAGCGCTGAAGCCTCTTTACAGACTATGAAAACAGTCAATGTAAAGTCTAACATTTCAGTCATGCCTAATCTAATAAGGCGAGCTAGGGGAAGTATTCTTGCGCTGCCTCACAAGTCTCAGACTCCACACACTGGAAATTGTACTGTATACACGAGCTATAAAAACATTAGCTCAACAACAACAGACTAATGGTTTACATTCATAAACAGAGGACCTAACCAGTAGCATAAAGCATGCAGAAGAAGAACTGACTGTTGATCCAAGCAGCTGAGGTTACCGCCCCAAATCCCCACAAAGAGACGACTTTGCTTTTGTTTACAATGAAATTCTCTAAAAGCCATCGTATCTGCTGCGTTCCTATTGAGTTACAGGACAAATGAATTACTGGGCCTTTAGTGTGGCAAACAGCAGCGTCTCTCAAAGCCGGGGGGATCGCAGGACTGAGCCGGAGAGAAATGCCACTGCTGAGATCCATTTCCAGCTACGTAGGAGGGGAACTAAATGGTCCTCTTCCCCTCTTCTTCTGCTCTTTCAATTTATTCTCCCGTTTGAATGTTCGCTGTGGTCTGCCCACTTGTTTCTGAAGCTGATAATCGGCTCAGGAAAATTAGCTTATCTACATTTAGCATTCAGGAAGACAGAGGAGTCTCATAAACACAGATAAATAAAATACAGCACTGTACAATAGTCTGTCTGTGTGTGTGTTTGTGCATCATAGACAGACAGAGATAGGGAACTCTTACGTGCTTGCGTTACAGTAAACAGGAAGGTGGGGGGGGGCTCCAAAGGCATTTTTTGATGCAGGGGATTTTTTTAAAATTGCATGATTGACATTCATTCCTCTGTATGTGGAAACAGCCATGTCCCGAGGGCAGGAAAGCCCTGTATGGTTTCAAGTGTTCAGTTAGCTGCTCCTGTTTATTCTGGCTATACCTCCACATCAGTACATCTCCCTGTCAGTCGAAGTTCTGACGCCATGAAGGAAGCAGTCAGCTCTCTGCTGGGCCTCTGCGGGTGAATTACAGGGAAGGCAGGGCGCTACCCCGGCCCCGCACCCACTCATAAAAAGCCTGTTATTAGTGACCCATGCAGTTGAAGCACCAACATGTTTCCTTCAGTTTGATTGGCAGGGCGCGAGAAGATGCCACAGGCACATACAATGAACTCTATTTCAGTGTTACAGCCTTCAACAGCGGCTGACTTCAACCTGTGGCAGGAAACAGTTTGAGCCACAGTTGCATCATTCTGGATTCTGGAGGCAGGTGTCATGCCTTTTGGGGGTTTATAGAGCTCATCTATTAGTTTTTTTTCCCCACATAAACATGCCCTCATATTAGGTTCCTCACTAAAAAGCAAGTGTCACATCGTATTCATGATGGACGAACATCCAACAAATGTGCCAGTGGTGCTACAGTAATGAAAGGAATGGGCAGTCAGCAGACACTGTAACCTCCCCGGGACAAATCACCATCACATACATACGTAGACAGACCCAAGCTGTCACAACTAATAAGATTCTTTCCTGACAACAAACATTATCGACCAATCCCTGCCTACAAAAAGGCAACAAGACTGCTTAGACACGAAGAAAACAAGAGCTATAGGGGAGCATGGGCAAGCGAGGGATTTCCATGTTAACTGTTATCTGAACACTTGCAGGCAGCTCTCTTATAAGACAGAGTAACCCTTTGGTATGTTGACCATACTTATCAAATATCAACTATATAAATCCCTCATGATGGCTAATGCACAAAATCCATTTAGGCAATTTCCACACCAGGCTGATGATTTCCACTGACATAATAACAGCCAATAATCCCTGATGAGCTCTTAAACAAACACAGTTTTATGTTGCCAGGCAAACTGCCACCTCTGCAAAGGGCTAACTGACATCACCGAGCTAAGCCAAATGCACTAAGTGTATGACTCAAATTGATTCAGCCTTGATAAGTACAGTAGGAGTCATGCATTAACTTTTCACACCTCATACCTGCAGTGTCCACCTAAAAAGGACAACCACAGTGAGGTCAAGACACTACAAAATAATGGCTCCAATGAAAAGAACTTCATTGGTGTTTTATGAATCTTGTTGAGAAGTGCTATTAAAGCCGCGGGCTTGACAGCAGGGAGTTTTAAGAGGGGAGCCTTGAGGGGCTATTACCTCACCTGTCGGTGATATCTCAATAAGAAGCCTGTCCTACACAATAGAGACGGGTACATCAGTGTCTTGACCTGTGCAGCTTCTTGACACGGATCAAGACCTGTGCAGTGAATCATAACAGCCACTCGGGATAATTTCCATCCTAAAAGGGAGCAAGGAAAGGACGTCCTGTACCTTCTCCCAAAGGTACCAGGTAGGGCTGGGATAAATACAAAGCATGAGCCATGTTGTGGGTACAACGGCTTCTTTGTTTTGCAGGGTAAGAAAATAACATGTAATGTAACAAGGTTTTTAAAAGTTTCATAACCATGGTTTTAAGCGGAAGCGCCGCACCTGCAACATCTTCAGCTACAGCGGAGGCTGTCAGCACTGAAGTATAGTAATGGTAAATATTGTTATCTACAGTAGGAGAGAAGTCCTGATGAGGACCCCCAGGGGTCCGTGGCACTCTGTCAGGGGGTCCGCATAATAATTCTACAGATGGGGACCATTTGCACCAATAATACAAGCATACTGTCTCCATTACTCGTTAGCTTTGGGCCAATATAATCTCTGACATGATTGTGACACACAGCAATAAGTTCATTATTTTTAAGTTGAAGCACTTTAGTCAGCTTTAGACTGATAAATTGAAATATCTGGATTTATTAGGACCATGCCAGTCTTGCTACTGTTCATTTTCTGAAAGATTTTAAAATCAATTACTTGGAATGTAGGCTATAAATGCTGTTAAGTTGAGTCCAAATGCAATTTGAAGAAAATCACCCTCTGTTTAAAAGATATATGAGTGATATTAAGATTAAGAGGGGGTCCTTGAAAAGTTCTCTCCCCTGTAAGGATTTCATTGCCCCAAAAACTTTGAGAACCCCTGGTCTAAGTAACTCATTTGTCTGTAAAGTCCAACACATTGTTGGTACAATATATAGTTTATACACCTGATGGTGTGTGTGTGCTTCATAACTAGTAACTAGCATGCACTAGGGCTCGTCACGATAGCATGCACTGCGGCCTGTCATAACTACGCCACCGACTATGAGCCATCTAATACCTCCAAATTAAACAATTAGATACATAATACAATTATAATTTAATTGAATTATAATACAATTGTATCTCCAGCTGATACCAAGTCATTTTACAGATTATGGATGTTGGTGAGAATCTTTCTGTTTGAAACATTTAATTGTGTTCCCCAGAAAATTAATGAAACTGAGTTTGCAACAGTGACTTCACATTTTACAAAACTCTAGCTTTAATAAAAATCTACTTTTTCCCTTTCTTTTTTTATTTGATTGTGCCATTTGATTGAAAGAAATATGTCTTCACTAGCAGTAACTGTAGATATTCTCTTCTGATTAAAATATCTAAAAGGAGTTTCAAGCTTCATTTGTCTTTACTTAGTCATGATTAGGATTGTTTCAGCTGCTTTCTAATACCACTTGGAAATACCAAAAATTCTACAACTGCATTTTAAATGTCATACTAGCTTAATACAAGCCTCGTGAATTACAGTACATTCAGAAGACAGAACATGAGAGATTGTATTAAATAATATTCCTCACTAACTGAGAATCAATACACATAACAGTTACATCATATTGGCTCAGAATTCTATAACACACGAATCCTTTGTATTCATAGAAATGGGTTTCCGCCTAATGGGTTTAAAGGAAGATATAGGTGTACTAGACAATGTGAAGGAAGGGGGAGATGTAATGACAGGGTTAAGGCCAGGTTGATCTGTGTTAAGACAGACATGAGGTGCACTAGCTCCACACTTGGCAGCTCTGATCCTTCACCTTGGACTGAAGCTTTAGATCTTTAGTTTCTGACTCAGTTCACGGTTTCAGTGTGTTTTTTTTTTTTTTCCACTCCAGGACACAAGTGTGCCAAAACGCCTGCATCACCAGTCCTTTGACTGGGATTCAATAATGACGACGATGAGAGTATCCCCGCGCATTCAGCAGATGGCAGATTCATTCATGCGAGCCAAAACTACCATTTGCAAGTGAGTCCAAAAAGGTATGGCAAAACGACAGACACTTATGTAACCACAGATCAATGAAAACACCAGCCTGATAATGTGGACTACTTGAGCAGAGCAGGAGTCGGTGAGTGTGTATGTGTACTGTGGGAGAACTAGTTCAACACTTAACCTATATATACTAAGACATTTGATTGAGGATGGACACGTCATAAAAGTAATTTCCTGACTTATTTGGATTAAAGGACCAGTGTGTAGCATTTTGGGGGATCTATTAGCAGAAATGTAATATAATATTCATAACTATGTTTCCATTAGTGTTTAATCACCTGAAACTAAGAATCGTTGTGTTTTCGTTAGCTTAGAGTGAGCCCTTCATCTACATAGGGAGCGGATCCTCTTTATGGAGTTCGCCATGTTGCTCCGCCTTGTTTCTACAGTAGCACAGAATGAACAAACCAAACGCTGGCTCTAGAGAGAGCCTTTCATGTGTTTACGTTACCTGAAGGCCACCGTAGTTTTTCAACACGCTTGTGAAACTTTGGTAACGTGAGCTGCAGAGTGTGAACCGTGGTACCGCCAGCCGCCGTCTGACTTCCATTTGCTCCTAAAGTAGTGTTAATATGGTAAGGATGGCCTCTGAATGGCGTTACCACGGTTTTGCATTCGCCAGCTCACGTTACCGCGGTCTTGGAAAGGGAGGAGTCAGCGGAGAGGTACTCAGTTACACCACTAAACGACTAGGTGCCGCCAAATTATGCACACTGTACCTTTAAACATTTAAAGCGGCAGTAGACAGAATATTTTTGGCATCATTGGGTAAAATGTGTTATTGGGATCTGATTGGTTGTTTTCATCCAGTCTGTGAAATCTTGCAGATGCCATTAGGAGCACCGGAGGACACCGGAGGACACCAGAGGACACAGAGGCACAGCTTTGTTGTTTTTTTCAGATTACCCCGGATAACTCATGCACTACTGTTAGGATATAGTGACTGTTTTATAAAAATAATTTGTTTTTAATCATATTTGCTCCAATCTGCCAACCTCCTGCTTTAAGTTCACTAAAGCAATTATCATGCAAATGAAAGCATACAATATAAGTCAAGTTAAATAAACAGGCAGTGAGAGCAATCCATGAAAGAGTTGGTGGTTTGTTTAGTTCAACCCAATTATACTGTAGCAAGATGTGTGTTATAGTCGCAGAATGAAAACTCCTTACTGGTATCAGAATAAATTCCAGTTCAAAATAGACCCACTTAAACCTAAGGAAGTCAGCATGTGACAGTTACCTCTGCAGATACCAAGCAGACAATAAAACAACCACATGAGGTGATGATGTGTTTATACTAGAGCCTAGGGACTGCAGTTTCTTTACACATTGCATTTTAACACCTTCTCACATATAATATAAGGAGATCTGGAAACTGATGTGAAACCTCATAACAAGGGATAGTAATGTTTAAAAAAAAGCACAACCTTCAAGCTATAAAACAGTTACATACAGTAGACTGTCTTGTTTTCAGAGTATTACACAATATGGCTCCTCCACCACTCAGTACTTACATCACATTAACAACCAGCCGAACTAGAGCAACAACTAGACGAGACTGTCTTACTCCTAGAAGACAAAGTAGTTTTGGCCAATCTGCTTTTTCTGTCAGAGCCTCCCAGGATTGGAACAATTTACCACAACAAATAAGAGACTGTGCCAACTACCATTCCTTCTCCACGACATTAAGAACAACAGTGTCTTATTTGGCATTATAATGTTTAGTGTAAGGGCTGCTCTTGCCTATTGTGTCTCTGTAGGGCTGCAACTAACAATTACTCCCATTGTCAATTAATCTGTTGATTATTTTCTTGACTAATCGATTAGTTGTTTGGTCTATAAAATGTCAGAAAATGGAAAGAAATGTTGACCAAAGCTCAAGATGACAACCTTAAATGTCTTGTTTTGTCTGCAACTCAAAAATATTCAGTTTACTGTCTTAAAGGAGTAAAGAAACCAGAAATAATTCACATTTAAGAAGCTGGAAACAGAGAATTTTGACCTTTTTTTTCTTAAAAATGATTCAAACTGATTTACTGATGATCGAAAGTCGGCTATTAATTTAATAGTTGACAACTAATTGATTGCATGTTGCAGCGCTACTGTACATTGTACATAATATCCACACTTCACCAGCCCTAACATTGTATTGTCATGCTATTTGTTGTTTGTACTGTCATGCTGTCTGTTGCTTGTTGCCATGCTATTGTTGATTCTGTGTGTTATAAGAACTGTCTCTCTTGTCTCTATGTAGAGCTGGCTATGTTCCTATCTGCATATTTTCTCATTGCTTTTATCGTTGATTGTATTCTCAATGCTTTTATTCTTAATGTCTGTGTTTTAACTATTGCCTGCCAGGGGACTACTGATGAAAATTAGCCTTTCTGTCTAACTCTGGCATATTGTCAGAAATGTTATTAATATGCACTGTCCCTGTCAAATAAAGTAATAATCTAAACTAAAATGTTGGAGAGAACATATGATATAGATACTGTTTAATATTTGCAGCAAAGACAGCTGTGGCACATTTTGGCCAGAAAAAAACCCCCCACATCAAAGTGATCCGGCAGTGTGCATGCCAAACAAGAATAACAGTGGGAACCAGATGAGTCCCAAAAGGGAAAAAAATCCAGTCCCTTGTTGGATTCTTACCATCCCAGAAACCGTCTCTAATTAGTGACAAGGCTGCTCTCCCAGGGAGCTGATGAGAAATATTTGCGTTTGATTATTTTGGCATGAAAAAGAGAAAAAGAAGAAGAATTAAATATGGTTTGAAAAATCAAGCAGAGCCGCATCACTTGGACAAGTTGGGAAGAGGTTTTGAGGGCATCACTAAGGGTCCTCTCACTCTTTCTGTCATGTTGTTATTGCTTTTCGAATGCATCTCAGGCCACACTAGTAGAACACCTACCAGTGAGGGGAATAAACAGATGCTAGTCCTGACTAAGCAATTCTCCACACCCTTGCCTCCAAATCCAAAAGTTATGGGAAGAAGGAAAAAAAACAAAAAACAAGATTATACTCTCTTCATCCCTTTAAAACCATTCTAAGGCTCTGTCGTATTGAATATCATTAAACCTTTTTATTTCTTTTCATTTCTCTTTTCTTCTGTCGACAGCTAGTTGTCATAAACCGCCACCAAACCCCCACGAGGCCCCCTAGTGCAGTCAGACGGAGTACAAAGCAATCATATCTGCTGATTAAAGCTCTAATGCATTCTGCTGCGTGGGGCTGGGCCCTGCATCATTAATGAAGAGCAGATATTATATCCTGTTTACAGGGAGAAGGGAGGCAGCTCATATTAAGCATTAGCGCTCCCCTTGCACTACTTCCACCCACACGTTGAGAGGGCAGCATGCCCATGGCTCAACAAACGACCTGCAGGTAGGCTGTGGTAGGTGGAGCAAGAATGACGCATACTTAGAAGGCTGCATCTCAGAAGCTGCCTCATGACATCAGCGAGGAAACGCTGCTGGGCAAAAATCTGACGCTTGTTTGACTGAATATGTGTGTGCATATTTTGGGCAGTAAGAAAGGTTACCCACGATGTTATATGACTTATGTGAGGTCACCTCTCCTATTTCCCCATTATTCTCCATCTTTCTCCATCTTTCCTGGCATTGGCCCAGTGGACGTAGGGGCCAAGTGGTCAGTCTCTGAGGAGGGACACCCGCTCGGCATGGTGCTCGGGACAAACACTGCAGCAGCGTTTCCTCTGCTCTACCCATCTGTTGGTTTTGGCCCCGCTCCTCTGGACCGCAGCACAGATCTGGCCAGGCTTTAGCAAACACGCTTGTACAGCAGCCAGACCACTTTACACAGGACTTTTCTGTAAGTACTGTCGGCAGCAATTAAATGTGGGAATAGAGCTGGAAGTTTGGGCTTTGGACAGTGGGGCTGGTTTAAACATCGGGAAAAGATCATTCCCACGATAAATCCTATTTGCGACCTTCCCCTGGGGAACTGTGTTCTTCTGATGCTCTTCTAAAATAATATGACATGAGCCTGGATGTACAAGTAAGGACATTTAGTTGAACAAAGAAAAGGGAGTTTGTGTTCCCCAGCACAATCCTTCACATCACTGTGATATGTGTGAGTCCCACTGGCAATCAATTTAAGGATTGGAGGGCCATTGTGTCAGCGACTGATTAATATACAGAGAGTTAATCATTATTGGATACTCTAATTGGATTATCTTCCAAGAACACAAAAAAGGACTAATTATTCATCAGGAGTGCTCTCGTGTAAACACTGTCTATTTTTCCTCTGATTTGTACTTCCCCTCAGCCTTTCTTACCTCCTGAGCCACATCAACATAGTCGAAGTCAAGTAAACAGTGACAATGAAATCATGAGACAAATCATTTGAGTCATCTGAATATAAAGCAGCAGCGAGCCCAAGAGCAGTCTGCGCTATGACAATCTAATTACAAAACTTCACTGGAGCAGAAAAGAGGAGAGGAGAGGAGAGGAGAGGAAAGGAGAGGAAAGGAGAGGAGAGGAGGAGAGGAAAGGAGGAGGAGGAGGAGAAGGAGAAGATGACTCTTTCAGATTCCGAGCAGCTCTTTTCCCCTGCAATTGCATTACTTTAAAAAGCCTGCCCTTTAATTTATCTGTATCTTCTAGCACAGGTAATTTCTGAGTGCAGAGCAGGGAATCATACAGACACTCAATCGATAAAAAGGAGCCACAAGGAGGCAACAGAAGTGATTGCTTCAACCTACGAAAGACAGCTAGAGGATACGAGCTGTTCCTCAGATAATTTTCATGTGGAATCAAAAACACAGTAACAGACAGAAACACTGCAGCTATAGTGGATGACTTACCTGTACGGCGTAACCAGACAATGGGGCCAAATGGGCGACAGCATGAAGAAAAAGAGAAGGACAGACGTCAGTGACACTGAAGAAGAATGTGGACCTGATACTGTCATTTGTTGTCTCATAAATTTACTATAAAGCAAGGAAAGGTGGGCTGTGAGTGGTTATAGGAGAATGTGTGAACCACACTGAACACTAACGCAATGTTTTAACGGGCTCAGGAGGAACATATTTCAGTATTTACTGTTTTTAGGACACGACTGGCCAGATAAGTGCACTGAATGATGATCCACATTCCAGGCCACAATTTGGTCCAAACCCTTCTGAAAATTGGCACCAGATGCCCGAGGGAGGAAAAACAAATCCCAAAATGAGCCCGTGTGATTGAGTACCATCCACCCCACAATGTCTGGCCGGCACAGACACTGAGATCAACGTCCACTGTGATAAGCGTTAAATTCAACACAGATGGAGGACCAATCAGACTCTTTGCCCTTAATTTCCAATCGTTTCCTGTCACCTGAAACCAGCCTTGGACTGGGGGATCCATGCACTTGGATTTCTGTGTAACACTGGCAAGAACATCCAATAGCAAAAAATCAATACGTTGAAGTGTGAGTTCAGAAATACAGGCACAATGGCATGATAGTTCTATTTATTTAGTTATACTATATTTTCTCTATCTATTTTGTGAGATCTGGTTTGGGGCAATGTTAATGTACAAAAAGTTATGAAATAAACAAGGACAGCAAGACTAATATATGCAGAATATATTTTAGTTTAAAATATATAAAAAGCCAGTGTTGATGTCATGAGGTCAATGAAGCTTTGAAGATATACACCCACACTGGTGTTCAGACATGCTTGCTTTTAATGTAGCAGCAGATTAATGTGAAAGGCGTTCTCATTTAGTATCACAAGTCTCTTTAACACTTTCACTCCTTGTTAGATAACATAAGGCACGATTTAGTTTATAAAAGCCTTGGTTCTCAGTGTTGAATCCGTTCTGTCTGCAGACTGGGAGACTCGAGGAGAAAATGTCTGTCTTTTGTTTATTTAGTTCTTCTCTCAGGAAACATGCAATAACCGAGGCCATACCAAGAAGACAGGTGTGAGCTACCCCTCAGCCCCGGCCAAGGGCAAGTTTTGTTTTCCGAGGATGTAGCGGTTACGCTTTGGAATGGATTAGGACAACGTGATCCAAGACTACAGTAGAGCTCGGAGGTATCTTTTCTCAAGAGTGTGGTCCCGCAGCCTGAGGAGAGGTAGATACTGTTGCCTGTGATAAAGTACGGTCGGTGCACACATTGTAACTGGATTAGGCCTTCTGGCCACACGCTATTCTCTGGAGGTCAGCATGCAGAGAATTCATTGCCACAGAAATATGAGTCAAAGCTGTGAAACACTGGCGTGATACTGCCAAGGATGTTTTACCCCTTCAAAGAAAACTTCCAAAGGTGGCGAATAGAAAGTTTTGCACTAATCATTGAAAGTCAGACGCCGCTGTTGTTGTTGGCACAACAGATGAGGCTAAGAAACAGATGCAAATGCCTCACCCACCAATTAACACAGGCACTCTATTTTAAAGTCTTGACTTTAGCTTTTCACAGCTACTGGTAATTTACATCCAGTTGATGGCAACACATGCTAAAAGAGATGCACACGAAGGATATTTGTGCCCAAGTTATTGTCACAGAAACTTACTCCAGGGATGTATTTTCTGCTGATCTTTATAAGCTGTTGCCTTTGGAGATAGCAGCATTGTTGTTTAGGACACATGGAGGAAATGCTTATCGCTGAATAGTTCCATTTGGTCAACAGCAGGAGAGGAGAAGCAGCATTAGAGCCTCCAGCATAGCAGAACAACCGCATAGCAGGACTTAACTTGGCTCTACTGGACAATACAAAAGTCTGCTGCGGCTGTTTCCACTTATTGTGCAGTGGAGAGGCTGACTAGTCCCATACAATGACTATCTTAATTGGATATCAAGCGTTTGATAGATTATCCATTTAATAAATGTGAGGGACGTTGATAAGAGACGGATTAATTGTCATGCCTGGCACTAAAATTGTGAATTTTAGAAGAATGATAACATGTGGGTAGTTTCTCTGTCAGAATGGCTTCAAATAACTCGCCAGTATTTTATTAAAAGGCTTTTTTTAAAACGTCAAAGAAAAATCACATGAAAAAACACCACTACAGATTTTTTTTCTCCCACTTTCAGACAGGTCACCACAGGACTGACACTTGCCTTAATCCTGACATCCAAGTGGAAAAGCAGCACATGTGCTACCAGTTGGCTGAATCTATTCTTTCTAATGACCATGCAGCGGGCGGCAGCTCAAGAGATGCAAGCCCTGTCCGTTCCTGGGAGAGATAGTGAAACGCCAGAGGTAATTAACAGCGGCGGAGGTGCTGAAGGGCTGCATGACATCCAGCGCCAGATAGTATGTTCCTCTCCTCTGTCTTTTTGTTAATTAGTAGCATTAAACTAATCCTAGCCTCATCCCTTCTTTTCCACCATCAAAGTCCACCAGGGTAATGCAACGGCACCGTGAAGCAGAGCAGACTAAAATGAGGAACTGTAACAATACCAATTTGCCACAGCTCTGAACACTGCAGCATTTCCTAAATATATGTGCTCGCGCTTCGTCTCCCTTTTTTTTTTGCATCTGATGCTTTGATAGTGTCCTCTGTGTAAGCCTGAGTGCTGCAGGGTAGGGGTTTGGAGTGAAATGAAAGAGATCACAGGGAGCTGGAGCTCGCTATACTGTAGGTGTGTCTGTATCAACACTGGTGTTGTTATACCCCCGCCTGTGGCACGATGCTGTAGACTGCTATGTGATTTATTAGCCTGCACAGATAGTAGCAAGAGAGCATGGGAATAACAGATGCCACTAATGTAGACTATAGCGCTCTAATAATAGCCTTCAAAAAGCTTTCTGCAACACTCTAGTAAACCAGCAGTGTGTTTATTAAATCTGTACATCTACAGTAATTACTTGGATAATGGAGACATCGGGACTTTTGCATCATTAGGACGCAGCATACAAAAATGTTGAACATCATTTAGTTTGCAAGAGCTTTTCTCTCATGGCAGCACTTCTGTGTGCACATCAGAGTGCTTCAAAAAGTTAAATGTGAAGATGTGAAACCTGACAACCATGCCAACACGATCGATCTATTCAGTCGTGAATTGGATCTAGAGATTCTGTTGGGACTGTGAGAAAGTAAAAAACACAAATCGATGTGTGGGTTTGTGAATGTGAGAAATAATTCTCAGTCCAGGTATCTCAGACAAGTATAGAAGTGTGCAACCCGCCCGCAGCCCCTACAGTGCCTCCAGAATCTTCCAGTGTAGGCAGGAGCCCTGACCCTTTACTCCCCGACTAGTTAAATTATTTACAGGTGCTCCTCCTGACAAACCTCTTACTGTCCTCACCTCCTGACACAGAGGCACTCAGCCACTCAGCTGAATATAAAGCACAACCATGCGAGTGCTAGGTAGTCACACAGAATTCAAGCAGGACAATGTGTAGCGCTCACACCTATCACTTGATTTGGATGTGGAGTTCTTATCAAATAAGTACAGTTTTATTAACAGTTACCTGAATCAAAACGTATACTATGCCGCAGGTACAAATCCACTTTTTTATAACACTGGCAGATGAGAGAGGCAAGACTGGCTTTGTGATGAAAAGTGAACTTGAGCTGACCACAAAGAGACTGAACTCGCACTTGCTCGAATCAGAGAAAGGATGGTTGAAAAAATAGGGGAAATCACTCCCTTATCTTCTCCCAACCTCTGTGTTTTATGCTTTGAATCCGACTTCAAAGCAACGTGGGGCTGAAAGTCACCCTGTTGTGTGGGTGGGAAGCTTTTACTTTCTTTGTTGGATACACCGCAGTACACGGCACACCTGTTAGAACAAGACAAAAATGCTAATCAGTCGGAGCATTTTGGTTCTTGGTATGTAATTTAACAAACTGGCAGGGGCACAAGCATCTGTAAACACAGATAAACATGAAGCAGGCATGAATGGTATGGATGATACGACACACTCTGGATACTGACAGCAGCATGTATGAAAAGGATAACTGTCCTTGCATCGTGCTTGCATTGTTTTTAGGCGCTGTATTTCTCTTATTACATCTGACATATAATCAATCCATATTCGACATAAACGCCGTTGATGATCTGTGACTGATCCCGCCACTGTGATTGGCCAAACACGACTTGTTCATCCAAAAAAGCAAATAAAAACAGCTACTTCATCAACCAGAGCTCTTCTGACAACTGGCACGTTTGCGGACGGGTTTGCGTGTTTCATGTCAGTCAAACCACAATGTTTTCTTTATTGATTTTCCGGTCTGATCTCATCACAGCCAGAGAGGAAGGGAGGCAGGGCGGACACATTAGAAAGAAAACATCAGAAAAAGAAATGGCGTGCTGGAAGTGTTGAGGCTCAACAGAAGCAATTCTGTCAGACTCTGGAGTATGATGATTGCTTTATAAAGCTCTCTTATCCTTGTCAAGTCTGTCAGTATGTTAATGAAGGCGCTGCAGCAGTAGGAGGCAGCGTTGGCTGGCATCTGGCTGGGAAGGAGCCTCCCTCGGGGACTCGTATCCCTCTACCAGGATATGTGCTGGGGGAATAGGAGGGGGGTGGGCTGTTTGTGAGCTCCAGTGGGTGCCAGAAAGATCACAGTGACCTGCTCCAGGAGCGCGCATCCCACTGACAGAACTCCTGAAGCCAAAATAGACTCTTCAATCAGTGTCTGCAGCGGACTGCAGGCGATGTCATTACTATCACCAGTCTTGTATTTTTCTCAAAAGAAAACCACATCAAAAGTGTATCTTGTATGTGCCTCGCAGGAAGCAGAGGAGTCTTCTGATGAAACACACCTCTATTAGGTCGACTCTGACTGCAGACTGCTACAGATACAGACCTCCAGAAGATGTCAAAGGCTTTCTACATGACCTTTCATGGTAAAAGAAATGACAAGATGAATGCTAAACAAATACATCTCTCGAGTTAGAATGAGAATTAAAGCAATGGAGCTAGATTAGAAATCGAATTTTTAATGAAAAACGTTTTTGTGCTTTTCTGATTCTGTTGCATCTGATTATTTCATGATAAAAAAGTCTATATTATTGTGCAAAGTTCTGTAGAAATTAAATGGCTTTGGATAAGATAAGAGGAAATGTTTCCAGGGGAGTGGGTTGAAGGGTTCATTCTAAAAAACAAATGAGAGCCAATATACCGAAGGAAGACAGGATAAGGCACGTTGCTGCACTCACAGCAAGAAAATTACATTTTAATTCTGCAGAATTCTCAAAACAGCTCGATTTATATTGAAAACAGATACAATTATAATTTGTACCCCAATAGCAAAGATTTATCTTTGTTGAAGAAAACATATTTTTTGGAAGCAAAAAACTGTAAATGACTGGTTAAAAGAAACATTTTTTGTTTTTTGCAGTGTTCCCGGAAAACGTCCACAATGACTGCATCCCCTGGTATTCAGCACAGCACAACTGTTACCATTTAGTCTGACTGAGCAAGTGCTTTTTAAGCTTGGTTTGAAAAGTAGTGCATTTCTATTCTCAGACTCTTTTCAAAGCACAACTTCAACGTGAACGAACAATATGAGGAGCCTCAGGACAGTTTAGTGATTTGAATATTAAAATGGAACTTTATATCTGGACTACAGGGCTCAATTAGTTCACACAGGTTTTTGAGAAGACTTACAATAATTGAAAGCTTTTGATCCTGGAGCTTAAGCTGCAAAGGGCGCGACTGAAGAACTAATGAATGACAGTATGTATGCAACATTGCAAGCAAGATGTTTTTTTCACTGAGGAAAATATTCTAAATATAGTACTGTAGAAAAAGAAAGCAAAAGAGAAAAGTTTTTCTACTCTACAATATATTCTTCCCTGCACAGTAGCTCCTTTTTCATGTGGTGCTTCTTCTTTTCCACCTTACTGCAACTCTATCAAGAAATGTGATTAATATGTCGGGCCAGAACCCAGGTCCATGGCACAGGCACATAATTGAGTTCTAATCTTCACACTGTGGTGATATCATTAACTAACTCACCCCCAGCTCCACAAAGATGCAGAAACCAATTGACAGTTTGGTGGGCATAGGTGCAAAAGCCACATTAAAATGAGACCTGGGAAAAGTAGGTTTTCATACGGCTATTGCCCCAATCGATAAAGGCTATTAGGTCCAAGTCTCTAAGGCACATCTGACAGAACTCAGGCCCTGGAAAGACTAAAGAGGCCGAAAAAACTGTCCAGGTAATTCATTCAGAGTCACCGCTGGATAAACAATAATAGACACACATTCTTGGTACTGTCTTGGTGCTACCAATACCATAGCAACAGTGTGTGTTACAATCTGCTGACAGCAGCCAAACATGTAAATGTATGCATGGTGTCGTGAATTTTTTATATTTATTTTGCAATGAATTGGAGCAAAGAGAGAATTGTTGCAGTATATTCCCCAATCCATCCCCATATATGTTTAAAGTGAGGGCTTAGAAGCTACTTTACTTTACTAACCCTCTTTTCTATCATTTCGTTTTAGACACATGACGATGGTGTGATTTACTGCACCGCTACTCATCAACTACACTATTTATAAATCCTGTCAAATAATGTATTCAGATCTCAGGTGTTCCTGTAATCAGCTGTCTCATCTGCACCTCACTCCTCCGCTGTCTCACCATCACAAGGTGATTTGTTTCACGGTGGTTTGAGATTGAGAACTTCTGAATGTTGACAGCTAATGGCAGCAGCACTGGCAGGCTGCGAAACAAGGCATGAGCAGCATTGAAATACCTTCAATGATAATCCCTACTCCACTTCATGGTCTTTATTCACCCATTTTTTATAATTAGAAAGCAGAGAAAAAGACATTCAGATAGGCAAACACATAGTAGAGTATTAAGGAGTGAATACAGCACCCGGGCTTATTTTACACAACTTGCAAGTTCATGGAACAAGTTTAAATATCCTGTATTTCAAAGACAGATCAAAATCTATTCTGCAATCTCAGTCGGTCCTCAAGCAACTCGTTGTGCCTTAGGCTACTTAAAGAACGTGGGATGAAACAACACGTTTAAGCATAGCGTGAACACACACTCACATACACAGAACTGAAGTCAACAGAAAAAAAATACATTATAAGATCCCCAAAAAAACGTTTTAAATTCATCTAAAATACTTGGTCCAAGCAGATTAAGTTGACACATGGTGATCATAAACATTCATTCGTTACGTCTGCTCTAAATGGGGCCAGGTGTTCAACTTGTCAAACTACCTTTTAAACAGAACAGGAACTTCAATTGAGTGTCCGACACCACTTAATGAAGTGCTGATTGTGAGAACACAACAGTGTCCAGAAACATAATGAAGTCATTAATGCTAATTTATACAAAGTCTAACATTTTCAGCCCTTTGTTTATTTGCGAGAAGCCAGAAAACATCCTATGGGTTCATTATGATCTGGAGAGCTTCCGCTAGTTGTGTGTTGGACATGGGGGTCAGGACAGGCACGCAATCAGCCAAGTGCCTCGTCTGGCTTATGCAGAGCCATTCCCACTCTATGCTAATGTCATCTCGGTGGGCAGAAATGAGAATGTAGTGATGCAAGTTAATTACCAGGGCACGCCAGAGACAGGTGGT
Source organism: Sebastes umbrosus (assembly GCF_015220745.1). Classification (NCBI taxonomy): domain Eukaryota; kingdom Metazoa; phylum Chordata; class Actinopteri; order Perciformes; family Sebastidae; genus Sebastes; species Sebastes umbrosus. The sequence continues at coordinate 15,586,766 of NC_051278.1, read as the reverse complement.
GCCCTAACTGTGGTGATTTAGCATTTCGAATTCCTCGCTCTCATTAGGCATGTACTATTCCTCAGTCAGGAAGTAAACTTTGTGGCACTAGGCACTAAATCTAAGTCTCCAAGGAAAGGCAGATCCCACTTGCCTTCAGAACATGCTAATGGTTGTGGCTATTACAGAGTGTCACAAACAAACCTGGTGTTTACCTGCAGTCAAGGTCAGCTTGCAGGTTATCAGTGTGTCTGGAAGGCAGACTCATTTCTCAGGGCTATCCCTGTGCACAGTTTCAAAAGGTCAGTCATTAACCATGCCATAAGAACAGAGCTCCGCTTAAGTGCCCCTTCTTCACTGCTGGGTAAAGACCTATTTATGTCACTTCTAGTGGTGGAGCTCCTCGAAAGCTACAGCACACAATGGAACCACTGCTATTAAAGTGGCTTCTTAAGGGGTTAATATTGTACTGCCCAGGTTGAGGCAGGTTGACATGATGCAACTTCATGATTCATGACCCCTGCTGACGCTTGGTCGAAGCACTAATTGTCTGCTTATCACTGGAACAACGTGGGAACAATGGGTGTCCATTGCACCAAAGGTAGAAACGCTCGCTTTGGCTTCAGGTTGAAGTTTCTTTAATGACTCACTATTAGCCGCCTGACTTATACCATTGAGTTATACCTGTTTAGCTTAATAGGAACTGTCTGGAGCTGCAGACAAAATGGTCTGTCACAGGGCAGAGAGCGCTTTGGTTCCTGCCTTGAAACAAATGGATTTCACACTCCACCTGCAGGGATGCTGGTGAAAGGTGTGAATGGGCACTGAAGAACAGCCACAGGACAGGACTCGGCAAACTATGGAGGTAGCGAGCCAATTAGACGATTAAACGTGGATCTGCAGGGAAACTCACACCCTCTCTCCTCTCCACCCCGAAAGGCAATATTGAAACCACATGGCACACCATTTTGTAGGCTATATTGAAAATACTATTCCTGTACCATCAATGAACATTATGCACCTGCAGAGCCGGGGAAAGAGAGCGAGGCTCTGAGCTTTTAATGATGGACAGGAAAGTGTCAGAACCAAGCTGAGGTGAAAAGAGGGAGCAGCAGAATATTTTCTCACCATTACACATTACCAACATTTGTTTCTGGTGCCAAGCGAGTCCTTTTGTGCAAAACACAAAACTAACAGCCAGAGCCTATATTAAGACTGTAGTCCACAGATAGGCAAGACAGCTTCTGTAAAGACTTTAATCGTAATAATGCTTCCACGGCTGCCACCCTCCAAATCCCGCCTTCTTGGTGACAGTGGAAACTTGAACTCTTTCCAGTTTGCAGGGAATTAGACGAAATGACACTAAAAACTGGAAGTGACTCAACATTTTCTGACATGCCTCATTTCGCCCATCAACTGCCATTAGAGATAATTGATTGTGGAAAACAGAAAAGCGTCATCATGTGAGGGAAGAAAGGGAAAGGAAGGTGAAGAGTGAAGGGGTAGGAAGGAGAAAAATGCCTGTTGTCACATGGCAATGAAATGGATGAATTTAAGCTGTCAAGAAATGGAGGTATTGTCAGCTAAAAGCCAGGGACTCTCCAAATCCTGACACTAAGATGCTGTCAAGCTGCCCGGAGAAACAAGAGTGACAGTGATGTGAAACAAAGAATCCTCGCCTGCTCTTGCCTGTTAACTACAAACCCACTGCAGAGGAAAAGCAGTGTCTAATTCTATCACGGGAATATTAGAATAATTGCTGAACATCAGAACTACTTTAATTTAGGTATTTACTCAACATAGATAATGCTATTTTCATTTTTGAACATACTGTAAGAGCACAAAAAGAAGAAAAAGCCTCCACAAGCAGCCCACATATGCCACATAGGTAATATCTAAACCCTGAGAGGGTTGGTGAAATGCCCACAACATTTTTTTATCATATACAGTATGAATAGCCTCTGCCTCTTGGCAACATAAGATTAGCATACGCATGTTGCTGTATCTGTTTTATTATTACAGTATTCCACATGAAACCATCTCCAAGCTAAGCTTTACTATCCCCTGACTAAATAAATCAGACATTTTCTGTTTATTGCTACGCTAAATCTAAGGTAAGCAAAGGCAAAAGCCTGGAAATCGCACTCCTCTTTCTGCATAATAAACAAAGAAATATTTTTTGTTGTGTTTTGTATTTTCTAGGATTTGGTTGAGGCATATTTGTGGGTAATAAAATACCCTCCATATCCTGCTTGGAACAAAAAGAGATCATTAACCTCATTTTGAGTTATTGTGTTATAAAACATGTAATCTTAAAGATTTTAAAGGTATATGTAACTGTTGTTGGTTGCTGTTTGTAAATACACGGCATTCACAGAGTGATGAGTGATTGAAGAGAGGGAGCGGCGTTACTGACAACAAAGCAGTGAATCAGAGAAATAAAACGCTATTTTCTGATTGTTTCGCGGCGGTTACGTTCTAAAGCACAAATAAACACGACCACAACTCTGCACAACACTGTGGGAAGGTGCCGAGTGGTCGGATTTTTAATGAAATGTCGCTGTCGCTGTGTGTGTGTGTGGCTTAGCGATGTTCTCGATCAAGGGGGGACACCGTCTGGAGCACTTGCACAACACACAACCCGTTCTCATCCATGAAATATGGCCGCTTCCTATCTGATTAAAGGCTGTTTGCTGAAGCCCAGAAATGTCCAGACAGCAAAATAAGAAGAAAAGAGAAAATACAGGCAGAGGGCAGGGACTCTGCAGAAACAGACACCACCACACATGTCTAGTGGGGCATAAGTGATGATTGAGAGGAATTATTTTTGCATTAGTCTATGCATTGTTTTTTAAAAAGTCTTTCGATATTATACCTTTAAGAAATAGACACAAATATACAGTATACTTCGTGGATAGATCTGTTAGAGCTTGAGTTGATAGTTTAAATTGACAAATACAGCCTAGTCATAGTATGTGTGTTATTTGGCATAATATTGTTGGTTAGTAACACATGTTCACTAAGTTTCACATTTTAAATTTTGGATGATTGTATGTATGAATGCTTTAGGATGCAGCTCCTGTCTTATATTCTAACCACCGTCTTCTACTAAAGACTCAGTTTTGCTTGATGAGGAGCGTCATGAGTGAGACTGCAGCCGCCATGTTGACCCGTATGCAGTTTCCGTGGCTCAGTAGACAGACTTCAGAGACAACTAGGTTGACACTCCAGGGCCATCCCACATTGTCACCATGCTGCTACACAGAGGTGTGTGTTAGTGTGTGTGTCCTCTCATCATTAGGCCTCGCTGCCTGCTTCCCCTCCAGGACCCAGGTTCCTGACTGGACTCCTTTGTGGCAAAATCAAATCTAAGGGACAGCCTGGGTATCGCTTCAGGCTACAGAAAACAGGGTCACTGGAAGAGACAAACGACAACACAGTTGTATACCTGACACATAGCCGGCTGAGCAGTAAAAAGCTACAAGAACTTCCCTCAAACAAAAGTGTGATTTGCACTAAATGAAGCAGAACTCAGTCAACATGTTGTACGTACAGCCTATCAAATCATCTCTCCAGCATGCAGCTGGAAGCATCGCAGAGTGACGAGCACATACGGCAATGATTCACCCAGAAGGAGAGTCCTCTTTCAGGGCACATTGAGTCTGCTTGTTGTGCTGAATTAGGAAATTAAGAAATAACTGTGCTGTTCTGTGCAGATGTGAAGAGCCCTGTGTTGTTTCTTTCTTCTGGTAATTGCACAGCTTGAGTCCTCTTGCCCTCCCCCTCTCCACGATTATGGCTGAATACACACTCAATCCCCTCTCTGCCCATGTATCTTGTTGCAAAGTGTTACGTCCAATTGCAAATGGAATTACCCGGCTCTTTCATTGTGTGCACAGCTTTTCGTTTCTCCACATGCCTAAACCATATGCTGGTCCAACAGGGAGCTTTAGAAAGTGTACCCCTCGGTCCAATGATGTCCTTGGCCCAGGGGGCACTTAAGTATATTTACCTTTAATCACGCCTCTGTGGAGAGTAGGCCCACATGTGAATTGCTGATAATCAAGCTTTTCTATTAAATAAGTAGACTCCACAAGTATATTAGGGACAACAAAGAAACTGTTTTAGCTGCATTGATATCTACACTTCAAAACGGCGGCGTTACTTTAATCTGTTTCTACCAGGTCATAGCAACTTATATTTCCTATTTTCTTACAGAATCCCTTTAGGAAAGATAGCAGAGATACTGCAGTGCCACTCAATCACACTCAGTTTCCTCATATTTAAAGGGAACCTATTATTATTTTCAGATGCATACTTGTATTTTGGGTTTCTACTAGAACATGTTTAAATGCTTTAATGTTCAAAAAATGGTTTATTTTTCTCATACCGGCTGCGTTACAGCACTTCTTTTCACCCTCTGTCTGAAACGCACTGTTTGAGCTTCATCCCTGCCCCCTCGAAAAAGCCCAGTCTGCTCTGATTGGTCAGCTGGTCCACTGTAGTGATTGGTCAACCGAACCAAACTCTTCAGACTCCGCTCAAGCTCCACTCGAACTAGCTTTACTTGAGGGTGTGTCAAACTATGGTCGTGTCTAGAAGGGAGCTTGCAAATTGCGAAATCTGATCTGAGATCTGCAAAAATGTACAAAAACTCTCGCGAGACTCGTTGCCCAACAACCTAACCTAACCTAACCTTAACTATTCGAGATCAATGCCCTTAACAATCCCCTGAGAGCTTCCCCAGTTTGTTGGCTTCCTTCTGGACACTACCCCAAACTAGCTGCTAGGCAAAGTATGTTACTTGGTGACATCACCACATTACAGAAGAAAAAGGCAGGACCTCAAGCGAGACATTTCAGGAGCAGTGTTTCTGTGGGGGATAGTACCTCCCTTTGGTGTGGACTTTGGGCTTTGTAACTTTGAAGACCTTTTACATTCACAAAAACCTATATAACACACTAAAGGAAAGGGAAAAAGCACAAAAGCAGAATAGGTCCCCTTTAATATTTGGGCTATCCGACTTAAACGTGACATGAGGGAGTAAGGATTCAGGTCCCGGCAGACGTTCAACCACAGGAGTGGTTACATCACAGCAGGAATCCAAGAGGAAAATTATTTCTGTGCAAAACCAACTTTATACGGCCGGTGCATGACATCGCTGTTGATGTGATTTAGCTCAGCCGTGTCCAAATATGCTCTATGGGTGTGACTCTCAAGGACCTCTGGCAATATATCCAAGGTCCACGGTGTTTTCATTAACATGTGACTGAGGCCTCAGTGTGTGATTTTCCTTATGGAATCCAATGGTCAATAAAACAAAATGAATGACTTTAAGCCAGCACCCCTCTACTTATTACAGAGGCCGCCAAGATGGATTTGACATTTCCAATACGCTGAGTGATTCCAGAAAAAACACCTCATTGATTGAGGCCAGGACACTGCACTGAGACAAAATATTAATTTTTCTAATAGCATTGTGTTTTTGCAAGAGCAGGTGCAAATAAAACGCCCACATATATGAACAAGATATACATTTCTGTTTCAGTGTATCAATATGAAGTATTGTAAGTATTATCTTTATCTTCTAGTATGAAGATCATATAGTCGATAAAGACAAACAATGAACATGAACACCTCATTCTTTGTCACTGGAGACAGGCCTAATAATACATTTCATCAGATGTCAGCTGCTACAAATTATTTACAAAATGACAGCTCTCGAGCTGCAGTCCAAAAGCGCCGCTCGCTCTGCTGGCACTCGGAGAGTCAATATCTACTCATGATGAACAAGATTCGTGAGAGAGCTCATAAATCTTAAACAGCCACCTGCAAAAGGCAAGACGGCTCTCATTCAAAGGTTAGACTCCATATTGCAGTTTCTCAGAGTCCCTCACGTTGCTGTGTAACACATAAAAATGTCATTGTGTAGTCACGGTTAAAAACAGCTATCTGTGTGGTTACCCTGACTGTGAGATGAAAAAAAAAAAATCAAGCTTTTCCATTAAAGCCAGATCCATAAATTGACAGAGCATTAGATCATACTGCCTGTCTATCCCCCTTTCACTGACAGCATTCAATCACCCCCCCCCCCACCCACTCATCCTTTTCACTTAAGAGCATTTTCAGCTTGCCACAAGGGCCTCTGCAACTGTCACATGACTACAATGTTGCTTCAAAGATGCTCTCTGTTGTCGATGTTCTTTTGAGCAAAGGCAGTTGGTCTCCATCAGTCACACATATGCTGTTTGTAATGATGTCTTTGTAATGCCGGTTAGAGCTGAGTGCTGTGGTCAGCAGTGTCCCACAGGGCGAGCAATGGGAGGTCGATCATTTCCTGTTCCTGCTAAACTGAGCCAGAGGTAAATGGGATGTACAAATTAGCGCATGAATAGGAAACACGACCACAGCAGAGCTGATCAGACAAAGGGTTGTCCTTCATCTGCATTGTTTAGAAAGGTTACGTGAAACTAATATTAACTGGGAACTTTTTTTTTTTTACTTCCACCTGCTGTTCTTTTTCTTCCCATTTTGCCATGTGTCCTATTCACCATACATTTAAAGTCACCATGTGGAGGGGGGGTATGGATTGATGAAGACACATACATTATAATGTAGTACAGGTGGAGGCACCATGGGAGCTATAGCTAAGGCTATGTAGCATGACCAAAAGGCCTGACTCTGAGGTGATTGATACAGTGAAAGAGAGTGATAAGCCCCTGGGAGAGAGCAGCTGAGGAAGGCGTCTTCTGTCATCAGTTACACTAGATAGGAAGTGCCACGCCAATGTAGCAACAAAGAGCAATCTGTGGATCTCCACCCACGCTGGTCCTCTACTGTACTGAAGGCCCATCTGTTTCAGCAGCCTCACAAGTCCCATACATCACCACCTTCCTGGCCCATCTAATCAGGATCCAGCGCCGGGGTTAAGTGAGGAGCAAAGTCCAGCATTTTGCATTTTGAGCACATTCCTGATGGGAACCATTGTTACACAAAATAACTTAATATTCACTGACTGAACACAAAAATATGAGAAACAAAATGTTTTCTCTTTCAGAAATAAGGGATTGTAGCCGTTAAATAAGTGTTTATATCTGAGCTTGAACAATATCTCCTTCCACATTGCAGTCATAAAAATTTCCAGTGGAAGTGGGTGTATTGATACGCCTGTGCAGTAACAAATACAACATACTGAAATATCAATAAGTCAATATTGGTGTAAAAAAAGTATTGCAAAAATGATATTTTGTGATTTTTTTAATCGCTTCTCAAAAACACTATAGATTTTTAATTAATAGTTTACATGCAAAGATTAACTCAGTCAATACTTTATTTCATTTGCTATGAGATGGGCCCTAACAAAGTAGTGCTATGACGTGTGATAAAAGTAGATTTTTACTCGAATTTTTTCATATGGTGGTGTGTTTTTTATACTATGACAGTTTTCCTAAAACTAGATAAAAAAAAAAAATCGCAATATATCGCCTTTCACAGTATCGCAATATATTGTAGCATAACCCCTGTATCCTGATATGTATCATATCGCCAGATTCTTGCTAATAGACAGTCCTAAATATCAACGTACCTAGATGTTTATACTGTATAAATATATGACCGTTTCTCCTATATATAGTTATTCACAAGATTAATCTAATCATTTAAAAAATAATTCATCGATATGATGCTGCAAGTGACTGCAAAATTATGTAATATTGTAAAAAAAAAAAAAAATGTAAACAAGTTACCAATTTATAGTTGTGTAAGATAAGTCATCTAAAAAATATTTCCACAAACCTTTTTTTGAATGTTATTTTCATGGCATTTTGCCTTGGCAGGCTGACAGTAGCGAGGGACAGGAAACACGGAGGGAAGAGAGAGTGGGATGACATATGCCAAAGGTTCACAGCCTGATTCAAACTCTCCACCTCACAGTGACATGGAACGCACCTCAGACTGCGAGGCAAGCAGTATGTCCCAGATTCATACTATTTGACAGATGGAGTTAACCATCCTCTCTGAAAAATACACATATTGCAACTGGCATGACTCCATAACAATAATATTTCCAACCATGTACACCATGTGCCTACTTGAGTGTGGAATTATATATCAGCCAAAGTCAAATAACACCAGAAAACGGCTCCATATAACTGTTCTCTTTCTAACAAACTCCATATCAAATCTCAGCATGAATACATTTTAGGACTCATTTGGTGTTTTCTTAAGAATAAAACAGACATAGAGTACTGTACTTATCAAATTATCTACCGTAGCTGCCATAAAAACAATATAAAATCACAGCTTATTTGTCATGAATGCAACAATTAAGCAGATCCACAATGAAGTTCTAAATACTTTAATGCTCATTTTACAATCGCAATTATGGAAAACTGTAACCAGCTTGCTGCTAAATTAATTCATTTTGGGTTTAAAATTATGTTTCAATTATTGCAAATGTGTGCTTTGAAGTATGCTAAACTCTAAAAGCCATATATATGCTGTTATGTCTGTCAACGGCACATGTGCAACAACTGAAAGAGAGGCTTACTCCATTATGATGGTTATAGTGTTTGTTCAGAGTAAAAAGACTGCCTGTGGGAGGTTAGAGGAAGCGCATCTTGAGGCTGATGTAATGAGGCTGTAATGGCGTTTGCTTTGGTCATATCCCTCCTGGCAATGTATGCATGATACAGGTGAGTCTGTCTAAACAGAATAACAACCCTGAACTTAGTTCTGCACGGCAGAGTTGGTAAAGTATTGATTGGTTCACCTTGGTAACGTTTCAAATGTAATCTTGAAAAAAAAAAAAGAAGGAAACAATGCAGGATGTGGGTATTTCGGTTCAAAGCCCCATGGGTGTGTGCTACGTTAAGAGGAGACAACCCTGTTAAACCTGCCAAGGCTGTGAATTAGCTGTCCACTATATTTCTGTTGAAGCTGAATATTGTTTAGGAGCATATAACAAGCCAGTCACAACAAAAGAAGAGATGTCAGTTCCAAAGGCTTATCCCATTTATAATGAGCGAGGATGAGGATACATTATTCATTGATAGCAACACTTTTAAAAATGTAAGTGCAAGATTATTACTGTAGTGCTATTCAGGCTTTTGAATGAGAAACTTTTAATTGCAATTTGAAAAAAATTCTAAGTGCAATTTCAGCTTTTACCTGCATAATCATTTATATTTCATGAGCTACTAATTGACTCCTTCATATTATCGGTGTCTTCCGGCATGCTAATCCTTAGGAGAGATCGGCACGGATGCATAGGGGTGGGTATGCATGAATCACCACGGTCTGTTATTGATCCCTGCTTCTCATTGAAAAACAACTTAATGAACATTCGCCAAGGCGTCACACAATGCATCAGCGTGTTCCAGCAGATAAGTGTTCTCGTGGATTGACAAGGGGAAAAATAGAGGAGACTGGTGGACACCAGAGTCCAGTCAAGGCTGGATCCATAGATTTATTGATCCCATCTCTAGATAAAAGTTGCGAGAATAATGATGCTCTGAACGCTTGAGCTGGGACGGCCCGAATCCTGGGAGATTGGGCAGGGAAAAGCATTGTAAGAAAGGGCTGGGCTGGGAATTGAAACGCCAATTTGTGGACTTCTCTCCAGACGCCAGTACGTCATTAGTATTGAACACGGTTGACATCCATACAGCCTCACCAGTCGGGTCTCTGCGTCTTGACCAAATATGTAAAATTACAGCTCTCTTCGCAGAACAAGCATTCATTAACAAGTGAAAGGGAAACTTAAATTGATGACCTTTGCAACCACACAAATGCAACTTTCCCCCAAGGAGTATCTAAAAATAAAAAAGGAATGAAAAAATAAGCATCTTTACCTAACTATTTCAGAGCACTTGGCTCTCCCCAGCTCCAGCCCTAAAGGCCAGGAGAGTTATCCTCTGTTCCCTCTAAAGTACACTTTGTCCCAGTTTCCTCACCAGATGGGCACACTTTTTAACTACTGAGGCTTCTTTGCAATGATTATCATGGGCACAGCAAAAAATGAGCGCAAAGGAAGTTTGCTGCATCCTCTCGCTCTCCCTAAAAAAACTCTGAAGGCAGGAAAATATCTAACATGGAGGGGGAAGACTCACACCACTAATTGATGACAGTAGTTGAAGGGTCAAGGTGAGAGATGGTGTGTACATCATATTAAACATTATTTACTTGTTGGTAAGTTCAAAGAGACCTTGACATGACTGTAATGAGAGCTTTTCAGATCTCGCTGCAGCACAACGGCTGTATTAATCACGATAAAGTCAACTGACTTGTCAAACTGTTAGAATTGATCCTCTCATTCTATAATCCTTGTGAAGGTCACATTAACTGGTGGTCAGTAATCTTCCCATAAAAATGGACACGAGAACTATAACAACACGATCCACAACAATAATCCATGCCGTGCTCTGCACATCTGCAAAGGATCTATATCTCATTTGCTGTACCGTGCCCTTTTGTCTTTGCGTGTGCCTGAGTCGTCCAAAGGTCGCGTGGTGCAAAGCAGAGGGAACACAAGGAAATCATCAATGTTGATCGATACAGTATGACCCTCGTGAGTAACTGGGTGAAATGTTTGTCATATTCAAATGGCAGTAGACTGTTGACTGCAATCAAATCAAGCAGACGGCATCCTCTGAAGCCTCCACAATGGTCTTTATGAGCTCCTGTTGTTCTTGTAAATGTCTCTCTAAGAATTATTCGTGTACATTCACCGGCATATCAAATTACATTTATTCAGAACCATTGAAGAGGACCTATTATGCTCATTTTCAGGTGCATACTTGTATTTTGGGTTTCTACTAGAACATGTTTACATGCTTTATTGTTCAAAAAACGCTTTGTTTGTCTCATCCCAGCTATGCTGCAGCATCTCTTTTCACCCTCTGTCTGAAACGCTCTGTTTGAGCTCCTGCCCCCCCCCCCCCCCAAAAAACTCAGTCTGCTCTGATTGGTCAGCTGGCCCACTCTGTTGTGATTGGTCAACCGAACCAAACCGTTCAAATTCTCTCCAGCTCCGCTCTAACTACCTTTGTTTGAGGGCGTGCCAAACTAGCATTAGGTTAAGTGTGTTACTCGGTGACATCACCACGTTACGGAAGAAAAGGCAGGACTTCAAGCGAGGTGTTTCTGGCAGTTCAGAAGCAGTGTTTCTGTGGGGGAGAGTAACTCCCTTTGGTGAGGACTGTGGGCTTTGTAACTTTGCAGACCTTTTACATGCACAAAAAATTATATAACACACTAAAGGAAAGGGGAAAAGCACAAAAGCATAATAGGTCCCCTTTAATTTGAGCTTCAGTTTCACAATTTGTTAATTACTTTACGTCAAGCATGTGAAACTAAATAAAACGACAAATGCATTTCTTTCTAAATGATAAAACAAATAGACATTAATTAAGATCCGCGTGTGAAATGAGGACTTCGGTGTATATGTGTCTGCTTTCAAAATTCACTCACCGGCATTCCTTGCAGAGCCCACTAGTAAGAGCTCATCACTTTTCAATTACCAAGGAGTATTACTTTGCATTGAATCATTTTATTCTCATGATGTGCCTGCCTGTGTTTAAAGCCTCCTCTTTGAAGAGAACAAGCTGGTCGACAGAATTGGGAGGCATGCTTGAAAAGGGCTAACCACAGTACAGCGGCACACAGAGCCGCTCAATGTAGAGTATGCAGGAGGGGGGGGTATCTAAGCTCAACAGTAAACACCGGCATCTCCCCGCTAAACCGCCAACATCTTCTCCGGTAGGGCAGATCAAAGACGCATGCACTCACAAACTCTTATCAACACACAAAAGCACTAGTTCTGCACGGTGGAGAGCTCGGCTGTAAAGGGGATTGCTGCTTTACAGAAGCAAGTGTTTTGAGAGGAAAGAGGGGGAAGAAAAAAAAAACATTTCCGAATAATTTTCAATACAAACATGTGGCTGTTAGAGATATCAGAAGACGAGAGAACAGGCTTGCATTACGTTTGGCTTGCCTCTCCTCAGAAATCCACAAGGGTGAAAGGATACTTTGCTTCCTCCACCGAACTCGACTGCAGAGCACTTTAAAGTGCATGTTGACACGTGGTGTTAGCATTTAAACAACTTGCCACAGTCACAGCTCTGCAAAAAATACTCCTGAAAACAAGGTAATTCTTTCCTAACGGCTTTGATTTGTGTCATGACCTCATATTACTGCACACGATCAATGTCAACCATGATCTATGTCCAGCTAAACCTAAACTTCAGCTTGAGCACAGCAATAATATAATACTAATCAGTGTTCATGCACTAATTAATAAGAGAAAATAGCATGAAACAATCCTCTGGTGGAAAATTAGTCTAGGCTTAGGCATCCATGTAATACGAAAACAAATAAACCTCCCATATTTCAGCAGCTAAGCTCTTTTCTTTTAACAGTTTCCGAGAGAGTCCAAGTATCTGTTTTGTTGTTAACTCTGGAGACTGCTGCTCTTGGCACACGGAGCCTTCATCTGGATAGTGTCGCTCCAAGGATCCCATTCCTATTTTAATTGACTGTCACTCATAGCGTGCGGTCAACAGTAACACTGTGATTTTTGCAGATTCCTTTATAACATTCTTGACAACAAATCAATAAACAAGAGCCTGAGCAGTAGGAGAGATTTCCTGTCATCAACTGTAGCTGTCAATCTGTTCACGATTCCTCCTGCTGGCAGCGGCAACAACACACATTTTGTTTGCGGAATTGTCTTCCTTTTCTTAGTCTTTTAACTCGCTGCTTAAACTTCTCAACATGCAATACATAACGACGAGGTCTAGGACTGCGTAACGGAGCTAAAAATTACTTACTTAAATATATTTTTAGTCTGCTGGGGGTCGATCTGCACGATTATGGCCAAAATTATAATCGTGATTATTTTGATCAATATTGAGATCACGATTCTATATCACAATTGTTAAAGGGACTGTTTGTAACTTTTTAAGCATATAAATGTAGAGGGTCGGCACACATGCGCGTTCGCATATGCGCGCTCGCATGTGGCCGGAGCCTTGTCTCCGCTGCCTGCTCTCCTTCACTCAGACAGCGCACGCGTCCTCCACCTCTAGACGTGAACGCGCGCTCACTCCACACTGCAGAAGAGTTAGTTTAGCTCTGAGAATATCTAGTGAATGCACAGGGGACGTTTGTGCAGAAATAAATGCTGCAGCTCCTCCAGACCAACAGAGCTTTCCCGTGTCTTGTGAAGTGACGGAGCTCTTCAGAGATTTACACTGTCTTCTCGTTACCGACCGGGTGCCGGTGTTTCCTCTGCTCTCTCCGGCTGCGGGCAGAGAGAGCAGGGAGACACGCTGCAGAGCCCCGCTGCTTCAGCCTGCACTTAGGCAGGAAAAGCCAACACTAGGATCAGATCTAAATCATGTTCATGGAGAGACCTCCGTCTGGTCAGCTAACATTACTGCCAAGCAGCTGAAATATAGAGTGATATTGTGCTTTTAGCTGACGTGTGTCGCCTCACTGTTTTGAGCGATGCTCGTTCAGGTATATTGAGAGCGAGCAAGCGCGAGCCCAACGCTGACTTTCGTTGATTTCACGGCCACAGGTGTCGCTGTTAACAAGCATTTCTGAAAGTTACAAATAGTCCCTTTAATTGATTTTAGGAACAAAATATTTTTATTGCAGTTTCACATTTAAATAACAGAGTACTGCTTTCACTTCCATGTTGTGCTACATTCCTGCTAATGTACAAATCTTTGCACCAAAATAAGACTAAAGAACTAAAAGGTTCTTCTTCACCTGAATTCAGTTCACTTTTGCTTTGCTCATCTGCTCTCTGTTGTATAACAGAATGACATTAAGATTTAAATTTAAATTAGGTGTCTTTTATATAAGCAGTCCCTCACTTTTAGCAGTAGGTTGAAGATTGTACAGGCAACATTTTGATCAGTGCTTGACTATGTAGATGTAATTTACATGCATGCTGCTGCCTATACCCTGAAGCCCCTTGATGCTAGTTGTCTCAGATTTATCACATGTGACCGTGTATCCTCTATCACTAACCACTTGAAGGGAACATAATTGTCTCTTTTCTATTTACAAAGTCATCCTTAATAAGCTATCATTTTATGCTTCATCGCTTTTAAGACTTAGAAATACGGGATACCATGCTCGTTCACAAGAATGCATTACCTTTGATACCCCATATATGAAAACGTGAATGGGGAAAAATAGTTTATGCTTCTATTGAACGATGTTTTATGTAATGAATGCTCCTGTTTTAGTTAATGTGTCTGCTTTGTTCCTGTGGAATGTACTTGTTCTACTGTATAAGAATATGAATTTCACACTTTTTATTGTATAACTTATATTTTTCATTATGTATCTCCAGGGTACCATTGTGAACTAACTAACTAACTTGAATAAGGTAAAAATGTTTAACTAATAGATATCACCATGAAGCTTCCCCAGTTGATTACTTACATTAAGACAATTGTTTTTTTTGTATCACAAGTTTTATAAAATATTCTGTTAAAATATACAAATGAGGTATTAGCTTATGAAATATGTGCTAATTTGCATACATTTCCAGAACAGAAATCTGAAAATTGGACAAAGCAAGTTTCAAAATGTGTGTTTAATTCCATCAATATATAAGAGTCAAAAGTTTTTACAGAGGGAATTTTGGATATGTCTTTTTATCACCTCATCTTCATCAGAAAATACTGTCAACGGACATTTAAAAAAACATTTTCGCCATGTTTTTTAGGAATAGAATGTTCTATAAATCAGTCTAGGAATTATATATGAAAAAACCTTTCAATGGAAATCTTCAGAATATAGATAGGAATGAAACTGGAAAGTGTGGTTTATGGTGGTGATGGTTATGTATTGTAAAATTCCATACATTTTGCAAGACACCCCAGATGAAAAATGTAACTAATAGCTTCCCCAGTTGATTACTTACATTAAGACAATTGTTTTTTTTATTAAAAGTTTTCTGAAATGTGATGTTTAAATATGCAATTTAGGCATCATCTAATGGTAAGTCTATGTGAATTCAGGAGAAATCTACAGACGCAAATAAAGAAAGTGTAGCAAAACAAACACCAAAATGTGTATTTTGGATATTTTCTTTCCACGAGTCTGAAAGAAGACATGTTATGGAAGCAAAATAGCCCCAAATCTCAAAATTGGCCAGTGTATGAAAAACTATGTTTTTTCCTGGGGTGTCTCGGCTGAACTATTTTACATGATCTAAAAATCAGATGGAAATCACGCTCATCTTCCACACAGCGTTGCATCAGGTTGGATGCCAAGAAGCATGCCAACTACACAGACACACAATCATACCCAACTACACACTGCACTGTCAGATCCAGCACATTGTCTTCATCTGTTTTACTCCACAATATGATGGACAAGAACCACGCGGATGATCAAATAAATACCTCAGGCTGTTTTCCTCTAATGACAAGCTGTTACCAATGTTAACTATGGTTCCTTCCTCTCTGTGCAAGGCTGCTGTGTGCGAAGCAGTAGCAGCATAAAGAACATGTCCACAGGCACCCTATGTCAGCCGGCTGACCTACTTTATTCTCTGTAAGGTCTCGCAGCTCCCTCAAGAACCCCCATCCACAACAAAGACACCATTTTGTCTTCATTAGATCCAGAAAATGTCATTGCATGCAGTTTGCCTCCAAATGATATTAGCTTTGTTTACAATGTGTTTACCACCTTAATTTCAAATCAGCTACACAAATAAACAAATGAGGAGTGATGAAACGAGTGTCGGCTAATGAGTATTCTCTGAAACCGAGTTAATGCTATGTGCTGGACTGCCTGCTCGTGTAATTGGAAGAGTCTGCTGGTAACAGAGAGGGTGAGCCCTATGAGATGTTTCCACTGACACCTTGTATCCCTGTGTTGATCCCCATCCCCATTAACATGCACACCATGCAGCTGCAGCTTTTAATCATTAATACATTTCAAATTAAACACAATTACAAACCATGATCAATGATGGAGCTTTAATTACTGCTAATAACTGACCATCTGCCTGGCGGCCGAGGGGTAAGAAAGAGGCACCAAGAAGCACCCTGAACAGCGCACCCTAAATGTTGAGCAGAGCCATGAAACGCCTGTGTTAATTAAAAACCCTCATTAAAGTGGCCCACCCACGCCAAGGGGCTAGAGCAGCGTTAGAATGGTAATTGTGACCCATGGACAGAAGAATATCTTAGACGGGCCCCGAGTGAAATGTTGGGGATCTGTTGCATGTGCCTTCTCTTTCCCTGGTGAAAAACTAAGCTACATTATCACAGCTGTAAAATGTTAATGAGTTTCTTGCAGACAATCTCCAGCCTGGTTTGCTTTTTGCGTGTTATTTCATGCTGCGGCAAACTTAGAAGCTCAGAGCAAGTGCTCCGCAAGTCAGTTGACGTATAGTATAAAGAGCAGGCCTGCGTATTGGCAAGAATCTGGCGTTATGATAAGTATCACGATACAGAGGTTACAATTCAATATATCACGATGTATTTTGATACTGTAAGCAAGGCGATATATTGCGATTTTTTAAATCAAATTTTAGGAACACACCACCATATGCGTAAAATCTGAATTCAAAGAGTTTACCCTTTAATGCAATCAGAACAGTGGGATCTACATTAGCACAGTCCCTGTAACATCCAACATCATAGCACTAGATGGATGGGTCAAACAAACACTTTCACCCAGGAGACCGCTGTTCATTTCCCGTGTAAAAAGCAAAAGTCGACCATTGACCTATTATATATGTTGATTACTTAACTTAATCTACGTGACAAACATACTTATTTTAACCCAAACCACGATCTTTTCTTAACCCTAACCTAACCTAAACATAACCAAGTGGTTTTGTTAGAATTCACAACACTACACCATGCGTTTAAATCTGCAACGGTGTGTCGGTATGTGATGAGTTGGGGATGAGAACGGGGAGTTAAATGACACGCAAAAAGCTTAAAATGCCTAGCATGACACGAAATTTGTTTAATCTGGTCATTTCTCATGGTTGTCTTGTGGTTGGAGAGTCTGTAAAGTAACTCCTAACAAAGACACCACAGCCCTTCTTGCTCCGAGGGCATTGCTCCTCGCTGCCTCTGCACTCTGACCTCTCTGACAATTCTCATTTTTGTGTAAAGTTAGCGTTTTCTCCAGCCCCACTTCTGTCTGGGAAATTGAAAAGGATGTGTTTCTCTGTGTCTGAAAGCTATGTGGACACACCCCTTGCTATTTGTTTGTCTCTGCAGACTTGTGTTGATGATAAATGACGGATAAAGATACTGTAAAAACTGGAACAGCAGAAGGCGCAGAGGAAGAAATCAACGAGTCTCAGCGCACTGGCATCGCGGACATCGCTGATGATGGGCTGTGCGCGGAAACGTGTTAAATTGTACCATCAACACTTAAACATTATTTTAAACTACAGCATCGGTCTAAGTTTGTAGCTGTGAGCACTGCGCCATAAACACTACACCAGCAACCATAACAACCATCTGCAAAAACACTTTGGACCAGTTCACAAGGCCAGAATCAAGGGAGTCATATAATGATGTTGTTTACTTCAACTCTCTCTCTCTGACTGTTGCTCATTGTACGTTTCTTTCCCACTCATTCTTGCATACACAGTCATTCCCTGTGCATTTTCTTCTCTTATTTTCAGATATTCAAGTGGAGGACAGCGACTACGGCTCCATCCAGATGCAGTGGCAGGGGGCTGAAGCAGCAGGGGACATGCCAGAGGGTACGCTGCTGAAACATGTCTTGACGACTAAGGCCAGATTGGGCTCAGGGGGGGAAAGGAGATGGTTGCTCTTTGAAAGCCTCCACAGTGTCTGGAGATGTGGTCCTCACGGCTGTGGAGCTTGTTATCCATGGAAAAAAAACACAACTCAGATGGGGCTACATGCCTCTTTCTAAACCCACGCACACTTCTGCTTGAATGGGCTCTGCTCATCCTCCCATGTCACTTAACACGGGAAACATGGGAAGAAAGTCACATTAACAACACAGTTTGCCATTCATTAGTTCATCCTCATTTACACGCACAATCTTTTTTTCTAAATTCTGTGTCATTTTAAGAGCCTTTAAGGACCAAGGTTTTATTTCAATCAATATTTCGAGTGATGATAAAAATGCAAGAATAACATTTTTATTTAATTTCGTGTGACTTTGTTTTTGTTGACACATTAGCAGCTATTCATTTGAAACTCATCCAGCTCTAACAGCTTTAATTCACAAGGGGTTTGGATTAGAGTGTTTTTATGTTAATGAATTACAGATGACACTGGGAAACATGAATTTTGGTTGACTTAGCCTGCCAAGTTATTATTACTTGCGACACAAGTGCATTCAAATATGCCAAGGAAAATGGTTTTCTGATGATGATGCTGATGAGGATAATAAATTCTAATGCCCCTGACATTTAGCTGTGGTGTGTACTTTTTTCCCCAAAATTTTCTTGTGCTTACATATTTAGGATGCTACTTTTCATCTTCATTCTACATCATGAAAAAAACTCGCAAGTGAACGACGGGGACGATCGTATGATAATGCTGACCTAGCGCAAATGATTTCGTCTTTCAGCATCAGCGATTTTGACAAATTCTTTCATGGATAATTGTTTTTCTGTCCATCAAACGAATGAGTGCAGTAGCGTGGGGGAATCTAGGGCACCTCCTGAGGAAACCTACAGCACCAATCCTCTCTCACACAGACATTTATCCCTTCGCCACCTTCACATTGAAATATGGCTTCAGAGACAAATGTACATACCTGGAGGTCCCATTGATATGTCGCAGAAAATCACACATCGCCGAGGTGATATTTTTAGACCTGTGCTCCTCTGCTGGGCCAAACACGGAGGGATTTCTGAGTGATTGCCCATGTAAATAATGCAAAGTGTGTTCTCCCGCGTACCCGAGAGGCCCCAGATGCAAAATGACTCGGATGACAGGGAACAGCTGATGAGATGTTTTGCCACAAAAGTCTTTCCATGTTTGCTTTTCCACCTTGTGTCTTAATGGTCTCTGAGTGAGGTGTCGGAGAGGTCCGTGCTCTCCATAGAAACCGAGAAGAGAGTCGCTCACTGAATGTAAAACAAAACATCTAATAAAATGAAACAAAACTGTATAATGTGCAACTTTTAACCTTTTCATTCCCGGATTCACACAAACGTCTCAGGGAATAAAAAGCTTGGATCCAGCATCCATTTCAAGTACATTTTAATTAATTGCCTGACACAAAAAAAAGCAGATTCTGATTTACAACGCAACTATAAAAAATAAAAGTTTCATTCATTACCCATGTGAGGGACAAAAGCAGAAAGAAAAGGCAAGTTAAGGCTTTGAAAAGAGGATCAAAAAAGCCTTATCTACACAGAAGGTAAACAGGCTGCAGATTGGTAACAGTGCCAGTAAAATAAAACAGCTCTCTGAATCCAAATCCTCATTTGTCTGAATAATGAGGAGATCCTGACTGTAGCTGGTTGCATGAATCAAAAAGAAAAGTTCTCATCTGTAATTAGAAACAAGGGCTTAGGCATGCTTTGAATTTCTAAATAACTTTTGAAGGACACAAGATTATGGAGATGCAACAACAGAAGTGTTTCGTTTCTGAACGCAGCTCCTATCAAAAAGATCCTCTTATCAAAATGCAGGTATATGACTGCTCTTGTGCAGTCAGCCACTATATCACAGGATGGATACACTGAATAATCATTGATTTTAACATTTACATGCTACATTGAATTACACGCCATCTGTATGTACAGTGTAAATGGACTTGATGTACAGAATACATTTCGGTTGATTAGCGTTTTATCAGTGCAGTGGATGTGCTTCTCAGCGTGATACTGCCGCACAGTATATATTTCAATCCATGACACTGAGGAACAAAAGGAGAATATGAATTAATTTCAGGATGAAGCTGTATGGAGAGACATCAGAGTGCCACTCTAAAATAAGCTGCAAGTTGACAGTAGTTAATGAATCTTTAATGTTTCTGCTTAAGTTGTCAGGGAAAGAGAAAATGGCTTCACTTATTCTCCTAATGCTAAAGCAGTAATACGGAGAGCTCCTCTCGGCAGGAAGCCTTGCCAAGGGTGCCAAAATGACGGCCAAGGTATCCATCTTGTTCTCTTCACCTTGAGCCCAGCTACTAAGCAGAGACCTGCCTAAAAAATTCCTGCAGGGACACTGTGAACACACGACCAGTAAGCCTGCTGGCTGAACTGGTCTCTTCTGCTGCTGAAGTCCATATTAATCATGACAGGGTTGAGCAGAAAATGAAAGTTTGCAGGATAGAATCCCAGTTTAAATAGCACCGAGTTAAATAAAACATAAAAGGAAATGACTTCCTTGGGAAAACTATATTAGCATTTGCATAATTTCACAGGTCACATGCAAAATAAACAAGCAGGTAGAAACAAGTATAGTAACATAATCAGGACAAAAAACACAGCTCTGTGGAAAACCTGAGCATTCTCCTGGTAGTTTTCCCATGGGAGGCAGCCGGAGCATGCAGGAGGAACATTTCACCAGGGACCGAGGGAAGGATTGAGTTCGGTCATGAGGGGAAGTGTAGTGGGAGTCTGTCTCTGAGCTGCCACAAACAATGTACTCTGATATGACATGCTTGATACTATGCACTCCTAACCTGCGTCCACCTACAGGGTTGTCGGGAAATTTAGTATCTAAAAACAAACATCACACAACGACTGACTGACAAACATATTATATTTCTAAACTACGCATGTGATTAGATAAATAGTGTTTTAACACAGCTTAAACCACAGGTACGTATCAAGAAGAGCATCAAGTGAGCAAATGAGCTCAAATGAAAAAATGTCACTCATAATTTCCACTCATAATTACTTAATGCTGTCTCACTATATATTACACAGCATTAGTCTCTCTCTCTCTCTCTCTCTCTCTCTCTCAGTGTTTATCTTGAAGTGAAAATCTTATCTGTGCAACTTGGATTTGGAAACAGATTCTCACTGAGGATGATGGAAGTGGCAATGATGATGAGAGAAAATTGTAGATTAAATTTTAACCAACTTAAAGTTACAAAGAATAAAAGCCAGGCGATAAAAAGTGACAAACTAACTGGAATCATAAAGTGGTTTCTCATGGGATTACGTAGGCGGGATTGATGTGCTCCTAAAGTGTTGGTTTAATTATGTTTGCTTTTCACTCATTAGCAAAGTGTAAAGATTGACAACATCAGCACACATGCAGCCGACAAAACTCATAAATTGGCTTGTTGTGATTACAGTTTACTGCAATTATTGAAAACACAGAGTTGAATTCAACAAACCATAAACCGCGTATCAGCAGCCAAGTGAAGCAATCAAAATAAACCTAAAACTAAAGCCTCCTTTATGAATTTATATCTGGCCAATGTCTTTTTATAGTTTGAGTGTTTCCATAGTTATACTGCACTTGTGTACACAATGTGTGTGTGTTTGTTACAATTTTGCATGCCTTGTTTGTCGAGTGTTCAAACGGTAGAGATTTCAGCCAACTTAAATTGAAGGATGACATTAACTTTATTTAATCTTTTTGGATATTTTCCCAACAATATTTTGTTTTGTCTGCATTGCCAGTGCCTGGTATACTGTAGCTTATGCATTCGTGCCATACAACTCTAAAAAAATCACTACTTCGAATACTACCTCACCGATACAGGAACTCACTGAGACAAGTTTTTGTCAGGCTGAGTTGGCCAGGGCAAAAAACAAAACAACAACAACAACAAAAGCTGTTATCCTGGCCAACATCTCAGAGAAAAATAGTGTCGTCTTTGCTGTTATTGGGTCAGTTAAGGCAAAACTAAATCCAGCTCATGCCGTGAGCTTGATTTTGTTTTTGATTGGCTGGAGGTTGTGACCACCACAACAGTGTGGTTAGCTCAAATTGAATTACTCTTTTACATTCGTACATTGGTCATAAATATACAAATCATCATGCGTAACCATAGCAACATGATAGAACTGTACCACAGGGAGGGTTCATGACATTTCTATGTAACACAAAATGAGCAATAGTGAGTGTAAATGTTAGTTAAATGTGTAAGATCTTTACATTGTATTTTTTTGACGTTCAACATTTATTTGTTTTTGTTGTTTGTTTCTTTCCCTCTACTTCAGCTCAGGCCTACGATCAATGTTGTGTACACTGTTGTGATAAAAATGTAATCACGAAAAAAAAGCAAACATTTAAAGGTGCTAAATATGGGATTGGGATCATTTCTATTGCCTCTCAATGGCTCTCAACATGGCGACGGCAAAAGTCGCGGCTTGCAGCTAGTAAGGCTAAGCATTTAATTCACACAGGAGTATACATTAATAGGCTTTACCTTGTGGTTATTTTATATAGATTAATTATTTACTGAATTACCAGAAAACATGCTATATCGTGATATATATCATTATCGAGATATGAAATTACCTGTATCGCGAGCAACTAGCGGTGCTAACAGCGCTAAACATTGCAAACAACGGCGAAAGTGCTGACAGAGACAACAGTGTTTACCTGAGGGGGAACCGGAGGGTGGTCGCTACGCTTCTGCAACGACAGTTATCAGCTGTAACCGCCGTATGAGAGCAGTGCAGAGCGGCGGCCGTGAGCTAGCCAGTGGAGCACGCTCACATGCACAAACATGGTCTAAAAGCATGTGCAAGGAGAAGCTCGGATTACAACACACACAGAGGGAGAGTGACTTCATTCTTTGCTCAGGTAGACGTTACTCCTCTACTGTATATCTTTAGCCAATAGTTGTTTGCTGCTATATTAATGCTCTGAATATCGAATTTAGCACCTTAATAGCTTTGGAAACAAGAACTTGTGTTTCATAACCTTCTAAGTCTAAAAGTCAAAAACAAGTGAGCGTGCTTATTTTTTGTTTTTTGGCCAAGTGTCCAGGGTGTAAGCAGGATAATCCATTCTGAGACCTGCGTTAAAGGATTAAATAATAATTCACTCAAAGATACAATACTGTATAACACACTAAAAGAAGCACAGTCTGCTTCACACTGGGTTGCCTCTTTGCATTGTGCATTTAATGAATTGTGGATTACACCGTTCTTAAAGCAGTAATGCACGTCCAAACTGTGTCTGCACTTCACCTGCAGTCACAGCAGCCTCTACATGCATGCCAGCTGGAGAGACAGGAAATGAGCAAAATGTCAAAGAGCAAGCTGTGCATGTTATGTCTATAGTCCACCGTGCCTCGTTGTGTTAGCCAGGTGAACACAACATGCTAATGCCCTGAGGAAAACACTTAGAGAGACACGCATGTGTCGAATGGAAAAAGTCAATATCTGAGAGACCCATTGTAAAACAACACCGCTGCACGTGGCCATGGGCACGCTAACAATGAAGGATGACAGATGAAGCACAAAGTAATTAAAATTCAGTGGAAATATAAATATCAAAAGCGGAGCTGTCAGAGCAGACTCTGATGGCTGCCTGCAGAGGGGTAGGAAAAAAAAAAAGTAGGGCCATGTTGGCAATAGTTGACAACCCTGGTAGAGCTTCACTTTTGGACGTGTGGAAAAGGAGGTGGCAGTGTGTATGTGTGTTTTTATGTGGAGTGCGGGTGCTTTGTGCTGTCAGAGCTGTGGAAGCTTGGGATGAAAAAAAAAAAAGGCATATACTGTAACCACTGCCAGCAGATAACGTCACTCAGTCTTTGTATTTAGGAACGGGTGTTTCAGTGCTGGCTAAAATATATGAATGTGGTGCATAAAAGCGCTGCATTGTAGAGTGAAGGAATAATGTCCGCGAGTTGTCCATTATGTGTCCTCTCCATAACAAGCAGGAACAATAAAACCACTGAAAAGACACTGTCCATTAGAAGCCTAGTGTTTTCCGTACCAGATAGAGCTTTTGATTCTCTGATCATTCCTTTGATCTAAATCATAAAATCCAGATGAAGGACAGGAGACAATACCCCAAAATCAATGATGATCATTCCCATATTAAACAGACATGAGGCATATTACTGTGATGAAAGCATTGGGAGAGGTAATGGTCAGGACCGAGTCTTATCTCACTGACCAAATTCCACTGAGGATCCACAATCAGAGATGCAATTTCACAATAAGACCTGGGTCAATCCATGTTTCTAAGCTTTGATTCAGCCTCTATGTTATTAGACACAGAGGTTCAATACAATGCCAAACAAAGTGCCAAAGATTAAAGAACAAAAATACAATATATGAAAATAAAGTTATAGTAGTTTACTTCCTGGGAACTAAAAAACTAAACTGGCACAAACTGTCTTGAATGTCACAACCATCTGAAACAATGGTTAATGCCATTACAGTTAGACACAGTCAGTGCACTGCCACACTAATATGATGCAGGTAACACAAGCCACAGAAAACAGATGTCCAGACATTTCTTTTAGACACACAAAGAATAAATGCACCATTTCTTTGTTTAAATACAGAAATCAAACTTTTAGAAGAGTATTATATAAAAACAAGTCATGCTGCAACTACAAATATATCCCATGTAGACAAATAGAAGAAAATGGAACGGGCAGCATGTACTTTATATCAAACATCTCATGCTTAATGCATGAAAGCCAAATAACCTATGCTCTTTTGAAAGTTAAGTTGTATTATCTGGTGCCATGTATTATAAAATAAACAGTTGTGTGTCTTGATTTATGTAACTGGTGCTAAAAGTTATTTACTGAGTCTCTGACATAACATTCAACTTAAAGGAGCAGTGTGGATCTGGCGATATGTAGCGGTGAGGGAAATGAGTGGTGAAGCAAGAGAGAGAGAGAGAGAGAGCGGCGGCAACGACAGGAGCGAGTAACTCGACTCCGGTCCAAGCAAGAAGATATATCTACAATGTAGATATAAACAGCTCATTCTAAGGTAACGAAAACACAATGAATCTTATTTTCAGGTGATTATACACTAAAGGAAACATACTTATTAATATTATATTCCATTTCTGCCAATAAATCCCCCTAAATGTTACACACTGATCCTTTAAAAGGGGACATATCATGAATAACTCATTTTTCTGTGTTTGCGCACATACATTTGGGTATCTGGAGTACCTACCAACCCACAGACTGTGAAATAAGACAAGCCAGTCAGTTCTTTGTGGGCTGCCTAGATCAGAAAACATATGATTCAACAAGCCATTCTGATTTGGCTAACCTTCCTATGTCATCATCAGAATATACCGCCCCCCCATCTGAGTATCTCCACCCATGGTTTGAGAACTATACCTTTGCACCATATTTTTCTCGCAAGCCAATCAAAGAAGACCAAGACCCAAGAAGACTGGGCTTCATCACGGGGCTAAAACAAAATGTTTCTGACAAAGGGGGAATTCAGGTATATTCAGACAGACAGTGTGAGAAAAATAATGTTGTTTTTTTTTTACATTTAAGCGTGTATACATGTTCTAGTGGAAACCCAAAATACAAGTATGAACCTGAAAATGAGCATGATATGTCCCCTTTAATAAGAAATTCATTCATCAGATGCTCTATAAAAATATGGTACATAAACAAACAACATAACTCAATGACACGCAGCTGGCATGCAATTTACTACAGTACTTTGAAGCATGAAAAAAGACTTTTTGTTACTTGTTATATTGATGTATTTTTAGATCTTTTCTTTAGTGGAGTCGTGATTGTGTCGTCTCAATTGTGAGCCATGGCAACTATACAAACAGACACATGACAGCATATATGCATGAGGCACCCTGCAGTGCATGGTGTGCATACCATTTCATGTGACACATTAGGGTGCCAAATGAAAAACAAAAAGCAAAAGCACAGGTGCTACCATAAATGCAGTTTTCCACATATTTAACCACAAGAGCGGCTCACAGAGAGGATTCACATCACCTAAATAAAACAGAAAACGAGTATTGAGAACGTAATTGAGCTGCCATGTACGCTTATCATCACTGTCAAAACACAACCAGGTGCCCCGACTACCTAAGAGATGGCCATTTCTTCCCTTCTTTATGAAAATTAATCGTTTCACGGCCACAGTAAATGACATGCCACATTTGTTTATGGGCTTGGAGTGAATTGATAGTGAAGAAAACAGGTATGGGGAGGAGGGAGTGTGGCCACTGACCCATGCTAGTCTCGCACTGCATTTGCATTCATTAGCTCAATCAGGGAGCCTTCCTAACTCTCTCCATCATAAATGATAGATGACTGAGGAGGCTGAATAGCCACCGAGAGCGCTGAGACCCACAGAATAGATATATTTTACTGACATAAATTATTCATGTGACTTTCATTCTGAAAAACAACATCTGATTTAGCTGGGATAAAGATTATGCAAATGTTGATCACCCATAATTGAGCGTAATTGCATTGCATATGTTTGTGAAGCTCTTAACCGCCATTACTCCCCCCTTAAAATGTGTTCTAGCACACAAGAGGGGCGACTGATTCACAGGCACCTGTTCCAGGGACAAGAGAGAGGAGCGGCATTAATGTAGAGGATGACGTCTTTGACCGGGCCTCTCCCAAAAGCAGCAGCCAGGCTAAAGCTCCAGTAGGCAGAAAGTTTTTGGCGTCATTGGGCAAAAATTCCATAATGACCTTTCAGCATATTGTAATTCAAGTGCTCTGAGAGATAACTAGACTTTGACCAATCACAGGTCATTTCAGAGAGAGAGAGAGAGAGAGCGTTCTTATTGGCTGTGTTCCAGCTAGTGAGCGGTGCTTGGTGTTTCCACAACTGATCTGAACATAACTGCCGGGTCACAAACTTTCTCATTTTACAGCTAAACAGTACACTACAAGAAGTTTCTGAAAACATTTGAGGCGAGAAATAGGCATTACAGTAACAGAATATTGATTCATATTTGATCAGCGCTGCCTAGTTTGACTGTTTGATTGACAGCTGCTCAGAGACGGCAAGGATCCAGCTCGGCTCTGATTGGTTGGTTTCCTCCGGTCTGTGAAATCTTGCAGATACCATTAGGAGCACCGGAGGACACAGAGGCACATGATTTTTTTTTCAGATTACCTGTCTCATGCACTACTGTCAGGATATATTGACCGTTTGATAAAAATAACTTTTTTTAATCATATTTTTCTCCGTATCTACCCACTGCAGCTTTAAACTTGGGGAAGAAAAAATACAGCAGAGAGGTTATGAAGCGTTTTTCTGGCTTTCCCAGAAAACAATAGGGATCATCAGTGTTTCAGAAGAGCCTAATTGGTGCTCTTTGATGTGGCGCTGTGGTTGCTCTGTCCTCTCTGTCAGCTGTCGCCCCCCTAGCCCAAGGCTCTCTGACAGAGGCGGGCTCCAGGCCGGTCGTGAAGTTCTGCACAGACACAACAGTGTGACGGGAACTAAATTACTATGATACCAGCCATAATCAACGGGGCTGCAGGGAATATCAGCATCTGTTCAGCACAGGCGGACAAGGCATCGCTGTCAATGCACAAATATCCCATACAGGTTACAGCAATTACACCAAATGTTTTGAGTTATTTGGCTCGTTCGTGGTGGTTTGAGAGGGAATAACTGGACATTACTGTTTATTCATATACAATATTGTCATATAAATGTCACACTTCCAGAAAACTGGAGTACCAGGGAGGGTTGTCATTTGCTCGCCCACCAGACTTGTTTACAAAATCAAAACAATACTACTACCACCAGCCTGTAACTCGCTTCAGCCTCACTGCCTCGGTTACAGTGTAATCAGTAGTCTTAATATAGAACTAAATAATGATACTAAGCCCGAGCTGCTGAATCCCACTGCATAAAGGGAGAGACATGGTCCTAGGTGCAAAAACACTGAATAAAACACAGCACCAATCAATCTCTGTGCTTCCAAATCAGACATGGCCGATTATCCCTCCTGCACTAATGCTTGTGCACGAGTAAAAGAATGAGATAAGAGCTTACAAGGTCATATATTCAACAAAGTCACTTACTGTGTGTCTCTGTCAGATTCACAAGCAACTCAGAACACTTCACACTGTTCATTGTGACATACAGTAAAGAGAAAGAATCAAATCATCAAATTTCCCACGCAATGGGACAGTTGAAAATGCTAATAAGCCATTCTTTGAAGTGTCCTTATTTGCATTGCAAGCATTGCTCCCAAACTCTCAGAAAAAAACAGAGCGAGGAAGCAAGAGAGAAACCTACTGTTCTCCATCCATGTTCAGTAGTCTAAACTGTGTTTGCAAAGAACTGCTAGATACCTGGTACAAAACTGCTGCCTTAAAGTCAGACTTGCACCTTTTCCATTCGGTGTCGCGTTCAGATGTCGGTTCTGATCATGAAAAGATAGATCCCCCCTGAGGAATACTTTTCTGTGGCTCTACAAAAGATAAGAGTAATCCCATCAGAACAACCATAAATATTCAAGAAATCCTTGTTCTGGTGGCTTTGTTGAGCAGTATAGTATACCCAGAAGATCTCTCCACCTCACAGAACCACCAGGAGTTCACAAAATAATCACTGTTTTACAATATGTTTAACTCGCTGTGAACAAGGACGTCTTCAGTATAATAGAGACACTGTAAGGTAGGTTGAAGAGGGATGTGTCCCAAGACAAGAAGATGAATTCAAACCGCTGCCTACTGTAACTAGGCTATCTACAAGCCTGAGGACATGTATGATTTTATCATTAGGGTTTGCTGGATACATGTGATATACATATCCGGTCTGCTGTGATTTCCATGTAGCAGTGCTTTTGCAGTGAGAGGTATAAGAGATAAAGAATTCAGGCTTCATGCCACAGTGGATCGCTGTGGTGAAAAGCTTCTTGTTAAACCCCAATACACGCTCGTTCTTTTCTCCTCCGGATGGACGAGACACCTGATAATCAAAAGAACACTCTTTGCAAACAAAACTGACAAGACTTGGAGATACACTGCCGACTTTTGATCACAAATTGAAATATCTATAATGAAACATCTTAAATAAATGAAAATAAAGTTGATAAAGATGATAAAGTATGAGAGAAAACAGCAAAACACCGGCATACAACTCAATGCAAACGCATTGTGATATCAGA
The DNA here is from genome assembly GCF_015220745.1 of Sebastes umbrosus. Taxonomy (NCBI): domain Eukaryota; kingdom Metazoa; phylum Chordata; class Actinopteri; order Perciformes; family Sebastidae; genus Sebastes; species Sebastes umbrosus. Next base: position 15,557,730 of record NC_051278.1, on the reverse strand, counting down.
AAAAAGTAAAGTACGTTGTAGCATGGCAATTACAGCCCATTGTCTACTCCAACAAATGATGGACATGGAAAATTAGAGAAATAGTGTGAATTTGTTCTAACATTGTGTGGGTTTTTGTAACACTGGGTAATAATGTTAGGGGGGAGCAGCACATGCAAAATAAAACGTCTCTTCTGCCAAAATATTCTTGGCAAAACGAATACGAGCGGTTTGAACGCAGGCCTGCATTTTGATCATTCTTTCTTTCAACATCAATCCTTTGTATCGCAGACAACCTGCTAACTATATGGTACAGCTGCTTTTGTTGAATAGAAGCAAAAAAAAAGAAAAGTAATTTAGAGTCGTCATGTTCATATGAAATAGCATAACTCACTTTCTAGAGTCAAGCAGCCATGAAGCTGAAAATGATCTATCTGGAGGGGCTCACATTCTCTTTCAATCAGAGATGAAGACATAACATTTATTAGGTAGAGCAGAAAGGTCAACCCTGACCACCTGTTGCAGCCACGCAGGGAGCTAATGAAAGTTCAAGCCAATTCACCTCATCTGTCTGCAAAAACATTCACGTTATAATCAAAGAGAATGAGTTAATCTAATCAATGATTGTGGTAAACTGAGATGTGATGTAAAGATTACCCAAGGACGAACACAATGCAGAGGCACTCCCAAGAAATAACACTGGAATAATATCTGTAAGCTTCGCACTGACAGGAGCTGTCAGATCACTGTGACACAGAAGCCCCCTTAAAGCTCACAGAAGTACGCTCGCATTCAGTGGAGTCACACTTGTTTGGATGCTGAATGTTTTTTTTTTTTCTTTCTCTAAAGTGCTAGTACTGAGGACTTTCTCATGCATTGATAATCCAATGGCCCTTCAATGATTCAGCAAGCAGTGTGTGGAGAGACAGCCAAGAGCTCAAGCTCTTTTGGCCTTTTTAAATTTTCAGGAAGCTAAAGCAGGATTTGGAGCAGCGGGGCCTTTGCAGACACTAACTATCTTCACCTCTCCAACCTGATCTCCTGAAACACATCGCTCCATCCAAAGTCATTCAAATGACGATAAGGGAGCAAGCCATGGATATCTGCGAGGAATATGTGAGTATATGAGCGTTCGTGGCCATGCAGGCCCGGAAAAGTCTGGATTTTTACGCAAAGAGATGGTTACATAACATTCTCATTAGATAAAAATCTAAAGCTAATTTAATAAATTATGATCCAGTTTTCTGACAGCCAAAGACATCCGATGCGGTTCATCTTTTCCTCGCTCTGGCAACTGTTTCAAAGTTGCTGTGCTTGACTGATATACTAAATAACTGCGGTAGACATTTCAGGGTTCAAATATTTCTTCATTCCTTAATTTAGTAACAAGTGCTTGCCTTTGGAGAAAAAGAAAAAGAAGTCTGGCACTGATTAAAGGACTCCTGATAAATGAACTACAATCAATTGGCTATTTTCTAAATGGGTTGAGTTTCATACAGTTTAAAATGCCAAGGCTGTTCTTGTAATGTAATTGAGTGGCAATAGTTTGCGTGTATTTTCCATTCTGTGAGTGGGAACGAGTGCACCGGGACACGCTATTCTTCACAGACAGGCCACCCTCATTTCCAGGGGAATACAGCAGATACTGTATATAGTATAAAAAATAATGAAAACTGATCAAAACCTTCCATTGTAGGACATTTTGTATTCCACTGCGAAAATAATGGAAGCAGAGGGCCAATTAATCAGGCACTTGTTTACCATTCTCAAGGCTCTCCGTGTTCATTAGTCTGCCGAAGCTGCGCTCTATGGGGCTGGAGACAACCACAGGAGAGGAGATCCATCTACACGCCGCGGGTGACATCCAGAGATTTACGAGCCAGCGCGTGCCACACGCCACATTTCCCATCCCCATAAGACAATAAACGCTTCATTATCATTTTAAATTGCTCCTTTTGTTTCTGGTAACGAACGGCAGCAGCAGTATAACCAAAAAAGTAAACCGTGGTTCCATATTGCCCTCAACACCACTGTCCAATCACCAGCTATCTGACTCTAAATATGACAGAAGATGTATATTCATGTTGAATTCCTCATGAACCGTTGGAGGGGAAAATCCAGCAGAGTAACACAATGAATGATTTATATGCCAGAGTAACTAAACAATTAGTATGTTTGCCACGATTCATAAAACTATTAATGAATTGTACATTTCTTTGAATAAGGCATGAAACATGATAACTATTAAAGCCCGGAGAGCAAGTAAAAAGAACATGCATAAGTGACCAAAAACAGCAAATCTTTAGAAATCGAAAGAAGCAAGTCACGAATAAAGAGCGCAATGAATCGTGCAGCGTTTGAATGGATGTTCCTTTTCTCGAGAGCAGAAGAGAAAATGCTCCTTTCTTGTCAGCGGGCCAGCTGCATTGATGATCATTTTCCACAGCCCATTTCCCCACTTAGTCATCTGAACATCACAAAGGAGCAGCAGAAGGTGTGAATTATCTAAGAGAAGTACAGAAAGGCAGTGAGACAGGGACGACCACATCCGCTAGCTGACACGTAAAGGTGCAATGTATGCAAGATATGGCCAGAACTTTAGTTTGAAACGTTAACAAAATGAATATTATCAACAGGATGTGAAGAAGAAACATTTTTGACATCATGTCAAAGACGTCTACGTATTGCGTTGCAGAGATATCTACTGAAATAAGTATGCTAACCAGCTAGCCCATGGATGTATAAAAAGAACTGGATACAGCGTCCGAGGCAGAGAACCCTTCATTCCTATGAAAGTTGTTCAGTGGTGCATGAAGCCAAAATGACTCGACTGCCGAGTATAAAATTACCCGGATCTTCCGCACTGCGTTCGCATCCATGGGGCCAACAGAGCAAGTACACTAACATTTCCTCTGATCCCGCCTTCCAAACTCTCTGTCTCGGCTCGCTCACATGAACGGCAGTTCAGTATGCCTTGGGAAATACTCTGGACTCGCTATTAGTGGATTTTACAACTTTTAGGACCTAATGATTTAAATAAGAGCTATTTACCTGTAAAAAATTATCTGCTGATTTACAGACATCTCTTTCCTAGTCTATGGGAGAAAGTCTTTTTGGCCCAATGGCATCACATAATGGACACGGAAGTTGTAATTCCACCGTTTGTCCACAACGAAAATTGGCTTCAAAGCTAGGCGATCTTCCTGGGGGCTTGAGCTAGCCCCAGCCCATCCTGTCATGTAATACCACTTGTACCTGTAAGCGATAGTGCAGCTACAGGCGTGGCTTAGGTGTGTGTGACGACACAGAGAGGCGACTGTCCGTTCAAAACAACAATGGCTCCTTAAGAGTTTAGCGTAGATGCTGCAATAGCATCAGTTCTATCAGAACTGGAGAGTATTTATTCATTGAAAGAAGAGCAAAGAACGGCACTTAAGGCTTTTCTTAATGGAAAAGATGTTTTCGCTCTTCTCCCGACTTGCTACGGCAAGAGTTTGATTGACAGATGGTTCATCCAATCACTTGCCAAGTTTTCTGAAAGTGCCTGCCCTTTTCCAAACAGTTTCAAATGATGTCTTCTCAGATGATTCAGTGTAAGAAATCATCTAGTGCGTCCGGTTAGCAACAAACCAAATTCGGCAGCAAAGAAAAGAAGTGATCTAAAAAGAAGCAATGAAGAGTAAACATTGGCGTGGCTTTCCACTGCTGGAGCCAACTCTTGGCAAGTAAAGAGAGGCTTAATGCTGAACTCGCAATGTTTCTTACGTAACATCTAACGTTGGCTATTTAGCGAAACGTGTCTTTAGTGCAACTAATCACAACACAAACCGTACCGAAAAACATTCCAGGTGGAGTCGATATATGGCTTTGATTTGGCTGTTTTCTTGCTACTATGGTCTTGCTAAAACTGAGCTAAGCAAGCTATAACGTCATCTATATGCCAACGCCACTCGTGAAGATTATAAGACAGCAGTGTTAATTTGACCGGTCCTATTAGTTTCGTCACCTTGGTGTATTTTTGCCCTGCCGTTAGTTAGTAGCTGGCTTTTTTGTTGTAACTGTTGAGTGTAAATTTAGATTGTATGGAGGAGGAGGGTTAGATGAAATGCTACCTCCTATTTGTTTGGAGCATGTGGCCACGCATTACACATTGCACCTTTAAGTAAGCCTTCCTGTTTGTCTTACAGAACAGACCACTTTCCTCTGACTAAATAGAGTTCAGTGTGGGCTAAAGTCTGTGTGTGAATAATGAATAATTCAGGGTGGAGGTGAGTGGGATCAGTTGCTAGTATGCAGGGGGAGATTAGCCACTGGTGGCCCCTGACAGATGGAGACCTTACAGCCCGATGCAACACAGACCCAAGAGAATATCAGGTGTCACCTCATTACACACTTCATAGACTTTTTCAACTTCCAATGTTACCTTCTCTGATTGGGATAACTGGAACAGCTCCAAAATAACCTAAAAACACTGCTTTTTTTAGAATACCAATTTCATCAGAGAGCATTTGATTTGAATTTTCTGCCAATGCATGAGCAGTTATTTGGATATTATTTTATTGTTGCATCAACTTTCTTTAATAAAAGTAAGTTCAAATTTTTTGTGATTTAGTTTCTCTCCAAGGGACCAGTAAGCCTACCCAAAAATAAAGTCTGACTTAAAAAAAAAGGAATACGGCGTCTTGTTTATTTATCTTCTTTTTATATCATCAGCAGAACTCAATTTTCTCAGTGCTGCAGTGAATGTAGAATCGGTTTAAAAGGGCCTGGCCTTATCTGCCATTAAATGGGCTGGCTTTTCCATAAAAACACTTGGTGGAATTGTCTAGTTTAAAAAGGGAGTAATTTACTCAATATGAAATGTGAAGGAGATTTTATTCAGAGAGAAAACTGAGAATCTCAAATGACTCTCATAGACAACTTGAGTCAATGAATAGGGAAAGCTTAATATTTTCTTCAATGCTACACAGCAGGGCAATCATTCAAACTGCATCAATAGGTTTCTGTATATGGATTTTTTTCTCATCAAATATGCACTGGTTAAATTGTTATTTTTAAAATAGATATAGTGATGAGTATGCAAACTCTCGCTATCTCTCTCTGCCTATCATTATCTCTCTCTGCATCCTCCTCCTTGCAGAGCTTCAGGCTACATTTACTATGGCCTGGTAACCCAGAAAAGACTAATCTAAATGTAAAAGGATTGATAGATTTCCACAGCTTACTTTGACATTACAGAGGTTAATTTCCTAATGCTTATGATAAAACGTCTTATTTCTAATCATCATGTTTACTTCATTCAGACTTCTGTCACTGACTTCACTGCAAATTGCTGAGATGGACTTTGACACAATGGGTGTGTACTGAAGAGCTGCTCAGCTCAGCTATGAAGCTTTACAGTGTTACAGTTAACTGACTACATTTTGAACACCATTACCATGCCTACAAAAACTAGGACAATAAAGCCCAGACTGAAAACACCTAGATTTATTCTTTAATAACTACAAAATTGAGGGCCTATTCTTTTTTTTACCTTTGTGACAGCTACTTGTACTTAAGTTTAGTAAATGCGTATTGCAAGATCTCTACTGTCTGTGACAATTCTTGAACAAATCATTTTGCACATGTTTTGCTTGGATGTCTACTGGACTGATTTGTCAGAGAAAAAATCTCAGAAAAAGACAAACGCAGCCGTCACTTGCTGTTTCACTTTTATGTCAGGTTTTAAAAAATCAAAGACAGCACCACTCCGTCTTGATTCTTGCCTGGTAATTGACGCTGACTGCCATGAATTGGTAACAGACCAATTAAGTGTCACTTTAACTTCCACATTAATTGTTTCAGCGGGATAAGAAATCCTGAGTGATCAACAGCCAAAGTGACGGGCTGCCTGTATTAAACCAAGAGACGGGATGTGCTACAAGTGAGAATTACCTCAGAATAACATCTCCTGGTGAGACACCCTGGGGGGCTCCAGCTTAAGCGAAAAGGACATTCTGCTTCGTGCTATCATCTTATCTCTAGAAATGGGACACATCTCAAGTGTGTATAAGATGCATTAAAAGAATACAATGTCTGATCTGGCAGAAGATTGAGCCTGATCCTTTAATTGTAGTTTAGCAAACATCCAGTGGTCATTACAGGGCCAAGCTGGACTAAATTGATGGCCAGACAACTGCACACCAGCTCATTCATTTCCAAGGTCACATGGTTAGACTGAGACAAAACAGAACACATATCCCAATGTTGTATCTTATTGGCCACACTGCCACATAGCCAGAGAGGCTATTAAATCCTTTATTCTACAGGCATTGAAATATATATAAAGTTAACTTCTGATGGAGCAAATCCTGCATCTCCTATATTCTTACTTTTGGGATCAGCAAAAAGACTAATTCAAATTCTGTTTTAGGCTTCCATCAAATGCTGGCAGGTCTACAGTCTGGCTGTGGCTCATGTAAAATCAGGTCACGTGTGCAGCCTCACCTGTCCACATGAACAGCTGCAACACACATCAAGTAAAACTAATGCTCTCTGAAGTCATGGTAGGAAAAAAAAAGAGAACACATTCTAAATGTAACATAAGGGGCTGGCGGAGACTTACAATGATTATGGTGGGTAGTGCCAGGGATTGAAATGTGATTAAATTAAGTAGTATGGTCTGGTGTACATTAAAAACATGCAAACTCCACATAGAGAGGACCAGGACTGAGATTCATTACCGGCCCGATATCCGATTCAGTATCGGTATCAGTGCATTCCTGTTTTTATTCCTCACATAGATAGTATACATGCACGAAATTTGAACTCCGCATTTAACCCATCCTAAGCATTTAGGAACCAAACCGCCAACCTTGTGGTTAAAAGACGACTCGCTCTAATCCCTGAGCCACAGCCGCCCCAATGTACAGTATATGATCAATTATATCATGTAATATTAATGTATCTTACATTGATATACAGGCTAAAAAGAGACCAGCTATTGTATCACAGTTCCTCTTAGCATCAGCGTGTGAGGAAAAAAAACACAGTGGATCTACTTAGTTGTTACAAACACGGTGGTGGCTGCTGGTCTTTTCCAAGTCCAATGGAAATCAGCCACTTCGACAAGCTTATCAGGCCACCAGCAGCACTTAATTGCTCCAGGGTTGTTTCATACAGGCCTCTCTTTGTGTTTTGCCTCTTCCGACTTTCCTAATGGAAACTGAAACAACCCGAATCAATTCACCACCTAGCATGGTTTCAAGTTAGTGGCCAAAACAAAACAAAATCAGAGTGTTTGATGTGTGGCTGGGCGTGTTAGGGTTAGAAAGAAAGAGGCATTAAAGAAAAGAAGCTTGGTCCTAATAGGACTGATGTTAAGACTGAGCTCAGTTTAAATAATTAAGGGCACCACAAGGGCAGAAGACCTCAGATGCACTAGGAGATTCATTAAGCCTTCTGCTATCTAAACATGGCATTAATCAGAGCCATATTATGAAACTAATAGAAATCCTTTCAAGAGTCTTATCTTTAAAAAGTTAATGAAAGATACGCATGAGAAAAGAGACAGAAAAAACTGCATCCATCGCCAGGCATCTGCAATCCTGAATCCCACAATGACCTCACGGTGATGACAGCGAGTAAGCCGAGAACAATATGGCTGCCGTGTTTACCTGCCTGTGTCAAGCCGTGAGCTGCCACCGGAGGCCTGACTGACAAAGGCCCTGCAGGGTGGAGGGGGAAGGGGGTGGGATAGGCTGAGCGATGGATGCCCTATCCATCATGGCGGCCCTTGCTGGTGGGCTAAGGAGCCGACATGTGGTGGTGAGGGAGAGGTGGTCAGTGAGGAGTCAGCAACTCTTTGACTACTCCAGATCCATCATCCAGACAAGAGCGGCACAGAATCTGTCTGTGTGGTGACAGCCGGCAGAATGGCTTCTTCCACTCTGGGCAAAGTGCAATGTGCTGACCAGGGGAAAAAGGTTGTAAGAGGGCCGGTCAGGATGATATCGTTTAGAGGATTTGGGGGAATCAACACTATCAAAGAGCAAGACCCTGTGTTGGCAGATAGAAAGAAGAAGGCAGCTTAGGAGGATATGAGTCATGGGTTTATGTCTTATTTGGGGTGGAAAGAAGTATCTATATAACGGTGAACTATAACACAGATTATCAGATTGTAGATAAGAAACGATGACTAAAAGGGTGTAGTGATATTTGTGTTTGATCAGTTTTAAGCAATTGCACCTGTTTACACATTTACAGGCAAGAAATTGATGACTCAGAGTGACTCAGATTTTGATTCATCCGACCCCATAATGTAACGCATCTATAGACAAATGTGACGGAGCGAGAGAAAGACGGTGCCGCATACAGGTTAAGAGAAAAAGATCAATCTTGAGAGATGGATAGAGAGAGGAAAGAGGGGAGAGGGAGGCAGAGGACACATGCATGAGAGAGTTCACAGTGGGTACCAACCTCCTGTTGATCTGAAGAATTAGAGTCATAGGGAAAACGCAGCAGGGGCACAAATGCTGGTCTCGTTATACGATATATCAGCACTTGGTAAAAAAAAAAAAGAACATGTTTTTTCTTGCCAGTTCAGGTGGAGTGCGACAACTCAAGTCATATTGTTGTTGTGCTACAGATCAGTAAAGAAATAACTCCAACAGCCAAAGCCACTGCAGCTTAGGTAAGCTCAAAAACCTCTGAAGACACTTTAAAACAGTTGTCTTTCAGTCTTTATATCATTACTTGTCAGGAGCAATGTCATCCACTATTTACAGAGTAATCTGCACACGTCTAATCTCTGCACACTGATGTAGTCGGTGACCCTGCAGCGCTCCGACAGAGCACTCTGTCTTTTTAACTGCCACTGCCTTTTTTTTGGCTCTGGACTGGAGGTGGATTTGTTCCCCAACATGCAGGGAATGCTAAACACACCGAAACTCTGAGGTCAAGTCGCAGCGAAGACCCATTAGGACATGAGCTAGTTAAACTCTGACACTCTGCCCCTTCAGCTTTGACCTCCACCGGCAGGATGCATCTGATAAGGCTAGTTTAGGAGCTTCCCCACACATTGTTAAGGCTGGGAACCAGGAAGGGGAGGATAAAAAGAGCTATATTGAGACTTTTGTGGATTTGAGTTTTATAGGAGCAGCTGCATAATGGTAAAATGTATTTGTAGTCTTGTTATTATCTGTTATCCGTCCGACCCAAACTAAACACTGTTTAACTCTATATTTCTAAATAAAGAAATCCGTTACTGAGACGTCTGCTTTGCTAAAAACGTCACCTATCTCAAACCAACACTGGTGTCAGCTCATTAGACGGAGCGAGCGGCTTGCACAGACAAGGTATTTTATAGGCAATCCTCTCCCTGCAAAAGAACAGAGACCGCAGAGAATATAAACCTAATTGCATCACTCCAACATGACAAGAGGCAGATACAGAACCCTGCAGTCATACAATTCATCAGAGGAGAAAGATAGAGGGGGAAAAATGGAGAATGAAATCATTTTTTTCGCGCACATGACGCAAGGGGATCTATAGCATTCATGAACAGGGATTACCTTATGCTCTGTCATTGTGGAGTGATAGCAGGAGAGATGTGCTTTCATTTTTTCAGTGCACGGATGAGACAACCGCTGGGATGCTGCCTGTGTTTTGCAGACACAGAAGCAGGTCGTACACTGCACCCTTTGACAAAATGAATCACAGAAAACACCCCCAAAAGCACCTGTATCCAATACAGAGGAACATGGCTGGATGCCAGGTTCACAAATCCGGTGTAAATAATGAATGTTGTTTCACACACACACAACAAATGCTAAAAAGTGCACCGAGCCTGTGTACAAAAAAAACACAGAGGAAGCTTGTGGAAAAGCTAATCAATGAAACAGGGTGAGAGACGGTCAAGGGAATGTCGAGATGAAAATGTCTGCCGTGTTGTACGGTTTCATTTTCACATAGATTACACTGGAATACACAGGGCGGAGCTGGGTGGATGTGTTTGACTGAATGTGTGTGTGTGTGTGTGTAATCTGACCCACAGTATTAGTCTAATCTAAATCAACAGATCCAATCATGCCGCAGGTATCATTTAGCAATGAGGGCATTGTGCCTTTGCGATGTGCAATCTTCTGCTGATTGGAGCGCTATGAAAAGCGGGTGCCGAGCTGCTCGCATAAGCTTCAAACCAACTCCCAACACTGCCTAAACTGAAAAGGCACAGATACGCTGCTAGTGTTTTTTTCCCCCACTTCTGAACAAAAGATTAGCTGCTTTGCAGAACAGAGATGAGTCACATCAGACTGTGACGATTATTAACTGAGTGACAATTAAGGGAGAGACAGTCTCTATCAGTCATTTTTCACAGTTACAATTGAGAATCAGAATCTTTTTTACTCCATGTTAGCTCATCATGCACTGAACAGTGACTGGCAGCTGTATCTATAGCAAAGAGTTTTCACTGCATCCCAGTTTAATGCCATAGACTTATATTAGCCATGTTTTGAGAATGTATTTAGGCACCAGAAAAAAAGGGAAAAGAAGTAAATGCCAAAGTGCCAACATTTCTACCTTAATTGCAGGAATTTGGATGGAATTAACAGTGTTAATGGACACAAAAGAAGAAGAAAGGTAAAAAGAAATAGTGCCAATTTCAACGTGACGTCTTACTTAGCTAGAAGCAAATTAAAGGTGCAGTGTGTAGGATTTGGCGACATCTAGTGGTGTTGTTGCGGATTGCAACCAACTAAGTACCCCTCCGCTCACTCCTCTCTTTCCAAGACCGCGATAACGTAGGTGCAAAAACCGTGGTAACGCTATTCGCCTCACTCAGAAGCCATCCTCACCATAATAACACTACTTTAGGAGCAACGGAAGTCAGACGGCGGCAGGCGGTACCACGGTTTTGCACTCTGCTGCTCACGTTACTGCAGCTTCACAAGCTGGTTGGAAAACTACGTGGCCTTCAGGTAACAAAAAACATGAAAGGCTCTCTCTAGAGCCAGCGTTTGGTTTGTCCATTCTGTGCTAATGTAGAAACATGGCACAGCAACATGACGGACTAATTTTCAGGTTTCAGGTAACTAATGATAATTTGGAATATTATATTCCATTTGTGCTAATAGATCACTGTTCCTTTTACTAAATTACTTAGTTAAATCCACCAATAGTCGCAGGACAGATAAATATGTTGTGGTAATGTTTCAATAAAATCTGTGTTTTGTTTGGTACCGAGTTCTACAGCACATTATTGCATCATTTCCTGTTGGTGCAAATAGTTATGTTATAGGTTAATTTATTGGATACCAACTGGAGATTAGCACAAAGTATGATTTTTTTTATGTATACAGTATCAGTTTATGAGGAGTTGGGACACACTCATTGTCTCCTCGCTGCAGTTGTAGCCTTTTGTTCTATTTTTTAAAATAAGCGTCTTCTCCTCGGGCTAAACCTGGAAATAAATGAGTTGGCTCCCACTAATTGAGCAGTAATCGTGATGTGCCGTTTGTTTCCGTTGAAGAAACATCATTTGCTGATAAACATTTTTTCTAATCACAGCTGCTGCAGGCACTGCTTGCCTGTTTAGTGCCAAGGTGACCCGAACAAAACAGGAAATAATGTGACATGAAATAGGGACGCTGCCAGGAGCAAAATGGCTTGTCACGCTTCCTCAATATGAGGAAATGATGAGTGCTATTTTGCAAAGAAATCTGGCACCGCTACTATTAAAAAGGTGGAAAACAATCAATAGCTTTCCCACAATGCATTTGTGTCACTGCTAACTAGCAACTGGTCTGTGAATAGATGAGCGAGCAGATGCAAATTGTTTCCCGTTGTGGTGATTATGAGGTGAGCACATCTCATAAACCTTTTCTTGACAACCTAATTGATCACAGCAGGAGACATAATAAAGGCTTTACACAAACTGAGAAGTATATCAAGGGACCTTTGCATTATAGCTTAATTTAATTATATACCATAATCACATTACTGTAGACCTGAAAAAGTCACCTGTCTTACTTCAATCTCCTCTCTCTTACTTTTGGTCATGCAACTTGGCTAGAGCGTCCCTGGGGGTCACTATAATAACTTGGCTCCTCAGACAGCAAGTTGACTTACTGGAAGTGGCGGTGAGGCACCCCAGGCAAAAACATTGTTTTTCACACACTCAATTTTGAGATTTTGGACTATTTAGCTTCTTCCTTCAGACTACTGGAAAGAAAACATCCAAAATACATATTTAGGTGTTTATTTTTCTACACTTTGTCTATTTGCGTCTGTAGATTTCTCCTAAAATCACCAAAAGTTAGCATTAGATAATGCCTCATTTGCATATTCAAACCTAAAATTTCAGAAAACTTAAATAATACATAAATAATGTATGTCTTAATATAAGTAATCAACTGGGGAAGTTTGAACAGGTTTACTCTATTCACCTGTAGTGTCTTCAAAATGTATGGAATTTTACAATCCATATCTTTAAAGGCAGTTTTCTCCAAATTAGTTTTTTTCTCTCAGACTCTGCGCCAGAAATCTCCACTTCAGTATCACTTACATACACCAAACTTTCCAGTTTCATTCCTATTTATATTCTGAAGGTTTTTATAGAGGGTTTTGTTCATATATCATTCATAGCCTGATTTATAGAACATTTTATTCCTAAAAACTTGGCGAAAATGGATTCTTTATGGCTGTTGACAGTATCTTCTGATTTATGGAGCGATAAAAAGAGATATCCAAAAATCCCCTCAGTAAAAATCTTTGACTCTAATATGCCAACGAAATGAAACAAAAATTTTGAACCTGGCTTTATCCAATGTTCACATTTCTGTTCTGGAAATGTATGCAAATTAGCACATATTTCATAAGAAAATGCCTCATTTGCATATTTAAACATAACTGCAGAAAACTTGCAATACAAAAAATAATTGTCTTAATGTAAGTAATCAACTGGGGAAGTTTCATCGTGATATCTATTCATTTGTTTTTTTACCCTATTCACCTGGGGTGTCTCCCCTTAACACGGCAACAACATGTAAAGAGCTCTATCTGCTCATACTGTTGCTACCTCACAATACCCTTCATGCAATCTGCTGTTCATATTTTTTAGCACATCTGCACATCCACCAGCATACAGATCCAGTCCCCACCCATCCACCTGCTGTGTATACAATTTTGACTAATGGTTTGATTCAATGTGAGTGAAGGGGGGGATTATTGGCCAGATTTCTGTCTATATAAGCGAGAGGATGAGCTCGTCACAACTCAGTCATCAGGCACCTCATTTACGGGAAGTGATCTGGGCCTCCAGATCCCCAGGCTCATGGCTTTGGTAGAAACCAAATCAGAAATGTCATTAAGTGGGTCTCATCATCAAGTGATGCCATTCTCTTTCTCTCTCGTTACACTCGCACAAGCTTGGCACGTACACACACATGCACTCTCGCAGACACCCATAGACTTTACTGCCCCTAACAGGATGCACTTCGACAGACAGTAATGAAAGTGTCTCATTCGCGATTCCAATCAAAAGCTCATCAATCACAACTTGCATCTAAAAAAGTCTCACGCACTCCCCGGCTCTTGGTGGAAGAAGGTGAATAGGAAGGGAGCCTCGGTGCAAACCTGGGCCAAATTTAATCATGTGCTATCAAAAACAAACAGGCTGCCGGGATAAAGACGGAGCTCCACAGAAAAACTACAGTTTACTAAAGCTCATCATTGGAATGAGGCTGTTTAGCTGATAGCAGATCAAGGCAGACTATTGGAGGAGGAGAACATAAAGGGGATGAGCATATGAATCAAACATTTCTACATTTCTAATAGTTCTAGTTTATTTGCAGTGATGAAGCAAAGAGATAAAAAAGCGCACACACTGATGCAGTTGTGAAGAACAATACTGTAGGTGAGAAAAAGTAGCACAAGAAGCTCACGTCAATATAAACAAAAATAAACTATATTAAAATCACAAGCTACAGCAGAATTAAATTTAGAGTACTAAACATAGAATCAGTGTGGAAGATAATACAAAATTAAACAAAAATGTTACCCATAAATTATATTAAAATAGCCCCATTAGAGGTAGAACTTAAAAACAGGGTAGCAATATTGTGTATGCGCGTCTGTGTGTGTTTGAGTGTTGCTAGTCACACTCTCAACTGGTTGTACGAGAAGCACATATGCTGCCACATATAACTTTGACAGCAGCTTTGTTTTGTTTATTTCTTCACACTTCACACCAGTGGGGGTGCATCTCTCCAAGGAGGCAACCGTAACCAACTAGAAATGGCGTTGACTAAAGCAAACAACAATACTGGCTACAATGAATAAAGAAACAGAAATAGATGACGGCAATTCAGAATTCAGAAGCCACTTTACAGATTTAACAAAAGGCAACGAACCAGAATATGATGGGAGAAGCTTCTGTGTAAGACGACAAAACCAGTTAGAGTATGTGAGAGTTTTAGCTAGTCGCCGATGGTCACACAGCGGGGGCTATTGTGCAAAAAAAAAAGACCTTATCCCTGTCTTCTTCTTCTTTTTTTTTCCTTATGAAAAAATGCATTTAAAACTTTCACAGCAATAATGTCAATTTATTTGTGTGTTAAAAGTGTGTGCGTAAAAGCAACAGGTGGATGAAACACAAGCCTGCAACAAGTTAGTGTCACAGAATAGCTGATGTGTATCAGTTGGCATGTGGATTCAGTATAGAGCTGCAATGACTATTGAATTAATTGCCAACTATTTTGATAATTGATTTATCAGTTTGAGTAATTTTTAAGAGGAAAAAGTCAAATTTCTCTGATTCCAGCTTCTTAAATATGAATATTTTCTGGTTTCTTTACTACTCTGTGACAATAAACTGAATATTTTCCGAGTTGTGGACAAAACAAGACATTTGAGAACGTCATCTTGGGCTTTGGGAAACACTGATTGACATTTTTCACCATTTTCTGACATTTTAAAAACCAAACAAATAATCGATTAATCAAGAAATTAATCGACAGATTAATCCACAATGAAAATAATCATTAGTTGCAGCCCTAATTCAGTATAGTATGTTTAGTAGTTTAGCATTTTACTGTTAAATCCCTGTAAGGTTGTTAGATTAGTGTCCACACTGACACTGTAATAGAGATGCTAATTAAATTATGTTTTTGAATTGAGGTTAGTGGCTTTGTTGTGCTGGACTGCATTAAATGGAGAGGTGTTTTTAATGTCGTGTCCTCCCTATTTACATACATGATGGAGGCAGAAGGTTAGAAACACCTCTCACATAATGCAGTCCAGTTAACACCATATGTTCATCCATAATAAGCATTAGATCATACAGGTGTGAATAATAACAGGGCCAATGAGTGTGCAGCAGCATGTATGGATAGTGAATTCAGTCAAAAGCTAATTTCACAGAGGGATTCCAGCTAATTTTCTGCATGTATGATTCCTTATTTCTATTTATGTAGGAGAAGGCTGCATACTTAGTTGATGAGAAAGTAGTTCAGTACTACTGTTGCTCAAAGTGGCTATTATAACAATTACCGTCTCTGAAGCTCCAATCTGAAGGAGATTGGAGGCAAGCCCAGGCAAAGGTCTGCAATAATGGTTTAGACAAGAGCACTGTGTGACTGTGTTTCTGCCCCTCTTACTCCCAACACGTGAAAACACATGTTGTTGAAGCACTTTCTCTATTTGAGCTTCTGTTCTCCTACAATAGGAAAAACAACAACTATGGACGGTAAAAAAGGAATTGAAAAGTCCACTCACCCACTCACATTGGGCGGTAGAGAAAAGATTAGGTATTTTTTTTTTTTTTTAAACGTCAGGAGTTGCAAACAAATATCACCCATAAGTAACACCATCATTCCACACTGTGCCCTCTGAAGCCAAGTCAATTCTGCACCAATGAATCTGTTGGTGGAGAAATCTGGCAAAAGAACAACCTGCGATGGTGAGGGCCAAAGTTTGTCTAATTCACCATAGGCAGTGTTGGACACGTCGGTCAGAGCTTATTACTAATCAAACTATTAAAAAAGGATGCATGACTTATCCAGTTCAGTGTGAGAAAGTAGTAGTTTTAGACTGCTTGTCTGATGGCAATGCAATCACGGATGAAATGCAGCGATAAAGAACAATGCTGTGCAGATTATCCATCCATCCATTATCTGTAACCGCTGTGGGAGGGAGGGGGGGCTGGAGCTGATCCCAGCTGATATTGGGTGAAGGCGAGGTACACCCTGGACAGGTTGCCAGACTATCACAGGGCTGACACCTGTGCAGATTAGTGTTGTGGAAAATATCTAAGTATCGATTCATATCGATAATATTTTAAACGGTTTCAATAGTAATTTTCTGCAGTATTGATACAAGGGTACCAGCTGAGCTTTCTGCTCTCTCTTCCAACAGTGGGTTGACACACACACACACACACACACACACACACACACACACCGCAATTCCTTTTTAATAAAAATCTAAAATTTGATGCCCTCAAATCAGTCAATCTTCTACCGTGGTATCAAAAAGCATATCACATATCAATATTTTTCAAGGAATTGTATTGGAGTTAGAAATTCCAGTATTGTGGCAACACAAGTGCAGATGAGGGGAAAAAAACAATGCACAAGTGCAAAGAAATAGGAAAGATAGCTAATTTTTATGTATTCTATTATTATTATTATTTCAAATATGTTTACAGCTGTATCCACATTCCATTAGGAAATTGTGAAAATGCATTAATAGTCAATGGGTAAACACCTTTTTTTCACAAAAGTGTGCATACAGTATACAATAAATACACAGCCATGTATCGCTCTTTTTTACTTATTCTTTGATCAGATGTTGCCTGATTTTCTCAGTTTTACTTGGTACAATACTGACCAGCCCTGTTCTATGTATATAGTATATACTCATACATAAGACAGTTATCATGCATGTGATATTATTTTGTTCACATATAGCCTTTCAGGGCTTCTATAATGCAGGCTTATGCAGGCCTATTAAAGCTGAAAGGTTGAAGGCATGAAAGTCTTACTGTAAAAACCTTTTCACTTACTTTTTCCTGCACAGGAATAAAGAAATTGCATTACTGAAGAAGTATAAGAAGAGGGGGGAGGACCGGGGGAGGAGGGGAATGGCAGCTGGTACTGCACTTGTGAGGGATAAGGTCAGTGGCAGAAATACCCACACTGAGTCTCTAGGGACGACCGCAGAAACATTCAAATCCTCAAATCTCAAATAAACACCTCTCTAGGGGAGCGGAATATTTATTTATTATTTTTTTTTTCCCCCATCTCATTGCATTCAGAAGGCCTCCACCCGTGGTTATTATTCACTGCTCATTATCACTGCTCTGATTAATAAGAGCAATTTCAGGGTCCCCTGGTATTAGAGCGGAAAAAAAGGAGTGGTGTGTTTTCTGTTATAAACACAGTGAGTGTGCTACTTAGAATAGAAAGAAGGAGGGAAAGCAGCAGGTGATATTTGCCTAAGCTCCTTATCTGAGCGCCTGCAGCTTAAGGATTTCACAATCATTTCTCAATAAATAAGAAAACATATCTCTTTGGTCAAGAACTGGTCAAGACCAACCTGTACTTGACAATAAATCCCACCAGGTATGAAATCGTTTTACTCATTTCTTCCCGTGACCCGAGCGTAACAATTTATTCACGATTTGAGACTGTTTTTGAGATGGTGCATAAGCAGGTCCACATTTTTATAAGTCCCTTTAACTTCAATTATTAATTACCAGAAGGGAAAGAACCAGCCTGCCTGTTTGTGAGGAAGACTGCGGCGCTACAGTATCGCAGCATAACAGCTCCTACTGTGCAGACAGCCCTCTACCTGTTACCGCCGATGGTCAGTGCTCTCCGACACACTCTCCCTCACACAGTCCTGTGGTGACAATAAAACGAACTGTCGACTCTGTCACGAAAAAACAAGTCTCCTGTGCCGAAGCTCTCCTAAATTTCTGATGAGCGGGTCAGCAGCGGGTCAGCAGACAGCAGCAGACAACGCCTCGAAAAAGGCAAAGACCAAACATTATTCCTCCCAACAGGAATGGCTCACATGGTTTAAGTGGCCGTAGGCTGTATACTGTTCTAACTGTGGTCAATGTGGGAAATGAGGTTTTCTGATTTGACCAAACATTGTACATACAAAGCACCCCGTAACACAAGAATCAATATACAATATAAAACATATACATGGACTGGAGTGAGTCTAACGCCTCGTTTCCACACAGTTTTGTCTTGTGTCCGTAAATACGTATAGTATACAGATTACGTTCAACGCAAGGAAATGCATCTCTTTACGGATGGATAGAAATGACACTACAGATATGGGAGGGAAGTTCATTTTGTCTGTTTTTCGCCGTCCAGTCTAGAGTCACATTTATACATTAGTGTGTGTGTGAAAAGTTTGACGACATGTTAGCTAACGTTTGTAACATGAGTGTATGCATAGAGGTTCATACGCCTTTTAACAAAAACTGCTAAATATGATAATATCAAACTTTTCACTTGGAAAAAAATGTATAAATAGAGCTATTACATTCATCAATCAGTTCTGCTAATTTCACAGGAAGGAAGGAAGCCTGAAATGCTAACTTAAGAAGAAACCAGCAAAATAAGAAGATAGATTTGTGGACTTTTTATTTACTTATATCCTAGAAACATCGGACACTCTGTCCACACACCGTTAAATACGCATTTTCTGTTACGCCATGTAAATAAACCTACCTATCAGCTGTGCGGTCAAGATCAGACGGTGGTTGATGGAAAGCACAGGTATTATACTGCGATATTTACTGAAAATGACATACAATACAACCAATAGTAGCCTTTGTAAACTTTCAGGCGATCTCCCTCCAGCCTGCTGCCACCGTATTTAGATGTTCGTAGTCAAATGAGGAGGTATCGTATAAAAAACTCCTCATTTCAACTTCACAAATCAGCCATTCCTCGTCCGTTGCCGCGCTTTCAAAGTGAGCGACAGGAATAAATAGAATCAGGGCGTCTGACAAAAGTTCAGCTCAAAACGTCACGCTGCACAGCACTTCGTCGCTCACGGCCAGTTAGTTCATTCCAATAGAAAACAATGCAATCAAACTGATTTTGACACTTGCTGGCGTTGCATTCTGTTTTGGAGGGTATAATATGTAAGCTACATGCATCCCAATACATTGGAACTCTCTACGTTGTACACATTACATTCCCTCGAAAAAACTTTTTTGTGAACCCTCAACCTTGAAGTTCAAACTGCGCTTATGGAAATGAGGCATAATTTACAGCAACAACTCTCAATGTTGTAATGTTTTGTACTTGCTAAGTCAGTAACACAGTGAATATGAAAAAACAGTGCTGCTCTGATTGTTTACTTACATGGTGTTTCTAAATGTAACCTGGCGCACTGAAGTTGAGGATTCACAGACAACCTGACGAAAATCCCCAAGCACATGTATTTCCTGCACCTTGCAGCAGAGTGAAGATTGGTTAAGATGGCGCGAATTAAAGGTGTTGAAGCACACAGGATGACTGGAAAACAAAGATCAAGCTTAATAGTGATGAAAGTATCACAGAGATGCAGAACTCCTCGACGCCCCTAACAGACCTCCGTGTTTCAAAGACACTGACGCAATTCGTTTTCTCCGCAACCCCGTGCTCAGAGCATGATGTTGCGACAAAAGCAGCAATGCTCACACTGCCTTTGTTTAAGGGAGCATTTGATTTTTCTTATAGGCATTTGTGAGGTGTAAAAAGAAAACTTGCTGTGAAGTCACCTTCAAAGAAATGCCCCGGTGCCAAGGAATTACAAAGCTAAAATAGTTTCTCTGGGAGGAGGCAGGGATTCTATTATTCTTTAAAATGCAGCGCAATGGCTTTTATGAGAGTGTGGAAAAGCCATCTGAGAAGCAGGTCAGGGGAGTGAGCGGCTTGGCCCTGAGCACATTGTGTCTTATCCCTCTCCATTTCCACCACCTTGTCCCTGAATAATGGGCAGACCTCGTCGCTGCCCCCGGAGGCTAATGGCTTCTCATGGAGGAGAAATCAACACAGAAATACCTCCACGGGTAATCCGCCTCTTTAACCAGAAACATGCCACGTGTCCAATCCTACTGTGTTCAAAATAGCATCAGAGAAATAAGCGATTCCACCCCTTTGGGATTCTGCCTTAATATGCTCCATGAGAGCTGCTGATGAAAAAATATATAATCTTCACGGCAATCTACCGGAAATATTGCTATCTGAATGCCTCTTCCTATCGGTGATGATTGACACCCTACGCCTCACAATGGACTATTGAAAACTTGAGTTGGAGAATCTATACCGGGACCAGAAATGAACCAAAAAAATGAAGAAGGTGGAAAATAAAAGCACCTTAGTGTAAGGGCGCTTTCAAAAGCTATAGTCTGTTTGGTTAGTCCCAATCAAAGGGAAATTGATACTTTTGGTTTGTTTTCTATTTAGTCTGGTTCGGTTTCACAGTGCACAAATTAAACGGACCAAATAAAAAAATATATTTGCTGAGGGGCGAGAACGAAGAAGCAAATTTATCTTTTTGTCTCGAGAGCTGCCACTTTTATGCAGGGAATCGCAGACTTAGAAATATTGCTGTTGACGTTTTTTCACTTTGCCGTTAATCTACTGTGCGAACGAAACCCTTCTCCTTCAGCTTATCTCGAATTACTTTAGAAATGTCACTTTTTTTTTGGACTTTGTTTAGAACATTCTGTCAAGCAAACATCAGGTCAATCCTCTCCCACTCATGTTAACCTGCCGTTGAACTGTGTCCATCTCAACAAAAGCCTGCGCAGGCCGCCTCAAAACTACCCAAACAAACCGCACCAGAGTTCGATTAAAACAGACTAAATGTTGGCTTGTGAAAGCACCCTTAGACTGAAACTCAGAGACAGCTAACTAAAAACTCACTATAGTGACAAATACAAAGTTGGCCAAATGGATTGCTTTCATCTTTGTTCACACTGCAATGGAAGGCAATAAGATGAATTCAATCAATATTGTAATAAAACGTGTTAACTCCAAGTAGCCACCACATTGAACTGAGTGAGAAATGTGCAATATGGAACGGAGAGTGCTCCCACATCTGAAATACTTATGCATAAATAAATTAATTCATAAATCATATGCAACTAAATGGAAATACATTAGTATTTTTTTTAAATCACATGGGCCCTACATCTGTATGGTGCACTTAATATACAAACACACACACACACGTATACAGATACACACAAATATATATAAATCAAACATGAATACTCTCTAAATGAAAATATAACTCTGCTTCAGGCACATTACACATGATACATTATCAAATCACTCACTAGAACTGTTGGTGAAACTGTCTCACGTAACAAAGCTGTGAAGTTGTGAGTGTGTGTGTGTGTGTGTATATTACTAGTTTACAACAGCAGCTTTACTTTAAATTCATATTAAAAGTACAATGATTTGGTTAAACCCACGCAACCACTTGAGGTAAAATGTTTAATTTCGGGATTAAGGAAAGGTCAACGCCACCTCATTAACAGTTGATTAATATCACACGCAATCAACACAGAAGAAGCAGATACACACCTCCAGTGCTCTCCTGTGATTTAACTGCACACATTTCACATTAATTCACACATGCTATCGGTGCTTTCACAGAGTATCTTGATACTTAAATTTAAATAGCTACTAATACCATCGAAAAAGAGTGAGAGAGAGAGCATGTTCGACACACGTCAACAACAATGATTAGTGACAACAGGGATGTCTGACCGCGGTGCATTGATCATTCTGACCAGCTTCAAAAGGCCTCTAAACTGGAGACCTTTTCGTGTAGAGAGGAAGAAGTCGCAGATGAGACAGTATTCCTTTAATTCCACTTAGGAAGTGCTTCAAACGTGTAATCAAGACATCCACCATCTGTCAATCCAGATTGAGGCCGTCTGCTAATACATGAAAGAAATCCATTTGATGTCAGTTTTGTGTGCGACAGATAAAGCTGTTCTACCTTGAGCCGGCGGTGCAACCAAACGGTGAGAAAACAAAGGCAAACTTGTTTCTTTATATGTCTATATGGGATTGATTATGAATAAGCATATACCGTGGGAGTGAATGGGCAAAATTAATTATTATTCACACTTCAAACTCTCCACTTCTGCTCTGTTTGATGCAATTTTAGCAGCTTACCATTGCCTCACCCCTGGAGGTAATTGAAAAACAATGCATCAAAGATAAGCCTGTGAAAGAGAGGTAGAAAAAACAAAATACAATCCAAAAATAAACACATGAAAAAAAAGTCTAAACAAATAAACCCTTCTAACAATAGCAATCCTGAAACAATGCTAAGGTAAGGGTGAAAGTGGATGTGTTGAGTCAGAGGCTGCGACTAAACCTCTGATTTTGTTGTCAACTACATCCACTCGCTGACGTTGGTTGACATGTGGGTGGCCACTCCATCTCTCTGGGGACAAATAATCCACGCTGAGCTCCCTGTGGCTGAGGTCAATTTCACACTCATGCCTGCTCTAATGTCAACTAACACATACAAATATATACGAATGCGTGTGTGTGTGTGTGTGTGTGTGTGCAAACACCCACACCGCACACCCGCTGACTTAAGGCGAAACAGGTGGGTTTAATGCCAGAATCTCATCTTTCACAAAGACCGCACAAAGAGTCGGGGAGAGATATTGCTTTCATATAATTCCATCGATAACACAATAAAACTGAACGGAAATGAAATAAAAGTTCTAGAGAAGTGCTTTGACCAGCAATAATGTTGATCTCCATCCAACCCGGTTTACTAAAGGGGATAATGTTGTCACTGCTAAATACGTGACAAGCTGAGAGCCACCAGGAGTGTTTCACCTTGGAACGATCCATCCTCGCTGGCCGCCGGCCAATTCAATGGCACAAAATACCCACTTGGATGATATCACAAGTCAAATAATCCATACGGAGCATCACTTTGCTATTTTATTATCTCTCTATTATTAAGGACACCTTAATACGGAGCTCTCATTGAAAACATGTCTGAAACAACAACTCGTTGGATGGAAGATATTGACATATCCTCAACAGGCACCATCCTGGCACCATGCTGGGAAATTTATACACCAAAAATAACTGATACGCTTCATACAGTACATCATAAACTTTTTATTTGCACATTTTTACCTTCTCTAATCTGCTATTTCATTTCACTTCTTTGTGGTTTCAATTGCTTTTCTTGTAAAACATCATCATAATGCATTACTGAGTTGCCATAACCATACAACTCTAACATTAAGAGCTGATTTGTTACATTCATTTCATCCTGAGGTGCATGAAAATGACTTTAAACACACACCCAACACTATAAGATTAATTCTGTGCTGTGTGCACATCTACTCTCTGGCTGTGAGTTACTTCCTCTCTCAGTCAAAGAGGAGCTACGATCCGTCTGAATGAGGTGGATTCACTGAACTGACATCGCTAGTCAGAGACCAGACATCATCAAACATCAAAGTGTCTGGTTGCTAAGGGACCATCTGTTTCATAATGTACTCCACTGAAATGGAATTCTGTTGCATATGCAACAGGATTATGAAGCTGCCCGAATCTGGGCGCTCAGCTTTAAATATTTCAAGTGTTAATCAAAAATAACGCGCTGGGGTTTTGTCAAATGCAAAAATGAAACAAAAATAAGCAAATAGATGGCGGATGCACTGAGCCTCCTTCCAACTAGGATGATTATTTTGTCGTCGTAACACATGTACCATCAATGCTTCTTTCCTGTCTGGTGTTTTCCGACAGCAGATGGTCACATGCAGTGATTTAGAGAGATGAGCTATTTCCTTTAAAACAGAGCAGAACAAGCTCGGCTGCTGTTGTTCGTCCATCTGATGCACTTTATCTTTGCCTGCATTTTGCATGTGTTCAACTTTACATACTGTAAAGAACTAAGCAATCGTATGGCTTTGACCAACTTCTTTCTTTAGACTTCTTTGGTATTGTACAGTGCCAACAAATGTCCTCTTCAAGTGATGACTAGGGTGTGTGAAGCGTCTTTATACACTGCCATTTCCATGGGCAGAAAGGGTGACATGTAAGGGATAATGTACAGCGAGGCGGTCATTGATGTGAAAGCAACCCAGAGAGGGCGATGCCGGTCTTACATCGCCCTGAAGGGGTTTCTTTCACAATAATGACCCACTAGCTGGACATTATCCCGCTTATTAGACGACTACTTAATTAAGAAATTAATAATTTGACACAAACACGGTCCACCAGAGTCCAACATCAGAACTGCGCCCATAGCAACGGTCTGCTATAAAGAAATAATAGACCGTAGAGCGCTGTGATTAACCAATCAGAATCGAGTATTCAACAAAGCCGTGTAATAAAAACAAATAAACACACAGAGCCCAGTTCTGATTAAAGTTCTCCTCTCAATCAACAAAAACACAGAAACATTGTCGGTCCTAAATTTCCTTCACTGTGTCGCAATCAGCCCAAACAGCCATGCACAATGAGGCAGCTCCATTTACTTTGAAAGGAATCAATATAAATATCTCCAGGAACTTCTTCAAGCATATACATGTCTGACAATAGCCTCAGATCTTTTCATTTAATCTCCTCCTCATCCCACACACCACAATCAGAACCGCGGGCGCTCGGCTCCGCTGCCGCTGCTACACTCTCTTCCAATGTATATTTAGTCTTTTCATATTCACGAGTATTGACACATCTTGACTGTATCTTTAATTCCAGTACCTGCCTCGAGTTTCAGATTCCCCATGATGGGCAACTTAAAGGTGATGAAAACAAAATTAGAGCGTTGATTTTATATTGGAGAAGAATCAATTTAAGGATTAAAGCTGCAGTGGGTAGAGTTGGAGCAAATCGCCCACCAGCCGGAGCACACTTTCTCACAGAACATGAATATTACGCAGCAAAAAAACAGAAACAACATTTTCAAAGACTGATTTTCTGAGCTTTCGCACCACAAATAAAGGCATCAACCAATCACGTTGAGCGGAACCATTTGACTTGTGTCTAAATTTATGAAACAACAACATGAAGGCCCCGTAATCTGAACTGGCAAACTTTAATACTCTTATCAACCTTCACAAAGGCAGCGCAGACCAGATCCATTTCTTCCGTTCTTACCTTTCACAATAAAAGCCCTAGACATGTAATATTCGCAGGCGAGTATATCACATTTTTGTGTCGCTTATTCATCACCGCCCCCGGTGTGTAAAGGCCTTTAGACAACATTAACATTGGACTTTAGATAGCATGAGTCAATCTGTAAGGAATATGTAGACAGGCACCAATCATGATGTAGGACTACATGAAAAGACAAGAAAAAACTTTTTTTCTCAGGACATTTTACATCTATATGGTCTTCACTGAGGCTCCACAGGGTTTAAAAGTGGAAAAAAAATAAACTTATCTTTCGTATGGACTTCTGTGGTGCATAATCTGTATTCGTTGAGCTATATACAACCAAGAATGGCGTAGGATTTGAACCCTAAAATGATGCTTAGGGCTTTGTGGGTTGTTTGTGAATCATCATATGAATGGCTATTCCAACAAGGCCAATTACATCCAGGTAACAATGTATCATACAGTACCTTGGTCCTTTGTCAATCTGTTTTATGGATATTAAATGCTCAGTGATACTAAACTATGTTGATAGTTACTCTTCAATGTGAATGTCTACAATGTTAAACCTGATAGTTGGTTTTATCCAATTTATTCCAATCCCTATGTTCACTTTTTTGTTGTTTGTAACGACTGTTTCCATCTTCTTACATGCTGTTTTAAAGACTTAATAATTACTCCGTATCATTTTGTGGAATCTCATTTTTCTGCGTTTGGTCCCAGGTTGCACTCACTGCTCTGCTGAAAAATGCTAATGGAGTCATTACTTGAAGTCTGACAGAAACAATGTTCCAGGGAAGATGAATTAAACAATGTCCTCTCTTGTAGCGGGACTTGAGATAACCTCTGAAGCATTAGAAACACAGCCATGGGTCAAATGTTCATCTAAGTTCAAATTTACCATTTTATTTCACAGGGCAGGGTGAAAGAAGATTTTTTAAAAGTCCCGTGTCTCAGTCTGAATTAAACAGGGGACGGTTAGTTTAGCTTTGTAAAAGGCTTTGTGGCTGGTTTTAATTGCAGCTTTTGAAAGGCAACCTGCTCATTATTGGCTTACAGTAATTTCCTAAAGAATTCTCACAGCTTTGTTTCAAGGACTTATGCAGATTCTTTTGTATTCAATTGATCTTTGAATATCATTCATTTCAATTTAATCTCTTTTTTTCCTCATGTTTTAATCATTATCCCTCTCGTTTGTGTCTGTGGTCGATTTCACTATTTATAGGCGAAAACCACTGGACATTTAGATGATTCTGAAATTGTTGCTTTCACATAATCTATTTTTCCAATTCTAGCAAAAATAAATAAATAACTGGGGATGTCATTATAAGATTGGCAGAAGTGTTAAGTAGAGATGAAAAGGTGACATCAAACCCTCAGCATGACAACCTGCTATGATCGGTGTGTTGTTGAA
The DNA here is from genome assembly GCF_015220745.1 of Sebastes umbrosus. Classification (NCBI taxonomy): domain Eukaryota; kingdom Metazoa; phylum Chordata; class Actinopteri; order Perciformes; family Sebastidae; genus Sebastes; species Sebastes umbrosus. The sequence goes on along the minus strand of NC_051278.1, from coordinate 15,531,195 downwards.
TCAAAATGAATATTTAAGAAGTCGAATAACTGAAATCCCGTCACCACTTGCACTTCACCCTTAAGTCTTTAACCCAGTTTTATCTCCCCACTGCCTACTCACCATCACCACCAACATGTGTCGGTTTTTTTTCTCCTTTTTTTGTTGTGGTGAGCTATGGGGGCTGAGGAGGAGTATCCAATGACAGATAGGAGGAGGATTTGTGACCCTGCCGCAGCTGTTCAACAACCGTCACCATCAGGTAAGCATGCCAACAAGACTCCAGACACAAGACATGCGTGAAAGGCAAAAAAACACAGATCTACAATTTCACTGTGCATCCAGAACTCTCCACTTGTCCTCCATTCTGCACAAAGCCATTGAAAAGGATCCAACAGTTAAAAGAGCACTCTACATTTCACTTGGAGTGCAGCTTTTCCACATCTTTAAGCTCAAGATGTGAAAAATAATGGAAGAAGGAAAAAAAAATAAATAAAAAATCTATCCATGTTTAAGCATAAAGTGTGTAAAAAGATATGTTTTTTAAATTGACAATAGTGAGAAATAAAGATAACAAGACATGGAGATAGTAGCACTATGGTGGCAGTGCCTCGGGTCTTTGGATCTCCGCTTGGAGGGCCATTACCCATTCCTTGACCGTCCTCCGAGGCACAACGGGGTGACAGAATCAGGAGGAAAATGAGAAAAATAATTGGAAGGTCAGATTTGATAATGGCCACTCCAGTGAGAAACAAGCTCTTAATTGGTATAAGTGCCGTTTGGTGAGTTTTCAAGGTAAAATGTGAAAGCGCTCATTATCCTTTCCGTCTTGCTGAAGCTGCCGCCGCCTCGCGGGCCACGGCAGAGATGGCTTCCGCCTTCGTCCACAGTGTTGAGCCGTGACACAAGGCTACACTCTAATGAGCCATTGAAAAAGCATGTTGGAGGGAAATATTTGTGAGAAATAAAAGCTGTGTTTGAGACTAGCAGGTGTCAAAGTAATTGCATCCATTTTTTTTTTTCGCATTCTTTTTTTTATTCGCTTTTCAAGTAACAACTTCTTGAGTTAACTTTTCACTTCTTCTCTGTCAAACTCATCAGGTTGCAGCATGGGTACACGGCCGTACAGCGGGATTGAGAACATGAAACTCTCTTTCTCTCCGACTATGAATCCCACTAAAGCCCCGGTATCACCTGTGAGAGCTGGGAACTTGGCTTCGGGAGCCGTAGTGAGTGTTGCGCGGCAGAATGAGTGTCACCCTGCAGGACGAGTCCTTTCATCAAGCTTCCCTCTCGCTCTGACCCTGCCATCTGGGAAAGCAGATGATACTAATGAGGGATGGCTCCTTGTCTCCTGGCACCAAACACACACACACTGCTCCCATTGTGCTACACTGTCCCCCGCTGCCCCCTGGGAGTCACAGACACCGGTCATTGTACGCAAACGTACATACGGTGACGGACAGAGACAGGTATACGTGAAGGCATGGGACGGTTTAGCAGCGTGATGAGAGTTTTCGGTGCTTTATCGTGAAAAAACGTTTAACTTTCAACACATTTGAATGCAGCAGACAATGCATCGTATTCTTAAAAAAAAGGACTGACAGTGACGGTGAATGGGTGTTGGGTAGGCAGTGGGGGGTTACTTGGCTTTGGATTGCTTCTGCAGGAACTGGAGAGAAGCGACTTGTCTGAGACGCGAGGGTCAGACAGGGCTAATTAGACTGCAGCGGCCCCTCAAATTTCTGCCCTGGGATATTAATGAAGTGATCCATAGGAAAGCAGCTGCTCGCCACACAAACCCCCACCACCACCACCACCCTTCCCACCTCAACAACCCCTAGCCCCCCTGCTGCTCTGCGACTCTACCTAGGAAGGGCAGCGGCGTGCCAAGGGAGAAGCCCATACAACTCCCCCCGAGAGCATGACAGCTCCCAATCGATGGCCCCGGAGCAGGAGGCGGATGAGCCGAGGGGTGGGGTGTGCAGCTGTGCGTGTGTCGCCATGCCAGGAGAGGGTGACAGCAGCCTGGCTTTGTGTCCTACATCAACAGAAAAATAATGTTTCCACAGGAGTGAGCACAATGGTTTGAGGAATGGTTGTCTTGTCTCCATATTTTTTTTACTGTTCCTGCCTTCCTGTGGTGTGTCTGAGCCTCGCTGTCATGAGTAACTACTGAGGTAAAGCTTATTAGAGTCTTCACTGGTACATCTACTCAGAAGCCTCCGTCACAGGCACAGTGTTTTCCTGTCATTTTTTTCCATGTACACACAGTCCATGCAGTAAATGTCACACCGACTTAAGTATGTGTCTTTCACATATCTATGAAAAAACCTGGCTGGAGACATTCTAAATATCACAGAGACATTTTCAGACTCAGGTAAAGATAAAAAAAGAAATATGCCTCCCTGCTTGTTACAGTTCTTACAACATGCTGTTTCAAATCCATACGAGAATAAACAGACTGACAATCAGTTTAATTTTCAAAGCTCTGATCTTAACATCCCATATAATGTCATAAGAGGAGAAAGGGATGTTAAAAGAGTCAACGATTTTTTTCACTATTTCGTGAAATGCAGAAAATTGCATCAACTAAAAGTCATTTTTGAGGCTTTTTAAGTCTAACCATGGATGTATAAAGAGAACTGGATACAGCGGATCATCCGGCGATCTTCCGCAGCCATTGGGCCCATAGAGCAAGCGCAGTAGCGTTTTCCCTTGGGTTGGGAGGCGGAGTTAAAGAAAACTCAGACTGGGGCTTATTCACATGAACGGAGGAAGGGAAATAACTCTGAATTCAGCTATTAGTGCATTTTACACTTTTTAGGACCTAATGATTTAAATATAATATTCGCTGATTTACAGGCGTCTCTTTCCCAATGAAGTCTATGGGGAAAAGTCTTTTTGGGCCCACGTGATGATTAGGGAAGTTGTAGTACCACCGTTTGGCCACTACAAAAATTTGCTTCAAAGCGTGGCACTCTTCCTGTGGGCTTTAGTCTAACTAGCGAAGATGAACACAAATCCAAGATGAACGCAATTTTAAAGCTTTTTAATTCATAATTTAAAAGACAAACATTTTTGCCCAACAGTCAAATGTTACTTTTCTAACCCATCTTCTTGTCATGGCGCCGTTGTAGTCTGGGTCCTCAAGTGTTTCTTGGACACTACACTACACTACAGAGATCAATTTTGCCCTGAGTTGAGCCTCTCAGGCGGCGTGTTCCCTCGTTGAGCCAACAGCTTGGCAGTAAGAGCTGCAGGAGAGTTTAATTCGGGGCAACAAGGTCCCTGACATGCCTGTACAACGGCAGCCACAAAGGCCCAATGGGCAAGATGGGCAGCAAAACAACTGATGAGATAAAACAAAATAATAATTAACACATTGTCCTTTCTAAATTAACACATTACATTGATGCAATTCATACATCAGTAATGATGTAATTGGTGTCAACTAGGACCTGCTGTTATAGAAAATAAAAACGGGCTAACATCTCACAACAATTGTTGTATCTTTCATAACAGCGGGAACCTTTTAATATCAGCTAAAATTGCATTTCTCATTCCCATTATCACTGATACTGATGTCTGTCACTAGAAAATGGAGTTTTTTAAAACAAATGTCCTTGAATCAGGTGCGGGGGGTTAATATTCCCAATGTGGAGTTTCCCCCTAAAGGCAGAGGCATCATTTAGCTCTTGCAGGCTGAGGTCTTCAGAGATGCATTTAGCAGAGTGAAATCTCTGCTCTGACAGCTTATTCTGTGCACATCCAGTGTGACTGCAGGGGGACCAGAGATAGAGCTGAAGGCCAGTAGGCCAGCGCGAATGAGAGCACCTCTGCAATTGAAGGTGAGTTGTTGCGGGAGGTCACTGTATGAATACTGAATGAGTCACACGGGTCCACAAGTACTGAATCAATGAGTCTTTCACGACCGTGATGATGGAGATGGAAATGAAAAATGGATATGCAAAGAAACCTCCAATTCATCTGGGGAAAAAACAACAACCTTAAAATTCTAAATGTTTTAAAAGCAGTATACAGATGGTGTTGGTGCACTTGGGCGCCCATGCAGACTGCATAAACATGAATTCTTCCTTCGTCTCATGTGTCATAACAACATTTTCTTGTCAAGAACAGAAGACAGTGGTGGATAAGCCTGCTACTGTGAACAATATGAGCCTCTTTTGATCATCTGCTGAGCTCCAATCTGTGGGTAAACAATTGCCAGTGGCATCTAGTAATGACACATTTTACAGATGTCATGTACTGCCTTCCTCGCAGCAACCCCATTACAGCATTGTGACCCCTTCTCTCTTTCATCTTCACCCCCTTTTAATGAACAGTCACACTCTTTTTCCTCTTGATTGACTTGTACCTTTTCTCCACCTCTGATCGGTGGTTTTGGGCATTGAAGTCAAAACCCCGATGAGAGAGTTAACCCTTGGTTGGCTTTGATTTCCTAGTAAACAGTGCTGTGCCGTGGTTCATGAGTAATTGAACACTATTGATTCGAAGGTCTGGGGGTGACAATAATGAGGTCACATATCAGGCGACAGCAAACAGAGGCTGTGAAGACAGCTTACTTCTAGATGACACACACACATGAATAAATTCTTTTCACCTACACGCTCCATGATAGCATCACTATCCACTGTCTTTGGCAGCACTTGCTTTTGCTCTCTCCTTATCTGCCTCGCTGTCAATACAGACAACCCTCTGCTCCACTGGGGGCATGAGGCGGTATTGACATTCAGCTCAAACCCACAGCTCTGAGTGGAGTCCAGGGTGTTGCACATGAATTATGCATGTCTTGACGCCGGGGTGCTGAGCAACACCAGTGCCATCATAATTGAAACAATTGAAAAGACAATACCAGATGGGTCAATAATTAGACAGCAGGAGGGGGAAACTTGATCCGGACGCTCCCCTGCTTGCCCTGCCAACCTAACCGCCACGCACATGGAGGGGACCTTTACCGACACGTCCTGGTCCCCTACGGTGCACAGCCACTTGCTGCATAACATGCTGAAATGTGTGTGTATGTGTGTGCGCTCGTATTCAGAAAGGAGATTGCAAACTTTCATAGAGAGATCAGTTCTCAGGCAATGCTGCAGTAGCTTGTTCCCAATTAAAACTTCTATACATCTTATGGTTTAGGCTTGTAAAAACTTGTAGAAGTGCTGGATAAGTAAACTTTGTGGATCAGTAACAACTGCCCCAATCAGTCCCTGTGTATTGTTTGTCAAAACCTTGTCGCCTTGGATTGGCGTTCTGACGTTATTCATTGGTGTCACTCGGTCTGCGGAAAAACAGAGGCAGGTGACTGATCCTTCCCTCCAGCCCTGCACTTTCATAAATCCATACTGAGGGCTCCCAGCAGATCCATTACACTCACTGGTCTCCTGGCCAGAGCAGCGACTCAAGGTGATCACCATAAAACTGCTTGCCACAGAGCCGTTTCTCACCTTGCAACGCCTTTAAAACAACCTGGGAAATAGAGGCAGCATGGCGGCGTGAACACGAGCGCCTCAGGCCAACAAACGTCATAAAATGTATGAGAAAACATGTCCTGGTTTACTGCGATCAATAGTCAGTTTAAAGTCATTACAAAATAAATCTATGATATATGTGATTACATAAAGAAACAATTACATGTTTGATTGCTGTAGGCAATAGAAGCAACTTCAAGAATTCATTATTTCCCCTGATTGTTGTCGAGTGTGATTGAATAGCCCACATGATGTCTTTCTGAAGATCAGTTGATATTGCTGGATATCAAATTTAAAATCTAAATACTAACAGGAAAGTATGATATTACACATTTACTCTATATAGTAAAAACCTCCTCATCATGTCTGATTAGTTTCCCCATGCTGTGTTTTGTTGTTAAGGTGCATCACTAAATTATCATAGAGGGGAATTACTTAATTACTCCGAAAACCAAAACTGCTTCAAGGCATAAAGCGTCACAGATGTACAATTTTTGCTTTATTCAGTATGGTGTGAACAATGAATTAAAAGGTTAGAAATTCAAACAGCCACGGGCCATAAAATCTACACACAAGTATACTAACTTTAATTTCCTGGGAACATATTGATCGAGGCAGCACTTAAACCAAGGTGCACACAAATCTGGTGCCCCCCCCAAACACCACAATGTTATCAAAAAGAAGTTTATTCTTCTTTTTATGGGGACTCATTTCCGTATTTCTCAAAAGTGGTGCCCCTGAAAGCACACAGCGTATTGGTCCCATTCCCCATTAGGGTTTATAGAGAGCCATATGCACTTTTATGGGAAGGTTAATGGTTAAGGGCCGCAGCGCAGGTCTAAATCCACAGCATTAAAACCCAAGAATGGCAGCTTGGGATACATACAGATCACATGATTATGTTTAAGAATGAAGTAGCATCTACTTTACTAACTGGCTACCATCCCGTCATATCTTCAGCAGAGGCATTCTGGGACGTGAGGTGGAAAAAAGAAGAGAAATCCTGTCAACGCTTACAATCTTAAAAACCTAATGAGCGGAAGTAACCATAGCAATTTAGTGAATAGAACATCAAAGACTAGGGAGCAACTATTTAGGCTGGCAGTATTCATGCATAATTAGCTGTGAAAATGGCACTACAGGAGTCTGTTACTCCCCGTTCTTAATTAGTTTTTATCCTTAGCCTTGGATGAGAGGTAAACAAAGCCATCAGATTAAAACTTTGCTTTTCTTCTCGAGACAACAACACTGTCAACATTGGAGACATGCTGGTGTTACCCATAAACTGTGCACTATTATCCCTGGGGAATGAGTGGCAGCGTTCTGTATTGGTCTTAGTCACAGTATCCGCAAGCCTGAAGCCCTGCTTAACACCACAATGCTGTTGTTGTAGCAAGACAGTGAATTTCTAAAATAGAGCATATAATTAAATTTGAATAAAAGACAGCTAGATGTTAAAAGGGATGGCTGTAAGTGTTCCACAAGAAAAAAAAACAACCAGCTCCTCACCTAACAAGAAAAATAATTACGGCGCTGTGTAGCCTCACTCTGCAACCGCCTATACTGAATATACTGTGCAACCACATCTGGTGTAACGTCACATCGTGCTTCCTTACTCAGCAGCCGTTTGTGAAAGACTTCACTTCTGATCGATTTAAGATCAAATTGCCCAGGAACTCCTATGAGGCTATAAATAGTGGCAAAAATGTCAAATAAAACTGACATATCTATTTAAGGTCAGAGTTCACATACTATTTTCTTTTGTCTTATTTGACGTAATGAACACAGGATGGAATACACACACTGCACACACAGTATTAAACAGACCAAATGAAATGTTTTGGTGGATTTGGACGGATTTTAGGGAGCTTATTTGTTTAGATAATAAGTGTTTCATATCCGTTTAGACTGGCAAATTACTAGAGTTAGATTAGAACTCCAAAATGACATCAAGAAAGATGTGGGGCAATGTTTGAATTCATCAAATAAAAAATACAAGGGGATTTGGTTTCTATATGAAAATTACACCTTACTAGGGATGTCACAATATTAGAAATGTAGTAGTTGATACCAATACCAGTGAAATTCCACAATTCCCAATACCCAATTCGATACCATGGTATCGACACCAAAAAAACTTAAACAAAACATAAATCCCATGTACTTCAACATACACTCCTTTAGGACTGTTTGCTTACTGTTTTTTCGTGAATTTATCATTAATCCCTGATGATTCGTCTCAAGTTTCGCGCCAAAACCTAAATTCTACAAGATTAAATTTGAACACATCATTATAACGTTAGAATTTACCTTTACCCAATACTATTTTTTACTGAATAGAGCTTGAATGCATCATAATGGAACTCAACCTCTGTATGTTAGCTGTTCGCTCCGTTATTTAGCCCAGCAGGACTGTGCTGCCCACCGGCTGCTATCGTTACTAGATCTCCTCCTGCCAATTTCAACACAGATTGGTTGTTCATAATTTAGAATTATGAGGGAAATTTTCTATCGTCCCCAGGACGAGGGGACACCGTTAACGTTAGTCTCGAGCCCTGATGCCCGGTTACTAGGGTACCTGCAGTACTGTAGAAAAACGAGTACCATCACATTTTCAGAATTTTGGCATTGACTTGGTACTGAAGTATCCGTTCTTGTGACATCCTTATCCATTACTTTGCTGAACATGAACATGTTTTTCTATGAAACCTTTTTTTAAATTATTTCTAAATTCTCAAATGCATTTTTTTGTTTTTTACAAACAGCCGTTTCGCAAATTTTTTCAGCCTCATCTCTAGTTGTTCTAGATTGATATGCTTACATAAAGCATTGCACTTGTCAATATTGCGTTTTCTGGGAAGACTCTACTTAGAGCCCCTGAAATCCCCAAAATCTTTCACCTGATGATGCAAGCACGGGCAGTAGGAAGAAAGACCCATAAAACTGTGAGACTTTGAAACGTGGGAGACTAAAGTTCAAAACAAGTTTCTCAGGCACTCCAACTAAGTATGAAAATACTATGCTATTGTTTCTGGTCCGTTTGTCTCCCTGTTGTCTCCCAGTGTGTTTCTACTAGATTTTCTACCTGGATGACAAACATCTGTTTTGCTTGCTTCTTATTAGACTATGACTGCGTCATAATCAGTTGTAGGATGTGGAGAAAGCAAAGTTGAACATCAAGGGAAAAAAATAGCAATGTGGCCCTTTAATCTCATGTGGTAACATTATACAGATCGCTCAGTGGGCAACCTCCGGGTCTGAAAAGTGAAGCCAATGAGAAAGTGGCTTAAACTTGCCATCTTTCTAACAGCCAGCAGGGGGCGACTCCTCTGGTTGCAAAAAGAAGTCAGATTGTATAGAAGTCTATGAGAAAATGACCCTACTCCTCACTCTCTTAGGGCGTGGCTACCTTGTGATTGACGGGTCGCTATCACGCTGTTGTCCGGTCTGGGAGTTTTCCGTGTTTTCATCTTACAACTTCAATCCTTTCACAGTGTGTTTTCAGGTAATTACAACCTTTTTGGTGAAATGCTGAACTTTAGGCTTCAAAACGGCAGTCCACAAACCAATAGGTGACGTCACGGTGACTACGTCCACTTCTTATATACAGTCTATATGATATAGGTAAAACAGCTGGATTTGTACATGTCCTGTTACTGTATCATGAAAAAATACTATTAAACATTGTATCAAAATTAAAAAAAATGTAATAGACTTTGGCAGACGCAACACTTCAGTAGTGATGGTTCTGTGTGTGTGTAAATGTGCCACCACTGTGTGATGAACCCTTTATAACGACAGCCTTCATTAGACCGGGCTTACTCATGGACAGATGGGAAGGCAGGACTGCATTAGAGCCGCTGCCACATTCCACTTCAAACCTGACCTTCCAGCGGTCCCACTTCATCTGCCACCCCAACATGCCCCCTCCTGATGCATCACTGTCATTCTGGGGCTCAGGCAGGCCTTGCTGACGCCCTATCTCAACTAAACAACCAACCCACCACACAGGCTGTATGGCTGTTCCTGCACCCCATTACTCCAGAGGCCTCTCACCTCCTATTTTCAGCTATTTTTTTGGGTGAGACCACCACACTTTCTTTCTGCTAGTGTTTACCCGATCAGTCAAGATGCCACCTCCCCCCCTTCTAGTTTCCTGGTGATGAATGACCGTTGGCCGTCTCACTGACAGCTAGGCAGCTGATGCCACATAATTACAGTATCACCGTTTAGGCAAAATTACCAAATTACTCCAGTTCTCAAGAGGACTGGAAGACTGACAGGCCAGCCAACAAAGGAAACACAAATATCTGAAAAGAGAGGGACATGGAGGACTACTTGGGTCTTTACAGACGAGTAGTGAAATTAGGTTTGTCCTGTTCCTTGAAAGTGCACCCATTACAGCCAATGAGAAGCCAAGAGAGCGAGTTGATTAGTCTGGAGAAGCAGAGGCACTTTTTCTCTCATAAATCATGCGGAAAAAACATCTGGCCTCTCCTTGATATCCGATCTTCCTTTTCATACTCAATTTATTCAATCATTAATTCATCTTGAAATTTTGGAGATTATAATCACACACAGCTTAAAATTTCCTCCTAAAAGCAAGGTCTGACCATTATCTTTTATGCATCAAAGGTTTAAAAAAGTTTATCTGAGACATATTGCTCATCTTTCCTCGACTTAATTCTTTGTTTGATTTGCAATTTCAATACTAAAGAATATGCAAGATTATCATTAAAAGTAGCACTTCTTTTACATTTAAAACTATTACTCCTAATACCATAATAACGGACAGACAGACTGAGTAAATGAGGTACCAGACAAAGCAATCAAAACTGCCTGAGAAAGTCCGAGGTAGACCCTGTCCACGGTAAATGGAGTGAGCACGAAGTGATGAAGTGACATTTATGATGTGAGTGCTAACAGTGAGCAGCAGAGAAGATGTTGACTTAGCACTGTGTCTGGTTGGAACTGTAATGGCCACCAGGGTTGAGCTAAGCCCCACTAATTTATCTGCTACAACAAAGGATTTCTTTCACTCTAGCCTTGAATCCAAAATGAGGGGGGAAAAAAAACACCTTGAAACAGTCACACTGCGTCTATTTGATCCATTATGTAGAGATAAAGTACAGTCTGTTCAGCCGTCTGTATTGTCAGCCATTTCATTTGTGAAAAACAAGGCTAACAATATTAACAATGCACTGCAGTTGCATGAAAATGTCATAAAATGTGTTATTTTCATATTTCAGCTTTTAAGGATTGCAGCCCGTCTGTGGCTTGAGAAAATTCAACGAACCCTTGGAATTATGAGACCTTTTAAAAACCCAGTGATGAATGGTGGTTGATAGTTCCTAAAAATAGTGACATGAGAAGTATGAGAATAAACACAGGCAGAAGAAGTTCAAATGACCTCCACCTGAATGACTTTTAACTCTTTAATTACATTACTATTCCTAATGCTGCAGTACACATAAAATACATTAACACAATGAAGTCCAAACTTAAAGCAAAACTGTGAAACATCAGCTCCTAAACAAGACTAAATCCTTCCTTGTAAACAACAAGTTGTACCCAAATTAACAAATTGCGGGTTGTCCGATGGCCCTCTGAAAGTGTCAGCCCCGCTGTATGTGACGGGGCGGAGACTGCTTTGATAAACAAGCTCGGCAGAATGATGATGTTCCAGGGGGTAATTTAATCAGAATGGGCTCTATGTCACTTACTAATAGTGGGTACTTTGCTGTGATTTATCTGTGTTTGCTGAGTGGAGAGAGACGCAACAGACGGCCTAGTCTCCCAGATTAAATAGGGCATGCATGGGAAAGATTCCTCACGCTATCAGCGAGAAGAATTTATCACCGGCTGATGATTAGTATTATTAGCACAGGTGCAGTTACAGTAAACACCAGAGACTCCCATTTTGTACTGAAAGGGAGCAGAAGATAAAGAAGGAGGTGAACTGAACTGGGGTGCGTCTCCCAAAGGTGTTTTGTCTAACTACGGTCCTATAAGTGCCACTGAAATCTAATGTTGAAACAAACATTTGAAGCTGCTACCACAAAGTTTGTGGCAATAACAGCTCTGGGTCTCTGGCTGTTAGGTGCATGTGTATAGCTGTCATAGTACCACTCTGTCATCTGTCAGGCTGATTAGCTACTATGTTTTATTGTGGCAATAATTTAGAAATAGGAAAATCAGGGACAGGAATAGCAAAAACAGAGAGATGTGTCCTGTAGTTGTTCAATTAGTTCAAGAGTTATAGGTTAAAGATGATTTGATGATGTCTCAAGAATTACATCCTTGGAAATGTTAAACAGCCTTCTGCTCAATGAAACAATGTAAAACAAAACAGAAAAATCTAATGACATAAAGCCTCATGAGTCCTTAATACATCACCTGCTATAAGTGGATTTGCACAACCTTGATTGATTACACTGATAACCTTCATTTTAGCTTAGTAAGAGCTGCAAATGTTGTAGTCGTAAGCGGATGACAGCAGCTTATGTACAATATCTCAAGAAAACTAAGGCTATAGTGTATAACAACGACACATATACTGTCACTTAGAATACACAATATACACTTAGTACATACAGTATCTTGTAGTCTCAAAGAAGATATGAATACAGTCTAAATATATTTCTCCTTAACTACAGCATAAACCATAGACTGTATATTATAAAGATGGGACGACGCGTCTTCACAAAATTGTACAAAATTGAAGCCAAAATATCCCGGTTACTGGAGTTGCCATCTCGATATTTGGACATCGTTTGGAGCCAGAGTCTGCGCAGTAGTGATCAGGGTGCTGGAACCGCAGTATCGAGATCCCGCCCACATACCCGCCCGAGCCAATCACGAGCTGAGCATGGCCGCAGCAAACCAAACTTATCACAAAAATGAACACTTGAATATACATCAGCATGATAAGAACTACCCAAAATGACAGAAACCATCTTTATTTGACGCGTACTTGGCTTTATAATTTAGCCCATGACCCATCTACTAACATGGAGGGGGCGGGATTTATGACCTATACTGCAGCCAGCCACCAGGGGGCAATCAAGATGTTTTGGCTTCACTTTTGGGAAGCTGTCATGTCGTCCATCTTTATATACAGTCTATGGCGTAAACCATAGACAATAATAAGGAAGGTTATAGAGATGGCAAGGAACAACTCAATATCTATAAATCTAGTCTGTCTGTCTATCTGATGACACAAACTCAGTTTAGGGACCTATCATTGGAATTGCATTGCTGCAAACCACAATGGTGCCGATTCACAAAGTCTTGTGCACAAGGTTAAGCAGAGACTTCTGTTGTTATTGAAGGGAACACAACCCTGGTTGTTATTGACAGCGTATGGATTCACTGGATACAGGAGGCCAGCAGGCCTGTGTGGCAGCAGTGAGCAAAAAAAAAAAAAATAAATGTCTGAGCTGCGTGTTGTTCTGCTGAAGCCTGAGTGCACATCGGAGAAGTGTTGAGAAGTAGCCGGGCCATGGTAGAGACAGGGAGCCGGCTGAGTGTGCTCAAAACAGTTAGCATCCAGTTTTAGATTAGAGAGTAATCAAAGGTCTGCCAGCGTCTCGATGCTGCACGGATAAGGTTGTGTCTCCACACTATCACAGAGGGCTGGGTGGAGGCAATACTCCAAAGGCTGAAATATATAACCTTACCGCTGATAAGTCAGAGTGAAACGCACTTCTGTATGAATCCCAATGAGCACTATTTCTCCGGAGGGACCAGTTAGCAAAATAGCAGTCCAAACTATTTCTCTGCTCAATGAGATTAGACACAGTTTAGAGATAAAAATGAGTACAGTAATCGTACAGCACGTGCTGCAGAAATGATTCCATATGTGTAAAAGTGTATGGTGGAAGCTGAAGAAAGGATTTTTCACATATAATTAACAAAGACTAAAATAGAAAGAGGTCACTGTTATGACAGCAATGTGATAAAACAAATTCTTGGCCCTTCTTTCTTGTATCCAGATATGATTTATTATTTAAAGCATATACTTAGAGCTCAGAGAATAATGGGGAGGGGGGAGAGAAGCAAAACAATAAACAGTAAAACATTTTGAAGTGTCAATCTAAAGTAGCCCAAGGGAGGAAAACAAAACGGGGTAAAAGATTTCAGATGAAACTGGAGAGTGAAAACACTCGACGTCTATCTAAAAGTTCCTTTGGGATATTAACTTTCTCAAGCAGACCTCTTGTTTGAACTCTAAATACCTTCTAGGTCTATTGTGACGGGTAGAGCTGAAATGTGCAAGTGCAGATTAACCCGCGAGGTCTTTGCTAAACGTTATTAGTGTGGACCTGTGGAGCAGCATAATAACGATAAGATTCAGACAAGTCTTTTGGAGAGTGCAGTCACTGCAGATCGTCCTCACATGTGTCACACATTTAAATTACAATAACACCTTGTCACACACAGCAAATAGGGTGTTTTGTTATGAACAGTAAGCACGATCGACGGTAATACATATGCAGGTCATTTGCTGTCACTTATATTTTATTTATTGGAGAAGAGAGTTATTGTTAATTTTCATAAATCTATTCTAATTTGGTTTCTGCTGAGCTGCTTAAACCACCATTGTTTGCAGAAGATTTAATCTGCAGTTAATCTTCATAAATGAGGAGGTATTAAATGGTGCTTTTCACAATAAAAACAGATATAGTGTGTAAGATCAGAGCTGTATCATCCACTAAATACCAAAGTTTCAAATATGTTATTATTCACCCAAATCTATGTCGATATTCAGGAGGATTATGTAAAAGATACTTTTCGTTCTACTTTCTTTTCCTTGCAGAAAAACTGCTAGATGCAGTGATATCACACTTTCAACATCCTTAGTGCCCACTAAAGGTGCTGAATGCGAGATTGGAGGCATTTCTATTGCCTCCACGCGGCTCTCAACATGGCGACAGCTGAGTCGGCGGCTCCTAGCTAACGTTTATCAGCTGTGACCGCCATATGAGAGCAGTGCAGAGCATCTGAGAAGCCGTCTTTGGAAACTGTTTGGTAAAGGGCAGGCACTTTCAAAAAAACACTTGGCAGGGGATTGGATGAACCATCTGTCCAACAAGCTAAACTAACTGAAGGACAAAAACATCGCCTTCAGTGCCATTCTTTGTTCTTCTTTCAATCAAGAAATAGTCTGATATCAAATCTTCTGATATAACTGATGCTATTGCAACATCTACACTAACCTCTTGTGTTGCCAGACACAAACGCATTACTTGAAGCCTGACAAAATGGATTTTCGTGTGACATTTGATACCGCAATTCTCGCGTGAGCTCATGACATCGCGAGAATCTGGCTGCCGTGCAAGGTTACCTTGAAGTACCTGAGCCAGGCACCACATTAGCCAGTTCTCAACTCGTTCATCATCCCATCAAGTGAGTCATGAATATGCTTTTTTTTAACCATTTAATATCTTCTTGTCAGACACAGGAGTGCTAATGCACTTCACAACACTTTAAAAGGCAAATGTTCACAGGTGACTTAATGGTGTCTGTATCTACAAAGGACAAGGATACAGACTCGCAGTATAATGAGCACCATTATAAAGATTTCAGCAGTTGAAGTGGCACAAAACGACTACAGGTGGTAGAGAGACAAGCTGCAACATCGGTAGCCAGTCTGAATACCAAAATGAGTACAATGACTCCACAAAGTTTCTATTCATTTCAAACTTTCAAATGATCTCATTTTGACAGCTGAAGTGGACCAAACATGATCTATTATTTATCTTTACTGCTCAGTCTAAAGCCTCTTGTTTGGTGTGCTTTCCACTCACTGTGTATATTTTGCAGGCAAAGCCCATCTAAACTTATAATTTGGTCACTTTTTAGGCAAACTTAAACTTAAATACGAATAATGGAACAATTATGGACAATGTTGCAACACATCTTCTAGTAGTAGAGTCATAAATATGTGACTTAGCTTGCTACACTTGACATCATATTTTCATTTGATTATTAATCTATGAACAGATGAGTAACTTGTCTAACATTAGGGCAAAAAGACAATTTCCTTGTCATATTGATGTAACAGACCGTTGTTTTTTGGAGTCTTTCCGCTATGGTAGGTGGGTAATTACTGTCATTGATTAATAATCCTGGGCCAGCCCCATAATAATCAGTCCCACATGTGCTTGGCCTTCTTAAAGGAAAGGCTCATTTGCCACTGGGATTCACAGCCTAAACTGCTTAGTGGGATGTAATGGAGAGCAATTTTCTTGTCTTGAGAAAAAAAAAAAAAAATTGAGATGGGGTGGGTTAGCCCGGTCATTTTCCATTGCCTCAGCACATCAAATCTCCAAACAAGGACAACTCTGATTTCAGATCAACTGCTCTTCTCCCTGCGGATAATAAGTAGTTTTCCAGAACACAAGGAAGCATTTGATTGCTTTACCAGTTATTTTGAGTATTATGTTTAAATTGCAATTCCTCCATTTCTTACAAAAATAACAAAATTGACCAGCGTAATCCTTTGTTGAATGAAATACAATACGCCGTGGGTGATATCTTCAAATAACGCTTAAGACTCCATAAATGCTGTGCGATCAAGAGAAATGGCTAAATTCACAGTATGATGGATCGCTTATTTCCATGCATTGTTGGCAAAGTCTTGGGATGACTGCTGGGGGTTCAGCATGAAGCCAAGCCTAAATCCCTAAAAATTTAATTAAAAGCAAAGTGATTTACAGTTTGTTCTGCATTATTCAAGGTTGAGATTTCCTTATTTCCAATTATATGCAGTGGACTGGATTTCAGAGAACGAGGGCCCCCAAAGAAGAGTGCAATCCTCTGAGAGATTTATGTGTTTATAGAAAATTGTGCAAAGCAGCCCTGACGTTCTTGCAAAACTGGGAAGATAATGCCCAAACTGGAAATACGGGGCATTGCCAAGATGTAAACGGTAAACGATCCATCTGTCGGTGCTCCTCTCACACTTGGAAGAGTAGACAAGCCACCATCTGCAGATATGCGTCAGCAGAAGCAATTTTGCTTGCAATGAGAGTGTGAGTCCACATGTATGCAGAGGCCAGCAGGGACGCATTCATTACATTTTGTAGATACAATTTAAAAATGAAATTAAATAATCATCTAAGGGTGTGTGTTCACTTGTATAGGGTGGAAGTTTAGAGCTAACATTTCTTGGAGAAGAGCAAGTTGGTGCACATGGTTTATTTGTTGCTTAGAGGGACAGTCTGGGTGTTTTGAAGTGGAGTTCTATGAGGTACTTATCCATAGTAGGTGTATTACTTACAGTAGATGACGGTACTGAACTGAAAATGAAACCTATCTATGCTCTCTCCAAAGCCAGCAGGCTCAGATGACAAAAACAGTATAGATACGTTTCACTTTCAGTTCAGTTTGCCGTTGGATAATATTCTAAATATGGGGTACACTTAAACAGATGGTTTTTTTTTTTTAGGTGAGCCTCTTTTAGGTGTAAAATATGTTTTTCTGTCGGCCCTGTCCACAGCATTGTATTGCTTTGCTCCGGTGCTCCTGTCCGTTTCTTGATGCTAGGGGCACGCCGAACATCATCTACTATAAGTAATACACCTACTATGGATAAGTACCTCATACAACCCCACTTCAAAACACCCGAACTATCACTTTAAGTGTCTGATGGTGTCGCTTAACAATTTAAAAGTCTTTGCATTTGACGTCTGACAGCCTACAGAAATCAATCTGTGAAAGCGCTAACAACAAGGCCAAATGCTTTAATTCCCAAACACCCACTATGACCATAATATTATTTCAGCCGGCTAACTGTTTTGACAGACACAACAATGAGATGTGAAAAATAACTCCACAAACAACTTTCAATGTAGTTTTCAATTAGGCAGATTTTCTCTCGAAAACATTTCTGTTTATGAGTGGAAAAGCTGGAAAGTAGCTTTTCAATTGCTTATAAATCTAGCACTATGTTTGCGTAGTTTCAATCACCACCTCTGTCAATTATTCTGATGATCCATCCACTCAGGGTAATTACATGAGGCTGAATTGAATCATTTGATTATACAAATATTAAAATTAATTTGATGTCAATTTTAATCATTTTATGCATTTAGCTTTAGCCACAGCAGCGGTCCATTAACATGACATTAACTTTCAATTAAACTAAAATACACTGTCTTTTTTAATGCAGCCTTTTATCCTTTATTGCGACGCCTACATGTAACATCCGTGAATTTAAGGAAATTAAAAAATGTGAAAATTGCGTGTTTACTTGTTTGTTTACTTTGTTCAGCGGTGAGGGGGCGGACAGATTATTATTTGAGATTTCATAAAGCGAATAGATTGTTTGTTTGCAGTCACGGCAGCTTTATAATGTGTGCGTAGGTGGAACAAATAAGTCAGAGACGGAAATTAATGGAAGAAGAACAAAATCCAAACAGTGGATAGACTTTGGGAAGGAGTGAGATCTCTTGTCAGAGCTGAGCGCTCACAAAGAAAAAGTCAAGCGGTTGTCAGATTCTGAAAGCAGACGAGAGAGAAACAATGCTGATGATGACAGTGATCAGAGTTGGAAGATAAGAAGATGATACCGGCTGGGAGTAAAGATAGCTCTAATATGAAATAACATCACGTTCAAAAAAGGACTGGCTGTTCCCGGTAAAGAACTACACAATCTAGCACAGAGAAGGTGTTTTGCCCAGAGATAATTACAATAACAGCACCCAGTGGCAGTGTGATTGCTCCCAGGTGACATTGCAGGTTATTAAATTGTCATGGTGCACCCTGTTTTGGCGCTGCAGACACTTGAACTGGCTGCCCACAAGACTGACTCGCAGTTTATCTGCTCCATTTGTTTGACATCTTTACGACATACCGCATTAACACAACCTAATTTCATCTGGGCCTCAATGTCTTCTCTTGGCTGTCTCATGGAAATCCTTCGGGGTTGGGTTAGGACTGCTGGGACGTTTGTCTCGACCGAATTACACCAAGTGACATTTCTTCCATCCTATCGTGTTTTCCATTTCAAGTTCGCAAGGGAAGAAGCTTGTGACAAACTTTAAAAGTGACACACGGATTACTGGCAATTATCAAAAGAGATTGGCTTGGTAAATGTGTATCATAAAAGCAGTGCAATTCTGAGAGGAGACACGCACATCACAAACTTCCATAGGCTTGATTAAAAAACATCAACGATAGCGATAAAAACAAACAGTGCAGGCCCTCTTCTGATCATTTATGGCGTGACAGTAAAAGTCATGTGATCCGTTAACAGAATAAATCATGGATGAAAAATCAATCAAATTAAGCAACTAATAGCTCCCTTAATGTCTTTGTTTGTGTGCAGATGACACTCCCATCCAGCCATACAACAAGCACCAATCACATTAATTATCCTCCAAATAACAACCCCCTCATTTATTACAAATTAGTTTTCAAAACTAATAAATTATGATTAAAATGTTTTTATTTTCAACATTAAAAGCATCCCACTCAGACACTTTGGAGTGGACCTAATGACCCCAGTCATTATGTGCAGGTATGCAAGTGTGTATACGTGTGGGCATATAGGTGTGTGGAGTTTAATTTGCACTACTCCATAGACCTCAGTTCAAAATATGATGCATGTGCACACATGAATTGCAAAAATCCTCAATAAAAACCAACAACGATGCAAAAACACAATTTTTTTCAGTGATTTTCTGCATCAATGAGATGGCCAGCGCGGTCCAACAGCTTGTTCAGGAGCCTTAGGTTTGAATAAATGAGGCTATTTTAGAGAAACAATATAGATTAATGCTTGATTGTACAATGTTTCACTGCTCTAATGTTTACCACTAAATCTTAATGTTCGCTAACTGTCAGGTGATGTAGCCCTCAATGGCAGCGGTTCTGATTAGCGGATATTCCTGCAAGGCACCGGAGCCCACATTACGGGACAAAACAAAAGAAAACATTAATTACGAATACTCACATTTTGCAGGGAGATCGTAGCCGCAGGTGATCTTGGCTTTGCCGGTTTCACAGCCGTTTAGTGAGTGGCACTCATCATAGAGACAGGACCCCGCTGCTTTGTGTATGCAGCCATCCACTGAAACACAAACAAGGAATACAAAGAGAGGTGAGGCCTATACCTGAAGGAGGAAAAGCAGGCACACGACAGATCTATGGGCTAATTAGCAGCTTGTGTGCTTCATCATGTCAAAAACAAACAAGCGTTTACAGGAACATGCAGAAAATGATGCTCATGAGTTTGATTCCTGACTCTCTACGTTCTCAAATTATCTCCTTAGCTTCGGTATCTCCTCTCTGTGGGGACATGGGGTCTGCCATAGTGTGCTGCGCCTGTTGCTGGTAAATATTGACGAGCTAAGGAATGAAATTAGCCGGGCTAGGATCTAATAACGCCTCCACACACGGTGAAAATGAGAATGTTCTTCCTGTAATCCTTCTCCGCTGTCAACAGCAATATACAGGCGGATCATTAACTGTATTTTTCTGCCCTGTGGTGGGAATCTTTCATCTGTCCTGCTCTCTGTGGTGAGCCTGTTATGATGTGGATCTGTGTTCTGATTCTGTCGCACTCCCTGTTGATGTGCGTGTCCCGGTTCCACGGAAACCCCGGGCCCCCCGCTCCCCTCCCCTCCAAGGTTTTAATTTTACCGGGTTAAGGCCGCGATACACTTGATTGATGGCACGTCTTACACAAGAAGGCAGAGAGATAGAAATCCACATTATCCGTCTCTGAAAGCCTGACATCCCTCCAAGAGCATGTTATCAATCACACTGAAACATCATAAAATCCTCCTCAAGTTGTCCTGTAAAAATCCTCACAAGCCATTAGAGGATAACAGAGCCAGGAGGAGGAACAGTAGCAGTTGGGGAAAAAAACAGACATGTCTTTTCTTAAGTTTCTCTTTTGTAAAGACTTGGCCGATGGAGAGAACAAGTCTTTCAGACTAGCTTTATCCATCAAAGCTTAAACTGTTGGGAGTTAAGATAGCCTGCAGGATAACCACTGTTTACATATTCTGAACTGAGGGAGAAAAGAGAAGCGAGGAAGAGATAAAAAATAAAAAAAAACAGAATTTATATTCCAGATATAGGACAAAAAGGGACTCTAATCACTATCTTCATCTCTAATGTAATAATTATTCAGCGCTAGGGAAAACAAACTGCGAAAAAGGACCGAACATCAGTTATACACTATCTTCAAAAAATGTACTTTGCATCACATCGTCAACACACACAAAAGGTCTTTTGATGAGGGATGGTCCTTTTCTGAGCTCCTTTCAATTTCTCAGGGATGAGTCAACGACAACAGCTGGGCGGAAGATTTTCCAGCTCTATCAATCATCTTTAATGGACTGAGGGACAGGCAGTTGACAGAGACGAATCCTGATGGCTTTTCGAAAAAGTAACACGAGTCTGACAGTGATGTGGATATGAGGAGGTATCGCTCTGGTGACAATGAAAGCTACTTAACACAACACAGAGCAGATGTAGCGCTGGCTGTACGCTTGGCATTTTTATAATATTCACTGTGCAAACAAGATTGTCCGTGATCATCAGCCACACTTATTTGCATCATAATTGCTTCTTAACATCTCACAAACATGAATTGCTAAATGCAGAGGCTTAACTGAAAGCTCTGGGACTGTAAGCATGCTTCTCATTTATATACACATTAAGACATATTGGAAAACATTGCATTTTTGGCTTTGTGTTTTGTTACAGCACTAAATGAATAAGATTTAAGCACCTAAATGTGTTCACCTGATGTTGCATCTGCATCACAGCAGTCAATATTTACTAATGTCTCCATTCCTACTGACAAGCTTCATATTCAGTGTTTGTCTATTGAGTTGATTTGAACTTTTCCCCCAGGTATTATTAAAGTTCTATGATCCTACACATGAACTTCTGGTATGGCTGAAACGTTTTAATTAAAACCTTTAATACATTTTCTTTCTGTCTTGTTTTACATACACTCTTTGCATATTTGCTATAATATAATCTATGACTTAAAAAGCATTTCAAGTTTAGTTTTTCGTGCTTCTGAGTCCCAAGGCACTAAGAGAAAGTTCACATAAGGGCTATGCTGAAGTCACAACGGGTTCTGTGGGTTTTGGCAGTTTTTGAAACGTTTTGCAGGCTATCTTGCAGCAGCTTCATTCCATGAGTCTTGTATTTCTTCTTTGATATGTTGGCCACTAAATCGATGCAAACAAGGCCAGAAACAACACCACATCCCAAATGTAAATTAGTCTGAATCCTCTCAGTTCATTTTCAAATTTCAAGGGGCGTTATCATCGGGTGTAGACCAAAATACCTCTGGATGCAATTGGATAGATCTATAACCAATTAGAGCAACGAAACATGTGACGCTGAGCGACTGAAAAAGTTGTGCCCCAATCCGCCAACTCTATATCGGACCAGAATATACATGTCAACACGGAAAAGTATTACAGAGGTAAGCTCGTTGTTGAGTGGTGTTAAACCATTAAAATCCTGATAATTAAATGTGACGTATTTAGGTTTTGTTTTCAAAAATGCCTCAATGCCGCTCCTCTTTACAGTCATTGTCTCAAACACGCCACATATAAAAGGTTTTTATTGGCCCGTCAGATCTCAAGTTGCTGCTATCCAAAGGGGAGGGGGTCCAGACGCCTCTGCCAGAGCAAATAAACATGAGCTTGCAGACTCGTCTGGTTCCCAGGCATTCATTCAGGTGCACTAACACCAAAAAATATATAGAGAGAGTAAATGTGCTGCTTGGCCAAGCAGAAAAAGACATAAAAAAAGTAGGATGACATCTTTAAAGACTGATCAATACAAAGAATATGTCTGTGTATTTATTATAATGCAAAAGTAATTGGGCTGTTCCTTTGAACAACACCTAAAATAAGGCAGGAGAGACAGTTCAAGAGCAGGAAAATATCCTGCTAAAACAGGTGTAAAGGAAACTCATGGTCATATAGGGCCAGCCAGGTTAGGAAAATGTAATAATGCTCTCCTTCAGTTTGCAGTGTTCCCACAGGAGTCCATCCTCCCCCAGACACTTCCTCTCATCACTACCAGGCATGGCTGATCTCTCACCTATGAGCACCTTGGGAACCCAGCCAGCAAAAGCATTCGGGGTTCTGTGTTTCATCTCAGCAGCTGAAGAGTAAAGATTGTAGATAATAGTTTCAGCTTCCATTTCGCTGCTCCTCCTGTTCATGGTTGCATAAGCTACAGTGCGTCACTGCGCATCTAGTGTCAGCGAGTCCCTACAAGCCTGGAAATCTGTTCACAGTGCCCGTAAATAGAGGAACAAGATGCTGAACTGATCTGGCTGATTGCCAGGGTCTTGGATGCTGCCGCTACAGATTTAATTTACCTGCTTCACGGAATGGGTGGAGTGCCGCAGATGCATCATGGGTAATATGTGTGTTTGAGAAAGATATATATATATCCAGTATATACCGAGACAGAGAGGGGTAGGGAAGCATAGAGACAGGGAGAGGTTACAAAATGTGCTTTGTAATTTCAAATTCAATTGCCGAGTGGGTTCTGAAGCAATCAAAACTTGATTGTGAATACATTTGTCCATTATTTAACAACAACTAAAAGCAGATCTGAGGCTCCGTAAGTGGAGATATGACCCACATGCAATTTGGCCATCAATTTATTTTCTCATTTAAGTGGGATTTCAGCAGTATTCCCTGAAGATTTCTACATTATGGATGCCTGCAACATTACAAAGGCAGCATCAGATTCTCATTAACTAAGACTGGCATTAACAGTCACTTCAGAAAGGAGGACATGTCAGCTCACTCTCGTGTTGTTCGCAAATGAAACACCAATGCTCTGATGAATCCTGCACAATTCTGTATTTTGCACATTTTGATTACAAGTTTCATAGTTAATTCTGATTATCTGCAAATTTAATTGAATTATCAGGTAAACCTTATTCAACTGAAATGTTGCTGTAAAACCTCAACTAACTATAAAGCGATGAATCACTGTCTGTCTGTGTACAGTATGTCCTTTCCATATCTCTAGAACCATTCATCCGATCCGGTGTAGTCCGGCATGCCGTTCGCAGTGGGCCGACCGCGGCTCATTGACTGCAGCTCACTCTACAACCAAACTCCAACTGGAAGCAAAATCGAAACAAAGTGGCGTGACCGTGAGTAAGCCGCGACTTGGGTGTGTTTCCCCCCCCCCCCGTGAATAAGACTGCATTTCCCTGGTGTATGACTTGATACCAACTTATAATACTAACAACTAACTAAGTGTATTTCACTTTCATGATGCTGGATAGTTTGATGAATAATAATGCATTATATTTGAATCTGCAACGTGATCAGTAACATTTCTCAGTCAGGTAAATGTAGTACTACAGTGTTTTCCTCTGAAGTAGAAGCAGTAAGTATAGTATACAGTTGAGTTGCATATTTCTTAAGTGCTTTGGGGGCCTTTTCTAAGTTATTTCAGGGTACAATGACTTAAAGTAGTAACTTAATACAATACTTTTCATATCTAAACATCATAATAAATCTAAAGTTTTTTGAAGCCCTTGCTCAAGACCCAAGGAAGCGCAGTGTCGAGAGTGAAGTGGTTTGTATGAGCGGTTCTCGAGAAAGCTGTAAGCAGCAATACCACGGGCGAAGCACTCAGCCCGTTCTGAACAGGCATGTTTTGAACGGCCACTGCACTAGTAGGAAGTGAATCCCATGTGTCTTGTTACCTTTCATATGTGTTTGAGTGGTTTCAACAGGAGTCCTGGATCACTCAATAGAACGCCTTTATGTCTGTGTCCCTGTTCCATTACACTTAAGACACAATAATCATATTCAAATGCGCAAAAAAAAAAAATCCCAGTGCACCCATCCTGATGATGCACCTGCATCACAGCATTGCAAGGTGATCAAAGCGACCTCTCTCTATCATCTCCCAGCTTTCAGTCTGAGTCACGTGGCAAGCAGAAGCCCTAAAATGAACACATGCTCGGCTATGTGATGCAAAACCGGTGGTGCCCAGTGCTATATTTCAACTCCTGTTAGGACTTCTTTATGGAGGACATTTCATTTAACTGGCTTAATATTCAGACGGCAGCATCTGCTCCTGTCCACCCCACTCCTGGGCTTCCTCCGCCCCCCCGTTGAAAAATATAACAGTTAATACCTCATCTATCTCTCCTTGCAGCCCCGCCACTGCTTTAGGCCGGGCCTATGTGGGACAAAACATTTATTCATCTTCTCTGAGTGCCTTGCTCAGAGAAAGCTTCCCCGAGCAGCCACTCCAGCAAGTCCGCACAGCTAATGAAGATAACTTTGAGCGGTGGCTGGACGGCATCCCTCTGAACTCATAATGGGAACAAGGAGAGACAGAGGGAGAGCCATATTGAGAGAGACAAAGGAGATGAGTGTGTGTGTGTGTGTGTGTGTGTGTGTGTCAGTCTAGAGCAGTTTGAATTAGTTACTCAGCTGTAACCTTGGCTCCTGCCATTGTTGAAGACACCTCTGCCTCGTCCTCTCAAGGCTCTGTTCCCACATGCATTAAGGGACTCAGCAAAGCTCTGCTTACTCTCCCGGGGCTTCTCCCAGGCAGCCCGAAAAACCAAGGGCTTTCAATCGCTCCCTCAGACACAATGAATACCTGCTCTGCTCTCATTACAATACCCTGCTTTTCAGAAATAGTGTCAGCTGCAATTTTCTCTCCTAATTATTTTCCGCTCCTCTGAGGGTTAGGTTCAGGACTGGAGCCAGAGGAGGCAGCGCGGGGTGGGCAAGGAGGGAGGGGCGGTGAGCTGGATTCTACCTGGCAGTCTGAATATCAGTCCATAATCTAACAGAGGGGAATAGATAGTCATTCACATGGAGGTAGGCCTATGTGGCCATTACCTGCTGATCCACTGAGATCTGCAACTCTTCTTGTGGGCAGGTCAGGCGATAGGAACTAAAACTTTTATCAATGCTCTCTCACACAGAGTTGCAGTTTCCACACAAAACCAAACATATTCGTGACACTATTAAGCCATATATTCCCTCTCACCTATTTTTTTTTTGTAGTATCCATGGCAACAACATATTTCCTCTCTCCTCACGGAACTTTTTTTTTGCAGAGCTGTACACTGATCAAAGCCCCTCCACAATTCCACCTCTGTGATTTACGACACCATTTTCTACTCAACTAATTTCACTGAAGGAGATAATGACATGGATTAGTTCCTAATCAAGTGCCAATCAGAGATCTGGCTGAACTAAATGTCAGGTGGAATATGTTCAAGCCATTGTGGTTACTCCCTTGTGATGCTGGATTATGTGTCCTAATCACAGCAATTTTGGAGCAACAGGAGCCAGGCCTCGCTCTCTACTGTAACCAAATTCCCAGGAAAGGGATAATAATCTCCATTTTACCTATAATACCTGGGTAAATAGGGGATTTGGGCTAATAGAATGCCAGGCAGATAGTCACAGATGTTACTCTCCAAAGTGACATAAAATACCTCAGGCTTGCATGACTCACAATTCCCCCGACACCGCTATGTAAGCAGGAACCAGAATAAATGACACAACAATCACAGGTTCCACCGCAACGCAGCGGAAACCCTGTTGTTATTATTGTTATAGTTCAGCCCAAGTTGACAAATATGTCAGTAAAGATTGGAAGCGCTTTCTCGGAAATGGCATAAAAGGAAGCGGGTTGCAGTTTTACTACTATAACATACAGTGGGTCGCATCAATAACAGCAGTTTGAGGCTTATTTAGATATCTGGACGTGCGGCTGAAAGTTTGACAACCTGAATGCACAGACGAACACTAAGACGTCTTAGAAACCTTAACTTAGGTGCCCATAAGCAAGGCACTGCATATTTAGTTGCTCGACAGCATCGTACGTCACTGTAGAGGATTGTACTTCACACCTTCCAGCTGTGAATGTGTCTAAATTTATGAGTGGCAAGCAGGTCCCTGCTGAAGAAAGAATACGTGTGCTTAAAATTAATGATTAAGAGCTATTTAATGACCTAAAAGTCGACTCTCAAAGGTGATTTTAATTAGGTTGCATTTCACCACGAGCAAAGTAAAAACATTGTTATGTTCACTGAACAGACCCACACAGTTAGCCTTCTTACATAATGTATAGACATGACTATTCGTGGCTTTGATTCCATTTCATAACCTTGCTCTTTTTTCAACTGTTGCTATTAATCACAGATATATTAGACTAACATGGCCAGGATTGTTGCGGCGGCTCATAAACAGAGCTTCTGGCAACATTCGCAGTACCTTTCCACCTCCTGCTGACACTGTGATTCTTGGATTGTGTATTAGTCAGAATTTATATCAGTGTAACATAACACTTCTGTTAGTTTCCAAAGATTTAAAATATAGTTGTGCTAATGTTTCCATGGCAGCCAGTTCAACTTTCTATTTTGCATTTTATGCCATATGTAGATCTGTTAATCATGCTGACATTAAGCCAATTAGCACTCAGATGACTGTAGACAGATTTAGTGAATAAATAAATGGACAGTGAAGCTCAAAATACTGATATTCATGACTTGACATGAGCATACTACTTAAAACTGCCTTTAAAAAACTGGAGTTGGGTTTGTGGAGCTGAAGTTAGCCATGTTATGAGCACATGCTCTCCATGCTGTTGTTCCCAGGGTCGTAAAGGAATGCCAGGTTAAGTTACCGCAGCTCATATGACACCGTCGTTGGAGACCTGGAGTCGGACAGCTGCGGACAGCTCGGTGCCGAACCCCAGCCGTGCTGAACTCCCTTGGACGATAGTGACGGCCCCGGCCCTCACATTTAAACATGTTGTTTTAACTGATCTGTCTTGTTGTTGCAGCATTCCCCGTCTGAGGTAGCGGAGTCACTCTGTCTTAGACAACCTGAGGTACACTGTCTGCATTCTTTACATGAATGGGGTACTGCTTAAGTCTAGGTTGGAAACAACAATCTTTATTTGGATAGTCCAATGCAGAGTATCCTGTACTGCAGCTATCAAATAAATGCTTAAACATGGTCTCTTTTGTAGTTTGCATGCCTTAGCTATAATGATTTGTATTTCCTCACAGAGTGGGGAAACTGTACAGACCCAAATGGACATGCATGCCAACCTGGTATCACACCAAAGCATGTAATAGACCCACTTGTACACGTTTTATCTCGCCGAGCGTGAATATTAGACGCGTGTGTGAAGGTTCAGGTACCGGCAGGGGGCAACAGAACACTCACTTAGGCAACAACACCACTTCGTTAGGTTTAAGAAATACGTCATGGTTGGCCTTAAAATAAGTACGTAAACTAAGTGCAGTACGTACGGAAATAAAGTAACATAAGTACGGAATACGAGTGACAAACGTCACTAACATAACTTAACAAAACAAACCATGATCGTGTCATTCATACGCCTTTTCGTGCGACAGGGTGCTTGCATGATGTTCTTTGCTTTAAACTAAGCTGTATTGTTGCAGTGAATTCACTGGGACACCAGTCGACAGCATTTCATCATGGTACCACTGTAAGCAACGTCTTTCAAGATACCATTCCTGTCATTTGTAAAAAGAGTCGGCATCGTCCAGGTATCGCTGATCACAGCTGATCACTGAATAGTACCGCTCCCGATGGAAATCCACCATTTGCGTCTTCTACTACTCCATCTAGGTCTCAAAAGAGTCTTTCATTTCTGGGTGTGTGGTGCCCTAATAATCACAGATAAACACAAACCTCCTCTTACAACTCCCTCTCCCTGCTTCAATATCACACTCATTTTTCACCTTTGACTCCTCATCCAGTCTCTTATTACGAACAAGCACTCTGTCAATGTGGCTATTATCGCCTCGTCTCCCAGGTTAGATTACCTTTGGCACCCCAGCTTTACTATTACTGCCACAGGAAAGAGAGCGAGCGAAGGAGTGTCAGTAGACTGTACGGTATGAGAGACTCTCAGATCTTTCTCTTCCAACAAAACCAATCCGAAGTGCAATGTGTGTGCGAGTGCATGTTGGCACATTTTGCTTGCAGAGTAACCTTAGTGATTAACGCTCCTGTAAATGCGGCTTCACACCACAATGTAAATAGAAAATAACCATTTCTCACTCGTGTCTTTCATGCCATAATTGTTAAATTGTTTATGAAACTAAACGCATTTCCATTTTGTTCTTCTTCTTCTCCTGGAAGGAATCAAAGCATTTCTTGAAACATTATTAACAAAACATGTATAATTCCTCCTGTAAGGGATTCTGACATCAAAGAGCTCTCATAGCAGGGGTTTACCAGAGCCGTTCATCGCTGGTACTTAGGTAGTCAACATGTAGCCCACAACCACCAGGAAGCACCTCCTATCAGCAAGCTTGCCACCTATCTCAGTGGGGGAGGAGCCAATCAGCTGCCAGAGAAGATAACATGAAATATGCTTATTCCTAATTTCAAAGTATGATCCCGCTGCTGAGCAGTAAGGGCTCTCCTTGGACTACATCAAGAGTCAGAACCAGATGTGAATTATTGATTAAATACATCATGCTTTTATTTAACATTACTGGAGACCTAACACCAGTGGTGGAATGTAACTAAGTACATTTACTCACTACTACTGTACTTAAGTGCAATTTGTATGTACTTGTTCTTAGTATTTCCATCTTATGCTACTTTATACTCCTACGCCACCACATATTACAATACCTGTACATATTTTAAAGCTTTGGTTACTAGTTACTGAGTTTATTTATATGTCGTATCAATATATAATATAAGTAATTGAAATGAGCTCCACCTTTAACAGCTGCAACATTACAATGATGTAAACATAAATGCCTCAATAATTATAATTCAATAATTAGGGCTGTAAATCGATTAAAATATTTAATCGCCATTAATCGCATGACTGTTCATCATTAATCGCACATTTTTTTATCTGTTTACAATATACCTTAAAGGGAGATTTGTCAAGTATTTAATACTCTTACCAACATGGGAGTGGGCAAATATGCTTGCTTTGTGCAAAAGTATGTATATATTTCTTATTGGAAATCGATTAACAACATAAAACAATGACAAATATTGTCCAGAAACCCTCACAGGTACTGCATTTAGCATAAAAATATGCTTATATCATAATATTGCAAACTCAATCCCAACAGGCAACAACAGCTGTCAGTGTGTCAGTGTGCTGACTAGACTATGAAATGCCCAAAACTGCATGTGATTTCGTGATGATACTTTAAATATATTTTGATGCCACTTTTGTACTTTTACTTAAGTAAGATATTTAATGCAGGACTTTACTTGTCACATAGTATTTTTACACTGTAGTATTGCTACTTTTACTCAAGTAAAAGATCTAAATACTTCATCCAACACTGCCTACCACTTCCATCACTACTGCCTCATGGAGTATTTTGTGCTTTTATTGTGAATTAGCATTGTATTAATGATAGGAAGCTGTATCAGTCTGACACATCTTTTTCTTACTTAACGGCATACATCCAGCTCTATTTGAAATCAATAGAACGCACACACACACACACACATTTTCATCCAGACATAATTAAATGTCGCCTCCTGAAGAAATTGCCCCCTTTGAGAAGTTAGGCTAATAAGGGACACACTAATGTTGAGAAAACACGGTGAGAAAACACAACCCCCAGAGCGAACCTGGCCAATTTCATCATAAATTACTTCCCTGCACAAAGTTCATCTTTGAGTCACCCAGGAGAGCCCGCTGCATGATGGTAAAAGATGGTGTTTCTAAGAAACAAACTGGCTAGAGGTGAAATCTGGAACAGAAGCACTTTGTCCGATGCTATACACGGCTCTACGAAACAACAACGGCAGACAGGACGAGACAAATGCATGTAATTATTGAGCAATCTGAATAGCGAGCTTTAAGGCTGCATGGTGAGGAGAGAAAGCGAGCATGGCTGCTGCTTCAGACTCTTGGATCTTCAGGCCAAACTCTCTGGCAAGTCTGTAATTGCGGAAATGAAGAAAGATGGAGCCATTCAATGAAAGGCCACTGCTTTGGATTAAAATGCATGAACAGCTGTTGCTATTATACATGGTTCTTTGGGTTTGCTGGTGCAAGGCGCTTCTTCAGCAAAGCCTTCAGCCACGTACAATACATTAACATTTGCAAAGTAGCACACGAGGCGTGTCAAACCGCAGAGAGCTATGGAATTAAAAGGTCATCATAGTTTTGTATTACTTGATCATTAAGCTTATTTTACCTGTGAAAACAGAGGTTGTGGATGTTTGGATTCCTGCTCAAGTGCAGCAAATAAAGGACTATGAGTGTGATAGGCTACAGGACTAGGAACACCATGGTTTACAGTATATCAGGAGCTGGGATTCAAGACATTTTTGTGATATTTCTATTACTGTTAAACCAGGAGCAAAGAATATTTGGGCAACAATAAAACCAAACAGCATTTTTTTACAACAATGCTATTTGCTCTTGACTTCTTGGCAGTGAAACCAAGTAAAGAGTAGCCTGCAGCATTAATATCCAAGCTTATTCTCCTCACTGCTGTCTACCAACAACTTGCTCCCTTATCATAAACGTGTAACACATACAGTATGCAATGTCTAGCATATGCAAATCTGACACAATGTTATATGCATCACACAAAAAGTAGGGTATGGCAAGCAACACAGCTTTCATATGTTATCAGTAGTCAGCTACATATTTTCAGATTTTAGCAGAGCTGAAGTCACTAAGAGATTATGGTAATTTTCATTAGGCTCATGCTGAATTGTGCATGTTTGAAACGCTTGTGGTAGCCAACATATGGTGAGTTACCATTCACTTTTCTCGTTTTAACTAAGCTAACGTTACTTGTTTCACCATGTCAGGCTGACATAAGGCAGCTGAGAACTGCTCAGATTCTTCCTGAACTTCTAGACATTGTTGTCAAAAATGAAGTTACATAGAAAGTAAAGGTTAAAGTAGAAAATTGTACGCTTCTTAGGACAGCTTGCATTCAAACATGCACGTATTGAAAACAGATGCCACCGCAGTAATGGTGGCTTGTTTACATCCGGTTCTTCCTCGGATTTGTTTATACACTTGAGTTATCCTTAATATGTTTACATCTAGTTTTCCTTCTATTACTTTTTGCTGTTGCTTCAGCCCAATTTACCAAGAATCTACTTCTGCTGTGCTTCCTTCTGGACAATAAGTCAGTTGGATGTCTTTATTGAATTCCTAAATTGATGAGATACCTGTTGCTCAAGAGTTTATTATAACAAGACACAGTAAAGTGAGGTCGGTATACCCGTCTGTAATAAGAGCTAATGCCAGAGCTATCTCACGTTGGAGAGGAGTGCAATTTGGCATCTTGTTTCTGCAAAAATTAAAGAACTCAGCAATATCAATGTTATACCTTTTTAAGACATAAGATAGACACATCCATACATTATGACATAATACACATTGAAAGAAACGGAAGTGCTTTCAGTCCCATTGTGTAGCAGACGATGAATCCTTTCATGTATTGACGGATAAAAAGTACTAAATAAGGCATATGGTGTGTTCATCAACGGCAATTAAACATAAGAATATGCAAGATACACTTGAAGCTATAGACGACTGTGTTCTCTGCGTTCTCTTTCATATGTATTTAGCTGTTTCATGTAGCTCTGGCCTTAAATACATTTCATCTGCACAGCCAGTGGGGAAAGAAGCTTGATTTGAAGAAGTTAAATTAATGTCTTTCATTATAAACATAACTCTGATGTCTGCCTGAAAAGGGAAGAAGCCTGAAAGAATTAAGGTTAAGCCTAAAAAATCTATACAATCATAGGTAAGTGCTTTTCTTTTCTTTCAATAGAGATTACCAGAGAGTTCTCTAGATGATTATCCATTTTTCCATTACAGTGAGACTGTAAACAAGATGATTAAAAGGAGTGAGAATTGAATAAAATCGGTAAAAACTGCACGTGGGTACGACATGATTATTGTCTTTTATGTTCCTCAAGTAAATGTATTTCAGGGGTGAGTGGATTTTATGATCTCTGCAGATTAATGTGTTGACTTCACAAGTATGAAAGCCTAAAATGACTGTATTAAAGTTTAAATTCAAAGTTCTCAAGTGTTACTCAACAATTACACTGATTGCTTTTGTATCAGAAACAAATACGTAATTATGGAGATTTCCTTAACTGGAACCTATAATTCAGGGTAATCAAAACACTTTGTCAAAAAAAAGCCCCAGTGTGCCGCGCTGCTAGAAAATCATTCCCCTTCTGTAACTCAGAGTAAAGCAAACAAAGAGAAACAGGCCACAGGGGCCAAAGCCTGCAATAGCCAGCGAGGAACCCTCTCCAGTGATTTATCTGACGGGGCCCTGACAACTTTCTTGCAGAATCCCAAAGTGTGCTATCTACTAATTGAGCCTGTGTCAGCGCAGGGGAGATTAAGCGTCCGCAGCTGCCCACTGAAACGTCTACCCCGGGCCCAGCTGTGAGACACAAATCAAAGGCCCCGGCACTGAGACGAACCGGCACAACACAGAGCCCACCTCAATTCAAACACAAAGCTCAGCACTAATGTCATGCCGTGATTCATTGTTTGGCAAATTCTCCAGTAGGCCTGCTCGATTATGGCAAAAATCCTAATCCCGATTATTTTGGTCAACATTGAAATCGCGATTATTCAACGCGATAACTCGTTGACTTTGGAAACATTGTGCATTTAGAAAGAACATTTTGAAGCCTACATTTTAAAGTTAAATGCATCAATCTGGTGAACTTTGAGAGCAAAATTAAGAGGCTAGATCTATGAAGAATGTTGTGCTCTTGTAAATAATTTAATCATAAACACATTGGTTGTATAGAAATGAATGGTGATGACATGGCAACAAAGTCACACCCACAAAACATGGGAAACTAGACGGGGGTCCGTGTTTCAAGATGGGTCGGGTGGGTTGCCGACATCGCCGCACTGAGGACAGTTCGTCCCAGTTGACAGTCGCACCGGGAGCAGGGAAAGAGGGCACAACGAGCACTAAGAGGCGAGGTCCGGGCGAGGGGCGGTAGGGCGGCGCACCACGACAGAGGAAATTATGCCCGACGAGGGCCAGCCAGCGCCAGGGAGAGCTCCCACGAGGGGATCCTCCCACACCCAGCGGCCGTCCCTGACCCGCCAAGTGGAGCAAAAGCGCACCGCTATAAAGGAAAGGGGTGCACTGGATTTACAACACAAAACAAAACGAGAGCATCATTGCAAAATGCGGCACAATAAACTTTTTATGTCGATTATCTTTTTCTCATAATCGTTGGATGCCAAAATCTTAATTGAAATTCGATTAATTGCACAGCCCTAATCTCCAGTATAATGTCTGATCATGACTGTGAACCAAATCTGATACATTTTGACACTTAAACTGATGATTCTAATGAACTCGGTGATATAAGTGAATATTTGCTTTGCTTTAAAAGATCTACAACAATCACATACACTGCAGCAGTACAGCTCTGTTCCCCTATGGGTCGAACAATGCATCAGCGCTTGGCACACTATTCATTGCCTTGACTTATAAACATGCCTTTGATTTGCCTCTTGACTCCCCGTCCTTCATAAATGATCTTGCAGTGCTTTTCTCCCCAGGCTCCGTTGCAGTAAAAAAGCCTCTAGTAGACCTTTGGGCTCGCTCGCCCGCCTCCCACCGCCTCTCCTTGTAAAAGCCCTGTGTGGTCTCCGTGCTTAACTAGTGGCCATGGCCTGGCTCCACCATGTGAGGCTCCTTGCTGCAGAGCCAAGGATTAACAGAAATGGGTCTTTTATAATTATACCGTCATGATTCCAGGACTTTCCTGCTGGTCCTTTTAATTAAGTAGATAATGTTTCTCTGGGGAAGACCGGCGTTAACATACTTACCGGCTATTTCAAAAGCGGACTTTTCTCAGAACTGAAGATCTTCTTAATCAAAATTATTATTTTGTTATGAATTCATACATATAATCACATTTGTGTGTGACAGGAACAAACATTCATTGGTGGGCGTATGTTAATGTGACCACTGAAGCGCTTTCTTTGACTCCCCCCCCCCTCAACGATGACTGTAAAAGCGGCGCCATCTCTGAAGGATGGAGGTGAGTCTTGGAGGGTAATAGGGTGTTCTGTCACTCACACCTTTTGTGACAAGTCTAATAACAAGGGAGATACCTGGTCACCCTCCCATTCAACCATTTCGAAACATACTGAAGGGAGCCATCTCTGCTTTCCGGTGGGCTGTCACGCACCCATGCAGCGCCCGCCGTGCTCTGGGGAGATTTTACAATTCAAATGGAACGCTATAATGGCCTCCACGGTGACAGCATTCACATAGCTGCTTGTTCACAGCTCGGCTTACTGCCCATCCATTCATAAAAGCAACATTTTTATGACGTACAGCAGTGGATATGGTCAAAGATATTCTCCTGGCTAAGCATTTTGTAAAAAAAATAAAAATAAATAGCATGATGAGTCGACATATTTTCAGATTTTCCACTCAGCTTGAGTACAAATACTTACTTACTATCAATCTAAAATAATAAAATATGTGTCAAAACTTGGTTTGGGGATTACAGATGAGTTATTGCTGTGTTTTAACATCACACACTTTACTGAAAAAGTGCCATCATGCAGCACTTTGTGTATCACAAGCTGGCAGAGCTATATCAGTTACTGAAGCTATGATGGAAGCCATTGACCTTCCAGAGATGATATGTGGACTTACAATACAGTGCACTGTCACCTCTGAGAATATTAGTTATCAATTCTGACTTTAAATCTCTCAGGTCAGCATATATGTCATCTAAGCGGTGGAGCAGCAGTGATGGATGTTAAAAGAATAGCGGGCTACGTTCTTTGTTTTGGAGCTTATCTGATGATTTCCTTACAGCCTCTTAAGCAGGTTATGATCCATTTCTCACGTCTTATGCTAAGACAGGATATATTAAATCCATTCATGGCATAATTGCTGATGCCATTAAAGAAGAGATTAAGATATTATTAAAATCAGATTATTTTTCATACCAAGGCTGACTGTACTTCAAAAATAAGACACACACACAAGGGATGGAAGGAAGGGAAAACTAAAAATGCTGATGAGCGGCTTTATCTCAGTGTGGGTATATAGAAGTGATGTTACATTGCATTTCTATTCTTTTGCAGAAAACTATATAATTATATAGGCTAACGTTAGGTTGGAAAGTTAACAGTGTGAAGTGGTTTTTGGTCAGTGTGGTGTAATCCAACCACAAGCAAGAATTCTGCCAGAAACAACTGCCAATGTATTCACTCAATGTATGTCTGATGGGTAAAAGATGGGTTTGTTATCTAGATTTGGCATTGAAATAAAATCTGTATCCAAATACACAGTTTGGCCAATGATCAACTCATGATCATCGCTGTGCATTACCATCTGATACGTTGCTGCTGTGGCAATGTGATCTCATGCCAAAATCGGGCTTGGTCATGCTTAACTAAAACCCCGACAAGTAGGTGGTGAGGATGAACTTACTTGCTTTGAAAACAAGAGGAAAAAACAGCCATTACATCCATTTTCCACTGTAGGAAACATGCTCGCAATAACAACAAGAGCCTGTGGGAGAAAATATTGTAGGATTTCATCTGTATACAGTAGCTGAGCGGATAGCAAACTTCATAATGAGTCAAGGTATTTTTGCCTCTTGCATGATATTTATAAAGACAAACACACTGATCCTGGTGCAATGTAAACCAGACAACCTCTGGAAACGATCTAACAGACAATCATATTCAGATCGCACACCTTGCATTAACATTAATGCTTATTTTCACATATATATTATGTGCACACTGGTTATATTCTATTACCAAAATCAAGCCAGTGTTTAATCTCTACCTCAACGTCACATTTGAAACAGACAACCGTGTGTCTGGCTGTAGTATGTAAACACTTGGATTCTTAAAGTGAAATCCATGCATCTGCTTTGTGATGCAAAGGCAACGAGCTTTTCCAGTGTACGGTCTTGGCATTTAGCATTATAACTAGGGATTTAGTCAAGAGAGAAAGGGGCAAACAAACACAAAGCTGGCCAGCAGAGAGACCTGGCACAGCCTTGGTAAACACACCAATCAGACGTGCCAGTGCAGCTCACAGACACAGACCAGAGGTTTGGCTCTTCTCTCTCTCTGGGGATGCTAGTTTGAGTATGAGTTCTCTCACAAAATAGTGTAGTATTGTGTAGCTATTATTGTGCAACAGGGATTTTAATACTTTTTTAGGCTCACCGTGACTGAAAATAGGTGGTGAGTGCGGCTGAGGGGAGTCGAGTGTTACTGCAAATCAAGCATCATGGAGGCGAGTTCCCTGCTTTTCGAAGGAAATGGCAGGATGTAATTCGATTGGTTATAATTGATGCCAGGCACTACAACACCGACTGATATTTTGTTCCCGTTTAGCCAACCTCTCCGTCAACAGCGCCGCAGGTGCACCTGGGCTACGGAAACACATCTGATCGCAAAAATAGCCAAAATCTGTTGGTCACGGCCAAATAAACTTGCACTGTGAGATTCTGCATTTTCACTTGGACACACAGAAATTGAGCTGTGTCAGTCAAACATGATGAGCTGTTGGCCAACTTTACACTAACGCCATTCATCATATGGCAACGCACCTTTGAGATATCTCCCAATAGGCCATATGAAGTATGACATGAACAACAAAACCCTGAGCAGAAAAGATAGCAAATAATTCCTGGATGGGCACCAATTTTTAGATAAACTTTGATCCTACAAGGACATTAAAGGTGGAACTGCTTGCATTTTTCCAAACATCACGAGCTATCCCTGTCTCACTCAATTCACCATGATGGCACCGACTCCAGAGATGTCAGCTGTAAAGTTAATTAGTCAGTGTGAACGAGCGCCCAACAATAGCACTGCACAGAATGCTGATATTAAGCTTCTCTGCTGTTATGTGAGGACTTGCCTTCTGGTAATCACATCCCGTTCAAGCCAATGTGCATACCAAAGTAAGGCACTCCGGTCGGCTTTAGTCCGTGAAATTAGACAGAAAATAAACCTTAATTCTACACAGTTATGGCTCGAAATTGGTGCCGTTTCCGTTACTGCGAGCAATTTCCAATATTCATACAGTGACATTTCAAAATATTTACTAAAAAATAGTAAAAAGCAAGATAAACTACAGTGATCACTAACCAGTAAAACAGTGAGGGAAGCAAAAACTGGCTTGAAGCTGGCAGTGCTACTGTATATTGAAAATCATATTAAGATTTAAATATGCACAAATAGAGTTTCAACATCTCTGCAGTAAATCTTTAGAGCTGTTGGATTTATCAATACATGAGTTGTTTTCTAGTTTATCCAATCTGTACCTACATTAGATTACATATCACTGCCTGATGTACAGTATGGGCACATTTGTGCTGCTGAAAATATGACTAGCACAATAAAATCTTGGCTCACAAAACGACACCCACCGGGGATCATTACGAGCGACTGTTTTTCCATACTGCTCTTTTATATGAGCACTTTACCACAGGTAAACAGAGTACCGAGTCATGCATTAAGAACAGTAAGAATAGCAAGACCTGGACATCAGCTGAGCACATGTGAAAGTGAGTGGGTTGTCTTTTTTACATTAAATCTGATGTCAGCAGCACCATGTATACTAAACTCTATGCTCTCAACAGCTGCTGAAGACAAGCACTGGCACATTTGTATATATACTGTATATATCTCTCTCTATATATATTTATCTATCTATATATAGATAGATATCTATATATATAGATATCTATGTATATTTGTAATCTGCTTTATGTTTTCCTGTAAGGAACAGAATAAAAGAAATACTCAAAGGTACTGTACTACTTAAAGCTGACATGCTTTACTGCAGTGCTCAAAAAATGCAAATAAAGCATTTGAAGTGTCACCATCTTTTATCCGTCAAACATTTCTTTTGTATTTCAACCATTTTTTCTTTCTTTCACACACAAAACATAATGAGGCCCCGGCAGTGCTTATTATGCATTCTTATAAAATGTCTGTTGGAGCTGCATAAAAAAATCTATATACTAGTACATCCACACTTTGCTTCTGGGTTCAATATTCTTTAATTTAAATCCTAATATAGATGTTTGTGGGAAGCTATATTTTACTGTTGTAAAACTAGGGCAGATGTTGTTTCTTCCTGTTATCCAGAATTTACCTCCTGTGGAGAACAAAACTGGGCAGTTTTTTCAGAGCAAGTATGCAATGTCAAAAGCTTCATATAAATTGTGTAATTACATTCATTTGAATTAAGTGTAGTGGGAAACAGTAACACAAGATCATCCCTTACATAGTCCCTTGCTCCACAGCAGTTCCATAACAGAAGACAGATGATACAATGTGATTAAGGTTATAACCGTAATATACTGTATAATGCGTATATACACAGATAAATGTCTAGTATCAGTATCGAAACCCCAAACCGAATGATTACACCATTCCTGTTCTTATTCTTTTACTGTACACTGACGAGATCCAAACATGACTCTCTAGAGATCCATCCCTACCTGCCCTCTACTCTCCTCCTCAGCTGGCCTATTCATCCCTATGACCCGTCTCAGTACAACGAGTGTATCAACTTCCAGCTCTGTAACCCCCAGCTACTCCACACAGAGCAAAACCTTGAAAAGTCTGCCTGAAATACAGTACATCTGTTCATCACAACCTATAAACAATATTTGTCAATGCCTACACTCTGTAATCTGTTGTGTTCATTCAGTGTTATGTCTTATGTTGTTAATGTTACTGCTTTTCTTCCAACTATGTAAGCTGACCTTGTGTATTCAGAGGGACTGATCAAATTCAGCGAATAATTATTTATGAATGTTACTTTTATAAACAGTAGTGGTAACAGTAGAAGTAGTAGTGGCAGCAGTATGTCAACAACAAGTTGTAATGTGAGGTCATAGCCAATAATAACACCATCCTCCATATGACTTAGTATTTGCGGAGAAAACTCTAGGCAAGTCCAGCAAAATGGTTACTATGGAGACAAAAAGCCACTTCAACCAACGTCTAGTCAGCAGTTCATTTACCAGTGAGATGCCATGACTGATGTACTTCATTTGAAGCTGCCTCAAATGTTTGTCTGGGGGTCAGATGTACTGGCACTCCCATATTAATGAAAGGGTGAGCAACGTACTGGGCCTCTAGCCAGGGATTATGCTGGGTTTAAGACAGCGACAGCCTGGAAAGCTAGCCAGGTCCTCTCCAAGTCTATGCAATCTGCAATGCAAATCAATCAACAGTGTGCAA
This sequence comes from Sebastes umbrosus, assembly GCF_015220745.1. Taxonomy (NCBI): domain Eukaryota; kingdom Metazoa; phylum Chordata; class Actinopteri; order Perciformes; family Sebastidae; genus Sebastes; species Sebastes umbrosus. The sequence continues at coordinate 15,491,443 of NC_051278.1, read as the reverse complement.
CCGGTGCAGCAGCACTGCAGAACAGCCTGTGTGTGAGCAGGCTGTGTTGAAATGATCTTTTTTTTTTCCTGAGTAGCCATCCCTCTCTGTCAGGTGCCGTGGCCATCTCATCGCCATCGCTCTAATTAGACGGGGATCCCCGGAGCAGACAGCGTAATGGAAGACAGGAACACCAATATAGTATACCAGTTCATCTCAATCAGAGAAAATGAGGAAGATGTGAGCCATGACTTCTTTTTGGTATGTTTGCTGAATATGGAATAGACTGCACAGCCAATATTGCTGAAGGTAGTGCCTTTACCACACATTTAATGATAACTACTTCCCTACGAACAGGTGAAAACATTTATGTGTCAATTACATTCAGGTATGTCTATGATGGAGCGAGGTGACATGATCATTTTGCAACAAGCACTATTTTTTTTGGTGAATTTTTCAGATGCAAATGATGGTCAGACCCACCTGTTCTGCAATGCCATGTAAATGTTAATGTGCACTTCATTTGCAGCGGATGCCAGCTTTCTGACTCCATAACTGATAAGTTGTTTGGCTTCTGTCAAGTTAGTAACTAACAGTAACTAGTCTACTAGAGTATATTCTATACATGTTAAGGACCGTTGTTGATGTGTGATTATATATAAAATGACAATATTTAGCCTGACTACCAAACATCAGGCCTCACTAATTAAGAGATTAGTATTTATAATGTGCGTCATTGTGATTCAATGTTTACATGCTTGAATTAACTGCACACTGCTTCATACAGAGCAGACCAGTTTTATAGAAACTGACTGTTACCACATTGTGGTACAGCAGATGAGTCAGATGGGCGTCTGAGCAACAAATGCTTGAATCTGACTTTTAGCTCTTCAAGACTAAACAAGATTAAATAAATAACTATATACTCATTTAATGTTAAAGGTGCAGTGTGCAGGATTTGGCGACATCTAGTGGTGCGGTTGCAGATTGCAACCAACTGAGTACCCCTCCTCTCACTCCTCCCTTTCTAAGACTGCGGTAACACGACCCGCTGGGTGAAAAACCTTGGTAACACCATTCAACTTGCTCAGAGGCCATGATTAACATATTAACACAACATTAGGAGCAACTGAAGTCCGACGGCGACTGGCCGTACCGCGGTTTTGCACTCTGCCTGTGGCTCACGTTACCGCAGTTTTGCAAGCATGTCGGAGAACTACGGTGGCTTTCAGGTAATGTAAAAACGCGAAAGGCTCTCTCTAGAGCCAGCGTTTGATTTGTCCGTTCTGGGCAAGAGGGCTCGCTCCTCCCTATGTAGAAATGAAGGGCTCATTCTAAGCTAATGAAAACACAATTCTTAGTTTCAGGTGATTATACACCAATACAAACATAGTTATAAATATTATATTCCATTTCTGCTAATAGAGCCCCTGAAATTCTACACAATGTTGGTTTAAGCTTTATGTTCTTTGGAAAATCTAGCTTCTCATGAACATCTCATTCAGGTTATATGTCTGCCACTCAAGCAATATGCATCACAACAAAGTTTAAACACCTGCCACTGAACCCCACTGTAGCATTTGCATCCTGAGAAATGACGTGCATATCCTTCCTCCATCTCAGCAGAGCAAAAGACGAGAGGAGCCAGGCACCGGGTAATCATTCCTATTTCCATTCACATTGCATTTACTAAAACCAGGTATGAGGCGAGCGATTCATTTCTCTTTTCCTCCTATCTGTCTCTAAGATCATTTCTGCTGAAGCTTGGCGGAGGGGAAATGGAGGAATGGAGCAAAGCAGATGATCAAATCCGAGGATGATTCTTGTGTCGTTTCACTAAATAGTAGATTTATACTGGTCCTGTTGCTATGGTTGCAGTGCAGTGGGGAAAAATGGCAGGCAAAGTGCAAATCCCTTCATTGATCACTTGGTTATACTTTCATCATATCTGGTTAAGGTGAAATGTGCTATTGGATTGGTGGCCTCACAACAAGCTAGATTAAAAGGTTTAATAAAAATGGTGACATTAAAAGGTGAGAGTCTCCACTCCCCACGTGCTTATAAGGGCTAAAATGTGTTATTCAGTGCAATAAAGCATACACAAGAGGACAACAAAAAAGGAAAAAAGAAAACATTTAGTAACCTATTTATTAAATAAATGTAATATTGGAGTATATTTGTGACAGGACTGGAGGGCAGGCGTAATGAATGGGTTCTCTGAAGTCATTTAGAACAGATAAAAACTAGTTTAGTTTAATTAGATTTTCAAACGGGTGGGGGTGTTGTCCCAGTTCTGAAACAGAACAGTCTTTGTGAAGTTGCATTTAAAAGCTTGGGTGCATAGGCTACTCTAAAATACATGATAATTGTGCATTTTAATAAGCTTGAGAAGTGTGAGGCGAAACAGGCTGAATCCCATCTGCATGAACAATGAGATACAACAGTCACATCCTTTGTAATGTCATGCTGTATCCGCTAAGCCTTGCATATTATAGTTTAGCAAAAAGCAAGGTTATTTACCCAAATAGTTTTATAGTTGGCAGTGCGTAAGAGCATTTAAAAAAGTTTTTTGGGGGAGATTATAATCATTTTATTTCACCTACTCGGCACACTATTCTTCACGACTTGGCAGCTCATGATGGCGCTAAAAAATTGGGGGATTGGTAGGGACATATCCAGATTCAGAGGCATAAAATATAATTCATAGAAATCCATGAAGTATTTTTGCATCGTTGTTTTTCAAAAAATGATTTAGCTAAGTGCTAACAAAAATACAGACTATGCTTCCTGTTTTGTTTTGTTTTTAGAAAAAAGTGGCAATATGTGCTCAGGGTAAAAATAACAGGTTGTGCCTCCCCCGTGGTCTGTAAATCGAGTGGATGATTGGAAATCACTCCAAAGTGATGCCAGACAACCCCCTCACCTGCACTGAAGAAAGTATCACAGCCAGGATATGGGATCTAATAGTAGGCTGAAAGCACACAGGAAAACTGAGTGCGTCCTCATATTTTGCAGCCAGTGACTCCCACCTGATTTCAAGTACCCATGTTACAAGCCTTTACATCAGAGCTGACAACACAATATCTGTTGGTCGAGATGAGAAAACAACCGTCATTGTGCGGCGCTCAGTGGACGCTTAGTTGATCTACATGCCAATCAATGAGCACAATTAATGTTCCAATGAACAGCAGGCACTGATTCAGCAGCCGATGCTTTAATTGGATAGAACTAAAGCGGGAGAGAGGATGACCCCTTCAGTGACCCTTATCAATGGAGCCGTGCCTGGAGCACAACCTCATGAATGACCCTGGTGTCAGAGGTTGATCAGGACAACCCTGCTTAACCCCTGGACACATCAGCCCATGAGGTCATTTAGCATCATTTGAAATCATGTGTCAAAAGACGGTTAGCAGCTGGTAGGCATTTATTTTTTGCAATAAGATTAAAATTAGAGAAAAATTAACCATGACAAGTAGATTGGTGGATCCCTCACACACAAGGGTATTCTGTAAAAGCCTGCTATCCTTAAATCTGCCTAATCCAGGGAGGTAGAGTGAAAACTAAAACGTTCTGGTCCAGGCAAACGGGAATCTTCATTCACATAAGCTGGGATTTCATCAAATAGGGGAGAGCGGGGTCGGTTGGAACACTTTTGTATCGACACCAAAAACCTTCCATTGCTCGCAGACTACTTGAACAGTAATGAAAATATTTGATCACTGAACCGATACAGGTGTCTGCTAACAATTTATCTAGTTTTTTAGAGCCCAACCCAAACGTGAAAGGCACAATGTTAAATGTACAAGGAGTGAATTTATCCCAAATTCTGCCTCCCCTCGACGGTTGGGTCAGTGGGTAGGGTCATTAGGACACCTTGTTTTGGGCTAAAAGAAAATATCATTTAAATTTAGAAAAATTCTAAATTTGAAGACTATATATTTACAATGTCACACTTTTCTTTAAGAAAAAGAAAACATTTGTAAAATTATAATATTTTTATAAATTACTGAGATATGGAATTTGGCAAAAAAAAAGGATTTCTGACCGGCTGCAACTTGAGTAAACATTCACTCAGTGGGTCTTATTCAATTAGTAAAGACTTTTTCTTGGTTTTTTCTGCTTTTTGTTGATTTGTAACACGGTAAGAACTATACCGCCCCCGGGTAACTGACCCAGCCGTCCCTGGGCGAGCAGACACTCTTTGGACTCCTGTGCTAGCTACCAACATATATTCAGACAGTTAACACTAGCATCTGCTGATAGTCCAGAAAATAAGCTGCCCAACAATATATTTTTTGTATGTGGCATAACTAAAGACAGTATGGTGGGAGAAATATAACAAAAGAGCCAAAAATGTATTTAGACGCCTGTATTTCAAAAATATGGAGGAAAAGTCACTTTGAGGGTGAAAATGAAGAGGGTGAGGCTGAGTATGAGCATGGTGAATGGCATAGGCATGTCCCATCTGTCCTTCTGTCCCAACATCATTTCATGTAGCTCAAAAGCTAAAGCATGATGATAAAACGCTAATCTACAACTTCAGATCCTGCACATCCTATGCAGTATAAATGTCTACTATCACAGCACTGCGAGGTTCCAAAAAAGGCATATTTTATCATTTTTTCAATTGATGGTGAGGCTGATTTGACAGGTGCAAATCCCTAAGGGCTGCAGCCAGGAAGGAAGATGTTCCTCTACAGCATTGCAAAGGAGCTATGTAACTAAAAGATAACAGTGAACAAGTCTACACAACATCTTAGGCATCCTGTCGAACACCTCACAGTGTTTATATTCAAACAGATGCACGCTGTAAAAGCAGTAGAATATGGTAGAATAAATCAAACTCTGAATTTAATTTTTAATAGAGTGTTAAAGAAAACTAAATCGGAAGTAGTGTGCTTTAAATCATTGTTTCATTTGAATGACTTTGCTAATGAATGAGGAAAAAAGTTGAGTCAGTAATCTTCTATGACCTAGCCAATTGCCTTTACGGGGAATAAGAGGTCTTTGGGTTTAAACAGCAAGAGAGAGAATAATTACATGCACAAAGTCAGACTGGCCTCAAAAAGTTTCAGGTTGACTTAGCAGGTGCTAATGGGATGTTTGAGAGCTTAGGCTTTTTGGAGTGGAAGCGACCATCTCAGGCAGTGAGCTGACTGGAGCACGAAAAGACACCCAGCCACTCACTGATGATGCGACTGACACGAGCTGACAGTCAGCTACAGACCGGTCACTCAGCCCGCAGAACAAAACGCTTCCCTACAAGTAAAATGAAGAAAAAAAAACACACACACATGCGACTGGCCAGACAGACTGCAGAAAACAGAGAGACGAGGCTTGTCTAGCATGAGCCATCCTCGTCTGACAGAGACAGAAGAAAGCTGCGGTTCTTTTGTGCTACAGTTGTAATTTCAGAGTTGTTAATTGCTATCCAGAGAACTGAAATCAACGCCAGCATGCTGTACTATCTGATGATTTTTGTTGTAGATCACACTGTGCACATCCCTGTCAAAGAAAATGAATCATTTTTGACGTCCAGGACATACACCTAGTCTCTGGTGTGCCTGTGTCTATATGTCCAGATATGGAATTCGTTGTAATGTTTTGATTATTCAACCAGCCATGAGCTGCTGTGACTCATGATGTCTCGCATGCGTATTTGAAAACACATTCTTCAGTCATCATGTGATCAATCCAATACTATTAGCACAAAGCTACCCTGGATACAGTGAACAAATGTTATTTCTAGACTGTACAGTGACGATGGCTGCAACATCCGCTTGCCACAGACCATTTATCTTATAAGAAAACGAGGGGAAAAACAGATTCGGTAGCTTCTCTAACAAACTGTTGCCGTGGCCATTATGCATCTAGTATGCCATGTGTTCCTCTAACAGAAGAAACCTGAGTGCTTAGATGAGGGAACAAATTGCCTGTATCAATATGCATCAAGCACAGCGAAAGGGAGAATGGCGATGTTAATTATTTACTGAGGAAAATGTTGCCCTGTTGCTTTCACTGACAGGTCAGACTTCAAATGCTGAGACACTTAACGTATGCTGCTGAAAAAAACATTAGCGCCTCATCCCTGCTGCTCAATTAAAAACTCAGTATAACAACATCCATACTTAAAAAAAGACACCTTACTTTTGGGCAATTAAAGGAACTGTGTGTAGCATTTAGAGGGATCTATTGCCATAAATGGAATATATTATAGATTATAGATTAATAGACCCGCTTGTCCACCAGAGGATGGCGTGTCAGTATCACGTTTTGCCTCATAGAGACGTGAATATTACACGCCTGTATTAACATGCAATACCAGCAGGGGGCAACAAAGCCACTGATATAGGTTCAGGCAAGAAAACTACTTAGTTAGGTTAAAGGAAAACATCACGTTCAGGCTTAAAATACCTAAACTAAGTAAAAGACTTACGGAAACAACGTAACGTCAGTGCGGAAAACACGTGACAACCGTCACTACAAACCACATGACAAACGCCATTAATGTAACTTAAAAAACGAAACACCGGTCTCGAACACGGGTCTCCCGCTTGAAAGTGTTTGTCGGACCAATCCACCTTAAGTGGTCTTCATAACTTTTTAAACTATGTAACTAACTCTGAAGATAGTTCCAAAAAACAACACGTGACAACCGTCACTACAAAACACTGCACCTGACGCGCTTTCTTCCTATTACACGCTTTGCCGTGAGACTGGGCTGTAATTCTCCTACACGCTTGGCAAACGGGAGAAGTTTCAGTTGGGTGCAATCTGCAACCTCACCTCTAGATGCTGCCAAATCCTACACAGACCACCTTTAAAACTGTCTTTTGTAACACACATCATCGATTAGCTAAACAGATAAAGCCAGATACTGCTATTTTTCAGTAAAACATGTACTCATGCTGGCATTCATAGAGAGCTCATAAAAGCTAATGCTCGTAGGGCCTTCAAAGCACTGGAAAGCACATTTTCTATCATGAAAGGCTGCAGTCTCAAGGTGAGAGGAGCAGCATTGTGTGTGGGAGGTCACCAATTCACATTCCCCAACTGGCTGGGAAAATATGACGACATTTCTGTGAGTTTTAGGTTGATATGGCAAACTTGTTAGCAAACTGTGGTTATTTACACATCCAGCAGTCACGGAGCAATATTATCATTCATTTGGAATTGTGTTTCTGCCTACCTGATGAATGTAAGTCCAATATTCACTCTCTTTCAGCTCTGGTTTTGGTCTCTACCAACTCCTGAGGGAAATATCTGGCTCTATAGCTGCTAAATGTGCCACTATGTTCACCAGCTAGTCGCTAACTGTGTCAGTCGGTCCTTTGGTGCTGGACAGTCGGATTTCAGAGCTTTTTCTCTCTAAACGATGCTACGAGAGTGACGAGTCGACCAAAACAGTAAAGTACAGGACCGAACAGCTAGACAATGAGCTGGAACTTGTTATAAAGCTCAGTGAACCCGAGGGGAGCTGCAGATTCAAGTGATAATTCACCACTAAGAGCAACCCTTTTCACATTGGCACATTGTTTTTACACCGTCATTTGATACATTGCTGCTGAAACTTTTGTGAAGGATTTAGAAAGACATGGTGTAATGGTTTTTTGCTTCCTACCATGTGTTCAGGCTGAATTGTATAGTTCTTGTCTATTTCTTTTTCACTTTGGTGTAACCCAGTGTGTGTGCTGAAACTTGTTCCAATAAATAGCTTCCTCCAGCCTGCAAGAGTGGAAAAATCATTTATTTTATAGATTTCCTGCTTTACCATCAAGGATTACCCTCTTCACCTTCGCCTCTTGCTTCCTTATTGGCTTAGCTATTGATTGCCCTCCATCCTCTCTTCTGCCTTCAAGGTGACCCATAACTAATAAACACTCCTCCGAAAGTGTGCCATGCAGCAACCTAAAAATATGCCTCCGTTTGCTGCTGTCCAGGTCTACGGCTGTTTACACTTGTGTTATTGAACACACATCGAGCTGTGGGGATACCTTTCATTTACTGTGCCAAACAAAGGTTGATTGATTTATGCAAATGAGTGCGGTCGACACAAACAACAGGCCTCTGGTCCTTCGGAAAATGTAAACAACTACATCAGATTAAAGTTTCCCCATGCAAACAGCTAATTTTAGTGCAAAAGCACTGAGGACAGTCTGGCTGGTTAAAGTGATCTTGTGCTCCGTTTCCCTCTCTTTGCTTCCCTAAGAGGGTCACACTGAGGAGTGTGTTGAAGAGGAAGCATCTGTCTCTAAAGTGTTGCTCCATTATCCAGCCATTGTGAAGCACATGCACCTGAGCAAACAAAGAGCTTCCATTATGCCATATTCACCAAAATCTCGCAAGCACCTTTGCACGCTGAGTGCGTGAGACTGAGAGACGGGAAGAGGGTGAAAGGAGAAAGGGAAATATTGTATAGGAGCTCTAGATGTTTCAGTCTAGTGGGCTCCTGAAAAAAAAAACTAACAATGGCCATTAGTTACAAGAAACCTTTGCTCACCATCATTCCAGCTGAAATGTCTCGGTCCTAAATGGCTCTGAAAGCCGTGAGTAAGGAAGACATGGCTGTTTGTGTTGTTTTGTACAACTCCACAGATTCCCCCCCTTTTAAAATGAGCACTTGACCTGCTTCCACACTTTGGAGTGTCCTTTCCAGGGTAATGGCATTTTGCATAATGCCATTACTAAGCTGAAAGCATGAAATCGCTCTGCTTCAGTCCAGTTTTGTGAAGGCAGAAAAAATGTGTGTTCGTGTGTGTATAAGAGCTCATGTGGGGGATGGGTGTGGGATGGGTGTGGGGTGGCCATGTAAGATGGCCTAGCAAAAACAGATTCTCCAATTTCATCTCCTCTGACAAAGATTAGCTAATGAGAAAGGGAGGGTAATGTCACAGTGTTTGGGAATTACCCAATTACTGGTCAAAGACGTCATCTGAGTTGTTAGTGAGCCAACGTTTAGAGCCAACAGTTGATAGCTGGGAGGATCTAAAAATATCAACCAGGGTAGTTGGCCTTATCAGGCCCTGGTTAAAGACTAAACCCTGGCTGTCAGTGAAAAGAGTGATTCCAGAGTGTCCTATCTTTCCCTAAACACACCACAGGGAGCCTGGGAGAAGACCCTGACCTCACCCCCTCCTGTCCCTCCGAGCCCCCGAACTGAGATCTTTCAGGCCAGCTGCAACATTGATCTTCCAGGCTAAAATTTCAAGGGCTGAAAAACAATCTCCCTGTTGGCAAATGGATGGCATAGCACCCGAGCTCTGGGGTCGTCAGTTCAACGGGAGCCCGGAGGATGTGTGGACGGCTGGTGAAGGGCAGGAATGCTGGACAGACAGAGGAGACAGAGACGTGTCCAGCAGGCCTTCCCTACAGAGATCTGATTGCTCCGTCTCCGACCAGGTGAAGAGGTCATCGTCACTCTCACGACCTCTAACACTCACTCACTTTGTGAACTATACATAACATAGGACAAGTGGGTTTGTTACATGTCAGTATGCTGAGCTAATACACAGCATAGCGTACTGACATGTTCTGACAAATATATTAGACTAAAGGCCTTAAACCCTTTTGTCTCTCAAGATTTACAACTGTGTCAATAACACTCTCCTGAATAGAAGGTGGGGAACGGAGAAGACTACACATGAATCATAAACGATCACAACTCTGATATTCCCATTTTAGCCGCCGGGCAGCTTTTCAACAACACTGAACTTTAAGTAATTCCTTTTAGATGCATTTTTTATCTCAACATTTTTTCAAGACTAAAAGCAACAGGTTTTTATTTTGCAACAACAAGTCTAAGATTCTGGGAAAAATCTAAATGTTGGCTTTGAGAAGCTGATTTCTTCCATTTGCTGATCATCTCTCACAACTTTGTACCTCTCTCTCTCTCCAAGTTCTGTTTGAAAAACCTTTAAAAATGACTACCCTGTCATTAACTGAGTTAGAATTTGTTACATAACATCTCTGCAGCCCGGTAGCAGGCTTTTCACCAACCAGTACAAAGTTTATGTTTTGGAAACCACTGTCTTTGGCCATTCATTTTTGCACCCAGTTCCATGTTATATAAGTGCTTTCCTTTCCAGCATTTTAATAAGGTTGCAGTATAAATAGCCCTACTATAATATTCTAAGAATCAAATTCAAAACTTGTTGTATAGGTATAGAAACCTCTGTAAGAAATGCACTTATTGATTGGAAGTATGTTTGATAATGGCTGCTCCTGAGCTTGTCATGTGCCCATGTGTACATATTGGTGTTGTAACATCACAACAAAGAGGACGTTTTAAATATAGCAGAGATAATATGTGTCCAATACATGAGGAGATGCTGCTTTACAGCATATTGTGTTATTTGTCATCTTGTAATCTCTAGGCACAAACAATCAGAATACTGTGCTAACTCCTTGATACAATCAAATTATGGAGGGCAATTTGACAGTGATTTACTGCACCAACGCACGAGAATGTGTTCTCATTGTTGTGATTGGGGATAAAATGGTGATGCTTAGTGAGGCGCTGCACATAAACAGCCCATTGCATCATCAAACCAACCATCTGTTCATGACCACAGACTATTGTAAATTATATAACTGGTTAAAAGGATAGTTTAAAGTTCAGATTTCCAATATAAATCAAAGCATGCTGTATACACAGTATCCGTCACTGTATATACTGTTATATTCACCTACCTCATGTACTGTATATAAAGCAAACTGTCACATTTACCATCCCATATATCTATTCAAGCACCCTTTGCACTCTGCACCATTACACTATTGTCTTACTGTTTACAAACTTCATTGTGTTGGGGTTTTTATAGGCTGATGCTATTAGCACCCAGGTGGCAGTAGCCAACAGTACTATTTGCAGCCGGGACGGGATAGCCAATGTGGTTATTTACACCCGGGTGTATATTGCATGGCAGAGCCAAGCACCCAGGTGTCCGTAGCCAACAATGCTATTTGCACCAGACTCAGGCACACATTAGATACTTTATGTGTATATGTACTTTATGTATATTTCTCCTAAACCTAACCAAGTATCTTTGTTGCTTAACCAATTGCAACTGAAAATAATAATCTAAAAAACAGAAAATAATAAGTCAGCAAAGTGAAAAATAGACTTCTCACTCAAACCCAGGACTCAAACCCCAGTCCTGAGTTTTACCCATTCATCCACCACAACCTACTATTTCCATGTACTGCACTTAGTTGCTCTTTATATTACTACTACTATTACCGGGTGTAAATAGCTTCTGTGTGACTATTCTCACCGGGCAAATAGACACTCCTTATATACAGTATATATACTTTTAAAAATATATATTTATATCTTGTTCAGCTTTGTTGTCGTTGATTTTAGCTGTATGTCTATTTCTGTGCATGTACATTGAAAGCAACAAAAAAAAAACAGACTCAAATCCTTGTATGTGTACACATACTTGGCCAATAAAGCTTCTTTCTGTTTTTGGAGAAGGAGGTATGGCTTACTGACATGACCATTAATTATATCCATTTATTGATAGAACACAGACAGGCAGTCCAGTGTTAAAGGTGTTAAAGGTGCTAAATTCGATATCCAGAGCATTAATATAGCAGCAAACAACTATTGAGGAGTAATGTCTACCTGAGCAGAGAATGAAGTCAGTCTCCCTCCGTGTGTGCTGTAATCTGAGCTTCTCTGTGCTTTGTTTACATAGCCAGCCGCTCTGCACTACGCTCATACAGCGGTTCCAGCTGATTGGTCCGGAAGCGTAGCGCCCACTCTCTGGTTCCCCCTCAGGTAAACACTGCTATCTTTGTCAGCACTATTGCCAATGTTTGCACTATTAGCGCTGTTAGCACCATTAGCTGTGAGCTGCCAGCTCAGCCGTCACCATGTTGAAAGCCGTGGGAGGCACTTGATGTGCTCTGAGTTCTGTATAGAGAACCTTTGAGTAATCTCCAAATGAACTTGTCAAGCACAAATGAGCAACAGCGCACATGGTCAACATTTTGAGCTATAAAAAGTTTTCACCATCCACGAAGGAATAGAACATCTCTGTTATGTTTCCAATGCTTTATTTTTCCTCTCAGGGCTCACTATCAAGCTTATAAGGGAGGGGCCGCAGTATGTGGTAATAAACTGGTAAGCTCAAAAATGAAGTTTGAGGAAACAGAAAGGTTTGAGAGTGGAATCGAGAACCAGAGGTTAAAACTTTGTGTTTGTTGCCTCTAGCTTGGCTGGGTGCGCTGTCAAACACAGTTGGCAGCATTTGTGGGTGGAGAGCCAACAAGGGATCATGTCCTTGGCACTCACTGCGTCTCCTATTGGTTGGTCAGGGCTCCTGTGCGGAGGGTGGTGAGATCTTGAGGGGATATCGTGAACCTCTGTACGCAATATGCCCTCCTGGTGAAGCTAGAGCAGCTGGCAGCTCCATGTGTACCAGAGGAGACATGTGGTGGTCTACACATGCTGCACAGGTCAACAGTGGGAGTTAGTAGCAACAAGAGCTGCGGTCTTCTATTTCTAATTTAGAAGGTAAAAACCACACAAACAAACCAAAAATACCCCTCTGTGGATATCTGTGTGTTGTGGCTTTCGTGGCTGGTTTTTGTTACTTGTCCCTGTGTGATGCTGCACATTTCTGTTATCAACCACAGAACTACCTGCAGGAGCTTCTGTTCATGCACTAACATATCTACCGAACAATTCATTTAGCCTAAGACATAAGACTATGAGCTTTAATGGGCTAAACTAGGGATGGGAATCATCAGAGGCCCCACGATATGATATTATCACAATACTTAAGTCACGATACAATCTTATGACGATTTTAAACATTTTGCGATATGCTTAGTATTGCGATAAGATATATTGCGATATATTGCAATTTTTTCAACTGCAAATGACGCAGTTTGTCGACATTTGTTTTAAGATACAGTTTTCACTCTGTTCATCTCAGAGTTTTCATTCACATATCTTGAGGTCAGAGGTCAAGGGACCCCTTTGAAAATGGCCATGCCAGTTTTTCTCGTAAAAATTTTGCATAATTTTGGAGAGTTATTTAGCGTTATTCCCGACAAGCCATGACATGGTTGGTACCAAACGATTCCTTATTCTTTTTTAGTTTCATATGATACCAGTGTCTTCACTCTAGCTTTAAGACTGAGCCCGCCACAACCTCTGAAAGACAGAATAGCAGCCAGATTGTTAAGAATAATTTTATATAATAAAAGATTGATATTTGACATCCGTGTATCGATACAATATTGCCACGCAAAATATTGCGATTGCTCAATCGATTTTTCGCCCACCCTTAGGTTATACCTTAAAAAAAGTATCTAATTTCAGACATTATGGTGTCCTACAAATAAAAACATAGCACAGCATGCAAGTGATGTGAAAAACTGAGCTCTTTCCCATTGTTTGATTCAAATAACATAAGAATAGGCTAGACTAGTGCTTGAGAGATTGAAGAGCACTCATGAAGTGCATAGGACTGAAGCTCTGCCAGCTGCAGTGGTGCTGAGCTGTGGGTGAACCTCGGGTTAACGCACATGTATAGGGGGCTTTGTGTGTGTTGGGAGAATGCACTATGCAAAACAAAAATCCATTATTCAACGATGAAAAGTGCTTTGTTACTCTCACTTATCTCGTTGTGATTTTGGAAGCCACTCACTGACCACAGCCAAGCGCAGAGAGGAAAACAGATCATCAGGTCAAAATTCCAATCGCATTGCGTAGAATCAACAATGCAGAAAAAATAGGCCAAGGAGATTCATTATTTTGGGCTGCTGAGAGTATTTTAAGTGCTCTTATTTCAGATAATTCTTTCACATTTTCCGCAGCTAACCTTCTCTCACCGTCTCTTTCATTCTATTTCTCTTTGCTCTCCCTGAAAGACAGATCTGAGGAGCGAGGGAGATCTTGTCTAAGGCTGTCTTATCGCCTGTCTCAACCCTGCAGAGAGAAATTCCTCGCCATTTGTTGAATACAAGTGCGATGGTGTGCGTTAGTGGCTCATCTGTGGCTGCACTTCCTCACCTGGCACTCATGTGATTAGATTTCATATCCCAGCCTGCAGCAGATAAACTCTATCTCCGTCGGCCAGGCCCCTCAACATCAATCTGCCTCGCTGATGGCCTGTGTTGTGGCGGCAGCCTCATAAAACATTCCTACCAGCCTGCTTATGCATAATAATAAAAACGTCAATGTTCTATGCAGCATGCCACTTTAGATACATATTTTTTTGTATTATAATATGATGTGTTATTGCTCCAGAAGGGAGACAATCAAGCCCTCTTAAGGGTGAGCACCCTGCTGTGTTATCCGAATCGGGGATCTGGTGCCTGTAAGCCAGTCATGACGAGACGCTGGACTGCACATCCACCATGTGGTTGGACGGCGGTGTGGTGGAGAAGGAAGTGGGAGGAAGGAGTAGAGCAGGTCTGTTTATTTATTGTTCTCCTCCGCTTTAACGGCTCGTGACCGGCTGGCTTTATTAAACTGGGCTTTGAGCACACACACAGCAGCACTAAAACTTCCTGATGGCTAAGAGGGGATCAATTCGATCTGCTGCCTGCAGGAATTACTGCAAAGTAATGGTACTATCACACAGGTAGGCCTCGCCTGCGTTAGGGGTTAAATGGACCATTTAAATTCTTTAATCAACTTCAGTATTAGCTGCATGAGGGGAGTGCAGCTCCTAACAGATATATATGCAGGTGCAGGCAATTCCATGAATATCAAATAAGGAGTTAACACAAATCCCTCACCAAAATGGTGAGTACGAAAAAGATTAAACAGGCACGTTGAAGTTTATCTGTTGGCACCACAATTGTAAAACCTAGAACATTTTTATCTTTAATTAGTGCTTCTCCAAACATGTAATAGATTGCATTTAATTGTATATTAATAAAAGGCATATTTATTACTCTAATTAACAGATATATTGAAATAAAAAAAATTTAGATTTACATTTTCAGAAGTATTACTTACTCGTATTTAAAGTGATACTTTGGTCCATCTCTTGCTGATTCAATATTAATTTGTTATGTTACTTGACACCGATAAAACAAAATGATGACAATGCACATGGGGATATAATCTATACAAGAATACCTGCAATGAATTTGTCAAACTTATAATACAATGGAGCTGTATGGATTTGCATTTTACTGTGAGTTTTTTTCAAAGTGTTTCTAAAGTTTTGTCCGCCCTCATTTGCATATGTGGAGGGAGAGGATATTAGAAACAATATAATTTAATGCAATACAGTACCAACACAAGCTACAACCTCAAAAATTACCATAGAGATTAGCAACATCTTTATGACGGTTTTAAAAACAACAAAATTGGACCAGATTTACAAATTGGTATTCATTGCAGGCTGTTCTATTGGACTGCATGTGCATGTTTTTCTGTTACTGTCTATCCTCTGTTACAAATCTATTTTAGTCGCCATATCAGCAACCACTTTAGCAAATAATTGATAATTGCTAAATGCTTATTGCCAAACAAGACACTATAAGTGACAGCAACTTTCCAACACCCCAGCACGTTCCCTATTTGGGATCTTTTACATGAAAATGTGAAAGAGTTTAAGGCCCAATAAGCAGGTTTCTCCAACAATAATCTATTCAGATTCTATTCATTGAGAAAAAACACCGCAGGGGTTGTCATTTACTTTGACATTTTTTAAATCAGGTTACCGTTGAAAGCAGAGAATCATCAGATTGCGACAGTGCATGTAAATGCTTTGACTCTGAGACCCCCTCCCCGTGCGCTTGTTGACACCGTGGTCCCCTCGACCCCCCGCCACCTCTGTAAATTGTGTTTCACGGCTTGAAGGTTACAGAGAAAGGCTTGTGTTTGCCGAGGAGGCCAGATTAGTGCTCATCAGTCGTGGTGTTTGAGATCCCGCACTGACCTTATGGGGGCAAAAAGCCAAGTCGCTTTCACACTGCGGTACACGGGGACCCGAATGAGCCTACAGCAGCCTATTGTCACCACTCACCCAAAAGAAAAGACAGCAAATTGCCATGTCAGGAACTTTGGCCCCAGTGCCAATATAATACACAGCCTTTGTGCCTCATCTAGCCTGTTAATATAAAAGAAGTCGCAGAGGGTATATGTTGCAGCTCAATTCTCGCTACAAAATAACAACAATGTGATTTGCTGTGGGAGTTGGTGTGGGTGTTTGCTTCAGAATATTTGGTTTGCAGCAGTTTAAACTGCAATAAAGATTTACATTTGATGCAAATGAATGCATATTCAAACTGGCACGGGTTGAAGGAGGGAGGCACACATGTATCTGCCTTCAGATGAGAAGAATGAAAACAGATGGTTATAAACCGTGGATGCAAACAGGCAATGCAAAAAATGTTTTAAATAGCTTATTTAAAAAGAAAAAAAAAGAAATAAGTGAATGTCTGAGTTGTGCTTTGCCATGAGGAACAAATGAAAACAAGTCTTTGGATAAATGCTGTTGAAGAAACCCATTGGAAGTTTAATCCTATAAAATCCTCAAACCCAGTGGCTCAGTTTGCAGATAGTAAACAAATTGTTACCTACATATCTACTCTATCACTATCTTACTTCTGTATCAACATTTATTTTCATTATCTCCTATAAATGTCCTACTTGTACTCTCAAGCTTTCCTCTTCTCTGCCTACTGACCCAAACCATAATTGACTTGAGGAGATTTGATCGTTTGTTTCTTGCCTTACTGAGGTAGCCGGCGGAGGTCAGGGATTTAAATGTCTACTAAAGGACATATATCATTAGGGTGGATTTCCTATTCTGTAGCCAATCATGCAAAGGTAATTAGGCATTTCTGTCTCCATGACCCTGACTGACACTAAAACTAACAAGCTTTAAGGGCACAGTTGACTGGAGGTGAGAAATCTGCCATTATTGCCCAGATGATGAACTAGGTTCTGTAGGGTTCGATTGGCATTGACCCTCCGAAGAGCAGACCACGCTTCCCTGCACACTACTTACATTACCTTGAACACATTTCTACGCATGCTGAAGAAAAAAATATGTAAGAAGTCATACTAAAGTACTTGGAGCACCTCCGGTAATCAATAAAAATTCAGAGGCTAATCCTGTCTAACACCTACGCACCTACGTGCTCCGAGAGTAAAAGAAAGTCTGCAAAGAGTGTTGAGTTTGAATTAATGCAATGTTAGTCTGCACATTGTTTCTCCATCATGTCTCTTGGCATACTCACAAAAAAGCCCCTGCATGTTTCTAATCAGCGTGGTAGCCATCCTAAATGGCAGCAATAAAAGCACACAGATCTTGCAGGAATGTAAAAGCGGCAGTAAAATAAAACGCATGATTTAATGACCATCTGTTGGGTGCCAGCGCAGACCTTGCTGCGACATGCTTTGTGAATGATCAAAGGCAGCGTCCGCATCGACAGCGATTCACCTCAGGAGGCACGCCGGGGAATTAACAAGCCACCCAGCACAGATCCATTCTCCTTGCAGTTTGGCCCTTTTGATTCCTTAACTGGTCGGCCTTCGTCTCACACGGTGAAAGAGAGGGAGAGTAAAACTATGCAGTATACACACAACAACCCAGCCTTACAAAATGTGAAGCTCCTAGCTAAACAGCAACACACTTAAAAGTTTGAAAATCCATTTGTAGAATAGCCCAGCGGGACGATTCAAGAGAGTTGTGTATTATTAGGATTTTTTTTTTCCTTTCAGACTAGCCCAGCCATCGGCTGCTTATGTTTATGGCCATCCTGAGTTTCTCTAAGAGTCCATTTAGGTGTTGGGGGACGGATGCCAAATGACCAATCAGCACTTAGAAGAAGCATACACACACAGAGAGAGAGAGGCATGCTGATGTCCTCAGACAGATATTCCAAAACACTCGGCTCTTATCTCATCAAGGCTCAGTAAATAAAACATTTAACAGCTGCGCCAGAATCAGGATTGCAGAGACAGTGTGGGCATTCAGCCCGGTCCTGGAATAACACGTAGAGCACATAGAAACACCCAAAGATAAGTCACACACAAACTTGTGTTAATACCCATGAAGTTATAAACAGACCTAAAAAAACAGCCCGATTCTCAGGGGGACGACAAAACAGAACAACCACTCCACTGGCAGAGCTCACGCTTCAAAGATTTACCATAAGGCATGACAAATCTCAGGTGGGCTCCAGACAAATAGCATACCCACACAAACGCTTTCAAAGCGCTACAAAGATTAACATACACATCCTTGGGCTGACATCATCATTACCGCTTTGTTTTGCTCTCTTTACCTCCTGTCTTTCTGTCTTTTCTTCTACCTCTCCTTAATTATTCTTCCTTTTACACCGCCTGCCTTCCTGCCTGTCAGTAAGACTGTGTGTGCAGTATTTAACATGCTGAGGGGACACATGTCCACCCCAAACGCCACAGAACAAATTCGCTACTTTGTTTGCGTTCACAGCTCATTTGGCCCAATCCATGTTTTGGCATTCTGTTATTGTCACGCTTGGTGAGGTTTTCTCCGCTGCCCACCGAGGGGGAGAAACAGGTTCCAGGGGCTGTCAGCTGAGGCTCACATTCACACTATATCCTGCAGTATTTCCTTCAGGCTTACTTTAATGTAGTGCACAGAACACTGTGTCTGAAAAAACAGCTACTGTGGAATAGCATGTGTGCCTAATCTTTGGGGCATTGCCAGCGAATTTTTGAAGAAGTAAATATGAAATTTCAAGCAATTGACAAGGAACTCGGGAGGTGAAGGTAAAGTTTATATTTGCAACGATTAAAGCTTCAGTAGGCAACAAGTTTTTGGCATCGTTGTGCAAAAAATTCCATAATAACCTTTCAGCATATTGTAATTCAAGTGTTCTGAGAGATAACTAGACTTCTGCACCTCCTCATGGCTCTGTTTTCAGGCTTTAAAAAAATCTTTGAGACTTTGACCAATCACAGGTCATTTCAGAAAGAGAGCGTTTCCGATTGGCTGTGCTCCAGCTGGTGGGCGGTGCTTTGTATTTCCTCAACAGATCTCAACGTGGCTGCCGGGTCACAAACTTTCTCATTTTACATCCAAACAGTACACTACAAGACGTTTCTGAAAACAGAGAAATATGCATTAGAAGTAAAAAATTCTCTGATTCCAGCTTCTTAAATGTGAATATTTTCTGGTTTCTTTACTCCTCTATGACATTAAGGTCAACAGCTTCCTCTGCTTTACCACTAAACCCTCCCACATCTTGACCTTTTTGGGGGGGGTGAAACACACACACTTAAAGATACAATCAGAGACTACAGCTGTGTGTGCCTCGTCGCACCTCCACCACCAACATAGTCACATGCCCACACGTATGGCTCCCCTGTTGACTGAAGAGGCTTGGGAAAGTGTCAGTGTGGTGTTGATGACTCCAACCGTGGCCGTGGAGGTTGAGGGGAAGGGACGGGGTCTTGTTTGCAATTTCACAGGTGGAGCTGGCTGCTGGTGGGAATGTCCCAGCTGCTCTCAAAGGTCTAATCTCCCCGAGCTAGCAGCAGTCCATCCACCCACCGACTGTAAACACAATGGCTCCCTATGGTACTGAGCTGATTGCTGTTTCATCGGGGCCAGGACTAAAGTCGGTGGAGAGGAGCTCCGTCTCACACTGTTTGATGAACTTGTTTATTTTTCCTGCACATGGGAGGCCCAGAACAAACTGATTGGCACGCAGCACGTTTATCTAGAGGCTTTAGAAAGCCTTCCCGATGATACTGGACAGTCAGTGCTACGCCGAAGCCACAGCGAAAAGCTTAATTAGAGCTTTTTGAAAATAATGTCTTGATACCACCCCCTATAATGCCCATTATTACTGCTAAGTATGCTCCTCCATCAAGTATGGCATGTGCTAATGCGAGTCTCACAGTAGAGAGCCAACATGTTTCAGTGGGCTCAAATAGCTTTGCTGCACTCTCCCACTCAGAAATTAATCTTCTTCCCAGCAGACACCTCTGCACATGCTCGACACAGAAAGGAACGCATAGCCCAATTGGTTTGTGGATGCCGAAAGCTCAATTTCTATCTGAAACCTCTCAAATACACAGAATTCTACACATAGTAGAATTGTTTGGACGATATTTTTCAACCTACAAAACGTTATTTAACAAAGCCAGTCAAACGTATATTCTACTGATAGAGTGAGGTGTTTGATGAAGAGAGGACCTGTTTTCCCCCTGACTCCTTTGCAGTTTTGCCTGCTACTTGGTTCTGTTGTGAAAATACATGAATATGCAAAGCACAATGAGACGATATTACGCTAACTGTTTTCCTCTCACTACCACCCACTACGCCTGACATCTGTTCTCCACCTCCAGCACACTTTTCACTCTGCATATCCCTCTGTCATTCTTCATATCACCTTCCTCCTCCCTCATTTTTCCTCACCTTTTCCCCCTCTTCTTCAATATTCCTTCCTCTCATCTGTGGCTATCCTCAGAGATCTGTCTGCATACGCACACACACACACTGTGGCAGCAGTGTGAGGGTGATAATGAAGTGTCTGAGTAAAGAGGATTAGGTGGAGAGGTGGGCATCATCCCTGTGGTATAAATGCTCATCTTCTCCCTAAGGAAGGACACATGGAGCGTCTTTCACTTCAGTCCAGCTGGCTGTCTCGGTGTCACTCTCAGCTAGCACACTGGGACGGCTGCTGTGGCCCTCAGGAGGCAACAGTGAGGGGGTGAACGCAACGACGGGCCCGGCACCTGGGGGACGCTCGCCGTTTCATCCTCTGACACCCGCTGTTTATTCTGCACAGCCAGGCTGAGAGGAGCATAACACTGGCAGTGGGAAAAGTGAAGATCTTCACCAGGGGAACAGGCTGACACAGAGAGAAAGATAAATAGTGGGTGAGAGAGAGACAGAGGAAGAGAGGGAGAGACAAACTCCTCCTCTTCCCTGTGGTCTGACAAAAAGATGACAGCTTTCCTCTGGAGCTTGCTCTGCCCTCCCTGGGCTGAAACCTCACTTGTAGGCGAGCGGCCTGTCAGAAACAGCTAACTAGGCTGCCCCATGAGAGATGCAGAAAGCTTGACAGTTTGATACTAGTTGGCAAAAGGCCACCGTAGCAGGTCAGTCTCTGCACACAAAGTGTCAAAGAAGTGCCACTAATCAGCTACCAACCAGCTCTTTAGAGATATTATCCTTCCTCTAAGCCCACAGTTAGTTCACAAATTCATTATTATCAGTGAACTGTCACATACTCAAGCCTCAGATCTATATACCGCCTCAATGCTACTGTAAACACTAGGTACTTGAGAGCAATCAGCGCTCTGTGTGTTATGCTATTGTAATGCGTAGTGGTTAGTGGAATTATGGCATGCACTGTTTAGAAAGCACAAAACCCCAGGAGCCCTCAGGGTGCTGTATAAAGCAGGCAGTAAGGTAAAGGTCCATTAGCCTGCTCGAGTTAACATACCAGAATGGCACATTTACATCTCAAAATAGAGAGTAATTTAGTAACTGTTGTGATTAAACAAATCATGTGCTACCACACCTATTTGGTGTTAACTCCCACTAGTTGTGTGTGGTCTCATATGTTGAAAACTGCAGATGGACACCAAAAAAGAACAATCCAAAAAAAACAGGAAGTACACCGGGTTTTTAAGCACATTTTCGTAGAAGCCAAACTGTGAAATTACAACTTCTGTGTCCGTCACGTGATGCCATTGGGCCCAAAAAGACTTTTTCCCATAGACTTACATTGGGAAAGAGATGGGGTTTTTTTTAAGTAAATCATCTTCCCAGTATAAACACTTGAATAGCCCTTATTCAAATCATTAGGTCCAAAAAGTAGCCGAATCCAGAGTAATTTTATTTCCTCCATTCATGTGAATAAGCCCCAGACTGAGGCTGGACCGAGGGTTGGGAGGCGGAGTTAAAGGAAACGCTACTGCGCCTGCTCTATGGGCCCAATGGATGCGGAAGATCGCCGGAAGATCCGGGTACTTTATCACTTTAACACACCATTTTGGCTTCATGCACCTCTGAGCAACTCTCATAGGAATGAACAGGCATACAGTATACAGTACAGTATTACTGCATACAGTATTCATATACTGTAAAAACAGTCAAACTAAATGGCCGTTAGGACAAGGTTATTCTGCCTGTCCGGGTGGCTGTTTATTGATTTAATGGCTCTGCTTAATGGCAATGTCCTGCTAATTTCTTCCATTGATCTCTAATGGTTCCTCAATTACCTTCACCACTGTTATACAGAGAGTAGATGGCATGGAGGGAACCTCTTTGTTAAGGAATTATATTCTATTAAGCGTCAAAGCAAAGCCAACAGAAGCAGTCGTTTTGATACTAAACTCCCTTCACATTTCAGTGCCTCAGCACTCAGTTCAGGTTGTACATCGGAAAACCAGATTTTTGTTAAATGTTGGAAGGTGTATTTCTCAATTTCGGTTCACCTTTTGTTCCACCTGTCTGCTATTTGGATGTGTCCTGTCTTCCTAATATATACTTTGCAAGAATTTCTCCAGAGTGCAATCCGAGCAAACGTTTTGAAAATAACAGGGTTTCACATGATTGGTATATTGGCATGTCAACCGTCTCTGTGAGCATGTGGCTAAGCTCTCTGAGCCTCTTGTGATGTCCTTGCAGTAGCCTTGCCGTGATTGGTGAGACTATGGGATGGGGTAGTGCCCTGCTAAGAACTGTCCCCGTCTGTCAGATCTCATCACTCCATCCTGCATCGCTGGGGGCAGCGGGACCAAAACTGACCACTGAGTCAACTGACAAGACAGCTCAGCATCCAGTTATACCAGAAGAAGAATTGCGCGCACACACACACACACACACACACACACACACACACACACACACACACACACACAAAGACACATAGACATGCCATCACGCAAGCAAATATGTGCACATTCACACACACATGAGCATGCAAACACCAAGTCATACAGACACATAAATGTAATACACACAGGCACATGCATGCAAAAGAACATGGACAGGCCAAGTGCTGGATCTACCCCCAAAACAGCCACAACAGAGCCTGTGCAGGACACAAATGTGCTCTGACATTGAGGTTGGTAATGCTTTGAGTTGTCTAAAATCTCAACAACTGACCCAGAAATGCTGGTGCACAGAGGAGGGTTTGGGGTGCAGGGGGGGTTGCAGGTCATGTGTGATGCAGTGTGGAAGAGATCTAAATTGACACTTTCTTGCCCCCTTTGAACCCTGCAGTGGTATCCTCGCTGTATGCACAATGAGGGGAGACAGAATAAGGTGGATCCTGAAACTGGGGTGCTAGTCTTTGTTGTGCAAAAGCATGTGAATTACTATGTGGTTCAAATGTATACATAAGGGATCTAATATGGAGTGGGATTGCAGAATGTCACTCTTTCTGTCCCCTGATTGAAGTCAGAGGTCACCTTCGTTTCCTCTCAGAGAGAGAGCGACAGAGAGAGAGAGAGGCTACAGAGGTCAAACACAAAGGAAAACAAGCAGCTGCAATATGTTTACAGCAGCAACCCTGAGGGAGGAAGAGGACCCGACAACAATATTGCGTATATTTATTTTTTAACTAAATGATTCTGAGAAGTCAAGATGGCCTACTATATGCTTCCTTTGCAGGCAAACATATGCAAAAAAGCAGAAAAATGCACGCCAAATTGTACACACCATAACTTTCAAAACAACGAGAAATGCTTATATAATAGTTTTATGATAATTTCAAAACACTGTAGCCAAAATGTAACGGCACTCAGAGAGTCCCTCGCCGCAGCTGCCTCGAGGCTTGGCTACTGCCCCGAGGTTTTGAGCTGCAGCTGGCAGAGTTAGCATTTCAAACTGATAAAGCTTCAGACTCTCTCAGTCCTCTGGTTCAATATATACGGTGGGAGAGATTCTACAGGAGGAGTCCTCCACCTCAAATGACCCTTCAGTGGCAAAAGGCAGTGAGTCTCTGTGTCAGTCTGAAAATTATACTGAAAATAGGTAGGTAGGGTACTGACAATCTCTGGTGCAATTCTCCATCACAGAGATAAAACCACATATTCCCCCCCCTCAGCCTCTCACATGTTTAAATCCACTGCAAGCTAAGACTGAAAACTGTATTGTTTAACTTTAAGGCTTAAGAATAAGAAAGAAATGTACATTTATCCTGTAAACAAAGGCCTTGTAATCAGCTGATATTTTAAAAAAATCAAAAGCACTTGGAATATGCATTATCACTAATTCATTCAAATTATAGTGTTAAAAAAATCAGTTTTACACATGAGAAAAACCCAGCTGTCAAGTACGATCAACCACAGACTAAAACACAAGATGCATTATACAGACAAGTTCTGCATTACACATACTGTATACACTCTTGAGTGGTTTCCAGGAAACAATTTGAAGGGAAACTTTGCCGATTTTCAATCGGCTTTGTATCGTTGCAATGTGGGTGGTACGTGCAATAGTCCTCCCTGAACATTGTTCATTTGCACGTACCACCCACATTGCAACGATACAAAGCTGGTTGAAAATCGGCAAAGTTTCCCTTTAAAAAAATGAACTGTGAGTGTCAGAGGAGAAACGTCTCTTTGAGCAAGTGCTGAATGGTCCCGGTTAGCTCAACAAAGCTCGTTACGCCACAGCCAGACACAGAAAGCTCCACGCAGTTTGATATGCTGATATGTGTGCTGTTTAAAGTTCGGCCCTTTCCCTCACTCGCACTGCAGAGCCAGAGATCAAGTGATGCCATCAACTAGCTAATGACAAGAGCGCCGCGGGCGACGGCCGGCAGCTTGATTTATACGAGGGGACAGAGATGAATGATTCATAGGCTACGAGACGGATACCAGGACACGTGGCAGCTATATGCCCCTCTCGCTTGCTCTCATTCGCAGATACACACCTCGCCATAAATGCCTAGGAACACTTTATGTCTCATCAGCTCAATGTTACACAACCGGCCAGTCCTGTTACCACCGCTCGTAACGGCTCTGTGTCTTTTTCTCTCCCTCCTTTTGTCTTCCTCACGCTGTCCCTCTAGTGTTCCTCGACTCCCTGACCATTTCTTCTTCCCTTCCCATTATAATGCAATACTAATCCTAAATATGGAACCCACTGTTGTAGGCTAAAATGAATGGCCCAATCATCATGCATCAATTAGTCCATCCATCATTGCTGATTGGAGGAGGAGGGGGTGTTCGTGGCGACTGTTCTCTGTGGTGGCAAGAGGGAGACAGAGATGGCATTAGAGGGAGCTTTCATGCTGAAATGCAATTTCCATCACTATTTGGGTACCGCAGACTGCAGTCCACGCGATGACCTTGTCCTGCTAATTTCAGAGGAATGTCCTCTAAATTACGTCATATCTGTAATAATTGGGTGAAATGATGTGACAGCATGGGGGTACAGTACATGTCACATGGTAATTTTTCAATATAATGACTGATGTTTCCACTAAGATGTCACTTTGCTTGACATAATTGTATATATATTGGTCACCAACTTCTATTATTTAACCTCTTAAAAATCTGACAGCCTGAACTCCAGCCTGAAGCCAAACTCGTCCTGTAAAACATTTGTTGGTACAAACAATAAATAGATGTGGGTTACGTGGAGTGCTGTGGCTTTCTGGCAATGTTATGCAGTCAGTATACTGGGTTACACATTTAATAAGCCAAGGCCACACTTGAGTGGTAGCATACAGTACAGTGTTAATGCATAACTTAGAAGTGCATTACACTTGGGATGTGTAGCGTAAAGTTGTTCTGTAATTTTATTAAGTAAGTGCAATTTACAAAATGACTTCTCTGCTCATGCAAGAACAAGGCCAATTCAAATAAGGTTTTTGTTTTACTTTAATTATTTAAATGTCACTGGCTCAAGTCAATGCAAGACGTTGACACTTTGGATGGCACTATAAAAACAAAGCATGAAGAGTAGGAATGCAAAGCAACCTGAACAAAACCTATTGAATTCAGAGGTAAATATACTTAAATTACACAAAGACAAAGAATGAGAATGTCTATATGCTGCGAGTTTAGCTCGTAAATAGCTCCTAACAGCAGGGCCAATCCCGCAGAGGAGGACAGGCACACATTTTTATCAGTGGCATCTCTAACACACTTTAAAAAGCACATAGAACATTACAGCACGAATACAAGTTGGACCTAGATCAGAGTGTAACTAACTGCCCGCTAAATATGAGGAGATAAGTAAATCCCAAGGGTACCGCGCTGGCTGAGGAATCTCTGCATCCAATTTATCATTTTACATTATTTAGGCTACTCCACGGGGAAATACCATATCTCTGTCATAAGTTATGCTAATGGCTGGTACTACCATCTGTGAACTGGGGACCATCAGTCAAGCATAGAGTGCAATCTATGAGCTATGAGAATAATACGTCATCTTTGAGTGATTAATCATATAGGGGAGTTCTGGGGCTTCCAGTGAGCTGATACGGTTGCGACGGGGACATAAGGCCATCTAACCCGAGCCGTCACACAACACCATCCTATGGGCTACCCCTCCCCCCGCACAGAGCACCATGCCCCCGCTCCCCTCCAATCTACTCAATAAACAAGCCTGGGGCAAGACCCAGACAGAGGATAATGGTTCACCTGGAGGTGACAGGAAAAGAAAACAGAGCTCTTTGCATAACGAATGCAGATAGAGATAAGCACAGCGAAGCACTTAGGAATCTTGATAAAGGATTATCAAAACATTTCCGCAACTGGTTACATTTTCTTTTTTAAGCATGCTGGAGCACTCTTTTGGAAGAGCCAGTACTGCAGTTATTGTCCTGCTGAAATTGCAATGCTGATGTCGTACTTCTGCGGTCAGATATGTTTACTAAAAGCAGAAGTTCTTACACTTCAGAATGAGTTTTTATTCGCCAAAGTACATACATAACAGGAATTTGACTCCAGTTTTATGCATCGCTCCAAGCGTAATTACACAGGAAAAGAAATAACACATAGGGTCAAGGACAACTGAAGCTGGGCAAATAAATGTATGGAATAGGCAGGACTGTTATGTACACAAGTAGTGGAAAAAAACAGGAGTATACATAAATATTTTATAAACATATACAAATAAAGCACCAATGACCAATAAAATAAAATAAGAATGTCAAGTGTTCATTAAGTGCAAACAATATTATAGTGCAAAGAAATAAATACTGAATGGATACATGGACTGGATGATTATGTACAGTATGTACATGTATACATAACCCAAAAGCCAGAGCAAGAACATTATACTCCCACTGTTAATTCCATTTATGCTTTTGTATACACATCATTTTCTCAGCAGAGCCACTAAGCACAGCCTCATCATGTCATTGCGAGTCCAAAGCCATCTTTAGTTGCAGAGGAGGTCAACCACCGCAGCCAGGCATAATCACAGCAAGCGTAATTAATCTCATACATTAGAATGTGTTGGTACTCGCTATGACTCACACCACTGTTTAGGAAACTTGTGAGGGAGGAGAGCTGGGGGCACGCAGCACTACGGCACTATGTTATGCAAGCAATGACAAAGCTTGGGTGAGTTCAGTGAGCGTTAGCAGCCCCGTGGCCAAATTAGCCCGAGTCAGGACGTACAAAACGAGCGTGCATGCGTCCCGCTGCTCGACTGGAGCGGAGAAAGAAGGCCCAACCTGAGAAGAACGATTTGTTTTGGGTGGTCTAGTTGAAGCCTGGCGCTAAATGGGCAACGGTTCTGGTTGGAATGCTAATGAGCCCATTCCCCTGCTGGATGGAGACATCAAAGAGGCAAGAGGAGCTCCCTCTCTTCGGCTACACGGGGCTTCACGGTATCATTACATGGCTCAGTGTGCACTTGCATCCTTGTGTTGGTGTGAGTGTGAGCAAGCAACACATGGGGTGGGAGTGTGGGGGGGGGGGGATAGACAACATGATGTTTACATTATGGTCTATTCTTTTGGGACTGTGCCAGCATTCAGCCATGCTGTGACACACATCACACGAGCAACCTGGTACCATTCATAATTACCCTCTATTCACAGAGGCCTCATTTAGCGTGCTATTATCAGAGATCATTGTTATTTCCCTCCATGTATGTATGGAATCCCAGTGAGACCAGCATGTCTAACGTAGATAACAGTGCTATTTTGGTTAACCCCATTGTGTACATAATACTGAAGACACACAACCCAGAGAGAATTCCCATCAGTGATTTTCTAAGGATTTAATAGAGCATCGGGGCAGAAGAATCTTTTCTAGACTTTTTTTTGTCTCCGTAACTAAAGCTGGGAATTTAATAATCTGCTTTTTGGGCACCGGACAAATCTCACCCATGGCTTTATTTACACTTCTTTCCACCCTATTCACACTGCTCTGGCTGCCAGCCAACAACCCCCTAAAAAAACAACTATATTGTCTGTTTTGCTGTGACCACACATCACACTTGAATTAATGATAAGATATACAGAGAGGTGAAACTTTTCTCCCAAAAGATACCTACACACATATAGGGGGAACAACAAAAAATCCTCAAAATGTGTAAAGCCAGGAGAACTTCTAAAAAAAAAGTGTGTAGGTGGTAAACTAACTTTTCTTACATAAAGTAAAGACTTTGTCCAGTTTTCACATACTGGCGGGAGGCCCACCTCCAGAAGTGTGAGAACTAAACATGGCTCAGGTGCGTGAGGCCAACATGATGGATCATCCTGTTGTGAAGCTGCCCCTCTGCAGCGCCCCGAGAAGACAGCCTGGGAGATAAGGCAGGCCCTGTATGAGAGCACATCTCCTCTTCACATCGATCCTCGCCGCCACCAAGGCAGGAGGTCTTCACATGCCAAACCACAGATAGGGGTAGAGGGTGAGAACAGAGAGAACAGTTTTGCAGGTTTAGCAGCCACCTTCTAGTGATAAAGACACTGGAAGATAAAACCCCTCTTGGCCTCGTGCAGATAAAAGACAAACGGTGTAGAGCTTTGTTTTGGGGGAAAAGTAACATTTTCAGCTAGATAGGTAGATAATGGTAATCTCTCCCTGGTTATAATCCTCCTCATTTCTTTTTTTGTGTGGCCAAAATAACAAAAGCAAGCTTCACAAGAATGCTAAGAAATAATGAAGTGACCTGCTGTGGTCATTATTAGCACGAGAGAAAATGTGAACATTTTACAGTTAACTGACCTTGTATCTTGTGCCAGTAACTTGGCAGCATCACTGGAAGTCAATTAAGAATGAAAGGAGGCTTTGCTCTCAATAAATGGCACCAGCCACAATTAGAATTCCTCTGGAGTTAATAAGCACAGCTGCAGGTCACAATCAACTGAAATGTTTTCTTGCAGAGTATGACATTAATTGACACGTAAGATCTCACGTTCCAGTGTCGACAGCCCCAAATTCGACTTCACAAGGCTGCGTGTTCGGAGATTCGCCGAACTGTAAAAAGGTGATTTGCCACAAACTAACAATAATGAAAACATAATAGCAAAGAAAATTGCTTCTTGAGTTTTTCTGTGTACGTGGCGAATGAACAGTGAGAGTCGACCGCGGTGGAGACAGACACCAATCAAAACGACAGCATACCTACGTTACAGGGCTCGGCTTTGTTATGGAGACGCGTGTTGGTGACCTCTGATCTCAATCACAGACGTGTTTTTTTCGATGGTTGCGCGCTGAGAGCCTCTCCATGTCAGCGACACAGATTGGGATGCCGCACTGCTATGCATAGACGGCTGGAAAGTTTGCCGGCTTAACCGTGTATGAGACAAGATGAGGGCCACTCCAGGCAGCATGATTAGATGTGAATAAGACTTCAACAGGCTCTGTGTACACTCTAATGGACGCCATGAGCACTGAGCAGTATATGATGTAGCTTTGGTGTTGCTTTATACACATCCCTTGCCTCTGATGACTCATATTTCATGCCAGGTGTTCAAATACTAATAAATAAAGACAGAAAGAAGTGCCATCCTGCAGAAGAAGTGCATAATTCTGTCTTTGCTGTTTTTTATTAAACCAATTTCTAAAGCTACTCTGTAGACTTTGCAATCTCGAGGAACATTTTGACAGATTATGATAAGATTATATATATATTATAACATTTGAACAAGTCACCCACATCATCATCTTTTTTTTTTGTTCTGGGATTACAAAAAACTGAAAATACAGGATGTATTCACAGGCACTGTAGATAAGCAGGGAATATCTTGCACAATGTAAATGTCAGTGAAAGTCTTGATTATTAGTTTTTATTAGTTGCATTAAAGAATGCAAAAAAAATGTCCCTTAAAGGAACAGTGTGCAACATTTCAAAGGGGAACTATATGCAGAAAAGGAATATAATATTAATAAGTATGTTTTCTTTAGGGTATAATCACGTGAAAATAAGAATTGTTGTGTTTTTGTTACCTTAGAATGAGCCGTTTATCTAAATAGAGAGGGGGTCCTCTCTTCACAAAGCCAGCCGTCATGTTTCTACAGTAGCCCAGAACGGACAAACCACTGTGTTAACTTTTCCTGCTTGGGTCGAAGTCAAAAACGTTACTCACTCCGGAGTTAACCCCCGTCGTCACGCCACTCAGCCGCCGGGAAACAAGACACGAGAAACCTCTTTTGGTCTTGAAGAGCCGCAGCATTTATTCCTGCACAAAGTGCAACTTCCACTGTACATTCACTGATATTCTCAAAGCTAATCTAACTCTGTCTTCTGCTCCGCTAGCTCACATTCTCCACCGCTCTCTCTCTCTTGCTTCACCACTCACTCCCCACGTACACACACTCTACGCACTGACTCGGCTATTTTCCAAATGACCTACGCAACTCTTACAACAACTGGCTCTACAGAGGGCCATTCGAGTTTTCATGTCAGCCACCGTAGTTCTCCTACACGCTTAGCACAGGGGAGAGGTTGCAATCTGTCACTCTACAGAGCTTACACATTGCACCTTTAAGATGAACTCCTAAAATAATAATTGTTATAGAGACCTACAACACACACTATATATGAGATGGATGGTAAACTTAAGATTGGCACTCATATTGAGACAAAAGGACTTAAAAACCTTAGCATTTTTGCTATCTCAGTTTTAAAAATCATGTGAAAGCAATAACTAAATCAGCTTGTTACCATCTGAAAAACATAGCCAGACCTTATGTCAAAACATGATTTAGAAAAACTCATTCATGCTTTTATTTCCAGCAGGGTTGACTTCTGCAATGGTCTTCTCCTTGACCTTCCTAAAAACACCAGCTTCAGCTTCTACAAAATGCAGCTGCTTTACAAAAACCAAAAGAACCAACCACATTACTGTAATACTTAAGTCCCTACACTGGCTTCCGGTCAGTCACAGAATTGACTTTAAAGCACTGCTGTTTGTTTATAAATCACTAAATGGAGCAGGACCAAAATAGCTCACAGATATGTTTCAGCAGTACACACCTGCTAGACTTCTCAGATCAACGGAGAGAAATCTGTTGGCACTGTCAGAACTAAACATGGTGAAGCAACTTTTAGCTGCTATGCTGCTCAGTGCTGGAACCAACCGTGGTTACCTTTAAATCTAGACTTAAACCCTACTGTTCTCAGATGCTTTTTGTTAACTGATAGAATGCACTCTACTTTCCATCTATGATCTTTTTTTATTGTTTTATTTTATTCTTCTTATCTGCTCACCTGTAAAGCACTTTGAATTGCAGATGTGCATAAATTGTGCAATACAAATAAACTCGACTTGACTATATAAGAACATTTTTTATAGATATATAGATTCAATTAAATAGATTGCAAACTGCAAAGATTCTATGATTAGTTTTTAATTATTAAATTAATCATCAACTATTTGGATATTCGATTAATCGGTTTGAGTAATTTTTTAAGAAAAAAAAAAAGTCACAATTCTCTGATTCAAGCTTCTTAACTGTGAATATTTTCTGGTTTCTTTACTCCTTAATGACAGTGAACTGAATGTCGTTGAGTTGTGGACAAAACAAGACATTTGAGGACGTCATCTTGGGCTTTGGGAAACTGATCGCCATTTTTCACCATTTTCTGACATTTTATAGACCAAACAAATAATCGATTAATCAAGGAAATAATCAACAGATTGATCAACAATGAAAATAATTGTTAATTGCAGCCTTATTACAATAGATACATAAAATGTATTAATGTACTAATGTTCTGGTTGGGATCACCCTGGACACTGAAGCCTGTCAGGAGACGGTGACACATTCAAAGTGACATCCAACACAGATGGATAAACAGACAGAGCGGAAGCACTGACCTTATTTCATTGTCACACTATTCCAACATATCATCAAATAATCCCCCAGGGACTCAAAATTAACATTCCACATCTAACTGGGTACATTTTACCCCAACCTCGTCTTACTGTAGTGAAGAATGATTATTTCAATCATGTCACTGTAAAAGTCAAATTACAGAAAAGGAGAACAGTTGGACTGGGCGGTAGCATGCTACTGGAGTTCCCAACCCAT
This sequence comes from Sebastes umbrosus, assembly GCF_015220745.1. Classification (NCBI taxonomy): domain Eukaryota; kingdom Metazoa; phylum Chordata; class Actinopteri; order Perciformes; family Sebastidae; genus Sebastes; species Sebastes umbrosus. Next base: position 15,459,027 of record NC_051278.1, on the reverse strand, counting down.
TATTCCCACACCACGGTCGGCTGCCTCAGATTTCCTCCGTCGCTTTGATGATAATGTTCTTCGGCAGGCCGCTAAAGTAATGACCGTCTCACAGTGTGGCACAGTGCAAGGTTGCCCTGCACTGCGCTCTAATGTTTTGGCCTTACATTCGACCACATTTAACACAGACACTTGGAGCGAAATGGACACTAAAGTCTGCCGTGGACCAACAGAAGAATATAGACGCGCCATATGAGAACTGATGAGCGCAACTTGAATTGCTTTAATCCCATGGGAACAAACAATGAGATGATATAAAGAAAAACAAAAAGGCGTTCACTCACCTCCCCCTCCTCCCAGAAGACTGGAGTTTGCTGAAAAGAGAGAAAAACGAGTCAGTAAACTTCAAAGAGTAAGCAAATATAGATCATTATATACAGTCAGCAATATTCTGATTCTTTAACTGCACAAGTGTGATTTTTCAGAAATACACCTATTTGACCTGAAACGCTTATATAATTACCAAATGTGTCATTTATATCTAATGAACAGAGCTACTACTGACACATTTCACTGAGATCGAGAACAGAACAGAATGATTCATGAAAACATTCAGTATATTTTCACAGCCTTCAAAAGACAAGCTCAAGTGCCAAGAAGAGCCTGAAATTGGCTTGAATGATCATGTTACACATTTTCTCAGTTAAACCTGTAATCACACATTTGAATAGCTGTACCTGGCAATACAAGATGACACCACAGTCATCCAAACAAGCAACGAGAACGTCATCCAACAGTTTGTTTATCACGTCTCCAATAGACAGAAGTGATCATTGTGTGTGGCAGAGTTTTTTCTTTGAACGCTAAATTTGGCAACAAACGTGTGATTCAGTCGACAGCTAATTTCAATATACACTCCTTGGCAGATTTCTTCCTTGGCAACACAACAGAGGTTATGCTCAATAAAACAATGTGGTTCATTAAAAGCTATTAACGGTGGTCTGAAGTTTGTGACGGTTGTATCTACTGCTGTACAACAGAATTAGAATTACCGCCTCGCGGTCGTATGCCTCCGACAACTAGTAAAGTTGCAGTTTATATCCATGTCTGTCCAAAATATCATCACTTCATCATTTAAACCTATTAGACATCTGTTTGAGATTGTCATAACTAGCAAAAGAATTCTTGAGTAGTGGCCAAAAACGTGTTTTGTGAGATCACCTTGACCTTTGAACACCAAAATCTAATCAGTTCATCCTTGAGTCCAAGTAGACGTTTGTGCCATATATGAAGAAATTCACTCTAGGCGTTCCTGGGATATCACAAGAATGGGATGGGCGTGAGGTTACAGTGATCTTGACCTTTAGCCACTAAAATTGAATCCGTTCATCTTTGAGTCCAAGTGGACGTTTTGCCAAATTTGAAGGAATTTGCTCAAGGCGTTCCTGAGATAGCGCTTTCACAAGAATGGTACTGACGTACGGTTACAGTGACCTTGACCTTTGACCACCAAAATCTAATCAGTTTCATCCTTTAGTCCAGGGGTCTCAAACTCGCGGCCCGCGGGCCAATTGCGGCCCGCAAGACGATATTTTATTCCCCCCACCTTGATATGAAAGTTTAATGTTAGTGCGGCCCGCAAATTTTTTTTTTATAAAGTTTTTTTTTTGGGGGGCATTTTTTCATTTTTATTGACAGCACAGTGGATAGAGTCTTGGAAAGGGGGGAGAGAGAGAGTGGATGCGGAAAGGGCCACAGGCCGGATTCGAACCCGGGCCGCCGCGGTCAGGACCAAGTCTTGTTACATGGGCGCCCGCTCTACCAACTGAGCTAACCAGGCGCCCTCGGCCCGCGAGTTTTATGTAAATGGCAGTTTGCCGTGGAAGGTCCCTTTGTTGCGCGAGCCCGAGCTGAACGAACCTACCAATCACAGCGGGGTATATGGCTCCCGGGGACGGGCAATCGGCCGGGCTTGATGTAAGCAGAGAAACATTTCACAACAACTATGGCGGCGCCCGTGTAACATCGCAAAAGCTTGATTAAAGCTTGATTTATACTTCTGCGTTGAATCGACGCCATAGCCTGACGTGCACCTCTCCAGAAATGTAACTACACGTCGCGGCGACGCAGACCGCAACAGCTGTGATTGGTCCAGTCGCTCAGCGATGCTGAGCGGCCAGGACCCCGGACAACCACAGAAAGTTCTACTTCTCTCTGCCTCCATCTTTTCAATGTTTGTTCACACAAATCCACTCAGATATATGTTCTCTTTTCGGCGTTGCAGTAATGTCAGTAAAAGTTCTGTGGTTCAACAGTTATTAGCTCCAACTCCGCTCAGTTTCTGTTTGTAGTACAAGAAGAAGAAGGAAACTCATAGAGACGCCGCCGCCAACTAGCGGTTTGGTGGTGTAATTGCAGAGCAACACAAACACAGCAGGCACAACTTTATTGCAGAGTGACACCAAGTGGAATGAATATATATCTTGTCACACAGCCCCAATCATGTCTTTTTCAAAGCCTGCAGTGAAGAGAAAGGTTGGTGACGAGCACAGACAATTTCAGGAAAAGTGGGAGACGCAATAGAGGCCATGTTCAGAAGAACCGTTCATGTTCTTCAATGTTCCACTCATGTTCAGGACAGTTCATGTTCAGAAGAACCGTTCATGTTCAGAAGAACCCATTCAAGTTAAAGAACTGTTAATAATGACGTTTGAGAAGATTGTTTTTTTTTTAACAAAGTTTTTTTGTGGAATACCTGATGCGGCCCAGCCTCACCCAGACTCTGCCTCCAGCGGCCCCCAGGTAAATTGAGTTTGAGACCACTGCTTTAGTCCAAGTGAACCTTGTGCCAAATTTGAGGAAATTCCCTCCAGAAGTTCCTGAGATATCGCGTTCACAAGAATGGACGGATGTACAGACAGACATACGGTTGGACGGACGTCTGGACGGCCGGCCGGACGGACGGTCGGACAACCCAAAAACATAATGAAAATCCAGATTTCACCATGGCTTTGTGGGGTCTGGCTGTTTCGTTATGGAAACCATAAAGACTCGCTCACTGTTATTCTGTTGTCAGCTTTAAGAAACTCATGGCATTACTTAGCCCCGTGTTGTCCATGTGAATCTCCAACATTAACCGTAGTTTACTGGTTCAAGAGAAGGTAACGTCAGCCATCTAAGTGGAGACTGTATCATTAAAAATGAATCTGTCAGTTAGAACCATCCGTTGCACATGAGAGGAGAAAGATTAGAGGGGATTTAAAGTACATCTGTTAATTTGGGTGTTACTGAAAGTAGGTAGCCGGTGTGTTTGAAGTGTAGTTCATCCAGCGGGCACTGGGAGAATCATACACTGCAACATGCCTTTAATGATCTTCAGTTCCTGCTACAGCATTGGTTGGCTATCATTAGCAGTGAACACTACCCCATTAAAAGCTTATTATTTCTCGAGAACGTTTTGGCGCACAAGCAACAGATAATGAACAAGTGGTATAAAGGAGAGCTCTCCAATGACAGCAGCACAGTCCTGTGGCTATTATTGTTTTGCCTGATTACGTGTGCGGAGGGGACTTCTGGAGTTCACTCAGTTTCCACACCTTTCTGTGGCACCATTATGGCTTTGCATTGTTCTCATTTGAGCACCACACATATGAGTGGGCACATGGACAAAGAAAGCTCTCCCACTGCAGAATTTGTTTCATCAAAGGGCTTTTGTTATGTGTGTGTGTGTGTGTGTGTGTGTGTGTGTGTGCATACAGTATGAGCATAACATACACACACACACACACACACACACACACACACACACACACACACACACACACACACACACACACACACACACACACACACACACACACACACACACACACACACACAAGAAACAGCAACTCAAACAGGGATGTACTGACAATCCACTGTCATGTTTACAATAGCACCTCTCCAGGTTTTTCTGTGATGAGAAAGACGCTTGTGCTCTGCCGGCCTTTTGTTTAGCTCTGGAATCTATCAGCTACCAACAGCAAGCACACAACTCAAACGTGCATTTCCAGAACACAACATTTCCTGTTCATATTTCAAAAGCATGGACAAAAAAAAAAAAAGGAAAGGCTTTATTACCAGTGCAGTGATACCTTTGATTTTACGGTAGATGCTTAGAAACTTGCAGTATATGGTATATGTAACTTTTTTTGATGTAAATTTTGCAAGCTTGTTGTTGTTTATCTATTATCCGTACAATGAAATGAATAGTTTCAGTGCCAGTTAAAGGGATAGCGTGTAGGATTTGGTGGCATCTAGTGGTGTGGTTGCAGATTGCAACCAACTGAGTACCCCTTCGCTCACTCCTCTCTTTCCAAGATTGCAGTAATGTGACCTGCTGAGTGCAAAACCATGGTTATGTCTGTGCTTCGCTCAGAGGCCATCTTTACCATAATAACACTACTTTGGGAGCGACGGAAGTCAGACGGCGGCTGGCGATATCACGTTTTTTTACTCTTTGGCTTACTTTACCAGTTTCACAAGCGTGTCGGAGAACTACGGTGGCCTTCAGGTAAGGTAGAAACACGAAAGGCTCTCTCTAGAGCCAGTGTTTGGTATGTCCGTCCTGGGCTACTGTAGAAACATGGCGGAGCGACACGGCGGACTCCATGAAGAGGACCTGCTCCCTGTGTAGATATGAAGGACTCATTCTAAGCTAACGAAAAAACACAACGATTCTTAGTTTCAGGGGATTATACACTAATGAAAACATAGTTATGAATATTGTATTCCATTTCTGCTAATAGAGCCCCCAAAATGTGACACACTGTTCCTTTAAAGGCAAGCTAATGGTATGCTAGTTTTCGGCAAAGTCTATCATCATTGTCTAGTCTCCTGGGGAGTCTTCCTATTCCTGAGCTATTAAAACACTGGGGTTTAATTACCTGACATTATGGAAATGCATACCTGAGGGGGGCGCTTCATTTACTCCACACCTAATCAGAGATTGGAGATGTGGTTGCTAATCAGTCTGACACAACTCTTGTGTGTGTGTGTGTGTGTGTGTGTGGTGGGGTAGTGGTAGTAGTGAACGGGGGTTGTCTGGGGGTTGAGATGTTAGATGCTTTCTAACCACATGTGACTTGGTGTGATCACGGCAATAGCCCACTGGGAGATGAAGAGCGCTTCGACAGCCATCTCATCTCTGCGGTGGGTTTGATAAATACGTTAGAAGGGAGGGGTAAAAACGCTGCTTTATGCCTTTTCATTTCCCCCTCTCCCTGCATCCTCTCCCTTTAACGATCAGAGTGTCATGAAATGTGTTTTGGCAGTTTATCTTAAAGCACACTGTGCTGCTTATGCACACAAAATATCTGTAACCTACAGAGTCGGTGAGCTCAGCCCACAGCGATACGTATCAAGGGAGACATTAAAATCCCAAAGTGGATGGGGACTTGCTTTGACAATCCGTCTTCAAGCATGAGACAAATAAGAAGCAGCTGGTGGAAGAGCTAACCTAGAGCAGCACTCACTCTTGGCAGCAAAGGCTGTGAGCTTGTGCCTTATTCAGTATGACTTGCCTGAGAAGTGCTTCAATTATCCTGAGTGAAAATCAAAACAGAAATCCATATTTGGCCACATCCACCCCATAATGCATATTTTATAGAGTGTGTATTAATTATAAACTAGCTCTCCTTGCTGTTTGTGCCTGCCCTGAGCTCAGTCTGGCTATCTTGTGGTGGATCAACACATTTCTGCCTTTAGGGAAGCAGCGGGAGAGCCAACAATTAGTATTATCAGAAGACCATTATCTGTTTCTTCTACAGTGGCTGAGAGCGTACATGTGGAGTTGTCTCTTTGAATACATGTTTAATGGGTTTTGGACTTTGGGTCCACCAGTGTGTGTGCCCCCTTGAGAATTTCATCAATCAATTCGTCAATCTTTCCTTCAAGGACAGAACAGACCACATCTCCATCTCAATCGAAAAAGGCTAACTGTTGCCTCACGTTGCCTGTCTTGGCCAAAAAGTTGCACGCGAACACACTGCAAGACAACAGCCAACGGCCGAATACCACGTACGTTCTGTGCCTGCGTGAGACGAAATAACTTTCCCTACCAGCAGGTAGCCGTAGTCTGTGTTCGTCATTCAAAATGCGAAACTGGAAGACCTACGGCGGATATACAAGCCGTTGTTATGATACATGAAACAAAGCAGCATTTGCCGACCATTTTCACACCACTCTCACTCATCACTTAGCTTCATTCCGGATGGCCGTGTCTTCGTGAATATATTTGTGTATTGGAATGATCAGATGAGATGAAGATGAAAAATGAGAAGAGCCTTCTGTGATTCAACATGCTGAATCGGCCAAAAAGATGCCAACAAGGGAAGACTAGAGCCAACAGTGCGGGACACACCGCAAAAACTAGTAGGGGTGGGAATCACCAGAGGCTGCACGATACGATATTATCACATACGATCTTAGTGCAATTTTAAACATTTTGCAATAAGCTGAATATTGCGATAAGATATAATATGATATATTGCGAATTATTACCTTTATTCAACTGTAAATTATGCACTGTATCAACATCTGTTTTATCAAACAAGATTCAGTTTTCACTCTGTTCATCTCACTCCAATCATTTTAATTGCAGCAAAATGGGATTGTCAGTCAAGCAGACAGTCTGACCGACACTGTCATAAAGACATAAATGTTTCATCAAGCACCTGACAAACTGAGCTGTTTGTATTTCAATCTACATATAGTACAACTTAACTGAATGCAAACTTATGTGGACTGAACTTCTGTACCATTACAGGTATTTTTGAACAATGCAACATCTACAAAACAATTATGCAGTCCCTTCATCTCGCTTCAATCATTTCTAGCAAAATGGGATTGTCAAGCAGACAGACTGAGCAACACCGTCAGTGTATAAAAACATCAATTTTGCATCTTGCACCTGACAAACTGAACGGTTTGTATTACAGTCTATATTGTACAGTAGTTGCAATACCAACAGTTTATATAATAAAACATTGATACTGACATCTGTGTATCGATAAAATATAGCCCCACAAAATCGCATTGATTATTATATTGATTTCTTTCCCCCACACCTAAAAACTAGAGCAACAGACAGAGTGTCAGGGCCGTAAAAAAAAGTACAAGGATTCCATCACATTATACATATATTACTGCAGTGATCTTTAAGCTTTAATATTTCAGAGAACTTGAATATTTATCGTAGTAGTTGAAGATTTGCAATGGCCCAGTTAATGAGAAGAAGGAGCGAAGCCAAAGTAGCAGGCTGTGACTTGGAGTTTGTCAGGAGTGCTGCTGAGAGTCGTCCCAGTAGTAACCACAACATGGGTCATAAATCTCAGTGGAAGGGCTCCCCAGACTGCCTGGAGATGGCAGGTCATTAGGAACTGCTGGTCCACGGCATTAGGCTGGCCCATCAAACATATGCCTGAACTGTCACTGTGGGAGGACCCACTTCCTGTCTGCCCTTTGAACTCTTAACCCCACACTGCAACCTCATTTATCCCTCAGCCTATGACAATGCAGCGGAGCCGCTGCTGTGTATTTTCCCAGCGAGAGAAATATTGATAACAAAGCCCCAGCCAGAGAGCGCAGGCACAGTTTATGGATTGTGGCACTGCGTCAAGAAGCCGGCACAGACACAAACACAGTGGATAGGAATGGTGAAACCAGCCTCTTGTCTCAGTGTGTCCATATATTTGCAGAGCGTTCATAAAAATGGCTTATGTGCACTTCAGTGCGCGACTCCTGTGTGTGCAGAGGGCAGCGAGGCATGGATCTGGATTGTGTGCTTGGTGTCGTCAGCAGAGCCCTAGATCATGCAGTTAAATGGGAAGTGCTAGTGCATAACCACAAAACCTCAAGGCAGTAAACAGATTCACTGTCTACCTTCTGGTCTCTGCCACCTCAACTGAACCCTTTAAATATGCTCCATCGAATACACACTCACCTTATCCTCCTTGCACGCTTCTCAATAAGCTCAGAGGTTAATAGTGTACTCGGCTGTGACTCTGGGATAAAAGGTGGGGTACAGAAACTAATAAAAAAAGTTTTATGGTTCAGGTTGCCTGCTCTGTTGCAGATAGATGAGTCAAAAAAAATCTTTTTAAAAGCAACCAGGGCGGCCACTGCAAGAGAACGCTAGCAGCCTGTGTGTCTGCAAATGTTAAAGGCATTTTAGCAGGATACTCAGTAAATATATCCGAGTCAAATTAACTGTGTTAGGGACAATCTCTGCTATGTTCTATAGCAACAGCATGCTGCTTCAATATCAGCGCATGTCAATATCACTTACTGCCACTTTTGAAGCATGTCTTACCTGTGCACAAAAGAAGGATTTCTGATTTTAGCAAATATGACACAAAACTGTCCCAGATAAAAGCCCAAACTAGGTCAATAGAGCTGCTCTTTGTAACCGGGAGTCACATCTCTTTTTGTTCTCTATTCTGCTGCTTTAATTAGAAGTCATATTCGCAGTTAATTTGATGGGCACAAATTAGCATCTACAACACAAATAGAAGGCCTAAAATAATGAAGGAAATAGTTCGGAGAAACAAAAAAAAAAAAGGCCGATCGTTTGTAGACTCGGCTGACACTTAGATGGTCATTAGACATTCCCCTTCATAGTGTTCTGATGTTTAACATGTCAGCTCTGAATGCCGATGTTCAAAGAGTCAGTGGAGTGAAGGACTTTTGAGTGGAATAATGTGCTGCTCCACACACAGACACTTTTCCACTCCGCCAGCTTTCCTAACAAGCACTGCTACTGAGCCTGTACACACACACACACACACACACACACACATATATGTACACACATGTGCGTGCACTTCAACCCAACTCAACAGGAAATATTCAGCCTAGAATTTAATATCTAGAGCAACACACCATGTCTGTTGTGCTCTGTGTTAAACTGAGGCAATTCTAACCTTTAATGATGGGGGCTTTGTTTTTTTCTTCTTCTTTTAGTAGCTGCCGAAATTCGCACAAATAGAAATAAAACTTAAACGAGCCACCAGTTGTGGGATGAGAGAGCAGAGAGGAGAGGCAACACTGGTGTTTTTTATTTGCGGCACATCAAAAATGCATGCTACACCACACACGCTGCCTCGTTGGATGATACTGGTTGGCATTTTTGTTCTTTATAGCTTCTAGTGGTCCCTGAGGAGCCCGACTGAGCCAGACAAACTTGTGGTAGAGGTGGCACGATCCCAGCAGCACATTCACACACACAAAAAAAAAGCCTAAAGCTTGGCTCATACTTCAGTCGCAATTATGCAACTGCGGCAGTACAGTACACAAGGTACAGAAGAGTGTGTCAGAATGTTACATGTCAAAGTATTTCCTGAAATGTTAACAACATGTCATTGACATGACTGAAGTTTCAGGTTTCCTCAGGTGAGGTGAATGAAAAAACAATTAAGATACACAAGAAAAAACAGAAGCACATCAATTTAGAGAAAGTGTGACAGCATAAATCTTAAAGTGGCATTTGGCAGCACAGGTAAATGGGTTTGCAGCCAAAAAGAAGTGCTGCATTTAGACTTAGCATCAGCAGATACTCAGCATATTTTGGTTTAATTGCATAGAATTGTGTTAGTTTTAATCAACGTTAACTTCTTGTTTTGCAAAAACTTGCCTCAGCTGTGAAACACTACAGCAAATTAAATTGAATTTAGAGTATACTGCCAGCTTTATATCCCCCTGTCTTCCACACCAGTTTAGTGTAAGTTACAGGGTTTTTCTGCGTTGTAAAATTTTAGGAGAACCTTGTTGCTGAGTTGCAGACCTTGTTTGCCATTCATTGGGTTGTTATAGTAACTTGATTTGGTGCCGGTAACATCATCAAGCAGGTCTCATTTCTCGTGTGTATTGATACTCTGTCAGTATTCAGCACAAACAAAATTTTCATTAAGTCAGATGATGGGTTGAATTTTCAGCGGCTCTGTAGTATTTTCAGTTCAAGCTATTTAAAAAGCTCATCTGGCTCAAACACGCAGTCTATTGCTTGTGGGGATTCATTGGTTACCTTCACTGCTGCATAATGGTTCATGACTTCACTGTTCAAAATAACGATGATGTGGATTCTATTTCAGGTTGGATTTATTTTTGAAATACTCATAACAATATCAGGCAACCGTAGGCTGCTTCTTAAACCTGTTCATATTCTCACCACTACTTGTCATATACTGCTGATGGCTTAAATTATGTTGTTTTTGCAGCTTCTTCTTAGAACTATAGCAGTAGTGTTATGATGTCTGAATGCATCAATGTGACAACAGGGTGGTGTCACGGTGATTAATCCCTTTCCTCCGCAGGCTTGTCACCTTCATAACAAAGCAACAATACCAGATGCCAAAGCCAGCCCACACGTCTATTGTTATAATTACCTGACCTTCAAATCCACATTAATGAGCCCAGGATGATCCCATTCTCTTTCATCATTTGGCTTTCGAGCCCTCCTTTTATCTAACAAGGTCACCTTTCACAACACTGCTTCTCCCTGAAATACACATCCCCCTCATAAATATACATCTACCTGCATCTGCTGCTCAACCCCCCAATCCTGTGGAGGGAGGCTCGGAGAAATTACAAGAAAATAAACCTGTAGGTGGGCTCTGCAAAGCGAGAGTTTGTATTTCTTCTGAAGTTGACACCGAGGGAAAGTCAATGCCACCAAAGTTAGACACAGAAAACAACTTTTTAACGATTGAAGTGTTACTTAATAATTGTTTTCAGCACCGAAGACACAGGCTATTAACATGAACGAGAAAGACTCACTGCAAGGGTTCTGAAGGCAAAACGCAGGGGGCAGCGGAGAGAGCAGGGTTCATTAGACGAAGTTGTGTCGATCCGTTCCCACTATCTTATTACGCTATAATCACAAGTGCGCTGTGGTAGGCAAAACAACAAAAAAATGTCCGCGGTTTGTGAGAAACCACAAGCACAAGCTCCGAAAAAACAACATCTTCAATTATGCATTTGTTTTCTTGTATTTCAGCCACATTTTACAGTGCGACTGTAGTTGTATTTAGAGGATATGGAAACTGTGAAAGTGGGTTCCACATAAGGAAGGGCTGTCGAGAGCAATGTCTAACAACTTAAAACATAATATTAAATAATGTCTAGTGGAGATAGCAAAGTGCCACAAATATCCACATAAATACTCAAAGTAAAGTACACAAATCAAACCAGTTAATGACACATGTAAATGTTTACAGTGGCATATTCTCTTAATGTTTGCCTTTACATCTCAGCGAACCTCATTGCTCACAGGCCTCAGGCGATACTACAGAACACTATTAACACGAGACATTAACAGTATATATGAGAGCAGATAACTAACTCATTCTGATCCACAAAGAACTTAAGCCAGGCTAGGTATTCAACATTACACTCACTGTTCACTAGTTTTAATATGCATATGTTATATAACACAGCAAGATATTTTCAACTGGTATTCACCATCTCTGCCAACTTTGAAGAGGCACCATCATTTTCTGGTTGAGATGAAATAGGTTATCTGTAAAAACTTCACAGGGCCCAGTGTCACCGCGGAGCTCTGGCAGGATTTAGGCCAGCAGCTGCATATTATGGATTTATCCAGTTTCCCATTTCTGGATTTATCAGCCTCGTGTTAATGCAGCCTCTTCCTTACTGGCAATCAGGCCTGTTGGTATGGTAAAGACCCGCACGGCTCCTCGGGGCCTTCACAGTCCACTACCCCCAGCTAGGTACCCGCCAGGCAGCCAGACAGTTCCCCTCGCTATATCCAGAATAACATGGCTGAGATTCCTCCACACGGAGGAGCCAGGGCGGCATTAAATTGGAGATTCTCAGCTACTGAAGTGTGGTTTCTGAATCAACTTACTTACATATCACTGCTTTCTCTTTGCAGAAAATAGAAAATGAGGGCCTTGCCCTTGACAGTCAGGCCACGGTATATACACACTCAGTATTAGACTCCATAGCTTAAGTGCAGAACATTGCATTAAGGAAGAGTGCATTGTCTTTTTTAACACTAAATGTATTTTAACTTCTCTTACTTCCTTAGCAAAATGCACTTAACGGGCACTTAAGAGAATCCATTCCTAGCAGCGTCTATTTGATCACAGCAGCGTAAGTGTTGAGGTGATGTGTGAAGTGAGCCCTGGCTCCACAAGTACTCCGTTTATGTCACAGTGGCTCATCTCCCTCGAGCGCCAACTGCAATCAGGCTGGAGCAACTCAATCATAAGTCCTGGAGAGATATGCCATATCATTCATGTTACCATGGTGAAAAAAAAACATTTCCGCGAAGGCATCTCGGCTCATTGGAGGCTAAAATGGGTTGTGTGTTAATTAAAAGAGGCAGTTAATCAAAACGGAGAAAATTGTTGCACCTCGACGGCTTGTATGTACATTTATTTTTGCATCTAGGGATGCACCAATTTATTGGTCGAACATCAGTATCGGTATATAAGGCAAATAAGACGGCATTCGCAGACGGCAGTGGCCGATGTTTATCTGTTGTGTTGCATCAATTTTGCATTTGCTAAATGTTGTGTTGGTTATTTGCGGTCGGTCTGAGAGTCCAGCAGCCCGTCGAGGCCTTGGCATCGTAGTCCGGCCCGGACAGCTGAGGCAGCGAGGCCCGACGCTGCACCAGCAGATTAGAGCTCTTCATCAGCTCCCCGGTGGCGTTCTGTCTGCTCCTAGTCCACTAGTTAATTGATCATGGATGACGTTGTTCTCTCAGATGGATAAAAATATTAAAATGCCAAAATTGGTCGACAAATATACTTGGGCAGCCATTAAGATATGGGCAGTCCGCCCAAGTAAAGTCTATGTGTGAAAAGCACTGCTTATGTTTCTAATGGCTTTTACATCCACATCTAATTCATGTTCACAAAAAAGAATAATTTTGTAGCACTGGGTAAGTACTGTAAAAACATTCTCCTCATCGAGGAGGTAGTTGTGCAGCAGCTGAAAAAGATTTCATGTGAAAGAAGATTATATAAAAGGCTGTTTCATAACTTTGTATGATTGAATTTGTGCTCATTCAAAGACAGTGTAATGAATGAAATGTTGAATGACTTTAAAAACAGCTCAGTTATTTTTATTATAATGAAGAGGTCTTTGTTTCCTTGGCACAAAAGGGGAATAAATAACAGGAAAAAACAAAATAAGCAAAAACATCGGTATTGGTTATCGGCTAGTGTCCCAATTGTTATTTCAAACATCGGTATCAGCCCATATATTTTCACAATTGGTGCTTAAATAGTTAGACACAACACTTGTAGAAACTGATGCTCCTAAATCAAGTGTAACAGACTCCAAATGAAGACACGTCAGCTCCGTCTACTGAAGTACATGATGAAAGCTCTTACAAAGATAAGCCAATCCTTCTTGGATGAGAGATGATCTCATAAATAATCATACCGCTATTAACATTAATAGCCAGTTGTAATGGTTTGATCATAATGGGAAGTATTCATTTTTTTATTTATTTCCCATACTTTGTAATGGAAATTAAAAAAAAAACAATTGCGCCTCAAAGATAGCGTTTTCAATTGTGCCGATCACATGCCACGTTTTTAACCGCAACAGAAACAGTGCAGCTCTACAAACTGGCTTTTGAATGCAAGTAGGATCTGTTAGGCTTATTACTTTCCTGTCCTACAATCACAGCTCAAACAAAAACAGACTGGACTGACTCCTGTGCATTGATATCACACTCTGTTATCTCCCTGTTGGATATTATAAATACAATAGCACAAACAGTAAAAAAAGGGGATTCACATCCATAAATACCTCACAGTTCCTGTCTTTTGAAAGAAAAAAAAACATCTGTGGAATTAGCTCAGATACATAAAATGTCATGGTCTGCAACAATAATTGCGTAATGTTGTTTTGAGCTACTTTCTTTTGTAGTGGCGCCTATGGATCACACAATGTTCTCTTCAGTACATCTTCAAACAAGCATCTGGGTCCCCACGAATACTTTCACACAGAATCCCAACAGATAATTCCTTGCTCACTGGTATCCTTTTATGCCTTTTGTTAAAACAAAACAAAAAGACAACATGTTTTCAATTGCTTATTCAAGGAGGTTTAAACAGGCACCCTGCGAAATAGTAAGAAAACAGTGCCGACACTTATACAATCAGATAGACACAGTGTTTTCCTCTTGGCAGTGTCACCGTCTAAATCGGAGCTTGAATAAAACAATGAATTGGCAGGATGAAGAGCAGAAAAGAGTTAAATATGCTATCTTGTTTTGTTTTGTTTTGTTTTCTACTGTGTTGCCAAGTCTTGAGCACTGTGGTTCTTTGTGTTCTGCTTGTCAACTGAATTGGTACGATCCATCAGTCTGCTCAAATCAAGTTTACAGTACTGCATCTCTCACTGGTCTGAAAACATCCTGCCTGGCTGACACCCATTCTGTTGGTGAATGCCTTTTTGCTTCATCATCCAGTCTGACATCATCCAGTCTGACTAACTTTTAATGACATCTAAACAGCTTAATGAAACCTCCAACTCATCAGAGGATATTAGCCACAGAATAATGTGAAGTCTCCCTCAAGCCACATTTGCAAGAAACAACTGAAATCATCCATTGTAAGTACTCATCAGACTCCTCAATCACCTTCGTTTGAAAAACAAGGCGTGACGAGGAAATTGCTAATTACACACAATTTCACTGGAAAAAGCAGGTAAGCCTTCTATAGCTCTTCTATAAACACATTGCATTTTGCTTCAGAACATAACGCCTGTATCTGTTTTTGTATCAGAAAGTGTTCCTCCTACGTGCACAGGAGAATGGGGCACATAATCAACCACATCAAACTAAATAATTGACAGACGTGTTGCGGGCTGAGAGACTGAAATAGTTATCTTGGGGATACTTATCTAGGAGAATAGATTGACAATGGTTATATCTTTCTAAATTATATTGCCGTCCTCCTGCTGAACTTTGCAGTACTGCTTAATTGCAGCGGTTAATTGGCTTGCCTCCAAGCTCTTTATTTCATTGCTGAACCCCAACACACACATGCACTATAGCCATCTTAATGTTATGTGCTAAAGCCAAGATTTACACAAGATTTTCTCCCGCTGATCTACTGATGAAACGGATGTATATTCACCATTGTGTGGAAAATAAATTAACTGGTATTAGTGTGACTTTAGGGTTTCCTGCTGTGACAGCTACCGCTTTTCCCACTGGGTTTACGTGAAGATGCCGGCAACGACGGATGACAGGAGTTTTTTCTCAGGTAGGTGCAGTGCAGGACTTCAAAGTGTGCTTCTCAAATAGCACTAACTCAACCGTTCACATCTAATATTAGAGGCGAGCTGTCCAAGAATGTGGGTAATAACGAGAAGCGAACCCTGCAGTACTTTCTAGCCAAACCAGGCCAGTTTTACACGAGCCTGTCAGCTTTAGTGTTCCTGTGTTAGAGCCTCTACAATAGGAGGTGGGGCCGTGAACAGAGAGCTGCTTCACTTCACTCTGGCAGCTCCAAAACACCAATCAAACACTAAGTCACGCCAGCACACTAGTTACATTGTGAGGGGCCTGTCACTTCTGGAGAGCCAATTTATGTGGCTTTTACACATGCTGAAGAAAATGAAGGTTTTTTGAGGCACACAAACTGTGAGGCTGACTGGAGAGCTGAAAGTTAAAGGAGAGGAAGAACGCGGGGAGGAGGCACCCCTCGGAGATTTATTTAACTCTCCACTCTTTGTAATTCCTATTCCTTGCACTTTGTGTAATAGATTGGTTACGCGCCACAGTATGTGACGTGAAATCAGCATAAATAACCCCACATTAACACTCAATTTTAATGGCCTTGATTTCCTGAAGACACAGACCCCGGTGTAAAATAACATAAATCCACCCTCACACCAGGCTGACAAAAACTCTCCGGCAGGTGGGAGCCTGGGAACGAAGAAGAAACCTGAATCTTGCCCAAAAAAGAGCAGCAGATTCAGGAAAAGATCAAATGAATGCTCCTGTCTGGAGCCTGCAAAGGAATTCTGCATAAAATCAAACACAAAGTGATAAAATAAAAGCTGAGCGAGGTGCATGGGATTTGTTTGTAATTCAGATTGGGAGGCCAAAAATGGATATGACAGAGACAGAGGATTAATTCTCGTGTTTTTGCAGAGAAGAACTCACTGAGAACAAAATACACTGTGTAACGTCTTTTTTCTCTCTAACAACGTACAGCGTATGAAAAAAGACACATAATTTTGTTATCCACAGTAAAACACCATACTCATGTTAATACTAGAAGATCAGAAAAGGCTGTGACATTTACAGGCAGGTAAAAGCAGCTTTAAGACCGGAGCTGCAGGCAGGCTGGTCTAATATACTGTCCGTAGCTATACGAAAAGTAGGTATGTATGTAATCGATTTAACAGCACGTAGGGATGAGGTCGGGGTGGATGAGTGGGTCTAAAAATACTGGATTTTCGCCCAGGAGACCGGCGTTTGTGTCCCGTGTGAAACCATAGGTTAACGTTGATTTAACATGTAAGATACGTACTTAAGTAAGGCCATTTCCGGTAATACTTTAAGCCAAACAACGATCTTTTCCTAAGCCTAACTACGTAGTTTTGTTGCCTAAACTTACGGATGTTGTTTCCTGTGAAGACGGAAGTATATTTTGAAAAGACTGTATTCATGTAATGAGCGTAAATTGACATGTGTAGCTACACATTTGTAGGGAAACGATCAAAAAAGGGAGATATCATACGAACCGTTGTATGAGGATACTGTACATAGCTGCAGGACATAGTTTGCAGGGAACCTGGAAACTAACTTTTTGATGGACTGTGAGTCTCGTCAGGTACCGGCACGTAATATCGCCACAATCATAATATCCAAGCTCAATCACGCTAGCAGTTACTGCACCACTCTACCATTTCCCAGTATCCAATATGGCGGAAGAAGCAGTTTGATCCTCGGTGTTGTTTGTCACTAAATCAACCAGCTGTCCCTAGACAGACTACTGCTCTGAAAGCTGTTATAGGGAACACGAAAGCTGTTGCAGTGGCAGTCTTAATAAGTTGAGTCCCTACAATGAAATGAGCTTTGGAAAATGCATCCAAACAATAATGTCAGAGGGCAGGCAGACCTTCTGTGCAACCACACACTCTGCACTAGTCAACAAGACCTTTTTGTTGTCAGGCCCGTTCAATAATACCTATAGTTACGCCGGCTGTTTCTAGCTGGAGGAGAAGGACTCAGCAGTAACCTTGCATCCCAAGGACACATCATTTGAAATGCATTGGGTGCCACAGCGCTGTGATATATCCTTTTCCCAGAATTAACCTCAGCTAGTCTTTCCTGTCACCAACCAATCAGGGAGTATGAGTAGGGACAGGTCCCGAGTCCCGACAAACAAACACAGAGCACTTCTCGCTCCGCCTTTCGTATGTTTACCACCTCGTAGGGCTAGAGGAAAAACATGTCAAATCGCTTGAAAGATCTCACAGGTCAGTCGGCCACATGTTTGACAAAATCCAATTTAATTGTGAAACATTTGTTTGAAAAAAATAAATCTATTTTGGAAGAATGGAAATGTCTGCGTGACCTCTATTAGAAGCACAGATCCATCTGTATTCCAAGGTTACCTCACGGTGAGGCAGTCCAGTCGGCGAGCAAAAGGGCTCCTGTCTATGTGTCTCCAAATAGTAGATGTGAGTGCATTGTGGAGAAGAGAGAGGACTGAAGCCACAGATGGCTAAAAGCATACATGATTAAAATGCAATTCAGTTAGGAGGAGGGTGAGATGGATGAATGACCTAAATGGAATCGGCAGTCGCACAGGTAGACCGACTCTGACTAAACCGGCGTACATCGGTGGGTTTCGATTTGCCTCGCGGTATCATAGTTGCCACCAGTTAAAAATCTGGAAAAGAGTTAAGACGATGATTAGACCAAGGATGCAATTACTGTGCATGGATTTCACACTGTACATGAAGAATTCGGTTACAAACGGAAAGCACAAAATATGAACAAACTCTGATAAGAACTGAAGGCAGAGCCCAATTCTTTCAATCTTTTTAATTAAATGCCAAGACGGACGCATCTCTTTACAGCATAATAACCGTCACACTGCTAAATTCAGATTTGGCATTAGATTAGCGTCTTGCGAGCTTTCTCGCTGAATACACTGAGAGAATGTGACACTGTCTATATTAAGGCACCGCTTCAAAGAAGAGGGACTTTGTGATCATTAATGGAGGTTCTAATTACTGAGAAGAGCCACCAGTAAAGGACCAGTGCGAGCACTCCGAGTGTTCATCATTTATGAAGCTGGACCACAGCTTCAACCCTCCAAAGCGTTTAATTGTCTTTTCTCTCCTTCTGCTACACAGAAACGCAACTTCAGTCCCATTGAGAGGAACACTGTCTGACAAACCCACACTAGTGTGTGTCGCACAGCAAAAGTCACGTTTTTATCAATCAGTAGACACGTTATTTGACTTTATATGCAGTTTCTTCTACCTTTTTAATTAGGCCCAGATGATTTAGAGATGTGTTGCAAAATGTATGATACCACTCTTCTTCATATAATTCCTACCACAAGCTTATATTCCCCGATAATTCATTCTATGTCAAAATCTCCTCTGTTACTGCTGGGTAATGGTGTCCCGAGTATCTGGCAGCTCGTCTGATGATATAAACCCTTCGTTGGTGTGGCAAACAAGCATTATGTTTGCCACTGCAGGACTTGCTTGTTCAATCTTATTTATGAGTAATACAATGGAAGTGGATGCCTCCTGCCCAGTGCCGCAGTGTGCAAAAGAGGATGTGGTTTAATCTTCACTTCCATCTTTAATGAGATCTGATGCAGGATGAAGCAGCGCCGCTAAAACACAATGCAGGCCCACCGAGCTGCACACAGTGCAACACAATCGATGCTGTGTGATAAAGCGATGTACACTAACCATTAGGACTGTAACAAATTATTTTTTGTGGTTAGCTGTGTCACTCTCCCTCAGACAAAGCAGAGAAAGAAAGAGGGAGAGAAAGAGAGAGAGAGAGAAAGAGAGAAAGAGAGAGAGAAAGAGAGAGAACTAACTCATGTAGTCCAAAGCCAGGAGAGGAGGAAACTCAAAAGCAATGCAAGTAGAGCAGGATTAACCTCTCCAAGCACCCTGTGCTTAAATGAAATGGATCGGGCCAAATTCACTGCCCTCTGGTCAGTGTTCCCTGTTGTGTTAGCATGTCTGTTAGGTGAAAGAGGACTGGGAAAAGACACCCTCTTGATTGATAGGATTGGATTTTTGGTTTTTGGATAGATCACAGAGGGTCAGCCCAACAAACGCAAAAGTCTGTCACTGACTGAGTGAGTTACATGATTGGTCGGCCAAGTGTTGGAGTTTCCTCGTTGGCCGTTGCTCTTTCAAAATGAAAAGGCGGGGAACAGTCCTTTATGTAAATGAGCCCGTCCAGCACGACACGTCTGGCTCATGAAACTTGGACCAAGCTGTCAATCTAGGCGATCTAGTTCTAAAATGAAACGAGATTCAGCAGCGGCATAGCCTATTTCTCGCTTAAACTGTTTTCAGAAGTAGATTTTGGTGGATCGTTTAGATGGAATAACAGAAAGTTTATGAGCACGGCGCCATGTTGTTTACTGTTTGAAACGGCAAGCAGAAAATCAGGGACCATATCAGGCGCATTCCACGATAGTGTACGTCACCGCATGAATGGCCAATTGAGTGGAGCAGCGTGTCACCTAGTGTCCTCGCCGGACCTGGTAGACATGTACCGCTGGATTTAACATTACAGACATGACCACTGACTACTTGTATGACAATTTAGGCACCGACTGACCATACACGCTCCTGCCATATACTCGGTTTTGACCGAGTTGTGATTTGTTCTTTTTTACCTAACACAGTGTAAAAACATCCTCAGTGGATATATTGTATGTTCTAGCTACAAAGTCTAACCCCTTTCCCTGAAGCCTCTTGAGGTATAAAAACATACTCTGTGTCCTGCTCAGTGAGCACTGACACCCTGTCAATACCTCTCTTTGCCTTCCCTCCCCCTTCCTCGCTCAAAGAGAGGCAGCATTCATTCTTCAATTTGGCCCTAATCAAATTTGAATCGAGTTAACAGCTGTGTGTCAATCTTTCCTAGAACTCCAGTTGCAGATATGTAATCTCCAGCAGTGTCTCCTGGGCATATTTAACTCATACATAAATACAGGGGATTGTCTCCTGCAAATATATAATGTGTCACTGCTGGCCAGACAGCAGGTATTGGTTACAGCCACGCAGTCTAGACGGGCAGCAGAGGGCTACTACCTTTCAGAAAAATGATATGTATTTATGTATTTTCTCTTTTAAAGGGGACATTTTGCAGCAGAAAAACTGAGGAAATAAAGAATTGATTCCAATAGGTTTTTAAAACAAACATGTATTCTCGTCTTTCCAACACACACATAAGAAGCTAATAGACGGGCCCTCGTCTCTAATAGGTTTGCCGCTCCGTGAGGGCCAGTGCTCCGTATGGGAGGCTTATTAAGCAGGAGGCTAGGTTCATTCAAGCTATCAGCCCAGAGGACAAGACAAACAGGGAGGGGCCCGCAGTGTCTCCTGCTCGACTAATGTAATCTATGATCTCTCCCATCCCAATTAAAAGACAAAATGGCCTCAGAACAGCTGTAAAGGGAGGCCTCACAGGAGTCCACTAACCGCTGTTAATGTCAGAAGTCTCATTTAAAGAGCAGCATCTGTTTAGGCTCCACGCAAGGCCTCGTGCCTCCGAGCCCGCTAACAGCAGACATAACCCTGCCCATCTGGAGCGTCGTATAGCGCCCCGTCTCCGACTCGCACAACCGACTGACACTCGTATTGTTTCGTTCAAGTCAGGAGACGCCTTCGACTTTAAATGTTTATTAAACTTCGAGGTCAACGAGACTGTTTATTAGGTTACATTTTATGGATTTGCCCATTAAAAGTTCCTCATTGAAATGTATGTGATGTAGTAACGAGCTGAAATTGGAAAAAAGCTTAACTCGGAAACCACAGGAGGTGCAAAAGGCTCAGTGAGTAAAGATAAAAAACATTAAATCAAAGTGCTGTTATTCAGCAGCAATAATGAAACATTTCATTATCAAAATCACAGTGAAGGCTGATTGAGTTCGATCATTACAGTGTTTTTGAGAGCTTTGGTTGCTAATAACATACAATATGAAGCCACCTCAAGTAGACACTTTGTGCAGGACTGACCAAACAGAGAGTTAATTGTGTGTACGAGGGTGTGAGTGATTCCCAAAGCTATTAAAATTAACTTGGCTATGATTTGATTTTAACTTCTCAGAGCCGGTAGCCTGTAGCTTCCTTCAGATCTCTCTACTGTCGGTCCAACAGAAACACTCCACTGTTCGTTCTGATTCACGGAACAGGAAACGGCAGTGCACGCAGCCAGGAAATGGGCTGCCAAGTGAGAGGACAGGAGGTCCAGTGAAAAACGAAATGACAGTTATTTGTTTAGGAAGACAGCGGAAGGATGTTCCCTTCAGCAAATCTGATCAGATAATCCCATAGTTCAGTGGCTTGCAACAGGATGTATGCCCATGCATGTTCATCACTCCTGTCAAAGCCAGCTGTAAACGCCGATTATGTCATGTCTCCATGAGGTCATTTTCTAATCAAGCATCCAGCAACGTTGCCTTTGAGTCTACAACAGTTTCTTCAGATGTTAATATATTAGAAAACTGCTATCATAGACTTTATTTTTTTTACATCAAGACTTTATGTAGGAGTTGTATTCATATGTGTGAGGGCAATAACATATTTTTCTCATGCTCTTCATATCTGATTATATTATTGAAGGGCTTGATAGAGTTGTTGATCAATACCAATGACAAATTCATGCTTTGCCAGCTGCAGACTATCGGCTTTTTAAAACTCACTTTCCAGCCCTTACACTGTTTTGGCACAAATACTGCCTACAAATAGTATTTTCAAGGCACTCCCAATTCCCCATCTACCTCCCCAAAACTCTTTCCCATAAACACTTCCAACTACTCTTTGATGGAGTGTGGTTCTACGAGTTAGCGTCTGGCGTCCCAAAATACACAAGTGAAACCACAATATGTCCTAAAGCCAAAAAAAAAAGCAAATGACACATCAATATTATAATTGCAGTATTTTGGATTGTGATATATTACCTGTTCACCAGACTCTCTAATTAGCTCAAATATGAGTCTCTACTTGTGACTTTCTTTGTGTCAGTTGAAGCCCACTTACTACTTTAAGACACCCCAGGTGAATAGTTTAAAGATTTTAACTAACAGAATAGAGTTTGAATCCGACCTTTGGCCCTTTGCTGCATGTCATCCTCACTCTCACTATCTAATAAAGGCAACAAAAACAAACAGCCCAAAGAAATATCATTAAAACTTCCCCAGTTGATTACTTAAATTAAGACAATTATTTTCTGTATTACAAGATTTCTGAAATGTTATGTTTAAATATGCAAATGACGCATTATCTTGTGAAATATGTGCATACATTTCCAGAACAGAAATCTGAACATTGGATAAAGCCAGGTTCAAAATTCTCAAAGGTTTTTACAGAGGGTGTTTTTTTGGATATCTCTTTTTATCACTCCATAAATCAGAAAATACTGTCAACAGCCATAAAAAATCAATTTCCGCCATGTTTTTGGGAATAAAATGTTCTATACATCAGGCTATCAATGATATATATTCTGAAGGTTTTTGCAGAGAGGTTTGTTCATAGAGTATGAGGAAAACCTCTTTTTGAGAAAACAGCCTTTAAAGATATGTTTTGGAAGACACTACAGGTGAAGAGGGTAATATACTTTAACTGATCGGCATCACCGTGAAACTTCCCCAGCTGATTACTTACTTTAAGACAATTGTTTTTTGTATAACAGGTTTTCTGAAATGTAATGTTTGAATATGCAAATAAGGCATTATCTAAAGCTAATTTTTGGTGAATGTAGGAGAAATTACAGAAGCAAATAGACAAAGTGTAGGAAAATAAACACTTAAATGTGTATTTTGGATGTTTTCTTTCCACATGTTATGGAAGCAAAGTAGACCAAAATCTGAAAATTGACCAGTGAATGAACAACCATATTTTTGCCTGGGGTGTCTTGCCATAAATCGAAATCCAAACTAATGTATTCTCATAGGTAAGTGGCAGATTTGTAATAGGAAAAAAGCACTGGTATGGGTTTTAATCGCCACAATATGCACAGACATCCACTAGGAACCTGCAGAAATGTTTGCATCGTGATTCACCGCCTCCCAATGCACCATGGCCTGCAATTGGTTACCAATATCGTGTGATTGGTTTTATTTATCACATGTCGGTTTGGGCTGCATTCTTTCCATTTAACTTCTTTTATACAATTTCCACCTCGGGTAGATGGAACAGCCGAGTCAAGAAATCAATTTCAGTTGAAAGAAATCCGTCCTCCATCAGCTCCTTGAATGCACAATGATCTACCAAGTGCAGTTTGAGGTTTCTATACATGCTGAATTTAACTGCATATCATTTTCTTCACAGGTGCCTGTACTTCAAGTAGGCCTAAGTGGGTAAAGATGATTATCAAATGTATGGGCCTGATTTATCATGGCTGTACACATGCACCGACTCATCAAAAAAAACAATAGCAGGTAGCAGCTGGTCAGCATGCATACTCGGCAGATTTCAGGTAGCCCAGATTAGGGAAGAAGTATTGGTAATCAACTTTATCATGTACACAAAGCTGCAATTTCCATATGTTTGGGCCTGATTCATGACCTACATAGAAAACACAAAATACACCAAAATATAGCGTTCCTGGTCACTTATATATAGTATTCTTAACATGTCTGAAATATGGCAACAAATTGCCTACATGCAGTGTCTGAAATATATTTTTTATTAATATGTGCCATCATTTTTGACAGTCTGTACTTCTCAATACCTTCTGAACATTGGGGCAATGCATCATAGGGCTGCACAATTAATTACATATTAATCGCCATCACAGTTTTGGCGTCACACAATTAAATGAACATGATCGACTGCGATATTGATGTTTAAAATGCGTTCTTCGCTCTCGGTAATAATTGGGATAATAATTTTGGCCATAATCGTGCAGCCCTAATGCATCGCATGCCGTATTCCTGAGGAGGGAAATAACTTGTAGCTTCTAGGAATGGGTGCAGCTGACACCAAGTCAATAATTATAGTGTGTAGAAACACAAGAATCCTGAATATCAGCGGATGATTATCTCTCAGCTAAACATTTCCTCGGATTGGTAACATTGCGCTCATTAACGGGGGTAACTTTTTACATGTAAACAAGGACCCTGTTGAGTTGGAATGATCACAGATGAACTACGAATGGCTAATTTCAGATTTTTCATGGTTTACGGGCTTACAATGCGACTCCAACACATTTAGCAGAGAACCAAGGGTCAGATCTATATGGTTGACATTGTGAGATCAATTCTCTGCAAAGCATTTTACAGTTTCCTACAATTTCTATCTTGCCCTCAGCAGGGCAGAGGTTAACAGTATGCATTTAGTTTCCCAACCAATGCACAGAAAACAGCCGTGAAACAACTGCGTGGTGCGGTGTTATCATAATTATGTACGGCATTTCAGCAAAGGTTGTGACACAATGACTAATGTTAAAGAGTAACGCCATCCACTGATTTGAGTTAGTAAATGGTGTGTACAGTCACTATATTCTCCCAGTCTATAATGTTCATTACAACAGAAGCTATTTTCACTTTTCCTGAAAAAATCCAGTAATTTTGTCCTGTAGAAAATCTGCAAAAAGTCTATGATATTCCTACAACTACTACTACTACTGCTACAGCTGAACATGGCTGAAATGCAGAGGCGTGGTCAAGCTAAAACCAGGTGTTATTGTTGCTCTTGATCTAGGTTTGTCATTTGTTCATTTGTTTATTTTCAGATGTCAAACTCACAAACAAAAGAAGTCATGTCCCTTTGTCTGATATGCTGTAATATCTTGAGATGCGTTCTGCTAATAATGCCTTGCCTAATTAAGGACTGTTCAAGCCACCAGCCTCCATGTTTACTCTACTCTGTGGAACATTATCTCCATGTGTCATCTTTCAAGTCCTACTTGAGTATTTTTGGCAGAATAAGCTCAATTATTTCCTCCGAGATTAATTGCCTCAGAATTTTAGACAAAGTGGGGCAACACTGGAGGTATTTTTTTCTCTGCTTCTTGTTCCCCTTGTCTGGCTGCATCGGGTTAAATTTTTGAAACACACACTTTGCTCAAGGTCTATTTGGAGATGGAGCCGGGTTCATGCTCGAAAACATCGGGGTAAAATCCAGCACAAATTGTTTTCACTCACAAGAACAGACGTAAGATGTGCGAGAGAGGCGTCTGCCTTCACTCTAACTCATTGAGGGAAACTTAACTACTGAATCATATCATTGGCCCTTTATGGAATTCGTTTCTATAAAATTTTGGAAATTGGGCCTAACCGGATCCTCAATGCAAAACAGAAAGAAAACTGAATGAGGCGTGCTTGTTTATTTTATGTCATGTCTTTATTATAGCAAGGTAGAAGGGTACTTACTCTGGCAATAAGAAACCTCTGCACAATTTGGAATAAACAGTGCACAGCAGCTTTCTGTATGCATAAGGACATATTTGTTATGGCAAATTGTGGTAATTTGCAATCTATCAACTTTGTTGTACCAGCGATAGTGTTGTTAGCAGTATTTCTATATGCAGATGGTTCCATTTAGATGGAAGTGATACCATGGAGGCAACAATTCCCATGCAGGGATCAACATATCAGCTTTTATGTAAACCGTTGCAGTCGTATTGCCTCTCCTATTCCTTTCAGATGAATGGGGCTTGGATGGATGTGATGTTGCACAACACATGATTTAATATGATAGCAAACAGAACAATATGATACACAAGAATTCACATATATTTTGGGCTGAGCAATATGACAATATATATCATCAAAATTATATAAAAATGTCTATCGTATATATTTATATCTATATCTTTCTATTGTGATATATGCTAGGCCTATAGTTATTTATTTTTTCTCTATAATTTCACTTAAAACTTATGCTCATTTTGCACTCAAGTTCTTAAAATGAGAAAATACTCAGTACTTGTCATTTGTCAAGACTTGTTTATTTATTGAATTACCAGAAAACATGCTACATCATGATATGTATCGTTATCAAGATATGAAATTACCTATATTGTGATGGAAAATGTTGGCCATATCACCCAGCCCTATGTATAAGTTGTGCTTGTGCAATAGATGTACATCAATTTAAAAACGTAATGGTTATATACAGTATAATATGTAACGGTAAGCTGTTTCACAAATCATACACATTATGATAACACACTTCTATCTTACTAGATTCCTCTCATGATTAAAAAAATATGAGGCTGCATGCTGGCTAATTTCCTTTCTATTGATGATGCACTTGCCACATCTCAAGCACAGTTTTAAAATATGCCATTGATTTTTCAAAATTACCAGGTAATTACTAAATAACTTCTGCTATATTCTTTTGATTAATTGTGTGGCTAACACCTCTGCAGCCGCCCACTCGCACGCTTCGTGTCCTTGTTTCACAAATGATTACATTACATAAATAATGCTGTAGGCCAGATTGTGAATTAGTACAACAGGACGTTTGTTCCACCTCCAATACGAGCGGGGCTATTTACAGCTCGGCTCGCTGGAAGTGCATCACCTTCACTGTTAAGTCTTTAAGAGATGTGAAAATGTGATATGAAAAACATACTGATGCTCTTATAACCACAGAACTCAAATAAAAGATATTTTCACCACTGTTGCAGTAACTGTATAAGACTAGTCTCCACACAGGTTTGACTGAAAGAAGCTCCCAGAACAATGCAGAGGAAAAGAAGAACAAACTACAGAGATAATAAGCATTAATAAATGAATGACTACAAAAACCTTGTAACCACTCTCAGTTGAACTGTTCAAGGTATCATTGTGTAAAGTGCCTAAATCTTATAACTGAATTCAAGAGAAGCAGCTCTAAACACTGAGGATCTATTGTGTGTTCTGCGATGCACTTTTCATTTCCACTCTCATTTGGATAGCAACACGCTCCCTAATGACCCTACCCCTCAGTGAAGGAAGAGAAGGTATTTCAAAAACACTCTGATGGAGGAAGCGAACGTGAATGTGCAGGTTCTGGGTGGCTTAATCTCACACTAAACAGGCAGGTGTAGAAGGACACCATGCCTGGCTGCAGCCCTAATCGTCCTGAAAGAACGTCTATGTGTTGCTGTTAAATCCAATTTCTGTTTAGCATTAATGCCCTCTGAGAGCTGCTGCCTTTCTGCTGTACATAACATCATAGTGTGAGAAAGTGGGGTTTTTTCTATCCAAACATTGCATTTGAATTTTCCATCAGTCTGAATTTCATGGTAATCAAAATGATCATGCAACCTGATGCATTGTACATATAAGTTAGAGCTTTGTTAGCTGTCAACTATTAAATTAATCACAAACTATTTTGATAATGGATTAATCGTTTTTAGTCATTTCTTTAAAAAAAAAAAGAAAATGAAATGTGAATATTTTCTGCTTTCTTTACTCCTCTATGACAGTAAACTGAATATCTTTGAGTTGTGGACAAAACAAGACATTTGAAGACGTCATCTTAGGCTTTGGGAAACACTTATTGACATTTTTTAAAATTTTCTGACATCTTATAGACCAAACAACTAATCATCTAATCGAGAAAGTAATTGACAGATTAATTGACAATGAAAATAACCGTTAGTTGCAGCCCTAATACGTGATTGTATTTTTTCCCAAGAAACATTTAAAACAAACACCCTGCATAAATGGAGACTATATGTGATAACATTTCCTCAAAAAGTGTGGACACTGTACGAGATTGAAGTTAACTCTCCTACACGTGCTCTCTTTCTGCATTCATGCTATCAATACTCGACCTTTGCTCAATGCTACAAACAGCATATAACAATAAGAAAATATACAATTTCCTACTGCCTTTTACTTAAAACAAAATCTAACAATAGTGTTCATGTATCCTGCCTCTTGTATTAATTCTGAATAGTCCCAACTTTGTCTTTTGACAGTATGCAACATAAAGAAACAGGTTGGCCAAAGGAATCTCTTATTTTAAACAAAGACATGCATATAAAGGTTTTCATTCCTTCTTAATAATGGTGCTGCTACAGTAGATGTAGGCAATTGTGTGGGACACATGCATGGGCTGTCTCATCACCATGTTTTCTGGGTCTTTGCTCAAGAGGATTAAAAACTCCTTAAGAAGCTGGTATTAGAGTTTTACAGTCCAACAGCCAAAGACTTAATGCCATTGGAAATGGTGACCGTTCGTAAAAAGAGCAACAGGGACTTCATAGGGGGCTAAAGACGGGGTAGGACTGAGCCTCAGCTAATGATGCTATGAAAGCGCAAGTGTCCATAGTATAAAAAAAGAGGCCTGACGGCTGACTGAGCGAGAGCTAGACTGGGAAAAGGGGGATTAGACCCTTGATTCAGGGAAATTCAACTTTGTGGGCTGAGGTGAAAGGAGTTAGAATAGTCACCCATGCCTGCTCAACCCTGCTTTGTCCTAAGAGACAATAGGCTTAGCTACTCTGATCCACAGCCCTCTGGTTCTGATCACAACCCATCACTAATGCACCACCATCGCACTTAAAACAGCAATTTACTGATTGCCATCAATTTCAGATGTTGAGACAGCATCTTGAGTGGTCCATTTTGCAGAGATTTGTTTTGATGTGATTCGGGGGGGTCTCCACTTGAAAGTGCAGACTGCTCCCGATCCACACAGATGGAAAAAAAAGTGCATACAGTAAGATGAAGTGAGAAGGGAAATAAATGAAGGTGGCCGAGGCCATTTCGTGCGGGGAATGAAGAGATATTGCACCGCATTCCAACCGCTCGGGCTGCTGATTTAAATGAAATGCTCGGCTTAAACGCTCTTTCTGGGCATGGAACCTCATGCAAATCTCCAAGCAGACCTCTGACCTGCAGACAATTGTGGCGCAGTGCTTAGAGAGCGCTCCCAGAGATCCTCCCCTGGACTCCAATTAAGGGGGCTTCACATTACTATCCACAACAGGCTAAATACGGGCCAAAGCATCTTAAGCTGCTCTGCATGTGCTGCATAGCCTGCTGGTGCCACGGCAAATACAGTGAGAGAGAGGTGATTAAGTATTGCGAAATGAGCCTTTTGAAAATGGTGTTATTTGAAACACTTCACCATCACCACAACCAGGGAGAGCGCCGATAAAAGGAATAGTAATGGTGAAAGAAAACGGAGAGAACGTTGTTTATTAGACGTGTGGTTGTTTGAGTGCATCCACTACAGCACATTACACTTCATAGATTAAAGCCAGGGTGCCAATAAGTAAACATGTATTGTTGTGGGGGTTTCCAGAGAGAGTGTTATCTTAACTGACCAGTTTTCCATAAGAGGTGTAACATTTGGCAGGTGCTCTGCATTCTAATAAAAATGGATGCAGCAGTTACGATAAAACGCAGCCTGTTCTGCACATAATCCTCAGGCAGAGTGTGAAACATACTGTATAGTGTATGCACAAGCAGTAAAGCTGTACCGCTACAGTGATAAAAGACTGCATTTGCGCCTTATAGTGCTAAATACAAGCCAGGGTGCTTACAAATTAAGGTTGCTGTTTTCTGAGGAATAATGTGTGAACTGAGGATAGAAAAAGAAAAGCTTATTACTGGCTACTGTACATGAGGACATAAAGCTATTATTATCTGCATCATCAATAGCATCAACAGCCCCTTGTATTAAACTTTGGCACCAACACAGAGACTCTGAATCCAACTGCACTTTACTTTTTCAATCTGACAACAACTGCATGCTACAGGCTTGGCCTGAACTACTATCTTCAACCCGAAAGGTATAAATTAAAATCCATTTCAACAAGAAATTACCATACGAGGCCAGTAGGGTCGATACAGTACCAGGGGTAGTGGAGTTGCTTATTGCGTTCCTCTATACACCACCTTGTGGAATAGTCACTTAAATAAACAGAAGACTTCATTTGAAAGGTCACAGGTGCTTTATCTGACGGTGAGGGCTGCTTGCTCTGCAGCGGAGAAAATGCTCCGCAAATGAGAGGGACCGTATGAAAGACGGGCGGCGACAGCACGGCTACATACAGCAAGAAATGCATAAAGATTTCACTTAAAGCTTGCCAAAGCACTTATCACCTGTCACTTTGACCGAGCATCTGCTTGCCAATCCATTTGAGTGCTCAGGTAGGTTGTCTTCCCCCCCATCTCATCAGAGATGCATTGAAATTCAATCGCTTGCATGGAATCAATGGGTTTGAGGAGAATTACCTGAGCAGATTAGAGCTGGAGGCAGCTGGAG
Source organism: Sebastes umbrosus (assembly GCF_015220745.1). Classification (NCBI taxonomy): domain Eukaryota; kingdom Metazoa; phylum Chordata; class Actinopteri; order Perciformes; family Sebastidae; genus Sebastes; species Sebastes umbrosus. The sequence goes on along the minus strand of NC_051278.1, from coordinate 15,428,583 downwards.
AGAGCTATCTTTTGATCATCCCAGCTTTTTCCTGCTCTGTTTGTTTTCCCCACACTTTAGCTAAATTAGTAATTACAGTCGCACAGCCAATCTCACCACGGCCACTGCAAAGCCAAAGACACACCTGCAGAAGCGCCACAAACAAACAAGCTAGTTTAGTGGTGCACAAACTCCAACAAGCTAATGAGAAAAGCTCTCCCTTTTTTTTTTTTTGCAATTTCCATGTTAAACCTGGTGGAATTAAAGTGGACAAAAAAACACAATCAAAAGTGTAAAATTGGAAAGATTGTGTTGAACACTAAATGGTCTATCGGGATAGTTAGGCTGTATGTCTTCGAAGACATCATGCAGAATCAGTTTCTTATAGGAAAAGCCTTTATACTGTCAACTGATTCAGTGCATCTGGAAGCAACAGAGGAAGTATTAGGCTCAGGGTTTTGTTTTTCATCATCATTAAATAAAGTTATAGATAACTTCATATGAAAGTACAGAAAACTCTTCAACTGAGATCTTAAATCAGCTTTTTGTTGGCTGAGAAGGAAGAAACAGTGGCCTAATTAATGATTTAACCTGAGCAGTGTAGGACGAATGTTGACTAACTTGCCATGGAAACCAAGAATTAGTGAGTGAGTTAGTTTGACAGAGGAGAAAACACAAGGATGTGGAGTTTGCAACATAGCTGGATGATACAGTGCTGCAGTCAGTGCTTACATTATGTTTGGCATCTACTATGTGAGAAGGAGCTTTAAAGATCTTTTCTGAAAAATTCTCTGATTCCAGCTTCTTAAATGTGAATATTTTCTGGTTTCTTTACTCCTCTATGACAGTAAACTGAATATCTTTGAGTTGTGGACAAAACAAGACATTTGAGGACGTCATCTTGGGCTTTGGGAAACGCTGATCGAATGATTTTATAGACCAAACAACTAATCGACTAATCGAGAAAATAATCAACAGATTAATCGACAATGAAAATAATCATAAGTTGCAGCCCTAGTGGACACTGCAGGAGGCTCGCCCCTCCTCACACTATACACAACCATGTAGATCCCCAAATACATGTTCTCATCAATTTCATCATTTATTAGTTATGATAATTATATATTAGCATAGTTTATGGCTCTGGGTGAATTTCTATATTTACTCACATACTGTATGTAAAGTCCAGCCCTGTCTCCTACCAAATTACGTTCCCATACAACTAAACTGCATCCTCAATTACGTTTGGAAGGACATTTTTTATTTTCTCCCGGATTACGGTCGCAATTTTTCTTAAACACGTGGTTAACGCTGAAAATTGAAACAAAATAAAAAAACACAACAAAAGTACTTAGTTAGGTCTAGGCAACAAAACTACTTGGTTAGGTTTAATAATAAAAAAGAAAACTCATGGTTTGGTTTAAATTGACTATGACATTAAAACAAAACAAAACAAAACAAATCAAAAAACTATACTACATCACCTGCTCTTCACATAGCTCAGTCTACTATGTCACTTGCTGCCGCCGTCGGCAAAACGTAGTCATGTTACGTCAAAGACGTTTCCTTCCAAACGTGATTGAGAACGCAGTTTAGTTGTATGGGAACGTAATTTTTAGAAGACAGGGCTGGTAAAGTCCTAAAAGCAGCTGGCATGAACTAAAGTTGTAAATGTAGGGGGACTTGGCTAATGATTAATGTGAGAGGTTTTTGCACCACACCAAAAAGGGAAAAAAGTCCTTACACACAAATACATTCTTAAAAATTCTCCTGATCCGAGAAGAACTTCTCCTCTACAGCTTCAAATTGGTTCATTTACAGTATTTCACGGTTAATTAAACTGATTTTATTTCCAAACGATAACAAATGAAAACTTAATCACAGTGCTGTGGCAAGAAGGCAAAAATAGCTCTTTTAATATCGCTCTTAGCATGTGTATTTAACCTCATGACATCCTGCAGCCTTTCAGTTAATGTCACTGCATTCAATTCACAATTGAGCTATGTTGAAGTGGAAGGTCTTTGCAAGTCACACTGCTGGCATGACCTTTTTTCATACACAAAACAGACATGCCACTGAAAAATTACCAGAGTTAAGTGCATGTCTCAAAGGGGCATTAAGCTCAAATTGTATTGTGTCCATATAGTCTCCAGAGTATATGCATGATGTACATTTTGTCATTTGCTCATGTCTGCATGGACCAAAATGTAAGATCACACAAACCGTACTAGCCGACTAAACAAGTGTGTGCACGTACGCCTATGCAGAATCCTGAAATAGTATAAACCGAACCAAGTGTGCGTCCCATGTCCGTGTTCATGTCCGTTTGGGAGGTATATCAGGGCCTTAACAGCGACAGTGTGCTCCCCTGACAGGTCCTCTGTCTCAGCTAACACCTCTCTTGGCAGTGGGAGCTCCAGCTCAGGAGAAACCCAGACTGCTGTGTGTGTTTCAATGACTGAAAAAGCCCACTGGCAATGGGTAAATAGATGAGCCAATGGGGCTCTAAATTTATAGTGTGACATGCTTCATATTCCATAAGGTACCATTCAAATGACCGAAGAAATGAAAAAAGTAGCCACAATTCTAAGCCAACAGCTTGGCAATTGCTCACTTGGTGAAACATAAACACAACTGTCTTTCGCTATTCTTCCTCTCACAACGGAGCTGACCATCATATTGGTCTCCAGGCAGCAATCAAAAGCACAAGGATATCTCAAAGAGTGCTTGGTACTGTGCTGCAAGGCTTTGATGTGTTTCATCCTTGGCACCTTAATACCATATTGTGAAACCATGGACTTTTGCTAGAGCAGCTAGGCCTTCTGAGGCCTCATGTCCATGCTGTTTGGGGTGACTGAGGGCGGTCACCATGGAAACATGACTGAATGAACAAAGGCAGAGAGTTTGTTAAACATGGCGGGGGCAAGGTCAGCCGGCCATGTGATGTGGGTGGTAGCGGCAGCGATCAGAGGTGGAGGTTGTAGGGCCAGACTGGTTGCATGAAAACTAAATCAAAGAACTTCTTTGACTTGATAACCTTATGTTGTTGCTGCTGCTGCTGAATTTAAGCCGGGGAGCTTTTTGCAGAAAAACTTTTTTCTTTTGTTGTACTTAACTGACATCATGAGCCGAGCACCTAGCAGACCTTACGCGGCGTAAACTGATGCTTGACACTTGTATCCCCACAGTCATACACAAATCTCACACTGACAAAAACAGACATAAAGCATGGCTCAGGTAAACTGACGGCTGGATATGTGAGAGGCCTTGAATAGCTGTCAGACCATGTGAAAAATCACACATGAGTCTCTATGGAGGACTCCATGTCACTGCATACAGAAGAACCAGGCAAGGGTTCAACAGCCTTAGCCCCAATTATAACCCAGCAGATGACTGCACATCACGCCGAGCGCTGTTACACTACAGTAAGGGGAAAAATGAATACTCCTCTATTATTTCTGACACATTCAGCTTCAGATCTGACGAATGATGTGACTGATCCACGCCACCCCGCTGACAGATCTGCTGGTGACAGAAAAGAACTTGTTTCTCTCTGCTCTTGCGCTTCTAGAGGAATAAGAATCTCCTGCTGGCATAGCGAACAACACTGAAAGCCTTTTGACTATGCATCTGTAGCTCACTTATGCCAGGCATTAATTACTAACTCAATATAGTCTGAGATTACACTGGCGTTTTAACAACAACGTAAAGAGGAAACGTGCAGTCATATTCACACAGAATCAATTTTAACAATAGATCAGGAGATCAGTAATGGGCTGTTGAGTATGTACAGCTAACTTGGGAGGGAGTATGCTCTTGTGGATAAACAGAGAGCAGGAAAAAGAGGCTTCCTCCAGGGAATGCTAGATAATTCCCAATTGAGCCCATCGGCTCCCACACACACACACATTCACCAACACAGAAGAGACAAGAGCGAGAATATTCATTTGGAGGATACTGAACTCTAATTAAGCAAGGTGGAAGGAACACACGCAGGTGTGGGTTGCACCTGGTTTTCGAAAACCAGCTTCTCCACATTGGGATGATAACACTCTCTCTCCACATTGGGATGACAACAGTATCCCTTTCTGCAACTGTGGCGTCGCTCTCAGCACACACCCCCACTGCTACCGACCCCGACACCCCCGCGTTCCTCTGCTCCTCCTAGTGCACCTCTGAGGCGCCGATGCAGGCGTGAAATTTGGCGGGCTGGGAAGCCATTCCACACAAGAGAACAGACGGCAATCCACACCGGGAGAAGACACTCTTCCTGCTTGACTGGCACATACACTCACGTCCGTTGGCTCCAACTCTTCCGCTCAGGCAGAAATGTACAAGGCAGAGTAACGGGGCCATATGTAAAAACACAGCTGTTTTTTTTCTTTCTTGAGAATGAAAGACATAAACAGTCCTCTGATATTTAAGTCTCCAGAATCAACTTCACAAGCAGAAACTTATAGCTACTGTATTCTGACAGCAGGAGACACTGCTGGAGATCGTACCACATCATACACAGCTGTTAAGGCACTAAAAGTCCAATGTCATTTTTACAAGAACTGCCCTGGAAACACACAATACAGCTTCTATAGCTACGACTCCATTTTCGGGCATCACCTGTTGCTATGAAGTCAAATCGAAGTCTGTCCCATGTGTCGCTATGTGTGCGTCTGTGCTTGACTGTGAGTTAGTGAGAGCATGTGTTTTATCAGTTGCTGGCGCTTGTTTGAACGGAGCCGTGATGAAAGCCTAGACAAACACAAGGGAATGTCAACCAAAGACTAAAGTCAACAGACAGAGCCTCCGCTCTGCCCGGGACCCCTGTGAGAGAGGCATGCCCTCCGACACCGCACCGGACTGTCTCTCCACAGCACTCCTCTCCATCCAATCAAACCTCCATCGGCAAGACAGAAATATACTCAACACAGGGGCAACTGTGTTCTCTGAAACAGTATAAAGACATGTGAGGAGAATGTGAATTATGAGACAGAAAGAGGAGACAAAAAAAACAAGTTCATAAAGAAACACCGTCAGGCTGTTGTTGTTTTTTTCCAAGCAGTGGCGAGTCAGCTCAGCATACAGGATTAAAGATGGCTGGGGGTAAACACTGTCCAAACACAACACTGAACAAGTGCAACTAGAATATGTCCATATTTCCATACTCCGCTGGTATGAAAAAAGAAAACACAATTAGAAATCTTCCTTCCGTTATAAAAGGACAAACTGATGCAGACAAAATATTCAAGGGAAGCTCAAAGTACTCGCTTTGAATATATTCTCGAGATTACAGCGTTGTACTTTTGGTCTGGTAATGTACTGTGAAGGCAGCGGAAGGTCAAATGGTAAAGTAGGCTGGGCAAACATCTAGCCCTATTTAAGTCGGAGCTGAAGCTTCACTTTTATTTTTTCTTTGTCCGTTTTTGTGTGGGAAGCCAGCGGAGTGGGCCTGATTCCCTATTGACTCAATGTGCTGAGACATTTTCCCTTTTACCAATGCTAAAGTAGGCATGAGCGCTAATCCTTAGGGGTTAAATGGAGCCTCCTCTGGGGTTTCCCTATCCTGAGAGAGCTGGGGGCGGTTGCTGCCACAGTGCACACAGGACTTTAATGTATTTGGCAGGATTTTTGGCTCAACTTTTACAAACTATGCAAAGGAATTCCTGCTCAAACCTCAGTAATGCAACACTGAAACAGTGTTAGAGCCATCCATGTGGGCTACATATCTGCTTAGATTCAAGGTCTCCCATGGCAGATACTCAGGTGATAGACATGAATAAGAGAAATGCTGCTGATGATGATGATAATGATAATGAAATTTTAATGATCACAGTGAGGAAATTGGGTCACTGGAGCAGCAGAGAGAAAGTTATAGATAAAAAAGTAAGAATTAAATGCATAACAACTCACAAGTACAATGAAAGAACATAGTTGGAGCACTGCAGTAAAATCAGCATCTGTGTTGCAGGTTAGAAGCTGTATGTCAAAGAATATAGCAAATACCTATGTTTGCTGGTGTTCATCTTATTAGTCAGAGTATATGAAAGAAAATAAATGATTGTGTGCAGGTCTGTAGCCCGTGCAAAAATGCATTATAAGCTGTACACGTGATCATAAAAAAAGATGTGAAAATGTGGATTATAAATGGCTTAAATGAGCATAGAAAGAATAGCTTTTGCAAATAATACACTCACAGTGATGAATGTTTCCAAATAGGGAATGCTGGCATTTTCCATATAACAGTGACCTTTACAAAGAGAAGAATGCTTTTTTGAGAGCCTATGCTATGCAGAAACTTGATGGAAGCAGCTACGGTTCAATCAACAGAAGGACTGTTCCCCCATAACACCCGCCACAGAAAGGGACCATTTCCATTTCAAATCGCAGCCATTTTCACACCAACCCCGAGACAGGCAGCATCAGCAGCTGCCAAAGTCTGGCAGCTCGTGCCCCCAGTGTTTTTCCCCTATCGCTGTGTATAAATTCACATCTCTGTTATTGCCTGTGTGATTGATGTTGGTTATAATGGCACGACTTCTATTTACCCAACACATCTACCCATCTCCTCTATCGGTGATTTGCTGGTTGACTTCCTCTACCTTTGGTTGTCTTTGATGGGTCAACTTAAAGGAGTTCTTACCGGCCTGTGAAATGTCACAGCTTTGTCTTTATTGTTCGTTTGTGAGATTGGAGCGTGGAAATGGATATTTTAAGGCTATGATGTGTAAGAAGAAAAAGCACTGCTCCTGGGCCCAGAGCAATTACCTTCAAATACACCTAAAATCTTTTTCTACTTCACACTTCAAAGACTGAAGAATTTCAACTTGATCCTGTATTCACAAGCAATAAAAAAATCTTAATGGTGGTTATCACTAAATGATACAGGTAGGCAGGGAAATACTATAGGCGTAACTTTAAAAGCACACTTTTGTGTCATGTTTAATTCATATCTACAATCTGCTTTTTGTCATGCTGTGCAACAGGCACCGATCAGCCCTGAAGGGAGGTAAGCCCTCGTGTGATCCTTTCCCATGGTTTCCCTCCATTTCTACTGTGAAAGGGGTTTGGGGGAACTTTTGCTTGTATTGTAGAACAGACCTGGGTTATTATAGTTAACTAAAAATTAAAATAAGCAGAGAAACATATTTGAAACTGACACTAAAAAACAAAATCCTTTAAGAAAAACTGAAACTATGATGCCTGGCTAAAAAAATTAATACAAATTAATAATAACAAAATCAAAATGACCGTAAATTCATTTCAGTTTTAGTTTTTTTTTAAGCTATAATATATCACCAAGTAAAAAAGGAGACAGCATGAATTTCCATCAAGTCCTGAGACATTGAACCCCTATATAATATTTATTTATATAGTTTTGAAGCCTTGACAACTCCCACACCGGACAATGCCGTGGTAGCGACCTGTCAATCACAAGGTAGCCACACCCTAAAGCATACCCTGCTTTATGGTCTATTTGACTCTAAATGGGACCATAATTTACTAAATGAACTTCATGCTGTATTGAAGAAGACTTGAAACCAGCTATGGAGACCATGAACTAATTTTTACAATGTTTACTGAGGTAATAAATCAAGTGAGAAGTAGGGTCATTTTCTCATAGACTTCTATACAGACTGACATTTATGTGCAACCAGAGGAGTCGCCCCCTGCTGGCTGCTGGAAATAACGCAATTTTAAGGCACTTCTACATTGGCTTCACTTTTTAGACACGGAGGTTGCTCACTGATTGAACCACAGAAATTGAACAGACTTGACCTTCCAGGAGATGGTGCTATGCTGCAATTGCTTCACTAAAGTAGCTTGAAAATTAAACAGTATGGCCATTCCTACACAGTTCTCCAATCATGTATTTTGTATATATATGTAGCTACATACTTCTGGGACATCATAGCATTAATTCTTATAGCTGTTAGGGTAATAAAAATTAAATTACTGTAAAACTAAAAATAAATGTATAAAAAACTGTCTGAAAAACAACAAATGTAAAACTAGCAAACACACTCTGAAAACTAACTAAAACTAAACTAAAATGAAATTGATAAGCCAAAACTAAAATAAAATAAAAACTATTATGACCATGGAACGGACTGGAGAGGTGTTTTTGTCACGTTTGCCAATAAAGGTGTTTTTGCACACTGTTTTTAACAACACTGAAATACTACATAACTCATCATTAGATTCAATATACTTTGAATTTAGCCTGGCAGTAATTTGGAGAAAACATGAAAGGTGTCTTGCTTTGTATTAATGGCATTGACAAAAATAAGTTTCACCGATTTTATGCACATGTAGATGAAGAGCATGTCCGAGATAAACGTAAACACTCCCAGTCCACCACACTGAAACCCTCTCACGCCTCATCCCCATCACTGCCAATGTAATGCACACTGCCACACACACTTCTTCCTGCAGAAGGTTAACCTCAGAAACACCCAAGCAACAGAGTGGGATAAAGAGGGTCTACTCCAGTTACTCCCAGTTTTACCTAAAACATGTCATTCACAGCTCCACCACAAGCACCTTACACTCTTGCGCTAATAGGTGGGCGGGTCGTCTTCGAACGCCTCTTTCAAGAAAGTCATAAATGTCCCCTCGACTCAACCGGTGCTTTTATCCCTCAATCATCACTTTCTATAGGCTTCCTTTGAATGTGGCCCCTGGCTGCAGGGGAATAAGACATCCGATATCCAAGTCACTCAGGATGAGTGGTGAAGAGCCGGTGTCAGACGCCGAGGCGCAGACACCTCCCTGTTGTTGGGATGGATGGAGGTGTTACCTGAAAACACCTTCTGGAGTTTAATGCCAATTAAGTGGCTCCAGTTCCCGTAGAACACTTCTTACCACCACAATGACAAAATGTCAACATAACTCTACCCCAGATTCGACAGTTAACAATATAATGATGCAAACTGAATGATATCACTCCAGACAACCATATGCAAGTGTGAAACTGGATAATGAGAATGTATTTCAAGCAAGTGATTGAAGTGTCAGCTCAGAGTACCAGGTTTGCTCTAAGGTGCGTGAACATATAAAAATCTCCTTTTGCTTTTGTCTTTTCCTACCAGTTATTCATTGTGTTTAGCAGCGGGGAAAAACAAAGTTGAGAAATTGTTTAAAAAAAAAAGGGTAATTTTTAGATATGACTCATGAGAGTAAACAAAGTCATCCAGATCACAGAGAAAACAAAGTCAGAGTTAGTGTTTGGCACAGATAAGTGAACACTTTGATCATGATGATGGCAGCTCTGTGTCACATCCCTTCTTTAGTACTCCCACTTCTCTTAACCCAAAAATACTGTTGCCTACTTCCTGTATGTGCTCCAATCAACAGGCCCATTACAGTCCTTGAGGTCTTGTACAATCTATCTTATCTTATCTAGAGCAGCAACAACTTGGTTTGTTTCTCCAGATAACAGTAGCCCTGACTTCCTCTCCTTACGACTCTAAACCCTGACTGACCCTTTCATAAGACACTCCTGATCTCAAAGCACTAAATTCACCCGTGTACTGAAGGAATGTGCTGCTGAGTTTTAGGAAATCAGAAAGCTCCTTGTTTGTCTTTAAGGCTCTCACACTCTGTGCTTACACAAGCATATAGAGTCCATTGTAGAGATAAATGCTGCCATTTAACTAAGGCTGGAGAAAAGATGCTAAGTTGGCTAATTAGAGATTTAGTGCAGGAATTGTAAACCAGTTACAAAGCAAGAGAGAGGGGCTTAAATTAGCTACATTAGAGATGTATGCTGGACTGTGAAAACACTGTATGGTAATTCTATCTTTTATCCTCTTTATTGTGCTGATTAGTGCAGCGGGGCGATGGGGGGTGCTCTATCTAATCTGATCACAGAGCATTGTGTTTGGGGTCATTAACCTATGGGAGGTTCTAAGGTTGACAAGTCAGCTTCTACCCCCCTCTACCTTTTTTTATGAAGCTCGCTCATCCCTCAGTTCCTCTGTCTCCACAGACAACACAACAGCAACCACAAAAACAGCCAAAGAAAACAAAAGACGAGGGGAAAAACAGCCGACGGGGCTATTCGCATGACTTGTCATTCCCCCACAAACACAAGGCCCAAATGACTGCTGGCCGAGGCCCCTGGACTTGCCGAAGCAGCAGGATGTCGGCCCCTTTAGTCTCAGTTGTTGTTGGCTCTTGTCTTTTTCTGCAACCTAGTCGCAAGAGATGAAGGGGTCAACCTATCCCTCAACATCTGGGATCTACATCAGAAAAGATTAGTAGCCTTACTTCATGTATGACATGTGCATTCGTATGGATAAAGATCCGACAAGCTCCACCAGACAAAGCTTTCGCTTGCCAACCATTTTAGACGATTCCACTATACCTACATTTGCATCTCTACAAACCCACACTAATGAAATCCAACATCTGTCTACATATTTACCCGTTCACTAGTTTATATATTTATTTTCTCCATAAACCCTCTTTCTATCCCTGTCACACACATTACACCCTCTGCGAATCAAAAATGTGAATTTTCCAGCATAACCAACAGCACCTCTCATCCACAAATCCTAGTTAAACTGTTGTGATACTGAAAAGCTGCCTGTCAGGATGGCAGAGCGGAGATGAAAGGCCCACAGCAAAGATCTCTGCTGATTGCCTGTAGAGGATGAATATGCAAATAAAGCAGAAGGTAAATGAAAAACAAAGCGGGGGTTTTGGCAGCAGCCTTTTACATGTTCCCCCTTTTATTTGGCATTGGTTAAGAACACGGAAAGTCTCTCAATAATGAATTCCAGTCAGAGCAAAGAAGGAGACAAGAGGGGAAATCAGCCTCCATTTTTCCCCTGTGAGCCCCTGAGCAGTTTTGGGGCCTATTGTATTTCACACAAGCTTTTCAGTGAACACGCACTAAGCTTAAGTGACAGATAAACGGAAAATTGAGGGAGATAAAATAATATCCAGAAAGTAGGGCACCACAGCCTGCCGAGCTCCATCTATTGACCACAGCAAGAGCAAAAGAGCAAATCAATTATCTGGTCCAATGTCTGTCACGAGAGACAAAAACTGGGATTAGGACAGTCTGATATAGAACAAGACCAAGAGCACATTCAGCAGTTGTTTCGTTGCCACCGGAGCCAAAAGGCACTTCAGCCAGCAGCACTTAGCAAAATCAAGTGGCTTAATATATTTAGCTATCTTTGCAAACACGCACAACAGAGTAGGAAACAACCTGTCTGTTGTCTAAACACAGTGAAATTGGCCAGACAGACTAGAGTGCATCCTTGGGAAAGGAGAGCACCTATCCCCTTGAACAAAAGATGAACAGGGCAACAGATTTCCCTGGCCTTGAGATAACAGAAACCCAACACCCTCGTCCTCCAGTGGGGCTCTTTGTATGTCTGAGAGAGGGTCAATCAGCAGCCGCTGACAGATGTGTCTGCAGTCGATTTAGGAGAAGAAGGCACAGTGAGGTCAGGCATAGGTTTCTCTGCTTTGTCCCCCTGGAGGGAAGACAAGGATCAAGTCAGGATGTCCGAGGCTGACCTTTTCTCACCTCGCAGCCGTTGGCATACAACACCTGGACTAATATGATCCAGTCATTAACAAAGTAGCAAAACAAGAAGCCGCAGTGGAAACTTTAGATAGATCAATAGAAACAGATTTGCCTCCAAGTGAACGGCATACAGGCAGACGATTTATATTTGTCTAGAAAACCCATTGTGTTTCCAACAAAAAGTGAGAGCCACTCCAGCTGGAAAGCAAACAAATCTAAAAAAACTCCACTGGAGGTCTAAGTAGTTTTGGCAGATGCTCCAAGCTTAAGTGTCTGTTCAATTAGGCACTCTAGTTAAGATGGCAATCATGGTTTAACCGTGTGCCGATGTGTCGAGCCTGGAGCTGGAACACGCTCCGTCCTGGCAAATAACTGGGCATGAGATGTCAGCGGTGGTCAGACACTTGGACAGTACGCACCGTCCTAATGAGGCAATAACAATTGCTCCGAGTGGAGGTCCACATCAGCTCATGAGCAGAGTACTAAAACAGCCTAAATGGGGACATTAATGAGATGTGCTGTTGTTTGTATGTCAAGTTACATTCATGAACAGCATTTTCTTTAATAATGTTAAATTATGACTTTGTGTGAACAGGGGTCATTTGCAGAATATTGCAAAGTCGGGCTTCTCCATTTGTTTGTCGTCGGTTAAATATTATCGGGTCTCTAATGCTAGTTTACTGACAACATTTAGCTTTCCTAACCGTCATTAATTATTACAGGGCAGCTGCTCTCTCTTGACAAACAGAAAGCATGATTAATTTCAGCTAGATATTTTAGTATCCCCAGAACGAGTGAATAACACCTCACTCGCAAACCTGCTTGTTTACGGCAAATTAATGCAGACCCTGCAGGCATTCACAACTGAATAGCATAATAGGTTTGAGGTAATTAACTAAAAGTAGTATTTAGTGAATGGCATGTAAGAGAGGAGTCTTCCCGTTACTTAGACAGCTGCGCACAGATCTGATCTTTGACCCGCTGGCATCGACAGGAAGTTGATATTCAGCAACAGAAACAGAGCCGCTCCATTGCAGCTCAATGCACCGGGGTTGTGGCGGCTGCCTTGCCTGGTAGCTGGAGGGGGAGACACTGGAGATGACGCAGGGCAGGAGAGAGTGTTGGCCAGGTCAGCTCTGCTGTACAACCCTTTGACTAACAGGGTGACTCACTGCTGCTTTGGGCCTTGAAGGGAGCAAAGTCCACTGTTTGGCTCCGTTTAAACATGAAACCATAGAGGGTCAAAGAGAGAGCAGGAGGGGCAAAAGTCAGAATGGTTCAGGTATGTCAGAGAGACTCACTTCTCCATCCTGTATCAACGCACAGACACACACATACGTAGAGCTGCGACAATTTATCGATTAGTTCTCAACTATTAAATTAATCACCAACTATTTTGATAATCGGTTAATTAGTTTGAGTCATTTTTCAAGAAAAAAAAGTCAAAATTCTCTGATTCCAGCTTCTTAAATGTCAATATTTTCTGGTTTCTTTACTCCTCTTTGACAGCAAACTGAATGTCGTTGAGTTGTGAAGAAAATAAGACATTTGAGGACATCGTCTTGGGCTTTGGGAAACACTGATCGTCATTTTTAACCATTTTCTGACCTTTTATAGACTAAACAACTTATTGATTAATCAAGAAAATAATCGACAATGAAAATAATTGTTAGTTGCAGCCCTACATGCATGCTCAATGTACACATTTGCAGATGCAGCTACACACAGGAATGTATATTAGTTATGAGCACAATTCTAAATCCTTGTTATAATTTATTCTGGTTCACTGTGACAACATAATCAAATATTTATTACCTGCCAAAAAAAAAGGGGAAAAAAAGTCATTCTTGTATGTGCTTCACACATAAAAAAGACGAAGTTTTTAATTAGCTTTTTAGATTCGAATTTTTACACTTGCTTGGACAAAACAATTTGAGTCTACAATTGTGAAACATTTATTTTTTTGTCTTTCAGAAGACATTTATACCGTCTTAAAAAAAAAAAAAGAACACCTGCGACAGGGATAATTGACAAATCACAACATCGGTAATGAAGCCCCTGATGCCAAAAAAAAACTAATCACAAATTATCCTGACACATCTCAAACAAATATGCAAATGGTAATTTAACTAGAGCTAACAAAACCACAAACAAACCACTAGAAGTAAAAAGGTGTGTAGCATCTTATTCCCACCAACATGAACACACATACTGTACATTTCCTCTTCCTTCCTCTCTTTTTTTCTGGCAGTGAGCACATTGCTTTCCAACCAGTGACTATTCACTCCTCTTAAGTGCACACATCTGACGAGGATGTGAGTGCATTTCCCCTTTCCTCCACTCCCCCTAGTGTACCCATCCAACACTGCATTTTCCCTATGCATCTCCCAAACAGAGAGAGAGAGAGGGAAGTAGAGAGAGAGAGAGAGAGGCCCCTCCTCCAGATGACATCAGTGCTCTATTGAAGCTAGAGGCAAACACAACTCCACATTTGTATTGAGATCTGGCCGTGCACCTACGTCCTTGCACAGCCTACAGATTGTGTGTGAGTGTGAGGGACACCAGTAAACATAGCAGAGCTGCTAAAGATAAACTCCTAATAGCTCTCTATAGCCTTGTGTGTGTGAGAGAGAAGCTTTTTTTTTGGATCTGAATTTAAATCCTCATAGCCTGGATTGGATTATTTTTTTCTGTGAACCCCAATTTAAGAGGATACCTGTTACTTTCCAATGTTTTATTTTTGGGGTTGATTATAGAGGTAAGTGCGTTTTTTGCTGGTTGGGAAATGCATCATCTTTTTTTTTGGATCCTCTTTTCTGGGAGAAGGAATTTAAAGTCATGCAGGATCCTCAGGAGTTGTATCTTAATTAGTTGCAATCTTTTTTTCTTTCTTTTTTTTTTTTAATACTCGACCCATGCAGAAAAAAATCTCTCTTTAAACGAAAAAAAAAAAAATCGTGAGCGCACGTTTCTTCCAAAAAATTGAGCTCTTGTTAGTTTTACGCACTGCTCATCTTTTGCAGATAAAACTCTGATTTATAAACAGATTATTCCATCTATCTGGTCATATCAAGTCTCCTGCTCTGCAACTTGCTGCTTCGATCCTGTGCGACCACAAATCCCCACATCTCTGGTTTTTTCCCTCCTCCTGCACTCTTTCCACTGTAGAGATGCATTTCTTGTTGCGACACGCTACATTTGCTTCTCGATCACATTCACACTCCGCCTCAGTCTCAGTCTCAACATGTATATATATAAAAAAAAAAGCACTTAGGAGAAAGCAACGGGGGGCGTCCAAAAAAGCTTTATTATCCTTATTTCAGCTTTTGATTTCCCCCTCTCAACCGGTGGGAAAATAAACAGAGGTGAATATGCAAAACTTGATCGGATTAAAGAGGAACTGTGTGATGTGTGATTTGGAGTCTGTGCGTCGCAGCCGAGCCGAAGACGCCCCGGTGTGCAGATGAAATTGCAGTGCGGAGTCAGACAGACATGAAGGGGCAAGCTGGAGAAGAAACTCCACTAAATGCGTCTCTCCAGCGTCACACTGTCTCTCTGACCAGCTCTATTCATGCACTGTTTCCATGCAAATTTACTGTGTGCAAACTGCAAACCTGTCTGCAGATAATCCCCCCCTAAAAAAACACACTATGTGTATATAGCCTGCTGTATGTAGGGGCGCAGTCATGGAGGTCCCCAAAAAAATGCACAAAATGAAGTTCCAGACGCACCAGTTCGTTTAACACACTGTAACGTTACATTAACATTTCCTTAAAAACAACTGCTTTATGATAAGCATCCAGAAATAAACGCGGTTTACAGTATAGGATAATATCTCCTGCTCAATATGGTCGACATCTATGCTGTTCGCTTCTCTCTCTCTCTACACAAAACCTGATATTAATCCCATTACATCAATGCAATAAAGTGGGCACCTTTAATTCTCATGCATTGTATTTAAGCTGGATGTATTAATGGCAACACCAGGGCAGGGGACAGCTGTTAATCCAATTTAACACAGCCTTTTATCTTCATGAGACGATAAGGTCATCCAGGCTTTAAACAATGACAAATATAAATATATATATATATGTATAAACTATATAGAGGCTGCATCCTGATAGCAGTAAATCCACTAATAGTGGATGCAAACTTGACTTCAATTGTCAAGCAATGTAATAGTCACTCTCTGTTTTTCAGTGTGTGTGTGTGTGTGTGTGTGTGAGAGACAAAGAAATAAATAGGCTGTTAAACATAGCAGACATGAGGACAGACCCAATTGTCTTCAGTGATGACTGCCTCAGGCAAAAGTCCCCAGTCGATTGCTTTCAGAGGGAATTCACACTGCAGATTAACAACTAACCAGGTCACTACAGAGAGAATCTGATATTGCCAGAAAAGTTGAAGCATAAAATATGTATGACTGTGTTAGGGGGGAAAAGTAATAAGACTTTCATAACTACCAAGACATATTTCAGATTGGTACTCTGAGGAGGCCTCTTTCAGTTCCTTTCATTATTTATCTAAAACAGTCTTTTTTACCATTTATTCCAAGAGTCAAATCATTTTATATTAGTAACTAAAAGTAAAAGGTGGCTGCAAAGCATAAATACTGCAGGAAAAAACCCTCTGCGAGCGCTATGACTCAGGGAAAACCGTAGATAGGCCGGTAGGGAGGTTAACAAATCTGTGTATTGTAGGTAGGTGTCGGGCCTGTGCTGAGATGGGCTCCTGTGAGCAGCTTAACATGAGTATTCAGTGTTTTGGTGTTTGCTTGTCACATACAGACACACACACTCATTTCATCTTGCAGTGCCTACCACCCCCATGTGGGGAAAAACCACTGCAGCTGCTACAGATCTCTCCTTTCAGGCTGTTACAAAAGAGAGACCCCCGTGTGTCCCAGGCCTCTCTGTGCTCTTAATGGGCCGGCAAAAGTATCATCTGGTCAGCCCATCTAAAGACAGCGCCGGGAGGCCGCGAACCAAATCTGTGAAACTATCAAGAGATTTTTCGCCCATTTTCTCTGCGGCTGAACTGTGTTCTGTGTCCCTGTGAATTCAGATGTGACCATGAATGTTCCATTGTGTCTCGGCACCACAGCAGGCCCCTGCCCGGCGTCCTGAGATACAACTTACTAATATGTAAATCAATGGCAGAGGCAAGGCTTCACATGGCACATGAAAAATAACAAAAACTCACCTTGTTTAAGAGCAGAAAATCATGAAACAAAAAAATTAAATACAACAAATGGACACTAGATTTTGCTTTTATAATCAGATTAGCTTCAATTGTCCTTAACCAAAATAAGTACATTTATATGCATGAATAGCATAAACAATTCATCTTTTCTAGTTTAATTTGTGTGCTTTAAACCTATCATGTCAAACAACGTTGCAAAAAAAAAACACATTTTCAATACCAAAATCTGAAAAAAAAAATACTTCTACCGATATTGTGTGCAATCAATCATAATTCAAAACTATATTGTGAATTAGAATAAATAATCAACAGCAGATACAAACAACATTGATTTCCCAATGGAGAGCTCTACTGTGGTTCAAAATTAATTTCAGGGCTCATGAATAATTTAACAGTCAGCCAGTACTACTTCCACAGCTCTTTCCCCCCCCTACTAAATGCAGCCTATGTAATATTATTCTGTATTTTTACGGAACTAAAAGTCATTATAATCTGCAATACTTTTGACAGGCATGAAATTGTTTCTATTTGAGGTTCTTCCAAAGCCTTTCTTGTGCAGTGTATGACTCGGGGGCACAAAGTCTTGGGCTCTGTTATTGCAGACTAATGTGCATTTATGCGTGTTGAGCTCACAATGGCTATCAGTGTCCAGCTTTGTGTGAGCCTCCCACGCTCTCCACTGAAAGGTAACTAGCTGTACACACACACACACACAATTTTACCAGGATGCTCAATTGAACTTTGCCAGTTCAGATTAAATGAAGCAGAAGCCACTTTGACTGCTAGAGAAATCCCCTGTCGGCTGGCGGAGCTTATTAGGACGATGGAGAAAGACATCCATCACTAAAAATGTTGAACTCAGCCTCTGTTGCCCTCAAAGTGATTGTGTGCACATAAACGTAGCGTGTGTGTGTGCGGGTGGGGGTGCGTACGTATATGTTATTAGTAAATGCAATAGAAAAAGGCTTGCAAAAAGGACTCTATAAAGTAGAGGCATTTTCTTAATTGCCCGAATAAAATGTTTCACCCCCTCTGTTGAGGCTACAAGGTCCACATGCTTGCCTTGTAGCGAACAATGGAGAGGGGCCACTCTCCTGAAATCTGATGAGCGTGGAAAAAGAAATGGGGGGGGGGAAACAGCCAAGTATCTAGGCCCGACTATGCTCCTCGTAAAGTGAGCATGATGTACTTGGTTCAAAGCAGACGTCTGATAAATCACCCACAATATAACGTCACACCGAGGCCTAGGATACATTATGTTTTTGCTCTTTCTTTCCAGTGTTCATAAAAGAATAATCATACACTGGACACTGAGACAGATTCTGTTATCTCAGCAGGTAACAAAGAAAGGCAAACTAACTGGAAATGTTGCACTATGTCATATATGTGGCTATTTATGCAGATAATCATCCTGTATCAAAACCCCAAAAGCCTATTCCAAGTGTAGATATGTAGGTATCCCCTTGATAAGACAGAAATGCAGAGACACTTACTTTCTTTCATGTAATGCTAAGAATTCAAGCATTCAAATCAAGACTACATACTTAACATTATTCAGAGGATGGAGAACTTTACAAAATGAGGTGAAAAGGCCTATTTAAAATTGAAATAGCGCGACTAAGTGCTGCATTAAAAGTTCATTCCAACAGACAGACAGCACATACTGCATCCCTCTATCGTCCCGCCATTTTCTAAAACTCTATTACTGAATTTCATCTTTTTTTTTTCTTTGTCAGACTCCTTTATTCCAGAAGTTAGTAGAGGTCACATCTGGTGCTTTTTCCCCAGACTCTAATCTACCACTAATGCAATACTGGACTAAGGGGCCGTGTTTAGATGGAACAGAAGGAAGGGGGGGCGTTATTATTAGACAGCATCTCAGGAGTTGTAATCGAGTTTCAAGCCTCTCAATTCCCTAATCTTCTCCTTGTCATGGGCTACAACTGTTAAATGGCTGGGCCCCTTGTTTCTAATTTACCTTTACGTGTTTTACAGCAAACAGTGGCTGCCAGCAGGTCACGTAAAAGGACACAACGCTATTGTGTTGTAAGAGGAAACGCAATATTTTCTTTGGCAAAGGAAATTCTATTTTTACAAACAGAACCAGCATTCATGGAGAATGGGGAGGGGGTGAGGGTTCACAGAGAGGAGCTGGGAGTGACAGGGATGGATGCAACAGCCATCCTCTTCTCCATACAAAAGTCAAATGGGCCATTTGTCATGGGCGCTTTTCAACAATGCGAGCAATTCAGTAAGGATCCGTTTTTCCTCTCGTGAGGGATCTGGACCAGCCTTGTTTCTAAAATAGCATAAATTGCATTTTTTTTTTTTTAAATCGCAGGACTCTTGTTAAACACCAAAAGCTCAGCTGAGCCGTGAACTGGACTGAGAAGGGCACAGGGGCTCCACCCTTCAGCCATTGTGTTGGGGTCTAGATCAATGTTGTCTTTCGTATGCATGGACATTCTTTCTTGTATCACCATAGAAAAGAAATGTGGTGCGTTAGAGTAACAGGCTGTAAAAGGTCAAATCATCGACGAGAAGAAAGGCTATTTCTAAATAAGAATTCACAATGTAAGGGAGGTCAGGGTTCAGTATCAAACGCATTCCTAAACTTAATTAGATTTCCTCAGTGTCAACATCTAGTTCACTTAAGGTTTCATACTAAAAATCAATGACTGGAATGAGTAGCTGAAATGAACAGGAGCGTAGAGAGCAATACATTCTTACATTTCTACCAAATTGAAAGAAAAAACAATGAAAAATGAAGGTGTAATGACACAAACATGCATTATTTTGTTCGGACTGAATGTGGGCATTAAATATGTTTGTCTCTGGTTATTTTTCAGAGCATCGTCCCAGGTGTGAGGAGGGCACGTTTGAGTCAAGCTGCAGATGCGTGAGGGAGGCTGGGCCCAGAAGGATAAGCACCTCGCCTTGTTTCGCTCCTCAGAGGAAAGGAGAACATTGGTTATCTGCTTCGGAAAAGGGGACCAGAGCCCTGGATTAATGTGTATACAGGCTCGACAAGGGAGCAGAGGATTCTGGGTTACCTGAAGACCTGGAGTACACGAGTGAACAGGCCTGTATTGAGCCTGTGGCACAGGGGATTGGTATGGCTCAGACCAGCTTTGTGTCAACTCATCATGCCTGTCGGGCTTGATTGCAGAAAGGAGCCTTTGCTAGAGCTCGCCCCGTCCTGCACGCGGAACACTATACAACACCCACAAAATCTCATTTGCAGTTATGGCTGTTGAGCTCAACACCCATTAGGATTTTTTAATATTACCTGTGAGCGCATGTTTTGTCAGTGAGAGGGGATGCTTTTTCTACAGGCTTATCTGCCATGGTAAAGGCATTGAAAGCATGAGCCTCTGACTACACAGAGGAGGTCATCGTCCAAACAAGGATCAGCTCAGCAAACACTGACCAGGTCAGGATATCACCAGAAACCCCTCGGACAAACTTTCCCTTTCAGGAAGGATAAGAGCAAATTCAAGAGGAAATCTTGATTGGATTTTTGGTGGCTGGAAAGGATTTACCCCGTCGTAGAAATCAGGTATGACAAATACGGATGGCTTTGCTTTTTTTCCACTTCACTGACCAGACCACAATTTCTAATGAGACATGCAGGAAGAGAGGTCACGGCAGGAATGCATAATTAAAGCAATGAATCAGTATTAGCCTAATTAAAAAGGAACTACACATCGATAGTGAAAAAAGAGACAGACAACCAGTTAGCAACTTCTGCTTTGCACATTTCAAGGCTGCCGGTCGTAAGTTCATGAATTGTTAAATGTCACATATTTTTATTAAATTGATCTATTCAATTAGATACTTTTTTAAACATACCACAATTACTGTGGAAGGATAAATGAAGCTCACAAATTTCACCTTGTAACTTCAGAAAACTCTCAAAAAACCTGTCTCTCTTAACGTGTTAAAAGATTTTTATCAAACCTCTTTTCTGCGAGGAGAGATATTCCTTCCCTACCTTGTAAGAGGCCAGTTAAACCCCAGAATTTGAATGGTGAAAAGGCACGGGTAATGATCCAACAGGACTTAAGAGTATGTCAGTTCCACAACAGTTCATCAACAAAGCCCGACTTTGTTCACTCTCGTGGTCAGCAGCGATGAAAGGCAGCCTTGAGATACAGAAAATGTGTAAAACAACTAGGGGATGCTATTACGTTTCACAAGTCAGGGCCAAAAAAGCTGAGACACAGAGATCCAATTCACAAAGCTCAGAAGTTGGAACATTTCTTAAAAATCAGTTGTTTCTAACACAAGTTACTTTTTAAACTTCTAATCCTTGAAATCTATAGTTGATGTAAAGATAGCTCTGATGAAAACTGTTTATTGCAGGAAAAAAACTGTTTCACTTTATTTTTAACTGTCTGGCAATCCTAATGATCAATTCATATACATTTAATAGGAGGATTTCAAACGGATTCTTTCAGCAGTTATTTAATCTAGAAAGTGCTGCAGGCAGCATTTCAAACACCCAGCAATTATGAGAACAGGAATTTGGCTCTCCTTTAAAGGCCTTGTGCATTAAATGTACCCTTGTGTCTTCTCCCCAGGGGCTCCTGAGTGATTAGACTGCCAGGCAACACAGCTTCAAGATGGTGCGTCAATGCAAGGCCTTTATCCTCTTCCTCATCAGGGTCGGGCTGCTGCTGGGTCTTGCTAACCCCCTGGTGACCTCCGCCTCATGTCCCTCAGCCTGCCGCTGCGACGGGACCTTCATCTACTGTAATGACCGTGGCCTGACTTCCATTCCAACAGGTTTGCCCCTGGATGCTACAGTGCTCTTTCTGCAAAACAATCGCATCAAGAGTTCGGGCATTCCCACAGAGCTCCGCAGGCTGGTAAATGTGGAGAAGATCTACCTTTACTGCAACAGCCTGGATGAGTTCCCCACTAACCTTCCTCTTGGGCTGAAAGAGCTCCACCTTCAGGAGAACAACGTTCGGATGATTACCCATTCCTCTCTAGCTCAAATTCCCTACATTGAGGAACTACACCTGGATGATAACTCGGTGTCGGCAGTCAGCATAGAGGAGGGAGCCTTCAGGGACAGTAATCACCTCAGACTGCTTTTTCTCTCCAGAAACCACCTAAGCACCATCCCCTCAGGCCTGCCCATGAGCATTGAGGAGCTGCGCTTTGATGACAACCGCATCTCCTCCATCTCAGAGCAGTCGCTGCAAGATCTCATCAACCTGAAGCGACTAATCCTGGACGGTAACCTGCTCAACAACCGTGGGATTGGGGAGATGGCTCTCATCAACCTGATCAATCTGACCGAGCTCTCGCTAATGAGGAACTCCTTGACATCGCCGCCAGCCAACTTGCCAGGCACCAGTTTGGAGAAGCTGCAGCTACAAGATAATCACATTAATCGGGTCCCGCCTGGGGCTTTCGCCTTCCTTAGGCAGCTGTATCGCCTGGACCTGTCTGGCAACAACCTGAGCAGCCTCCCACAGGGTGTATTTGAAGATCTGGATAATCTCACACAGCTCCTGCTACGCAACAACCCCTGGCAGTGCACATGCAGGATGAAATGGGTGCGTGACTGGCTGCGGTCGTTGCCGACTAAGGTGAATGTACGTGGCTTCATGTGCCAGGGTCCTGATAAGGTCAAAGGCATGGCGATTAAAGACCTAACTACAGACATGTTTGACTGCACAGATTCAGAACTCATCTCGACGTATGAGACAAGCACAGTCTCCAACACTTTACGCCCTACACAGCCCCAGTGGCCCTCGTTTGTGACTAAAAGGCCTGTAGTAAAAGGGCCTGACATGGGCTTCAAGAATTACCACAGCACTACCACCTCTTCGGGCAGAAAGATCATCACCATCAGTGTGAAGTCAAGTAGTGCGGATGCAATACACATATCATGGAGGGTGTCGCAGCCCATGACTGCCCTGCGGCTCAGCTGGCTAAAGCTGGGACACAGCCCTGCCTTTGGCTCCATCACTGAGACCATCGTGCAGGGAGAGAGGAAGGAGTACCTGCTCACGGCGCTGGAGCCAGAGTCTTCCTATAGGATATGCATGGTTCCCATGGAGACCAGCAACATTTACCTGTCAGATGAGACCCCTGTTTGCATCGAGACAGAGACTGGTTCTCACAAATCGTACAACCCGACTACAACGTTAAACAGAGAGCAGGAAAAAGAGCCTTACAAAAATTCCAGTCTGCCTTTGGCTGCTATCATTGGAGGGGCTGTGGCTCTTTTGGCAATAATCATGTTGGCACTGGTGTGTTGGTACGTCCACAGGAACGGTTCACTTTTTTCCAGGAACTGCACCTACAACAAAGGCCGTCGGAGAAAGGACGACTATGCTGAGGCCGGCACTAAGAAGGACACCTCCATCCTTGAAATACGAGAGACCTCTTTTCAAATGATACCTATAAATCACCTGCCTGTGACCAAGGAGGATTTTGTGATACACACGATTTTCCCACCTAACGGCCTGACTTTATACAAAAGCCCACACAATGACAACAGTATTAACAACAGGAGCTACAGAGACAGTGGAATACCAGATTCAGACCATTCCCATTCATGATATTGCGCATGGCCATTCATGATGAGTGTGCGACATAAACAGAGTGGCAAGACTTTTACAAAACACTGGATCTATAAGACTAAGGAAGCAATGTTCTGTACATTTGCCATATAATTTATATTTAAGGACATTTTATGAGGACGAAGAACGTTCCGGTTGCAGGCCATCACTGAACCATCAGTGGGTATTGTAACTAACTGCAATTCTATATTTTAGGAATTTGTAGTAATTTGTACTGTATTTCCTTTGCTTAAGGTTATCGACCAACTAAAAGAAACTCTGTGTTCTACTGAGATATGATGACTTGTCAACTGTGAAAGTGGGTTTTCATTGCTGTGTTGAACAATCAGACCTTAGAAAACCTTGTAGTATAAGCACAGGTCATTCTTTTAACTTTGTGGCTGTCTGAAAAACAAAAAGGCAAAAAAATGACATGAAGTAAACTACGGCACAGCTGATCAACTAATTCGCAAAGCAGGCATGTTGCCCTCGAAAACAATGAGCAGTCAGTAGCTGTCTCCACATCACACGGACCAAGAGTCTTGCTCTAGTATTCACCTGGTATGGAGTACGAATAACTAAAGATGAGGTGCCATGCTTTATTTCTCTGCTTTGTTCAGTGTGTGATTTTTTTCTTTCTGTTTCGCAAGAAAAGGAAACACAGCAGAGCAACCCAAGCAGGGTTCCAGTGTTTCTGATAGGATTGTAGACCACAGCACAGGGCAGATAAAGCACACCGACCTTAAGGAGCTCTCTGCTCCTCAGAACAAGTAGACTGGACAGGCTGACACAGGGGACCCCCCACTATCTCTATTTGTACAAGCCAACAATGGCCAAACGACAATGGCGGCATTCTTTAGTACCATGTACCATACGTCATTCTAGTCACCAGGCCGAAAAGACAAAAACATGTTAGCTTTCATTAGAATTACCACAGTGTCAGCAACTCCTTGTTATGAGTATTATTTTGTATTATTTTCCAAATGAACACACTATTATGTTTCCACGATTTGAAGTTAACTGTTCTTAACAATTGAAAACCAAAGTGCATTGTATGCCCTTTGGCCAGTCTTGTATGTGCCTTGATCCAATGCTTATTGTATTTAGCTTTTTAAGAAACCAGTGACTTTTTTTCATACACACTTGAATATGAAAAATATTGGTCATATTACAGAATAAAAGTGGACAAAAATAACGTTGCTCTTCCTTACCTTGAGTACAACAAACCTCACTCAAAATAATACTGTGATTTTATGGTTGTGTTCAATAACTATTATCCCATCATGCTTTTCTGTGATTGCTCAATCAATTTGCTACTCAAGAGAATTATATCTTTGTACAAATGTGAACTGCCCTGGAGTAAAAAAGAAGGCATGTTTTATTCATTCATATCTCAAATTATTGTCTAGGCGCACAGTCTGAAAATGCTTAGAGATGAAAAACATAACCAACTGCATTTTCATTCTTGTCAGTGATCTGAGCGCTGAGGTCTTAAGTTCATAGCCTTAAACCACATCTCCCCTTCCAAGACATAGTGAACTCTTTAACAATAACCGAGATACTGTTCTTGAAACCCAGTTTTCCACTCCACGGGCAGTCTGCAGAGCAACATCTGCTTGAGGCTGCCGTTGTTCTTTCGTGCGGTGAAGCCATGTGTGACTTATCCGATTGGCCAGAGAGAGAAATGTCACAGTAGAGTAGAAATAGGCTGCGGAGAGATTGGACTCAAGGGTTTGATGAACCTCCCAGGCACCGGGGCAACTGAAAACTAATGACGAGGCACCATATGGAGGGTGGTACAGGCAGACCCTGATGGGGATGCCCGTCCCTGCAGAGGACAGAGTGTATATATACTCGGCTCCGAGCTCCAGGCAGCACACTTAATGACACGGTTGCAGCTCACCCGGCCAAGGGCCCATGAAAAGGTACACATGCAAAAGCAGTAAAATAGCCTATTAGCCCATTTTACAAATACATCCAACAGACCATCTTGTGAAAGCTAACATGAAGTTAATGCATTTCAGATTATACTCACTAGACCCTCGCACTGGCCGTACTCCTACACAAAAGCACATAAGTATTCAGTGTGTATCACAAAAAATATTGCATACCCAGATTCACACACCCACAAGCTCTTAACACAGGGAAAGCTTTAATTACAGTAAGAGGAGCCGCTAAAAGCTGCACACGCTATCCAAACCTTAAGTATACACTAAGCCTGCCCTTTACACTAAATATATATCACATTAACTTGGAATTAAAGTAAACAGACGGCCTACTTTTAGAATAGTAATAGTTTCCATATGAATGCTGTCAGTTTCTTGTTATGTGACTGTTCAGCCTCAGTCCTATCTTATTTCAGAGAAAAAGGAAAACTGCGTAATAAAACCCTGGATTGTTGGTAATTTTTCTTTTATTACACTAAAGTGATCAAAGCATCCTCATCAGAGGTAACATTTATCACACTTTTTATGATGGCTTTCTACAGAAACATAAACATATCATGTGCTATGATCTGTGTTTAGGTCAATTAAATTAAACAAAAACACGTACAGTTTTTCTCACTGCCATGATCGGCCTAGCAGAACATGTGTAAGCAGAGATGAGGTGGCTCTACAGATGTTGAGAAATGGAAAAGTGCTCTACTACTTGAGCACGGCGTCCATGTGTCTAGTAAATGAAAGAACCTCTTAAAATGTTTCAAGTGTTACTTTTGAGCCAGAAACACTACAAACATAGTGTACCGATGAGATCACTGCACTTTCTTTAGCTAGAACAGCAATCTTTTATGTGTAATTTACGAGCTTTTTGGGATTAAGTTAATTACTTGCATGGGTTTGTAGTGACTGAAGTATGCGGACCACTTTAAAGCTCCGCCAATGAGCAAACCGCTCTCACATTTTCTCTCACCTGTTTGATAAATTAAGAGTTTAGCCAAATGGTGAAAGGAGCATGCTATTGTTGTGACTTTCACTGAAAATAATACATTAACCGGAGCAGCTTTGTGCAGTTTGGCTGACCCAAGAAGTATGAGGCAAAATTGATGAACCAGACTGCTGACGACCCCGTGTGACCTCACATATCACTCATGACCCTTGACCCATGTGTCCCTTTAAACTATTCCTTAATCACTCTCATGTTCTCACTGAGGTCAGACAAGTCTTTAAACAACACAAGATGCCACATGCATTTGTCTCCTGTGTGACACACAAAGAAACCTAATGATGTTTGTCTTTTATGTAACTCAAAGATTGAAACTAATGGTGGCAGCTGCACTGTCGGCCCCAGGCCTATTGTAATGTACTGGTCAGGCAGCCAGTCACATTTGCATTCCTATAGATGCTCGTATCAAAGCGCCCCTGGATGACCTCACCGTTGCCAATAGCTGGGCATGGTTCTTCTCCATCAGCACCATTAGTAGGATTAGTAGGAAAAGCACAGGCCTTGTGACCCTATGACTGATTAGAGGTCAGTGAGTTAAGGTCACACTCAGTTCAAGGATCTCAAGAGATGAAAAATGGTTGCATATCAGTGTCCGCAAAACATAATCAGTCATCAGGGACTCTGATAGGCAACCTGTCCAACCATAAGGACGCTTAGCTCAGGAAAGACCCCCTGGCATTCATTAGGGCATTATAAACAGGGACGCCAGAAATTATGGGCAAAAACACTCCGAAGAAAAGGTCAGCTGTTAAGCTAATGGCTTAATTGCCCTCAGAACCACACAAAGGCTCAAAGCACAACGAGTTGATACAGAGAGGACCAATTTGAGTTCTTTTGATTTGGTTTATCAACATGATTAAGCATGTCCAGCTATAATAAATTGCTCAGATTTGACATAAAGGAAAAACAAATCATCAGCAATGAGTTATGTAATTTTTAAGCAACACCTCACAACAGGCTGTGGTTATTATCTGTGATATAATCACAACATATCACAGCCTGAAGTGAGCTATTGCTTTTATAAAACAGTCGTCAAATATGGCAATATGAAAGTTATAGACACATTCCAATTTAAATAGTTTTTTATTAATAAATAATAATGTTCACAATAAAATAGGCCCTCCTGCCAGAACAGTTGTTGCTATGGAACGTACACTAGCACCTAGAATATTTATTTTTTTCATTACAGGCTAGCGTTATATTGATTTAATTATTTGGCTCTTTATTTACATTATTGAATGTGGCCATTTATTGTGCCTAAACTGTCCAGCGTCAGTAGGATGACTTTAATAGGAGCTTGTACTAGGCTTGCCTTTTTTTGTCAGGTGGAGGTGTGTTGTTTAGCGCGGCGAGGATTAGGGCTGAATGATTTTGAAAAAATATCTTATTGCGATTATTTTGACTGATATCGCAATTACGATTTGATGTGCAATATTAGAGGGAATGATCTTTTTTACATCATTATTCTCATATTCATTGAAAAACATATTAAAATGATTATGGTGTGATTTTTGCAGGGATCTGTACCAAACAAAGATGTTTTCATAAGTCTGTAGAATATGATGTGTAGGCCAGGACATCTCTGCAGCACCACAATATTTAATTTAAAATGGTAGGCTGACACATATTTCATCTTTAACCTATATTGCGATTTGAAAATTGCTGTAGGCAATATCGCAATTTCGATAAAATTTCAATTTATTGTGCAGCAGCGAGGATGTTGCTCCACTTTCATCAGGCCTCCGAATTTCGGTTGCCAATCCACTATTAGCCATAATCTCTCTGGTGTCAAGACCCGCATCGGATAGTTTGAATCATGGTGCTGCGGCGGCAGTGGTTAGTGTATTTCTGCTGCGTCCCGCTTGCATATTCTGGGAAACATTGTGGAACCTCCTCTTTACGTAGCGCTGCATGTCGTTTAGCAGGAAGCATAGAAGTTGACATTTTGTAGCAGGTTTGGCGGCTAATTTTGTTATTTTGTACCTGTAACCTGCTCCGTGTTGGCGGACGTGATCCCCCCGTTACCCCGTCGCTATGCAACCATGACCACACCTTTTTTTTTCAGACGCAGAGTGAGACTGAAAGTGTAAAGAAATTAGAAGTCATAGCAGTGGTATGTGGTTATTATATCACGGCTACGAACCAATCAGATTGCTTGATTTGAACTACCCATTTTACAATCAAAGTTAAATACTCTTGTCACATACAACTTAATGGTCATAATGTACAGAAAGAAAGATGTAAATGTCTCACAAAACCGAAAAACACATTGAACGTTTTGCTCGAGAAAAAAAAAAAAAGTTAACCACAGAATAAAAGCCCCTCGTTTTTTAAACTCTTGTAAAAAGTGTGCTTCATCAACACATTGACTAGGATGCCAAAAACAACCGCACATTCAAAACAAAAATAAAAGGGGCGCTTGCTGTTCCCTCTCCCTCACATCCTGTTCCACACAGCTTGCACATCAAACAGACCCATGATTTAATGGCCTCTAAATGCTGAGCAGAGTGGTGTGCTGAGGTCAGAAGCCAAACCAAGGCTCAGGGCCTCCCACAAAGTCTGCACTTCTGCCAATGTGTAAAATTTGCATATACTGTGTGTGAGTTCATGTGTATTAGGGATAAACAAAAAGAAAAGAAACTGTGGCTGTTAATGCTGTGAAATACTTGCGCTTCACATTAATCGTCTGGCACAGTGTATATGGTTCATTCATATATTAATCAAATTACATTTAACATTCAAATGTGCTGTTACTAGGGCAGGGCAATATGGAGAAAATCAAATATCACAATATTTTTTACCAATTACCTCGATAGATATTGCAACAACATTGCAGCGTTGACCATTGGTGCTTTTACAAAATATTTACACAATGAGATTTTTGATAAATAATCATCAGTAATGTGGATATAATGAACAGCTAGTCTGGTAAGTTCCGAAAACTACATCACTTTACTGTAGAGCAGCCTTTAAAACCAAGAAAAGACAACATTTATGCCATATTACGATATCTAAAATCTAGGACGATATCTAGTCTCATATCACAATATCAATATAATATCAATGTATTGCCCAGCCCTAACTGTTATTAATGCAAACATGCCTGTGAATATCTAGCTGCAATGCAATGAACACAAGGAGGTGGAAACATACAGCCTGAGTCTTAAACAAAAGGGACAGGATGTATTTGATATCCACGTCATCTTTATCACTCATTTATGATAGCATTTGACAACGAGAGGCTCGTGCTAACCCGTGCACATGTCTGCATGAGTGAGTGTGCTTTGTCCATATGTAATTATGAATGTTATAGTAGTTATGACTTCTTGCACCCTTTATGTGAACCTGTGCACATTGTTCACACATCTAATTAACACAAACAGACCATTATAGTGATTTAAATGCATGCAAGCAGAATAACCTAAATCAATCACCTGCCTTCCACATAGCTGTCCCAAGACTGTCTTGTGACTTTGTTGCTCTCAGTCACAAGCCGCAGTCTGTTCTGGCTGTAACGGGGCAAAAACAGTGAGTCCCGTGAGAGACGTGTCAGTGTGAGTGATGTGCTCCAGCGTGGGGGTGTTGTCCCCTCCACTCTGTCTCTGACCGGCTCCCCCCCCCACACCCACCCGTCCTCCAGGCCAAGACCCTCTCCATCTCTTCACATTACTCAGTGACCTGAAACCACGGGGCCAAAATATCTAACCAGCTCCTCCGTCTTCTTAATGAATCCAATTTTTTGCCTGAGAGCACAAGGCGTGCCCATACATCCATCGCAACTCTAAATTATCTGACATTAATACAAATTAACAAGAGCCGCCGCCACCAAGACTGTGCCACCCCACAATGGCATACACTGACAACACATCTATATCGCCGTATGAAGACAGCAACTCATTCTATACCCCCAAAACACAGAGTCAATAATCTCATTTAACAACAGGCTATAACCACAACAAAAGCAGAGGGGCTGATTGGTGTCTGTGCCATTACACTATGAATTATACACAATATGTTATGAAAATATCCATATAATTGACTCTGCACTATGGCAGCCATTAATTCCTGTCCTCCATTAAGTGGTTTAAATGATCTTGTAAGAGGCCATACATCTCCTGATGCCCTTTATGAGATCAACACCACGTCCCCCTAAGAACTTAATCGACCCTCAGTCCCATTTGTCCATGAAGTCTGATGCAGGGGAATAATTATTTCATTCCTAAAGGTTCTGAGGGTCCAACTTGTCCATTACCCCCAGTAGATCTGCAGCAGGGAGGCCAGGGCTCCTCTTCGATCCATTCTCCTCTCTCATTTACGTTAAGCCAGCTTTAAATGTCAGTACAGTATTTGCATGCCAATGTGCATTGCTCTGCAGCTCATTATTTTCAGATGTTGACAGCCTAATCGCATGCAAGTTTAGTCCACTTTGCCAACACGATGCTTGCTACAGCCAAGTCGTGCTGAATAGCAAGCAGAGGTTTAAATCTGCAGTGTTTGTCTGCACCGGCCTTAGGGTGCTTTCACAGGCCATAGCCCGTCTGGCTAGTCTGAATCAGAGTGAAATTGATCCTTGGTTTGTTTTCAGTTTCACGGTGCACAAATTAAACAAAAACATATTTGCTGAGGGGCGTGTACGAAGGAGAAAATGTATCTTTTTCGTCTTGAGAGCTGCCACTTCTATGCAGGGAAACGTAGAATTTGATGTATTGCTGTCAAAGTTTATTTTACTTTCACTCGGCACTGATCTACTGTGCGCATGAATCCCTTCTCCTCCAGTTTGTCTCAAATAACTTCATAAACATCATTATTTTTGTGGACTTTATTTAGCATTTTTGTATGTTCTGCAGAAGTCCAGGTCAGTCCTCTCCCACTCATGTTAACCTGTCGTTTACCTGTGTCCAGCTCAACAAATGCCCACACAGGCAGCCTGCATTTTGGTACACTTGGAAACAGTCCGAGAATTCCTCTCGCAAGTGGTCTCGGACTGGTTGTTTTGGTCCACACTAGAGTGTGATTACTGCGTTTACAACTGCCCAAACAAACCGCACCAGAGTTCGATTAAAATAGACTAAATGTTAGCTTGTGAAAGGGCCCTTGTTCACTTTCACAGGGAAAACACAGAAAGCTCAGCAACATGGCGTAATCAACTAATCAGTAATGACAGGAAACGTTCCATGCTGACCATCAAACACAACCAAGTCTACTAAATAAGAAGGTCAATATAAATGATATCAATTACACGCTGAGGCTCCGATTCTCCCGCTCATACGCCTTGCTTTCTTCTCCCAAGATGTTTTGAGGATGAAGACTGAGCAGGGCAGAAGTCTTCCTCAGCAGGTCTGATATTACCCTTTTGACAGTCTGACCTTCAGGCGAGAGCTCAGTCGGTCCGTCTCTCCAGAGAAGTTCATCATGCCTTTCATTCACTCAGACAGCAGCTCCTCGACACCTCAGCCGCGGCGAACACAGACATTTGCTCAAGGGTAGCAATGTTTTGGTACTTCTCCAAGAGGTGTAGAATTCAGCAGTGTCAGCGACTTTTGGGATTGTAAATACAACCTGTCACCATTCATCAGGGCACCAGAAGGAGAACGCAGACACTTCAAGGCATCATTATTTCGCTGTCCTCAAGCACCTTGACACGAGATCACTGCAGTGCAGCAATAAGGGTGACATCCCCCGACCCGGTGTGGGCCGACCACCACAAAGAGTTATTAACTATTATGTGGACTTGGTGTACTCTCAGAGTTTCAGTCAGTTACCAAACTCTTGGAGACAGAGTTGGTGGAGCTGACATCGGAGGGTTTGAACACGTGAACGCAGTTAGTGGGCTGTCTCCCGCTTTCAGAAGTGTGGAGAAGTGACAGCAGTGTCATCCTGTAACTATACAAGTTATGCACACAACGCTGCAGCGGGTTGAGAGACTGCTACCGCGCCATCCAAACACACACAGTGAAACACACAGAAGAAGAAGTTAAGAGGGAAAAGTTTGGGGGAGAAGCCACCGATGGGCAGGGCAGGGTGGTGGGATGTGGGATTAATTAAAAGCTGCTGTCACTGTGGTGCGCTGGTGACACGCAGCCACACGATTACTGAGATCTCTGTGTGAGAGGAATCTGCTCCCACAACTCATTTCCTCCCCATTGAGGCGGGGGGAGCAAAATGGGACCGTCTGTTGTACAAAATACCACGAAAGAGAAGACTCATTTTTCATTTAAAGGAATTTGAAGATCCAAAAGGGAAGGAAAGGGCAAGGGGGGGGGCTAGGAGGAGAAGGATGAAGAGAATTTTTGTTTTGTTTTTGAATAAAAGTCTGCTCAATCTATTTCAATCGGGTGGTACACTGGGCTGCTGGGAGGGGGAGGTCAGAGGATCTAAGCCACTGTAATCCTAAGCTTGCCACTGCTTAAAACCTGCTCAAATTAACATGCCGATGTGTGTGTGTGTCTATGGACACTATGGCACTCACGCAGCTTAAACTAACATCTGGCAATGCTATCATATCTAACTTTCCACTCATTTCTTGGGATGCTTAGTAATCCCTTTGTTGCGACCAATATACTGAACACAACTATTCATCTTGTGCTGCAAACATTAGTCAACAATTTTGATAATGGATTAATAATTTAAATCATTTATCAAGCAAAATGTAAAATATTCTCTGGTTACTAGGGCTGTGTATTGGCAAGAATCTGGTGATATGATACGTATCATGATACAGGGGTTACGATTCAATATATTGTGATATATTGCAAGACTGTAAGCAAGGCGATATATTGCATTTTTCAAAAACAAACTTTAGGAAAACTGTCATAAAGAACACACCGCCGCTTACGTAAAATTTGAGTCAAAAAAGTTTTCTTTTTTTCATGCAGTCAGAACAGTGGGATCTGCATTTGCATTCATCACAGTCCCTGTAACATCCAACATCATAGCACTACTTTGAGAGGACACATACACCGAGATGGCACATATCTGCAAATTAAATTAAATATTGACGGAGTTCATCTTTGCAGGTAAACTTTTAGTTAACAATCGATGCAGTGTTTTTGAGAATTGATACAGAATCACAAAACATAATATCGCGATACTCAATATTTAACTATAATGTTGAGTAGGGTTTCAACTAACGATTATTTGAATTGTCGATTAATCTGTTGATTATTTTCTCATTTAATCGATTAGTTGTTTGGTCTATAAAATGTCAGAAAATTCATGAAAAATGTTTATCAGTGTCTCTAAAGCCCAAGATGATGTCCTCAAATGTCTTGTTTTGTCCACAGCTCAAAGGTATTCAGTTTACTGTCATAGAGGAGTAAAGAAACCAGAAAATATTCACATTTAAGAAGCTGGAATCAGAGAATTTTACTATTTTTTCTTAAGAAATTACTCAAACCAATTAATAAATTATCAAAATAATTGGCGATTAATTTGATAGTTTAGTTGACAATGAATCCATTAATTTGTTTAAGCTCTAATGTTGAGTCAACAAGTTGAAAAACGGCCATGCTGGAGTTTTTCTTGCTAATTTTCTAAAAATGATTCGAAAGAATGTAGGAATAAAGATCTAACGGTTGGATTGATGGTTAGGATTTTTCCTTCTTTCCCGAGTTATTTCAATGTGTGTGTTTTTCTGCTGCTAACAAGCAAGCTGTTAAAAAATGTTCACGGAGGTGTAGCATTAGGGTGTCGAGCATTACAATGGGGAAACACTGTTTCTGTTGTGGTGCAGCACATGATCCTTTTGGAACCAGAGCTTGGTTGTTTTGATAATGTTTAAAACATACTTTACATTCTCTTTACAGACAGATGGAGCAGCCGGCTGTATGTGTCGGCCATATGCAGCATAGTCACATTCTAGCACTTATGTCTGCACCTTTTTTGAGGATTTTAATTGTGAATTCAGTGAATGCATTTTTAGCAAGGCTGAGAAGTAAAATAAAAATGTCTAGGGAAATTTTTGAACATCCCACCTGTTCTTAGTGTTGTGAGAGTGAGACATACAGCAAGTGTGCTAAAGGTTACACCCCAGCCACAGATGTCATTAACAACAACTCTTATTAAAGGTGATAGCTATGGTGAGAGCAAGATACTGCAGACGAGGACGACGGCAATGGAGCTTATTAATTCACACTTCACTCTCACTGTGGAGGGCAGGTAGATGTGAATACACTGTGGAAGTTTGGAAAACAGACATGCGCATGTATGTGATCTCAGTTAGACATCTGTTTCATCGGCGAAAAATACTCACATTCAATAAATTATATTTTTTTCCCCACTTATGAGACTCATCTCCTTACCACCCAATAAACCAAAGATTGTGCGCACCTCACAAATTATAGCTCTCCAGGAGTCAGATGAATATGTAATACAACCGGAAGCTTTAAGGCTACTAATTATTCATCTCTTTTAATATGCAGACATTTCATTTAAACAAAAAACTTAGGCAGAAGAGGAAAGTTTCCAGTTTCAGAAAACACTGCTGGGAATGCTGGCAGGCCCATTCTTCATTTTCTAATTATACCAGATTATTATTAGCAAGAGACACAACTGACGAAGAAGACATACATTGATGGAAGTAGTGCACTAATGAAATCAGGAGATGCCAGGAAACGCACGCTGAGCAGATGATGTTAATATAGAGGGATTATACTGTGTGTGGTGCAGAGGCCAGCTATAGCACGTCGAAGGGAAAATACAAGAAAATCTGAAATAATGAGAAGATATTTTTTTATAACTAGGGACAATGCTGAGCTTGAGGCAGACATACTATGTATACATACATCTGTCTACCACACATTCCCGGTGTTTCAGGCCAGCAGCATACGGCCAAATGTTCCCAGATTGGCGCTAATGTGACAAGGGTGATGGCTTTTGTGTGGAGTCACCAGAAGTTGTCAATGGCACCACGAGCTCGGTCATTAATCACCGCGTCGCCTGGTTGTGTGCATACATGACACGAGGGCAGGGTCGCAATGGAAGGGGGTTGAGCCCTGTAACATGGACCCTCGCCCCGGGAGCCACAATGGACTTGAATGAAGAGGTCCCACACATTCACTGTTACCAGGTCACTAATCAAATTATGTTGATAGCACGCGGGACAACAGAATTCATTTAGTATCCCTCACCTCTATTGTCTCTTTGCCAGGCCATCACCGGGGTCTGGGATAAATAAGTAACCCCCTTTTCTTCTCAATTTATTTGAATGCCTTCAAATGAATAGCGTGCCTTGTGAGAGAGGCATGAATTAAACAACAATGAGAGTAGGTGATTTGGAACTTCTGATGACGTAGTTGTCACTGCAAGAAAAACTATGCAAATCAACAGCATGAGCCAGATGGTCATAGTTTTGGGGAAATTCACTTAGTCAGGCATAAGTAATGTCTCACATTAGAAATATGGCTAAAGCATTATTGGACAACACATTTAAAAAAAAAAGGTGGGAGCTGAGGTGAGATGTGTCCATCCATCACTGGAGGTGATCATTTGGTTATACGTCCCCTGAGGTGACTAAACAACCTGGCGCTATGTCAGACAGGACTGTGTGGGGGTGGGCGCTCACACGTGTGTATGTCATTCATGCATATACCACAGCCCCAAGGGGATCCAGTCTCTTTGCTGTGCAGCATTTTAATTAATCCCGTGATGACAGAGTGGATCTGGCAGGTTATGTATGTCTTAGGGCAGGGGTGAGAGGGTCGTGAGGAGAGAGGAACATGACAGTGGGGTTAATGCCAAACCCACCAAAAGGCATAACACAGCGAGCAGCAGGTCCACTCTTGGACAGGTGCTCCTTCTGGGGTCACCCGCCAACTCCCTAACCATACAAAGCCACCGTCTGTCACCACAGATCCAACGCGCATGGCCAGAAACGGAGAAAACACATGGCCTCAGTTGACTCTGGTAAACGTTATGAATTTTTAATCAGTGCAATAAAACCAAACATTTACTTACGTTTGAGCCTCCTCTATTACAGGGTAAAAACGTACCGGGTGGCGGTTTGCTTAGATTGCTTGCTCATTTCCCTGACTCCTGGTCTTGTCCTGAGGTGCAGTTAATTTGAGCAGCTTTAATGTGTATTTGACAGAGCGGAGAAGATGTATTAGCACCGTGGGTTTCTTTGCTTTGTGAGATTTGTCATTTCAATGACCGTTTGAGCTCACATTTCACACCGAGTGTGATTTGAATATAAAGTGTGCCATACATTTACATCATCTATAAAGAAATCCTTGAGAAATGCAAATCCTCTTTGAGGGTGATTAATTGAAACCTTTAATTTGGCGGCCATTGTTTCATACCCTGCGTGCAGACCAGGGTGGGCGGCTGCACACGCGTTGGCGGTGAAACTCAATGTGGGCCGGCTCGTCCATGCTTAATCATGTCCAGCTAGAATATTAAACAGTGTGAAGGTGAACAGTGTGACCATGTCCCGAAGGGGAAATTGTATTTCAGAGTCAAAATGAGAATCGTTTTAATCAATAAGTGCAATAAATGCAGAAGAATTTGTCTTGGTGACAAATTTCTCTCGGCATGGAGAAATGAGGAATCGAAAAGTTTCACAGTACTCACAGACACTCGCAGTGTAAGGTCAACAGGCAGAACAAGACCTATGGACAATAATATGTACTATTTTCTTACGCCTTCTCTGCCCGTCAGTAGAATTATTACAATTGAGTGCATGAATGTCATTGCTGGGTTTCTCTTCAGCACATCGGGTACTCAAATGAACGACATCTGCCCCCTCCAGCCCCCAAGGCTGCCGTCTGTCCGTCTTTCAGCCGCAGATTGAAATATACACGGGTCATGTGTAATAAGGCCAGCGATTATAACAGAAAAATTCATCAATATTACGGGGCACAAGGTAGTATTGCTAGAGACTGCCAATCAGCAGAACAAATGGCAGAAGTATTGACTGGATACTCAACCAAGACAATGGACCTTATTGGATGCCTGTCATTTAAGAGACAGCAATTAACAGGTTTTATGGCAGATCGCAGAGGCGGCTGAAAAGGAGCAAAGGTTCCTCACTTAGCTGTTGTGAAATGAGAGAGACACGGAGGAA
The DNA here is from genome assembly GCF_015220745.1 of Sebastes umbrosus. NCBI lineage: Eukaryota > Metazoa > Chordata > Actinopteri > Perciformes > Sebastidae > Sebastes > Sebastes umbrosus. The sequence goes on along the minus strand of NC_051278.1, from coordinate 15,391,280 downwards.
TGTCTGCAGCCTTTTGTTGAGGCTCAAGTGCTTGAGTTTACAATACAGTCGGAGTGCTTCTTTCATACTACCAGCACACGATCACGGCGGTACTTAAAGCAACGGAAGAATAGAGAAAGGGATGGACAGAGAGAAGATTAGAAAAGAAAAGAAATAATCAGACCATCAACCACACAAAAAGACCAAAGAGGTTATGCTAACGGTGCATAAGTGGCAAGACAGCAGGGTTAAAAGACCTGAGGAAAACGTCTAATTGTGATTTGTCCAATACCAATATTGGAATTGTAAATTTAATTGTGATTATTTATTATAAATTAAACTCCAGGCTTATATTGGTGGTTCACGTATAATTAATTATGATTAGTTTGTATCATTGACATAGAAAAAGTCCCATAATTCGATTGACTCCAAAGGAACCCTCGACAACAAGCAACAGCCAATAAGTAATAAGTAAACTAATTATACCAAGTTTTTGAAAACGGCGTTGAAAAGGTTACCAATTTTGTTATTAGAACATTACATTACTGGATTAATTGATATTTCTAACAGCTACACAGTTGTCCACTTATGATAATAATGACAGGATGCTGGTAAGTCACATCTAGATAGCAAGCTGCTAGCTGGTCCATCTGATGACGTGATGCAATCAGCTAAGCCATAAAGACTCACCACTTTGTTAGTCATGTCGAACATCAAGACACAATCCCTCGGTCTCCCTTTTTAAATATAAATGATACAGAGTAGTGTAAGAAAGAAAGGAAAACACAAATCGAGAGAAGAAGATCAGAGTATTATAATAGAGACAGTTTAGTTTTAAACTGTGCACAGCCTCCCCTCCTGACTCTGCCCGTCAAGGACGGAGATTATGCACAACCTACCGAGGGTTGCTTGTGTATTTTGTGTGGGTGTGTTTGTGTGAAAACCCACAAGTGAGCACACACACTCAGCTTGGGTGAGAGGATGACAACTGATGTTAACGGGAGGAGAACAGACATGGAAGCCGCCACACGCAGGAAGGGAAGGAACAATATGGATGCTATTACAAACATAGGGGCTGCAATATAGCATCAATATAAACCTGTGAAAACACACATGGTAGAGTGTGATACATCAAATGAGGGGATAATGGAAGCAAGGCCACATGTCCCTAGTGATGGTCATTCTGGCTTCACCCTCCAGGCATGCACACTTCTAAATGTGAAGCTGGCAATACATTAAACTCCAGGGGTTTATCTTACCACTAGGAGGTCTCCTAAATGGCAAGCTCCTGGCTAAGACTTTCCTCTTTTATCCCTCTATTATTCCTCTATGTTCTGACCTATTCAAGAAGCTGCTGAGATCAACTTTTTACTAGAAAATGAAGAGAACTCCAAGCTAAGAGAAATGGTCGACCTTGTTTCTATGGATGACATTGTGCTTCATGAATGGACTTACTCATTATACCCTCAGTGACTTGATTCATAATTCATCATAATAATCCGAGCATAATGGGACCTATAATTACTGCTGCTGTATGCACTATTAAGGTGATATCTACAACACCAAGTAGTTCAGTGACAACAATGAAGCTAGCTCATATCAAAACAATACATGTGTACATACATACTAAAGTTTTATATTATTAAATCTTTAAAAAATATATTGACCTTGAGGCCGACTGTTATTGTTGACAGGAGTGAAGAAAAAAGGATTACTCCTTCTATTAAAAACTAAATGGTTGTCTGCTATCTTCAAAACTTTTATGAATGCTTGTGCAAAATCTGCAGTCCAATCATAAAAGATATATTTACAAAACCTGGAGCAAGGTCTTGTTTAGTAAATCATGGATAATAGGAAACACATAGATTATATTCACTGAAGGTTTATTCATATTACAAAATTAAGGTCAGATAAAGTGTGGCCTATTCTCTAAAATACTGTAGACTCTGTTTGGAACTGGAGAAGGAATCAAAAAGAAAACGGTCAACCTACAGAAACTATATATTCAAAATATTGGAAACTGAAACTCCCACAAGCCACAGTTTGTGGACGTTTTCTTGATTAAATTGCTAATGAGGTTTGTGTTGAGGAGCGGTCCTAAATGTTTGAGGTGGCTTGCTGTATGAGCAGACACTCCCTAAAGTGTGTTGCTCCGGTATTTATTGTGAACGCAGCAGAGTGCAGTATCCTATATTTGTGACTAAGTGTGTCTTTTTTTTTTATTTAATTTTTAAAGTGGGTTAATATTAACGTAGTATTCCAAGGCTGTGTTGCTAATGTAAAATAAAAACAGGCTGTTGCAATGTGTACTGCACTTTGGTTTGATGCAAATGCATCATGTAAATTCGTCACATAAATTGGTGCCAAGGAGCAATATTAAAGTTATTCAATACAAGCAGAAGATTGAATTCTGTAAATTACTTTTTTTTTGTCTATATCTTAAAGTATGTTCATTGTTGGCATTAATTCTATAAATTGGTTAAAAGTAACTACATTTAATGTATTATTCTACATGTGCATTATGCTTCTTTCAATATTATAATTGCTTTGTAAAGTGTTGCATTAATAGTGCATCATTTTTAAGTACTATGGTTATTGTAATACTGCATCAGCCCAAATCTTTAATTTATACTCTTTTTAAAATAGCATGAAAAATTAAATCTGACTCCATTTCATAAACTGTAGCACCAGGCATCAGTGAAGTAACATTTGGGAGTGTGATTAGTATAACACTGATAACGTATTATTGATATTAAGGTTCATTAAACGGACTACTTTTGTGTTTTGCAGCACCCAACAACAAGTATCTGGAAATATGATATTAGCAATCTAACATTTAAGACACCAACCAAACTGTAAAATAATGAAGAAGTAACTTTTTGAATACAATGTAAGTTATCATATGAGGCAATCAGTACTCAGCCCACGCTACATTTTCGGGTGATGTTTTACACAAATTTCATCAGCCGTTATTTATATTCTTATTATTAATTATGTGCCCTGTGATTTTGATGGAATTCAAAGAATGAAAGTGAGACTGTGTCCAAATGAAGGTGCTAATGCTCTGATTGTGTTAAGATAATGTACCTGATGAGGCCATTTCACAGTCTGGCTTCATTTTAGCCGACAAGCTTCATTAGTCGCAGCCTCCAAAATGGTACTCAAAACTGCATGGCCAAATGGTTATCAAGTGCTAAGAGCCATGCCGGGACCTGTACCACACGCCATAAACCTCGGATATTAATTAACATCAGTTGTTCGCAGATTTTATTGGGTGATGCCTTTTTAATTGACACTTATACGACCGAAGAATTCAGAAGGTACACTTCGCTGTAGGAGGGCAAAAAAGACAAATTAAAGTCAATTAGTTTGAGGCGGATTTAAGGAGGAGATGGCCGTGCAGATGAGAGAGGAACAGCCAGGCCAAACGAGCTCAGGCTCAGACGGAAATCCAGACTACGGGGAGACCCAGTGTCTGCCAATGTGAGATAAGGGCAGCACGGAGACTATGGCGCACTGCCCTATACTGTTGCTTTAGAAAATGGAGTGGAGAGAAATGGCCGAGGTCAGGCCTGCTGCAGGATCAGTTTTAAGAGAGCTCTATTACCGAAGAGGCCCTCTGATATGTGTGGAACAAGCAACTTTTGTTCTTTATTTACATTCTTGCTGGATTGGCTTGGAGGAATTATGGAGTCTATTTTGGTTTGCAAAGGGGTTGATGAGGAGGTGGGCCAAGATGCAAGTGAAACCCCAGAAGCCTTGAGCCCCAGAAGCCATAGTTTGTGAGTGTGTTCTCCTGAAAGAGGCAAGAAGTCACTGCCAACATGGAAAACCGGGGTGAGAGTGTGCCTGGCCTCAGCAAGAGCACCAAGGCCAGCTGGAGACGGGAGGAAATAAGGATCCTGAGCAAAGCTTTACAGGTGTTCTCACTAACACTGTGGCTTCTTTTTTATGAATAACATTTAAGTGTGTGGGAAGAGCATGCATGCAATTTTAGCTGTTCTAACCAATACAAAGAAAGAAGAGACTGTGCCCATCTCTAAAGATGAAATCTTTTGGCATAAAAACTTTCTTCAAAGGGCTCCCTTAATCATCTCTTCAACTAAAGAGTGTACTACTCGTCTAAAAGAATTATTATCACGTCAGTGTAGGATACAATATCTTCAGCAGTAATGGCAAAGTCCAATGTCAGTGGCTATGCACATCAAACTCTCCCCGACAAAGAAACTAAGCTCAGGGCTATAAGATGCCAAAATGAAGATTTCCAAAAAAAAATTAAATGGATAAAATCCAAAAGAGGCTTTGGCAGTAAGATGTGAAACAGGACAAAATTTGTAAAATGCCAATGAAGGACTAATCTATCATCAGGGGATTATGCGAATGGGCAAGAATGTCTTGTACTGACATCTGTTAAATTGAAATATTTGGGCCTGCTGGCAAATGAATAGTAAAAGACAACATTGGTCCTGCTTCTATCAGGAGAATATCACAGAAACTTCATATTTTATGTCACAAGTTAATATCTCAAATGTCCAGGCCTCTTATAAATTTGTACTTTTTGGGTTGTTTTTTATTTCTAAATCGGGTCCCAACCATTACTAATAGACTATGGTTGGATTTAAGAGGAAAGATTTCTTTACAGTTACCTTGCACGGCAGCTGGATGTCACAAGATCACACGTGGGATCACATATCAGACGAAAAATCCATTTTATGCAGGCTTCAAGTAATGCATTTGTGTCCAGCAAACAAGTTCAAGGACCAATCAGCTTCCTGTGAAGAGCTACTGGCTGTTATGGGCGTAGTTTAGGTGTGTGTTAGTTATAACGAACTGGAGAGTATTTATTCATTGAAAGAAGAGCAAAGAACAGCACTGAAGGCTTTTCTCGATGTAGTCGCTCTTCTCCGGCTTCGGCAAGAGTTTGATTGACAGATGGTTCATCCAATCGCCTGCCAAGTCTTTTTTGAAAGTGCCTTCCCTTTTCCAAACTGTTTCTAATGACGACTTCTCAGACGGTTCTGTGTAACCATCTGGAGGCTCAGGTTAGCTCTACAGTCCCTGAGCACCAAATTCACAAGTATTTTGTTGCCTACATTTTTCAATGAAATTTATAAAAGATTTTAAATATTCAGGGAATTATACTTTAGCAGAGGTGCAACAAGTGAACAGCAAAATTGTACTGTCATTCTAATATAGTGCATGGACTTGATAATTCTGTAATTTAATACTACTGTACATATATTACAACACTGAGGGACGAGTTAATGTTTAGTCATAATACTATGATAATATCTTATGTATATAAACCATTGTATGTCAAGTTCAATTAATGAAATATGCAAAACTCTTTGACAAGCTGAACTAAAATCCTCTGTTATGCCTGTGGCACCTGGCCTTAATCAATCACCATCCTAATGAAAACTACACCCGAGTGGGCTCTATATTGTTTGAAATGAGGGATGAAAATTCAATACTTTGTCTGTGTTCAGCTTCATCTCCAAGTCAGGGACAATTAAAATCAATCGCCTTGACTTCAGACAGTGTGGTGGTGTCAAATGAGCAAAGTCTTGACAGTGAGCATTCATTAAAAACAGTGACTGTAACAACTTAATAAGCAATGCAGAGTGAATGCAGTGGAAGGGGAATAGGTTGACGTATGAACCATGATAGACTTTTTCGGAAACATGGTAATTGAAGGACTTATCTTGCCATAAGGAAAACTTTAAAACAAAATCTTATCACTAAAACAAATTTGTTTTCCTTTCTTAGTCACTAAATGTGTCTCTCCAGGTGAAAGCGAAGGAGCATTATTCACAAGGCCACCATTCATATGCAGCTCCAAATCTAAACCTCCCCTGGGTCTTACCAATAATTGGAATGATTTGTTTTTGTTTTCCTCCAAGAGCCTTTTACCCATTACAATCTCACATTAGCAGCCCAAGTATTAGAAGGAGACAACAACGAGGGAGCAGCGGTGTTACCACAGTTAGCCTCATATGGCATTTTGTCCTGACAGGCATGGTGTTTTCATATCTACAAGGACCATTAGGTAATTCATTTATGATGCTGGTATTATTCACAAGCTTTGGTAATAACAAACCCTTCATAGTTCTGAATTGCCTAATAACTATTTGTTATATGCTATAATGTGCATAATGGACTCATGGAAATGAGAGTGTGTCAAATCATTCTTGCATCATGCGGTGAATGTGATGTAGTGATGTGTACAGGAGCATGTCAACAGCAGGCGACAGCTGTTTGGGTTTATGCAGTCTCAGACAGTCACAGGTTTCTGACACATTGCATGTGTGATATCGTCTCTATGCACAGCTGTGCTTTGAGCGATATGCTAATGTCAGTATGCAAATCTGGTCACAATGGTGCTGATGTTTAGCAGGTATAATGTTTACCATGTCCACCTCTTACTAGCGTTTTAGCATGCTAATATTTGCACTTAACACAAAGTATAGTAATGTGCAAATAGTAGGGCTGTCAATCGATTAAAATATTTAATTGTGATTAATCGCATATTAATCACACATTTTTTATCTGTTCAAAATGTAACTTTAAAAAACTGCATGTGATTATCATAAAGTGGGCATGTCTGTAAAGGGGAGACTCGTGGGTACCCATAGAACCCATTTTCATTCACATATCTGGAGGTCAGAGGTCAAGGGACTCCTTTGAAAAAGGTGATGCCAGTTTTTCCTCGCCAAAATTAAGCATAAGTTTGGAGAGTTATTTAACCTCTTTCCGACAAGCTAGTAGGACATGGCTGGTACCAATGGATTCCTTAGGTTTTTTATTTTCATATGACACCAGCATCTTCACTCTAACTTTAAAACTGAGTCCGCTACAACTTAAAAATCACAAGTTGTGTTAATGCATTAAATAAAATCATGGCGTTAAAACGAATTTGAGTTAAGGCGTTATTATCGCGTTAACTTTGAACGCCGTAGCAAATAGTAATGGACAAATTAAAGGTTTAACCTGATGATGAGGGCACAGACGAAAAGTGAAGGGACACAAGGTTACACATACACACACACCAGCGCTAATATATAGTCAATCGCCGGTTGTTGGGCTGACGATGGCTGGTTGAAAAATGTTAACATATCGCCCAACCCTACCAGGCTACCACTTTGACCATTATATGACCCTTTCTGCTACTGAAATGCACATCAAAACTGATAATCAACAAACATAATTTAATAATGAAGCCATATTATTAATATTAAGATGATAGTGAGTCGACATAGTGGTATGTTTTGGAATTATATGGCGTTTTGATGCAGAAGAGAGGCCCTGAGGATCAGGACCCACAGCACAAAGAAAGGAAAGACACTCCTGGTCGGCTCCATACAGCCATTAACCTTCCTCCAGCAGGGAGGGCTGCACGCTTTCTTCTTTCACACACTTCATTAACAAGCTCCCTTTCATAGACTAATTGCTGTTTCAAATTCGCTCTTTGTTAATCAGTCGCAGGTTTAACCCCACAAAGAGCTTCTATTGTGTTTACTTTTTGATAATATTGCCCCATGTAAATGAATTAGCACAAAAACACACTGTCCAAGGCAGGCACTTACAAAAATGTATTGGCAAGTAATTGAGTGAGGATGCAAACGCATTTGTGCTTTTTCAGTCTAAAATAAAAGTCAGTGTCTCGCCTTGGATTTCTCTTCTGTTGGTGTTCCTAATTAACTCCTGTTTTCATGAGGGATTTAAAATAGGCCAATGAAGAGACACGCTACAGGGAGGGTTATAACGGCCTCCTCATCCAGTAAATTAACCTTGGCTGCCTTTTACACCCAAAATGTAACAGGTTTCTAATCAATTTCTGGCTCCACAATGCAAATTCACAAGCTTAGGAAAGACGCTCAAAAGGAATTATGCCTTGATAACAAAGTGGTTGAACACTTATCTCCAAACCGCAAGACACTTTTCTTAGAAACTGTCAGGATACACGACCCCTGGTTCCGCCTCTGGAGTCGAATGACCTGAGGGTCAAACCACAGCTGGCGTGCAGCCTGTGCCACGCAGATGTAACAAAGAGAACAGCAACAAAGTACAGTGTGTCCCATCAATGCCCACTGTGACTGAACCCCACCCAGTGGAAGCCCATTTATCTACAGTCATTCATATCAATAGGGGTCTCTTCCAACAGCAGCACCCCTCCTCCTCGAACCCCCTTCATCCCTCTCTGCAGTGCCCATTTGCACCTGTCATGCAAAAAAACTTACATGCTACTTGTCACACTTGCGTGTTCCTCAGATGTGCTGACTGCAGCCTCGTCCGTCCATTAAGTGCAGATTTAGGCGGACGGCATCCTTGAAAATGTAGGCTTTGACATTGAGGGTGCACACATTATACAGATTCAGCAACAGGGATTTCACTTCCTTCCTCCTCTAATCACTAAGGTGTAATTAAACAAGACAATTAATCTCCTAATCCAGAAAATCTCCCATCTTGCAATAATCAAGGGTCAAAGAAGTATATAACAGCCATAGCTATGAACTTGTTTATCTCTACTGCAGTATGTTCAGTGTCATAACTCTTCATAGGGTTTTGGTTCAGAAGTACATAAATGCAGTATATATGTTTGATTGCGTCTTGAAGATGAAAGAGAAGCTTGTCATTGCCGTCCCCCGTCCCCCCCCACATATAACCATGAAATGACACTCTGCTGAAATCACATGGGGATATCTGCTCTACCCTGTGAAGCACAGTGGTAGAAATTACAAATTTAAACACGATCCTGCTATTCAAGAGTCTAAATGTGTCTCATTTTGATGAGAGGGGAAGGGAATATGAGCCATTTCTACCACTGCTTAATTGGCAGTGTTTGACTAGCAGCGCTGACACCAGGGGGAGAACAGTCAGTGCTGAGACACATGAGTAGGACTGTCAAGGAGACAGGGTGAGTCTGTCATGGACATGAGTTACTCAAGTTTTTGTCTTGCACAAAAACGCTAATAAAATTAAAAAAGAGCAACTAGAAAATGCCATAGACCAGGCTTCTTTTAAGTGGGACTTCACAACAAATTGTAAAGCAGTTCAGGCATACTATGGTAATGTTGGGACGAGTCTACAGAGTTTAAGGTAATAGATTAACAACTTAATCTTCAGGTTGCAGTGTGAATGTGTGTGCATGCTTGTGTGCATATTTATATCCTATTTATGTCTGTATAGAATTATTTATTTTGATAAGTCCCCCCACATTTGGAAATAATAAAAACTTATATAAAGCAACATTGATCATCTGCCCTTATTGCTCCACCAGTGCATCCCTAAAAACAACTTGAACAGCAATTAAAAAACGAGAGTTCATATATACAAATTAAACAAATACTCAAAATGGTACTTTTCTTTAACTGCAGCAAAGGAATCAGGACCAAAACTTTAGTCCGCTTCACAAAGCCTTCCTGGGGAAAACTCTCTAAAGTGCTTTTTGTTTCTAAATCTAATCTACAGAAAAGAGTTGGAAAAAATAATTATTAATTAAAATAATTAAGTATTACACAAGCAACACATGTCAAACAAGTGCAATATAATAATATGCATCAACAAATACGTACAATTAACAACAGCTTACTGCAGCCTCAATTCTTCTACAATTTTTATTATATTATTATTTTATTATTTTACAGTTTTTATACCGAAAAACCCAGCCCAGTGTTGCCAACTCTTTTCCAATTAAAGTAGTTAGCAGCACTAGCTCCAAAAGTCCTAAATCTAGCGAGAAAGTTGCCAAGCCGGCAACACTTACCCTTCAGGCCTCCCTCTAAAGCCACCTCTCCCAAAATTATCATAATGAATTTAAACAATTGTTAGAACTCACAGCTGTCAAGCTAGCAGCTTGTGGAAGACTCCGGTAACGTGCTATCAGTGCCCGTCCAATCATTTCATTCGGCCTGAATGGGCTTATTACAGACCTGCGACAGCCAGAGATGACATTTGATTTATTGATTTCTGTCGGGATGTAAAGGGAATTTCAACAAATAACAAAAAGTGTCTAAAACACATTACCCACACTATCTTTAATTAGTTGAACAACAGAAAATGTATTGTTGTTGTTATTATTTTTATTATGAAGATCAATTAATTGTTAAGTCTTTTCAATCAAAAATACCACATATTTGATGTTTCTCCAATGTGAAGATTTGCTGCTCTCCCATTTCTCACATTATGGAGAAAAAAAATGTAGAAAACAAAAAAAGTTCAACAATGCTCCAAATATGAATATTGCTTAAAAACAATAGTAATGCTGTGAAAAAAACAAACGTCTATTGACTCCCTACTCAATATCAATATAGACTATGGCTGACAATATTACTAGCACACATGAAAACAAACATTGCAGCTGCTATATAAACCAAGCTAAGTTTATAAAAAATGAGATCTTGACACTGGGGAATCTATTTTCAGAGAACCATAATCAATCTGACCAGTGAGTATGAAAACTAAACCCATCAACAACAACAGAGCTTTAAAAAATGAAGCATTTTGATTACGTTGTATAGTTTTTTTTAAAGTGGCATCTTTACTTCCAACAAGCAAGATAATGTTATTAGAGGAAATGAATATAGAGTGTGTGTGTGTGTGTGTGTGTGTGTGTGTGTGTGTGTGTGTGTGTAAAAGCACCAGTGAGAGCGAGATTGAAGAGAGATAGGTTTAAAGGACTGCGTACAGTAAGTTGAGAAGCGTGCAGCCAGACAAACATTTCCCAATTACCTTCCATGCAGGTTTTCATTAAGTACTTCCACATAAGAGTCTGACTGGCTGCTCTTTGTCTCCACAGCCGTCTGGAGCTAATCAAATTCACAGGCCGTCTCAGAAGCCATCTCAGCCTCCCATTATCATTAATCTGGATGGCCATCTCATCGGCACCGTGGTTAACGAACAATGTTAGGGCTAGAAATTCAATTTTCTACAGTTAGCAATTGAATTGGTGATCAATTGTAGCATCTCAGAGATGAAGGATTGTCAAAGCGGGGTCCTCCATTGTTCTATTATCGGAACGCTCAGATGAGCTCCTGAATCCCATTAATAAAGCGCCAGTGCAGCAGCTGTGCATCACGCACCAGCCAACACCGAGGCTGAACCGGTGTGTGTTATTTCCACTGCTGGAGAAAGGAAAACTACTTTTAGTAGATGAAATATTGCATATTACAGTGCTGCCTACAGTATGTAGTCACCAACGGAGGAGGACTACACTACAGGCATTAATTGATTATGTGGGCAATAAGTTATATAAAAGATGAACTCTCATGATGTGGGAGTGAAGAAGGGATACGATTTATGTTTATTGTGGTGATGAGTTATTATCAGTGTAAGAAGGTAACATGACGCAAAGCAGAATGTGTAATTCCATTACTTCTCTTGAGTGGAATAATGAGAGGCATTACTGTTACAAGTTCGGTTTCACATTACAGTTACACACCAACTAACATAACATCAAGGCCCCATTACTTGTTCTATAGATTCAAATTTGCAACATTTCTCACGTTATTATTCTGCTTTCCTTTCACCTTATTCCTGTTTACACATGCACATATGACAGAGAGAGTACAGCGGATGCATACAAGACATGAGAGACAATGAGAAGAAAAGGACAAGAAATGGCAGCGACAGGAGGGATAACGATTGAAGGGTGCAGGTATGTGACATTATTTTGAATTTGCTGCGAGCAGGAAAAGCAGCGGCATATTAGGAGTTCTAAGGTGTAGCGCAAAGTAAAGAAACAAGCACTTTTCCCAAGGAGAAATTGTTAATGTGATTCAATTTATTACGGTTAAAGAGCAGTAATACATTATACATGTGATGTTTTACTTTAATGACCTTGGCAGTGTTGTTCATCATGAAATTATACAAAAGTATGAAAAAGTACCGCATTTAAAAAAATGCGATGCTCTGAGTTGTGAGTCTGACAACATCCTGTAAGTGGGTCTGGTCTTGTGAGCAGAGGGAATAGAATAGATGTTTTGTGTTAGGGGAGCACCAACCCTTTTCTCAATGCTGCATAAGCTACACTGTCTGACTGCAGTGGGGTCTATTGAGACAAAGTGCCTGCCAGAGGAGCATAAGACTAATAGCATGCTGCCATTTCTGCTTATATTGTTACACTTGCCCCAAAGGATAGCTGTACTGCTATGAAATTACACCACAAGATGTGCTGTTGCAACATTTTGGCACAGCGTGCAGCACAAACTGACTTCAGCAACAAGTAGTGCACCCGCGTGATGCACCGTGTGCTTGAAGGTTTTTCAAATTCCTCGATGCATCACTGGGATTGTTTCATTTTTCCATTAACAAAAACCTGCCATGAGAATAATTCACACTCACATTGTGAGTGTTGTCACCCTCACAAGGAAACAACACATTTGCACATGAAGATATTAATTCCCTGTGTTTTGAAAAATGACAATTAACACTGAATATGTAAGACAGATAAACAAGATTTCACGGACAACTTGATTTCATCGTGACAGAGCAAAGAGAGGACGTGAACGCAGAGCCATGAAATCCAACAACACAATGTTCCTAACACTGGATCCCCTATACTACCCAGTGACCCCCCACACCCTCAGCCCTGCTTTCCATTCAGCCCTTCAACTGTCCCACAGAGGAGGGGGAGGGTAGATATGAAAGCACTTATTTGTTGGCCTTTGTGAAGCGAACTGCTCTGTCTGTGCGCGTGCTGGAGTTGCTCACCAGCTCACCCGCATACTTGCGGTTGTTAGCACCCGTATCTTAGTAACAACACAAGGCGAGCAACATTTGCGGAGGGTCTTACTGTAGATATAATCGAGGGCGACAGATTCAAAGAACAGAGCCCGCTGCCTATCTCAGAGAAAAACAAAACTGTTCACAAAATGTAACAGAGAGGCGATGAAAATGTGAGATTTTGCCAAGTTTCTGCGTAAGGTTCAGGTTAGAACAAAAAACAATGGTGCTATACAAAAAGGTTTACTTTCCTGCTTTATTTCTAGACGTGTGTGCTACATGAAGGGAGAATGGTTGCACCACCTGGGTATCCGTTTGCGTCAGAGTTCCCTTTATTGTACGCGCTCGGTGACTGTCTCGTTCAGTTCCACCCATTTCCCGGGCTTTTGTTTGGGTAGAGTTTGTTACAGAAGATATAAAAAGGTATGGATAAATATGAAAAGCAGATGTGGCTGCCAACAAAGTGGCATCCTTTACTCCTGCGACTTCTTTTGTTTTTTTAAAAAGGTCCAAGCAACTATACGTACAACACAGAAAAATAACACATGTAATTACAATCTCAGGCGAGGACAGGATGTCCAGCTCTGAACTTCAAAAACTCCTTTGTCCTCAATACACGACATGGATTTTAGAGCTGTAACGATTAAACGATTAGTTGTCAACTATTAAATTAATTGCCAACTATTTTGATAATTGATTAATCAGTTAGAATAACTTTAAAAAAGTAAAAACTATCTGATTCCAGCTTCTTAAATGTGAATATTTTCTGGTTTCTTTACTCCTCTATGACGGTAAACTGAATATCTTTGAGTTGTGGACAGAACAAGACATTTGAGGACGTCATCTTGGGCTTTGGGAAACACTGATCGACATTTTTCACCGTTGTCTAACATTTTATAGACCAAACAACTAATTGATTAATTGAGAAAACAATTGACAGATTAATCAACAATGAAAATATTTGAAAGTTGCAGCCCTAATAGATTTCACATAATTTTTTCTAAATAAAAAGGGAATCAAATCCTCTAGTTATTTAAGAAATAAATATGAATATATAAAAAAATATATATATTTTCACTAGAAGACAGGACTAATATTAACTATGAGGCCAAACCAGATTTGATTTCATGCAGAACCTGAATAGGTGTCATAGTTGAGGAGTTGGACACAGTGAAGAAGAGAGGAGGGAAGCAGATGTCATTAAGGTACGAGGGGGATGTGGGCAGAGCCAGCGACTACACAGGACAGTGGCGTCCCTTCTCCTACTCTGTTGGACATAGACTAAGACCCCCTTCGAGGACACTGTGAACTGATCCTGATTATCCCAGTGGGCCTAATCCTCAGAGGCCGGCACTGCCCGGCCGTTTCCCCCCCAAAAAAGACTCACTTCAGTGGACAGAGAATCCCAGACACTGTGCCCCTAAACTGTGAAAACTCTCCTCACAATGGGGACTGAGGAGAGAAAGAGACCCCAAATCCACCCGCTTCCCTACTTCCCCCCTACACTCCCCATCGTCACACTTGGGAAAGCAAAGGAGCGCAGCCTCATCCTAGGAATCCTGCTCAATATCCTGGGATTAGCTGCGGCCCCTCTCAGCGCCCCTTCTCTCCCTCCTGCTAAGGCTAATTCAGACTCAACTCGTCTGGCCGGACCCATTGTAAAAGCCCCAGCACACAAGAGAAACAATCAAATATACTAAACTTTAATCTCTTATGAGCTCATATCTCGGTCTCCCCTGCCTGCACTCAAATCCCATTGAGGGACAGAGCCTGGGAGTTTGTTAAACACAACGGGCCACATCCAGGTAGACACCCGCAGTCAGATATCAGGAAGCACACAGAGCCTGATGCAGCATAATTATTCAGGGGAATCAATGAGTCCAAGCTCAAATGTGTCCTTCCAAGTTGCATTGCCAAGCAATTTGAAATGTAACTGAATAAAATATCCTATAGCCAGTTGCTATGTCAATATAGCATTTGTTTCACATATAAGACTCATGCACACTTCAATAGGCAGGATTTTTTTGTATGTTCACAATCCATATTTAGCAATTAACAGTGAAAATAATACACATTCAGCTGTAGCAGTATGCGTGTTTGTCGGGTGGCTTGGGCAGAAAAAATGTCCCTTTAGTGAAACATGCAATTGCATCCTTAATGGATGCTTTGAGGAGTGCTTTGAAGCATCTGTGGAAGCCGTGGGATGTGGGTCCAGCTGTAAAAATACGAGTGCGCCTGCCTGGGACTGCCACCCATGCAGCGAGCATTGTGTGTTTGTGTGTCTGTGAGTTAGTCAAAGACTGATCCCGTTGCTACCATCTCCATATCCTGTCACTACCCCCCTTTTCTCTGCTGCTGCTGCATACAGATATGCATTCACTCTGTGAGGTCCAACACCAAGGGCCGCAAACATTACTCGTGTGCTCATCTGGATACTCGGGCAGCGCTTCCCACGGACGCTCTGCTCCATAACAAATACAATGTATGCACGTTTATTTGGAGATCTCATCTTCGCTCATTGAAAGGGAGCTCAGCGCTGACGGAAATCCAAAGAGATGAAAAATTGATAGCTCCTTAGTGGAAATCACATTACCCTTTATGCTCTATCAAATTTTATTTTGCCTCAAAGGATGCCTCTTCGCCTCTTGGAAAGGCTTCCTTTTGAAATTATATTAGACACATGCGGCCGAGGTGAGAGGATCAAAACAACAACCAAGTGCAAGGCTGACAGAAAAGCTGTCAGTTTGATGATGGTCATCCCCTGCCCATTAAAATCACATCAAAACAGTCTTTACTGTAATGATCCATCGAGATTAAATTGAGTTGTTGGTTCAGCTGTCAGATCAGCTTCGCTTAGTTAAGGGAATCAGTGTATGAGGTAGCTTTTGGTAGTGACCTGGTCTTCTTTTGTTCCATAAAGGTCTGCTGACTTTTAGCCACTGCGAGGCATACACAAAGCAGCCAAACTGGTGCTTTCCCAGGCAAGTGGCCAGCAGACATTCTCAGTCTAATGCGACACCTGCGAAAACTGTTTACTCATATTGGCTTACATCCTGTTTTGCTGTTTTGCTTTTCCAGTCTCCTTCCTGTTATGGTGAGCATTGCAACGTAGTCATGGATTGACTTCAGATACAAAAATAAAACGTATAAATGCAAGTTCACGCACAATCTGCTACCCCATAATATAAATCTGTAGAGGTGGGAAATTAAGGAGGAAAGGAAAAAGACAGCTTAGTGGAATGAGAGAAGCGAAGGTCTCTGGAACTCAGAGAGAGTGGATTTTTGTACAGTGGCACGTATGCAAATCTGGCCATTGGGAATACGCTCTGGCTCTCCTGCGCCCTATTCTGATGATGCAGTTCGAGGCAGTGGAGGAGGAAATTGAGTTTAGTCAGATAGAGAAGCTGAGTTAACATGTGGCCTGAAGGAAAAGAGGAAGGAGTCACCTGGGTCCCGTGGGTAGAGAAGCAAAGTCCTCAAGAACCCCGGCTAAGACATATGGCCCCTAGGAGACCAGGGGTGTGGAGCTCAGTGGATTGGACCATAATGACATTCAAACCTATAGTCCACTGGGTTGGAGGTGGTAGGAGAAATGTGCGATTTAAAGCATGACGTATTGAAACTCTGGGGGTCAAACCATTTAAAATGAACGATTCTATTTTTCCTGATCGCCAACACCACCTTTCTAATGACGACCCAAACCGGACTTTTCCCACTTTTACCCTCCCTGATGGATGGCTATCCTTGAAGGCATTTATCTGCTGAACCTTACTTTAATAGCTGCTAAAGGCTGACTCTGACCTGAATCTGTGGACTTTGTGAGAGCAAGCAACCAGAGAAGAAGAGCGGGTGAAAATGCAGAAGACAGAGAGCCAGGGAGGGTGAGGGAGGGAGGGAGGGAGGGAGGTTGAGAACTTCACTTCCCTGTCTGAGATCTCCCCTTGGGCATGGAGTTTTAACTGAGGATCGGCACATAGTAATGTGCAGCATTCAGCTCTACACTCTATTCATTTCCTCTGCTTGATTCATTACTACGTCACCTTGACATACAGAGTAGGTAAGAGCTGCTCTGCCACTGAAACGTCTCCAAGATTTGAAAACAAGGCCTGAGAATTTGAGAGAAAGGGCAGGCTCAGTAATGATGAGCGGGATACGACAGGTCTATGGGACAGGTACAGAAAAAAATCTGACAGCTTTTCCTCCTCTAAATAAGTTAATAAGTTGTCATGGGCAATAACTGCCAGAGTAAAGCCTTCATTTAACTCACTTCTTTTTTCATTTCAGCAACTGTAACTGAATTAAATGAGGCTGTTTGAATAACAGTCCCACTTTGCACTAAATAATCAATTAAATATTATGACATTTCAATTAAGGGTTAAGAAATTAAACTGTCACTAGATTAATAGCAAATATATTAGTCTGACCCTGACTAAACATTACCCCTCTAAAAAAAACAACATGTAGCTGACAGCTTGTGGAACTGATCAGTAATGAGGAGGCTGTGTCTTTGTTCGGATTGGAGTGCGCCCCTTCTGAGCTGAGTAATCCTGCTTCGGTTATTATCATTCACTAGTGTCTACTTCTTCTGATGAATGAGTGGACACTAACTGTCACTGTCTGAGGGCGCTTTCACAAGCCATAGTCCGTTTGGCTAGTCGGAATCTGATACTTTTGGTTTGTTTTCTATTTAGTCTGGTTCGGTTTCAGAGTGCACAAATTAAAAAAATTATTTGCTGAGGGACGTGTACGAAGGAGAAAATTTAACATTTTCATCTCAAGAGCTGCCATTTCTATGCAGGGAATCGAAGACTTTGAAATATGGCTGTCAAAGTTATTTCACTTTGACTTGGCACTGATCGACTGTGCACACGAATCACTTCTCCTCAAGTTTATCTCGAATGACTTTAAAAACGTCACTATTTTTGTGGACTTTATTTAACATATTCTGTAGGTTTCTCTTCGGCCCAGACGTCAAGCAAACATCGGACTTCTGCGGAAGTCCAAGTCAGTCCTTTCCCACTAATGTTAACCTGTCGTTTACCTGTGTCCATCTCAACAAATGCCCGCACAGTCAGTCCATAATCCCCTTGCGCTTTGGTTTGCTTGGAAACGGTCCGAGACCACCTCTCACAAGCGGCCTCAGACTCGTTGTTTTGGTCCACACCACAGTACGACTACTGCGTTCACAACTGCCCAAACGAACCGCAACACAGTTCGGTTAAACCAGACTAAATGTTGGCTTGTGAAAGGGCCCTGAATGTAAATTATTTGCCCATCAATTAACCCTTCCCTAAGCCCCACCAACTTGTTGTTAGCCGCTGCTACTGCATCAAGCTGTCTGAGCTAGCATGAAGCCCACACTGGTCACTCGCACTCCCTGAAGAAATATTATGTAATTTTTGGAAAAACAAAAAAGCGATTTCAGAGAGAAGCAGACAGAGGGGTCTACAATATGCATTTGAAGGATATACCAGAAAGTCAAACAGGTATGAAATGAGAAACATAAGAGAGTCAACTGCTTCACATGAATAACACATTGTTCAGAATAATGATAACAAATATAAGATGGAGAAAACTACTAAAGCCTCTGAACACCCACACAGGTGTTTTCAGTTATTCTGGCTGATTAGACCTCTGCTCAGATTGAAGGTGGGCCGGAGCTTTGATGGGAATTTATGAGGTCACAAATCTTCATCTACCAATAAGAATGATTAAGGTGTAGCCTAATTTGTCCCGCCTTAGCAGGTGCAACAAAGCTAACAGGAGACTCAGGAAGATGTCGATGAATTACAGTCTATACACGCCCACACAGTCCTGACCAGAGGTCTAATCAGCCAGAGGAACTGAAAACACCTGTGTGGGTGTTCAGAGCCCTTTCCCTGAGTCCATCAAAGGTTGTTTGACTTTCTCTGTCAAGAGGTACAAAATGGGATATTAGATTTACATAATAACATGATATTAGAAGCACCTTATATTTAGTGTAGGAGTAGGGAACTCTTTAACCGTGTACATCAAATACTGAGAGACCAAATAGGAGGTGAGACATCAGCAACAAATTGACCAATTTGTATTTGGCATCCAATACTGTATACATGGTAGATAAAGGAGGGTCTTAACATGATCTTTACATGATCTTCAACGTCCTATCTGAAAATAAGTAAATGGTCTATACATAAAGAGCATACACAAGAGCATATACATAGAGCTGCAACGATTAGTCGACAATTAGTCAATAATCAACAACTATTTTGATAATCGATTAATCATTAAAGTAATTTTTCATGCGAAAATGTGTTGTGTTTTCAGCCTCTCAGATATGGAGAACACCTGCTTTAAATCATATTAAAGTGAACATCTTTAGGTTTTGGACTGAGAGAACAAGACATTTAAAGACATACCCTTGGACTCTGGAAAACTGTGATGGACATTTTTCACTTTTTTCAATAATGAAAAGAATCGTTAGTTGCAGCCCAACATAAATACACAACTTTTCTCTAGTTACGGTGTCAAGGACATATCGGTGGTGCCTTTTGTAAAATGTTTTCTATTGCGCTTCCTTTTTGTGTCTCCCACAAACTCTGAAGAGGTGTATTTCCTGCAGAGAGAGGAATGCACATCCAAAACTGTTGTGGCAGTAGGAAGGTTTGGACGGAGGATGAATTATGAGCACTAAACGCAGCTGGAAGGTGGAGGGAGAGCAAACAACCCTGCTTGCACAGATCTTAGGACAGTTTGGTTAAGAGTAGTAGAGGCAATGAAACATGTTTAATTGCTTACATTAGGGTACCTTTGTGTGTTAGTCTCTTACTTATCGCTCGACTAAAGGCTGTAGATAGACATGATGGAGAAAACTGAAGCTATGACCTCTTGGTTATCAAACATTTCTGTGTAAATCAACACTTCTCTAATGGCCAAGCCACACCACAACGGAACAAACTACTGTCCTATTTTCCAGTGTCAGCGTATCAGAAACAGGATTCAAAACCCTCGTCACATCCTATCATAGATTTACTTGTCAAGTGATACATGTCTTGTTGGTCTTGTAGTTGTCACAATGTACAAGAAGAAACTGAGGTAGAAAAAGACCCAAACCTCTACAACCCACCCTCAAAGCATTATGAAGATAACATAGGGCTTTGTCTTGAATGACTTTATAAAAGTCACTATTTTGGTGGACTTTATTTATCATATTCTGTATGTTCTCTTCAGCCCAAACATAGGACTTCTGCAGAAGACCAGGTCAGTCGTCTCCCACTCATGTTAACCTGTCGTCCATCTCAACAAATGCCCACACAGGCAGCCTGCATTTTGGTTCGCTTGGAAACAAGACTGCTTGTGAGAGGTAGTCTCAGACCAGTTGTTTTGGTCCGCACCAGAGTACGATTACTGCATTCATAACCGTCCAAATAAACCGCACCATAGTTTGATTAATACGGACTAAAGGTTGGCTTGTGAAAGCGCCCATAGATAATGTCAACAAAGAAATTACCTGATGAGTTATAAGGCGAGGAATCATAACTAAAATACAAAGTTACTTTACGCTTATAGCATATGTTTAATAGAAGTGCAGCACTATGGTTGTTTTATGTACTATGGCGCCAACTGATGCCCCGCTGCACTACATAGTGTTTCAGCTTTGGCGTTAAATTCAAAGGTAGAAGTGCCTGAGTAAAGAGGCTGAGAAACATGGATGTTTTTTTTCAAGAGCCTATCAGAAGGTTTTCTGATTATGATATGGTGGTTGATGTCTTCCAACACCACAGCCTCCCCTGCCACAAAGATTAAGAGAGGATCTGCTAGTCTTTCATCATGTTACTTAATGTCATTGGCGCTGGCTGCCTGCCTCGGGTCGACCCAGACACTCACACCCAGATTGTGGGTTCCACTTTACGGTTTGTGTGAGAGCAGAGAACCAACTGTGCCCGTTCTTGCAATGAAAAAAGGCCAGCAAACATGAAAAGCAAAAAAGATCTCCTTGCTGGAAAGCGTGTGATTTATTCATGGCCTTTAGATTCACCCTTTCAGATGCTGGATCATGTGAAGCAGAGCATTAACATCACATGTGCAGGTGCTTTTATGGGCCCTCATCCATTACTCCTGATTTACATTCCTCGGCTAACGCAGCGCTGTAACCAGAGCTGTGCAGATGCCTCTTCACAAGCAGCCAATAACATGTGTGGGTAGGGGTTAATCAGCATACAGCAGACAAGAAGACCTTCATGTTTGTGCCTGGTCATTTACCGCCGGCGTCAAACTTCTCTACACGCTTGTCCTGAATGTGAGAAAATCCTTTTATAATACAACATAAGTAATTTTGCAGTTGGGCACCAAAATGGATAAAGTGGAACCATAACAACTAAATAAAATATGATTAAAGGAGAAAAAAGAATTCATATTTTAGCACCCAGTCTGTGCCGAGTTCTTACACGTCTGCACTTCCCTGAATTTCTACTGCATGGGTAAGCTGATATTTCAAGCTTGCATGAGGTCCATTTATGCATGTTTACTTATAAGAAACAACACTGGGGAGTGGGTGTTTTTGTGAGCAGAGTGTGGGTGGGGAAGCATCAAAAAGGCCAAATGAAGCACTTCCAGTACCACTGAGAGATTAGATGGCAGACTCTAGCTTCAAGATATCACTATTGATTTCCCTTTCTTTCTCCCATTTCTCACTCGGTGGAAAAATAACTTCATTACTGTTCTAACTGACTCATCGCCGCACAGAGAGGAAGAAGCCATATATTCCGAAGACAACCCATCTGAGAAATGCATTTTCGCATGACATACAGCACGCTGTCTGGCTAATAACGCAACGCAGCTATTTGTTTCATGGCCGACTGGGCCTATGCATGTGTACACACAGTTTATTAACAATATGCTTAAACAGAGATGTAATATTATTCAGCTGTATAACATGTATAAGTTCATTACATTACTATTATTATCACTTTTGGATTTATTTAATAGGAGAGAAAAAAGCCCTTTCACACTATTCATACTATTCAAATCCGCCTTTGGCTTTGGGAAGAAATTTATTTTTACTCCATTCATTCTTCATGCTAACCTTGGACTAAAACTTCTTATCAGGCCAAGTCAAATTTAATTAGAGCTCACCCTTTCAAACCTGAAATTCATGGCTGATTACTTGGCCTCCCCCTTGGTCCATTTGTCTTGAACCATCTTGGACGTCTCTGCCTAGTAAGCAGCAGATAACAAAAGGAGAGGGCCCAGGGAGAGCCGGGTAGTTCTGCTCCAACACTCACAACTACATTCAGATTTAATATTTCATAGAAGGGAGTTCATGATTAATGGAGGGATTTGGAAGAGTCATGAGGAGGGACATTTAAATTGTTCTCTATCCCACAGCAGAGTCACCTACTCAGACGAGCCTCTTCCATCCCTCTATTATATAAGCTTTACATAACGTGAGCCAAAGAGTGTTTTGAGATTTTTTTTTTTTTTTTTTCTTGAGTATTCTGACAAATCAAATGTGGCAGCTCGGGGAGAAAATGAGGAAAAACTGTCATCTAACTCACAGTTGTGCAGTCCTGCAACCGAGGAACTTTTCTAACTTTCCTATCCAACAAATCATAAGTAGACAAAGAGACATAGACTTTTAAAATAGGATCATCAATCAATAGTGTTATATAATTACAAACAGAAAAAAAGAATAATATTTAAGAGCAAAAAACAAATCTGTTTGTTTATGCACTGTATGTGGCAATGTATCCATCGATCTTTATTATTATTATTAATAACGTTTTTATATTAAGCCATACCAAGCAACTTCATAGCTTGGCTGCTCCAAATTCCAATGAGAAAAAGTTTGAAAGACTGAAGCTGCGTCCGACATTTCATACTAACATGTTATTTAGTACGCTAAAACAGTATGTGAAATTTTTTGTAGTATGTCCAAAACCTTAGTTTGAAACCAATAGTACGCAAATTGCATACTATTTTCGTTGAAATATTACAGTATGCAAAACTGGACACTATGGCGACATAAATATCCCACAATGCAATGCGGTAGTGATGACAACGTTCACAACAGATGTTGACGGAGGGCTCTGTAATGTCAAAAACGCTTCAATTTAACTGTAAATATAAGATTTCACTTTGCTAGGCTTAATAAATACAGTATAATAAATTAATTCAGACTTGGATTCTCACAAACTTTCGGTCACGAGGTTGGCTCAGGTTACCATGGTTACACATCTCCAACCGTCAAGGAGGCTCTCAGGAAGTGACGACGTAAATTACTGCTCTGTACGTCAGAAAAGATACATACTACGGTTTATTCACACAAAAGTATGTTGAACAATAGTACACATATTTGGTATGTAGAGCATAGTATGTGATTTCGGAAATAAGATATCGAGAAATCAAGTATACTTTAAGTTATCTGTCACCTGCGTTATTTAATTTAAGCTGGCAGATATGTTTTACACACCTTATTTCCATTTGTATATACAATTGGTTTGGTTTGTGCCATTATTAATGCACACACTTGGAAAATAAGAGCGATTAAATCAAAGTTGTAGGTAAGGGAAAGATTACTTGAGTTTAGCAGGTGGCCAATATGCACAAAAAGAAACTAATGATGCCAGATGGTGTAAAACCTCTAGCTACGGGTTTTGTAGGTTGCATTTTAACAGCAGGGTATTCTTATTCCTCGGCACAGCATATCAGCCCTTTCAGACAAAAGAGCAGTAGAATGAGGGGGAGTATGTGGTAGTGCTCTACCTGCTGATTGAAGCTGATGTTAGCATGGAGTCAGGTAATAGGATCAGACTGCCCGGGCGTCAGAGAGTGCCTGAAATTTTCCTCCAGGGATTGTCAACAAAAGGCCTCCTACAATTACGGTGCAGAGAGGCAGTAGAGACAAGACACATTTCTGTCTCATTAACACCTGCCGTCTCTTGCATTTATTACCAAATGTGCCTTAAAACACTGTCTCCTGTCGTACCAGTTCTTTCAGAGAAAAACTCCATGACTGCAGTCTCCAATCTTTTCATACTGTGCTGAAGGCTGTAACTGATAAGAGTAGAGCTGCAACGATTAATCGAGTAATCAGTTGTCAACTACTAAATTAATTAATTTTGATAATCGATTAATTGGTTTGAGTAATTGTTAAGAAAAAAAAAAGTAACAATTCTCTGATTCCAGCTTCTTAAATGTGAATATTTCCTGGTTTCTTTACTCCTCTATGACAGTAAACTGAATATCTATGAGTTGTGGACAAAACAAGACATTTGAGGACGTCATCTTGGGCTTCGGGAAACACTGATCAACATTTTTCACCATTTTGACATTTTATAGACCAAATCGATCAATCGAGGAAATAATCGACAGATTAATCGATATTGAAAATAATCGTTAGTTGCAGCCCTAGATGACAGTGCAAGTGCTTCTGTAACTCATGTAAAAGAGTACTTTCAGATCTATAATAATGAGCTTATTCACTTTATAGATCTCTTTGAATTGTCTTTGTCATTGATACATGCAGCATGATACAACACATTTAAAGCAAAGTTGTGACTGCACAGGTCATTTAAGAATTTTATATTATTCTGGTGCTTGAGACACTTTAATTTTTAGTTAAATTTCAGTTTAATTATGAGTTTAAACAATGCGCATAATCCACAACACAAGTTTAAAATGACAAACCCACGGATTGGTCTGGCACTAGGTTAATAAGGGCACTGTGTAAAGCGTGAAATGCTGCAGCCTGATGTAAATATTCAGAGATCAAGCCATATCACAAGGAAATCCTGAAAAAATTACCACAAATATATACAGTATAGGTACTGTATTTCAGCTTGTTTCTCTTTATATATCAGAAACCTTTCATTTCAATTAAAGCAAATTAGTTTTTTTTTAATGAGAGTCACAGGACTGCCTCATATTACAAGACTTTCCCTTGTCTGCAGTTTATGCTATTCGACTGTAGTTGCTTCACTGTTAAAATATCCCACGTTACTGTCAGTCTTGGAGTGATGCACTAGACGGTAAAAGTAATGTCAGAAATAAATCGAATTGAAATCACACATATCAACCTTACTAGCACTACAGAAGACATTATTGAACTGTGCATTTGGTTGTAATCCCCCCTCCGCCTCCGCTCTATTTGGCAGTCTCTCACACGCAGACCTGCACTCTGCAGGCACTCCACTGTTATCCTCTCTCACATCTGTGGCGTTTCTATACCATACTTTCATCTTTGGCATCTCCTTGAACTGAAGAAACACTCTACTGCTCTGCAAAGGAACATATTTTCAGTTTTAAAATGTTGAATCGAGCAGTGATGCCAGAAATTTGTTCCATTTTAGAAGCAACACATTTGGAGAGTAAATACACGTATTGCATTCATCTTATCCAGGGCTCAAGGCTTGTCCGCTTGCCCGGGGTAAGTAAAATGCCACATCGAGCTAGTAAATCTAACAACTCACTTGTACGATTGAGCAAGTGGTAAAAAAGAGTTAAACACTTTGTTTTTTCCGGAGCGAGTAGCTAAGGAGTGAGCCATCTCGCTTCCTTCTCAATAAATAAACATGAAGATCAAATATGACAATTAACTTCAGTCTTTTGTTGAAATATAAAACAACTTGTATAGGGGCAAGTAAAAATTGACTTTGGGCAAGTAGATTTCTGACCCACTTGCCCGACCGGGCGAATGGAAAAAAACATTTATGTTGAACCCTTCTGATCATTTTAAATTAACCACTAAAAACTAGAAATGATGCAAACAAAATATCAAATGGAATAATGGAATAAAATAAAATTCAGTGTTGACGTGCCAGATTTGTTGTAAACATGATCAAGTACTCTTGCCTCGCGGTTATATTCCTTTGAATGAAGTAATTTTAAAAGGGAATCAAATGTCAACACAAATCACAACAACAGCACATGTGTGGTGTTGCCCAAGGTTGTTGGCTTTCCACTGTGTAATTTAAAACAAGATGAACAGACACACATGGCCAGTAACAAAATAGATGGATAGTGAATTAGTTTGCTCACTATTTTGGCCACAGTCCTTTTTGGGCACTGAACTCAGCTGGCCCCAGACAGTACTGCTGTCCTCTGTGTGACGCACCGACTCCTCAGCGAGCCAATTTGACAGTGGAATCATTTGAAAAACAGCATGTGAGTGCCGGTTGCTTGGGACGCCCGAGATGCCTTTAACTAAATCATGCTGTAATGCATCACATCATATTTCATCACATCTCTCTGAGCAATAGCTGAATTGAAACTTATTGAGTCCTTACAAGTTTGCCTTCCAAGGTATCCATTAGAGAATACGAGCTGAGACACAAACTGACTCAATCTAATAATGTGTAATGTACAGCAGAATTTATGTGGTCAAAAGACCAACAAAAAGTGTTTCCTGTGCTGCGACAATATATTAATACTTGTAGACTGGCATTAGAGCATATTCAGTCTGAGGTCATCAGCAGATTTACAGGTTCTGTCAACACTTGGCTATTGAATTAACCCGTGGTTCAATAAAGCAATGTTATTTCCCCTCAAATAGTTATTACGAGAATGTCTCTCAAATAGAGATAGAGTCCCAGCTATTATAAAAGACCTTTTAGTAAGCTGGAAGGTTTGTAATGAAAACCTTGTGGAGCTGCATCAGTCAGGCAGGTCAATAAGGCCTGTCTCGAGCCATTACCCAATAAGAGTAAGATGTGTCAGGGTTCAATGTGGCCAACTCAGACTTATCCTTTGTCCCCTGGCCAGAGGGAGACGACATGGACATTAAATCCAGTACGAAAACCAACCTAAGAGCAGCTCATATAAAGCAATTTTAGTTTCAATTTTATTTCACAATAAAAGCTGAATTAATGTTCTATTTTATCTGATGAACGAACTTAGCAAAGGGCAGAAGGTCAATTTAAGGATGCCGCGCACATGAATGTTTCTGAGGCATTAACACTACGACTGTGGACATAAAAATGCTGCACCTCTGACACGATACTGCAGGAAGTACTTTGTCATGTGAAACCGATTTCCCCCTTTGCATTCAATTATTTTCATGCCAGGATTACATTTCGCTATGAAACTCAGTCACACTTTTGAGCACCACTGTAACAGTTTCTCATCATTAGAGTATTTTCTGAAAAGAATATTTCTCTGATTTTCAATCGTATGTGTATTAGTAGTGGGGGTGGCATGTCCAAAATGTCCTCAATACTTGTGAATGTTCTTTCCAGGTGTAGCAACATATTGTCTTCTACCATCCAATTACATATTCCGACATCAAACTCTAACAAATATTTCCAATCTAACAATTCATTTTATAGTGTCCTGCTGATGCCAGGAGAAAGGAAATTGAATTATTCTTCTAATACAACAACAAAACAGTTACTGAGTAAGTGTTCCTGTAACCTGACAGTGTGTTCATACTGTACAAACGTAGCGAGCACAGCTTCCACTGCCAGTAACCAGAGCCAAATGGGGATGTTTACAATTTTACACTATCTGCCCTCAGCCCCTAAAGTAATATAAATTATTCTGTGTATTGTAACAGTATAAGTCCCTTTGGATCGGCACAAAATAAGAAGAAATGTTCCTTCAACTCAAATCGAGTCACAACATTTACATATTTACATGTCTAGACCAAAAAGCAAGAGACAGAATTCAGAATTATCGGTGCACGTAAATATAGCTATTAAATTAATGATTAAAACAGTTTCTGGCTGACTTAAGTAAGCAGAAAATGAGCACTCTCATCTGCACCTGCTGCAAATCTTATAATCAAGGAGTAATCAGTATAAAGCCTTGGTTGGTATTTATTTATTTAGTTTAGCTATTTGTGTTCATTCAGGGTTTGACTGTCCAATCCCAAGTGAAAGAGTGAAAGTAGTCTTACTCAGGGACACTTCAACGAACCCTCGCTGATATGAACCCTGGTCTCCCTGCTCAACAAGTCAAAGCTAATTAATACATATTTTAATGGACCAGTGTGTAGGATTTAGGCGGTTGCAGATTGCAGCCAACTGAAAACCCCTCCACTCAATCCTCCCTTTCCAAGCGCGTCGGAAAACTACGGTGGCCTTTAGGTAAAGTAAAACATTAAAGGCTCTTTCTAAAGCTAGTGTTTGGTTTGTTTGTTTTGTTCTGTGCTACATGGCGGACTCCGTGAAGAGGACCTGCTCCCTATATAGATATGAAGGACTCATTCTAAGCCAACCAAAACACAATGATTCTTAGTTACAGGTGATTATACACTAATGAAAACATAGTGATGAATATTATATTCCATTTCTGCTAATAGATCCCCTGAAATCCTAGACACTGGACCGTTAATTAATATTTAGTATTTTTACAAAAAAATATGAATTATCTAATTAGCTTCCACCACTAAAAAAGTCAAACTAAGTATCCAAAAATAGAGCCTCAGAATTAAAGGGGAAAGAACCGTCTACAGACAAGCAATTCTTCAAACTAAATTGGATCACAGAGCTCGAATTCCTCAGCAAAGGTGAGATGGAAAGCTCCTTAGAAGCAACATGCAATAAAAAAAGGCAGGATAAGCAAGATGGAGGAGGCTATGGGTATGAGCACAAAGCGTAAAGTTCAGTAGCATCTGTTTCTTTGTCATTTGAGTCACCAGTCTGTACGATACCTGTCGCCCAAGGAACATCAGCTATTTAACTAAACCATCATTGATTCAAATTAAAGATCCGAGCAGATAACAAGCATTTACAATTATCAACTGAATCCAATTACAGTTAATTTCTTATAAGGGCTAAATCTGATATTACTAAATGTAATAAATAAAGCAATTAAAAAGACTGAGCCAGAATAGGACACAACAAAATCAATTAGCAATAGAACGGTACACCTCTTCCATGACCAAACCAGGATTCCACCTTGACTGAAAGAGAAAACTACACTTTCAAAAACAGCCAAATAAAAGACAGAGTAGAGCGATTACATTTTCGAAAAACATGAAAAGATCCGAGATTAAGGGAAGAAAATGACATGCTACAGCAGAAAGACAATTCTGTTCTGACATAGAGGCACGGTGGAGAAAGAAGCACAAGAGACAGCAACACTGTAAATGCACTTCTAAGAGAAGGAGGCAAATTAACGTGTTGCAAAATGAATGCAAATATATGCAGATTCCTTCTATCAGCCTGTACTCTGTTTTTTTCCCAAACCTTTGGTCTTTTAAAACTGCAGGCGGACAAACAGCAAGCTGTTTAAAATTCATGAAACATTTATTTAATTCACCGGGCAGGGACCTTTCCTGACAACCTTTTACTTCTCCCACTCATGCTCTGCTAGTCTGACATCCGTCAGGACCGCGGCCATGATGATTCTGTAAAGCAAGTTTGCAGCTACTAACAGCATGCAGACTCTCCAACACACTGAGATAAAATCCACTGTTGGCCTGCAGGTTAGAGGAGCAGGCTGGTGCCTAAATGGTAACGGGTTTGATCCCAGACTGGAGGGATAAATCTGGGCAAGGATTACAACTATTGTTCACTTAACCCCCAAACTACTGGTTTCATTTTGCTGCTTCCAGAAGGGAATGTGTGCAACTGTGTGAGAGTGGAGCTAAAAAAGAGCATTGGTGTCCAGTGAACCAACCCGAGTTAAATGTAAGCGCAAGAAATTAATTAATACGATTATAGACAAATCCGACGACTGCTTTTTGTGTTCCGTCGTCTAGCGCCGCCGCTATTACTGCGGTAGCAAGTCGCAATGACTGTACTGTTTGCTACCATTATTAACTGGTGACTTTAAGCCAAAAGCGTCCGTCATTGCTCGTAGTAACTTACATAAACGGTTGGCGTAGATAAAAACACAGATGAGTATGTATTTAATATTAATTTAAGTAAAATTTAAGGCATTTTTGAGGACACGGCTGCCGTCACTACGAACAACGCGGTTATCAGGCACTTTGTACGTATTCCATTTGTGATGGCGACCGAATGATGTTTACTTTGTGGTCATTAGGTTGCCCTAGTTAGAGAAACTAACGTTATATTTAACAATAACGCCACAGTTGCCTGATTGAGTCCATTTATTCAGTGGGACCCCTGCAGCCCCCAGACAGTGCCTTTAGCCTTCTTACGTTAGCTACGCTAGCTGACGTTACTTGTTTCACCATACTAGGCTAACATCAGGCAGCTGAGATCAGAGAGATGGTGACTTGTTTATTTCCGGTACTTCCCTGCATTTGTGTATTAATTGCGGACTTAAAACAAGAAATTCACTAATTAACAAAACACTAAGAAAACGGATGTTTGAATTTATAACACCCGTTATAAATTCTGTATATCTTGCAGGATATCTACTGCAAGATATAACGTTTGTTACTGGAGGAAGTCAAAGAAGCATTTTTGAAAGTGCACTGTTGTATCTGTCTTTGTGATGCCATCATGATAGACGGGGAGTTTGAGGAGGTCACGACCCTGTCATTCCACGCGCTTGAGGGTCCATCCAGTAATCATGGTTATTGACAAACTAAAGGTTCAATTGGACTTAATGGCCCCTCTGACAAATCCCCTGATTCTTCTACTCATCTTCTCTTTCTTCCCCGTGCTGCACCATGACTGGGATTCAGCCCATCGCTTTCACAGCCCATCTCATTCCCAAGCTACTGGTCGAGCCAAAGCCCAGCTGTCCATCGAGTTGCTCTGCTGTGTGAATGACAAGGAGATGCACTGAACCGCTCAATGTGGAGGAGCTTCTTTGAAATCCGCCAGGTTCTTTTCACTACGCCCATGCTGTGTAAAAGTCCATCTACGCCCTCTGTGACTTCCCTCCTCCCTTGTGCACTAACCCCTTTAACTAGTTCCCATTCTGGCTCTCTGAGCTGCTCACCCTTCCATGGCTACCTTCCTCTGTGAAGAAGAGAAGCTTTCCCACAATTCCCTGAAGACGTGGTCAGTGCTTTCTACTACAAAGACTATGGGTGGTATTTAATCAGGGTAAAAGGAATCCTCACACTTAGTTTTGTGGATTTAGTTCAGATGCTTCTCCCTGACCATATGGCTCAGGGAACAAGGAGGCGTGGAGGTAAATGCAGAGATTAACTTGAAGCAGCAAAGTAAACACCTAACTCATCTACAGTTTGACCCTAATGTCACTAGCTTTCTGTAAAACACAAATACCACTTAGGGTACCTGAGTAAAATAAAGAGGGTATTTAACCCCAAGAGTTGAGCAGATTTCAGCCATCTGTTTTAAAGAGCTTAACCTCAGACAATCCTCCACTGTCTGGATGTGTTTGATGACCAGAAGAAAACCAAACAAGAGCGCTCACTCAGGGAACAGTGACGCATGTCCAGCTCATGCTTAAATCTTTGCTTAGTGCATTTACTAGAAGTGAGCCATATGTCTCAAAATTCCTGTTTCACTCTGTACTGAATAGTGGGGGACAGGCCATCTGGAGTAGTGGGAGTTTCCCTGGTGAGCTAAACTTAACCTGAGGGACTTCCAGTGAGTCTGGAAAAAACTAGAATATATTTTTTTCTAGTTTTTGAATGCAGCATTACACTCACTAAGCTGGCTCGCTTCATACAAGTGTGTGTAAGGCAGGGTTATCAATTTATCGCATCTCATGCTTCAGATTTACTTTGGTACATTTTGCCTTTCATACTGTACACCAAACTGAAAATGGCAGACTGATTAAGTAGTGCATTAAGTCGCTCTGTAAACTAAAGGGGGAACTTTTCAGTGAGCCCCAGGTTACAAAATTGTACGTATGTGTAATCCCTTAAAGAAACTCCCAACATTTTTTTGCTATTTTTGTAATTAGGAATGTCATGAGAACCGATACTTTGGTGCCAAGTCAATACCAAAATTCTGAAAGCGCGATAGTACTTGTTTTTCTACAATACCGCAGGTACCATGGGTATCGGGGATCAGGGCTCAAGACTAACGGCGTCCCGGGGACGATAGAAAATGTCACTGATAATGCTACTATTGTGCTATTGTGGATAACAAATATGTGTTGAAATCAGCAGGAGAAGAGCTAGTTAACATTAGCTGTTAGCAGCCGGTGGGCAGCACAGTCCTACTTACTCAATAACCCTAGCAAACAGCTAACATACAGACATTGCATTGAGTTGCATTATGATGCGTTCAAGCTCTATTCATTAAAAATTTAATATTGGGCAAAGGTAAATTATAACGTTATGATGTGTTCAAATGTAATCTTGTAAAGTTTTGCTTTTGATGAAAAAACTTGAGGCGGATCATCAAGGGATTAATAATAAATTTGCTTCGTTTTTATTAAACATATCCAAATTGTATTAGTCATTACTGCTCCACGTCTTTTCTGCCATCTTATACCCCCATCCGCACATCAGAAAAAAAAACACAGCCATCTTTAAAGCTGCATTCTGTACAATGGTGTCATGTTTTGTGGACTGTTGACAGGTGTCATGGGGATTGTGTGCCATGAATGGCAAATGTCACAGTGAAGCGAGGGATTACACTGTATTACTTTCTGAATATTTTTTCAGAGCCAATAGCAGTGTAGTGAAGGAGTGGTAATCTGCTGTGGCCAGACCCCATCTGGACTGACAGCGGCTTAGTTCCACAGAGTTCAGTCCCCTGGAAAACTTGGCCTACCATGTCACAGTCCATCAGAGACCTGAAATTTGGCTATTCACCCCCGCTAATGAAACCCGCTCCCCATCCACGCCATGCCACCTCTGGCCCGGGACCAAAGCAGACAGCCGTGTTCATTATGAGGGAGTGGAAGCACCTCAATGTCAAGACCTTCCATGCAAAAAGACAGCTGAGGCTCGCTCTAAGAAATGGGGAACCTTCTTTTATTTCCTCAATTTCAAAACCATCTACAGCCACGGGGAAAATAATAGCCACGTGTTTGATGTCCTGTGCCACTTTTCTCTCCACCAGTAAAAATAAAAGAAAATCACTGCTCTGTCTTGCTGATAATTATTCCCCCCTGTACTATTACATGAATATTGCAACACAGGTATATTTGTTAGATGTATAGTTTGTGGGCTCTCATAACACCGCACTGCTCATAATGTTGGCGAACGAGGCATTCAAGCTTATGTTGTTGTTTTCCTCGTTGTATGTCATTCTGGATAAGTGTGACAGCTAAATGCCAAAAATGGAAATGCTCATTCTGCTGCTCATCCGCAACGCATTACGCTGATCCTCGGGGGTAAATGGTAGCCAAATAGGAGGGTCTGTCAATTTTTACACACTGTCCATTTTCCAAGCAGAGAACAAATTGGTCACATAATGACAAGTATCTATTTAGCAGACAGCTAGATTAAAGCAAACAGATCATGTTATTAGGCTGGATAGTATGAAAGGATGTTCTATTGACCTGAGTGTCAGATCAGGCTGATAAATGGAAACCTAAATTGGCAGCTTTGGAAGGTGGGATATTGACTCTGGTCAAATGGCCCATTGATTATTTGATTATAGCACTCTGTTGTGATTAGTTGATAAGCAGAGTGGATATTGGGCACACAATCTGTGAGCTCGACTGATTGAATAGAAGACAGTCATCAGATTAGATGAGTGGTTGTGAACGGCGATAAAAAGAGGAGCTCCTTTTGAGCTTTCCATGAGCCACTAGTTGACGATCTAAGGAATTTATTATCGAATCATTTTAATATTTTGGTACATTACACAAGAAAATATGTAGATCTCACATACTGTGACTGCAATAAAAACAAAACAACTGAAAGGAGGTCTTAGTGTTTGTAATTAGGTTGCCTGGGTCTTAAACATCTCCTCTGTCCAGGCTTTCGATGTATGTTGACAGCCTCTATACAAGTTGTAATAGCTAAGCAGTCAGGGATCAAATTAATTCAACCCTCATGAAAACTTTATGAATACACTCTAAGGGACTGAATATAAATGTGCATATTCTGTAGAGGTAATGCACGGTGGAGGCCGACAGATGCCTCAAAGAACAAATATTGTTAGATCATATTTGCCTCAGCTTTGCATATTATCCTACTATTAAATCGATTACATCATCTGCATTACTAAAGGAGCATGAAAGTGCATCATTTAGCTGTTAAAACAAAGACAGAGAAATGTGCCTGTCAATGGCAGCTAACAAGCACATCTTATTTTTATTAAAGTAAATGACTAGTTGGTTTCCTATACCGTAATAAAGCATATTTTACTCTCTCTGTAAAGCACACCTTGGTTAAGATGATAATTATCCCAACCCTGGCCAAAAATCTTCTCAATAAACTGGATGTCATCTGTCATACTGCCATTCGCTTTGTCACCGGCGACCCTTTCAACACTCATCACTGTAATCTGTATTCTCAATCAACTGGCCATCACTCCATACCAGGTGTCAGATCCACTGCAATCACTTCATTTGTAAAACTATCATTGGTAAAACCCCTCCTAAATCCGCTCACTACTTCAATATCACTCAATATCTTCAACAGTAACCGCACATTCTAGTAATTTCATTAGTATGGTCATTTCTGAAGTCCGCACCTCCTTTGGTCATCACTCATCCCAGTTTGCTGCTCCTAGTGACTGGAATGAGTTGTAAAAGATGCTAACTCCACACCCTAACTCCATTACCCTCCTTTAAAGGGGACTTATTATGCTTTTGTGCTTTTCCTCTCTCCTTTAGTGTGTTATATAGTATTTTGTGCATGTAAAAGGTCTGCAAAGCTATAAAGCCCAAAGTCCATGCAAAAGGGAGTTACTCTCCCCTACAGAAACACTGCCCCTGAACTGCCTGAAACACCTCACTTGAAGTCCTGCCTTTTCTTCCGTTACGTGGTGATGTCACCAAGTAACACACTTTGCCTCGTGGCTAGTTTGGCACGCCCTCAAACAAAGTTAGTTAGAGCAGAGCTGGAGCGGAGTCCGAAAAGTTAGTTTCGGCCTTTTCAGGAGGGGGATTGAAATAACACATTTAAGATTGTATCCCAGTTTCTAGAAGCTTGAATATAAAAGCTTGGGTTATTATCTAGTATACTGAGGCGTGTAAACATTTTAGTCCAATTACCGTTGGGTTTTTATGATCAGAGCAATTTCATTTCTATGGTAATATTTCATGGTTATATTCAGAAAACTTTATTTCACAGGAATTTTGTACAGATCATAGTTACAGGAGCTTGTTTCAGACAGAGGGTGAAAAAAGGTGATGCAGCACAACTGGTATGAGAAAAATAAAGCGTTTTTTGAACATTAAAGCATTTAAACATGTTCTAGTAGTAACCCAAAACACAAGTATGCACCTGAAAATGAGCATAATTGGTCCTCTTTAATAGCTCATTACAAGCAATAGTTTCTGATCACTGTATCTGCTATTCAATTTGCTTCTCTGGACCACAGTTCATAGATCTCTATTGTTGTATATACTGTATATATCGTGATGTTTTCATGCACTGTATCTATGCTCTTATATAGACTTGCCTTCTGTTGCTGTCTATTGACCAGGTCGTCAATGTATGAGAATTGGTTCTCAATTGACTTATCTGGTTAAATAACCGTGAAGTTAAAAAAAAAAGAGTTGCATTTTGCTTTGCTACACATGCACAACAAAGTGAGATTACTACAAAGGACAAATGATTGTCTCCACTAAAATGGACCTTACTAGTCCATTCTTACCAAAAAAGCAGTCATTCTTATCAGTCTACCGTAATCACAAGATTTTCTATATCCACACATATTCTTCTTAGTCATGCACAACAATAACCCAACTGTAATAACTTCATCTGAGTGGCACCACAGGGGAAAATTCTTGTAAATACGCAATTTAATTGAAGTCTTGGTGGATACATTTACATGCACTGCAGAGCTTCTATAACATTTAGGATGCTCACGTATGCCAACCATCATATCCTGATTAAAATAACATAGTTAAGATTGTATCCCAGTTGCTAGAAGCTTGAATATGAAAGCTTGGGTTATTATCAAGTATACTGAGGCATGTAAACACTTTAGCCCAATTGCTGTTTTTTTGATCAGCGCAATTTGATTTCCATGGTAATATTTCATGGTTAAATTCAGACACCTTTGTTCTACAGGAATACTGTACACATCGTTGTTACAGTAGCTATCCCAAAATACAGTGAGCAAGAGAAGATAGCCACCAATGAAATATACAGGACTTCACCTAATTCACATTGGGAAACTCCACATGTAACATGCATATATCTATCGCTTTTTTTTGCATTAAAAAGAGTGCGGGAGAGCTAGCATTATACTAAAAATGCAAAACAGTTTCAGTGAGAAACATAATGGATAGAGCAGGAGGGCAGCTTGTAATTTCTCCATGCTGTTGAATTACTGGGGGGAGAAAAGAGGAAAATGAGTTATGGAGCATTAACCTCTTCATTCACAATTATCCCTCTGCCTCTGTCTTTCTCTTTCTCTCTCTCTCTCTCTCTCTCTCTGTGTGCCTGTCTCTGTCTCAGTCTTGTATTACACACCGCTTAATGGCACCAAACTGACCAACAGTCCCTGGAGGCGCCCGCCGTCAGCCAAGTGCCTGATAGTATTTTTTCACAACACCCCTCTCGATCCTAAGGGAGGGGTAGGGAAGCACCTTGATGATATCACTGATATTAAGTTTCAGAGAAGTCATCGCTCACCGTGTGAGGGGCATGGGACGGAGGTGGGAGAGGAGCAGGCGACTGCGCCGATAAGAATCTCTTTGTCTCAGAGTGATGACCTGCACTGCCGGGTCAACGTCCCGGGGAGCTAACTGGTGTGAGGCATTTTTCAACCTTGGAAAGGTGTTGAGACATTGAAGGGTGGTGTGGAGAGAGCTATATTGAGTTACTGTGATGGGGAGGGCCTGGGTGCATGTTTGCTTGATGGCCTGAGGCATTTGTAAAGGCAATAAGAGGGCCGGCAGCTCTCGTCTTTCTCCCACCGGTGCCTGGTCTGGATCACAGGCGTGTGACACCTGCCCTCTCACACCTGACTCTGACGCAACAGTTAAGGACTGATGTTGATCCGAATCTCAGTCTTCACACACACAGCACTGGGAGACATATGCTGAGCTGTACTGCCTACAAGGTTGGTTACAAATAATGACAGTGTGAGGTTAAGGCTACACGATTACGAACAAAATGATAATCAGGATTATTTTGATTTAAGCAACAACATTTTATTGCACTTTCACATTAAATTAAACAGAGCGTTGTTTTCACTTCCATGCTGTGCTACATCCCTGTTAATGTACAAATTAGGGCTGCACGATGTTGGAAAAAAACTGACATTGCAATAATCTTTTGAGAAAATACATGAATATTCACCCTACCCCTTTGTTAGCTACATTTTAAAGTTAAATGCTTCATGCTAGTGCAAAATGATCAACAATAAGAGCTAGATAATCCATTTTGTGTTCTTAATTTAATCATAAACACATTGGTTGCATAGATAATATCTACACCCCAAAGTGAAGCCAAAATATCTCGATCAGCGCCTGATTTGATATGCTGCAGCGTTTTCTATGAGCAGAACGCGCATTTTAAACGGCAATAATACGGGCGATCATGTTCATATAATTGAAGGAAGCCAAAATTGTGATCGTGATTAATATTTGATTAATTGTGCAGCCCTAAGTGAGGTCTAACAAAGAAAGACAGAAAATAAGTGTTAGAGAGTTAAGCCCTGAAATGGAAACTTGGGCTTATGACATCAGCAAATAGAAGACTAGACTGTCGCAGGCCTGCAGTACCTGCAGAAGGTTTGCTGCTTTGCTGGAATAATACCATCAAACTGATTATGCTTTTATTGCACCAGAATCCTATAACATAGGAATTATAAAAGACTCCACTTTCTTGGTCATCTATTCCAAGTCACTGTAATAAAACCTCTTTGCCAAAGTCGTTTCAGTCGCTGTCTCCTAGCAGCCAACTAATTGAGAAAACTGATGAGCCCCGTTAGCTTCCAAGTAAGCCCTTTTGTTCTACCTGCTTGCTAATTCCTTGCGAGTCTCCATCTTTGTCCACTCAAAGCTAATTCAGCACTTCTCAGGCATATGAGCTCCTGATGACCTCCCAGTGGTATGGAGAAAAATGAAGTGAAACTGTGATTCGGCTGGAAACTCGTGACCATGTCTCGTGTAACCTCTGGGTGCTTCCTGTATTGTTTCTGATACAGAAAGATTGTATGAGGGTAAATTTCAATGGTAAATTATGAAAAGATGCTTTAAGAGTCTTATTTTTCATATCCATAACAGCATCTTGTAAACCTTGAGAAAAATGTGTTCATTTTATTCACTAGTGTAATTGGTATATCATGTTTTTGTAACACAACTTTGTAAAAACAGCCTGTCTTAAGAAGCAGCTAACCATAAAAGAATTTCATTAGTTTGGATTGACAGATCTTTTCAGAGTTGCGTCCCAAGGTTTGATGCAATTTCTGTTTTTCCACCCTGACAAGAAAACTGCTCAGGGACAAAATCTGCATATTTGACATGCAAATAGTCAAATTAAAAGATTTCAATTACTGACACCAAACTCTGGCCGTCTTTGAATTTAGTCTACAAACACTTTTTATTAGCATTTCACTCTTTTTAAAAGCAATGCTGCTCACTGCGCACTAATATTACTGCTCATAAATGCAAAGTAAAGTCAAGTGAGGAGAGACAGGGTTGATAAACACAATATAAACAGAAAGGCACCAAGGCTCCCCATCATGAACACGTAAACAGCACATGAAACAAGCATAATATTAAAAGTCCTGTGGGGAATGGAGCAGTTAGTAGACACCAGTAGGTATTTACTTGATCTTTTTACAGTAGTGCTCTCGCTTTAATTGCTGTCTGAATAATAAAGCACCGGAAACATTCCTTGTGCTCTCTGATCAATCTGACGTATTGGCTAATGAAATAAAAGCTTCAACGTTCTCTTAAGCTTTGTTGCCATCTTCCTTTTGGGCTGTAAAAGAAAGTTGGTGAAATGTGCAATGATAAACACCCATAAAGCCCTGTCTCGTTTTACTGAGAGGCCATTATGGTGCCATCCTGAGAGGTGCTTTCATTCTCTGACAGTTAGTCAGATTCTTCTCATCTATAAAACATGCAGGTTACGTTGTGGGGTAGCTGTAAACTGCCAGTTTGCTCATTTAGTAATGTCTGGGGAGTGCAGCTATCAGGTATTCATCTTCCGCCTCCTGGCCTCTTGCTGTGGCCCTGACTGGGACACTGCCTCACAGTCATAAATGTACAAATGATTGGGTAAAATCTCCCGTCCCCTCACCACTTCTCCACCAAATGTACAACAAATGGTTTTATTAGAACTGCCACTGCTGAAAATGCTGCATATTGAATGCTTTTTGCTGTCCGTGCTCTGGAAGATTAAATAATTATGTCACATTTTTCAAAAAACTGTCAGATTTATCCCCACGCTGCAGTCTCTCTTGAAGGACAGTCTGTATATTAAATTATTCAAGCCTGAAGGCTGGTTATATAGCGAGCTGGTGAATTTGATACTAAAAAAACTGGGAGAAACCACAAAAACCTCCATTTGTACTATCCAATCTTCATTTGTAACATCCAATGTACTCTTAGTTAGGCTAATTGTTAATTAATTCAAACCTAACTTTGCTCTATCCAGGTTGTCTGCTCCACGTACCGTGCCCGTGGGACACATTGCAAAGTTTTCTGGGTCTGTGGCTAATTGAAAAAGTACACAGCGTCAAATATACAGCCATCTATCTTGCCTTTGTGCAATAACAATGCAATCAAAGGGTAAGTGCACGGAAGAATATGTTTACCGCTAATTGCAATTGAGTGCATTTCCCTAATGAAGCCCAGACATGACCCTAATGTTTGCCTACGTGCAAAGCATTGTGTGGGCATGTGTGCTTCTTGGCCTCTGAGACTGTTGGTGTGAGATGCCAATATATTCCTTTGTTTTGATTTTTTAGCATAACTTTTATCCCACAAAGCTGTTTTTTTTTTGTTTTTTTCAAATGCGTGGGAGAGGAAAGGAAGTGAAGAAAAACACGCAGCGAAAGAATGCAGGCAGGACTGCTGCGTTCTCCCATGCACCATTTGGAAGTAGAAAGCACAGGGCTGTTGTCATTTATGATGATTAATCTCCAAGCACACAGGTTTTCAAGACCTCTCCATCAAGTCTCTGGTTGCAGGAACCTGGGAATGAGCCTGAAAAACAATGTGTGCGCATGTAACTTCACCCTCCTTCCACCCTACTATGAAAGAAGAACACGTCTCAGGCAAGGACCAGGCTCTTTAGTGCATTTTTCACAGAGGAGAGGAGCAAAAACACATTTGAGAGAAAGGATAAAACAATTTTATCTAGGGGTACTTATATATAAAACACTGCCTTACTTCTTAAAACACCCTTGTTTGTTTTAAGAAACAAATGCACAAACCAGTAGCTAAATCAAACAATTTGGAGAAAGTTTTGATGAGAAAGGACTATAACCAAAAGGAAGCCTTCAGGAAAACCGGATATGAGATGGAGGAGGAGATTAAAATCCAACAATGGCGTTACTGTAATCAGCAGAATCAACATCATCAGATGACTCCTTTCATTGCTTGTTTCCTGATAAACTGATAAACAGGCTAATGTTAGACAGTGTTGTAGCAGACAGCGCTGAACAAAGAGAGGTCTGTCTGACCTTAACTGGCAGACAAACCATCAATAAATGAGGGAAATCAGCTGAAATTGGATTGTGGTACGCCTTGCTTTCGATGACATGCAAGATAATTGCCTTCACAATGCAGAAGTAATTGAGCAGATTCAGGCATTAACAGCATCAGTAATATTGTCAATCATATTGTCTGGAGTTTTGAGGAAATTCAATAGTAACTCATTAGCCAAACTTGTTGAGAGATAAACAATTACTCATCCTTGTCCGTGTTGTGTTGACATTGACTACTTATCCGAACAGATTGTTGGAAAACTAAAAAAGTGATACAACCCTATTCAAAAATACCCTCTCAAAATGCTAATTAAGAATACCTGTAAAGCTGATTCAATTGCATACTGTATACCAGGCATTTGGCGTCTTAGGCACTAGATGGGAAAGAAACTGTAATAAAAAAAGAAAGTGTTAACGTCTAAATATGTTGACATACCACAGCAGACGGTTGTGATTGAGACGCCAGCTGGTGTTTAGAGTGAAAGCCTAAACCTAGTTTACCATAATGAAGCTCTCAGAGGGAGGCAATGCACTCCTCATGCCATGCTGCTTTACTTGGCTTCTTAACACTTCCAAACCTGAAACATACACACATGGATTTTTGGGACAAACACAAGATCTCCCTGGTCGCTACTACAAAGTGGCGCTGGGTGTGTGTGTTTGCACAGCTTGAGAGAGCTCCACTAAACAAATGATTGACGATTTGATGCCAACTTGCATGAGTCTAACAAAACAACAACAAAAAATCTTCATTTTGGGATGCCAAATTGTCTGAGGGTGGGTAAACATAATTTTGCCCTCTCTCTGTTGGACATAGTTTATTTGTTTGTTTATAGCTTGCTTCTTCAGGAGAGATAGTCTGTTCCGAGACAGTTAGAAACAAAAAACTTGAATTAAAATGTGCTTATTATGGCTAACAGCAAGCATTACAATATGTGTTGTTCCAAAACAATGGCGCCCTGCTCCTCTCTGCCCTGACTGACAGCATCCCACAACACTAACTTTGTTTCACATTTTGAACCTGGGCTGTACTGACTTTTTCACAAAGAGACAGTGAGCTTTACTCATTGCGTTGAATCACATCAATCTTCTGCCAGATGTCAGCTTCAACTTGCCTCCAAACTCTGTTGTTTTTTTAGCAACTTCAGGTCTATTTCATCATAAACAAAGACTTTAAGGCCTCTCATTTGGGGGATAGCCGCCCAGTCAGTCAAACCTAGCTTCTGTGATCAAGAATTTACAAAATCAGCAAAATGTCTTAAAGTTGTTGTGTCCCAGGACACAAAATCCAGTTCTTTCATTCTTACAAATCCCAAAACAGAATCTCACAGTGTGTGTTCTCCTTCTTTAAGCTAGCAGCTGCCTCAGGCAAACTTTGGAGTCCTGCTTCTTCACAGTCTCAGTAACGATTTATTAATGGTAGAAACAAGTGGTGTTTGTTTATAAGTTTTATGTTATTCCCATTTCTGCAGCTGTCATTCAGCTCTATTTAGAGGCAAGACTGCCTCTGCAACCATGTTGTCAGGCTATAAAATAGGCTTTATCAGTCGCTATAAGCACCATATATGTGGGTCAGTAGGGGCCTATTACACCTAATAGGAGGTTTTATCAACTATTCACATATAGTAGATCACCGAAAGAAGGTATAAAAGAGCACGACAGCGACCTCTAGCGAACGTAATTATGACAAGAGCAAAAGCGGAAGTCAGGCGCTGTATTATAGATATCGTAAAACTCCATATGGGCTGGAGGTCGGGGTGTTGGATGGGTCACAAAACAAAGACTTTTCACCAAGAAGACTGCGGTTCGCATCCCGTGTGAAACCAACAATATGTAGTTGTCTTTGTGTTCACAAGCGTTAAGTTTCGCTTTCACTTTGGAAACTAAGTTATTATTAGAAAAAACACAATGTTTTCCCTAAAATGATCTAAGTGGTTTTGTTGCCTACAGAAAGAAGCATTTCTATATGTGTTCAAAACGTAGCGTTTAATTCAGGTTTACATGTTAGAACGTCTTGCTTTTAAGTTTTGCTTTCATTTTACAACGTAGTAGGCGTGGCAGGCCCCTACTGACCCACATCTATGGTGCATATAGCGCCTTATACTGCTTATTTAATGGCCTGATAACAGTCGGATCGGGTGGGGTCTTTGCTTAAAACATGTAACATGTGCCTTTAAGAGTCAATGTGGATTGATACAGAAATAAAAG
The DNA here is from genome assembly GCF_015220745.1 of Sebastes umbrosus. Lineage (NCBI taxonomy): Eukaryota > Metazoa > Chordata > Actinopteri > Perciformes > Sebastidae > Sebastes > Sebastes umbrosus. Next base: position 15,348,759 of record NC_051278.1, on the reverse strand, counting down.
TGCATCTGTTCTGAATGCACCCCAAAAATGAGGTGCTGGTTGTGGCATGAGACAAGATTAATCAAAACACTAAGCTTCCTTTTTGTATTACAGACATTTTGACCTCACTTTGTCTTTCTCAAGTCAAATTATGCTTGATTTTAGATTCCCCTTTCAACACATACAAATGATAAATGGACGAAGCATCGCGCAGCACAAATTCATCAATGAAAACACCGCCTGACCTTCTGCTTCTCCTTCCATCCTGCTGGCCTACGCTGACATGTCTCTTCATTAATTTCAGCAGCACCGGCAGCATTAATTGGCCCACAGTTAATTGAGTTGTCTTCTAAATGGAAATCACTGTGTAGCTGTTTTCAGGACTTAACTCCATTAACTTGTGTTACCGTGTAAAACACACTTACAGAAACAATTATCACGTTACTATGTCCACTTGAAATATTGAGTGATTTATCTGTTCACCTATTTCAGACAATGTATCTCAAAGGCCACAAAGCTACGTTAAGAAATGCCGTAGTATAAGCTTACACTAAGTTACTACAGTACTTAGAGTGGTGCAGGGATGACGTTTGTTTTTTTAGGAAGTTAGCATCGCACTGGTTCCCTCAATATAAAGCCAAAGGGATTTTTCCATTGGGTTTTGGATTATTGCAGAAAATACGCTCTGTGGCAAACAAACGTTTATGATACTTATACGTTTTGTTCAGCAAGATAATCTTCACAAATGAACACCACTTTCATGATTTTTGAAGTGTGAATGCAATCGGCAGAAGTAAAAAGCTAACATTAGGCTATAAACGAACTACACCACGGTCGCATGAATGAGAGTACATCGAGGCTGTAAAGGCGGACAAGTCGGCGTGATGCCGTCCAGTAGTTTCATTTTGCCACTTAGCAACCGCCTTTTTTAAGACATGTAAAAGCTTCAAAATTCACAAGTGGGATATTTACTGACGTATTTTATATTGTAGAACAAAACGTTAAAATCTCTTCAGCTTGTGTTAACCATATACCTTATTTCAGGCATCTAACTAAAAACCCATTAAAAAAAACATTGACTTTGAGCCGAGGGAACCCGAAGTGCTAAAATGCTAACTCATTTCTGGGTTTTAGGACTCATTCCTGCAGCATTCGAAAGGTACATCTAAACAATGTAATGCAGGCCAATATAATAACCATGCAATAAAACATTTGTGAAACTTTTAAGGGTCAGTTTTTGTTCTGTGTCAGAGAGCCGAGTGCTGATTCAACTCTATGGTTGTTTTTTCCAGCCCTATAGTTAGTGGTGCTGTTGTACTGCATTGCATTATACTGAGTGAGAAGTGTACATGCATTGATGGACATGATATTGAATATAATTCGATCAAATAGTGCCAAATTAGCACTATTGCAGTGCTATTTTGTCAGATGTATTAAGATTTTAAACTGCTTATTGCTAGAGCATTGTGCTGCGCTATCGCCTACAGCAAGAAGCAAAAAAAGAGCTCTTGAAATGTGATGACTCCATTACTTCAGTAACCTGTATGATGATTCAAGGCACTAGGATTTTCTCACGAACACGCACACACATTAATGTTGCCTTCTGTGTTGGAGGGACTTTCAATAGTACTCTTTGTCTAAGAAGAAGGGGACCAATTCAAGAAAGACATGGGAAGAGAAGGAGGGAAGATTTCGGAAATAGTATTTTGCAATATTCCAGTTCAAAGGGCAGTTTGATATACCCTCCTAAATATGTTTACCTGCTCTGTAACTATGTGTAATGCCTTGCATCAGATGGTGAGCTCTGAGAAGTTATATTGCTAAATATAAAACAGGTAGGATGTTTTGCCCTGTGTTATTTCAGCTGTTATATTTCAATTTGCAATACATGAGTAATTTTAGAAAGTACAGTGAGATGAAAATTAGTGAGATTAATGGAGGCTATATATATATGTAATATTTTTAAAGTGAGGTGAAGTAATTGCTTTTTGCATAAATACATGAAATTGTGCTCTAAGGGTTATGATAATACCCTCCCTGGCATAAACTGTGATAAGTTGTTTTTGTAGTCTTAGAGGAATTATATTTTGTGGATTGTGGCTGCACTGTGATGACTAATTTTATGACTAATTAAATGTCCAAGCCCTAACCTACAGCTATAAATGTGGAAAGAGTGCCAGCGATAACTGTATTTCACTGTACCTATCCAAAGTTATAGTTATACTCACACTGAAGTCTTACATTAAAAAAAAATGAGGTTGTCAAAAACGTGTTCATACAAACAGTTAGACACTGAATTCAATGATTTATAATTAATTTCATCCTCTTATACAACAGGAGCCCGTTCGTCACCCTCTCAAGCCTGCAAGTCCCCGGAGCTACAGTTGTCTATAACAGACCTAAACAAGGAAGTCAAACTTAAAACAGCAGACAAACAAGGAAGCTCATTAGAGCAGAGTTCCAACAAAATGTTTACTGAAGAGACGATAGCCTACATCATGACGTTTAATGCTAAAATAATAATACAGCTCGCTCATCTTGTTTTTTGGATTGACAACAAAGCTTTTTAGCCATGACTCAATGGTTTTCTGATGCCGATCGATCACTCATAACTCTGCCCTCCATTGTTGTGCTAGAAAAGAAAACTGTGAAAAAGAGTGCAAGTGGAGTAGGAAAGATGAGGAACTCAAGAGCATCGTAAAATGCAAACAGTGATTTTTTGTTGTAGGCTGATAGTGAGTTGTAGAAGCTAGAAATATTGTCAGCTGATGGAATGATCACCGAGTAACTTCTGTCTTACTAACCTACAGGGCCGCCGACAGCGGGGGATCACCAGGTCAGTTGTCCCAGCCTCTGGGTCAAGGGAGGGCACAAAAAGGCCCACATTGAAAATGAGAGTAGATGAAGATAACAACTTATAAATGCCATGCCACGCACAAGTTTTGACACTCACTTTCTTAAACAGAGTGAACGCGAGTGGAGGAGGAGTGTCGAGCTATCTGGTGTCAAGAAATTTAACAGCCACCTTACTAATGGTTAAAAATATAAACCAGCACAAAATAACAATTTCCAAACCACCTTAAAAGACACAATACAAAACACTTACATTTGCATTTTGGAACATAAACTTAAACTGCTCAGTCCAGCACTAGGCATGATGGGAAATGTGGGCTGTCACTACAATATTTTAGTACGATGACTCGTTTTGATACGCTCCTGTTTTTTTGTTATCTAGATAAAGAAAGTACAAATTAGGTGCATTAAAATGCAAAAGATAGTAAGAAATGCATCCTGTGCTCCTCTTTCATCTTACTTCTTCTACCCGTTTGGATAATTTTGTTCTGGATTGAAGAACATTACACGATGGACTTCAATACAGCAGGCTGAGCAGGGACAACAGTTGTTGAGTGAAACATCCATAATAAGTCTTTATTCATTTAAATTATGGTTATGAAGAAATCAGTCAGAATGTTCCATCAATATGTTTTTTAGCTCCCTATTTACCGCATCTCGGCACCTGTCTGTGTCACTGCCTGTGGCGCTGGCGCAGTACTGCTGTGTGAAAATGGCCAGATACATATTACATTGGCAACGGGGATGGGGGGCTTTGGGGATCATCTTGTCCTCGGCACGAGTAAGACATACGGTGGGCTTGCTAACCTATATACTTTTGTGTAATCTGATTATATCAACATAGCACATAATCAATGTTTTTGTGCAATGAAGCTGTGAGAGCCAAATGCATTTCCCCTTTAATTAGCAAGCAAAAATATATGTATTAGCCAACAATATGTGAACATCTGTGCTCCTGCCTTGTGTTCATTTGGATTTATATTCTGAACAGATATCCTGATTAAAGGGGTAATTAAAGGGGTAATTGTGTCTTCTGGCCAGAAGTTTGCCATGCCTTTGGTCGTACAATATGGAGCTACCTCGTTCCGTCTTTTCCACCACTCATCAAGACACCCACTACGACATGATAAACGCACCTATATCATCTGTAATGTGATGTGTTTCATCAACAACGCAGCACAGCCCCTGGGGGACTGTGGCGGCTGGAGGATGGCCATGTGGTGCCTGATTATCCAGGGAACACGGGGAATTAAATCTGTTGAGAGTACACAACATCCTCCTCCGAGTCTCCTGCCTGTCATAACTTCCTCCAATCTCTCTTCCTTCCTATTGTTTCCCCTCACCTGGCAGCTTTTCAAAGTGTACCTATAAATATATAGTGTCTCTGCACCTTGTCTTCACATTTGTCTAAGTGGCACAACCCATGAAAAACACTATAATGTCTCCTTTACTCTACCTTTTCCTCTTCCACGTTCATCCACAGCAAATTGCGTTCTTACAAATCAATCAACACCCGCTAATGGCAGGAGGATGAAGGATCGCTTCCTTAGTGCTCATATCAAAGACAGGACTGTGTGGAAGCTGCTTAGGAGCCGACTATTTACAACAGCCTGAGTTTCAGCCACTTGAGGTATAATTAGCTTCACCATCACACTGAACACAATAATGCGGTAACCTAGATATAGCTTTTAGTACGGGGAGATTTCACTGCAGATTAGGTAACAGGTATCATTTCGTATATATTGTATTTTTTATGTATTTCATGCCATCTTTTGTTCTACCCATATATCTATCTACCGTACCATACTTAAAGAGGACCCATTGTGCTCAATTCTCATCTCAGGTGCATAATTTAGTATTCTGGGTTTCTACTAGAACAGGTTTACATGTTTTAATGTTCAAAAAATGCATTACTTTTCTCATACCGGCTGTGCTGCAGCACCTCTTTTCACCCTCTGTCTGAAACGATCAGTTTGAGCTCCTGCCCGTCCCCCGTCCCCACCCCACCAAGCCCAGTCTGCTCTGATTGGTCAGCTGGCCCACTGTTGTGATTGGTCAACCAAACCAAACTCTTTGGACTCCACTCCAGCTCCGCTCTAACTAGCTTTGTTCGAGGGCATGCCAAACTAGCCGCTAGGCAGGTATCATGCAAATGTGTTAGTTGGTGACATCACCACGTTACAGAAGAAAAGGCGTGACTTCAAGCGAGGCATTTCAGGCAGTTCAGGAGCAGTGTTTCTGTGGGGGAGAGTAACTCTCTTTGGCGTGGACTTTGGGCTTTGTAACTTTGCAGACCTTTTACCTGCACAAAAACACTATATAACACACTTAAGGAAAGCACAAAAGCATAACAGGTCCCCTTTAATGTGCGATATAATGTGCTATTGTTGTCCTGCAAGATAAGTACAACTGAACAGAATTGGAGCTTTGGTTCGGTGTCGAGGGAGTTTCTCGCCTGTGTCGGCACACAAAAAAACCCAATGCCACCCACAGTATTGGGAATTCTGCTCCATCACAAAGACTGCGAAGTCTTCGCCTTATTGCGAACCTTAATCTGCTTTGTTTGTGCATGGAGGGGGGAACTAAGATTCTATTAAAGAGATTAAATTGTTTCCATAGCCAACCCAAGCATCAAAGGCCAACCAAATTGCAGCCCTTTACTTGAGCGGGTTTCACTAAAGTCACTTATTTGTCCATTTCATCATGCTAATGGCAGAAGCTATCATCCCATTATAGCTCCACAGATGAGCGAGGTTAAACAAATGCAGTTTGTTTGAGGTCACAGTACCTCCAAGTCAGGTCTCCCTGCTCTCCCCCTGTACATCACAACAAATCATCAGCTTGTCTATAACTACTCTATATAAGCAACCCTGTGAACCCTGCTGCAAAACACCTCTTAACTAACTGGCACTCAAGGCATATTCTGTCTCCTCTCATCTAAAATTCCTTCCCATGCCGCTCTCTGTTATGGAAATAAAATCTAATCGAACTTCTTGGGTTAACCTAAAATCGCTTTGTTCTTCTGGGGAGTTTGTTACACAGTATGAAATGTCAAGCATCTGACTGCATATTCTCAGTATGCAAAGCCTTGTTACCCTAATAACTGTCTTAAATGATAAACTGAAGGAATAAAATCTTTCAGTATACAGTACCTTCTCCCAACAAAGTCCGCAATAAACAGTGTTCATTTGTCATAAATGAGCCCAAATGGGTTTTGCTTTTGGAAAACTGATGGAGTTCATTAGCACTCATTGTTTGCAGGGTAGTTACATCAAACACTGACTTGTAAGCTGTGAGACCTTTCAAAATAATAACTCCATCAGGCCTAACAGACTCATATCTCCCAGACATTTCACATAAAGCTTACTGTTCATCACAGTCAACAGAACCTAGCCTCGTTTCTATTACTATTCCACTGAACGAAGGTCTTTGTCTATAATGAGTCCACATTCCCTAAGCCCTACAGTAACCACACAATCGCTCGTGTCAACAAAAGGGAAATCCATTTCATCAGGACATCCAGTCAGTGCTTCATTACCATACACGAGGGCAATGACTGTGCAGCCACGCAGCCCCGGAGAGCTGAGATGACTGCTGGAAAGATGATTTTCATTATGACTGTACAATAGATAGAGCTTGTTCAATTAAAACATCATCGCAGGTCAGTTCATCACTATGACACACTGCATCATAACATCATAACATTTAAGTGCATGTATCAGAGTTACAGTATGTAAAGATAATAGGAAATGTCTGTGACACAGAAAGTACGATTTCTGTAACTCATCGTAATCTCTGCCAGTAATGTGGAACTTCATCAGACATGATAAGATCAGGAATCGTTTAGTTCCCGTATACATATACATGTACCTATAAAAACCACTGACTGTCAGCAGGTTTTCCTTGGGACAGTCTAATTTCTATTAGTGAGCATTCAGCAGTGTTCTTTAAGGTCAGGGCCATTACAGTTAAGAGCTTTTTGTCTTTGTCAACTAGCTGATTATTTCCCCCAAAAAAAAAAAATGTTCTCTTCACAGTTATTGTATTTTTGCAAGGTTTGGATTTATACCTTATTTGTTTTAATCTCAGAAAGGCTGCTGTTGTTACGAACCAGGTTCATTATAGAAGATGGAAAAGGTCTCTCTGATAGCACCTTAAGGTGATTTGCTAGGATAATGTGTATGTTTTCTGGTTCGGCACTGCTAGTGCTGCCATAAAACATAATTTGGGTATAAACAGTCTAAAATTATTCAGTTCTCTGCCACAATGGGCTTCACATTTTAACAGATCGCCGATGGCTGTCTGACATCATAATATGTCAAGCAGCGCACACCTACATTATGTTGAGTTTAATGTTTATTCTTAGGCCCATTTAAAAATTGCTACACAGTATATCTATTAGGAAAAGATGAAGGATTGTTTAAAAATGCAGCCACTATGTGTTATATGAGGATAATGTATATTACTTTTACAATAATTCGATTTATGCATACAAGAAACACAAAAAAATGCTTTCCAGTGGTGGTAGTTCTAGTAGTAGTAACAGTGGTTATGAAAAATGTTCAATTTACCATTTTCCTGACCCTGTAAATGCTGTTCGTTTATACATGCAGCTAATTAAAGGTAAGCATTCGCAGCATATCTGCCTATGTAAAGCATAAACGTAGGAACTGATACGAGTCAGCAGTGATAACCTACGTTCCATCTATGCATCCATACTCACTGTGTGACTAATTATGCATTACAGTTTAAACAAAAAAATATCTGAAACATAAAAAGATGATACTTTGGATAAACATTAAACTGTTAAACTCTTTAATTAAGTCTAAAAATAAAAGGAAGAACAGATTCACTGTTGCTAACCGAACATTTTGCTTAATTTGGAGTCATGAGACAGATGACAGGTAAATTCTAACATTGAAATGATTCTTTCCAGTTTACCACTTCAACTGAAAGCTTCTGACCATCATCATTGTTGTTACACACACTGCTGAAATGTTAAGTACTTCAGGCTAATGCTCTTAAAGCTTCTATGAGAGAAATATTTTGTAGTTTAGGAATGAAATGGCATCTCCTCTAAAGTGTTCACTCCCTAATTGCTTAGTTAGAAGCAAACCTTCACCTTAGAAGGACTTATGAATAAACGGCTGGAAATGTAAGGCTGCATTCACACCTGATCTGGCGGTGCGGCAAAAACTTCTTCCCATTCATTTTGAATGGGGTAAGTGCGTTTGGGCTGCGGCTGCATAGGGTTGTAATGGTATACCGTGGTATGAAAGTTGACAGTTAATAATCTTTATTTATCATAAGGTTATCATACCGTGTACATTTGCTGATCTACAGTATTGAAAAACTGACATAAGAGTGTGTGAGGTAAAGATACAGTCAGGAGAAGTCTGGCTGCGCTTTCACTAATTGTTAATGTTAATTGTTAATAATAACTGTACATAATTTTTTAAAACTCACAGCTGCTGTTATTTTTCAATTAGTAGTTAATTTAGCTTGCTATAGTGCTGCTAACATGCTTTAGTTATATAACATTTTATAGTTACATGCTATTATTTATCAGGTTCATAATTATGTTTATTATAATCCTGTTCTCATTCCTGGTTATTGTAACTGATTATTATTATGATAATGATATCCAAACCATGATATTTTCTGAGAAAGTTATTGTACTGTTACGCCCCTGTGGTGGCCGCAGGGGCTGCAGGGAAAAAACGCAGTGGCCTAAGGTGGAAAAGTAGAAAACACAACCAATCTTGGAGAAACGCAACCCGACGTCACGCTGCGGTGGCCAATCAGGGAACCTGCGATCCAGAGCTGTACAACCCAGCTCTGAGAGAACAAAAGACGTTAATCGTTGCAGTTAATGGGCCATTAAAGTGACTCTCCCGAATCGCCGCAATGCCCGATCTGGTGTGAATGCAGCCTAACAGTGCCAGATTCCTTTTAACTTTTAAAACTAGGAGAGAAATCTCAGTTACTTTAAAATGCATTCAAAATGGTCAATTGAGAGCTACTTTTATGAACATGGCCTCTGGATCCAACTTGTACATGCTCACAAATATTGAATGAACTGCCCTGGGTTGTAGGAATTGAATTCTCATTTAAAGCTACTCAGCAGACATCACAGTATTTCATTTGAGTTGCTTTGAGGCCCTCTTATAGTATGGAGTGATTTCTCTGTTTAGCAAACAGAGAAATAGTGGGGAGGACACCATTTTATATAAGCACTGATTTTCTAGGTGGAATTTTGACAGAGACTTAGTCACAGTAACGCTGCATTGGATTATCTTATTTCTGCTACAACACTACTACATATTCTGGATTTATTTTAAACACTACATCCCCTCTGAAGAAACGAGCATAAAATGATCAAATGGAGTGTCAGGTGAAAAAAAATGAGGCCTACATCCCTCAAAGAAAATACCCTCGCCAGAATGTCTGCTTTATATTCCGTTACTTACTTGTGACATTATGTTGCTCATTACCTGCACCATTACCATTACCTATAGTCGTTATACATATGAAGCCATTATTGTAAAACCTTGCCACTGCAGGCCTGTAACCGAGTAGCTCATCAGTATTTCTGCTAAGGTGCACACTTTCCTGGGCTCTCGGTGTACATGGCTTGCATTTGTTTGTTTCTGCAACGGTTTACAGTATTCGCAGGAGTAGAGATTAACTGAAACTAAAATGAGGGAACCGAGGAAAACATGGGGGGGTTGGGAACAGAAGCAGGGAGAATGAACTGGTGTTCAAAGAGGGGTATAGAGAGGACCAGTGAATCGCCTGCTGACGACCGTGCAGAGCACACTGCCTGGGGATTGTGCAGAGAAACAGTCAGCAGTCAGGGGTTGATTTCTCCAACCCGCTCCTTTCACCCATGCTTCACTCTGCCAGTAAAGAGCTAGTCTCACCCAGCACAAAAGAATTTGCTTCCTCTTTTGTGCTTACAACTATACATTTCCACCACAGCTAAAAGAGAAGCGTACAGCCACATTCTCACTTCTTCTATGCTAATATAGTGTAACATCTGAAACCTTGACTGAGCTCCCAAACCAGCATCTCTGTTTTATTTTGTTAAAAAAAAAAAATGTGTTTCAAATTCCAAAAACAGCACAATATTGGACATTTTTCTGGGCTATTGGAGAAGCAGATGCTGAAAATCTGTAAGACGCCTTGGAATTTCAAGTTGTCACCTCAAACAGTTCAAAAGAAACATCTGTGAAGGGGGAAGCAGAAAAAAGGGGATTTATCCATCTGAAATGCAGCACCAGCCCAGTCATCTCACCTCTCAAACTTACTCTGCTATCAGAGATGTCAGCGATACTTCGATAGAGCCACAGTGCCCCCTATAGGTCAACAGATACACAAGCTTTTTGGAGTACTGGACCCATTCGTCTGTTGGTCTATCTGTTAAATGAAAGCTTTACCTGCGCTACAAAACATTTTATTCATCTGCTCTAGAGCACCCGTACCACACACACACACACTTACACACAAGCACAGGCAGGCCTCATACTGCAGGCATAGGGGTGAGTCATTTTGCAGCCACTACCTTTAAGTACTCACTCAGAAAGCATTATGTTATTTTTCTTTTGTTAAGGTCATCCTTAAACCACTAAAATTCCCCTCACTAAATAAAAATAAGGCTCTTATTTGATTTGTGCTACTTATTTTCCTTTCCATGTCCTTTACATGACCCCTACAGTAATTAAAAATCCTTAACTTGTGCGAGACAAAGGGAAATAGAAACAGAAGGTGGTGAGAGACTCCTTCCCTGTGTTCCCGTCTGTATACCCTCTCAATTACTCACAGGCCTGATGGATGAGATCTGGCGTGTGTGCAGCATAAGGCAGGGTGTTTTGAAATGTTTGCAGGGAGGGGGGTAGTGGAAGAAGGGGCTAGGAAGAAAAACAGGGATGCAAACAGAGACTTTCTGACCTTGACAACGATGACTTAAGTTCTGTGTCCACCGGCGAGACAAGTGAGGACCTGACCTGAATGACGGGCCTCCTCATGAGCACTGGCAACTGTCTCCAAAGACACAAAGTCAGTTTCATAGCCTAAACATCCCTTTGTATGTGTTTGTGTTAGAAAGAGAGAAGGTGGTGTGGGCTGGGTCACAAAATGCGTGACTGGGAAGGCTCATTCTCCCAAACACTCAATACGGTCATAGACCATTAGCAGTTCAAGCAAAGGGAGACATTTCTCTAAGTGCCAGCCGGATACACACTGACAGCACAGATTCCCATGATTACTCTCCATTAGCCACACCTCGTGAAAAATTATTTCTACCTGGCCATGTTGGCACCCCGTAGGACACAGAGATTAGGTAAACAACATTGACGTTGACCAAACACTGAAGCAGGCTGCAAGGCTGTTCACACAATCTGGACACTGGGAGGGGGAGAAATGGAGCTGAAATCGGAAGGAGAGGAAGTTCGCCAGCTGGTTTGTCCCTTCAGTTCACATTTACACCCTGATGGCAGGGAAAACCCTGGCCTTGTGCTGTATCTCTCTCAGAGCTGATACGATTAACTGGACCTTTTAGTGCAGGGCCCAATGCAACCCACTCACCGGAGTCATTTCACTGTTCAACAGAGCAGCAAGTTCTCTCAGCCAGGGGCATTGATTTTCATTCTTGGTGTGACAGTGCAACAATCACAAGTTTGCTCAAGAAGTTACCAGTCCTCTGCCATGGTTTCTAATGTACTGTGTGTCAGTGTGTACGTCCATGTATATGCAACTGACACCAGAGTGAAAGAGAGAGAGAGAGACCCTGAATTGCAGTCAAATTGCTGGGAGCATCGCAGCATCACTCAGGGAGGTTATGGCACAGGGTGTGAATCTGCAGAGAGACGGATAGACCCATCGAGCCAGACTCTCCAGGGGCTGAGTGTGTTGTGCAGCACATCCATGGCCTGACAGAAAATCTAATGAAGTGTCTATGCTGACAAGATCCCCAAACAGGAAGCAAAACCAAAAGCCATAGGCTTTATCAATCACTAAGGGAAATGTAAAAAGTAAAAAGCGAATTGTAAATTCATTCTTTGGCATCTCATGCCACATTCTGGTGTTAGTCTGTACGGGTGTATCGTTAAGACAACTTACTCCTAAAACTAACTACTAAAATGTCCCCATTTCATAACAGTAATGAAGAGTCCCGGCAACATTTTAGACCGATAAAAAAATAAGGATGTGAACAGCAAATCAATTACACAAGAGAGTACTGGCTTTCACAGAATAGAAAAGGAGAATATGTTGTCATATATTACAACTAGACCTTTAAAAGAACACTAAAGTTGGGAAGAGCGACAATGAAAAAGTATGTCTTTTTAGAGTTTGTCTATAGACCAAGAGCTCAGTGAGAGAATAAAAATGCCACATCTACTTTTCATTCTGGAAAGCCTTGTGCTTGGCAGGCTAAAATATTACCAGAGCACTCAGAGAGTCATTCCCTAATAAATAAGGCAGTGCTCTCCATTAAGGCTTGTGTCTCAGAGAAGCATATAATATTCTCTGGACATTACACACCATTATCCTGCACTGTTGCTGTGCTGCCACAACTACTGAGGTTTCCAATAAGTAGGATGGCCCACAACCTCACCCTTAAAAAAAAGTAACCCTCAGAGATTAAAAATAAAGAGTGTTCTTCCTTCAATAAAAATCACTTTGAGTGAAACTTTACAATCATCATATACATGCAGGTACATATGTGAAATTTGACCTCTGCATTTAACCCGCCCTTAGGAGCAGTGGGTTGCTGTGAAGTGCCCGGGGGAACAACTTGGGTTGCGGTGTCTCACTCGAGGACACTTCGACATGTGGACAGTAGGAGCCGCCAAGGATCTACTGCCGCCCTTTGCTGATAATATGCAGCTCAGGTTTGTTTTGTTTTTTGCATGTAGCTGTTGTTTTTCATAATACATGAATAATGTTAGATCATTCAAATTTAGGACTTTTTTATTTTTATCATTTTTCATTTGTTCCTCTTAGAGCTGCAATGATTTATCGACTAGTTGTTACTATCAAATTAATCACCAACTATTTTGATCGATTCATCGGTTTGAGTAATTTTGTAAGGAAAAGAAAAAAAGAAAAAATTCTCTGATTCCAGCTTCTTAAATGTGAATATATTCTAGTTTCATAACTCCTCTGTGAAAGTAAACTGAATATCTTTGAGTTGTGGACAAAACAAGACATTTGAGGACGTCATCTTGGGCTTTGGGAAACACTGATTGACATTTTTCACCATTTTCTGACATTTTATAGACCAAACTGCTAATCGATTAATCGAGAAAATAATCGACAGATTAGTAGACAATGAAAATAATCATTAGTTGCAGCCCTAGTTCTTTTGATTCAAATTTTACCCCAAATAACCCAAGATAAAAATCCATGTCTTGCTCTAGTTTTATTTACACTAATAATTAAAACACTGTGACCAGAGGTTTAGTTTGAGAGCAATTTAAATAATATCAAATGAACTTGAAGCCAATTTAGTTTTCTTTAACTCTCACCTGGCACAACACACAGGAAAGCTTGAGCCTATCAATTGGCTAATAAATTGATCACGATTTAATGACTGACAACATAAAAAAGAGCTGCACCTCAACATGTTACCTTGCTCCGAGCACAGAATTACTTTGTACCTGGTAACCTTCTGCGCTGTATAATATGCATGAATGAAAGGTAAACAATGCTACCTGTGTGCCAAGCAGCCCTGCAGGCAAACAATGTTTGAATGGATTGCATATCAAAAAACGTATAAAAGTCAATCTCCACTGGATCATGGTATTCTGCCCTCCGAGGGTCACTGCTCTCATCAAACCTGTGATGACTGCAGTACGAGCAGCTCCATACAACTGAATACCAATTGCCTTTCTCACAGTCATCTCAAATCCCTTCAGGTTCTTTATAGCGTTCATAACCAGATTCCCTGTGCACACTAAATTGGCTCCTTTAAAAAATGATCTAATACGGAAAGATGGGAAAGGTTTACAGCGGGTAATGGATTAGGAGTCAACCCCTGTGCATAATTACCACAGTCATCATGATAAGAGAAGTCCCCTCCACTTCGCATCGCTATCTTTACGACCTCATTCTGATCTGAGAGGGATGGTGACTCTCACATGAACTCCATGCACAGAGACGAGGAGAAAAATTATTATCTTGTATTTGCCATGTGAAAGCAACAGTAATGACATGCATTACATTTTAAAACTCAGTTTGAGCGTCCTTTCAACTTTTAGTGAACCCTGCAAATTTCAATGAAACATGCCTTGATTAAGTGTGATAGTCTCCTCTTTCCGTTGATCATTGCCAGACACCAATCCAAAGCATAGACTGTATAAGAAGTGGACGTAGTCACCGTGACGTCACTCATTGGTTTGTGGACTGCTATTTTGAAGCCTTGAGCTCGGCAGTTTGGCCATCACAATCTTGGCCTTTTGCAACCAGAAGTGACAGGAGAGGGTGGAACCATGGGAGCTAATGCTGCCTTCCATTTGAACCTTGAAGTCGGAATTTCCGAGTTCCCAGTCGGAAATTTCAACTGGAACGCCCCCCAAAGTCGGATTTCAACCTCACCAACCCCGACCGCAAAATCTAAGATGACTGCTCCAAGCATCAACGGTAAAAAATGTGTAGTAAATACTGTTTACTAGCACTTCTGACTTATTTGTGTCTCATTAAATCAGTCGTACACACAGTACTGTTCAACTTCAATCAACTGGTATTGCTAACAATGGCTAACCTGGCTGGAGCAAACCCCATCAAGTTTTCCGACTTGTTGAACAGAGTCAACTCGGGTGTGACGTCATCCCCAGCTCCGACCTCCACGGTAAATGAAACGCAGCGCAAGTACGACCGAACACAGAATAAGACATTTGGGCAACCAAAATGTTACAATTGGCTTTCATGAACTGAAAACACACTGTGAAAGGTTTACAGTTGTCAGATGAAAACATTAACACCCAGACCGGACAATGCCGTGGTAGCAAACTGTCAATCCCAAGGTAGCCACGCCCTAAAGTATACCCTGCTTTGTTGCCTATTTTACTCTAAATGGGACCATAATTTACTAAATGAACATCATGCTGCGTTGAAGAAGACTTGAAACTAGCGATTGAGAGCATAAATTCATGTTTACAATGTTTACTGAGGTAATAAATCAAGTGAGAAGTAGGCTCATTTTCTCATAGACTTCTATACAATCTGACTTCTTTTTGCAACCAGAGGAGTCGCCCCCTGCTGGCTATTAGAAAGAATGTAAATTTAAGGCACTTCCTCATTGGCTTCACTTTTCAGACCCGGAGGTTCCCCACTGATCCATTTGGCATATATGCCAAAAAAGTGGGCTACCAGAGGATCAGGGATATTGGTGGATATTATCAATATGACTGAACAACACAGTATCGTCACTTGCATGCTGAAAATACTACAACTATTATACAAAAGAGAAAAATGCATCCTGTAGAAGAATTTGGGCAGAAGTCTTCTATACTCAGGGAAACAATACCCATGACAAAACAGTCTGCAGCACTGCCAAAATGCAATCTAGACAGTGTACGGAGTAAAAATGAGATCAACTGAGAGGTGTGTCATACACATGTCACTTTCATCCTTTAAAAATAGTAGGAAGAGGTTACAGGGAGCATGGGTATAGATCTAACAACGTTTTATTCACAGTGGTGGTGGCAGACCAATGGAGACTCACTAATGAGTAGGCTGAGCTGGGCCATCTGCCGGGGCTGGATGCTGCAGCCCAAGCCACCTTGTCATGATACGGCCATCCTGCCCTCCACCCCTGCAGTTTACCAATTGTCACCACAGCCCCTCCTGCCCTGCCCTCTCCAGGCTCTCACCCAGGTGACAGTTTGAGCACCTTCTGTCCAACCTCCAGCCAAACAGAATTAAGGAAGAATTAAAAACTCAATGAGCCTAATAATTAAACTTTAATGGAGGACATAAAGCAACTTGACACCCTCTAAAAGCTATAGGCAGCCACCATAACAGTAGTACCAAGCTGGCCTGTGCCCCCTAAAATTACACTCATTTCTCCTTTGCAACCAACATATTGCTGCTGTCATGACAAAACCTTGTTGCACAAACTTGTAATTGGCTCTGAAAATATATTCAAAATGTTATATGAAATAAAAATAACATGTCAGCTGCAAATAAGCTAGAGACATGGCAGCTTTACTTGCTTCGTGAAAAGTCGACATTTGTGGAGTCATTGTTCATTTCCATGAGCTACAGAAAACCATAATGCTAATGCAGTCTGAAAGGTAAGAAATCACCAGTTACGCTGTGACATACATAATGGCCTGTATCATAATACATAATGACCAACATATTATAATTTCATCTCACATTACGGTATCTAGGGCAGAACGATTTTGAAAATATATGTAATTGCGATTATTTGACTGATATTGCAATTGCGATATGATTTGCGATATTAGAGGGAACGATGATCATCATCATTATTCTCATTTTCATTGAAAAACATATTAAAATGATTATGGTGTGATTTTTGCAGGGTTCTTTACCAAAAAAATATGTTTCTTAAGTCTTTAGAGTATGATCTGTAAACCAGGACATCTCTGCAGCATGACAATATTTAATTTAAAATGGTATTTCGACACATATTTTGCCTTTAACAAATATTGCGCATCCTATATGGCCATATTGTGATTTTGATAAAATTTCTATTAATTGTGCAGCCCTAGTATCATATTATATATTTAAGCTGAATAGTTCGACTGAAGGAACAAACAGTCCTAACTCTTCAAGCAGCCAGGAGGCAACAACCTGCTCCTGTGGTTGTTCTTCAGTTCACATCCACTGAACACACTAAAGGGTATAACAAGTAGCCTGAATATGTGAAGAGCAGAAAATGTATTCCTTCTTTCATACATTTTACACAACAACCTTCACATTTACCTACAATTTGCATAATTAGTATCGCTGCACTTCATGCTTGAAAAACACAGTTTATTAATCTGTAGGCTAATACGTTCTGGTGCTCAAAAAGTCCCACACTTGATAGGCAGCAGTCTACTGGTGCCAACCCTAAATGAAAAACAGCACGAGAAAATGGAAGTACTGCAGGCTAGAGATAGGAAGCAGTGAACAGATGAAAGGCAAGAAGTTGAGCAAACTATCCAAAGATCTTATCAAACTGCGTTGCCCAACATCCGCAGCATTTGTTCACATGCAGCTCAGAACTGTGTTACTCACTAAAATTTGGACAAGAGCCACTACAGCCAGAGCATGTCCAGCCTATAGTTATAATAATGTTTTGTTACCAATGACAAAAAAACATGGTCTGGAACAATCCATTCACATTCAGAGTTACCTTCACAACATACTACTGTTGTTGAGCAGAGCTGTCATAGGTGGTGAACAATGTTCTTATCAGTCCCACCACCTGTACAAAGACAACGGCTCCTGCAGTATGAATAGAGCAGCAACTGCTGAGACCTTCTAGTCTATATATAAAATATAAAAGGCTTCAGCAATTCCTTCAACCTTTCAGACCCTCTGACAGCCTGCTAAACAGAATGAATTACCTCCCGGCCAACATGTAGCTCAATCAGAGCCTGGACGTCTGGCAGCATTAACTGCTGAAGTGAGCTGCCTGCATTTGCTACAATAGTATTAGACAGTTTAAAAACAAAAACGTGCAATGCTCTCTCCTGAACCTCATTTCCATTCTCATATGCTCTATGTCACTTAATAAAACCACTGCTTACCTTATTCACTCCTTGATTTGTTTAAGATATTGACTGTAAAGAGCATCAACCGGCAACAGAATTGGGTAAAAGTGCAATCGAATACCTGTCAGTCTATAAAATACATACCACCTGCATGTGTGCTCAATGGATCTTACACTAAATAAAATACAAATCAAGACTTAATATCTCTCTTTACAGAGCTTAGATATAGCTAAATAGCATACAACAACCCAATTCAGAGATGTAGCAGCTATCACAAAACTCAGTACTAACAACAAACTGAATTGTATATTATCAGCTCAAAGTGCTACATTTGTAAAGGTCAAAATATCGATAAAGCAAGACAATTGCGATGACATTTAGGTGTACTAAACCACATATTTGTCTTTTACATGATGCTGACGATGATTCAAAGTGTCATGTCACCTTATCCTCATCAGGACGGGTATTTACATAATAGATTAAATTCATTAGCCTTATCCAGCAGAGCAGTCTGTTTTTCACATCTATTAATTTTGCATAAATTAGAGAGTATTAATTTCACACGAGATGCACACTGCTTAGTAGACTGTAATGTGTGTGTGCGTGCGTGTTTTGCAAGTACTGCATGAGGAAGGAAAAGTTATGAAACACAACTGCAGGAAGCCAAAGTAGACCATGTTTAATATACTGCTGTTACACAGCTATATGGTGTGGGACTATCACATATATAGCTGCAAAACTGTCTGCAGAAGCAACAGGTAAAGCAATCTTTTAGCACCTCTGACTGTGTGTGTAGGTTGTGAGCACACTGCAGAAAATTACATAACAGTAGCACAAATCCCTGAAAAAAGGCGTTTCTGCTAACCTACTCTCTGATTCTACATAGCAAATCTTTACAAAACAGCAGTATTGGATATGTTACCACTAATCATAACAGCATACACCGCCAACAAAATCAGAATGAATTCAGTCATTAAGTTAATTTGCACTTTGAGCCAGAAAGAGCTGGAACTGCAAATAAGTTGAGCAAGAAAGGGTTAGAACATAATCTCGCCACTGTATTTCCACCTATGGTAAGTCAGATGAAAGAGAGCACATGTCCAGTTTAACATTTGCCTCAGTCACACTCATCTCTTGTGCAATGCCTCAAGAACCAGCACTTTCTGAGTCTGAACAGTAGAGGGCAGCCAAGGACAATTTAATAGCCGAGCTGCCTTCAAGCAGCAAACACTATCACCATCCAACAGCTCCCAAAGGTCAAAGGGCAGATCCTTACCAGCATTGACGATGGCATCCAATTCCAAGACGGTGATATCTCCTTTGTAGAGAGATACTTTATCGCTCGGCCCTCCTCCGCCTGTCAGCTCCTTCCCTTCCTCTATGTCGTTGGCTGAAATTTAAAAAAAGATCATTTCAACTCATTGCATTCATTAAAAATAAATAAAATATAGAGACACAGAGCAGATTGATGAATGTTCTCAAATGTACTTGAAAGGATAAAATCTTCAGTTAGATGTGATGATGTTGATGGAGAAAAAGAGTCAACTCATCCATTATTACAGTTCCTATATAGCAATACTTCATAGAAATTCATTTAAAATGCAATAACAGTGGACAGTACTGTACGTACTACACTATCAAGACTCCAGTGGACACTGAATTTTAATTCAGAATTTGCATACTCATTTGTATTCCTTCCTTCTTTCATATTGTAAAAAAAATGGAATTGTGTGATGCAAAGTGTTGTAATTTTTATGAACTAGTATATTCTGTAGATAACAAGCCAAGCCAGTTTAGCAATGACTATTTTGTAGAGTATTCCTCCTTTAAGAGTTGAGCCAAGAGATGCTAATAACCGAGGAGCTGTGAATCGGCAGTTCTATTTCATACTGGTTCTTAAGGAAAATACATCAGCTAAGAGCCTCCCAAACTGCCGTGAAAAGTTATTTTACCTTGTTTAATTTAATGTAGAGAAAAATATCACAGCAGATGTGTGCACATCACTCTAAACAAGTTGCCAATCTACCTCACTTCACTGAACATCAATTGTAGTCTGTTGGTTTTATGTCAGTGTCAGACAAATTGCCACCACCATAAACTACTGTGTGTTTTAAAGCTCTTGCGAGCTTCCTGCTTGCTTACATTCAGGGTCTGAAATTAGCACCCGCCAAATGCGGATAAATTGTTGGCAGTGGCGGGTAAAATCGGTAGGGATGGGAACAGAGTACCGGCTTACGTTAAGAACGGGTTTTTACTTGTCCAATTCCTTGGAATCTCAGGCTTCTGTGACTATCGATTCCTCGGTATTTGTGCTTTCCGACAGTTACACATGCACAATGACACATATGCATGCTGTATCATGTTACAGTTTGTTTTGGACCAGAGCCATGGTGGAGAGGAAATAAAGCGCTCAACAGCATAGCGCTACTAAACCTGAGGAACGCGCCCTATTGTGAACCTGTTTTGAAATCAGCAGGAGGAGAGTTAGTAACGTTTCCTGTTAGCAGCTGGTGGGCAGCACAGTCCTGCTTTGATAAATAATGGAGCTACTAACATTAACGGAGGTGCCATTGAGTTATTATTATTATTATGAAGCGTTCAAAAGCTGCTCAGGAAAAATTATTATTGGGTGAAGGTAAATTACAAAGTTATCATGATGTGTTCAAATGTAACCTCGTAAAATTAAGTTTTGGTAAGAAAATTGAATAAATACAGTTGTTTGAAGGAGATGTTTTCACAGTAATATAAAATAGATATTTAGATAGAATAATTATAGAATTATGACCTGTTTAACTTCCTAACACTAGCTCTAAGCAGCTTGCCAATATTTGTTTAATCAAAGCAAATATTTAAATAATCATAATCATTTGAATGCTGTATTTTTATGCAAACAACCACTATAGATGACAATAACAAAGGACAGTACAGTACTGTGTACAGTACCCTCTCTGCCCCGAAAAATAGGGCTCCCCGGAAGCTACGGTGTAATTCGAACACTGTAATTTACCATGTATATAATGTTTTTTTGTGTAAAATATATTGGTAAGTTGAATGACATCAGATCTAAAATGTTATTCCTTCATTTAGCTCAGAGATTTCAAAAGACAAAAAAAAATAGTTGCCTGCCACAGTGGCAGGTAGTGAAAAAAGTTAAAAGGATTGAGTCCTGAACCCTGAAATGAGTTAGCATTTTAGCACATCCGGTTCCCTCGTCTCATAGTCAATGGGTTTTTCTTAATGGGTTTTTGGTTAGATGACTGAAATAAGGTCTATGTTTAACACAAGCTTAAGAGATTTAAGAGAAAATAAGAATTTAAAATTCGTTAGTAAATATCCCACTCGTGTATTTTGAAGCTTTTGTGTCTTAAAAAAGGTGGTTGCTAGGTAAGGGATAATGTACAGCAAGCTGGTCATTGTTGTGAAAGAATCCCGACAGGGCGATGCTCGTTGTGTACACTTGCACTCATGCAATCATGGTGTAGTTCGTTTATAGCCTAACATTAGCTTTTTACTTCTGTGACATTCACACTTCACAAATCATAAAAGTGGTGTTCACTTGTGAAGATTATCTTCCTGAACAAAACGTGTAAGTAATAAAAACGTCTGTTTGCCACAGTGCTTATTTTCTGCAATAATCCAAAACCCAATGGAAAAATCCCAATGGCTTTTTGTCGAGGGAACCCAGGGCTATGCTAACACACTGGCTGGCCTACAAAAATACATCATCACTGCACCAATCTGCATCGAAACTAGCTTCCTGGGTCGCAATATTATGAATCCTACGATAGCGAAGGCATGACCCGCCCTACTCTGCCTCTGATTGGAGTATAGGCTCATTGGAGATGTACTGCGCCGTGCCTTGAAAGTGGACGAGATCAGGCGGCAGCAGCAGGATATTTGCAAATCTCCTTTATTGTTTTTGTTCTTTTTATGTCTGCCTTGTAAAGCACTTTGTAATTGCTTGTTCTGATAAGTGCAGTATAAATAATATATAAATAATAGAAAATATTTATATTTTATACTGACTGTTTGATAAAATATGCTATAACCAAGTTGCAACTTTAGGAAGTCATTACCAATTTCAGGCAAGCACCTCCAGCACACGGAAAAATACATTCACAGCACACGTGTGCAGAATTATAGTGCTTTCTCTATATAATCATACAAATATAAGTGTGCACAAAAATGGGCAAAATACTTACAATGAAACCTAAAACTGTAATGTAGCCACCAGAATTATTGAATAATATGTTTTGGGCTGGGGTGTATAAACAGTACCATTATGTGTCAGTTTATCAGCCGCACCTAACTCAAAAGGCATTCAGCAACAATAAGCGGTCTTTCTTACGTCTATTTTCCTCTCTCCAGGATGTGATCTTGTCCAGAGATATGAAATCTTGACGACGATACTCCTTGCGTCTCTCCTCCCGATCTAGACGGAGCTGTCTCTCTGTGGAGGAAAGAGACATCATACATTTATTAAGCGAGAATAAAGCTGGTGCCATTGAAGAATAAAATCAGGAAATAGATTTGGCACTGGAACAGATAGCTAATAATGTAAAATTCATTTCCAGTTAAATCTGTGTTTTTTTTTCTTTTCTTAATGTCCTATGAAACTTTCTCTCAGTCTATTTCCTTTACTTCACCTGACTATCACCCATAAAACAGTTGCTGGTCCTGCACCAACTGATGTTGGCCTCTGACCAGACTCCTCCTTCACTGCTCACCTGGTACTGCCATCATCATCATCATTATCATCATCATCATCATCATCAGTCATGTCTCACTGCTCCAGCTCCACTCCTTCCTGGCTCTCTAAATTGACTATGAAAAATGTGATCTTAAATAAAGTGATGTTAAATAAAGTGATTCTGCTTCATGCATTAAAATCCCCTTTTGGCTAGCATGGTCAAAGTGCAGGAGCAGCAATGAAAGAGCACTACTGGAGCTGGTAGGGATGCTGAGTCTTGCTCAAACACACTTCAGTCATGTAGGTGCTTGCCATCCAAGACGTTTCTACCCCACTTCTCAGCCATGTGTCATGGAGACCCAAAACAAGGCAGGCTCTCATTCCAAATCAGACACCTCACCACCATTTGATTTCACTCATTAGTCCCTCTTCTTTGGTTATGGGTGTGTTAATTAGTGAAACTGGCTGTTGCGTGGATTGGCTGGAATGAAAATGTGCATACTGTCTCCATGGCACCACTGCACTATGAAGCCCTGTTGCTTCATTGCACTCTGAACTTTTAAACTGTGCATGGAGAAACTTATTTTGTCATGACTACCTACATTTCCTTTTTTTACAATTGCAAACACACGTTTCTTAATACTGAGTTGACAAACCTCTTTCCACAGTCAGCACAACAGTAATCAATGTGGATTAAACTGTTGATGACTTTTCATTGTTTGGACACAAAATGCCCAAACTGTGTATTTACATGTTGCACGTTTACATACTATTGTAAAAACTGTTACATTTATGTTCAAAACCTAATATAACACAGAATTACTGCAATTTACTACACTCTGCTAAATTTACATCTAAAAAAAATAATAGAAGTGCATGAACTCATAATTGGGAAATAAAACACTGAGCAACTATTTTCATTCCCTGATGACTTCTATGAAAGACCTGTGTCAGGTGAGGAAAGAAGTGAGGCAGAATCCAGAACGTTTTGTTATTGTATGGGACGATGTGACGTTTCACCATTCTCTTCCAGTCACAGAGTAGTTTAAGGCTGGTTTATACTTCTGCATACCCTACAACGTAGCTTGATGTGTCCATCCCCAGAAATTGAACTACCTATCATGCCGACACAGACCGCAACAACTGTTGCTGCGTTCCGAGTTGTATACTTTTTCTTTTAACTTTTAGTACATACTGCAGCTGCCCTTACAAAGTCTGTACTGTTGCATCCAGTATGCATACAATTGGGACATACTTATTCATCAGAACATTGCGCAATGAACTTTGACCCCTCTTGCTCATATATCTGCTGCGCACAGTATTGTGAGTCAGATTAGCCAGAAAAGCATGCTGGCTAGCATACTGCAAAATGCGACTGGATGCAGTAGGACATCCTGGCATTTCCTCCTACGCATTTCTAACCATCTCTGAACTCCTCTCCTTCCCTCTTTTCTGCGTTGCAGTACTTTCAGTAAAAGTAACTGTTATTCAACATTAATTAGCCGTGTCGCTAATAGTGACGAGATCTAACTCCAACACGATCCGCTCAGTTTCAGTCACCATTGTTTGAAATACACAAAGAAACTCAACAAGTGGTATAGAAACCCCACCGCAGACACACTAGCACAAGTATAAATGCTCACAACGGTGCAGGCTAAGACGCTGCGTAGAGCCCAACTATAAATCAGCCTTTACAGGCCTTTCCAGGATGGTGTCCCTTTTCTTTCCACCTTACTAATGAATTATTTTCCTCTTGGAGGCAGAAAGGTTATGACCAGCAGCCACAGAATCAGACATCCCTCGTGGATGCAATGAATGCTGGATGTCTGGACATATCTGCAGAAGATTGAATCAGGCATGCAAAAATATTCTTTCCCAGGTGTATTAGAAGAGAGGACAGAAGGTGTGATGTCGATGAGAACTGACGAATGCAAAAGACAGGGATGACTAGCACTGTTGTATTTTTATACAGTATCTGTAGATATCCTATACAAATTGTGAATATGTATAGTTTTATATTGCATTACTGCAACTACTTTAGTTTCATTTTGTGCACTTAGAATTACTCTATTCAACAATGGCAAATAAATAAAGCTACTACTAGTTGCCTAAGCTGCTGTGTGTTATTCGTTTTACAACAAATTCCAACATAATTGGCTGGCATTAGTACATCACACAGCTGCTGCTTCACCTTTGTACTGCTGTATCACTCTTGGGTCCTCACAGCTTGTGTCCTCATGTTCATCTCACTGACTGCAAAAGAGCCTCAAACAGCTACTGTTTCTCCAAACAACACTAGGCTGTTCTGCAAAACAAGCTTCATCCTAATTACGTGCTTCACTGTGAAATCTTTGCCAAATAAATACCCCGGTGCAGTGCTCACAGTGTAGACTTTGGTCAATTAAAACATCCCCTCTATAAAAGCAAAACTGGATGGGATATAGCACTAAACAAAAGCATCCTTTTGGCTCTTTACAACTAAATGTTGAGTCTTTGATGCTTTGCATACAATAATAACCCTAAAATACATCATAAGAACTTTGTACTATTTCTTAAAAATGGACTTTGAGTTATGAGACTTACCTCTTACACATATGATAGGCTAAAATATTGAGGATGACTATATTTTGGTAAGAAATAAAAAGATCCTTAGGTCATCTTTAGGCAACATCCTGCAGTAGGTCAGGCTATAATTAAAGGTATTTCTGCAACGAGGGATATCCATTCTATCCCTTATGTATTTTCTCTCCCTCTTGCCCACTCCTGCCATTCCCAAGGCTGCTTTTATTCTACATGGATGAATAAAAAGGCAGTTCTGAGGCTGAACACAGCAAAGCTCTCCGGACCACACTACAGCGCTTTGTCACTCTGCTGAACTTATAGTGGTTGAAGAATTCAAAAGCTTAGTTTAGATGCCATGAGAACAGGATGGGCACAAAATGTGCTTCATTCATATTACTAATATGAGTAACAAGATTGTTTTACTGGAGCCGCAGCATAAGTGATGCTAAGTGATGATTTTTCTGTACTTTATGAGTTCTGCATGGGAAGGCCAGGACCAAATTCTAGTGATAACAAAACGAAAGGAGATGTGACTGCTATGTAGTCTTTTATATACTCATGTTTCCTTATTTAGTTAATTTTGTTTATGAAAACTTCAGAATAGTCTGCAACCTGGCAAAACGCAACACACAACTTGCAGTAATGTATCTTTGTTGGTGCTACATTTCACCCAGCCTACACGCTAGCCCCCATGGGTCAAACACTATTTGAAAAATAATCACATTAAATTCCTTCAGTTTCAAAATTTCTTTCACATTTTGATTTGCCTTGATCTCCTCTTAACGCAATTTGAGCTAGAGGGAGTATACGCTCAGAATATGAAATCTGATTTACTTTGATGTTCACTCCACGCTGCTACCTGCTCCAACTGGAAACGGGCTGGCTAAGATTAATTATTAGCTTTGCTCGGAGAATTTAAAAGACCATTATAAAGATTTTCCCATACACTCCAAAAAATTAGTCGTGAGTCGACGGGCTTGATGGCGAGACACTGACTGAACTGCGGCATTTCACAAGAAAAACCATGAAATTCTCAATAACTCGCCAACAATGATTATAAACTATTATTGTTTCAGTTATTAAATTAGGCCACATCCATGCTAAGCAGAGGCCAGGACTGCCAATGTAATATGATGAGGAATACGGTTCAATCACATACAGTAGCACTGTATATACCTTGACATGTCATAGCAGGGAGACCACAGGTGGAATGAATATTATTAATGATGGCTGCAGTCCATTTGGTTTTTGCATGATTATAAACTATTATTGTTTCAGTTATTAAATTAGACCACATCCATGCTGAGCAGAGGCCAGGACTGCCAATGTAATATGATGAGGAATACGGTCCAATCACATACAGTAGCACTGTATGTAACTCTTAGTTCTTTTAAATCAAAGCTTAAAACTTTCTTGTTTGCTGCTGCCTTTTATTAAACCAGATAATGATCTTATACTGCACTATAACTTTTACTCTTGTGTGTTATACTCTATTTTAGTTTCGATCCTAGCTTTTATTTTCAGCTTGTTTTTATTTTCTAATCTTTAATGTTTTTATAACTGTTTTAATTATGTCTTAATGTTCTTTTGCACTTTGTCGCAATGTTCTTGAATGTTTATGTAAAGCACTTTGAATTGCCCTGTTGCTGAAATGTGCTATGCAAATAAAGCTGCCTTGATAGTGTATATACCTTGACCTGTCATAGCAGGGAGACCACAGGTGGAATGAATATTATTAATGATGGCTGCAGTCCATTTGTTTTTTTGCAAGGCCCTTGTATTGCGCATGCGCAGACATAACTTGACAAGGGGAATGGAGCCATCACTAATTAGTGTGATTGATTACACCTGTGCTGTAGCTACCTGCTCTGACAAGTGGAAACCATGGCTCTACTGTGTCAATAAATTAATAAGTTATGAATATAGATAGGGTTAGCATGTCTTTTTTGGCCCTTTTTAAAGCACAACAGGTCTATCTTGTAGCCTACATGTATCTGAAACTGAAAGCACTTGGAGTCAAATAGGCGCGTTTCATTTTCTAGCATCTTCACATACAGTAGCACTGTATATACCTTGACATGTCAAAGCAGGGAGACCACAGGTGGAATGAATATTATTAATGATGGCTGCAGTCCATTTGCAAGGCTCTTGTATTGCGCATGCGCAGACATAAATTGACAAGGGGAATGGAGCCATCACTAATTAGTGTGATTGATTACACCTGTGCTGCAGCTACCTGCTATGACAAGTGAAAACCATGGAAAACAATGTGTCAATAAATTAATAAGTTATGAATATAGATAGGGTTAGCATGTCTTTTTTGGGCCATTTAGAAAATTATAAATAACCACGTTTTTTAAACTATTAGACACTCCTTGTTCCTTTGTTTTACTATACGGTGGTGCTGTTTGGCTATACAGGGGATATGTAGTATAGCAGAGAAGGTTTGTTAACTCTACTGTTGGTGTATCACACAGGTGGAATGAACATCATTAATGATGGCTGCAGTCAATTTGCAAGGCCCTTGTATTGCGCATGCGCAGACATACATTGACATGGGGGATGCAGCCATCACTAATTAGTGTGATTGATTACACCTGTGCTGTAGCTACCTGCTTTGACAAGTGAAAACCATGTAAAAAAAGAAAAAGCCCTACTGTGTAAATAAATAATGAATATAGATTTATTAAAGGGTCAGCATGTCTTTTTGTTGGCCCTTGTTAAAGCACAACAGGTCTATCCTGTAGCCTACATGTGTCTGAAACTGAAAGTCAAATAGGGGAGTTTCATTTTCTCGCATCTTACGCAACTTTCACTTGTGTGTTTGAGAAAGAGAAACAGCCATTTTGTCATTTAGAAAAAGATAAATAACCACGTTTTTTAAACTATTAGACACTCCTTTGTTTCTGTTTGGCTACAGGGATATTTAGTACAGCAGAGGAGGTTTGTAACTCCACTGTTGGTGCATCACACAGGTGGAAGGCAGGATATTTAGGGAGTACTTTAGCAGGTAAATAAGATCTTTAGGGGTAAAAATCCTCCTTGCATGTAAGCTAATAAGCAGGCGAGAGATGCACCATGTGAGTGACTGTCAAGCATGCATATAACGGCAGCAAAACAGAGGCGCAACATCAGTATAACATCTGTATAGTGGGTACCGAATAGTAAGTGTTGTCACAGCAACACGGAGGAGACAGAAAGAGTGGCTGTCAATCTACTGGCATGGTTGAATATCATGCTGTCTGCCATGGAGATGCTGATAGCCTCATTCATCCACCACCACCACAACAAGCCTTACCTTTCTCAGTCTTCCAGTCCTTTTTCTTTTTGCTCATGCTGCCGGTATGGTTTGACTTCGAATGGTTGTTTTTTGACTGTGTCAACCCCAGGCTCACAGTGAACAGTTCTCCTGGGAGGGGGGAAACTGAGATGTAGAGAGTGAAGCAGCCTCTGGACGGGGGTTAGTCTCACCTGTGTGTTGAAGCTGTCAAAATTTCTATGGACCCTCCAGTACGGCTCAACCTAGCGTGAGTGCAGCCGTAAATTTCTGTGTACACGAATCCCGGTGATGTGATTGGCTGTGCAGAATGGGGAAGTAGGTATGTGATTGGTCGAGGTGGTGTGTCAATCATGTGAAGGTTCCACGCACAGGAGGGGAGACCGGGGTCGGTTGGTCCGGAGGTCTGGTTCATCCTTCTGGAAGTGTGTGGTGTTTTGGGGTGTTTGGATGGTAACGATGCCGGGCTACTGGAGTCTGCTTTGAGACACTACAAGTAAACAGTCCAGTAAATAATAAAAATAAAATAAAAAATAAAAATATATATATATATCCAATAAAAAGTGTATATATATATATATATATATATATATATATATATATATATATATATATATACTTTTTCATAGGTTTATTTTTGGCAATAAAAGACAGTGTTTTTTTGCAATATTTTGAGTTAAAATTTGACCACACTGCAGAGAAGAGTCTATGCTTTGAGACACTACAAATAAACAGTCCAGTAAATAAAAAAATAAAAAAATATATATAAATATATACATATACATATATATATATATTATTATTAAATTATATATATATATACATACATACATATATATAACTTTATAATATATATATATATTTACATATATATATAATATATATATACATTTTAGGTTTATAGGTTTATTTTTGGCAATAAAAGACAGTGTTTTTTGCAATATTTTGAGTTAAAATTTGACCCCACTGCAGAGAAAAGTCTATGCTTTGAGACACTATAAGTAAACAGTCCAGTAAATATAAAAAAAAATGTAAAAAAGATATATAGACTGCAGAGAAAAGTCTATGCAGGTGTATAGTGATATGAAGGCCTGGTAGACTGATTTGTACTGTAGTAGGCCAATATTGTAATAACCTACTTAAATCTCATACCTCTGACTATCATTAATATATTAATATTATATATTTTTTTAAATCCCTCTTTATAGAAACTTTCATGGTAAGATGGGTTTAGTTGCATTGTATGGTTTTATTTGTCTCTTAATTCTGTTTTGTTTATTATATCGCTTTTATTGTTGAGTATCTGCTTCCGTTTTATAAATTGTATGTCTTCCTGCTGTGTAATAATATGCATTTTATTATTAACTGTGAAGCACATTGGAACTATTGTTTTGAAAAGTGCTATATCAATACAATTTTTTATTATTATTTTTATTATTTTATTCTTATCATTTATTATTCTTATTATTATTTGTAGTAGTATATTAGTATTAGTATTTTTATTATTATTATATGTTCAGCTTTACATGGTGTGATTGTTGTCCTTATATAATTGCAACTTGCCTTGCTGTGACACTGAACTATAATTGCTGTGTAATTGTTTGGATCATAACAACATGTCATGTGGACAGTTTTGATGATAATCTTGGCCTGTAGTATCTGATATAACTAATATGTTACTTCATTAATTGTCACTAAACACACAAAAGGACACATACAGTAGTAACCTGTTCTTGTTCGAGGTAGAGGACAGTATCTCACAGGATAGAAGACCAGATCAGACCAGGCTGTCATATGTGAGAGGCTGGTTCCAGAGACCACCGTCTGTCATCTGTTAGCTCTGCTCTGGTCCAGACCCATCTGCTCCTGAGACCGCTGACATTATCAGAGAGTGGAAAAAATATCTTTCGTCCAAGCTGTACTCTGATCCAGATCCAGATTTTTTTTTTTAAATTGAGGGTTATTTTAGTGATATACATCCAGTTTTCATGTCGTTCATCATAAATGCATTTATAACATTAACAGCAATTTGACAGATGGAAACTATGTTCCTGTTTTATTTAGGCTTATAATATCTAAAACTCGTATTACAAAGTGCAAGGATTTACGTTTCCCAGGACCAAGGTGGCTAAATTCTCTCACAATGTTCACCAGACATCTCCTATTACAGTCAAATTAAAGATCTTTATCTCATTGAGCTGCTGCCCTTTTTAGGAAATTAAGACAGCTTTCATAGCTGGCACAGAAATTCATAATTAGTCCTTGTAATATCTTAATTAGTTTACAATATGGATTTACAAAATATTAGAATATTATATCAGTGCATGTTCAAATTAAAACCACAATGGGACATCTAGAAAACTCCCCTACCCTGGGAATAGCAAATTAAAGTATCTATGAGATTTGAATGAAGTGACAGTTTTCCCTCCCTTTGTACTATTCAAACCAAACCACTAGATGTCGCTCTTGTGACATTATAAGCAGCAGTACACAGTTAAATTCAGTTTCAGTTCAGTTTCAGATTTATTTGTCATATGTAGGTTAACTCAGGGTCAACGGTAGAATGAAATGTATAAGGTGAGAGGATGGGTCAGCTCAGCAATAAAAGCATAGTCGCATAAGATAAGATAAAATGACAATAATAAGCTAGAATAACATTAATATTATAGAAAGACAATGATAAGATTAAATGACAATACATTGTCAGAAAAAAAAGTGATACTTGAGGCAGCATCACTAAGTGAGGATTGAGGACTGAGGATTGTGTGTAAGTGACAGTATCTCCAACAATTGCATAAATGTTATGAGAAAGAGGAATGAGATATGGGTTATAAGAATGAAATGAGATAAATAGATAGCTGAATAGAAAAAGAAAATATAGCACCATATACTGTACATAAAGTGGCTCAATAGCAGCAATATGATGATGCAGTGCATTCTTATGTAGCAGTAAAAGTATTTCACTGAGGCATGAAGGGCTTGCTGTTTTTATGCAATTTTGCTCTAAATAATCTAATATGCTCTGTCTCTCTGATATTTTTTATATCTGAGGGGGGCATATTAAGAAGGAGACGACTTCAGCAGAGGATTCAAGTACAAAACCCCTTCATCAGTGTGCCTCCCACTCTGCTGTGTTTGTGAAAGATGCTTAATCCAAAGTGTGTGGCCCTGACCTCTGACCTTTTCTTTTGACCTTTCAGTAAACCAACATATATTTCCATTCGGCTTCAGCAGGCTTGTTTACACTACTTGTTATACTATTATACTGAAATACACTCAACTATACTGTAGTTTTAGTTATGCGATTAAAGCCTCTACACGTCCATAGTCCACTCACACAGGTGTTTCCACTTATGTTGCCTGATTAGCCTCTTCTTGGGGCTGTGTTGGGACCTCACTCACTCTCTTGCTAGTGTTGTTGTACCTGTAAGGGCGGGACAACTTACCCTGTTATCATTCTCATTGGTCCAAAAAGTTTTCCAGTTTTAACCTGACTAGAGATCTAATCGGCTATAGTAATTGAAAACACATGTGACGGTGTGGAAGGGCTTAAAGTGTTATTGAATGTTGTATTGTGGATTCTTGGCTTCAATCACTATCATGATAAATTACAAATCAGTGGGACTGTACTGGCTTTTTCATTGTTTTAACTGAGGGTGATTTGAAACAATGACATAAATGATGTGTGGTATTTACTATATATATATATATATGTAGTTATTTGATCATTTTGGTTCAGTCATTAGACTTTTGGAAAATTCTTTTTATTACTTTTTTTCCAATCATAGCATAACAAACATAGCAAACATAACACCGGTGCCATAATACAAAAAAAATAAAAAAATTATATCTTACATTTAACATTTAATATGTACATACATAAATACACACATACACATCGCCTCCCACTCCCACACAGAGACAGGTACAGCCTTCTTCCCAGCCCTGGAGGTAAAGTTAGAGAAAAAATAAAATATTTAAATAATTAAATTAACTAGTTAGAATTAAAAGTACTACAGTAGTATAGTTCATGCTGGTAAGATAAAACCTTTAATTAATTAATTAATTAATCAATTAATTAAATAAATGTAGAGAAAAAAAAGAAATAAGAAAAAAAGAAAACAGCACGTAGAAAATAAATTAAGTAAATACCCTAGAAAGGTTAAGAAGATTCTATATAAGTGATCCATGGATCCCATATCCTATAGAAAAGCTGTGGGCTACCTCTTATAGCATCAAAAAGATCAAATTTGTCTGTTCCCAGTGACTACAGTAGTTGACTGTGCAGGGCAGAGTCTGTACACTCCTAACATTGAAGGATCTATTTGTGTAAGATTGTGTAGGCCATTGTTATTGCCATGGTTACCACACAAGGAGATATAAAGCCGGTGGCTGTACCTACAAGTCACTAGCAAGAAAATTGCATCGTCTAATCTGTTGTTGGCTTGATACGTACATTTTTCATATCCCACTTATTATAATCATAGCAACACAATTATCTACGTAACTCAAAGTGAGCCCAGGGGCTAAAAGAAATTGTCGTTTATACATGTTCTTATATCCGTAAGTCCTTTGATGGGTTTTTAGTGACTATTTGGTTTGGGTTATATCATCATGTCTGTTCTCAGTCAATGCCTAATGATAAAACACATGATTTGTTGTTGTAGTACAGTAATTGGTGGTTTCCCAGTCATAGCTCAAGCCTATAGATGTAGATTAAATACCTATACTCTGCTTAAGTCAACCATGTTCAACTGGCCTTTGAGGCTTTCAGTGGAGGCTTTAAATTATTTACTGTTTTTTATATCTTGCCAATGACAATAAAATGTTCTCTTACTGAAAGCCTCAGATAAGATTTAACAGTGTGAATCCACAGAGTGCATGTTAAAGCCTGTAGGGTCTGTAAAGGTGATGGTGAAGAAAACAATTCCAGAGCCAAAATGCATGCACATAAATGTAAACAAAGCACTGTTTTTCACATACATTTACACTGCAAAACAGTTCTAATGTACAGTCATTAGAGATGGAAATAATTTTGCAGCACTTCCGCGCCGTCAGAGAATCAGTCCTGTGATCGCCGTCATTGACGCAATGCCAACCCTGAACATGAAAACACTACAGTTTGGTGGTTTCTGTGGGTTCTTTTCAACCTTCTCAATCAAACATTCGTCTGCCCCTCTATCATCCATTGTGTCCTGTTTTATATTATGCCCATCTGTTCCACAGATGTGAGAAGCGGCTCGCTATTCTGATGAAAGCAGCCAAAAACCTCGGAGAAGTACCTCGGTAGAGACTATAGCTAACCGTTAATCTGACACACACCTCTATGCATTCATTATGCTTGTTTATGTGTTCATCTACTTAGCAGTACACAAGAAAAACACTAAGTATTTCAGTTTTTACAATAATTTGTTGCACTATTTTAGATGTTTTTTCACGCTATATTCTTTCCATTGTCCTGTCCATGATTTTAAAAAAGCTTACAAAGTTTTCATTCATGGCTGCTCCGTTAATGTGTGAAGAAACAGGTATGAGCCTTTCTTTCTAAAACTCCTCCTCTGTGCAGCTTTAAGCTGTAATGGCTATTGCCAAGTATCTCTGAATTAGAGATTATAGTCCTATATCTCTAATTTCCTACAGCATTTCTTATTTCTGGCTTTGGCACCTGTGTCATTCATGATTATAAGCATGTTTATCTTGTAGCTCCCAATCGCCTATATACTGTAATTCAACTGTAAGAGCAATTTGTCCTGAGATGTATTGTGATGTACTGATGTGAATATAGTGGTTTACTGAGTGGTACTTTGTTTAGTCTACGTCCTTAGAATGGGTTTTGGGGTTGGATTAAAAAAGCATCACACTGTGAGTATTCTTTTCCTGCAGGATTCCTGTGGGTTGTAGCTTTGGCAAAAATGTGTTGCAACGGCTCCCTCTGTTTATTTTACTGTATTTGATAAAGCCCCCATCCAGCATGTCTCTTCACACCAGAGCGTGCCTGCTCTCTGCCTGCTCAAAGCAGCAGGAATTCCTTCCTGATCGCTGGCTGAACCCAAGCTGAATAGATTTAGTGTGGATAGATGTTCAGCATGTTCAGATGTTCAAAGCATATGCACTAAAGTGATCCAAACTGTTATGGCTTCTATGTATCAACAGTTTTCTTTGCAGGATAATTCTGCTCATACAATGTCGGTCTGTTCCTTTTTTCCCCAGCACAATAATCTGTTTAACTCTATAGTGTTTTTAACTTCCCCTTTTTTAAAAGAAACAAAAGACTAAAGCATAAGCAGAAAGGTAGGCATCTCTTTAATATTGTATTGCAGTGTTCTAAGACAAATCAAATATCACGTGTTCCCCCTCACAATGCAAATACGCACAGTGCAGCATTACTCATCCACATGAGCATCCACCTTGTCTGCCACAAACCTGCCAGATTAAATAGAGCAGAATATTTTAGGAGAGATGAAACTCCACAGGACAAATGCTATCACAAATACTGTATCTCTCACTCTCAATGCTGCAGGAGTCTTGGATTCCTGACCTCTGTTATTCTGCTTGTGACCTCCTATCGCACCACAATACAACACAACACAATAAGACAGTGCTTCAACAGCAATCTGCCCTTTATAGCTGAAAAAAAGAGAATGTATATTCTCATGCTATTTTAAAATATCTCACTTTAACAGTAAAATGTTGATGTATTTTATTTTAAAGGCGACGATGGGGCCGTTTTTTTACTACACAAAAATCCTGTGCAAGTGCGAATCTGTCTATGGAGAAGCGGAGAAGGCCTCAAATGAATCATGTCTGTAGTCATAACACATTTATTGAAACCGGCAGTTTTTTCACTGCACACCAACAACAGCAACAAGAAGTTTCCACAGAGATTTGATGGCATGCAATACTAAAGGCTGGTTGGCCCCTCTTCAGCACCCTGGTCCCAGCTCTCTCTCCATTAATTGCTCAACGGCACTCTTTCATCTCCGTTGACTTGATCCAAAGAAAACAACATTACGCTGCACATTATGATTAAAGAATGTGCTTGTTTCGCTCCTCCCATACAACTTCTGCTTGGACCATAAACATAAAAGTGGCTGGCTGTTTCAGATCAGTAATGATATTGGTCTGGTGAATTTAGATGACATGGGGTTATGAGCTGAATATTGTATTAGTTTGTTGCATTTTGTTTGAATATCTCTAAATGTGGTAGTATAGACTAATAAGCTGCCTATGATACTATGATAACCTGAAGGTATAGGCAAGGATGT
The DNA here is from genome assembly GCF_015220745.1 of Sebastes umbrosus. Classification (NCBI taxonomy): domain Eukaryota; kingdom Metazoa; phylum Chordata; class Actinopteri; order Perciformes; family Sebastidae; genus Sebastes; species Sebastes umbrosus. The sequence continues at coordinate 15,313,401 of NC_051278.1, read as the reverse complement.
CAGTGAAAGATCATTAGTTATTCAAACAGTATTTTTATGTCTTAGACATTAAACAAAAACCTCCTGAGGGAACAATAATCTTTGCATATGTCCAACATTATTGAGCACTTGTATGTATCATACCCCTTGCAGTTCACTTCTTTATAACAGGCCGTAATGACAAAACATCTTGACAGAGGAAAGCTGAAAGAGAAAAATGGCTGGCGAGTTCTAACTGCACGCCAATGACTGGCTTACAAACTTTTCCAAAGTTTAAGAGCTAATCGTAGTCACAAAGGCTGTGTATTTGTCTGTGTCTAAAGCAATACTGAGTCATTCTTCACACTGAGGCAAGAACTGAATGTTTTGCTTCAGGTTTTAATTATCAGCTGCCCGACAGGCTCAGCACAGATTTTTCAGAATGGCCATATCTTGGGAAAAAGCTTTTCCCCACATCCCCACTATTGTTCTGGAGAAAGCAATGTGATTATTGTGGGCTTGATTTGCAGCTGTGGGTCCTAAACTTGCACTAAAAATATCTCTTGAGCGAAAGATGGCATCTGATTAAAAGTTCTCAGTTGTATAACCTGACACACGATTCAAGAATGTGCAGCAAAACATGACTGAGGAAGAACATGTCATAACGTCAGGAGCAGCAATAAGACAAAATGGTGCAAATTAGTTTTAGTGATAAAAAAAGAAAATTTGAAAAAAGTGTGGCTCATAGGAGAGATGTGCTCACTTTAACACAGTGACAACCAGATGCCAGTGCCTTTATAGGGCTATTCTTTTTTTGTGGTGTATTTTTCTTCTTTTCAAACAGTGTCAGAGTTTGGTGGGAGACCACAGTTTGGCATTTGTGTCTGCTATTTGACCGTTTGTCCGTGTTAAATGATAGGAAACATAGGGAGAGAGAAGGAAAGATGCCATGCAATAAAGCTCCATGGTCAGACTCGAACCAGGGACATCACAGCTATATGGTTAAAGTCTCAGACTGTGTGTCTGTCCTGATGGGTGAAAAGTTTTTAAATTAAGTTTTCAGTTTGTGGTACCACCACATCAGAATCCAAGACAAAGAGCTTGTTTTCATTCTCATCATTTTTCAGTGACATTCAAAGTCATACAGGGAGAAATCTATTGTAGATGAATAAAAGGGCGTACCAGTTTCCTCACTGTCAATAGTCTGTAGACATTTTGACATACCATGGTGGGGAAAAAAAAAGCAAGTGTCATTTTTAATATTAATGATACCTGCATTTCATTTAGTTGAGTCAGTCTTAGAGTCCTGGTATTATGTATGTTGGCTCACTGGAATGGCTCCTGGGACACCTAAATGGAGCTGAGCCGTCGTTAAGGAAATTAGCTGGACCTGTGTGTTTCCTGCTAGACGAAATATCTGCTGTGAAAAATGTCTACGGTGTGTGTGAGTAAAGTTGTGCAGCTGCCATCACAGTCACAACTATATTAGAAACGATTTGGTCAGTTAGCTTAACTCACAACTGTGTAATTACATTTACGTACAATTAAATCAATGCAACTATGCTTGATTCAATGTATGGCTGACTACCAGGCTCATAAGTTCAATTGTAATAACATCAATTTCTCCTTATTTGATTGTATTTAGGATAATAAACAAGCTCTTTAACACAAGCTTCTCCAGCAAGTTAGTGTTCAGACTTGCAGCAAGTCAGCTAGTGATACTGAGATATTTTTCACATGTAAAACCATATTGACCATGATGGTATTATTTCATGTGTTATCAAATGTTTTAACAGTTATACAGTTAGAGGGATTTACATATATCCTTTCATCCAGTCAAACATTAATATAAACCTGACAGAACCCACCATATACAATAGCCTACGACAGCTAGAAATCATGCTGATCATTGCTCCTGACTATGTATCAGGTGCACTGATGTCAGTATATAAATGATAAAAAAGGTGAAACTAGCTCCAATAAAACTGTTCACAACAAGGTCTGTGGATCAACCAGGGCATCATTTCTGGAAAGATGTTAGATGCAGTGAGCACCACAAACACATACTGCATTCACTCACCTCCATTGTACTTGGGAGGAAGCAGAAATCTCAGAGACAGACATCTCAAAACCTGGGCAAAGTATAACCAAAAATAGCTACATGACTATATTCCAGGAGGGGTAAGAGATAAAACATATTATGTCTTTGTCGTTTGGGTGACTGGCCCCTTGACATTAGTGTAGTTAATATTAAAGCATGTCCAAACTTGTCCTTGGCAATGATTTTTTAATAAGAGTGTGAGAAGCACAAGAGAACCACATGATAGACATCAGGAGATTTAATAAAAATGTAAATGTCAAATTATACAAAACCAAACAGTCATTTCATTTTTGTTTTTACTCTAATATAGGGAATAGATACGGATTAATGATGAGTTTCAATTGTAACATGTAGGCTAATATACTAATTGAAAATCACGAATGGGAGCTGCAGGGCATACGAACAACGGCAACTCCCTGATGGAGCTCTACCTCCATCATCAAGGACCCTCACCACCCTTCTCATGGCCTGTTCTCCCTCCTGCCGCCTGGGAAGAGGTACAGGAGCATCCTGCTGCAGGTCCAGCAGGATGCTGAACAGCTTCTTCCCACAAGCAGTTAGGCTTGTAAATGGACTGTGTCCCCTCCCCACACACAAACACTCACATCCAACCCTCCAGCATTAACACAGAAACAGTTTTTAAAGCTAGTCACCTGTCAAGGACAATTTTTGGAACAGTAATGCCAACTTTACTATGGATATAAAAGCACATTTCTCTGCTGATAAACACGACTGCAAATTGGGTGAAATTGTGTCTGAAACGTTTACTTATTTTATTTATTTTTAGGTATTGTTAATTTTAATACTTTGAAAGTAATGTCTTTTAATGCACTGACGGGAGCTGGGAGAAACAATATTTTGTTTCCTTCTGTGTATGCAAATACTCAGTGAAATGACAATAAAGTGAATCTTGAATCTTGAAATGTAGATAGATAGATAGATAGATAGATAGATAGATAGATAGATAGTAACTTTATTGCTCCCGAGGGAAATTCAAGTTTCCATTATCACAGTTCCATAGTGCAAAACATGTCAGTAAAAAGGCAGTAAAAAAGTTAGTAGTGCAAAGTACAAAAAAAATGTACCAGATATAAAAACACAAGGAAATGAAGAAAACTGTTAAAACTGAATATTGTCCAGAGTAACAACCGTGATACAGGACTATTAAAAAAGTGAATATAGTGCAGAAGAGACTGCTTCATGTTTTAAATTCATGATTTATGTGTTTTTTTCCCTCACAATATTCGTATTTTGTGTATGCATGTCAACAGGAAAAAACATTTGCAACTGGATTTCATCATTTTTGTTTCCTCTTCCAGCAAACATCTGAAGTGTTATTTAGTGCAGCTTCATCCCACGTGGGTCACGTTGCTAAGGAAGTGCGTTCCTTAGCAACGTGTATCTGAACCAGGAAGTACTCGATGTCTGCTTTACTGTAGCTAGCTAGCTAGCTGCTGTTAGGTTAGCACCGAGGAGTTAAAGTTAGTCTCCGTTCAGATTTACGAGTTCAGCTGCCGTTCATGTGGACTAAACACATGTCAGGTACCGTGGTGTTCAGCAGGCAGACCTGAGGAGCGGAAACAGTGAGTAGAGGTTGTTTCTGTTAGCGAGCTGTTAGCTAACCAGCTAACGAAAACACTGTTAGCTTCACTTGAAATAACTTCTGTTTTAATGTTTGTCCTTCATTACTCATGTACTTCATTACACGGCACACAAACTAAACAAAAAGCTTGTTTAATCATGTTAAACTGACGTGCGTAGAGATACACTAACAGCAGGAAGTGTGTGAACTTGTGTTAAGAGATGGATGACAGCTTTATGTTATTATGTTATAAGATCAGGACTATGAAGAGCAGGTCTTAGATACAAGGTTACATGTTTAAAGATGTAATGTTACTCCAGTTTGTACTTGAGTGAATTTGTTCTCCATCACTGACAGTAGGTTTGACAGTAGCTGACTTTATAAAGGTCCCATATCATGCTCATTTTCAGGTTCATACTTGTATTTTGTGTTTCTAAGATAAGATAAGATAAGATATTCCTTTATTAGTCCCGCAGTGGGGAAATTAACAGTGTACAGCAGCAAAGGGGATAGTGCAAAAAACAAGATGCATCAGCTAACACAGTAAAAAAAGAGCTAAACAAAGTGTAACAAAATATGAACCATTTAAATAGAAGGGAGTATAAAAATAGGAGCAGTATCTACAGTATTGACAATAAACAGACTATTAACAAAATTGCACAAGTGGAAAATGATATTGCACAGTGAGAATGAATGAATGAATGAATGAATGAAATTCCACCTGAAAATATCAGGTTATTGTCAGTGTTTTGGTGTGTAAGTGGTCTACTGGGAGCAGTGCTGGTTGTGGAGTCTGACAGCTGCAGGAAGTGAAGGACTTCTACTAGAACATGTTTACAAGATTCAAGATTCAAGATTCAAGATGTTTATTGTCACGCCGGTTGTACAGGTGCAAACGTGTGAAATACTTTTTGCTGGGAAGCTCCATTAAAATAATAAATTATATTACATTTACATTTACATTACAATTATAAAAGGAACTACTTTATACAAGGGCATATTAAGAACATATGTATTAAGAATATATACAGTATATACAGTATAGGATATATTTTTGTGTAAGAATGTGTCGAATGAATTATAGATTTAAAAGTCTGATGGCCTGGGGGAAAAAACTGTTCCTCAGTCTGCTGGTGTGAGTTCTGGGGGTCCTGTATCTTCTACCAGAGGGCAGGAGGGAGAACAGGCTGTTGTGGGGGTGTGTCGTGTCCTTAATGACCCTACATACTGTAATGTTTAAAGAAAACTTTATTTTCCTCATACTATTGGCCTGAATACGCCTGTATTTGTCTGAAACGCTCCGTTTTTAGCGAATTTCGATAGAATTGCGACGAAATTGCAACAGAATTGCGTTGCTGGGCAACAGCTTGGGTCCATGTTTACTTCCTGTCAGCTGATGACATTCACAAACACTGCAACCAGGAATAAACTGGATTCTGAAATCGGCTATTCTGCATAATGAGTACTTTTACTTTTGGTACTTTAAGTATATTTTGATGTTAATACTTTTGTACTTTTACTTTAGTGCAATTACTTGTGTATTTACTTTTAATTTAGTATTTTTTCACTGTAGTAAGTAAAAGAGCTGAGTACTTCTTCCACCACTGTGTGTTGTAAAGACTGAGAATGTGCAGATTCATTACTTAAACCACACAATTCATTGTCAGGGAAATCCTCTTCTACTGCTGTATATTGATGGTCTAAGTGAAAACCTGTCTAGTGCCCCCTTTGTGCCAGTACCTTTGTGGTCTCAGTTGTACACACCTGAGAACCACCATGCTGCTTTGCAAGAGGCTCTTTTACATCTGTATTATCCATCAAAAGATGTTAAATCATCTCGTCCTGTATCATCCCTGACTGGTAATGTTTGTGTTTATTTTCTTGTCACAGGTGTGCCATGGAAAATATTTTCTTACCGCTGTCTGGTAGGCCATGATAGGCTTGTCAAGTTATGCAGGGGTTATGGAAAGTCTAATGAATTCTGCTGAAGAGCAGCAACCCTCCTCTCCCCTGGCTAACTCATGGTCCAAAAAACAGGAAGCAAGCAAGAATCAAAAGCCAGAATGTGTTGGTGGATTTGTTTTAGTGCATGCAGGTAAGTGCACACACCATAATTAACATGTACAATTAAAGGTACAGTGTGCAGGATTTTGTGGTTTTGCAATTACATTTCTGCTAATAGATCCCCTGAAATGTTACACACTGATCCTTTAAGAGCTTATTAGAAAGAAATACTGTAGGAATCAGTACCTTATAATAAGTAAACATGATTACGGACATTGGTACACCCATCATGCAATGAAACATTATGGCTTCCAATATAGTTTTCTGCTTAGAGGAGATCAACTGTCATCACTTTATGAATGGTCAAATGTTTTTTTTTCCTATTATTTGCTTTCAGGAGCCGGCTACCATTCTGAATCTAAGGCCAAGGAGTACAAGCATGCGTGCAAAAGAGCCTGCCAACGAGTAAGTTTATTTTACTTTTACGGTATTACTACAGTAAATTGTATGCACATGCGATCAAACAAGCAACATAACCTTTTACTGTTTGTACACACAATCTGTGTCATTCTTAAAGGAATGTTTGTAAATCTGTATTATTTAAATCTAGATAATTTGGCACTTCATAGTATTGAATCTGTTAAGTACTTTCTGAATACAGAGCAGATTGACATTGATCATCAATTAAAGTAGCATTTCAGGGCTTTCCTTAAAGAATGGAGCTACACCATTATATTTGAATGTAATTTTAGATGAAAATGGCAAATATGTTGGTATTGATAACATCTTAGTGCAAAAGAATTCTGCTGAGACCCCTGCATCTACCAGAAATATTTGTTTTCCTTATGTGATAAATATAGAATAATTATGCTTTTATCCAAACAATTAGAGCTGTAACGATTAATTGATTAGTTGTCAACTATTAAATTGTTTGCCAACTATTTTGATAATGGATTTGAGTAATTTTTTAAGCAAAAAAAAGTAAAACTTGTCTGAATCCAGCTTCTTAAATGTGAATATTTTCTGGTTTCTTTACTTAATATTTACTTATTTAATAACAAAAGAAATGCTGATACACATTGGAATTGAACTGTAAAATAAGCCTTTTTCTAATGAAATCTTAAAAAAAAATAATAATACATAGGTACATGTAAACTTCCCTCTACTACATTTTTGCACACAATGTGTTCTGTTCTTGTTCTATGAATTGATCTAATGTCTTCAGAAAGTATATAGAGTAACCTTGTTTTATCAGTTTGATCAGCAAGATATTCATATTTTCTCCTACCCTTTCATAGAGGTTTGCTCAGGTTGGATGGGGAGCATCTGTGAACAGCTGTGATTCCATATATTTTCAGTGGGGTTCCAATCTGTGTTTTGGCAGTAGAGCTCAAGCACATTAATATTCTTGTTTTGAAGTCAGTCCAATTTTCATTTGGCTGTATTAAGATCATTTTGCTGTTGGAATGGAAGTCTTTGTTCTTTGGCTCTCTAAAGCAGGTTCTTCTCAAGACTGTCCTTGTATTGAATTTCATTCATTGTTCCTTTCATCTTTACAAGTTCCTTACTGTACATACTTATGACTGAAACCACCCTCATGGTGCTGCCTTCACCCGTGATTTACAATAGGAATGGTGTTAGATGAGCTTTGCCCAGTTTCCGCAGGATGTGGTACCTTGCATTAAAGCCAAATTGTTCAATTTTAAAAGGGGTCTTTTGCTTTCATGCTATCTGTGTCCCTTTTCACACTTACACATACACAGACAAGGCAAACTTAATTCAATCCAGGGTCCTTATTGCATGTTTTACATTTGTCTTTACCCTAGTTGTATCTCCCAGTTTGAGCTTTTGATGAGGCTTCTGCCAAGGAGATTATGTTTTCAGATATGTTGATGTGATTATGTAGGGGCTAGAAAACTAAATAAGCACTATGGAGAAAGTTAAAATGATAAATCTCTGTCCAAATCTTATCATAGTGTTACGTAACTTGGAGGTAATGAGAGTACTGTACAAAGGCTGAAATGAGCAATGGGTGTATTTGGTGTTTTGACTGGGAAGCTGTTGCACTTTCAACAAGGTGTCTCTGTCTGTGTTTTCCAGGCTGTTGACCGACTCAAAGCTGGGGCACTTGCGGTGGAAGCAGTGGCTGCAGCTCTGGTTGAACTTGAGGTTCGTTGATTTTTTTATCCAAGTTTGATTATATAAAGTCAACCATTATTTACTCAGTATTTAATAACACCCCACCCAGATACATAATGTAGAAAAAAAAACATTTTTAAACCCGGATTGGACTTTAAAAAACAACATCCAAAAAATTTTAATTGAGGAGATGAAATGTGATTTGACATGTGTGTGTTTATCCAAAACAGCTTTATTCTGCTCCAGCCTCCGATGCATGTACACACATCCTGTTGGATGATGTAAGAGAGGATTTTCCTCAGGGCAGGCTTGGAATAAAGAACAATAACTCTGATGAACCCTCTGCAGCTGTAAAAATGTACAGAGAAATACAGTGCAGCAAGCACTTGTGTTTTGTTAAGGTACATTAGAATAGCCATATGCTGTATACATGCATACGAGTCACAGAAAGTTAAAGCCATCATCTGGTCATTAGCAAGGAACTGTTCAAGCACAAGGCATAGCACGTGTATATGTATGATAAAAAAGAAACAGATTTGATAAATTAACAGCCTCCTATATATTAAGTAAGAAATAAGCCTAAGCCAGCAACAAGTCATTTTGAAGGACTTGTGTTTTATTGAGCCTTAAGTATTAAATATTTCCTTCTTGTGACTTACTGTCTTATTTGTATTTATGTGACAAAGCCAAAGCTAATTTGAATATTCATGTGAATCTGCCTCAAGCCCATAACTATATCAGCAAACCTCATGAGGAGGAAGGTGATTAAGCACAAAATGAAGAATGAAAAGGCTTAAAAACAAAAATGATGCATCATAATTAGATGGTATCAAAGAACAAAGGAGCATTAGCTTAACAGCCAATCAGTGTCAAAATGATTGTGACAACAGCAACATAAGGATTTCAGGATTGGATTGTTATTGTGCTTCGGAGAGTACTTCACCAGCCGCAATTTTTGTGGTTTTCCTTTATTCAAACTGTTTAAAAGTAGTATTTTAAAGTATTTAACAAATTATAAACTTTCAGCAGGGCCATTATATATACTGCTGATATAAAAAGTTACAGCTACACTTGATATTGACTCTTTTTTGGAAATATTTCCAATACACTACGACTTTTGGATGATGAGAAAGAGTGGCCCTTTGTTTCTTGGTTAAACTATATACAGTATACAACAATGACTTTCCTTCAACATATTAACATTGACAATGTAAATCTAGTTTTATTCTCGACTCTGCATGTTTTTAATTGTTCTCAGGACTCTCCTTTTACAAACGCGGGCATGGGCTCCAACCTTAATTTGTCAGGGGAAATTGAATGTGATGCGAGTATCATGGATGGGAAATCGCTGCATTATGGCGCCGTAGGGGCTATTAGTGGTGAGTTATTATGCATGTATTGATATTTATGTAATGCTGCTGTGTTGTTGTGACACCTAAGTTCAGTCACCTGTAAGTAAAAGCAACGATCAAGCCTCTACCTGTCTTATGTTTTACTGATTTACTTTCTACCATCTCAGAGTTTTAAACAATGGGGGAGCTCCCACTTTTTACCTGGAGAACAACCAAGAAATTCACATTTACACATCTGCATACTCAAGAGAGATTTCCTTGAACGCTTTCAACAAAAGCAATTTTTTTTTTGCAAGATCTCATGATTCTCAACAACAGCCCAGGGGTGAAAGCTAGCACTTAACATTAAGTCCAAAAGTCAACAGATTGTTTTTATTACCACGCCTGCATCATGTAACAGTGAGCCATGTAATGTGTGCATGATTATGAATGAAACTTGTTGGCTTAGATATAAAAATGTATACCTGCCAACCCGTGTTTTTCATAAGGTTTGAATAGGCTTAAAGCACCCCAGCATTTATAGGTGTGCTTGCTCACTGAATACATTCCATATAAAAATTAATAAAACAGATATTAACAATGCACAGAAAGTCAACACAGATGTGAGACATATCCAAACCGTATTCAGTTCAACTGTACTACCAAACTTATTGATTTGACTAAAGAATTACTGCGTGTGTTTTTATTTATTTACACTGTAATAAGCTAATATAGAGTGAACTTTTAGCAGTGTGATGATTCTGACTCTTCCTTCAGGTATTAAGAACCCAGTCTTAGTTGCAAACCGTCTTCTGAGTGAAGCACAGAAAGGGAAACTATCAGCTGGCAGAATACCACCCTGGTGATTATAATGGTTATTAATTGATGGTGTATTAACGTGACCATATCCACTTGTTAATTTGTTTTCTTTTGTCAGCTTTTTAGTGGGGCGAGGAGCACACGATTGGGCAGTCAGCCATGGGATACCACCGTGCCCTTCAGAGAAAATGGCAACCAGTGAGTCAGAAATATACTTCATCTAAGACATTCATTTTCTGGAGCTGCAAAACAGAACCAAAACACAGTACTAAAAACATCCGTTGGAAGAGGTGCATTCATTAGATTGAGAGATTTTTTTCACACACAGAGTTCAGTTTATCTGCGTACAAGAGGAACAAGCGGAAGATGGAGCTGGCAGAAAAAATGGACAGCGGACATAATCAGGCAAAGAAAAGACGACAATCAAGTGAAAATGTGAGTACTATGTTATCAGTTAAGATATGATAAGTTATTTAAATGTTATCAAGTATGTTCTTTCTCAGCTGCATTACTTGAGTCAGAACGGACCTTTTCTGCTGATGTTATAGTAGTATTTCTCAGAGCAGGGTTGAGATCTAACCCTCTGACCAGGGGCATCATTTGCACTGAACAATTTGTTTTGTAGTGGTCGGCAAATAGCACCCCTATGGACCAAATCTGGCCTGTCAAATGAAATCTGAAACTTTCCATAATTGGGCTACATTAAACCGTTTCAAACAAGATTCAGAAATCTATATAAAATCCATGTAAATCATAACGGAGTTAACATGACTGTACCATCTAATAAGCAATACCTCCATGTGGAGAACAAAGTGCTACTACGCCTGTACGAGATACTGAAATGATGTCTAATTAAAAACATATTTTAATTACTTTTTTTTTTTTAAAGAATTAAAGCTACTTCACTCTGATTACAGTGCTGTTTGACTTAAAACACACATTTCATTCATCAGTATTATTACATTATTTGTTTTTTTCTCACAGCAACAGGTGTTGTCACATAAGCTAATAAAGGCAAGAGCCTCTGAATACACGTGCCACTTTATGTAGAAAGGAACGGAACAAATAGAATACACTAAAAAATAATATATAAAATGTTGGTAATAAATACATAATAATAAGTAACTTGAGCCCTTCAAAGGTGAGAGGGGACAGCAGTAGCAACAGGAAGAGCATGTGGTTTTCTTTTTCCGAGTAGGAAATCACACATGAGAGTCACACACGCCTCACTCAAAACTCAACATGAATGTGGCTGCATCACTTGGTCTATCAAGGCTGTGATGAAATTAGTGTGGTTCTTAAGTCAGTTTTATCATGCTTGCAGCTAGGGATGAAATTCTTAGTCGACTAACACTAGTACGATTTTGTCGACCAATCAATTAGTTGATTTAATCAACAGATCTGTAAAACTGAGTTTCTCCATAAAGAATGACACAAAAGCACCACTTTAAATCATGCGTTTACCAGAGATGTGCTCATACATTTCTTGGAAATAAGTCTGCATGAAAAATCACTAAAAATGACTAATCGACTCAAGAAATCTTAGTCGACTAATTGACTAAGAGGGGGCAGCCCTACTTGCAGCCCACGTCCACACACTCCAAACCAGTAGTTATGCATGGGGGATATATGGCATCAAACTGAATTTAAAAAAGAAAGGAGACATCAAGTAGAATATTGTATTTTAAACAAGAAGGGAATTTAATGACTCTCCGCAACTAAGACATCAAGATGTATTCTGCCAGTTATGATCTCACGTTCTCACCGGGTCATTAAAGGAAATGGCATTACCAGGTTGCACAGAGGGTTCCAAGAAACGATAAAAGTGTTGACAAGAGTTAGTGCAAAGTTTCAACGCCCTGAGCAGCACAACTGGGGAGTGGTTTGATGATGAGCTGAGTAGAAAGACTCATTCTGCTCTAAAGTTACCAGCAGTGGCAGCGGCACAGAAGAGGGCGGGAGAGTTTATCTTGGGTTGGATGTGAATTGTGTTAAATGGAGGAAAACGTGTAAACGGCCACAGCCCGATATGCTTCATTGACCAGTATTTTTGTTTATTTAGTTCAGTCACATCAATCCTCAGTATTAATGATATACCCACAAGAAGAAAGACTAACAACTAAGATGGACTGTTTGTTGACTTTGGCAAGTGATATATGATTAAATGATAGATTCTTGTGTCAAATGGCTTATTAGCCTAATGAGAGTTTAAGGTTTGAGTTGCTCTCTGTTCTCATCTGTCTCTTACATGTTTACACAAAGCTGCTCGACCTAATAAAGATGAATATGTGACCGTTTGGTAACTGATACTCAGACTGTGACATGTGTTCACATGCATGCCTTTAGGTTATTTTACAGGAATTTCGCATCAACCTCTATTTTTATACATTTACATTAATTGACATATAAAGTCATTTATCTGGAAATAACCTCTTTTTGTATCAAGAATGGCTATTAGAGACTTATGGGTTAAACAGAAAGCATTATCGTAGCGAGTCTGGTTTTAATTTTCATACACAGTGTTCTTTTTATGCCTCTGTCTTTTTGCCAAGCAATAAAATCTTTCTATTCTTTTTTTCATATGCAATATCGGCACCTGTCTCATGATGGCGTATAGCTGCAGTGTTGTTTAGGAACGTCTAAAGCGTTTCAATATAATTCCAAAGATGCCCTTAAGTCTTACAGTCGTTATTTACTGTGTATTTTTTCATTTAGGGACACTGATAAGGAATGACAGGATGGTCTTTGTAGCATTTCAAAATAGTTGGCTCTGGCTGTTTTTGGCCTCAGCAACCCGGAGACAGGGCTGATTTAGGAGAGCAGAGGACAGATGAGAAACACTCTAGTTTTTTGTTTTTTTTAAATCTGCCTGTTAGTCCAGGGTTCAATGAAGATCTTTAGTTTCTGGTAGTCTCTCTGTGTCTCTCTGATCATGTATCATGATTTTGCACATTTACCCTTTAGGACTCTATTTATCATGCAGTTTGAGTCATTATGGTTCACAAACAAGTCACTTCCAAAGCAAACTGCAATCAGTGAAGAAAAACAGCTGATTGAAATCACAACAGCACATTTTTGATGAACTGTGACGGGCAAAGAAGAGTGATTCATAAATTCATACATTACATTGTTAATGTTGGAAATGTCTTTAGTGAAAGATGACGGATCTGCTTCAGAATGTGAATTTCTCCTCCTTTTATGTTGCCTCAAATGAGAACAATTCTCATTTGAAAATGTCCATTTTTATATATTTGGGTCTTTTTCTTTCCTTACTGTGATGTAGGAAAATGGGTCAGGGTGCCTCGACACAGTGGGAGCCGTTGTGGTAGACCTGGAGGGGAATGTAGCTGCAGCAGTGTCCAGCGGAGGTCTGGCCATGAAACACCCCGGCAGGGTTGGCCAGGTAATTCAGGCCCTCTTCTCCTTTTTTCCTCTATCCATGTCTTTACCAACATAACAACTTCTTTAAATAAAACATAAAAAATATAATCTACAAGATTGAATCAGGCCTTTATTTGAGACAGCTAATATTAGAGGCATGTCATTATTTCAATGTGTCCTTTTTTTAGTTAAGTATTTTAGTATGATAATATAGAATTTCTATTTTATATAGTGTACATCTGCATGTAGTTTGTGTCAAATTTTTACCCAATTCTGCAGCTCTACAGGGATTTTGAACCTCTTTTAGCTCATTGTTTTGGGTTTACAGCACATGCATTTTCTGTGTGATGCAGTCTCGCTGGTCATAAAACATGTTTTCTGCAGGCAGTCATTTCCACCAAAGAAGCTACGATGACGTTGAGTCTGTTCAATCCGTTCAATTCGTTCAATTTGACCTCTGTTCGTCTGTCTCTGTCCTCAGAACCAGCTGTCTGTCTTTCAGCAGCAGCTCTTGAGGAATTTACTGGACAAAAATAGTCTTTGTGTTGACTCCCTCCACAGGAAGGAATCAGCATTTGTTTTTGAATGTGTCAATCCATTTAATCAAATGTATCGATCTGTTCTGAGACAGGCGAGTGACGTCAAAAATGCTCTCTATGCGGATTGTCATTTAGACTCCTCAAGTGGCCAAAAACACAATGCCAACTGAAAGATGGTGTCTGCTGGATGTATAAACAGGCAATATCTTGCAGGCACATTAACCAATAACAACTTAATAAGGCGACAATATGCCAGGGCTGTGATTTGGAGCCCCTTTAGTGGCCAAAAGTTAACTCGATCAATCCAGCTGTAGAAAGTCTGAAAGCGGCAGATAAGAGTTGCCAGCGAGCAGCTTTCTAATCCACTCCCTTTTGTTTCTACCTTTTCTGTGTTGATCCGGCATCGCTGCTGTTTGATGTAATTAACTGAGTTCAACTTTTGCCTTTTAATGCAGATAGTCTAAATTTAATGAGGCAACCTACCACAGGAGAATTCGCTCTGATCATCCTCATGTCCTGTGCCCCATTTGCAAACTCAATTTCACTAAATCATTTTGTTGCTGGAAGTCTTTTACTTTGCATGAACAGCAGCTTAACAGGAAAAAATCACAACTTAACAATGGGGACAGAACAGTATGAATGAATTTACTGCCTTGACCCGGTAACACAATAAACCTTCAGCTCAGAAAAATAAGTCATGAGCATGGCATGTTGTTCTAGTGTAGTTAATGATGTGGAGATGTGAATTAGGCTGAAATGACCACCCCAGTCTGTAGTATAAGTTTTAAAATCTTATATTCAGCCATGAGCATGTCTCTCAAATTTATTATATGAGAATTTATGATATTTTAAGGTGCATCCAAAACAGAAATGTTAAAACTAAAACAACTCCTTTACATCTAAAATGTCCTCCTTTCCTCTCTTTCTGTTCTCAGGCTGCTCATTATGGATGTGGCTGTTGGGCTGAAAATGCCTGTAATATGAACCCTTACTCTACAGCAGTGAGTACCTCAGGTATACCACAGCACACTCTCTACAACCTACTTTGTGTTTGTGTGCATGCGTGTGTTCCTCTCACCGTTAATGTTTACCACTAGCCCGTCTTTTTGTTTTGGAGATGATATGAATCAGAAACAGATATTTATTTAATGTGAGCCTCTTATTTAGCCTCGGTGAGTCAAGCTTCAAAAAGCCCGATAATACTTTCTGATGACCTCGAACCATTCCTGCTGAGTGACTCTCATCAGTCACTTCCTCAGCTGATTGAGTCATCATTCTCCACTCTCCGTTAGTCAGCTGCATGCCAGGTGCATTGCAAAGCTCTATGGATTTGCTATGACGTTTGACATGAGACACCTGCTGTAGATATGATGAGGAGATCCGCTGGGAGCGCAGCAGAAACACGATATGTCTGCAAACTTCAAGTGCAGTTATCTAGATTCGGATCATAACTTTGCTGGCCTAAATGAGTGGTATTATCCCTGGCAGTTAGAAGTTGCTTATGGAAATTGTATGCAGCATTTTCTCGTCTCTAAAAACTTTTTGTTGTTTTCATGAATTGAATTTAATATTTATGGTTAAAAAATAAGAATTATGCATATATGCTCTATAATATGTATTTTTTATGTTTTACGGTGTTTTAAAATAATAAAGCTTAAAGTACATCACATACAAAAGTGATCATGAAGCGATGCTACCAGGTTTTCATTTTGAATGTGAGCTATACAGTCATTCATTCTACCAATATGAGGAGCCTTAACTAATTAGATCCGAATAAAAACTAAAAACATGATTTTTAAAACTAAATGTATTATTTTAGACTCTTTGCATATTTCACAGTATATTCCCAGTATCAAAAACTTTTGGGATTTTTTTCTCTAAATGCACCAAAATTCTATGTTGCTCAACTTAGATCTGCATTAGGTATTATTTTTTTGATACTGCTTTCACTAACAATTGAAATATCTACTGTATATTAAATATGATACAGCTTAGATCTTTTGCAGACAGACACTAACCTCACCCATCAGACACCTTGTCCCATGGAAATGATCGCTAGTTGTCACCTGTAATTGTCACGTACTGCTTGTCCTTCTCCCTCTCCTTCTTTCTGCTGTGTGAGCTTCAGGAGGAGGAGTTGGAGGAAGTAGGTGGTTGCTATTGTTTCTCTTCATGCCGAAGTGGAAAGCTGAACTACCCCAGCGTGCAATCTGCGGTTAACAGGTTGTCAAACGTTAAAGGTTTGACAATCTGTTAAACCTTGTCAATAGTTTATGACAGGAAATCAGAGTTATTTAGACAGCTCTTGCTACCTGAGTTGCTGTCATGTAACATTTAGCAACACAACAATGCTGTTAAAATAGATATTCAATGACAGAAAGACTGCATTAGATAATTAAAAGCCCCTTTAACACTAAGTATAACGTCATACATTTTAGTCTTTTGTCAGCCTTATGAAAATGACCTAAAAATGTCTAGATTCACAGCTACAGCAGAGAAGCAAATTCTGAGGATATTTTTAACTTTTAAGCCCTGCTTTGGGACTTCTGACACTTCCATACAAAATAAAAATCCATCCAACAATTAATTAATTGCAGAATTATCTGAACAGTGAAGCAGGCCATTAGAGTAGCTGATTTTTTTAATAAATGAAAACCTAATTAAATGGTACTTAAAGATAGTGACATGTAGACTTGGTACAACATTGGGTTGGGTGATTTAAACTGACTTAATAGAGGTACAAATAAATATTGCTTTTACATTTTCAGCATCGCTATAGCAAGTCAAGATTTCAATGTTAATGCTACTAGACCAATCTCTGTCCAGTAATGTGTCCAGTAATTTAAATGAATTATAGCGCAGAACAATTTGTGCTGAAACACAATGCAGAGTAATGACAGAACGGTGTCAGACATGGAATTATAGAGGGATGATATCTCAGAAGATATCTCAAAACTTCGGTAAAAACGTATATCTGTAGGAACAATCTTTAAAAAGAGAAAGCACCAAGGGGAAAGTGAGAAAATATATTTTCTATGTGATTTCATTAGACAACCTGTCTAGTGAAAATGAAGTTTTCTTGCCACTGTTGGCAGCAAGCGCCTTGTGAATTTTGTGATTTAAATGCTTCAGCCTTTACAAGTCTGCATGTAGAGAAACGATAGCGGCCTTTGCTCTGCCGAAAGACATCCTTCCCTAGCAGGACCAATCTGCCATTTCAAAGACAAGTTGCATTCTTCTTGAACATATATACTACAAAACGTATACAACCACGCTTTAGTGTTTCCCAAAAAATGAGAGTGCATGCCTCTTTTAGCCGAAAGCAACATTGCTGGTTGAGAGCAGTATGGTTTTGAATGTGAGGCTATATTAGCCCACTTCTTTAAGATGTATGTCGACATCTGCGACATAGCTTCTGGGGAACATTAAGACCTTTTGATGTGGATCTGTAGCCTAATGCATCTCAGTGCAGACGAGCTGATTTGATCAGACAGGCTGAAGCTTGAGTCATGTGTACTCGGAGCGCTGAGATAGCCAGCATTTTGCACCGTTAAAGCTTGTCTGGATATATTATACCAACCAGCAATCAGTGAGAAATTTAGGGTAGTGTAACAACAAAAACGGTTTACACTGAGCCTAAAAAATTCTTTGGACTCTGTACAGTAATCATAACTACAGCTCTGAAAAATTCTGAAATTCTCTGGCACATTTCATTGAAACAAATACTCCCTTTTTATATATAAACGTTAGCATCCCCAAGGTTTTTATTAATTTATCTGCTGTTTTGTAAGTAGTGGTTTTGACCATGTGCTGTACATTTGCATATATGATCACACAAAATGACAGTTTGATATTAAAGGTCTGTCTGCAGCTTAAAGGTGAAGCATCGTCTGGCCCATTTCGACTGAACTGTCCTGTATTTATTACATTAAACAAGCAGTATAAAACCGCTATCTTGGTAATAGTCTGCTGTTCATTAATTATCCCAGTAAATTAAGTTTAGATGTTTGCTCTGTGTGTACTTCCACCTCATCCTGTCTTCCTATATTGTGGCTTTGCCTTTGATGTTACTTAAAAAAAAGCTTTCCTTATGGGTATGGAGAACATAATGTGTGTTCCAGTACAACACCTGTTTTTAATTTCCTAACATGAAAGGCATTCCCATCAAAAGAAACAGAAAAACAATCATTTTCATTCTGACTGGAGGAGCATGGTCCTCACCCTTTATGTCACTCTTTCTTCCCTTCACCTCACCCCCTCTTTGCCCTCCCACCCCCTCCGTTCTAGTCTGTTTTATAATACGTGGCTCATGTGGGTCTTTGTTTTATGTGCGTTGACTGCTTCGTCTGGCCTTCACTTTGCTGCGGCCCATGAGAGAACAGCTCACGCACTTCACTGTTTACTCTCGCTGCCGTTGGCTGTCACACGCTGCGTCTCACATTGTTGGCCTCTTTCTGTTTTTACACGTCTCTTCTGTTGAGTTGCTGCTTTAGTCCGGGCATCTCGCTGCAGTTCCAGCTCAACTGCCATAATATCCATTTCCCCCCTGGGACAGAGCGGTTTACGGTAAACACGGCACAAAAGGCACAGTACCTGGCCAATATGACGTTCTGCTCTCGTTAAACAAGAACTTCAGATTGCTCCAGGCATCTGGTCTCCACAGTTACCGACCTGCATTCAGTTTTGTTGTAGTTACCTGATATTTTACGAGGCCTTCATTTGTGTTTACAGAAACAACAAGGCTATATTCTTCCGTCTTTATGGGCTTTCACAGGAGCTTTTGCCAGATGGTGTTTTGTTTTCACTTTTAGATTTCTTTTCTTTTTCCTGAGTGCAGGCAGACTTCACATTTGAGAAAGAGCATATTGTAAGCGTGAAGCATGCATTCAACATCTGTGTTTTCCTTTTTTTGCAACAATAAGATATTGGTTTCAACAGTAAGTAGCATATTATCTAAGATATAAAGAAGCACACCTGCTGTGTTGTGACTTGGAAGTGGTGGAGGGTAAGGTGAGACATTTGTACAAGCTGGCCATGTTTTTTTTATGGTTCCTGGTTGGCTTAAATGCTTAACAAAATGCTTTGTTTCTCTTCCTGGAGATTTCTATATACCACATGCTGCATACCTGAAAAGCATCAGATAGATTCAGGTAGAGCTGCAACGATTAGTCGATTAGTTGTCAACTATTAAATTGTTCGCTGACTATTTTGATAATCAATTCATTGGTTTGAGTCCTTTTTTAGGAAAAAAAAAAGTCAAAATTCTCTGATTCCAGCTTCTTAAATGTGAATATTTTCTGATTTCTTTACTCCTCTCTGACATTAAACTTAATATCTTTGAGTTGTGGAAAAAACAAGACATTTGAGGACATCATTTTGGGCTTCAGGACACTGTTTTGACTGTTTTTCACCATTTTCTGACATTTTATAGACCAAACAACTAATCGATTAATCAAGAACATAATCAACAGATTAATCGACAATAATAATAATCGTTAGTTGCAGCCCTAGATTCAGGTGCTAATTGTAACAAACTGTCTGATTTTATTAGTATTTTTATATTGCAGTTTTGTTTCTGTGGACTGTAAGAAAAGTGTGTCACACAGGCTTCACAGATAAAAATGCTATTTCTACATTTTGCATGCAGTCACTTGTGTCTGCCTACAACTGTTTCATGTCTTACTTTCATTTGTTAGTCTGTGATCTCATCAAAATAGTCTAATCTTCTTGTTTACCCTCCGACCTAAATATATTTTATCATAATAATTGTGTTTGACCTAAACCTAACTGGGAAAATTATCTTACACAAATACACATTATGATAAGATGGAAATTTAAAACCTATAAACATAAAATTGATGCATAAATGTGTAATGGTGATACATGTTGCAAGTATGCATGCACATACTGCAGCTACCCAGTGAGCCAGCTAGAGTTTACAGAAGGTGATTGCTGTTTCAAATTCCCAGACCAGCTGGGAATCTGGGCAGGGAAAAGTGAACACAAACCCTCCTCCCTCAGCAATTACTGTCAGTGTGCCCTTGAGCAAGGCAGCTGTACTTGGCAGTGCTGTCATCTTTACCTGAAATAATAAAGCTTGCTGAGAACGTGCTAAAAATGACTGCGGCAGCACTAAATTGTTTGTACGAACTGAAAAGTTAACGCTTTGATTTTGCAATAGTTTCCATTATGTAACGTATCAGATATATTAGAAAAATGTGATCTTTATCAAAGCGTAATCAAATCAAAGTGCAAGTGGTTATCAGGAAATGCTTTTACACACTGATCTCTTCAAAAATGCACTTAAACCTCAAGATGTGAAATATCAGGATGTGATTAATACCATACACGGCTAATGTTTTAAAAGTCAGATTTTTCTTTTTAATGTGCCTCTTTGACGTAAGTGGTTTGTGCTACATGTGCTACAACTCTCTCAAAGTGAACTCACTGGAGACCTTGTGTAATCCTGAATGAAGGCATGCATGCTTGCAACACAGAAATGACTTAATGCAAGTTAATGATACAGGTTCAGCTGTGTGTCTGTGTGTCTTTTGCCAGGCTGTGGAGAGCATCTGATTCGCACCATGCTGGCACGGGAATGCTCTGCTGCCATGCAGTCCGAAGATGCCCACCAAGCACTGCTGGAGGCTATGCAAAACAAGTTCATCAGTGAGTCACCCACATGCAGCCCCGACTCCCACTACTTTCCATGCACACAGATTCGTTGGCCAAGAACGTGTTTGCGAGAAACACAATTATGCACAGAGAGAATTAAGCTAGCAAACAGATGTTGCATAACATAAGGAATGAGCTAACAAATGGAAACATTAGAAATAATAGAATCAGAAGAGACGGCTTTTTGATTTATGGATCGTTGAAACGGGGCCTTCAAACGTTCCATTCATCATAGATGACAGCCACAGATAATTTTGGTAGACATAATTGTTTTGTTTAAAGTTCATATGAAGATTTCTTTTTTTTGTTTGCCATATTCTCAGAAGTGGTCAATTTTAGAAAGTCTTGTTAACTGTGTTTGCTGCGCCTGTGAATGACCACTGGGATAACTCAGAGAAGAGCGAGCAGAGGAAGAAAGGACATGTGGAAACATGTGGTGGTTTCTGCCTTGTTTTGGCCTCCTTTAGAAGTCCGTCCCAGTTTGGCTTTGTCATGGACATCTGCAACACCAAGACGTTTGGACGGGCTGGATGAAGCCAATTTGAAGTTAATTCTTCTGCTGTTTCCTTTCAAGACGCACATTAAGTCAAACAAAGCTCCATAAATCCTGCCTTAGCAAGAGCAATGATGACAGTGTCTGTGATGTGGAGGCCTCTCACTCAACTTCCATCATACATTTGTCAGGTTCTCTGAATAGAATATCTTTAATGACAACACCATCAGTATTTTTAGATATTTTTGTCTAACACAGTACGTCTCATTGTATACACACAGACACATATATCCACACTCAAAAAACAGTTAAATCCTGTTAATTTATCCTTCTTTTATTGTTATGGGTAAAATAATAGTGAACATTAAGGCAATAATTGAACTGCTCTCATATTTACAACATGCCAAGATGTCAGAGTTATTATGGAGTGTGTAACAAAATTAATTTAAGTGCTCTATATGATATCCAGAGCATTAATATAGCAGCAATTTTTTTTTTTTGCTATGTAATGATATAATGGAGTAACGTCTACCTGAGCAGAGAATGAAGTCACTCCCTCTGTGTGTGTTGTAATCTGAGTTTCACGGTGCTTTGTTGCCGGCTGACTGCGCATGCTTTTAGTGCACATGAGCGTGCCCCGCTGGCTAGCTCACGGCCGCCACTGTTAGTTCTGTTAGCACTGTTGCTGTTGTTAGCACTGTTAGCACCGTTAGCTACTAGCACAGAGGGCTCAGCTGTCGCCATGTTGAGAGCCACGCGGAGGCAATAGAAATGCTCCTAATCTCGCATTTAGCACCTTTAAGAGCCTTTATAAAAGATTAAACAAATACCAGGATTTTGTGTGAATACCGTCCAAAAGCGTTTTATAGAGTGAAGGGAACATTACGACGTGAAATCTGTGTGAAATGCAAAAAAAGAAACAACAGCATGCAGAAACAAAACTATTGGTCCTGTTGTTATTTTTCTTGTTGCTGTGTTGAGATATATTAAAGACATGCTGTAGCTGTTTTTAGTTTTGTTCCTTTTCCAAACTCTCTTTTATTGCCTCTCACTTATTAGCCAATCCAAGTTTCGTTTTGTATACACAACACCTCATTCAAGTTTGCCTCGTTTGAAGTTTTAGTCAGGGACCACACAACTTTTTGTTTTTTGAAAGTGCGCTCCAAGGTGTTTGAGAGTTATGTAGCTGGGAGCGTATACAGTTTTGGGAAATATGACACCTGTCATTAACCTATTATGTGCTGAAAAACCTGCCCCACACAAATGGAGTGAAATATTTTTTATTGAATAGTCTGCTAAATAAAATAAACACATCCGAATAATTGCTTTCAGTTGTTTAACTTGGCCAGAAAGGCAAACAACGTGAATGAAGGGATCACCTTAATTTGATGAAAAGCGCTGTGTTTTGTCTAGTTTTTCCACGTGTTATGCTTGGTTCGATCTGTTAGGGCGGAGAACTAAAAGTATACAAGAGACTGTGTTGATTGAGGAGAAACTTGTTACCATATTTATGCACCGTGTAGTCCTCTCACGTGTGGTGTTTTCTTTGTGTCTCCAGGCTCACCCTTTCTGGCCAGCGAAGACCGTGTTCTGGGTGGAGTAATCGTCTTGCGCTGCTGCAGATGTGTGGAAGCTCAGCCATCTCAAAATATTCAGGGTATACTGGGTAAGACATTAATCACTTCAAACATGATCATACTCAAACTTCCACGCTGCACCTCATGGTAGGCAGACATTTGCCTGTTAATATTTAAAAATCCATCATCAGATAGATGAGAAGAGGGGGAGAAGGCACTGTGGCTTTCCTGTCGGGTGGTCTTTGTTTTAACTCGCACAATCAGGCTCTGGTTTCACACCCTTCATCTGAGATTCAAACAGAGACCTCCCACTATGGAATCAACAGCTAATCTTCTCCAAGTGGAGGCCTTCTGAATACGGCCCAGTTTGGCTGATTGTTCTGGCAGATCTGGTTTCTCTACCTGGAGCTTCTGATTCTTCCATTCGCAGAGTTTTCATCATTGAATTGGACTCAATCAGAGGTCTATCCAAAGGTTAGGCCACATGACTTACTACTGGGCTTAAATGTTGCCCTTTGTGGTCATTTCAACATGATGTATATCGAGCCCTCAGCTACATAGAAACCAATGGATGGGTTCAAGTTCACTGGCAAAGTAGAGCAGATGTGTCTCCAATGTAGGAAGGGATGACATATTGATGTGAAATGACTAGTGAGGTGCTATTTATATAATACATTATGTCAGCTTGAATAATAAAATGCTCCAAAGTACCACTTACTTGGTGCTGTACAGGCCCTGTTTGATGCTGTTTATGGGCCATAGCCCTTGTGCAGAGTGTGGACTACCTCAGATTACTGTGGACTGCAAAGGGCTCTGCATTGATTTACAAGAATAAACAGTATGTCGACCACATCCTTTGGGTGCTGTAATTTCTTCTCCGACTCACATGTTCTACCTTCCTCCACAGTTATGTCACGACTGCAACTCATAAAGTTTCATGATAATGGGCATGCTCAGAGTTTACCGCAGTTTGGCACGTTGAGTCACCTGCCAAACTTTTTCCTCCAGCAGATGGAAAGACTGAACTTTAGTCTGTTCTCTTCCCACACCCTCACTCTGTCCCTGTACTCTTTGTATTCATATTATTACAGTTCTATAAATGTATATTTCTGTTAATTCATTTTTCTCCTGTTCAGCCTGTAATTAACCTTTTTTTTTTATCTGTGTGTTTTCACAGTGGAGTTCCTATGGAGTCACACCACAGAGAGCATGTGTGTTGGCTACATGTCCGCCCAAGACAGCAAAGCAAAGGTGAGCTTCCCAATTAGCTTGACAAGCAAAATGTACTGCAATGAGTTTCAAATACACTTTGGTTATCTGGGAATATAACCATCCTTACCTCATTAACTACACTTAAAGACAGTACGGGCATGGGTATAGGCTCATATTATAAAACTGTATTATACTTAACCATCACCGACCGGTGCCAGTGGCTTGACATTTAATCTGTTCTTGTTTTAGATCACATTTTCCAGGATGAATAATTTTAATCAGAAAGACATCATTAAAAAAGTTATGTGGTAGATATTTCATAAACTCCGCCAGACTGCAGAATTAAAATTCTGAATGCATGAAATGAGGTGTCTTTTAGCCAGACTCTTGTCTCTTGTTTATTGTTTGAAAGTCCCTCCTGAGAAAATTACTGTTTGTGGTGTTAAGGTGCATGACCTCACCTGTCTTAGCCAAGATCAAAAGTGTGACTGATGCACTATGGATTTGATATTTTAATGAAGAATATATTAGTTGTCATTTTGTGTTTTCACAACGTAAACAGTGAACTGGGAGGAATTTGGGGGATTCATGAGGACTGGTTGGCCCAATAGCAAAATAGTGTCTTTTTTCTCTTCTGCATTTAGCAAACCTATGAAGCAGCAATTCAGATCACACAATACAGGATCTGTTTTACTCCTGTATACTTCTGATATGTCAGCCCGTTCTCAATCCCAGGGCGTCAAATACAGAGGCTTTGTCACGCCGTTTGGTACCACCGCTCAAGGCACCCTTTAACCCACGTTCCATTAACTATAATGTACATTAGATCCATCTGCAGCAACAGTAAACGCTCCAAGAAAGTGAGCTGGGAGTAACGTAGTTTAAAGCGTGAAAAGACACACACAAGGCGGGCGGGAGCGGAGGTGGATGGGTCCAACAAACAAAAAGCTTTCATCCAGCAGACCGCTGTTTGTGTCCCGTGCGTTAAGTTTCACTTTCACGTTACAATCAGCTGTTCGTTCGTGTCCCGTGCTCACAATGTTCAGTGTCATTTTCACTGTACAAACATAGTAGTTTTAAGCCCAACCATGTTGTTCTTTCCTAAACGCAACTATAGTGGTTTTGTTGCCTAATCCTAAAGTGACACCAAGGGTAGCTATAGTGGTTTTGAGATGCCGAAAATAAATTGAAGGGGCGTGACAAAGCGGCGGTATATGACAAGTTGGGATGAGAATGTAAGATGTAGCATGTTGAACAAAATGAATCCCCAAAAAAAGATATATTTAACCATAATTTATCTATTTAAATGCCAGTTTGTGGTAAGTGCTGATTTCAACTTGCTTCTAAGCTTGGTACTCAAGTCCGAGTTTGTGTTGATTTGACAAATAGTCGCTGCTAATATGTTGTGCCTGGTGTGAATTTGGCTTACAACTTAGCTGTCTGAATCCTTTCTCTTCACCTACAGATCCTATTTTACTCCCAGTTTGTGTTGACAAAGAAACTGCAGGCCCTGTCCACTGTTTAGTATGTACTGTAGAGACAGGTTCATGCTATCTCCACCAGATCCCACTCTTCATTCCCAACCGGTAGCTATTGTAGCATAGCAAGTACATAATACCTCACTGCATTCCCTCCTTCACCCACTGAAGGTTTTGGTGTCACTGAAAGGCACAACCAAGCCAAACCCCGGGTCTCTGTGGTCGTAAGCAGGCATTTTGCCCCTGCACCACCTGTGCTTGCTGTCTTGTTTGGTATGTGGTCTGCTGGTGACCTTGGCTTTTGGATTAAGGGACTAAAAATCCTTTTGGAGCTCTTTTAAGTAGACATTATATTTACAGTTTTGTGGAAAATAAATGACGTGATGTTTGATGTTGGCTCTGCGATCCTCCTCCAGGACCATAACTTTCTAAAAACCATTAGCAAAAGTACATAAATTGTGTGCCTTGAATCAGTCAGTGTGGCTTCTTAAGCAACAGGGCTTAATGCTCTGGTCTCCTGGCTCTAAATGGAGTCTCAGCTCAGACTGATTTGTTTGGCTAATGTATCTCTGTCACTCTGTATAAAGAGAGGGCACTGTTGTTCAAGCCTGGTTCAGATTTCAAAGTGTTTGCCCTCCGTGCCGCCTCCCCGCCCCCTCACCCGTCCTCTCCTCTGGCTCTTGGTCTATCTCTCTCGTCACTCCCCCTCTCTGGCCCTACCTGGTCCTAAAGTACCATAAAGTTTACTGAAAGTCATGCACCACTGGGGATATCAGTATCAATCTGCATATTTGTCAGATGCGCTCTGTGTATTGGGCTTTGTGGTGGAATGTGAGCATGCAAGCTCCCCTTTCACGCCTGTGCCAAGAGGTGAGCAGAGCACAGTGAACTGTGTACTGTTGGGGGTACTTTCAATCACCGTTTCTAAAGTTTTGTTTTGTTTACATTGTTACATAACGTATGTATTGTTGGAGGTTTAGCAGGCATTAGCGAAGGGTGGTATTACTGATGGTATATAGGCACAATGTCAGTCTCTCCACAATGTCTCTACTGTCATTTAACTGCTTTCTGAAAACCCAGTTCCTTCAGTGAGCCTTGCTGTGGACATGCAACAGCATTTCTGATTGAAAAAGTACAGTAGTACAGTGGTATATCTACTGTTTGTGCTGTTAATAATAAATAGATTACAGTTGCATGTGCAAGGGATCACATTTAACATCCTGCTTCCTCCTGGTGATGTAGAAGATGTCGTGATTTTAACTAGATAATAGAGGAGAACTTGGTTGCCAGTATACTAACTAGAGACTGTGAACTGATAATGAGTCAGAAAAGGAAGAACCAAATCTTTAGCAATTGCAGGCTATCTGTTCAAATTTAAACTCTGGGTCTGGGCACCACCGAAGCATTAATGTAAGCACCTTTATGCATGCAGAATGTTCTTTATAGAAGTTGTGTTCAGTTGGGTGCATATCCAGGAATATCATCTGTCAGTAGTGGTTTCTGGATCTCCTGGGAAATCCTGGGTATCCACTTCCCTATCGACAGGGCATTGGTGACGCAGTGATATTGGAGAAAGCAGCCAAGAGCACAGCTGCTTCACGAAACTTCACACTGCCCTACGAAGCTCCCATGTGCCTCCGTGGCTCTCATCGTCCGCATACCAGAGAAGCTGGCTGTTCACGCCTCCACACTGGGCGCAAAACGAGGTTTTACCCGTTTCTCCCCAGCTGGGCCCAGAGTCGGCCCCCGCTCACTGCCAACATATCGTCCATTGAGGGGATTCCATAGGAGAGCATCTGTTTTCTCTCCAATCTTGGGAAGTTCAAAAAGCCAGAAATGGGAACCTTAATGCAACCAGGCTCCAGTCATGTCTTGTTGTCTGTGAACTCGGCCTAGAAAGCGGTCTGTATGCCATGGATGCAGAGGAGGTGGCACCTGCATGTCCATGGCCTTGATGGCAGACGTCAAAACTGAGTGACGACGTCTCTGTTCAGAGTATATTGTAGCCCACTCCATACTGCAAGTTTGTTGTCAAACTAGAGAAAAGCAAGCTCACAGAGACGTCAAGTAGCTTATAATGATGCTGTGAGAATATTGCTAAAGAGACCTCAATGGTCTGCAAGTGAAATGTTTTTGGCTTCAGGAGTCAGTCCTCTACAAGCTGTTCTAAGAAATCTCATGCACAAATCTATCTGCCAGCTTGATGACTCTGATAATGAAATCTTCTTGGCCTTACCAAACACAAGTTTTAGTACTACATGCTACCAATCCCAGCTGTGGGGACATTCACATAATTGTCTCACCAATAAAGTTTTGATTGATTGAGGGGTTCTGCCCTGTGGGCGACCTCGGGGTCTGAAAAGTGAAGCCAATGCTGAAGTGCTTTAAACTTGCATTCTTTCTAATAGCCAGCAGGGGGCGACTCCTCTGGTTGCAAAAAGAAGTCTGATTGTTTAGAAGTCTATGAGAAAATGACCCGACTTCTCACTTGATTTATTACCTCAGTAAACATTGTAAATATGAGTTTATGGTCTTTATCGCTAGTTTCAAGTCTTCTTTAATACAGCATGATGTTCATTTAGTAAATCACAGTCCCATTTAGAGTCAAATAGACCATAAAGCAGGGTATACTTTAGGGTGTAACTACTCTTGTGATTGACAGGTCGGTACCACGGTGTTGTCCGGTTTGGGAGTTGTCCGTGTAGTATCTCCTTCTGTGGAGATAAGTTAATTAACTTCAGTCGTCCTGAAAAGCATCAAGTCTTTGTCATCTTACCATCGTGCATTGTAGCACCAAGAGCAGTGCAGATGTGGCTGGTGACCAACCTGCAGCAGGACAGGCAGTACATACTGTACATAACAAGTTCTTCCAATGAAGGCTTCCTTGGCTGTGTTGTCATAAATACTTGCTGAAGAAAACTGATAACGATTAGTGTCCCCATTGCACTTTTAGCAGGTTGCTGGGATAATTCACCCCGATTTAAGCATGTGCACATTTTCAGTGCACTGAACTGCAGAGATTACATATAGAGCCAGAGCCATCCACGGCCTCAGCTGCTATTCTACAGACATTCCTCCCATTCCTACTAGCATCCCACTGGGCGTTTTTTAACCAGCCGGAGTCCATCTTCCACTGCTTCTCTGTGATAAGAACATGAAAGGGCTGATACACAGTAGCAGGGGTATTTAGGACATAGGTCAGACTGGATTTATATTTTAAGTCTACTTGTCTTGCACAGTGTTTTAATTCTCAGATTTGTATGTGTAGATTTTTTCCTGCCAAACAACAGCTTCATAAACCCAGGAGAACAGTGAAGCATGCTTACAGCTCAGTCCAAAATGTGTTGGATGTCAGACCAGTTTTTTTCAGACACTGTGTTGGCAGTTCCTCTGAGGTTTTCTTACTTTTCATCCAGATGTTGTTTGGGGGACAGTCGAGTCTGTATCCTAATCCTTTTGACATGACACTGTAAAATAGCCATAAATCTGCAGAGGGAGAGCATCTGGTTTTTATTCAAACGCTCACCTGTGTTTGCACTGGACAGCACATCAGAACATCACGCCATGTTTTACAGAGCTGCACGGACAGGCCAGTGGCGGCGCTTCTGAAACAGTTAGCCTATTGTTGCATTGTTTGTCATGATTGGACAGATGAAAGAGAAGTGTAGGATCCACAGCACCCACCACCATGGCTCAGTTCCCTCCTCCTGGACATCATTACCACTATAAAGCTTTTTTCTTTTTTTGTGCAAGGCCAGAGAAAATCAAATGGCATGCAATTCAGGCCTCCTGGTTACTGTCTGCTTTGTGTATTACACGACAAATGTCTTTTATTATGGTACATTTTGTTTTTACTATCCATCTCGCGTGGAGAATAAATAGCATATGATTGTTTTTTGTTTTTTATTTCAAAAGAAAAGAATGTGAAAACCACAACAGAAAAACAGCGGCATAGTCATAGTGCCAAATTTATCCTTTGGCCTATGCTGTGGTGTTAATGTGCGGCTTCTCGAGCTCCTAAACACATTCATATCTCCAAAGAATGTTGTTTTTCTCCGACAGATACAATGGAGCTGTGTTTTTCATGTTATATTTTGACTCCGTCGTGGTCCTGTCATGTGGTCACTTCAGTCGATGGGTATCAAGCTTGGCAACAGGCAACACTGTAGATTTGCGTGTCTTTCATTTTTTGTCTGTCTAGCCCAGCTGTCCTATAATTCTACATTTCTTTGCTCCTCTTTCAACCCCAGCTGACTTTATAATTAGTTTACGCTGGATTCCACCACAATAATTCATTAATACGGTATATTGTGAAGGAGATGTTCAGTAACTGCCCACTTATTAGGAGCAGCACAACAACAAGGTTCCAGTCTAAATACTTTGGTACTGTACTGTGTTGTATTGCTAATGGTCAATTAATCACCAAAATATTAAAAAGCGCTTCATCATGTGAATCTGCTGCAGACTAAAAATCCAAATATAAAATCCGAGTGATAGTAAAGGTTGGCACAACATAGACACAAAAACTGTGTGAACGTGTAATTTAGTGTTTACACACGAGGCTACAGCATTATTGGTCTGATGCTGACCAGACTTGATGTGTTAGGACAACTGTTGCCTGAAGCATTACTCATCCTCACCACTGTGTCCCTGTAGCCTGGACTTCTGAACTTAGCGCCGCAGCATGCGAACGGCACACAATGCTCTTAGCACTGCGGTGGTGTAATTGCTCACTTGTTTGGTTTAGTAAGCCTTTTACTCTTCCTGCTTACTCACTCAAATTGTCCATTCTGTCAGATGGAAATACAAGGGAAGGTCTTAACATATGCTGTGAGGTTGCGTGTCGGGGTGAGGGTTAGGGCACAGTGGTGTCATTGTCAGACACAGTTTTCTTGCAAAATACATGAAGTCATACAGCGAGACGCTAATTGTGTCCAGTAGTGTGTTTTCAGCTGCGTGTTCAATGTGGTTGGAATCTAAAAAGAACTTTGCAAAAGCTCTTTCCCTCTGACATGCAAACATCAAAAGCAAAACATTTAACATGTCTCCATTAGTTGATTATGTCTCGGCTATGGACCTTCAGTCAAAACAGTTTAAACGAGGCCTTTCTTTAACCTCATGTTCGGAAGATGAAGGGGAGAGGATGAACCCAGAAAGGGGTACTGGAGGCATAATAGCCCCTGAGAGCGTTGCCATGTGTGCGTGGCCTTGTCTGGCTGTTGTCCCATTGTAGTGACAGCTGCCCTCGGGGTGCCAGGGGCCGTAGTCCAAGCCGACACAAAAAGGAGTCCTGTAGAGATGAAGGCTCCTGCGACCGGAGGAGTGATGTCAGGCCAATTCAGTGGTCAATAAGTGGATGGAGTCTTCCCCCAAGGCTGGAGCCGGTGTTGCCCTCTGTGCAGAGGGAGAGGAAGGAGGATGATAGCCATTATTGGCACAGGGAGAGTCCATCACCTTTGATCCCCCCAGTTGAAGTATCACTCCCGTCTTCACAGCTGTGTTTGCTCCTTTCCTCCTCCTCTTACTCCTCTCTGTCTCTTTGCTCAAACACAAAACACTAGCAGTCTGTTCCCTTCATCCACTTACTCTGCCGCTCTATAAATACTCACTTGGCATCTTTGGACTTCAGGGGTACATGCTAATGATGCAACAGCAGTAGCCCTATGTTGTGTGTTCTTCAACACTGAACTCGCTGGTTGCATTGTATTTATCATCTTTGGTGTTATTTAAATTATATATAAATTGTTTTAACCCTAAAGCCACATTATCAGGCAAGCAGTCGAGAACTTCATTGTGATTGAGGGGTTTGGGTTCTCCCATAACCCCCTCCTTGTTCAATTCAATGAGACCACCATGTTGGTGTAGCGAGGGTCCCAGTGCAGAGGCTTGTAGCAAAAAGAAAAATGCAGGGTCCAGTAAGAAGCTAAACCTGGCTCAACTATTGATGCTATGTAATATAATGTCATTATTGTCATCGTGATAATTTTAAAATGTAAAATGTTTCTGTTACTGCAATGCATATGATAAGCCTTACATCTGATGAATGTATTTCTGAAACTGGACCACCTGGGTCATATTTTATCTTTTCTTGTTCTTCTTTTGGTACCGGTAGCAACACATCTACCCCATTGCTGCTCCTTTATACATATTGCAATTTGCATCTTTAATGCCCACTAACAAAGTTAGTTTAATAATAAAAAATATAAAATAAAATCCTTTTTTATTTAATTTAATTTAATTTAATTTAATTTAATTTAATTTAATTTAAAATGTAATTTAATTAATTTATTTATTTATTTATTTATTATTTTCTTTTTTTGTTTATTTTTGTCAAATTTACTATCATTTTTACTTTTTCACTATAAAATATACAAACATTGTAGGAATGGTGTAAGTATGAACAACATATGTAAGCCAGGGTAAATTTATATTAACTCTTGCACTCCTGCAATAAAGTATATATAAAATGTTTTTATAAAATCCACATCATCCATCATCATCCGTACCTTTATCTTTTAACGTTTGCTCCACTTGTTCTTCAGATCGACACCCTGTTAGTGTTTCCTTTTCCCCATGTAGCCCTGCCTCTGTATGTATATCTTCCCTTGGATGATGTTCTCATTCTTTTGTTACCTGCAGACACACATATCCAGATTACCACCTGGGACCGTTCCTGGACAGTGTTTGGCCATCGAAGGAGGTGTGTGTCGACTGATGAGCGTAGTGGAGTGAGCCGCATTCGACCTCCTTCTCGGCTTCTTCAGCAATACAAACCCTTCCACCCAACCACGAACACACACACACACACACACACTCACACCGCCCTCACCTCCCCACCACCTTTATAAGCTTTAGCTGGTGCCCAGTAAGGAGGGAGGGGTGTTAGGTTCTACTTAGTGCACTTACAGGACTTCCCTTTGCCACTGTCTGCCTCCAGCATGCACTCTATACCAACTTACTCCTCCCCAAACTCTCCAGTGTCACCTGGATTAGACTTGATGCACCATTGCCTTGATGCACCACTTTTTCTGTTACTCTTTTCCTCTCCTACTCTTTTTTTCTCTTTGTATATAAGCTATGATTTAGGAAAACAGGGTGGATGTTCATGCTGTTTTGTATCGCTGAACAGATGTGACTATTTTCAAGCATTTAGGAATTTCAAATGCAAGACCTTATTTTGTTCTTGAAATACTTTTCAAGTTTAAAAAGATGTCCGATTGCACCTTGTGGAATGTCTGCTAATCAAGATAAGTGTTAATGAGTGATGTTTTTTTTGGCTGTGAGAGTTGAACATTCATGATAAAAGGAATTTACATCGCTAACACGTACAGATCAACTTCCACGCACTCGTACACACACACATTGTTATTAATCCTCTAGCAAGCATACTGTATAATGTAGCATAATGTGCATCTTAGATCATGATGAATTTTATAACTATTTCAGCCATAGAATGCTTTGCTTTGATTGTTTTCAAATGTGAATACATACATAGCTATTGCATGTGCAGAATCTACAGTAAGCCACTTTGTGTTGAGATCCAGAAGCAGGAAGAAGATATGCTGATACATATAGTGCTCAGGTAGCAGCATTTGACCCCCACCGCCAAACCTGACTGTTAGTCATCATTTAAAAATCACAAATTATATTTGTATAGTCACATTGACAGAGACATGTATTTTCTTGCTTAAAAAACAAACTAATTTATGTATAAAGCCCATGATTTGGTGCTGTTGAGAACTTGAAATGAGTAAGGGGCTAAATTTCTGTTGGGGTCGTCGGTTCCTCTGGTTTTGCTAAGAATTCCAGTCTCGACAAAACCATTAAAGAGCTTGTTTATTCTTTACTTGAAAATGCAACTATTATAAAAAGGTATAAGCTATGGGAATGGTAATATGTGCACAGCTCTCTACAGTGCTCAAAAAGTAAATAAAATCTATGTTGCTACATTTCTGCGTCTGTCTGCGTCTTTTAAACTCCATGATATGAAGCTACCAACTGGAGAGCAGTTTGTGTAAGCCCAAACAAACAGCATAAATAACATGAGTGTGAACTGTCAAAAATGTATAGTCTGGGAATAAATTGCATGCTGGACAGTAACTGAAGTAGAAAAAGAGTTCTGCAGAAGGACATGTGAGCATGCTGAAATATTTCATCATGTTGTCAGGCTATTAAATAGGTGTAATCAGTCTCTATAAGCACCATAGATGTGGGTCAGTAGGGGTTTACTACACCTAATAGTAGGTTTTTATCATCTATTCATATGGTCGACCACAGAAAGAAGGTATATAAGAACACAACAGCGACCTCAAGTAACTGTAGTAATTATAACAGGAGCAGAAGTGGAAGTCAGGTGCTATAGTGTAGACAGCATGAAACACACATGATGTGGAGGTCGGTGGAGATGGACCACAGGATTTCACCCAAGCGTCTGGGGTTCGCATCCTGTGTGAAACTAGCAACGTGTAGTTCTTTGAGTTCACAAGCGTCAAGTTTCACTTTCACTTTTGAAACGTAGTTATTTTTAGCCAAAATACAATGTTTTTCCCTAAAAGTGGTTTTGTTGCCTAAACCTAAAGAAGTCTTTTTTGTTGTTTCATTCAGTTTTATAACATGTTAGAACGTGTTGCTTTTAAGTTTGGCTTTCACTATTACAACGTAGTAGGCCCATATTGAGCAACAGGTGGTTATAGTGACCAATGAGGCCTATTTACTGGCCTGATAACAGTCGAATCACGTGCAGCGAGAGGGAATATCAATGGCTATTTAAAATGTGTGCTTTGCATCCCTCCCATGCGCACACACTCACACTAGATGCTCCTTTCCTGAGTTTTTTTTTTTTTTCACATTTCAGCTTTTCAGTGTGGATTACATAACTAAGATTTTCCATTCTCCACTGTTTCTCAAAATGTTTTTTTTCTCATGAGTTGTGTTGATTTGATTCCTCATAAAGGCTCTTATTAGGGCGGGCAGTTATTTATATCAAGTGTATCAGTCTCTAGGGTAACAGTTTGTCCAGCTGCCGGCTCTGGATCGCGGCCACTGTAGTGTCTGAGAGGAATGTGCAATAGAGATGTTCGAGAAGATAAATATATGCACCGTTTGAAGAGAGAGATGCCTCCCTGTCAGTGCACCGTGCCTGGTTGTTGGATAGGACCACATATTGATGGTATCCAGCCAGTTTGCCTCTCAGGTGTAAGATGCCACAGTCTGTTGACATCACTGATGTGCAAAATGTATCTGACAGGGCAGGAGGAGCAGCAGAAGGTTGCTGTGCATGTTTGTTTTTGTTCCACAGCCTCCTGACCCCGGGTTGATCTTGAGGGTCCATCTAAAAAGGAGATGTATGCTACCTTGCCCCTCACCCACACTCACACCGTCCTCCATTAGCTTGATCGTGTGTTATTATGGAGCACTCTCTTTTCATCAGGGCTAATCTGTGTTGCCGGGAGACCCTCGGCCCTATTCAGCGCAGAGCCTTCCCCTTCAAACATCATCCCTCTCTGTCCTGGATCCCCTCAGCTTTGAAAAAGGATCCCGGGTCTTTAAAAAGTGGACGGGGTCCCGAGCCATTCAAGGTGTATCCAATGCCTCGCGCTCAGCAAGGCTCTTAAATGCAAAACAGACGGTGGAGCAAATAAAGATCAAAGGCAGCAGCCTCGCCCGCCTGGCCTGCTGTCCTCACATGCCAGGCGCTGCTGTCACAGTGAATCACGGCCACGCCGCTTCCATGCTCATGCTGACCCCCCCTCACCCCCTCCCTCGCTACCTAAGGGCCACCAACCCCCTCACAGCCCCACTGTGCCAGTGTCTAACATCAACACACACAGGGTTAAACCCAAACAGGGTATGGGGCTGACATCTCTCACCTTTATGCACATCAGGATCACCCATTTGCATTTGAGTGAAACTGATTCACTCCTACTGGCACGTAAGCATATAAAACATGTGGTGGTACATTAGTCATATGTTTAGCTCCATGAAAAGCATGACTGAATATAATAACTCTTTTATACGGTTGAAAAGCAGATTTATTTTTTCCTCTGTTTGTCCGACAGCTTTGTGTGTGAAGTTATGAGCGGGTGCTTGTTATTTCAGCTTTTCTTTCAACTGGTATAGAAGAGAAGAGCCAGGGGCAGGTGCCCAGTCAAGCCACTACACCCATCTAATAAGATGATGTTCATTGCTTGGTGATTCTATATGTCCAAGTGGATGATGTGCCTTGTCATTGTTGTGCCGTAGATGGTGCGAGTGCAGCATCTCATTGACGTCCTGGCAGCAGGGGTTAAGTAAGGCACCCTGTTCTCTCAGATGCTCCACAGCTACTTGACCTGTTTGTTCAGCTGTACACCTCGGCACATGTTTGCCCCTCACCACCACCACCACCACCACCACCACCCACTTATCCGCTAACTCGCTGCACCAAAGATGCGAGCCTATGGCGGGCAGAGTGCCAGCGGCCCCACCCTTGTTTTGCCGGTAGGACACTGTGGGTGTTGAGAGGGAGGGATAGAGCAGCCAGATTAGCAACCTCCCAGTCCAGGTCAGCTATTCCAGATTAGAAGACCAAAGAAAAACCTTTTAATTAGGTTTGCCGTGCAGTTATGGCCCTGCGGTATTGCGGCCCAGACACTTCCTGCATTGTGCTACACCACCCAAAAAGTAGCAGTGCGAGGGAGTGAGCGAAAGAAAGTGAGGCTAAAAATGACTCTGCCACATCTGCACCACACCACAAAACAAAAGAGATGCCTGATTGCCACCGTGCACTGTGGTTATT
Organism: Sebastes umbrosus; assembly: GCF_015220745.1. NCBI lineage: Eukaryota > Metazoa > Chordata > Actinopteri > Perciformes > Sebastidae > Sebastes > Sebastes umbrosus. The sequence goes on along the minus strand of NC_051278.1, from coordinate 15,277,335 downwards.
TACCTACTAGAAGCCCTACAGTGAGCTCCGGCATGGACAACAAACCACCTGGATTCGTTTTAACGTGAGCTGTGAGCTTTCTCTTCATTTATTACAACATCAACCCATCCAAGTTTCCACTGCTTTCTTCTTCTTTTTACCTCCTCTTGTTTTCTTATTCCCACAGTTAGCTCTTGTGTGGAGATCTACTGAGAAACCCCAGAGCCAGCCCTGTCAAACTCGTAAGTACGTTGGACATAATTTTCTTCTCATAACAAAAATAGAGGCAAAATACCAACAATCATATCTTGGTGATGCTTAATGAGCCCTTTCGGATCCTTGACAATATACCACTAATATGGTGCTTTGCATCCTTTGAAACATACCAGAGTATAGAGTCCTGGAAATAGTAACACAAAAGCGAGGCCTCGCCGACGCCCCACAGCCAACGCTTCTCCGCACTCGCTGGTCTGCAGTATGTCTGCCCTCACATACATCTTCACACCAATTACCTATAAATGTGTATTGTATCTGTAGTCCTACGTACGCCTCGGCACAGCGATCAGTGCAAGTTGTGCATGTGTTAGTAGGGGAGAAGAAATAAGAAATGAAAAGTGAGGAGGGAGTAATTGTCTGCTCTGGAGACACGTGGAGCCTGTCTGGAGAAGAGATACTCAGGGCGGAGGGAGGGGGTGGAGGTATGTCATCAATTTAAGCTCGGACCTAATGTTTCAAAAATACAGACGAACACCTCACTTTGATCTCCGTAGCCTGCTCAGCAGACAGTCCGCTAAGATAACCATCCACGCCGGTTACTGTAATCTTAGCCTGGGGCCATGCTTTTACTGAAGACTTAAAAAGAGAGCTTGACTCACTATGAGTCTGATAGTACAGAGGGAGTCTGCTTTTTAAAAGAATGTGTGTGATTTACAGGGAAGGATATGAGGATGGGTTGTTGATAAAAGGCCGTGTTTCGGGAGAAATGAGTCGAAGGACGCGCGTGGAGGAATTCTGTATGAATAGTGAAGCAACTAGGCGGTTGCGAGTAGCGCCTCGGGGGTGCGGAACGTGCTGGGGCCTGCTGCTGCATAAAGACGAGCCCTGCACCCGGCCAGCTGTGCCGCACACAAGACTGCAGGAATGAGGGCACCATGAATGGCTTTCTCTGTGTGACAATGACTGCAGCACTCAGCGGAGAGGGAATGGTCAGAGGTCCTTGCTACGGACAGGCAGCATTGAGCGTGTGTGTGTGTGTACACTGAGAAATTACTCAGGAATGTGAGGATACATGCCAAAGACAAAGAATTTGAGTCGCATTCAAGGGAACCTTACCCTCCTCGCCCTCTGCAGAAATATCACAATCCCATCAAAAGGCTTGGCCTGAGAGCCACACTGGATGGAACTAATGGAAGTCTTGTGCACTGGCTTAATCCTGCTGGAGGAGTTTCATCGATAATATTTTTCCTGCAGATGAATTTCCTTCAACAGGCAGGAGAGAAACCTAATAGCAGCTTTTTTTGTTAATGTACTTGCCATGAAGATCATACACGCAAAGATTGTTTTTCTCGCAACACATTCATTGGCTTTTTAAAAATTTATTTATAGATTTATATCTCAAAAATCTTTCAATACAGTTGAATTCACACATTCTTTAACGCTCTATTACGGTTTAATCCTAACTTGAGACACGAATACGCACATTGATGCCAAAGTTTGAGCTAGAGAGGAATCTCAAGTTAGCATTCAGCCACATGTGAATCAGAAACCACAGTCATAGACACCCAACTCAGACACAGCTACAACTTAATAAATACTTTACAAAAATAATGCAGGCTTTTTACAATAAAGGTCTGCCTCAGAGACACAAGGGACACGGTTGTAAATTAATGGTAAAAAAAAAAAAAAAATGTGCATGCTAAATAAACTCACAAGCTTACATGAGAACCTGGATATTGTGAATGGCAAAACGGGAGTAAATTAGAAAACCCTGCCCAACCGCCCCACCGCCTTACCTCCTCTCATTATCCTATTACCGCAGGCCTCTCAGATTCACCAAACATAAACAATCTATGGAGACCAACATGGACACAATCTAAACAAATATTCCTAGAATAATAATTTTCCCTTTTTAAGAATACAGTTCTCCCTTTAGTGACCAGATCTGAACGAGTTGTTATTGGTGACTGGCAAAATTTTCGTTCAGAGGCATATTTTATAAAAAAACGTAAAAAAAAAAAAAACAGATCAGTTTTGTGCCTGTTTTTGGTGAAGTCCAAAAAAGTTCCTTGTGCGCAAATAAGTGTTCTGACTCTGTTGGTTTTTTGTTCCTCTTGTTTCAAAAGAGCAGTAAGTCTTGTTCCTCAGAGCCGAAAAGTTCTTGTGTTATTTGATCTAAAAAAAAAAAAAATGGTTTCAGCACCATTTTTGAGGTTTAGCTGAATATTTACGCAGTGTATGTTTTCCTTTCGCTCCACAGCCGGCTAGAATTCCCTCGCTTCCTCAACCTGTTTGTAGTAGTCCTCGTCCTGAGGGTCGTCGGGACACTTCTGCCCGTTGTTTGGCGGCCTGGCCTGGTTGTAGCGGCTCCAGTCTCCTTTGCAGATGATCCAGGGCAGGATGTCCACCTTGTAGTGCAGGTCGGCCGAGAACTCCGTGCTGATGAGGTTGGGCGTGCCCGCCCCTTTGCCGCGAGTGATGAGCTTCATGCTGTCGTCGTAGCAGCAGTGCTGTGCCGCCAGCGTGGTGGACTCCAGCGTCAGCATGGAGCGGATGCAGTAACGGGCCGTGGGCTTGTAGATCTCCAGCTTCTCCTTTGGCCCGCTGGCGTCTTTCCAACGGAAATCTCGGCGCGTGGGAGCGTCGTGTACGTCCGCTGTGCTGTACGCCACCTCGGTTGGGTAGGAGCAAGGGCAGCTGGGAAGGTCGTTTGCCACCTTGGTCATGTACTTCTTCAGGAAGTCGCTCTTGCAGTTCATCCATCGCTCGCAGCTGTCCGTGTCTGGAAGAAATGAAGACACTATTGAATGCTACATCTCTTTCCCTCACATGTAAACGGTCTTTCTTAGTTTAGTCTGGGCAAATAGACGAGCGCGTTCACGCTATAAGCCATCGCCAGCGTGACCCTTTATCTGTGAGTACCGGTGATTTGTTTCTTCCGTTCTTACTACTACCGGGCACCCGATACTGTTCAAGATTTGGAGCCGCGCTCACCGCTACTTTCTACTTTAACTACATCTCCTTCCCAACATTAGAGGATGAAAGTGTGAGTAGGTGTAACACGAAGGTGTGTTTTCTCCGGGTTGATTACGAACACACGGACAAAGAGAGAGTGGGCAGCGGCATACTGTGCTCTTCCTGCCCGACCGTCTGCACATTTTCATCTCTGCGCAGTAATGGAGCGCAGCCCCGAGCATGAGGAATGCTAAGTGTGTGCAGGAGCACTGCTGCTAGATGGATGAACTGTCTAAGAACATCTGAACGAGGGATAGTCTGGAAGAGGACAAGAGTAATATCTTACCAACACCAAAGAGCTCCGTGGCATTGAACTCATCTGTTCCAGCCAACAGGCTCACTTCAGTAGCTGCTGTCTTGAAGGCATCTTCAATACCTTTAGAGAAAGGTGGATCAAAAGATGAAAGACCACTAAATCAACTCATGCACTTTGAAATATCTATTAACTCCATCTTTTACCGGTGGAATTTGTTTCTCTCTTTACCTGGGCAGTTGGGCATATCGCACGTTCTGGACTCGGTGGCTGTGCAGGCGTAACCACATGACCTGGTTCTCTTCTGGTTGCCGTTACCGCAGGTGACGCTGCACGCTGTCCAGTTACTCCAGTCGCCCTCTCCGTCCATATAGTCTGGATCAGAGAGAAAGAGAGAGAGAGAGATCCTCAGCTCTGATGCAGGCCACATGCTGAACTTACTCAGGCCTGTTAGTATGCCTCACTAATAATAAGTGGGGGGAGGACATGAAAGGGGAAGTGGGGGAGCTCAAAGTTCTCTTTGACTTTGGCCCTCAAAGCAGATACCACGCAAGCCTGTCTACACACACACATGCATATGTTGTACATGGCATAGGGCGCAGTATGTGTGCTCAGCTAGTGAAGAAAAAGGGAAGCATTTTGCTAATTCCCGACAAAGCTGCAGGGGATCCGGCAGGGAATTTACAAATAGGAATTTCCTGCGCTGCCTGTGTATCCCTGGCACAGTGGCACTGGACACCGTTCAGTTGCTCTATCTGTGATTCATTGCTTTGGAAATAGGAAGTGAAATGGCAAGAAATCCTCTTTAACTCCAATTATCATTGAGCAGATCACTATAATGGGTATAAATGGAAACAGTTACACTAGGCTCTACGAGCGTCTCACCCCACCGCCACCATCACTACCGCACGCAAACACACACACACAGACACATCTTGAAAGCAGTACTCCATCAATGAGGAGAATTAATGTGGGCATGTTGGGATGGAAGTATTTCTGGCTGGGGTCCAAACCTTCCTATACCCCCCATCCCCGCCCCCTTGCTGCCATCTGCCCCTCATTATGAGCATTTTGTATGAATACAGGCCAGATAGCCAGATAGAGTCGCTCCCTTCCCCCTTCCATAGCTTACTACTATGGCCAAAGAGCCGGTGGCAGCTCAGACACAACTCAGAAATCAGAAATCTTGATCATAACCTGCCCTCAGTGGCGGACTCAGGCTGCCTGAGGGGCAGGGGGGGGAATAAAAAAGGCACCAGGTGCACGTGGTGGGGCACCAGCACGCAGAAAGTTTTCTACCATGTAGGGCAGCCTATATGGCACTGCATCATGTTTTCTCAATTTTAACGCCACCCTAGAAGGCACTTTATTGCTCTCTCTCCACTGGAAGGGCACCCTAGAGGGCACTTCATTGCATTTTCTCTAGTGGAAGGGCACCCTAGAGGACACTTTATCATGTTTTCTCTACTGGAAGGGCACCCTAAAGGGCACTTTATGGTGTTTTCTCTACTGGAAGGGCACCCTAGAGGGCACTTCATTGCGTTTTCTCTACTGGAAGAGCACCCTAGACAGCACTTTATCATGTTTTCTCTACTGGAAGGGCACCCTAAAGGGCACTTTATGGTGTTTTCTCTACTGGAAGGGCACCCTAGAGGGCACTTCATTGCGTTTTCTCTACTGGAAGAGCACCCTAGACGGCACTTTATCATGTTTTCTCTACTGGAAGGGCACCCTAGAGGACACTTTATCATATTTTCTCTACTGGAAGGGCACCCTAGAGTGCACTTCATCATGTTTTATCTACCATAGGGACATCCAAGAGGGCACTTTTGCTGCGTTTTGTTCAACATGGGGGCACCAAAGGGAGCCTGCCCTCAGCCCACACCAATACCAATGGCTTGTGATGGATGACCCCTTACTGCCTGTCCACAGTTATGATTATTATGTTTAAAGCCAAGACAGAAATTATGAGAAAATATTTTCGTGTCCATTGTGTGGCATGAAATCAAGGCTGAATGAGAGCTGACCACAGTGATAAGCCAGAAACATAAAACATGGGCTACGGTTTGACAGATAAAGATTATAAAATCTCCCTAACCACTGTAGTGCAAGTGAATAAAATTACATTTTTCCACAGCATACGCATTCCTGTTCGACCATGTTGGCTTGGGCATGCTACAACACGGGCCCGACGCGTACTGTATGACAGCGAGTGTAAATTCTTCCACGGCAGATTTATCAGTGGGTTTACTTTTGGAGCGTGTTGTGAGGATGGCGTGGCCCCGTCCCTGCTGCTGAACTTTGATGTAGCGAGGCGTTTAAACTGTGTCACGTAGCTAGCACCGCACCACAGAGGAATCCGTCTCATAAAAAAGTGTTAAAGGCTTCAATCAGGGGCTCCCAAAGGCTCGCCTGGGATGACTGCACTTATTATGGTGACAGCTTAAATCAGCATATCTGCAAATTACAGATTCCACATCAGACTATGGCCATCTGTGGAAAACCCTGGAGACCAGTGCTCAAATAAGGACCCAGCTAAATATTCTGCCATGTGCACTCATTTCCTCGCAAACACACCCTGCTGTCATTCTCACCATATTCGGTTTGCGCTTTGCTTCCTCCCCCGGCGCCTCCTCTCCTGTCCCAGTCTGCCGGCGGCCGGAGGAAGTTGCTGTCCTCGCTGTTGCTCCCGTAGGCGCGATCGTGCTCCTCTGTCTGATGAGTGGTGGAAGAAGCGGAGGATGAGGACGTCTGAGGCCACCAGTTTCTCCAGTTAGGAGAAGCCCAGTTGGGTTTGCTCTCCTTCCGGAGGCCTTTCTCTGGCTCATGGCCCTCCAGTCCGTCCACCACTTCAATGGTCACCTGTATTACAGAACAGAAATTGATTAAAAGTCGATACAGATTCATCAAAGAACAGGACAGAATGGGTCGATCGGGTGACACTTTCTGATACCCCTACACACAATATTACCCCATCCCCCTTTCTGTCCTAGCACATGTGCCTCCCAGATGAGGGGGACCACCACCCCTGCCCCACGCTCACCCTCCCACCTCTCAGGCTCTCTCCACCTAAACACAAAGTTCAAAGGGCTACTCAGCCTCCTCCAGACCATGAAAGCCAGATGAATCCCAGGATCAAAGACACCCTCCTCCTCCTCCCCCTTCTCCCACAGCCTCACGCCCTTGCTCAATTGGTTGCTCCGCTCTCTTCCCACATCTTGAGATGTTAATACACTTTGTTCGTGCTCGGATTTAGCAGCGATGCTCTCAGAAAATGGAAAGACCCCCTCGCTGGATTAGACGGGAGAATGATTTAAACATGGCAGCGGTTACTCGGCCATCTGCACCGCTGAGGGAGTTATGGGCAAGGGCTTGCCACACATTTACATAAGCTGCCGTCTATCTTCCTGCACATGGGTTAGCGGCGAGGCATTTGCTGGTTAGCGTGTGCCTTTCAGCTGTCATTATGATGGACCTCAGTGTCTATCTTCAGCTTCAGGAAGTGTGAAAAGGGGGACAAGGGGAGAGGGAAGGAGGAAGCGGGAGGAAAAAGGGGGTAGTGATGTGCACCAATCTATTCTCCTTCTTCCTGTTTGCTCTTCCTGTCCTGTGTGGTTGAGTAGCCATGTCTTACAAAGTGAGTGAAAGCATCAAAGCACACTAGCAGGTGCACAGACACACATGATGCGGTCACCTGTATGTTGGGATTCTGTCCATTGATGTCGGCTTTGGAGAGGTCGGGGAAGTTGTGCAGATCCAGGAGGAAAGCTCCGGGGCCGTCCCGGTGTACGTTGCTGCCTTGTGCCCAGGGGAGGGTGGCGGGCCGGTGGGCCAACCGGTGTTCTGGACCAGACCTCCGGTCTTCTGGAGCCAGTTGGGCAGAGGAGCTGCTTTTTGCATTTATATTGTTCTGCTGAGGGGAGAAAGGAACATGATATGAATTTATTATTGTTTGTGCATTCAGATTATAAGACTATATGTGATTCCCTTGTGTGTGAATATGAAGACTAAGGGCCCTGTCACTTGGCAGTGTGCACACTCAGCAACATTAGATTGATATTGACAGAGGCTCACGTGGCCATGACCTCTGTCATAAATCCGGTGGACTCTCGAATCCTCGGAGCCCAGAAAGAAGGAACCACTGTGAGACAAACATCACAGAGTTCTGTCTGCTTCCACCAAAATATAATCCGTCTAAGAGCCTGCATTCAGAGCCAATGTCACAGTTAAACTGTATATTCTTTTCCATTTTTAACTGACTATGCTGCTGCTTTACCATAGTTATATGATGTGGACATTTTTAGCTGGCTGGGAGAATAGAGCATGTAAGACTGATGGGTTTCCTCCACTGGGACTATACTGAGAAACCTAAGCAAACATTGCAAAATAATTACATCTGACTTCTTGACAACAGAAAAACATTTGGTCTTGTGACGGGGGGGAGGGGCTGTAAATTCATGCCAAAAGGACAGTTGAGGACATATGTCCCCTGTCAGGTATGCACAGAAGGAACAATTATTCCTCAATTGGACAGACAGCCATAAGTAGTCGGCAATCAACCGTTCTGGGGTGGCAGAAAATAAGATCAAAGAAAGCCATCAATCATGTTCCCTGTTTTCTTTTTTTCATGTCCCATTTCTTCCTCCCTAGTGTTTTTGTGGCCGGGCTGAGGCCTGAGAATATGGCAGCAGTGCTGCACGGTTGCGGTGGCCAGTCACAGACAAAGTGTCAGCTCAGCCACATTGTGGCGGGCATAAAAGCCCCCAGTGGAGCTGTTTGTGTCCAGCCAAGGTGCACTCTAGACGCTGCAAATGGTGCTGCACAGCGAGGGAGAAGGGATTATAAATGTACATGTAACTTGAATTCAACCGCAAAGAGGACAGCGGCTGCACAGAAAGACTTAAGAGCGTTACTTTTCTTAATTCACTAGATGGAGCGATTCTAGATTCACAGATGGAGTTAATAGGATAATGTGACGTATTTCAAAGAATTAAACTTTCACATCACATATCTACATGTGAGCTACGGCCATAATTACAATGATTATACTATAAGCCCATAATTTTGAGGAGGAAGAGCGGATGGTTGTGCGTTTTGCCTGTAGCCACAAAGAATAGGGAGAGGCTTTAGATAAGATGATGAGTTTTTTATGAGAGTTCATGTTAAAAAATCATCAAATTTGAGGAAAAATTATTCCAATTAAAACCACAAATGTCTTCCATAACCAAACAATTATGGCTGAGAGCTCAGTGGATAAAAAGGTAATTTCAACAACATAGTTAGTGCATCAGTTACCAGCCCTTCATGCGAACATCACAGGACCCTCTTTGCTTCTATCACAAGTACTTGATGCCCACGTGATAACCCCGTCTTTCAAGTTAGCAGGCTTCAGAAGTCACTCAGTGGCTGTAATTGAGCTCCACTTAAAGGTTCAATCACAATGGAAATACATACACACAGTTGTAAATAAAGTAAACAGGTGTGGTTGATCTCCTCTGAGTGGATTATCTTTTTATTAGCATTTAACTGCAGCCCACACAACACCACGCTCTGTTTCATGATACTGATGCTACAAACGGTCCTTTAAATCCGCTGCCAGAAAACTCTTAAACTACCACATATTTCATAGCCACTGAAGACAGACAAGTCCTTTTGATTTCCCATCATTCGACTGTGTCATTTAAGGAAAGTCATCCAAAAATGTTCTGGCTACTGACTAACACACAGAAACAACTGTCACTGAGTTATGACTTTCTCTATGAGTTGGTCTATTAAGAGAAAGCAGATGCCACCGCAAATGTTTCAGAAAACTGTTGGTTGGTGAAACCCAGTCACGATTAATCCTTCATTATCCCGTCTAATCCTCTCCTATCTGTCATGTTTATGCTGTATTACACATGGCAGGCAGATAATCTAATCCTGACACAAATTTGTTTTATTTAAAGTCTAATTAAAAAGCATTCTGATTAATCCCGGGGAAACACTTGTGATGATGTTTCACTCAGTGTGGGAGGCCAGAGAGCTGAAGCCTGCTTGTCAGTTTATGGGCAAATATTGATAGCTTAGCACTAATGCGATTTAAGTTTTTGGAAAAGGAGGTTGCGCTTCAACAATGGGATTCGTGGTGGAGTACTAGACCCAAAGTCCAATAAGCATAAAAATGTGATAGGGTAGCACATCCCAGATTTTTCAAAATAAAGGAGGACAAAATACCAGCATTTCACTTGTTTAATTGGCTCACATCAAAACATACGCTTATGCGTTTCGGCATGGAGGCTTCTTTAGAGCTCTGAAGAAACTTACTTGATTTTGAAATCTGGGATGTGCTACTCTATCACATTTTAAGCGATTTTATTTTTGTTTAGGCCACAGATTACGGTGAGAGTGCGCCATGTGGGAGGATTTCTTATAGGTGTTTTTAAACAAAAATATACAGAATATTGAAGAAGTGCAGCAAGTTGGAATAAGACTATTGGTGATAGTTTGCTACCTAACTACTACTACTGTAACCACCAAAGGCCAGTTTCATGTTTAAATTATTTGCAATCACTAGCTGTCGTATGCCGTATTGCTTTTCCACCTTTATTTGTCCAGAAGCTACATCAGACACACTTGAATACGAGAGCTCAATATTGAACAGTCAAACCAAACAAACTTAGATGCCACTGGAACGTATACACAGTGCTGACATACAGTTAATTGTCTCACTTTCTTTGTTGCAAACGGGACAGATGCAGACTGTTTTAAAACAAAACATAGAGAAATATCAGCCTTAAATATAATGCCGTTGATTAAAGCCGTGTGCTGAATTGTAAACAGGGGAGTTGTGAGATTGTATTGCTGAAAACAGTCCGTCACTTGGGCAGAAACAGGGAAATCTAAGCTGCTTTTCACCATAAGCGCTGAGATTTCACTAAATCTATATTTCCATCTGGGAGCTTAGCAGTGTGAAGGACAAACCATGAAATTTAATACGCCCTAATTACAGATTTTTTTTCTATCTCTATCAGTATTTCAGCAGAACAATTGAGGAGAATTAGTTGAGAATAATGGAAAGAATGCACAACATGGGAATAAGTCATCTGAAAGGAATTGCAGTTGTGTATCAGTTGTGTAAAGTCCGTAAATTCCCGATGATGTCGACATAAACACCTCTCTGTGTCTTTTCCAAGCGACTCTCAGTGGAGCTTTTTAACACAACGTAATGAGAAAAACATGCGGTTCTCTCATTTTTCTGTAATACGGCCCAGGCTGTAACGTTGCACAGGAGTAACTCATTTAAATGTTAAAAATCAGCACTGTTCCCCATTCACTTCTATCACTTATCGCAGATCTTCCTCCTCAATGAGGCTTTAATTTGGAGATCAAAAGTGACACACTATTCCTCAGTTCATCTGGGGCCTCCCAGGATGTCACCCCCCACTCTCAAAAGCCATGAATGAACACTTGCACACACAAGCCACCCCCTCTCCCTCATCGCAGTTGCTCCTCTTCTTTTCCCGCTTCCCCCTTTTTCACTTTGTGAGGGCTGCTTAAAGGGGCATGACTCCATTTTCAATTGGGAGCAACTCAGGGGTCCTTCCCCCAGGGAGGCTGGCAGGAAATGAAGGCAGTGCACATTGTGCCAGATGCTTTTCAGCACTACACTTATGTAGGTGGAAGAGAACGCTATCCTCCCCCTGTCACACGCCTCACACTGGGCTTACATAGGTGTTTATTTACAGGATCAAACACGCTATAAACTAAGGAGCTCAAAAGTGATCCGTTAAGACAAGACCTCTTGAAAATAAAAGACAAAAATAAGCTCAAATATAGACAATATGTTCTTAGCTGACAAATACTGTTTTTTAAAGGTCCCATATCATGGCCATCTTCATGTTTATGCTTGTATTTTATGTTTCTATTTGAACATATTTACATGTTGTAATGTTCAAAAAATGCTTTATTTTCCTAATGTCTGCCTGAAAATACCTGTATTTACCCTCTCTGTCTGAAACGCTCCATTTTAGGGCATTTCAACGGAATTGAAACAGAATTGCGTTACTAGGCAACAGCTTGGGTCCATGTTTACTTCCTGCCAGCTGATGTCATTCACATACACGGCAGTATAGAAGCAAAGAGACAAAACTCTGGTGCACTTTGGACTGAAAACGCTTATTATATTTACAATATTTTATTGTTCAACAAAGGCCATTTCGGTAGAATATGACAATAGAAGAGAAATTATTTAGTTTTACTTTTTTACGGCACTTTTTAAGCGGATGTTTTACTGGCGTCAGGTAGTCGCTTTCAGTCCAAAATGGCAGAAGTGTAGCTTTGCTGCTGGGCGCTGATGTTGCAATGGAACAAACAATAGAATGTTTACAATGTTTAAAACTATGAAATGGTCTAAATATTGTATATTTGTGACATCATAAAATTACAGAAATCCTGACAGCTCATTTAAAGGCACATTTTCCGGTTACGGGCTGTGTGTGTTTCTCCGTGATTTGAGCGTTCCGATAGTTTCACAGTATTTATAAAGCATTTAAACCTGCTTTATAATTAAAGAAATGCCATGAAAATCTCACTTTTTTATAATATGGGACCTTTAAATACAATATCACACTAACTTTGATCGCCCACAGTGGCTGAATCTGCCTTCCTGGGTCAGTGACGATAATGTGCTTTGGACCAAAGCATTTCCTCTCTCAACTACAGGTGCATAGAGCCGCATTCTGTCATTTGTGTTTCAGTGAATGGCATTTTAAATATGACACCTTGGAATGACAAAACACCCCCTGGGCCGTGACAAGCCTGGCCGAAAGATGACATCACTATCTTCAGTGGCCGACCAGTGAAGCATATCCGCACATAGTCGGAGCATTCATGAGCAAAAAAAACATTCAGCACTTTTCTCAACACAGGGCATGAGTGGCAACGTTGGGCTCTTTCATCACAAGCCAGAAGCTCTCTATGTAAATTTGGACTAGTGACAAAAGGAGTTGGAATGGGTGGCATGTGTTTAGTATTTTTTGCTGCAATTCCTCAGGAGAAGCTCCCTCCTGATCCTCATCCTGTTCGTCCAATCCAGCATTTGGCTGTGTGACAAATATTCTATAAATTCCTGGAATATTTCTTCAGCTTTGCATGCGCCTAATATCCAACCGAACACAGGCCGGCTGTTGCATATATACATAGTGATGGCAGTGATAGCGGAGATAAGAGAAATGACCATCCCTCTGGTGAAGTAAAAATTCTTTCCATTCATTCCCCCCCCCCAAGCCCTAATAACAAATTTATGAAGGGACTACCATTCCAGTGGGCATAAATACCCATTTATCACTGGGACATGACAGTAGAATGCTAAATATACATCAAAAGGCAGCTGAAGGATGCTTAACACTCTCTAAAAAAGCCTGTTGATCCCAGACCTGTCTTAACCCTCCAGTCAGGATTTGAGGCTGTGCTGGAGTCTGGGTGCTTTATGCTGATGTTAAAATGGGCAGTTAAACTGTTAAACCTGTCTTAAGTGGTGTCATGTTGACATATGTGTGTCTCGTGAAATTTTGTTGAGGCACGAACTGGACCACGACCCAAAAAGGTGTTATTAAAAAAAAACGGTATTTTGATCAGATTACATCAACGTCAAAAGATTTCAAAAGCTTATGTTATTTCATTTAGTTGCTAAATAATAATTAATGTGCTTCTAAAGACATGTAAATTATTATTATATTTCTTGTCTTTCCCTCAACACTGAGCATTAATATATGATCTGTTCATGTGTAGCCTTATAGTGCAGGATCAAATAAATCAAGTTGGACTTGGAGCTTAATCTGAATCTGGCACCGTGATGCCAGACTCTACTCCAAACACAACTTTGGGGCATGTGTGCTGCATGGTAGGGGTGGTGGTGGTGATGGGGTTCCACCTTCAGGGGTTCAGCTCTGACCCTCTTCCTCATCAACTGAGAGCTTGGGTGACAGTGATGAGCCCATGATGACAGAGAAGTGCCTGCAGCTATAGCATTTAACCCCCAATAATAGGGAGGTGTGTCTGGTTCAGGGGGCTGACCTCTGACCCTGCCTCATCTTCCATCCCTCTGCTGCCATCCCAGGGGGACACCCTAGGGAGACTACATCCCTGTGTATGTCAACAATCCCCCAAAGACTCACAAGGTTCCTCACAAGGACTGAAGGCTTTATTTTACCTGGGCCATCGGCTCAAATGTGCATTTTATCAAACCCATCTGTGACCCCTTAGATATCACCTTTCCCAAACAAATCTCACCTCACCACTAACAGGAAAATAAATACAGATTTCTTAAGGCACTTTGTATGAGACACGGGGGAGACAGAGCTCTTACACCTCATAACAACAATTATATTGTACATAAATTAAGGAAATTAATGTAATAAACATAATACACATTATAAAACATGTACAACTAACAAGTGAGTTAGATTTCCTAACTCTGTTTTTTGTTAAAGGGATAGTTTGGGAAGTCTTTTTTCCCCTGCCTACCAAGTATCAGATGAACAACACTCGTACTTGTGTTGAAAATGAGATTGGCATCTTTCAACCTTGCACAGATTATTTATTATTATATTTTTTTATAGTGCAACATAAAGCAGGTTTAGTTTGATCTATCTGTTAGTAATTTGGATTTTCATGGATAATAATATAAGATGTTGTGGCACATTTCTGAATGTTAATTGTACATGTTTTATAATGTGCATTATTGTTGTTATGAGGTGTAAGAGCTCTGCCTCCCTCGTGTCATACAAAGTGCCTTAAAGGTCCCATATCATGCTCATTTTCAGGTTCATACTTGTATTTTTTGTTTCTACTAGAACATGTTTACATGCTGTAATGTTAAAAAAAAACATTATTTTCCTCATACTGTCAGCCTGAATATGCCTGTATTGACCCTGTGTCTGAAACGCTCTGTTTTAGCGCATTTCGACGGAATTGCGCCGAAATTGCAACAGAATTGCGTTGCTAGACAACAGCTTGGGTCCATGTTTACTTCCTGTCAGCTGATGACATTCACATACACTACCAAGGCTTAGTGACAAAGTGGCAGCCTGGAGAATGAGACTTCTCGGTCACTTTCAAAGACATCAAGAACTCCCAGCAAGCATGCTGGTGCTGCGGGAACCAACGCACGGGCATCGATCACAGGGACGTCACACACCAACACACATGGACGTACTGAGGAGAGATGCTGGACAGTGCTGGCGAGCTAGCCAGATGTATGGTGGACTGAGATAGCTGGAAGCTCCGCTTGAAAGCCCGTCTGAGGACGACCCAATGATATCAATTCCCTGGCCACAGTCGCTTGGTGGATCTTGTTGGGTCTCTAAACTATGGTGTACGGTCTTTATACCCGCTCTATATATAAAGCGTCTTGAGATAACTTCTGTTGTGATTTGATGCTATATAACAATAAATTGAATTGAATAAACTGGGACACATTTAGGATGTTTACGTTTAAATCTGCGTAAAGGGTCTAAATATTGTACATTTGTGACATCACGAATGGGCAGAAATCCTGACAGTTTGTTTCAAACGCACAACTTCTGAATACGGGCTGTGTGTATTTCTCTGTATATTGAGCGTTTTGATAGTTTAACAGTAGTTTATATAGCACTTAAACCTGCTTTATAATATAAAAAGACATGAAAATCTCACTTTTTACAATATGGGACCTTTAAAGAAAGCACCTCACCACTACCACATTTCCTAACTCACCTCTGTCAGTGCTGAGTCCTGATCATCCAGGATGAGAGTGGTGTTTCCCTGTGGAGGCAGTGGACTGCTCCTCAGGACCGTGATGTGCAGTGTGAGGAGGAGAAGTCCCAGCAGCAGCAGCACTTCCGCCGCCAGTCGCACCATCCTCTTGACGCTGCGGCCGCCGCTCTTCGGAGCCGGCGGCGGTGAGACTCCTCCTCCTCCTGCCGGTGCACAGACTCCAATCTCCGGATCCGCCGGGGACGAGGAGCCGCAACACCACTTCGGAGCCACTTCGGGAATCACAATTGCAAAAAAAAATGAAGGGGAAAAGGATCTGAGGATGGGAGCAGTGGAATAAATTGGGAAAAAAAGTGATGGGATTTGTTTGGATCCAGTGTTTTCTTTGCAATTTGCGTGCTAAATGAATGTTTTTGCTCTCATATAGTCTGATTTAAGCCAATTATGATATGAGTTAATGCACTGATTACTACTGAAGCCTGCAGAGCTGCTCCAGCGTGCAGCATTAACCCTTTCCTCCTCCTCTTGTTGCGTCCTCGTCAAAACCTCCAGCTCAGCACAGCTCAGCTCAGTGAAACTTGCAGCCACATTTCTCAGCCTCACACTTCACTTCTCCTCCACTTCCACTACTTCAGCCGCTTTACGCATCTCTTGTTTTGTCCACATGCTGCTCCATCCAACACATCATGCGACTATGAGACTATACCTTTTGGAGAAAAATGAGTACAGGTAGTTTAAAAAAACAAAATATATATATCTTCCCAGTTGAGAGACTTCACGATGGAGTTTCTGTCTTCTTCCTCAAAAACAGTATTCATCCATTCTGCTGCAGATTGTGAGCCCAAATAAATGAAGACACTGTGCGTCTTATAACGAGTCCTGTTGGAGGAAACAAGTCAAAGCACATGAAACCAGAGCTCAGTGAAACACACGCTGGTGCTGCTGCTCTCTGGAGGTGGTTTTATACTCTCCGCCCCTGCAGCAGGAGACCTCCCCCCTGGTTAACTCTTTCCTCCCTTTCCACAAGTCCTCCTCAAACTGCTGTCCGGACAGGTTTAAAGGGACTGGTTCTAACTTTCAGAGTTGCTTGTTAACAGCGACACCTGTAAATAGACATGATCGAGCGTCGCTCAAAACAGTGAGGCGACAAACGTCAGCTGAAACCACAATATCACTCTATATTTCACCTGCTTGGCAGTAATGTAAGCTGACCAGACGGAGGTCTCTCCGTGAATCACTGCTGATCCTAGTGTTGGCTTTTCCTGCTTCAGCCTCCGGGGCTGAAGCAGGAAAAGCGGGTCGGTGCCAGGGCTGAAGCAGGAAGAGAAACGTTATTGCCTCCCGGCACCCGGTCGTAGACGATAACGCCCCGTCACTTCACAAGACACGGAAAACCTCTGTTGGTCTGGAGGAGTTGCAGCATTTATTTCTGCACAAACGTCCACTGTACATTCACTAGATATTCTCAGAGCTAAACTAACTCCTCTGCAGTGTGGAGTGAGCGCGCATGCTTGTCTAGAGGTGGAGCGAGACAGTAAGAACGCGCGCGATGTGTGAATGAAGGCAAGCAGGCAGAGGAGCAGTGACTCCGGCCACACGCAAGCACGCATGGGATCCCGACCTGGTAGATTTATACGCTTAAAAAGTTACAAACAGTCCCTTTAACACTCGATATTCTTGTGGAAGGAAGTTCAGGTGTGAAACACCCCAAAAGTATATCCTCCTGAGACCCAGCCCATTGACATGTGTCCTCTGTAGTGGACCTTTTGTCCACATGCATATCCTTTTACTCTTTTGACTTACTCTATCAACCCCTGGTGTATTGTAAAGAGGACATCCTAGGCTTTCCAGTGATATGGCATGTGTTTTTTTTTAATCAAGTTGAATGTATTCTTGGTTTAATATCACTTCACGGCCATAATCTGTTCATTTTTTTAAAGTCTTTTCACACTGAAAAAATGGTCCTGTGGTCCACTCCACTCCTAGAAACAACCTCAAGTAACCTTGGTGGTCCCTGGAGGCGCACCGGGCACACAGGCGCGTCACAGGCGCGTCGCAGCGCAGAGAGGAAGAAGACACCTGGAGGCGCTTTACAGGAGGTCTGCCTCTGCTGTTTGTTGACATGTGTGCAGCAGCAGCAGCAGCCTCAGTCTCCAGTCTTTGATTAAAACGCTCTCCTACTACGGAAGGTGCTGCAACACTTCACTTAAGCGAGACAAATGGTGCATAATGTGATTAGCCCCTTGTGAGACATTTTATTGTCCTCTTCAAAGGACAGGTCGCTGTGTCACATTGTGCACCATGCTGCTGCAGCATCATGGCTGTCAGTTAGCTCACTGAGCCCCGAGGCAAAGGAGACGGCCAAGCATCTAATGGCGTTTGTCACCTTTGAAGTCGTAACACATTGAGTTTGGGCACAAAGTGGAACAATAAGGTTACTGACGATGACTAACAGGATCTCATTTAGTGTCTTGGGTTATTTGTCGGTGTCACAACAGCTCGCATAAAACCATATAAACACATATTGGTTATTTGGTTGTGCGTAATGCATAATCCTTGTTGTGACCAAATGCGGGTAAAAGCATAACAGGACCAGGACAATGGGACAGCAGCAGAGCCAAATACAGCCCAAAATACTACTACTACTGTAGCACTACTACTGTAGCATATTTACATTAAAATAAACAAACGTATATCAATACATAATCTATACCAACTGACTAAATATATTTACTCAAGTACTGTACTTAAAGGGACTGTTTGTAACTTTCAGAAATGCTTGTTAGCAGCGACAGCAGCTTCAGCCTCCGGGGCTGAAGCAGGAAAAGAAATGTTATCATCTCCGACTGCGCCCGCAGGGAGACACCGGCACCCAGTCAGAGACGATAACGTTTCTCGCTGCGGAGCCCCGTCACTTCACAAGACACAGGAAACCGACCTGGTAGATTTATACGTGTAAAAAGTTACAAACAGTCCATTTAAGTACAATTTACTTTCACTGCACTACATTTATTTGATAGTAACTTTACAGATCTATTTTTTGTAAAAAAAAAAAAAAATCTGAATCAAAGAATAAATTATGATATATTACTGTAGATTAAACTGCAATTAAGTATTACATATTTGCCACACCATAACTGGCTTCAATAATGTGATATTATTGCATCAATCATCATAATCCAATTATATATATTATTCTGAAATGGGCATAATAATAATAAGTACTTTTACTTTTTGATACTTTGAGTATATTTTGATTCTAATACTTTCGTACTTTTACTCGAGTAAGATTTTGAATGCAGGTCTTTTACTTGTAACAGAATATTTTTTACATTAAGGTACTTTTGCTGAAGTAAAGGTTCTGAGTACTTTTCCCACATCTGAATGTGTTGAATACAGGGCAAAGAAAACCCACAAAGGGTCATCATTAATTTGATTTTGCAGCTCTGGGTGTCATGAGTCCTAATGAGAAGTCTGTGCAAATTTACTTCAGCCGAGATATAACTCCAATGTGCCCATCTGATGCCCATGTGTGCCAGAAAGCACACTGATTAAATCTGGTCTGAGTGCCTGACTGGCAGCAGATAGTGATGAAGATGGAGTAATTTAACAACTTTGATGAATGATACCCTGAATCAAGCTGCCCTAATTATCTCACAAATATCCGATGAGATCAAATTATTGTAAAATATACAAGAAAATGCTCCCAATCATCTCAATGAAACACCACCCTGGCCTACTTCATTATGCTCTCCGTTAACAAGTGGTTCCCAGTACACAGCAGTCTTCAGTTACAGTCCTACTAACTCCAGGCACAGCATAGCTGTCTAAACCATGCAAATCTGTTCTTTGTCTGCTTCACTTTAAAAATCCCTTTCCAGAATAGAAAAATCTCTTGTCTAAATGGGAAACAGAGAGCAGAGAGACTGGCTTGCCGGCTTTGGACACAGTGGTGGACATCAAAGGCGTAGCAGAGGATCCCCCCTTCAGAATAGCAGCTACATGCCATTCCAATAAGTGCAGTGTATTTGGATCTGCAGTTCAAAAGAGGCTGGTGCAGGCAGGTCTCTGGGGCCCTGCCACCAGTAGTCAGGCCGCACAGATGTTTTGAATGCCAGCGCAGACCATTCGCCACTTCTGCTGGAGCTGAGGGGAGTTAGAAGTGACTCGAGGGAAGTTTGGCAACACGTGCTTCCCACCTTCCCCTGACAGTCAATGTGGATTACCATACTCTGTCACTTTGCCTCACAGGCTAGTTAGAAATTCACACTTCTGGAGTAGATAGTCCATACAAAGTGTGATGATGAAGAAATTATTATTTCTTAAAAGGTGCTATTGATAATATCAATAACATTCTCCCTCCCCCGTTCCATTGCTTTTACTTCACAACAAGTCGTTGCCAAGCACTTACCGTCAATCTCAGCCATGTATCCACATTTTTTCCACACTAATTTCGACCCAGAGATACCACGTGATACCAGCGTTGTTTTACTATTGGCTCACAAGCCTTGTTAGAAGTAGGAACCAAACATCAGATATCTTCCATAGAGATAAACAAAACATTAATTTAGGACCCGCCAAAACGTTTTAAAATGATTAATTCACAATCATCATATTTTTATTTTCAGGAAAAGCCAGTTTTATTTGGTACCTTTCTAAAGGCTCTATGGATGTTTCTTTTTTTTTTTTTTTTTTTATATTCGTCTATATAAAAAGTTTATCAATAAGACCATTAAAAGACAATGATGATGATGACACAAGTTAACTGCCGACATGATTGTTATAATATGAAGGGTCTGTACAGATAAAGATATATTTGACCAAAATGGTCAGTTTTGTGTCTGCTGATAACCACTTTGTGCTTTCCTTTCCAAATAAATAACAATGACACACTTATTTTCAGGGTAATATAAGGCTTCCATCAGCTTAACCATACAAATTTGTCTTCCTGAAGTCATTTGATCCGGTTTGTTTACATGTTTAGCCTGAATACTGACTAAAGCAAAAAGCAGTACAAAAAAAAGCCAACAATATGATCTTCTTCAAACGTAATTTCATTCTCAAATATATGAAATTCCCTGAACAAGCACTCTTTCTGCTGTGCATCTGTACAAAAACTGTTGCTGGTGAATCTCAGCAAGTTAGTTTGCCTCTCTGCATAATCACAGCGGAGCTTAGTATTTGAGCACTCCATGTCTGTGACGCACACTGAGTACATGTCTGAGAATGAACTCAAGCTTTCTCAAGAGTTTCTCTGTGCGCACATCTGTCTTCTGCTCTAAACCTGCAATGGATTACACAATGTTCACATTTAGACTAAAGGTGAAAGTAAACACAAATTAGTAGCAGACATCCCGAGGACTTCAATGCATCATTTGAGGCCACCTTTTCCCATCTCCTCCAGATCTTTATGGAGCAGTGCACTGGGATGACGTCACATAATTTGAGATTTAACAAACTGTTTTCTATCGTTTCTGGCTATAGAATCCAGATGTGAATATTCATTTGCAGAACTAAACGATCTAGTATGAACCATAGATTTTTCTTCTTTAACTTTTAAAACTTTTATTTCCTACCAAGTCTATGTTTGTAGTTCATCCTGTTTTTTTTCCCATCCATCTTGTCAAGCGTCATCACTATGTTGTTTATGGGGAGGAAAAAAACACAAACACAGTTACGTCCCGAGGGCAAACAAGTGTCGACTAGACCCAATCTGACACATTGTGAAAACACATTTATCATCCATCTATAATCCTTCCTGTGTTAATCAAATGATTACCCCATACCACGAGAATTTAGAGTTGAGAGCTAATTGCTAGGTTAGGTTTCTGTTGGCTCAGGTGCTGCATACTCGGCATGCTTACCTTCACAACTCTTACGCAGTCTGTGTGTGAAAGAGAACAGCGGGTCTTTAAAACATCAACAATTAAGCTGTTAAGACTCGGTGAATATGAGCAGTCTCGCCACAGAACAAGCCATAACTCCTCTTTTATTCTGCGCGGGGGTTGTTGGGATTTAACTCAGTTGTTAAGTAATTGCTGCATGATCTATTATTTACAGGAAGGTTATCATTCGCCTTGGAGATGAAAGTGGTGTTACGCTGAGGAAAGTTTTATAAAAACAGTTCACTTTGGAACACAACAAAGGCATCTTCGTCATCTCTCGCTCAATCAGTTCAGCCTTGAGTTGTGTAAATAATTGTGTGTCAGGAAATTAACAAAGGGAAGGTTCAGGACTTTTAGACGTCTGTCATCTGGATCATTCATCTACCTTTCTAGTCCAAAACACAGGAAGTTTTCATCTGCATTGTTTCTGTTTTATTGGAAAAAAACATAAAAATACAAATCAGCAGATTCAACATTTTAGCAATGCAGCACCACAGGGGGGATTTCAAACTACAAATGCCTTTTCCATTATTTATAATTCATGTTCAGGAAGTAAATGGGGCTCCGTACATCAACTTCATAGAGACTGTGCATCATTCTCTAATAATAACCACCACCAGTATTTTTAATAAATGTGGCTGATATTATATTATGAGTTTTTAACATCTAAATATAGACAAGACGGATTCAAATAACAGTGTAAAAAAGCCTCTGAAAGGCCCTCTCAACTGAACTAACAATATGTGATTTGTCTCAATATAAAAAAGCTAAATGACTCAAGATATTTTACACCGTACTTGAGTTTGAGACCAATCCAGCAACGCTTGTGCAATGATTTCAAGTGTGTATTCACATATAAATGTATTCAGCAATAAAGCATTTAAATAGTTCATATACAGTATTTTGTTAAGAAGCACAAGTACACAAATAAGTGTTCTATTAAAGATGAATTCGAAATTCAGTGCATATGTATGATTGACGGATTGCCTCCACACGGCTCCCAACATGGCAAGGGTTGAGCTGGCCGCTAACAGCTAACGGTGCTAACAGTGCAAAAACAACGGCAACAGTGCTGACAGAGATAACGGGGGGAACCAGAGCGAGCGCAGAGCGAGCGTACAGAGATGGCAATTATAGCCAGTGGGGCACACACTGGGACTAACATGTGTATGCGGCCGGACCGGCTACGTAAACAAAGCACAGAGAAACTCGGATTATAATTTACAACAATTTGTTTGCTGCTTTATTAAAGCTCGGAATTTTGAATTCAGCACCTTTAAATCGCAATGTTTTACAAACATATAAAAAGCAGCTGCTAAACATTTGCCCCCTCTTCTGCCGTGAGACATGAGTGTTACTCTGCGTTGTGTGTTTATGGGTCTGCTGTGGCATGGACACTTTAATTTTTGACACTTTGAAATGAAGGTGTCAAGGGTCATATCAGCTGCCCTGCTCAAAGTCTGTCTCCTCCTGGAGGTCAGGACAAGAGGAATATTTCAGCCGTGAGAACTTGAGACAGAGAGCGTCTCCCACCTCGTTCAGATTGTGCAGCACCTGAGGACAAAAGGAAACGTCTCAGAACATGTGTGTATATGTTTGAGCCTCAGAGAGGAATTTCATGTTGGTAAATGTGTGTTTTACCTGGTTCAGCATGGCTCTGGTGTGCGCTGCAGACAGACAGAAGCGAGCTCGGGCCTCTGTAATCGGCGTGGCTGGAAAGCCGACTACCACTACGCCAATTTTCCTCGCCAGCATTTCTCGAGCAAAAGCACTGTTCAAAAAAAGAAACAACTATCAGTTTTTATATATGCTAGTACACAAATGACTGTAGAGACTAAAAGTAAATCACACCTAAAGTGATTGTTTTCATTTTCTATTTCCAATGCTAAACATATAGGGTTGTTTCTTCTGTTTATGTCTTTTCAGAATTACAAACCTTCACGACAGCGCGCCACCTCTCACCAACAACAGAACCTATAAACACAACTTAGCCTACAAAGTGCAGTTGACTAGAGAATCGAATCAGGGCAAAAATGGACTTCAATAGTCGTCTACCGAATACAAAACATGTCCCACATTTCTCACATTTTTAAGGTTTTGAAGTCTCCAAAATGCACAGAGACCCCACAAGCCACCTCACAATGTGGGAGCATTCATCATGATCATCTGAATCCTTAATTATTTAGTTGGGATTTGTGGTATCGATAAATTAAAAAGAACACATAGCTAACAATTTTAGGGGCTACAATCAGCATATCTCTGATGGCTTTTACTTTTATGAGTCCAAGCAGTGAATACTTCTTCATTTTGTGGCAAAGTTTGGAGAATTCAAACCGTAAAATGTGCTCCGAAAATGGTTTAAGTGAATATGACACCGCAAACTTTGACAGTTTTAGTATATTTCAGATGATTGTTGATGTGTGTGGAGACAGTGCTCCATACAGTGATGCAGAACCTCAATCTAACAGCAGCATCTTTAAGATCTATTATATGTCTTTAGGAAGGTGGCGATCCAAAAAGGGTAACAAGCAAATGGCCACAAGTAGATCTGATATAGAGTAGAATAGCTACAGATCATGGACTGTATATCATAAGTAGTGGATGTAGTCACTGTGACGCCACCCATTGGTTTGTGGACTGCCGTTTTTAAGGCCTCATACCCTGCTTTATGGTCTATTTGACTCTAAATGGGACCATAATTTACTAAATGAACATCATGCTGTATTGAAGAAGACTTGAAACTAGCAATTGAGACCATAAAATAAATCAAGTGAGAAGTAGGGTCATTTTCTCATAGACTTCTATACAATCACACTTCTTTTTGCAACCAGAGGAGTCTCCCCCTACTGGCTATTAGAAAGAATGCAAGTTTAAGGCACTTCAGCATTGGCTTCACTTCTTAGATCCTGGAGTTGCCGACTGCTTCTACAGATACATTACTTTTTCATAACAATTGTTATGAAATGAAAACTCCAAAAAATGATTAAAAAAAATAGATTAAGTGAAATTTACTTTTTTTTCTCCAATCATCATTACTGGCCATGAAAAGTGAGCAATGAAAAACCAGAAGCAACTGATTATGGCAATTACTGGGTGGGCTTGACCTTTTCATGGATATTAATGGTGACTGGCATTGAAGGACACTTTATACCCAATTGATTATACCTGAGTAGCTCAAACTATCCTGGGTTATACCTAATCAATACCTGATGTTGCCTCTTAAGTGGTTACAGAAACCCAGTCTTCACAGACACAGTCCACACTGCTGATTCATGGAAACTCTAGTGTGTAATATGGCAGCAATCCAAATCACTTAGAGATGATACTGACCTGAAATTGCTTGTGAAATCAAGGGATAGTGACGTTGATATTTATTGTTTCAAAATTAGTCTATGCGCAATGAACACCCCGATATTTTTACTCTCTAAAAGAGGCATTGTATGTGAGAGTTTAAGAGTACTTACACCACTTTGCCTGGCATGTAGAGCAGGATTGGAACCACAGGTGAGTCATCATTACCGTAGATGATGAAGCCCATCTCCTTCAGTCTGGCCCTGAAGTACCTTGTGTTCTCTGCCAGTTGGTGGATTCGTCTAATGCCTGCAATTAAAACAAGGACACCATCAGATACACATGAGTAAAACACTCCTGTCCCCTGCAGGCAGGGACATCACCTGTCAGTAGTAGCTAATGTAGTGTGAGATCTCTGCGGTGCCATCTCATTCTGAGTCCTGCACCTCCATCTGGGCCATTCCAGCCTCCACTATGAACTTGCTCATGATTACAACGCAGCTGCGGGCGGCAGCAGATGGTTCAGTTTTGTCCGTCTGACGGCATGGTATACGCTCTCGCACGTTGCCAAAATGAGGGTTTGCAAATTGGATACGATGGATTTCGCACAAAATGAGTGACTGCGGACTGCCGCTGGAGTGCAGCCACGACTGAAACGGAATACAAATAACGCTTAAGTATCACATGTATTGCAGATAAATGTATTAGAAAACAAATCAAAGACAGCAGAGGCGGCCCTGCCCTGCTAACCCCCTGTGTTTCCAAATGATGTGAATCACTGGGGAGCCTGGTGCTCCGTGGCTGAAGCAGGGTTTGGCATGGCTCAGCCTTGGAACACAGCTCTGTTTCCCTCTGATTACCTGGGAACAGATTGGCAGTTCTTTCATGGGGATGTAAGAGAGCACTTTACATCCCCTTATCTCAGCAGAGAGAAAGAGAGAGAGAGCGAGGAAAAAAAACATAACATTCAGGCATCTGCCAAGAAGCCCAGGCCTCATTTTGTAAATTGTTCCTCTCTGCTAAGATAGAGGTCAAAAACCTGCTGCCAGACTCAGAAATCATATGAGTAGGTGAGAATGTGTGGATGTTGCTGTCTGTCAGGGTTTTTTCCCTGTTTCAGAGTTTGCTTTAAAGTGCGAAATTCAACATTGAGGAGAAAGATGAGGGGGGCGGAAGACGACTGAGAGAAAGAGGAATAAAAACTTATCAGGCATGTATGCAGTGTGACGTTTGTTTTCACAGTGGGCTTTTATAGTGTCGTGACTACGGCTGTAGAAGAAATCCATTTGTACCAACCATGTCATACTAGCTTGTCGCGAAGGAAGCTAAATAACACTCAAAAACATACGCTAAATTTTGGCGAGTAAAACCTGGCAGGGCCATTTTCAAAAGGGGTCCCTTGACCTCTGACCTCAAGAATGTGTGAATGAAAATGGGTTCTATGGGTACCCACGAGTCTATGATGATCACATGCAGTTTGGAGCAAGTCACAGTCGAGTCAGCACACTGACACACTGACAGCTGTTGTTGCCTGTTGGGCTTAAGTTTGCTATGTTATGATTTCAGCATATTTTTTTATGCTAATGCAGTACCTGTGAGGGTTTCTGGGTAATATTTGTCAGCCCTAGTTGTGATGGATGTTTTGAGCCAAAAGACTGCACTGTTTGCCGTGTTCCTTGCCCTCTATGAGACAGACTCATTAATCCACAAAAGCTATTTCGCTGGGCTACGTCAGATGCAAAGCATGTCTGGTTCAGAGCCAGATGAGAAAGTTACTCATCTCTACATGAAACGGCAATACATGTCAACTATACGACACCGCCCTTTGGTCCTTGGTGTGATAAACCCATCACATGCACCCCACTACAGACATGGTGAGTATTTTTGCCTCGTGGTGCACACTTAAAATCCTGTAGATTTGTGTAAAGTGTATAACTATCTACCATACTACCTCCACCACTACATGCATTAACTCTATTCCCACTAATGCTCCTTGTATTACAGCTACCACCAGAACTACAACTACAATAACTCAAGAAGAATTGCTCTGACAGTGCTACAACTGGTCTGGTAATGACTACTTCCCTGCCCTGGTGTCTGATGCCATTAAAGCAGAAACTTCTCAGAGGTACAGTGTTCCTCACAACACACACATGAGAATGATTTCCTCCACGTTAGGGTCACGTGTGCTCCGGGACTGCACACCCCCCCCCTCTTTCTACCACTACAGACCCCTGTAATTGCTACCACGTTTTCTGACCAAGCAGCTGTTTGTCTTTCCCTCCTTATGTTAACATTGGTACTGTCCTCTGGATTTGGTTTGCTATTGTTTCCATAAAACATTATAGTAAAGGTGTAAAACCTTTTATAAGCCAGTCAGACATAATATTTGTCCGAGTAAAGAACATCAGGTTTGACGAGCATGTGGGTAATAAGACTGAAATTGAGGGTGACGTTCAACGGAAGGAGACGCAATGAGCTCAGACTCTCACCTTCTGTGCTCTCGTCTTTTCCCATGATGCACTTCATGGCACGTATGATCTGCTCGGTGACGGGAGGGGACATAGCCGAGGCGTATACTGCGCTGTGGGAATGACTGCGCAGGTAGTCCACCAGCTCCTGCAACACAGGACACAGTATGTTTACAATACATTTAGAGAAAATCTGATAAGTATTCACAGAAATAAAGTGTTCAGATCTTCTATGAAGCAGAAGTGCAGCCCTGCACTTTTACTTCAGCGCCACTAGAGCGAGCTCATGTGTAGTCAACACCTGAGAATCAATTAAAATACCTCAAGTCATTTCTCTGTCATTAAGACTATCTTGGCGTTGACTGTAAAGTAGCTCTGGACCGTTTCCTGCTCTCTAATCTGGAGGTAGCCAGCGCACTAATTTGAGAAAGAACGAATGCTGAAATGAGCCAGAATGAGGACTGCCATGCTCATTATTCCTAAATGTCAGCAGGAGATTAATTCCGCAAGTGGTTGTCAAGAGAAGAGCAGGGTTTCAGGAAAACTGATTCGGTCATGGGTCCCTAGAGCATGTGTGTGTAAGTGGTCTGAGGTTGGGAGCGGGGCCTGGAGCTGTGATGGGCTGCTGCTCAGTGGCTGCTCGGTGGCCAGCGGCTGCGGGGTGATGACACGTAGCCGGAGATGCTGTCTGGCCACCATTTCCACTCAACGCCATCTGTCCCCACTGGGTGGAGGCTGCGGCTTCCTCACACACACACACACACACACACACACACACAGGAGGGGAGGGGATTTTAGAGGAAATGCTCCAACGTAGGATAAGAACCCTGAAACAACCTGACATCTGTTTTCGTTTACGGCGAGGGATTTTCACCGCTTAAGGGCCCCGCAGGATTTCGCTGCGACCAAGATAAACCAGTTAAGAGAACATGTCCGAAATCCATCTCACGTCTGCGGCGTGGAGTGACAGCTCAGAGTGTTTCCTCAGCCACAAGGTGGCCGCAAAACTGATGTGGTGATACATGTCCATAATGCCACAGTAGCAGGAGTGGTGCCAGAACAGCACACACACACTTCAACGGATGTATTTAATAAACCTAATCTCACAGGTTTAGAGTAAAGGGTTAATGAATAAAAGCCTCCTTCATGTAAAGTTGAAGTGAATTAGAAGGAGCTTGGAGTGTATTTATTGGGGTATTTATTTTTGGTGCTCTCATAAAATAGCTATAACATGACTGTTTTCCAGAACACATCTGCAGAGTCTTTTGTCCATCAACCAGAATCCACTTAATGTAGGATTTAGGGAATTTCACCGCAACAACAAATACGTAAAATCTAAAGGCTTTCTCTCTCTTTTCCTGCCTGATCCTTTCAGGACTTTACTACAGCCAGCTGTCAAACCAGGCAGAGTGTTCTTACTTCAAACATTATCATGCTTGTTAAAAGTCATCCTGTTAAATCTGGAGCGCAGTTCCGACGCCTGCCACAAGAAGGGGCTGGCCCTCTGCCAGCTTTACCTTCTTATTATGGCAGAGAGCGGGGCCGAAGCCAACATCAGGCAGGAAGGGTCCCTCTCTGAATACCTAATTCAAGCAACATGGCCGTTTCCTCTGTTGCTTTCTAATCAACTGCCACAAAACCAGTGCGGTTATGTACTAAAGTGTACTTTTTAATGGAGTAAAACGGAATTACAAAGGCCCCGAGTCACAGCCTGGGGAACATTTGTTGGACACATGAGAGCTACGACAGAGGTGGGGTGTGATGGAGTGAATATGGTCGAGTCCCACACATCTTTAAAACAGACCTGGGTACAATAATATTTGAATTGTATGATGTGTTTTAACCTGCGTCGGAGCCAAATGGGTTAATGCTGTTACTGTGCACAGACAACGGCTGCCAGGTTGTTTAAACAATGTCAGGAAAGTCAGCTCAGTTACTGGGTTTTCTAAAAATGGCATTTTACTTAAGGCTGTTGGAATTGCTTCAGTGTGATTAATCCCACCTACGCATATATTTTGAAATGTATCTTGACCCCTTTGCATAGCAACCAGACTAGTTTCTGCCTGACTGGAGAATCAGCAGATGTATAGATATCACTGCAAACAGTGTTGATGAATATATAACTATCTTCGCTTATTTTTGTCTCATATTTCATTTTAAATGTGTCTTTTTATATTGCCTTGTGTTTCTCGTATATATTGTTTCATGTAAAGCACTAAACTGCCTTGTTGAAATGTGCCAAACAAATAACATTGCCTTCCATTGCTTCTCTCGCCTCATGTTTTCATTCACTCTATACTGCCAGCTATCTAAGTGTTCTGAGTAGGCTGACTTTTATAATAAATGTGTGTAAGAAAATTCAGTATAGAATGAAATCCTGTGAACAAAAATACTCAAAACAATCAAAAGGAACTTACATTCATAATGAGAAAACTGTGATATAAATATATGAATATTGACTACAAACGATAAAATGAAAGCAGAGACAGCCCGTTCTCATTCCCAGGGCGTCAAATACCGAGGCTTTGTCATGGGTGTTGGCGTTAGATACCGCCGCACAAGTAACCCTCTAGCGTTAGTAGGAGACGCACTGGGCTTTCCATTAACTACTATTAACTACATCCGCAGCAACAGTAAACGCTCAGAGAAAGTGCTGTAGTGATGTATTATAAAGAGCGTGGATGGGCCCAACAAACTCAAGGCTTTCATCCAGGATGCCGCTGTTCGTGTCCTGTATTTAAGTTTCACTTTCACGTTACAATCCGCTGATCGTTCGTAACGTCAAGCCACATTTCCACTGTACAAATGTAGTAATTTCATTTCCAAACATGATGTTTTTTCCTAAACCTAAATTTTGTTGCCTAATCCTAAGAAGGTGTTTAATTCACAACATCAAGCATGTGTTTACTGCAACCAAAAAATTACACCAAGGGGTCTGACGAAGCGTCAGTATGGGACGAGGTGGGATGAGAACATGTTGGCAGAGAAAGCTGAAACAGAAAATCCAAAAATCCTCAGTAACCTTATTCCCTGCGATATATCCTCCAGCAGCCCCAAAGCTCTTGGTGAAGGTGCCCATCATCACGTCCACGTCGGCAGGGTTCACATTGAACAGCTCGGTCACGCCCCTCCCCGATGGTCCCACTGCTCCGATGCTGTGAGCCTCGTCCAGGTACAGATACGCTTTATACTTCTTCTTCAGAGCGATGATCTCAGGAAGTCGCACCACTGAGCCCTCCATGCTATAATGACATAAACAAAGAATACAGTTACAACGGGAACACCATGGGCACACACACTTCATCAATTATAAACCACACTCTTAAAGTGCTTAAAAGGGAAAGAATCTGACCCCGACCTCACTTTATCCACTGAGGAGCATCTGTACATCTGCAAATGCATATTACATAATTTGACAATCTTCCAAGTATCTTTCTTCTGGCCTCTTTCACTTTACTCCCACCTCGCTCCCATCTCTTCCTCCCCTCTGATGCGAGCCTTTTAAGGCTACAAACAGACAGCATGAGTGAGTATATGGCAGGCGAAAATAGAGCAATCCCAGACCTGCTATCCTCGCTATGGCTGAAAACGTCTGCAGCCCAAATGACACAAGACAGGGTTTCACCCGGGCCGATATGGACATCAAAGGCAGGGCCAGGATATAGCTAAGCATGCTTACTCTTTATCTGAGCCTTTTGATGTTACAGGGAGGCGAGAGAGGGAGCATTAGTTATTTTAGAGCCGTACAGAAAGGTTTCTTTAATGCCTGACATTAGACATTATTGCCAGAGAAAGCCAGTCTGATTACATGCAATTAAGTTGTCTCTCAAATCACCAGTATTGATGTGGAACTAATAGTTATATTGATGGCCATGTTCAAGATTTTCCTCTCCATTTGATAAGAGGATTGCCATAAAACAAGGTAAACTTCACAGCTGACTGATGGTGTAAATGTGTAGAGGAAAAAGTGACATGTTTTTGTTAAGAAAGGCTGAATGTAGGGCGCGATTGAGGGGTAAAAAGAGGGAAGAAAGGAGAAAAGAAAAATGGCCGTGATAAACAGTTGGAGCTGGGGGTGCAGCCAAGTCAATCTCCGTGGCTCCATTTGGCCTTGATTTGGAGCTAATGAGCAGATGGAGAGGGTCACTAAGACTCAGGATAGCTCACTGCCGGGAGAGACACACGATACCTTTCTCCTCTCTATAGTAATGAAACGCTACCCGACCATAGAAACACACACACATATATACACACTGTCTATTATTCAAGGGTAGTGAGGGAAGCGATTGAAAAAGAGACCATTACAGGGACTGCTAAACACAGGCTGAAAGTTAAAGCTCTCTTCAGGTTGCAATTTAAGATTTCTACCTGAGTCTGGCTGTGCAAAAGTCTGCTAAAGACCACCTGGAAGCCTGTACTTACAAAGATTGATGCATTAGCTCGACTGACCCAAGATATGCATCTGTGAGAGAGCGACTACACTAGTGTGTGTGTGTTTGTTTGTGTGTATGTGTATGTGTGTGTGTGTTGTATAATGACGGCTGACCTATAGATGCCTTCCACCATGATGAGGATCTTCTTCCAGGGCCTGTGGGTCCGTGGCTGCCCTGAGCAAATGGCCTCTCTTAGCATCTTCTCCAGACTGTGCATGTCTGACAGACAAACACACACACACACACACACACACACAACGACACAAACACAAGAGTGAGAGAGAAAAAATGTGAAAAAACAGGCAAGAACTCAACAATCTGAGGGTGCTTTCACGCCTAACCTGTTTGGTTTGGTTAAAACAAAGTCTGTTTGCCCAGTTAGTGCGGTTCATCTGGGCTGGTGTGAAAGATTTAATTTAAAGGTTTAATCAAACCCTGGTGCGGGTCAAACAACCAAGATCATTTGAAAAGCTATATTGTTTGTGGTATGAAAGCAAACAAACCAACCACAGGATATTATGATAGCAGATATGTGATTTTAGCATGATTTAAAAATCTAAACTACTAATAAATCCATCTGCTGATGGTGAAATCTGTTCAGGACGTGAGCTTATAATTGATCTGTATAAGGCCATGATGCCTACATAACCTATTTATGCAAATAAACACGTATCCACGTCAGCGCGGGTATTTTCCCTGATTAATAGGTCTAAAGTTGTTAAAACTACTGGACTTGTATCCGACTCTGTGTACTTTGTCATTTCATTAAGTCCATTAAAAAGTGTGTGACAGCATAGTATAAGCCCTGAATCATTACTGTACAAGACACCTTGTATGTGTCTGTGCACTCCTCAGCGTTCCTACTCGTTCCCATCCCACCTCTTCACATACTAACGCTTTGTCTGACCCCTTGGCGTCACTTTTTGGTCGTCAAAACCACTTACTTACTTAAGGTTTAGGAAAAAAACAACATGGTTGGGCTTAACATTATTACGTTTGTAAAGTGAAACGGGACACAAACCATAAGCTGATTGTAACGTGAAACTTAATGCACGGGACACGAACAGCGGTCTCCTGGATGAAAGCCTTGTGTTGTAGGACCCATCCACCTCCCCTCGCACTCGCCCGGTGTGTCTCTTTTGCTCTTTAAACTACGTCAGCACTGCACTTTCCTTGTGCGTTTACTGTTGCCGCAGATGGGTTTACATTGTAGTTAATGGAAAACCCGGTGTGTTAAATACTGGCGCTCAAGGGTGCCTTGTGCGGCGCAATCGAACACTGACGGCCGTCGGTATTTGACGCCCTGGGAATGGGCTGGGCATTCGCACCAGTCATCTGGGAGTGCGCAAAGGTACTTTTGTATAGTCCTGTCTCGCCCTTTTAGTCATTATTCATAACATGCAGTCTATTTACGGTCTAATAATGCTTATAATCCGTTATTTCTTTGTGAGCACTTTGTGACGCCAAAGAACATAAATATACACATTAGAAGCATTAAAGTGCTGCATAAACTTCTGTCAGTCACCAGAATTTGATTTCCCCACGTGGTTTCCTGATGATACAGGATGACAATCACCAACCAGTTACCAGTCAGTCTGTATAACTTCATGTTTACACCTATTGGTTCATTTGTCAAAAGTCAGTGTGACCAGGAACCGGACCAGAACCAAAATACAACAATGTATCATTTTTTCCTCTTGATCCGGACCAAAATGAACAAAACTACAGGTGTGAAAGCATCCATAAATCTAAATTCAAACCTCATTAAGGGGGAAAAAAACAAAAAACTTAACACAATAATGTTTGCAAGTGTAGTTTAGGCTTGTACTATGACATCACATACAACTTTATATGTACAAAACAGATCTAGTAAATAGAGTGTAGCAATAATCAGATCATAGCTGGCTACCAACTAAAAGCAAACAACAGTAAGTAGAGTAATAACTTCCACAGGGCAGGGCAGTTCACAGAGTACACATGGCACTACTTTATCTGCCAGAAACACCTTCCACAAACTCTGCAGTCTGACGCTAATGAACACCTGCAATGTCTGCATCAGGGAGGATTACTAACTGAGATAAATATGGGTTTGGCCAAAGGTCTCTTCAGTGCAGTCTGCATGGCTGCTTAGAATTAGGATTGAAATTTTGGCTTCAGCAAAATAACTTCCCAGTGGCATTTAGAGTAACGGGTAATGGTGACACTATTTATGATCCTCCGCTGCAAACCAGCAGATGGCAGTATTGAATAGCTGTGGTTTAGAAAGCAGCATTACTCAAAGTATGACCGCAATCCAACCATCTTAAGCTGTCATAGCTAATTATCTGTCATAGATGATCAATAACGCTCCCTCAGCACAAAAACAGGAGGCAGCAGATGCTCTTCCGATAAAAAAAATAAATAAAAAATCATTTCCTGAAGCTCAACAGAGCAGAGTACACCTAATGTTGTCAATATCAACATTCAGGAAACCATGCAGTGAAAGAGAAATCCACAGTGGTTTGCTGTGTGCAAAGACAAGAATGAGGAAAAGATTATTTCACAGTTAAGCACTGATTTGAGATAAGCCCCGGCCTGATATGAGATGCTGTATCGCTGTCATGAGGGGGATGGTGCTGGAAGTCTTTGCTTCTACACAAGAAACATGCATACAGTTGTGGTGGATGCCAACAGAAATGTTATTATCTCATATTTGCACTAACCCTCGGGGTGCAAAAATGCTACTAGCTCAATAAACACAGCCTTTAACCTTCAATTAAATACATGTAAGTATTTGAATGAATGCCGTCCTTCAACATGAGCGTGCTTTGTCTATGACAATTTGAAGTATTTCCGACATACACGCCTCACAATGCTAGACCGGACAAACCAGTTCATCCACCCTCTGGTTTGAAATTCCATCCTCCCATATGAAACACACACCACTGAAACATTTCAAATGCCACAAATAAGGGATAGACATTTTAAACAGAGATCGCACCAGTAAATATTATGGTTTTTACTTATCTATTGATGTGGCTGAGCTAATTGGTGAAACCCTCTTAGTAAATATTGGCCTTGTGCTAATAAAAGAGTGTCTGGTGCTGGAAGTATAAAAGCAGGGAGGGGTCAGCCGCTCAGGTGCCTGAGGGCTCTTCGCCTTTAGACAGGCCTCTGGGATCTGCTTGGAGGACCCATAACTGACTCTGCTTGTACCTGTCAGGACACATTTGCAGCCAGAG
Organism: Sebastes umbrosus; assembly: GCF_015220745.1. Lineage (NCBI taxonomy): Eukaryota > Metazoa > Chordata > Actinopteri > Perciformes > Sebastidae > Sebastes > Sebastes umbrosus. The sequence continues at coordinate 15,242,838 of NC_051278.1, read as the reverse complement.
GACCGGCTCATTTGTCCTGTCTCCTGGAAGAGCAGCGGATGTTTCCAATGCAAGCGCGATGAATGCTCACGCTTAACAATTCTCCCTTTATCATCTATTGACATTGTGTAATTTGATAATATAATAGAGAGCATTTCGTTTAAGTGAGGTGACATTTTCATATATAAATAAACTTGTGTTTTGCTGCTCTGCTGGATGAAACACAGTCGTGACTGTAAACTGAACCCATTTCATTAAAGCTTTTACATTTGCTGCTCTAAACTCAGAATGTTAAGTAGGTCTTTCCTAAGGCGAATCCTGTACCGCACAGAACGTAATGTGCTTCTCACAGCAGCAACAGTTTGGAACGAATAGAAGGAAAACTAGATAGTGTGAGCAGTGGTGGCTGCACAAACAGAACTTCATCAACAGATAATCTACGGCAAGGAGCATTGAATGTTAAGCACCAAAGATGTTGGCAGACCGAAACACATTTTTTTTCATTGGTTATAGCTTAAATAAAGCTGTATATCGTGTTGTTGTAAAGTAGAAGCACTGTAACTTATGCTCAAACAAAAGAGTTGCTGGACTCACTGTTGTGTTTGAACACCCGGATGGTCGCTCCTGACAGTCTGGCCCCTAAGATGAGAGATGTGTGATTCAGCTCGTCGCTCAGTATCAAACCACCCTGGAAATCAACAGAGAGAAAAGATTATATTCAAATTTCCCTAAGAAAGCTGAATCACATGTTCTTGCATCCTTGAAGTCAAACCTGTCTTACAAACACAACAGTAATCCTGTATATCAACTCTTTCACATACCTACGCTTTGTCAGACCCCTCAGTGTCACCCTTCAGTAAACACGTGCTTAACAAGCCCTTTGTCACTTTTTGGTCGCAGTAAACACACGCTTAATGGTGTGAAGTCAACAAAAACACTTGCTTAGGTTCAGGCAATAAAACCACTGTAGTTAGGTTTAGGAAAAAACGACATGGTTGGGCTTAAAACTACTACGTTTGTACAGTGAAAATGACTCTGAAAGTTGTGAACACGGGACCTGATTAAACAGCAGATTGTAACGTGACATATGGGACAACAGCGATCCAACCACTTCGTCTTTTTGCTCTTAAAGCTCGGTCACCTCACTCCCAGTGCACTTTCCCTGAGCGTTAAATAATGACGTTGATGGGTTTACATTATAGTTAATGGAAAGCCTGGTGCCTCTCATACCGATGCTCAAGGGTACCTTAAGCCGACGGCCGTGACAAAGCATCTGTATTTGATGCCCTGGGAATGAGAACGGGCTGTGTATATACATTACACTGACTATTTGGTAGTAATCTCTGATTACTGATAAGATGATGACATTTGCATAGACAGTGTATGATATTGTTTCAGATTTAGTGGTCTATACTTAGTGAGAGAGCCAATTAGATTCTCCCTTGGGTACAGAGGAAATTAATTAGCTTGTAAGCAGTATCATCAGTATAAACGTATACAGATGGAAAATCATAGCAGTGTGTGCTACCCACCTATACAATTCTGTTTTCTGAGAGACTGCATGTTTTTCTATGCATTTCAAATCGGTTTTGTTGCTTTGTACTGTGTCCTTGTAGAATGTGCTGTATAGTAGTTGTTGCTCTATAAGGATCCACCAGGGCAATGACATGTCAGCCCACTCCTCATGCCCTGCTTCCCTTCCAACACGCCGTCATAATCCTCCGCATCTAGGTCCTCTGTGTATGATAATAGTTGCATGTACTGCACACGTTAGTAATTTCTTTCGTGTCTGATGAAGTTTTTGACCAACAGACACATCACAATTTTCGTAATGGTGCCTCATATTCCATAAAAATAAGCATGCAAATTAATTCAGCAGTTCCACGAGATGCACTGGAGAACATTAGCATATTTAACACTGAAGCTCTGAGCATTTGACTGCATTAGTTTGAATGAACTCTTGTAGAGGGTATGTTGACACCGTCTCAGTGACAGATACCCTCGGTTTGGCCTGGGGTCCAGCTGGCCTAGTCCCTGGTCTACCAGCAGCTGTCACTCTAATGTGGCTCTGCCTGCACAGCGAGGCCCGGCCTGGCACGGCCTGTCCCTGTAGGATAGGGTTGGCAGTGTGGGTTGACCCCCAGCCCCCGCAGGGTTACTGTGGGGGCTGCAGCCTACGGGGCCGATACACCTCTTGAGCTAAATAAACGACCCCGTTCTCATCACTTAAACAGTCGACCTCCCCTTCCTCCTGTCCAGTCCAATCACGGATATTCATGCAGTGTGTTGCCCCTGGTAACCCGCGGCTGTCTGTGTGAGAGCCAGGCTGTGTGTGTGCGCCGACAGGCCACAGTATGGGTAATCAAACCCTTGAGTTGTGCTCTTAACAAAACCTGCCCTTCCTTGTCTATGTGATGGAAAGCAGCGATGTATGCCCAGAGCCTCGTCCTTCTGGCTACTGTAATGTTTAATTATGATTTTAATTAATGGGGGTGGGTCGGGAGTTGTTCGCAGCTGAGTTTAGTTGACTGTTATTCATTAATTTAGGCCATATGCAAGGAAGGAACAAAAGCTAGGCTAATTAGATTAATTTTTGCTGCGCTGTAAAAATGACACCCATATAATGTAGGGTTTCTATGTGGCATTTAGTGCGTAAAATCACAAACCTTGCCAACGAGTGCTGGGATGTTCATTGAGTTGGTGGCAAAACCCATCCCAAAAGTCATGGAGGACTCTACTCCGAGGAAATTTGCCACTAGTTTCTCCAGCTCTTCGTGGATGCTCAGGTTACCTATAAGACACAAATCACAAAAGAATAACTCACCCTGACAAGATCACTGTACCTGTTGGCTTATCTGCTAGTCCTTTAGTTTTTGTTTCTTTTTTGTCATCCAATCACAAGCTTTGACAGAGATGAATGCCTCCTGATAAAAAGCAGGAGACCCACATCCTGGACTAGCAGCACACACACACAGCATCAGCCAGCAGCTCTCTAGGTGTTTGTAGAGATTTATAAAGACTCCAGATGTGGCAAATTTGTAATTTCGTTCAACTACCCTTTTTCATCCCAGCAGGTAATATCAAGGCCAGTTCTGCAAAGTCTAAAATGGTTCTGCAGCACATTTTGGGACAGAGGCAGTTTGTTATAACCCAATGTGACAGGTGGGGACCAGAATTCATTTAGAAAATTGATCATATTGTAATCTGTCACCTGACATGGTGTTTTTCTATTTCGTGCAATAAAAGTGTGATTTTCAGGTACATTCGGTACTGCCCCTGTGGTCAGCTGATAAAAAGAAGAATTACAGTCATAATTGTGAGCTACAGGGAGAGAGGTCGGCAGTGAAAGGTTCATATATACTGTATTTTATTTCTGCTGGCTCTGGCAAATGTTATTTATAGGCTTACTGTAGAAATATACTATACAAGAATGGCACTCGGGGAACGCAGACCTCCGCCAAGGTGCGTGACTTTAAAAACAGATCATAGCTCACAGCTGGCGGTACCGTGAGGTGGTCGGCTTATCATTAACACGGAGTGTTTCCGTGTAACGTATCGGCGGATGCCTCTCTCATTCAGCAGCTTTGTTATGTCTGTATAACGTTACACTACGTTACACTACGTTACACTACGTTGTCTGTCATCCCGTCATCTAGCGCTTTTTTTCTTTCTCACCGCGGACGGACAGCAGCTCCCGCACACACCCCACAGAAGGGGGATGGGTCACGCGTCATAAGTCACACTGTGCATGTGTTACACCCTGTGGTCTTAATGCTCAGGCTGATCGGAATCCTTAAAAAAATTCCTGAATCCAGATTGCCACCAAAATCTAATGGATTGGTCATCGTGCCACATCCCATCACTCCAAAAAATGTCATTCAAATCCATCGCAAACTTTTGGAGTAATCCTGCTAACAGACAGACAGACAGACAGACAGACAAACCAACGCTGGTGAAAACATAACCTCCTTGGCCCAAGGCCTTTGGCCTTAGCGGAGGTAAATATACAGTATATGTTCAATACATTTTAACACACTCTATACTTAATATAGCTAAAGTTACTCTATAAATACGTCCAACTGATACGTACTGTAACTAATACTGTTAACAAGTGTATTAATTAGCGGTGCAATGGTTCAACAAGCCCACGGTTCGGTTTGTATTGCGGTTTCGGTTTGGTTTGTTTTGCACGCTAGGGAGAAGAAATACATAACCATTTCCAATTTGTTTGAACTCCAAAATATATAAATTGATTGATAGTAATACATTATATTTCTATATTATAGTAATGAATGATAAATCTTTATTATATGAAGCCATAACACTGACGTTATACTTGAAATAAGGCAGGCTACTTCAAGTCAAGTAGGCCTATGTTCAGAAAATTGCCTCTTCTATGTCTCTGGCATCTCATCAAACAATTAATAATACAAGATGTCACTACTGTAAATGTAAAATCAACATCACAACGGAAAGACAGTAAAACTGTCAGTAAAAAGATCTATATTAAATATTTATATCGAGCTCTTTGAATAACTACAAGATGAAATCAGTTACCATCAATGTAAACGAAAATGAAGCCTGGTTTTGAGATATTGTGAGGCAATCCTCATGAGAAAATAGCACATTCATTTATATATATGGGATACTAATCATTGTAGTCATAGTCAATAACAATCAGTAACCACAGAGAGCAAGCATTAAAAAGTTCAAACAGACTGAATGTCTAAGGACTGGAAAATTGGTATTTAATGTGTACAATATAAAACAATAACACAGTGAAGCAGCTCTGTCTTTATCCCAGTTAAATCGATTCATACATTTCCTCAACCACTCAGGCTCACAGACCCCTGCTGGCATGTGCAGCATTTTTGGTCAGACTGCATCGGCATTTGCTCTGGATATAAAACATTTTACTCAAGGTCTGGATACTCTTCAGATAAGAGAGAGCGGAGATCTCACTCACTTTGCTGACTTGAGTTAGCTCTTGAGTCATATGCATCTCATTAAGCTCGGTCCCCCTGTCCTCTGAATCACCAAGGTCCCCTTTGTGCCATCACAATCATCAAAGCTTGTTGACGAAAAAAGAAGCTATACAACAATTGCCAAGGTTGGAAGGCATTATTGTGGAGAGACAATAAAGATTACTCTTGCAAATCTCCAAGCTAAATCCATCTCTTTCATTGTAAACCTGTGATTGAGGTTTTTCTTCAAAGGCTTTATAACAAGCCTGGAAGAGTTAATCATTTCTATCACCAACCTCGACTCGAGTCTCAGCAGACAAGTACAACATTTATGGCTTCGTTTTAGCACGTACACATAAAAAACAACCCTATTACATTAATACATTGGTGTACACATTATGGTCAAATACTTAGTAGTGTACTATGTGCTTGGTAGCTGCACTTACGTCTTGGTAATTTGTCATTCATTTGAATACATGACATCATTATCTAATTTACTGTATGTTAATAATTGCAGAAAAGCAGGAAGAGTGAGCTATCCATTAATACAAATCTGTGAATGTTTGACATGTCAGTTTATTTACAGGGGCTTGGGGTGTGCTTTCAGTGCACTTTGTATCTACTTTCACATGCCTATTCAATAAAAAAAATACCTCATATTGCTCTGTGAACTTACATATAGTATTTGTGGGAGAATTTTTTTGTAACTTTTGAACTGAACTTGACATTGTGTTTCTCTAGGAGTTGACCCAAAAGCCTAAAATTGAACTGCAGTTTCTAAAAGAATTTAATATCAGATAATGTCAAAGGAGAGATGAGATGAAACATTTGCATCACAGACATTTGAACTTAAATCTTAAGAGGGTGTCAGAAGCACAGACAAGAGTGGAGTGTAAAATATTCTTTTAAATCATCATCATTTTTTGTTTTGAATAAACTGAGTGCTGGTGAATTCAATAAAAACACATCCTGCGTACTGCCGACACAAATCGCTGCATGTGAACTAAAACACTGCTGATGGCGTCACCGCTACTACAGAGATACTTGGCTCTTTAATAATTGATGCTTAATAAGGTCTCGTGGGAGAAATGCTTGTTGTTGCTTAACCCTCTCAGTGAGCCAGCTGAAACACGGATTACAAACGCAGGGAAAAACAGTCCCATTTCAAAAGAGAAATAAACATATAAATAAATCACATAAATGAATAATGGATGGCGCAGAGGAGTGTGTGTGTGTCTGAGGCGTCCTTGCACTCTGACAAACGAACGTATAGCTAACGATCGCATGCCCCATAATTCCTCTGGTTTTCTCTGTTCTTGTCAAACTGCTGATATCATGAAACGCTACGCAGCCACTCAGCCCGCTCTGAGCTTGTATGTCATCTCACTGCTAGCCTGCTCTCAGTAGATATACAGCACGGTGGTGTCAGAAGTGCCATAAACGAAACATCATTGATAGAGATGAAAAGGAACTACTTTTTCTCAAGTTAACTTGAAGCTAACTAAGAGCAGCCTGCTCAGTGAGCTCCATAATGTTTACCTATTGGCAGGTTTTGACCAATAAACACACAGCCGACCGTCAGATTTGCTGCCACAACATTGCTATGCAGGAACATGAGATCCTGGCACTTAAACACCATCAGAGGTAAAAGTTCAGAGGATAAAAACACCATTCAAAATTCATTAGAAGCCGCAGATACCACTTTCTGATCCATGCTGTTCGAACTCTTCCATCACACATATTCCTTTCGCATCTTGCCTAATGCCCAGGGTGTTTCTTAATGTTACATCCCACTATGATACCATTTCCCCCACTCCTCCTCAGTGTGGACCAGTATGTAATGATCTCAGCTTATGCCCAATCGGTACATAATTCAACAAAGGTTGAATAATTCATATTACACTGCAGCCACTGAAAGATAATTAAACACGCGGGCAGTATAACTCACGAGAAAGATAATAAACGATGGCATATGTGATGAGGGAGATGGAGTTTTTATTTCCAGTTTGATACTCAGCCTATTCAGTGTCATCAGGGTCTGCCAGAGACTTTTAAAATAGATGCACTAGTGAGAAATGTGAAGCACTGTGAGATGAAAAGAGCCACCAGCATATGCTCTTTTAACTTGAATTATGAAGCGGACCTTTTTTGCTCAAGATAAAATGAGTGCCCCTGTTGAAACTAGCTTAAGAGGACAAGTATCACACATTTTTTTTCTACAACTGCACATTGACCACAAACTCACCTATTTCCTGCCTTGTGCTGCAAACCCCAACCCCATACTGGCGCGTTTTGTCTGCCACCGTTTTCAGGAAATCAGCGTTGTTCTCAGCAAAACCGAGGTAGTTGTAAGAGCCCATGTTGATGGCATTGTGTATTGTCTTCCCGGTAAACCTGCAAGAATGTAAATATTAGGAATCACTTAGCCTTACTACACATACACACACACACTCAGATAATGAATTACATATTATAAAAAGTAATCAACATTCAATTAAATATAATGCTGATCATAAACTTGTTTCTTTGTCAGTGGAGTTACAAGAGGAGCAATTATAACACTGTTTATATAAGGCAAACAGCAGCAACTGCGTGTGTAAGCAACATTTGTTATTCCTATTTACTTGGACATTTTTTTTAAAGTATATAATCAAATATTCACAAGTGTTTATGCTACCCTTTAATATGTAAGCACACATGTAACTCCACAGAGAATAAACAAGAGAAGATGGAAAATGTGTGCGTCATAATTTCTTGCAATAAGGCAAGTTGAAGTAAGTTCACATAGTCAGTTATGAGCCTCGCTGTACATCAGCATGAGAGTTTAAAAAGTATTTTAGGAGAACTGCTGACCTACTTTTTTTTTCCACTGTGCATGTAAACCTGCACACACCACAACAAAACCCATCCTCATGTCACCACAGACAAGACAAGCTGATTGCCCCACTTCTCCTTTTTCCAGTCACATTAAACCTTTTAAAACATGTAATCCACGCCTACCTCTGTTTCCAGATTCATAATGTCATATCCCCTCTCCATGGCTCTGTTCATATTCCTATACAAAATATATTCCCTGACCCTGCTGTGCAACACAGAGGCATCGCAACTCTATCCAAACATTCAGGGCTGACATATCCTTGCTGATTTCATATACACATGTGTTTTATTTTCTATCTCTCCCCATTGGCTCTTAGTGCAGGAGCTAGATCCAGCCAATTACATCTCAGTTGTATAGATTCTAGCCCCAGAGGAGAGATGGTTGTGTTCAAAACTACTTGCTGGCCTGTCTTAAGATGGACATTTTTTTGTAAATTCTCAAATTGAGCAGTACACATATATATGATTATGCGGCTACAGTAATCTACAGTATGTATATCATAGATGACTGGATTAAAGTACCTGAATGTCCAGTTGTAGTCATCAGACACCCTCTCCATCAGGTCAAAGACAGGTCCTGGCAGGCTGCATATGGGACGGTTCCAGTTGTCTCGTACCCTCATGTACAGGTTTCGAGTGTAAAAGTTCTCAAAATCTTGATAAAGCGGTACGAAATCCTAAGAGCGAGGAGAAACATTTTCACAGCAAGCCAGTAACAGGATGTCAGAGTGGTGGATCACACTAAAAGCTATCCAAGCACTAGAACAAGACAAACAATCCATGTCAAAACTAAACATTAAGAAAAGATTGCTGTTGCTGAGATGAATTACAGCAACTTCTTAGTGATGTTCTTATTTAAAAAACAAAATATTCTGCACATTCTTTATCGTAAGCATTAACAATGCCTCAGAATTAACAAGAAAAACAAATATTTTTCATGTTGAACTTGAAGTTATAGAGATTAAAAGTAGACATAAATTATTTTCTTTAGTTTTGTGACCAGATACATTTCCTTGCCCATCTTCTCAAAGTAGTTTGCCATGTAAGAAGGGGCTCTTCCATCTAGTATATGATGTGTGTTTGATGCTCTAACTCTTTGAGTCCATACAGGTGTTCATTATATGGTGTCTACCTCTGTTCATGGCAGGTGACTTATGTAATTACCTTAGATACATTCAAATCATCAGTTTTTCCCTTGGTAAGAGAGTTAGATCTACACCACTGTAGCCTTTACATGTACTGTATGTTTTCATATACAATGATCCCCTGACCCCGACAACGCTATATACCAAGATTATTAGCCCACGTACAGTAAAGCTCTTCTTCACTTTACTTCATGCTGTAAATTATCGTTGTCAAACACAGGGAGCAAACTGCCTGGTTATTCCTGCTTTATTGTCTCTGCCTATGTACGTACTGTCTTATCAAATAATAACAAAACATGGTCACAGCATTTGTTTTTATAAGGTCATAGCTTTTTTAATATGAGCCACACAAAACAAATCAGTAACTACTACCAACTTACAATTTGTTTTTAAGATTTAAGAAATCGAATCTATGGTAATACAATGGCTCTTATGTGGCAGTGGCCTTATCTTGGATCTGAAGCACAGTAACGAAGAAAGAATCTGAATCCTCTGAGATTTAATTAGGTCTTCAACAGATATTCTCTGTGGTGTCCTGTCTCACCCATGGCAACATTATATTGCAGAGGAACATGAAGGAAGGAGGCAGAGAGAGAGCTTAAGAGCAAAAATTGAAATAATTAGGGGGAAACAAAATGTGTTGACACCCAAGGCATGCATGCTCTTCTACTCCAACTGTCTGAGTGCATGTGTGCGTCTACAGTATGTGTGTATGCCTGAAATATGCCTATACTGATTGCATGTTTTACCTACCTTCTGTTCCCCTCTTTCCTGGGCAAGGTGGCACTTCTCTAAGCCCACAGCTCTGAGGAAATCTCTGAGGTAGCCAAACAGCGTGACAATGCCAAAGCCCAGGTATGTCATAACAGCCACGTACATCGGCGCCTGTTCAAAGAACTCCTGCCTGTGCTGCCTGGAGGCGACACCAGTCCCTGGGCCATTTTTCTATACAACAAGAGGGCCACATAAGGAGTCTTACATTGCAGACGAGACAAGAGAGAACAATACCGTTTGAATAAATCTGGCTCGATTTCAAATGAAGGGTTGTAGTTAACGCACCCATTAACCTAAATAATAAGGAGACAGACAGAGGCCTATACTTGTGCACTTACAGAAGTCATTAACACATATTATTCAACACTGAAGCGAGCAAATTGGAAGACTATCCGCAGTAATGTAACACCAGAATATTGTCACTTTGCATTGTTAACATTCAAATAAGTAGAAAGTAAATTTACACTAAGGGGTAATTTTGTAGACACACTGATTTTGTGTATATAAATCAGCTTAACAGATACCTCTGTACCCGATTGAGCCAATTTTGGTTCAAAACGTACCTTTTCTAAATGAATAAAGTCATGACATGTTTAAAGGGAGTAGAGTGTTGCGAGTGAAGCAGAAATCACAATATAAACTAGTATAAGTGAGATGTTAATATGGAAAAAAATATTGTTATTAAGTTACAGAGATACAGAGATTGTACTGTAAAATGATTTTATTGTGAAAGGACTACATTTTATTCTTTTATTTTTCTTCAACCAAAGATGGCAGCTGGGAGAGACATTTTTGTTTTGAATGACAAATATGAACGCCTTATTACTTGTGAAAATATAAATAACGTCAATATATGCCTTGATAGAGGAACCTGTGGTGCAATTTTGGTAATGCCTTGTTTGACACCACCGAGGGGATATTGTCACTTCTGGCTGCCATTTTTGTTTAGCAGTCGCAGCTTGAACATTTGGCTTGGATATCGTATTAAAAATGTGCTTTTTGTGCAACAGACGGAATATATAAACTGGGGAAAAAAAGTTCGGAAACTTGTGTTTGGTGGACTATTTCTCTGTTGTTACAATGCTAATTGGCATTGTATTTTACATCGTTGGAAAGCCTGTTTATTTACCTTCACAATGATGTCCAACTTGTAAGGATCATGCATTTGTGGGATGAGCAGCACAGCTGATTATATGGGTATCGCCCAAGAAAAAATTGCCAAAATGCTCTGCCAATGGTAAACAGTGTATTCTCCTGTTGGAATTGACTCTTGTTTTGAGTTGTTTGGTGGATTGGATGATTGAACTCTATCAGTAACAAGGAACAAACAAGACATATTGGCTATTTGACACTTTATTCATTTAATACACCGTCAGGAGCCTCATTAGCGGGTGGAAGATCCATACGCAGCCACAACAGCTGGCATCCTCCTCCTCATGCTGGTCACCAACCTGGTCACACGTTGCTGTGGGATGTCATTCCATTCCTCAACCAGGATTTGTTGCAGGTCAGCCAACGTGGTTGTGTTGGTCACTCTAACACGTACAGCACGCCCAAGCTGATCCCACAAGTGTTCAATTGGGTTGAGGTCTGGACTCTTGGCAGGCCGTTCCATTCTCTCTACTCCCACTAGTCTGTGATAACCCTGGCTCTGTGGGGGCGAGCGTTGTCATCTTGGAGGATGAAGTTAGGTCCCAGATTGTGGAGATATGGAATCGCCACTTGCTGCAGAATCTCATCCCGATATCTCACTGCATTGAGATGGCCTTCAATGATGGCAAGCCTTGTTTTGCCAGTGACATCATTGAGGGAATACACAACCACGCTGGCTGACCTGCAATGAATCCTGGTTGAAGAATGGAACGCCATCCCACAGCAACGTGTGACAGGGTTGGTGACCAGCATGAGGAGGAGGATGCCAGGCTGTTGTGGCTACGTGTGGATATTCCACCTGCTACTGAGGCTCCTGACGGTGTATTAAATTAATAAAGTGAAAAATTGCCAATATGTCTTGTTTGTTCCTTGTTACTGATAGAGAGTTCAATCATCCAATCCACCAAACAACTCAAAACAAGAGTCAATTCCAACAGGGGAATACACTGTTTACCATTGGCAGAGCATTTTGGCATATTTTTTCTTGGGCGCTACCCACATAATCAGCTGTACTGCTCATCCCACAAATGCATGATCCTTACAAGTTGGACATCATTGTGAAGGTAAATAAACAGGCTTTCCAACGATAACGATAACGACAACGACAGAGAAATAATCCACCACAAACAAATTTCCAAACTTTTTTTTCTCAATTTATATATATGTTTTTCTACTATTTGCAAAGGATATTTGGATAATATTTGGATAAATCTCTAACCAGCGGTAAGTGATGTTGAACCTGCCAGCTAACGTTAGCTTAATGCTAGTTAGGTAACGTTAGCAGTTTGAAAAGTCACCAGTTAATGCTAGTTAGGTAAAGTCACCAGTTAATGCTAGTTGGCAGTTTGAAGTCACCAGTTAATGCTAGTTAGGTAAAGTCACCAGTTAATGCTAGTTGGCAGTTTGAAGTCACCAGTTAATGCTAGTTAGGTAAGGTTAGCAGTTTGAAAAGTCACCAGTTAATGCTAGTAAGCAGTTTGAAAAGTCACCAGTTAATGCTAGTTGGCAGTTTGAAAAGTCACCAGTTAATGCTGGTTAGGTAAAGTCACCAGTTAATGCTAGTTGGCAGTTTGAAGTCACCAGTTAATGCTAGTTAGGTAAAGTCACCAGTTAATGCTAGTTAGGTAAGGTTAGCAGTTTGAAAAGTCACCAGTTAATGCTAGTAAGCAGTTTGAAAAGTCACCAGTTAATGCTAGTTGGCAGTTTGAAAAGTCACCAGTTAATGCTAGTTAGGTAAAGTCACCAGTTAATGCTAGTTGGCAGTTTGAAGTCACCAGTTAATGCTAGTTAGGTAAAGTCACCAGTTAATGCTAGTTGGCAGTTTGAAGTCACCAGTTAATGCTAGTTAGGTAAGGTTAGCAGTTTGAAAAGTCACCAGTTAATGCTAGTAAGCAGTTTGAAAAGTCACCAGTTAATGCTAGTTGGCAGTTTGAAAAGTCACCAGTTAATGCTAGTTGGCAGTTTGAAAAGTCACCAGTTAATGCTAGTTAGGTAAAGTCACCAGTTAATGCTAGTTAGGTAAAGTCACCAGTTAATGCTAGTTGGCAGTTTGAAGTCACCAGTTAATGCTAGTTAGGTAAAGTCACCAGTTAATGCTAGTTGGCAGTTTGAAAAGTCACCAGTTAATGCTAGTAAGCAGTTTGAAAAGTCACCAGTTAATGCTAGTTAGCTTTCACAATAACTGACGCTATGATGCTAACAGTCATATAAGACTCGAGTGCTTTAGTTAGCTCACTTGAGTGTCAGCTATAATACATGTTTTAATTACAGCTACATTTAATATGGCTCGGCTTGGATATCGTATTCAAAATGTGCTAGTTGTGCAACAGACGGAATATATGATTTTTTCCCTACTATTTGCAAACAATATTCCTATATTATTTGGATATATCTCTAAGCAGCGGTGAGTGTTGTTGAACGTTATACTGCCACCTAACGTTAGCTTAATGCTAGGTAGCTTAATGCTAGTTAGCTAACGTTAGCAGTTTGAACAGTCAGTTAATGCTAGTTAGCAGTTAGGTGAAGTCACCAGTTAGCGTTAATGCTAGTTAGCTTTCACAAAAACTGATTCTATCATGCTAACAGTCGTATAAGACTCGAGAGCTTTAGATAGCTCACTTGAGTGTCAGCTATAATACATGTTTTAATTACAGCTACATTTAATATGTAAATTGCATGATTCTAAATAACATATACAGAAATTCAGAATGGCTTTGAAGCCTCAGCAAACCAGGTAAGAGACATCTAGCTGACTCACCAGTAACTCACCACATTTACAGACAAGTTACAAACAAACATGTTAAAGAAAACACACAGGGGCTGCACCTTTCCCCAGCCTGAAGGCAAAACAAAAAACCTGCTTCTGCAAAGGGGAAGAATGTCAGGGCGCGGTCCAACCTTCATCTATATCTGTTTACTGTGTTATCAGGAAAACTAGCCAGTTCCTCTGGTTAAAAACAAGAACAACAACTCATATAGCTAATAGTTTGTTTATAATGTAACTAAATACAACTTCAAGTCGCCTAAATATCATCTGCACATGTATTGGCACTGTAAGAGCTGGAAAAACAATGATCTTTTACTTGCATTATTGCCAATGACTGTGTAAGTATAGTATGGATGTGTGTTGTTGTTATTGTCGCATGTAAGCAGGTGTAATTGGAGCATAATGTAATTGTAATTGGTGATCAGCCTCTATGGGTTACTAAATGTGCCTACGTCAGAGAGGTCGTTTCAGGTAAGAGCTCCAATGATGCTCAGATTCAAGACTATCTCTCTTAAGAAAATGGTAATTTATTTATTTATTTTATTATTTTATTTAAAAGGGAACCATGTACAGTTTAAAACATAAATGTCACCATTTGATGCACCGTACCTATATTATAGCTTTAAAGATAATTCACATCTGTAGTCCCTTTGGCAGGTCAAAAACAAAGAAACATACTACAGAGTCATACAAGAAAGAAGTGCGGCGAAATAACTTACATTACCTTAAAGCAGGTGCACGAAGTAATTTGCTGCACGAATATATTTAGTAAATAAATCCACAGCGCCTGACAGACAGTTCACGTTAACTCACCTCTCTCCTGTTGTTGTGATAGCCATTTCTCTTGATATCCTCGCATTTCACTCCATTCTGGTGGCTCAGATGTGGTTTAAAGTTGCCGTTTACTGCCGAAGTTATTGACATATTCCCCCGAAAGCACAGCAGCTTTCGCGACTGTCTCGTCTTGTTTGACTGTCAGGTGTGTGCTTTGCTGAACTTACAAAAGGTGACTTCCTCCTTTTGGTCGCTTCGGTTCAGCCTCTTGTGATCGCTGTTCCGGGCTTCTCTAAAAAAAAAAGTCACACTTCAGTTATTGCACTGTTGTTTCGATATCTTGGAAATGTGCCAACTGTCTTTCTCTCTTCTCCTTTTATCTAAAAATGAAACTTGCGTGCATTTACTTAATTACTGTACTTAAGTAGAACTTCCATTTACTGTAAGGTTACTTTATACTTCTTCTGCTACACTACATTTTATAGCAAATTGGATTCTTTATTACACTGCATTTATTAGACAGCTTGTTACTTCTCAGATTAATATTTTTGTACATGCAAAAACATCATGATCTTATAAAATATGTTGTTTTACAACCACTAAACATATATAATGTAGTTAAACTTATCCCCAACTAATGCATCAGTATTACCAATACTATACTGCACTATAATGTTCTATATATAATGATATAGAACTCACAGGGCCTATTTTCCTGCGTAAAGCATACTTTTTCTTTTTTCTTAAAGTACATATTGCAAATAATACTTGTACTTACTTTATCTTGAAAAAAAAAAAATCTACAAAAATGGAGCTAGGTAAATATTACACAACAGTAAACATGTTTTTATTTTTTTCCTTTTTTTTTAAACTCTTTTCTGTCGAACCTCTACACAAAACCAAAATTCTTGGTCTTAATGGCTAGCAGGAGTTTCTGTTTGAGTATCTGTTTTGAAGAATAGAGTACTTAAGTAAGTACAAGTACTAAAGTAGCCAGTATAGATACAGGAAAAAAATATTATATATAAAAAATAGATAAATAAGTAAAAAGAATATACACAAGTAAAAAAATTAAATTAAAAACAATAAAATAAAATAAAATCTATTTATATATACATATATATACTGTATACACATATACATACATATACGCACATGCAGTACATACACATACAGAAACACATATAATCAATAAAAAAAATCAGTATACAATTCAGTCAAGTACAGGACTTTTATATGTAATTTAGTAAATTTACACTGAGATATTTGTACTTGTACTTGTATTGTCCTTTGTATAGTGACTACTATCAATTAAAAAGCAGCTAAGAGGCTGAAGTAGGCTCTTGACTGTGTGACTCTTTCCAAAAAGTCCAAAAGTCCAAAGAAGAAGAAGAAGAAAAGAAAATATCCAAGCCTATCTCACCCTCTTTGTCTAACTCCCGCAGTCCAAGTAAATAGGTGAAACCACACTCTTGTTTCAATTACCGAAAGTGATAACCAAAAGAACATGCAGCTTAAACAAATAATAATAATAAACAACAGGCTAAATACACACTTTGGCTCCTACAATTTGTTCACCTAATTTTATATATAATATGTATTACATGGCTGGAGAGTATAGAAAACATTGCTGTCCTAAATGTACCGTAAGTAATAAGAACATTTTATTGACTACATGCAGCCAAATAGATTATGCGTCAGGTTACAGCTTTAAGCAGTAATGTGTAACAGTTCAGCAGCTAAGCCTAATGATACACTTTACACCCCCCTACAGCTACTGTGGCATTGTTTTTGCAGAGCACAGAGACGTTTAGAGCAGGAAGGTGCGCCACAATTTGCTGTCACCGCAGTTAGTCTTTTTGGTTGATGATTTACTGAAGTGTCATAAATCAGACGCACATGTTCTTGGCATAGGTCAAATCAAAATAGCCTGGAAAACTTACTTCTGTATGCAGGCTGTTGACAATTCACTGTACGCCTGCATTGTTGAGATTTTCCCTTCTGGGCAAACACAAAGAGATTGTTTGTTAGTAAAAGGTCAACGCCTACTCAGTGGTCTGTGGTGCACTTAGTTTGTGGGTACACAGTAAATAAGAATATGCACGGTATTGTGACAGACAGTAAGTGTAATGAGGCCTTTTCTTTACATATTTACATTGACCTGTTGCTGTTTTGGAGAGCTTGTCTCTCGGTGGGCGTTCACAAGCTGCATATAAGGAGCAGACAGTCAAAGTGATAATGTTAAGGGAACGAGTTTGGAATGTAAATGCATGTCTGAACATTATGCTGCGAGATTAGGAAATGTTTTAGATGACAGTATCTGCTATACACTCTCTACTTACTCACTGTTGGGCTATTCTGCTGGTGTGTGTTTGGACAGGGAGCAATTGGACTGAAGAACTGCCATATGGGATATTTTACAGCCTGTCTAATATCCCCCACCTCTATGTCATTTTAACACAAATCATTTATCACTATAGGTACGAGACTCTTTTCTTCACAAGTATTCACAATTCGACAGACATCATTTCCTCCTTTCCCAACCCTCCACAAAAGGAAATTGTGCTGTCTCTTTGACATGTGTCTGGAGTTCTTAAGTCTTCATTTGAATTGCAAAGCTGGTAGAATCAGGCCTTCTTTGAATGCATTGTGTGATGTTTTGGCTGAAAACACTCAGGCCCTGCGGGATGACACGTGTCATCCGCTCTTCAAAGCTGCCCTCACTTCACACTAACTGATGAGGGTTGGTGTTGTCTAATAACTCGGGACCCTAGTCTGGAAGGGAGGGGTTGGGACGCAGGCTGACACTTGCATGAGGGTAAACTAGGAAGGCTGACAGGAGAGTGCTGGGAGATCGTGGGTATTGCAGTTTGAGTGAAGCAGAGAGAAAACGACATATTGTGAATTCGGAGTAGTCGGCTTGCATCCAACTGTTACAGAGAGAATGATTGAATGGAGGGCAGCATACCGCAGTCTTAGTAAATTAAAGGTATGCGCAGCTCTCACCTCCTCTTAGCTCAACTTGGATTCTTGAATGGAGCTGTCACAGCGGCTGGTGCCTCCCTGCCTTCACGACAGGATTGCTTTCTTCCAGTGGGACCAGATGTAACCTACATCTGTCAGGCTTCATTAGTTATGTCAATCTAGAGATGGCACTGTTCATTTTGGCTACACAAATGTTTTTATTGTTAATTCTACTATTCAGTTTGCACATTTAGGCAATTATGATTTGAAGTTTTCCAGCATTGAACTTTTACTCGTACTTTATCTTGAACATACTGTCATTATGTGTTTAACCAAAGTTGATCAGTGTTTAAGGAGGATCACAAAATTAGGCTCATCTCCACAGGGAAATTCTCCATTTTACACTTCAGCAAGCATCTTTCATGTTTTTCAGTGTGACTGAAGATTGGACTTAATTTCTTTGCTTCCTGTTTGATATTGATTGATGTTTTAATTTCCTAACAGGATTGATCCTTGTATGTCTCACCCTGACTTCTCTTTTTCTGCATTTAAGATTATTAGATGCGGTTTCCCTTTTTAAGATGTGATGGGGAAAATGATTTTGAAGCCTCCATGAAAGAGAATTCCCACCTTGAATACAGATGAATGGTGAAACGGTGTATATAGGGAATAAGCTGCCCACAGCGCCCAGTGGGACGTCTCCATCTACATTGCTTTCATGTGAATGTCATGTAAAATGGGCTTTCCTTAAATACATGATGAATACTAATCCATATTTGATATAATTGCATATTTTAAATAGACTCATATTCACAATTTTGCGAGCTTGACAAAGTATTTTTTTTTAATTCAATAAAAATAAGGTTATGTGTGTTCATAAAACACGTTGTAGAGTCCAGAATACTCACACAAGAGTAGCCTACAATAGATATGGGTTGTCCCTCCACCTAGTGGCAGTGCAGGAGACAGCACCTCAGCCAACACACACAGCCCTATTGCCACTTCCTACACCCCACCCATGCTTTCCCAATGCTGAAATATTTGATTATAAGCCAATACGTTTGCTGAAGCAGATGGACAGTTCTTTACTGACATGTAGTATATGCTCACCGTAATACTTGTGTAATACCATCCAGGATTTAAGTGTTTATGGATGAACTCATGTCACGCTGTGCTGTTCGAGGCCAGTTGTAATGCAGAGCTATATTTAAACTTCCCCTGGGGTGCCATTAAATCATGTAATTTCTTCGTCAGGCCTGGCTGACCTCATTTTAATATCCACATCAGACAGCATTAAGAAAAAAAACATTAAAAAGAGGAATATTGAATTTTGTATCTACTGTGCTATCTTACATTTACATTTTAAATGTAAGCCCTTTGCAGACATGCTTATCATTTGAGACTTACTGGCAGAATAAGCTGAAATTCCTTACATTTGGATGTTTGAGCGGCAGGGGCGTTATATTGTGTGCTGTGCTGTGATACGGTTGTGTTTGTGTCGGCTGCCAGGAGGGAGAGTTGAAAGCGCGTCTATGTATAGTTCTGCAAAGCGCACAATCCATTTGGACCACCGAGAGAAATGAGAAAATCATAAAAGGTTGATGCATAAAATGGCTGCATTGTTGTTTTTTTTGCTTTGCCGGGGATAGGAATACAGAAAGCGTTTTTCACTCTAAATAGGATTATAAAACTTTAATTGTGTTTTGGTGTATTATTTTGGGGAAAGAAGGGACAGACTGAAACATCACATTGTATTACAACGGTATAGACTGTAAAATCTAATTTGGCTTTAGTTTTATTTGCAGATAAGTGAGTTTGTTTTTGACCTATTAATGCTGTGGTCTGTACAAATGTCTTCAATTAGTCCTGCATGACAGTAGAAACCCTGGGATGTTAGCTCGTTGCAGCTGCAGTACTCCTAACCTTGAGTGGGTGTTCACATCCACAGGGGATGGAAGATTCCCCTGTTCTCTTCAAAAGCAAGCGGGACAGGGGGGAAAGACAGACTCTGAGAC
Organism: Sebastes umbrosus; assembly: GCF_015220745.1. Classification (NCBI taxonomy): domain Eukaryota; kingdom Metazoa; phylum Chordata; class Actinopteri; order Perciformes; family Sebastidae; genus Sebastes; species Sebastes umbrosus. Next base: position 15,223,427 of record NC_051278.1, on the reverse strand, counting down.
AGATATTTATAGAGAGAGTGGGAGAAAGTGAGATTGTGGCTTGAAAGGTTAACGTAAGAGGGAGCAGCAGAATGACAGAGAAGGAGAATGACAGAGTTGTCGGGTGAAACAGAAAGATGATGGAAAATAAAGATGAAGACTTAAAAATGGATGATGCTGCAGACATCACCAGAGGCTGTGTGGACCCTGCTGTAAATTTCTGTGTCTCTGTAGGTCAGGTTGCCACTTTATTGTCTCTGTTGACCCTAATTAAGTCCTGCAGATATTGTGAATGAGTCACTGAAGGGCTAGAGGAAATATCTTCTTAGGGTATGTCCTGCATTAATGGTTTCTCCCCTGTGTCATCCACTCCTCGGTCTATAAACATTACTTTACTGTGCTGATCCTAAAAGCAGATTGTTAATACCATGAGAGAATTTGAAATATTTATATGCTGCAGAAATAATATAGCTACCTGAGTTTATTAGCATAGTCAGTTGAAGTGAAATGGGCTTTGCTGAAGTGTTATTAATGTTGAATGGCTCATACATAAGTCAGAATGTGAACTCAAAGGTGTAATATTCCCATCTGGGTAGAATTGTGTCACTAAGCAGACAGCTAAAACAGTAAATCCCCTCCTCTGAAGTCAAATTTGCCCAAATCTGCACCTCTTTTTTCTGCTCTGACAACTGAGGCAACCATTTGTCCCAGGCACCCAGGAATCTATTGGCCTTATGACATTGAATCTCTGCAGGGCTCCAGACTCCTAGCGAGCCTCCCATCCAGCTGTAATTACAGTTTCCTATCTACCAGGACTGTCCCGACCCGGCCCACTGAGACTCCGCACTAAATCTCCTTGATGTCGTCAGTCAGCCATCCAGATAGGTAGCCGGACAGCCAGGAAAAGGCAGGGCCTCCTGGAAGCGAGCTCCTCTCCAGGGTGGTTGATATATGGACCGTCATGGGCTGATTTTAACGGATGGTCTCTCCTCCCACACTGGGCCGTTCTGAAGTCATTGTCACGCTGGGAAAATGTGTCCGTGAGGATAGATGGGAGTTTGCCGTGTTCAGGATAGGGTGGAGAAAATGTTGTCTTGTGGACACACGGCTGATGAGATGGCGCAGACAGCCATTTTCCTGCTGTAAAAAGAAGGAGTTTTGTAGGAGCTGGGCTGTCAAGAAAAGGCATAAACGAGGATATGTGGAGGGAGGTGTTAGTTACAACTCAGATGTTCAGCATTGTACTTGTACACTGCGTGTGTTTTATGAGTGCAGGTACTGTATATCTATTACAATTATTTTGATCAATGGTTCTTTTGCAGGGAAGACATGGTTAATGCAGCAACATAACATGTAGTTTCAGATAGAATAATTCATAGACAATCTTGGAGGAAGTAAGAAAGAGGAACAAAGGAGTGTAGAGAGCTTAGAGCATTAATTAGTGTTAAATTTTGCTGCAAAACAATACCGTAGATGGCCAATAAGACAGTACAGGGGTACACCAAAGACGCAGTAGAGAGAGATATGTAAAATGCCCTGAGAAATAAAAAATATAAATACATATAGGCATTATAAAACAGGAGAGAATAATAAAAGCCATAAACCCATAATACATGATACATAAAACAAAATGTAACAGTGCCTCCTTCCTGTGAACTACAAAAGCAAGGATTAACCTGTTTTCTGGTTGAGTAGTGTTATAGACGTTGGGAGGACAGATAGCTTGAAGCGGTTGTTTTTACATTTACTGGCTCTGTAACGGCTATCTGTAGTAATAGTTTGTATTCAGAATACAGAATGTGTGACGGGTCCTTCAGAATTTGTTATTAATTTTAATCATATTTAGTCAGCCTCATCCTGTTTTCTTTAGTCAAGTTTTAGTTGACAAAGTATGGGCAGTCTTATCTTAGTCAAAGAAATCTTTTACTATTTTCTTATATTTAACTAGTTTCTTTCTCCTTAGCTCTGTTGTTCAGTCATTGTTAACTTTAACTGAAGTAAGTAGTTACTCCAAGTCCTCCTGACTGTGCTCATTGTGTGCTGCCGGTGTAGTCCTGATATGGCACGCGCAACACTGGACATGAAACTGCTGCATTGAAAAAAGTCTATAATATTTTGTCTCCACTTTTTTGTCAATGAAAATAAAGAGATTTTGGTATAAAGTTTTTATTTTTTTAACTACATTTTAGTATTGTCTTTTTCGTCAACAATGTTGCATGTTGATATAGTCACAGTTAGTGTTTAATGACATTGGTACGTCTCATTATCGCCTCGTCTTCTTAGTCATGGAAAAAAGGTTTTTGTTAACGAAATTAACACTGATGGGTATGTGGATGTTTCACTTTCCATTTGTTTCCAATTATTTGAAATAACAAGTGTTCAATCTGGGTTTGATGTAGAAGGCCAATTGACTGAGGGCGCCGTTGAATTTTAGTGGCATACGTTTCAATGTATTGTTACAAGGACATTTGGGGCTTTGTGCTTCCTTTATGTTGAAAAGATCTTTTTAAAGGACATGAATTAGACTGAGATGTAAAACATTTCATTGAGCTTTGTTGCAGGCTGAGAGGGGTTGATGTTAAAAGGCTCTGATTGTCTCAGTGCCTTTAGTGTGAAATATTGATTTGTTTTTATGTTGTTGTCCAAAAGTAGATTAAACACTTTTTAAATCGATGCATGGCTTTTCAAAGTAAACTAAGATGAAATAATCACACTTTCTCAGTGGAACAGGTTGGAAGATGGCTATTCATTTTTTAACACACCACTATTGTGTGTTCAACAAAAGAAGATTAAAATGTGAAAAAATAGTGACACTGTACACAATTTGCAAAAATATAAAGCACTGATAAAGCATTTACAGTAAAACTCATCACAGTAAAGTGGGACTGGTTGTGCTTTCAGCTGGTCTGCCATGCAATCAAATTTGCATTGGTACGAAAAATGAAAGAGAAATAAAAAGAGAAAGACAGATAGCTGAAGGGGCTTTTTTTTAAAACCCTGCTTAGTCGAGCACAGTTATTATGAGAGTATCAATCCACATTACGACACACTGCTGTTCCACTCATTTACAACACGCTGCCAGTCCTCAAATGGGAATATCACAGTTACTGTATTTAAAAGTCACATTCAATATTTGTTATTCTCCCAGCTTCAGTTGGAGAGGAATGTTAATAAGCCTTATATGCCATGCAGAGTTTGATTCCTTGTTACTGCACTGCAGGTTTTATCATGGCTTGTGAGGCAACATGGTGAGAGCCTGACACCCATGCCTCTTATTTTCCCAAAACTGGGTGCAAATGCAGTGGCCAGTAAAAACTGCGGGTGCAAGCTTGCAAAGAAGTAATTATTGCAATTTTTGAAATGTGAAGAGGAGGTTGGAGCTGGATGCTGGATGAATTATCAGTAGGATGAAGACAGTATCAGCAGGTGGAGTTCTGGTGGGCCTCCATAAAGGCCAATCACATCAGCTCTTATTTCCTTTAAGAGCCTCAGATAGTCTTATAGACCAGGGCTCAACACTAACTTTTAAAAGTGGTTGCCACGCTGGCAACCAGGCATCAGCTTTTGGTTGCAGAAACTGAAATATGCAGTTAAACCTGCAGTAGGCAGAATGTTTTTGGCATCATTGGGCAAAAATTCCATAATAACCTTTCAGCATACTGTAATTCAAGTGCTCTGAGAGATAACTAGACTTCTGCACCTCCTCATGGCTCTGTTTTCGGGCTTTAAAAAATCTAGCCCGTGACAGGAGACTTTGGCCAATCACAGGTCATTTCAGAGAGAGCCTTCCCATTGGCTGTGCTCCGGCTGGTGGGCGGTGCTTGGTATTTCCTCAGCAGATCTCAACATGGCTACCGGGTCACAAACTTTCTCATTTAACAGCTAAACAGTACACAGAAGATGATTCTGAAACCATTTGAGGTGAGAAATTAACATTGATGGGTATGTATACTGATGGATAGGCATTACAGTAACAGAATATTGATTCATTTTTGATCAGCGCTGCTTAGTTTGACCGTTTGATCGGAGTTCGTGAGTGATTGACAGCCGGCTCATAGACGCCAGCTGGATGGCAGACTCCAGCTCGGCTCTGATTGGTTGTTTTCCTCTGGTCTATGAAATCTTGCAGATGCCATTAGGAGCACCGGAGGACACAAAGGCACATGATTTCTTTCAGATTACCTGTCTCATGCACTACTGTCAGGAAATAGTGACTGTTTTATTAAAAAAAAAAAAAATGTTAATCATATTTTCTCCATTTCTACCCACTGCAGCTTTAAGGTTGTTACACACCGGCAGCATTTTTTTTCTTGGGATTAATTCGCACGTCAATATATTTTGTCGAACAGTTGTTTTTGTCATGAATACTTTCACACAGAATGTGAATATTATGCGGCGATAAAGCGACAAAATGTTTTTCCGGAATAAGGTTGATTTTCTGAGCTTTTGCATCACGAATAAAGGCATCAACCTTGACAAAGGTTGATCTTACCTTTCACAATAAAAGCAATAGACATATAATATTATCAGGCTCAAGGACTTTGCATTCGCTAAATAAAAAAAATCAGGCGAGTATATCGCCTTTTTGTGTCGTTTATTCGTCACGCCCCCTGTGTGTAAAGGCCTTGATACGTGTAATGGCAATTTTCATATCTGCAGTTTAACACTGTACCTTTAGACAATCTCAAGGCCTCACATGTTCAACTTTGTCACCATAGGACAGTGACCTGACATTTTAGTTCTCTGTAACTGCAAACAACAGATTGCTGAAATACTCGTTATGTCTTGTGATGCTCTGTTGTCTGCTGTGTGCTGACGCATTGATACACTTTCTATCCTTCTCTTCTTTTCTTCTTTGCACTTATCTTCGTGTTATGCTTTAAATGTATAAATACTGACTACTCTTTGTATTCGGGGCTCACTTGCCACAGTCCACAACAGGTGGCTGTGCTCGTGAGTCCATCTGCTGATGCTTTACTTATTAATGTATGCCTTTTTTATTAATTTCACTGAAAGACAAGTTGTTACCTTGGTTTGTGTCTTGTTTTAACAGAAACTGCCACCACATACGTCAGCTTAATAATGAAAATGGAACATAAAAGAATAAAAGCTTTATTACAGTAACTGAACAAAATTCTTTGTAGGTTGTGTTTTTTCTGAAACTTAAACTTAAATTTTAGGTGTTGTCAGTTTACGTGTCAACCTTCAATTCCTGGTACAAAATACAAGTAGTGCAGCTGTTATGTTCTTCACAGATCCCTCAAAAATGAATCCAGCAAGTCATTGGTTGCTTGTTCATCCGTTCTCTTTCTTTCAAATTGTGTGCTAATTCCCAGCACAGATCAACTGGCCCTTCATCATTGAAGTCTTGGATTGTGGGTCCCTCAAGTCCATTGTCTCTGCTTTCAGAGTTGACCTCCAAACTGTCTTCATCCTACTTAAACAGCTAAATCCCCTCTCACATACAGCACGTTTTGTTGTCCCTCTTTCTATGTGTTAAAAAGCCAGTAATTGGTTGCCAATTTCTCAAAATGGTTATATGGTTTTGTATAACATACGCCTGAAATTAAAGGCCTCTATATTCTTTGAAGCTTCTGCTAATCTATGGACTTTCCAGTGTCTACAGTTCACTTCACTCTCAGTAGTACTCTCACTTTGGAAGAGTCCCAGAAAAGAACGGGTCAATACAGGAAACTCCCAGAGCAAAGAAGGAAGTTAATGTTCACTTTAACCCTATGAAAGAGAGATCAATAAAACAAATTGGTGCATTTAGCACAGTATTCCTCAAATGTCTGGCATGTTCTTCAAAGAAACACAGTAGGGATCGGGCTGGTTGCTGTTAATGTATGAAGTAATTCTACCAGTTTGAATTGGTTAGAAATGTTTTCTGTACAGCTTTGAATTTCAACTACACCATGAATACATTCATCTCTCTCTGATCACATCCATCCTCAGTGGTTTACAATGGTTCATGTTAGCTACAGTAGAATAAACTCACACCATTAAGTGATCTTTTTCTAAATCTTGCCTTTGATTTGGTGCTAAAAGCTGAAGTGCTAAAACCTTCACAATTTGCACAATGCCGTGCTTATGCTAAAACCTGAGAAATTGCATTCCTGCAGCGTGTCTGCTCATGTTATCATCACCGTGGGTATCCACCAGCCTGCCACACACATATGTTGTGGTTGAAGCTATGACATGCTGTGCTCTGATACTTCTTTTACTGATGTGCTGAATATCAACTATTTTCATGCCACTAACATAAGGTTTTCTTAGTCTGTCTTTATTTTTGGGAGAGCAGGGAAAACATACTGTGAAGTTCCTTTAAGATTAGCCGCCATTCAGAGCTTCCCCCACCTATTCAATGGTATGGGAAGATTGAATTAATTCAGTACAAACATTTGTGACAACCTGATAAATAATAGTATTTTCCAGTATTGAAAAGTGAAGGTTGGACTTGCTGTGCTGAGTCTGCAGTTGAAAAAGGGACATTGAGAATGATGGCGGCTGGCTGTGACACTGGTGGCAACAGGCCTGCGAGTCTGGAGGCAAGGGGGGGAGGGTTGCGTGCAGGCAGAGGGAGAGGAAAAGGAGAGGTGAGTGACTGATGGGCATGTGTCAACCCTCCTCCTATGGTAAATGTTGAGAGGGAACAAGGGTGGCTCGCTAATTGGGGCTAGATGTAAAAGTCCCTGTCACTCATCATCATCTTCACTAATATGTTTGGAGGCAAAAGTCAGCTGAAGCATAGGGCTGAATGATTAGTCACTAGAGTCGGAGGCAGCCGAATGAAGGATGCATTTCCACTCGCAGCATCTTTTTTGGACGTAGATCTTGTACTGATAAGATTGGAACCACACTGTGCCGCTGATCACAAGGCTTCTGCTTTAATTATTGAACATCTGTACATTTAATGTGCAAGGCAATTTCAGAGAGCAACACTTGTGGGACCAAGTCTTGTACTGATGTTTTTTTCTCTTTTGAACAATCTGTCCAACAGTGAATCACTCCAGCAATGATAGCAATGTCATGGATTATCATGATGGTCATAATAGAGTCCAGATCTTTCCCTTCTAGCATCTATACTTTTTCTGTGACCTTGATTTGTCCCCTTCTTTCAGAATCCTTCATGCAATGTCCTGAGGGAAATAATGGCAAAGGGAAGGAGAGCGGGATGCAGCCTCTGGAATTGACTGTGAAATTAACGAGAGGCACGTTATTCCAGCGCGCTGCTTAACCGGTGTGAAAAACAGATAGTGACAGCGATAACGAAGCAGGTAATGAAATAGTAAGTGCTCTTCTTACTGTTGTATGTGTTTATCACTTTCTTTACTTTGTTGTAGTCTCACCTGATTTTAACAGTGGAACAGCAATGTAGCTGTTTCAGTTCATGATTGTAGTCACATTAAAAGGCTAAATTTGATTACGAGATGATTTCATTTTACACCATCCAAAACATTTTTTTTTCCTCACACAAATTAACCATTGCTTTCAAATACTGTAACTGCAAAACTAAGCTTCAACAGGTTTAATTAAGCTCAAATTACCATATAATTAGATAAATATGCTACCAACAATTCCCAGTCTCCTTTTTAATGGTTCTTTAATACTAGTAGTTGGCAGTCTCCTCTCAGTAATTCCTGCTCTTGAATCTAACGATCCGAACAAAGCCGACCAGTTATATTATCTAATTTGAGTGGCTTTTAAAACCTGCTAAGATCTCATTTCCATAACCCTCTAACTGGGAAAACAACAATTATGGGAGTGATATTAGCATGAAGTGACACCCCTGAGCTGCAGTCATGCAGCAGGTGGGTAATTGGCCCTGAACTGTACAGTGGGCACTCTGTGGGACTGTCCTTGTCTCGTGATGGGGACACCGGCTGCGCCACAGGGTAGACTTATCAGCCTGCTGCCCTCTGAGCCAGATGCAGCATTTCATAATTAACCAAGTGAGACGAGCGGGGTCAGAGAGAGAGACGCCGCAGTTCTGTACTGTAACTAGCTCTGCTCAAGCCGCGATCGTACATGTACAGTAAAGTCTCTAGTCTTCTTTTGCTCTCATTTCATCAGATGTACAGTATGTAGATTATTTGCATGCAGACAGTGTATTAGTGAGGGAGACAGAGAGTTTTATTGCTGAGAATGAAACTGGACTCCAGAGGCCTCCCTGGTGTTAATTGAGGTGTAATGTGATTTGTTTTGCTGGCCCTTCAAACAGCCCTTCCCAGTCCATTGAATCAGATCCCCTGCGATTACTCTCTAATGGCCTGAGTTACGTCTGTGTGCTTTAAAACACCCTACAACTACTGAAGATAAAATGATAAGGTTAATGCCGCAATGGCACTATGCAAAGTGAATAATCATTTAAACTGACTATCTTTACTGCACCACTGCAGTGTACTTAAGAGTAACTACTGTCCTTAAACACAAAGACTGTTTTCAAGCAGATGCAAAGGGCTGAAGCAGGCACAACACCATTTGTATTTGGTGGACATCCATATTTTTGTGTTTACATAATTACTTAACCCACTGAGTCTTGCAGGTGAGGTGGTGTGAGCAAAGGAACAACCAACAAAGAGCTATAGTTGGGAGAAGTACACACAGAGACCTTTCCTTGTAGGTCATGCACTGTAAAAGTCGTCCCTTTCAGTTCATTAAATACCTGTAGCCATCATTCATCATCATCCACTGGACATAATTACTGTACGCTAGTGATGCGTGGGTCGACCCATAATTGTGCAGGTTCGGGTGAGCTTACTAGACCGCGAGTGGCGGCACCCAATTACGTTTGTCTCTGTTCTCGTGTCAGACCTCAGTCCTGACATGTATTGTGCTACAGTACTATAATACATAAAGTTGGCGGTTTGCAGGCCGGGTTTGCTTGGTTGATTAACGTATATTTTTGCGGGTCAGGTGGTGCGGATTGACTCTCATAACGGGTCAGGTGGGTACGGGTAATAAAAAGCCCTGAGCCTTGCATCACTACTGTATGCACTTCAACAATGTGACTATGAGGAGTCTGGTAATATCAGTAGAACTTCATCCTAATGCGATTATGCCCTCAAAGCACCAAAGAATTAAATTAGAAGAAGTCAATATGCATGTCTCTTTTCAAATACGATGACATGGTTACTCGTAGTAATCCACAGACCTCATTGTCATCTTTTTATTGACTTTTTACCAAATCACGTCTGCAAGCTGTTTAGCTCTGAGTAGAAGGAAGAAACTAGTCATGACAAAGTTTGTTACTTATTTCCACTGATTGTGTCATTTCATTTGGAAAGACACATTGATATTAAAATTTACAAATGCATATTTTTGGACCTTCGATTGCAACCGCTATCTGCCACATCTCAAGGTCCCATTCACGAAAGATTTTGCGATAATGATATTACAGCGCAAACACTCCCATAAAGTTTTGCAGCTGCGTGTAATTTGTCCTTTTTTGCGTCTGATTGTAATAACCCATGTGGCAAAGTATAAATATTGCCTTTGCGCCAAGAACACAGTAGGTAGAACGATGGCACAGAGAAAAAGAAAAAGACCTTGAGCTACAGCTCCTGACCGACGAGGTACAGAGGCATTCCTCAAAACTTCAGGCAAGGAATTTAAACGTGACAGAGAGAAACCATGATTCCTGGAAAGTCTGGGCATGACATTCCTTATAAATGGGCTTCAGTTACACCAACTCTCTGAAGACGCTGATAATTTCACTGTATGCATGTGGCTATTAGTGGCTATTTGTGGATTGGACTGTTGTTGCAATGAGGCTCATTTGCATAGAAAGGGGATAAATTTGCACCAAATTTATGCTAAAGACGTGCAAATAGCACAAGAGCATCGAGACACTATTTGCTTGGCAGCGCAGTTAGGGGTGGATTTCAGCCGTTAAAGGTCATTTGAGAGTTTTCAGTTTCCTTTTGTCGTATTTGTTCAGGTTTAGCGAATTTGCCCCCGAGTCATTTTAAAACAGAATAAGCTATGGTCAATATCTCCAAACCTCAGCAGATAAAAAAGATAGATATAGATCACAGTCTAAAAAAAAAGGTTCTGCTGTGTTTTAGGTGAACTGCCTCTGTTAACGATACAATCGGTGACCTCCTCATTTAAATACACAGCTGTTGGATGGGCTTACATTTGGCTGTGCTGCATCATTTGCTTCAATACCATATTCAGTAGGGACCATGTGCAACAATGGGATTTTCTTTTTCTATTATGAAAACCTTATGGCTACCAGGTGCAGGTCTGTGGGGAACGTATTTATTTATTATAGACAGGCGTGTTGATGCGCGGAACTATACCCGACTAAACCGATCATTCTTGAGTGACCTTTCTGCATTGGTGCCACTGCACTGCAGTTCATGAATGTTTAATGGAAATGCTGGCTGTTTTGGGCCTGCCAAGCTGGGTTTGCTGCCTGACAGAAACATCCTAACTCAAAGGCAGAATGGAGGTTTAAAACAGTGGATGCTACAAACAAAGGAGACCAGACACAACCTCTGAGAAGTAAACACCCCTCAGACCCACAGAAAGCAGTTGACCCATATAATATTAATTAATGCTATCCGATATCACTCAAGAACACTAGATAGATGGCTAGAATGACAAAAAACAAGCACAGGCAAAGTGGAAATGCATACGACTAAGTAGATAATGAGAGAGGGACTTTGTAGAGAGAACAGGAACAACAGGATGCACTCCTGGTGAGGTGTTGTCGCGACGATGTCTTCTTTACATTTGCATCCCCGACACCTTTTTTTGTCTCTTTGTATTTCTGCCTACCACCATATACTCTCTAGTCACGAAACACCTTGAAATACTTACAAAAGAAGACAAAAGCAAGAAGCAGAAAGAAATGAAATTAAAAGAAGACGGGGAAGATAATTGGGTTTGAGAGCGAACTGAGATTATATATGAAATAGTGAGAAAATATGTGGAGGAGAGGTGCTGGTTTGGCAGGCGGACAGTAATGCAGATAACAATTACCTAATTTATTTTTTTAAAAAAACACACATATCCCTGAAACAAAACCTCCATCAGTTTGTAGATGCCATGTTTGACTATAAAGGCACAAACAACATCAAATCAAATCAAAGTCTTTTACTCTCTGTTCGCCAGATAAACACAATCAGCTTTTCATATCTGTCTGACAGCATCCCACTCTTCCAGCTTTATAGAGGAGACAGCACAAAGGGAATACTAGTCAACTGTGTCATGAAGTGTGAGCGTGTGTGTGAGAGAAAAAGAGAGACACCAAGGCTACCTTCAACACCATCAAAGTGTGGGGAAACTTTTACTCCAGTGAAGTCTAACATTTTACTTCCAGGGTGGCATGACGAGATAAAACCTTCAGCTCCGAGCGGAAATCTGAGAGAGAGAACAACTGCACTAACAGAGTGGACGGCATATGAATATGATTTCAATAAAAGCTCTCTACTTTAGAGCTCCTACATATTCAGTGAGTCCAACTGTGGTCACTCAGTTTGACAACTTTAGCATAATATATGTCTAAAGAAGGGGAAGCAACAAAAAGAGGATGATATTCGAAAGGTCAGATCAGATCTTGACGATATACAGTACGTTATGCACATGATGAGAAGCAGCAGAAATTGTTTCTAATTATTATTTGCACCTTTCAACTTGCAAAACCCCTAAACCACTGCAATGACAGCTCACTGCACCTTGAGGCGTCTCGTTAAATTTCTATTGGTTCTTAGTGGAGAGAAGCACCGAAGAGGGAAATAAATGATGGAGCCCTTTCTGTCTGAGCTGAGTCTGTGATGCAGAGAGCGGGTCTCATTGATAATGCATCAGGAGAAGAAATCCATCAGGACCACATCCATTTAATGCATGAAGCAGATATTTATGCATGAAAATGCGTGTGGCCTCCTGCCCCAAACCTGTGGCCAGGCTAAGTGGGGCTGTCCTCTCCGGGTCGTCACCGAGTACAGTTGCTCCGGTCTCAGGGACACAGCGACTCCCCTAGACGTCCCCACTGCCCAGGTCCAGACAAAAGGATGAAACATTCATGAGGTGTCTTTGCGACAATGGCAGATTCAACATTGTTTGGTTACTGTGGCCTCCCCACCTCTTCTTCCACACTCCACTCCACCCCCCCCTCACACACACATCATCATATCTGTTGGCCCATTTGATGGAGCTTTCAGGTGAAAACATAAACCCGGTGTGGAGTGATTACCGAATGTGCTCCTGCAGAGGAAGGACTGGCATTTCTCTCTCTTTGTTGTGCCTCTGACCTTTTGAAAATATCACAGATTAAATCTTTAATTATTTATGAAGGCTAGTTGTGGTGATGGGAGAAGAGAGGGGGGTGTTGCCACTTGTGATGGGGCATTTTACTGTAAGAGAAAAGATTGACGTTGCGGTTGGTGTCGTTCTAATCCGACAAGTGCTGAGATGCCCAGTTTGCTGTTTGACATTATCAGATGTTTTGTGTTGTGCTTTGCCATGTGTTTTTTATGTCCCTTCAGATATTTGTACTCTAACATTGGAAGCAGGGACCTCTTCCCAACATGTGTATCACGCTGTTTAGTGAACTTCTAAACAGCAACCCTCAGATCCTCCTAACTCATCACGTCACCTACCCTCGTGCTGTAAACATTCCTGACACATTCATTTTAAAATAATCAAATAATCATGATGCGAGAAATAATAAACAAACAACAGAGAAAATAACCATTCTATATGGGAAAAAAAAGTATTTCCCGGGAGAATGGTTTAACCAGTGTTTGATATGCAAATGCTCTTTTTCATCGGAACCCCCAGTAAATGTCAGGAAGGGACACTGGGGAGGGGCTGAACATCTCAATTAAAGAGCGCTAACATGCATCATTCCAAACAACCCATGAAATGAAAGGCATCATTTAGATTGATCTACAGCATCACTGAGAATAAATTGGAGCAGCAGCCTAATAATGCAACACTCCAGGGTGCGTCTGAATATTGCAGATAGGAATTCAGAACAGTATCTGCATAATGATGTTCCAGCTGATGAAGTTGGCCATCAGTATTTGGGAAGCGGCCAATGTTACTGTGAAGTTAAATGCTAAAATGTTTCTGTGGGAGAAGAGTTAGTGTATACGACTGTACCTCTCTAATGGCTGAATCGTGCTTACAGTTTGTTTTCTCTGGACCAAACTGTGGTTAAAGGCAATTAAATGATTTGTCTGACCTCCCAATTAACCTTCTCCGGTGTTCATGCCAGTTAAGCACTTTCACAGAGTTTGGAAATGTGCTCCTTGGCACACTGGGTCTGTACTACATAGTGAGAAGATGCTTAAAGTTGGCTCTTGGATAATTGTAGTATTTTAGTGTTTAGTTTTCCAAGTGTAGGAAGCTGCTGGCTATCTGTCTATTGTCTTAGAATAACCAAAACAAGTTGTTCTCCTATACAGTAATTACCAAAGTTCTGATTGTGTTTGGATAGGGCTGTCAAAGTTAATGCGACAATAACGTGTTAACGCAAATTCGTTTTAACGCTACTAATTTCTTTAACGCATTAACGCAATTGATCTTTCGGAGGTGGTAGCGGTCTAGCTTGTCATGAAGGAGTGTAAATAACTCTCCAAACTTGCGCTAAATGTTGGCGAAAAACTGGCATGGCCATTTTCAAAAGGGTTGAGCATATTTTTTATGCTAAATGCAGTACCTGTGAGGGTTTCTGGACAATATTTGTCATTGTTAATTGATTTCCAATAATAAATATATACGTACATTTGCATAAAGCAAGCATATTTGAGTATTAAATACTTGACAAAATCTCCCTTCAAGGTACATTTTGAATGTGCGATTAATTTGCGATTAATCACGATTAACAATGGACAATTATGCGATTAATTTGTGATTAAATATTTTAATCGATTGACAGCCCTCGTTTAGATTTGTGACAAACTGCGCCACATATTTTGTGGTAGACCTCTTTCTTGAGACATCAGATAATTACTTGGTTAAAAGAATAAAACAAAATCTGTACTTACAGCACCTATTTACTGTTTTTATACAAACCTTTTTGTGTGTTTCAAAGTTAACACTCAACCTTTCTTTTACCACCAGCAGCAACACCAAAATGAATATATTTTGGCACAGTCCTCTCACACAATTTGATGGGTGAAGGCGTATCCTATCAGCTTAAGTTTTATAAATGGTTTCTATTTTGATCAGGTACAGTCCAGAATAATGTGTCTAGCTACCCTAAAGGACAGATCTTTGTACTCATTACTCTTATGTCTAAAAATTGCTCACTTGCAAGTCGGGAGACGTTCTTTAAAAATTACTCAAGTGAACATAAAAGTACTGACTTTCATTAATCAGAATGTGAATTTATTGGCCCAGTATGTGAATATACTTGGATTTATCTTGGTGGCATCAGTGCAGGAACATGGCAATAGCTCACAAAGTCTAATAAAATAAAGTATAAAGTATAGAGTCTGGAGCTGCTCCATAGACAGTGAATGGGAGACTGATTTTATGGACCTGCAGAATATTTGTTTTCTTTTTTATACCCAAATGAGCTTTATTTTATTGTAGTGTTCTCATTTGTGAAACAAAAAATATCCCCATATACTCCGAACATTCCTCTGGGTGTTCTCATTGTCATCTATAACATCTCTCCCCATTTACTGTCTGTGGAGCAGCTCCACACTTTATACCCTATGACATCACAAATTTGAGTTTTAACACTCTTTTGTCTGATTTGGGTTGAGTTGTTCATGTTTACTAATACAGTATAATATAATTAATAATAATATAATATCATTTTTGGACTGTCTTAGATCATAGGAATAACATGTATGTTTGAAAATGGGCGTCGTTCCCCTGTAAGCCTGCAGTATACGTATGACAGTATCAACTGTTATATTACTTTAACAACCCCCACTGAGAATGACCTAATTATCTGACCATGGAGGGGGTGAGATTTTAGCGACCATGAGAGGTTTTACCACTGATGCCACCTCTGATTGCTCTGTTTGCCCATGTGGAAAGATCTATTTGAGGTGTTTAGAGGTGGTAAAAGATATTTAAGTAGCAGAAAGTAACATATCAAATGATTTGCAGCCTCTGTGTACTATATTGTAGGATTAGTTTACAGTAATTGGACGATGATGTAAATATATGCCTCTCAATACATGCTCTTTTATTTTCCACTGGATGTACTGTATGTTTTCTGCTAGGTCAGAGTGTTCTGTCACATAGTACGACGCTGTTGGGGGCATGACCACCAGTTCTGCTCAGACTGTAATCTGGGACAGTTTTTGCTTGTTACACTGCTCAACATATTCTCCAGCATCTAACGCAAATACGAATGCAAATACAAGATGTTGAAGATTAAAAGAATTACTTGGAATTTGAAAAAAAAGACTGCATTTAAGGCTTTAGATGACCCAGTTTCCAGGCATCTAGTGGCTTAGTTGCTCTGGAGGCTTCTGAATGTAGTATTTGTGGATTCAGTGTGTGTGTTTGTGTGTTTCTGTGTTTCTGTTTGTGCATGTGTGTTGTCAGCGCAGACACATAAATGCAAAATGGTTTTTTTGTTTTCGTGTTCTTGCTTATATGCAGCTTTTTTCCCCCCCCGCTTGTGTCGGTTTGTACACATCCTTAGATCTCATCAAAAAACAGTGACCTAGATATAATTAACCCCTTCAAACCAGCAGAAAATTGTATTTAAAAGTAGCACACACCCATCAAAATCTGCTGTGCATGTCAGCACGGAGCTGCTCCCCGTGTTAAAGTCGGGTTCCTAATAGAGGGAGATATCGTGGACTCCCTGCAGCATGTCAAGCTGGCGGCACATAAGGCATGCGCTCAGAGAAATGTTGTAGACAGGTGATGGAATGAATAAGCTTGTCTCAGGGCAGTCTCCTGGCTGAGAGCTACTTCACACGAAACACATAAATTCTAGAAAATAAGAGCTTCTGTTGAAATGAGCATCGCTTATTGAATAGCAGAGAAACAATGAATGTCCTGAACCGTGGCTTTTGCTTCTGTGGCTCGGATGCTTGAGAGGGATTGAAATTTAATTTATTCTTACTCAGATAGCCACTTGTAAGACATTATGGGGTGTAATTTTCCGTTGGCTAAACAGCTCCCCTCGTTTCCTTTTTAAGGTGAACGAGCACACACATCACACGGCGCCTTTAAGAATCTTCACTAACGCGTAAGATCCTCATTACACTTTGCCTTTAATCTAATAATCTGATTCAATTTGACCATTTGTTCATGCATATCAATGTGGGAATACAGTACACGTTCAAACCATTTTCTTCAGAATGGTAGGGTGACTTATGGATGCTGTATTGTTATTAAGATAAAAAGACACCATTCTATCTGATCAGATCAGTTGTTTTCAGTGTTCACTTTTTCACGTTCTTGTGAGATTGATTTCCTTTGAAGACCTCTTAGAAGATCAAGATCCTCTTAGCAGCTCATACATGTATCTGTTTGCATAAATTATGAATTACATCAACTGTTGCTCACATGCTCACAGTATGTCATGAAGTAGCTGCTTAGTCAGAAAAGGGGGAAGTGAATTCGAGGATATGAAATGAGGATTGATATGATTACAGGCAGAGAACTAATGCTCCTCTGAAAAGGAAATTATCAACTCCACCAATCCGTAATCATACAAAGGGTAAATTCACTGGATTTCAAGCAGCACTCTCAGTTTCTTTAACAAATTTCAATTTCTCTCTTAGTTTTACACAAAAAGGTTGAAATGAATGTGGCCACAGTTGGTGGAAAAGTACAGATTTTGTACACTAGTACACGAATACAATCAGTTCTTCTATGCTTCATTTGACGAATTGAAATAATTTCCTTTTTTGTGCATGTCGAGAATGTAACTCAACGTCAAAGTTGCGACTGTTATTTGTGATGTGAGCATCCTAATGCTGATTTTTCTTCAGACCAAGTTTATGAGAGGCACTAAGTAGCAGATTTATCTTTTTCTGTCTCAGATTCTGCTCAACTCTTCTCAACTCTTACCAGGCTTATGTCTTACAAAACAGCAATATTCTGCAAAGAGCCTTTTTTCCGTCTGCTTTTTTCCTGCACAATGCGGCAGTGCTGATGCGTGGTTTCCTCACCCTCCCTGTGGGAGGTGTGAACCAAGGGAAGGGAAGGGAAGAGACAGGAGAAAGTGGAGGCGGAGAACACAGAACGCAGTAAACTTCAATAAGCACAATGTCCTCATCTTCTTGTTCTGGAGATCAGAGTTTCCAGTTTTTTGTCTAGGAAATGAAGAATTGGTAATCCAATACCCCTGATATTTTGAATAGAGTATAATAATTAGATAATGGGGTTGTCATACAGAGCTGTGGTTAGAGCAGGATCTTCACACACTTATTACATCTGCTGATTTTGTTTGATGAATCAAAGCAAACCCATTCATAGGTTGAGATTGAATCAGACAAACTGTGCCTCCAGGGGCATTTTATGATATAGCTTAAAGATAAACATCAAACCCTGCGTCTGTTGGACTTTGTGGAAAGTCAGAAGAAGACTGGTGCATCCTAGAATTAAATAAGTGAATATATTTATCTTAATATATCTTTTCTCAGTCTTCGTCAGAATGGCAGCACTGCTGAGAATCCTACTGGCACACAGTCCTACCCCGGGGCTCGGGGATTACATGTGCTGCGTACACGTTAAAGCCTCTAAACCCTCGCCTCCGCAGAGCTGATCTGACTGCACAATCATCCCCCTCACTCTCAGCTCCACTCCATCGGCCACGAGGCCTCCGTTCTCCCAGGATGCCAGCTGCTTACTTCCAGATCAGCAGAGCTCCGCAGTGCCCGCGAAGGTCGGACCATGAGTAAATTTGTCAGCTTGCCTCTGTGCTCACTGGCTCACCTGGGAGTTGACCGTCTAGCTCACCATCAGTTCATAGAGTCGGACATTCTGACTGGAGTGAGGATTTTTCAAAATAAATGCATCGATTTTTATACGTCACTCTATTTTTAGAAGAAAAACAGGCCAAAAGAACAGTTGGAGTTATTGTTTTGCTCATTGCACTTGAACTCCCACTCACTTAAACTGGGACACGTGCTAAAATACACCTACGTGTAGTACAATCGCACGTGGCTGCACAAAACCACTCACTCACACCCACACACACTCTCACGCCCACCCACACAAACACACAACACATCTGCAATTTCAAGGGGTGGATTGAGGACCTAGAGCCAAGGAATACCGCGCAGGGCAGACCATATTCAATTAGCCCCCGGCAGTTCTTCACCCTTATCTATCGTCATTGCATCACAGTTCAATATTGCACAGAGGTGTGCCGCCGACGCACTGCTGACACATCAAAGGGCTGCGGCAAATCCACACTCCTCCTCGGAGCCTCACAGCTATGTCACAGCTGTTCTGGGGTAGGCCAGACAGGCATAGGGAGAGGCCAGGCATGACTAAAGACCTTAGCAGACATATTAAAAAATGGATTCTCTATTTCCCATTTTGATGAGTTAAAGTTCAGGCCAGCCTGTGGGTAGAACTTGATGGTTTCCCGGTCCAGCATGGCATGGTTAAGTCTGAGGGTTAAGGAGAGAGATGATCTGGATCATGAAATGTGTATGACAGGGTAGATGTGATGAATGAATTTTAAGTGTAGCACTTTATCAGAATACTTTTTTTTGGCCTAAAGTTAGTTTTCTGATGCAGCTAACTTAAAGGGAAACTTCGGTATTTTTCAACCTGGATCCTATTTTCCTAATCTCGCAAGAGAGTTTGGCCTCATCCACGTTGTTGAAATCAGCTAAATATTCAGCCATGACACTGAAAATCTTTTAGATAACACTAAGCTACACTTTCTGTACTCCTAGGGTCCTTTCCATAATGTTGTCAGACACTTTCGTATGATTATAATCTGAGCCGGTCAGTGTCATAAACAAGCACTTTTAGTGGACACATATTGATTATGTGCAATTACACCTACATTGCAGCCTGTTTTGTGGCTGCCGGCTGCAGCACTCTCGCTCAATACTGGACTCATTTCAAAAATTGTTGTCGCGATTAGGCACTTAGACTAAAAACATGGGAAAATAAGCTCCAGGTTGAAAAATACAGAAGTTTCCCTTGAACCATGTCCTCTATCTATGAAGTTGGTACCCAAGTACACCAGTACAGGCGTGGTGCAAAGCAAGTAGTCAGTCCATTCAGCACTGTGATGACAGTCATATCCTCATTTCGTACAATAACTGGGTGCAAGGGCATAAGTCCAAGACGTGATGTAGATGGAGGCGCTACGGGCAGCAGTGGCTCACTGAGATCTTAATCAGGATATAGAAGATACAGATATATTTGCAGAAGCAGCATTAACAGAGCGAGTTAAAGTTAAAACAATGTGCTCATTTGTTGCCGCTGGCTTTGCCTCCTTACCTCTGCATTGTCTCTTCCCCTCTCTTTTCTCCTTTACTGTTGGCCAAATGAGTTAGGGCTCTAAATTGAATTCCATCTTCATGTATTTCTTCCAGAGGGCTTGCTAATTAAGAATTTAATTATGGCTGAGAGCAAAACAGGCAACAAAACCCCCTCATGTTTAAAACATGATCACCATCTCTCTCTCTCCCCCGCTTTGTCTTTCTCTCTCTGCTTCCTTCTGCAAGTGGGTTTTCTGCAAGTTTTGAGGTGAACTGAAGGTAAGACATACACTAAGATGGTAATCAGAAAGGACTTTACCAGAAATTCTCCAGAGTGAGCATGTGATGCATGCATGATCAAAGAGAGTCAGGAGGTTGGACCGTGAAAAAGATATTCAACGCTGGTTGATGTTATTAAAATGATACTCTAGGCCTGTTTGCTTAAAGTAAAAACTTTCAGTGCCTAAATTCTCCAAAATAAAATTAATATTTGATGATTATAACAATAAAAAAAATAGCACAACGTCATTAGCGTCCTGTGTTGTACTTTTTACTTTGACTTTGCGAGCACTGCTCCGTGTGATATTCTACAATTATGACAATGTCTGCTCTCTGGTGGCACTCTGCCTGGAGGATTGTTCTCGTGCCTGGGGGCTCTCCACTCTGTAGGCCTGTCCTGTTCACCTACTGTACTGTACCTTTTCTCCCTCTCTCCATTACGCAGTCCTTTCATCTTGTCTCTGTGGGCCAAACCTCCAGCAGCTATTTGTCACAAGCAGATGTTTCAGAGAACCATGACCTCCAAGTGTGGTTGCTGGGGAATGGGAGCTTGGCGCCACTTCTGATTGGAAACCTGCAGAGCAGAGAGGGCATGGTCAAGGTGAGTAATACTAGCTCCTCTCGGGCACTCAGGTCAGCTAATCTCCCATGGCAATCAGGAAGGCAATAGAAGGAGTAAGAGGTCCCTGAGTGGGGCTGTCCAGGCCCTGACATCGCAGTGATGGGGCCAGACAGCGACCGACTTTCAGGGACGATATTTAATGTCTCCTCTCCCACTCACACTTATTATGGGATAAGTTGTACGGTCTACAGAATGGCATCAAATGTGGCTCCAGAAATCTATTGAGGTGGTAAAAATAAGCAGATGCATGTTATTATTGCTGTAGGATGTATGGATAAATTTGAACCTACACTAGTTATATCTAATCTGCATTATAGATGTTTACAGACATCTTTAAGAAAGCAACAATACTCTGGCATCGAGGGCATGCTGGTTTCTGTTTGGGGGCCAGGTAGCACTAATGAGCAACACATTTGAACAGGAATTGGACTTAAAATGTGCAGGTAAACTGTCCTTGTGGAGAGGGAACCAGGAACACATTGGCTGAAATATCTTTTGGCACTGAAAACATCTTCTTAAAGGATAACTTTGGTATTTTTCAACCTATTTTCCCATTTGTTTGTGTCTAAGTGACTAATGGGAACAACACTTTTTGAAATAGGTCCAGTATTGAGGGAAAACGCTGCAGCCGCCAACAAGCCTAATATAATCATTTGGGGCAACCTGGCACTGTCATTTTACATCCACTAAAAGTGCTTGTTTTTGCCACTGACAGGCTCAGATTGTCATTATAAGTGTCTGACAACATTATGGAGAGAGCCCTCCAGAGAAATTAAACCTTTTTCTTATCTTTTGCTTTCTGTTTGTCATTGTGTCATGTGACTTGTTGCTGGAAGACAACGATGGAAACATGAGTGAGAGTTGGAGAGAGAAGTGCCACGGGACACCTAGCTGATTTCGACAATGTGGATGCAACGCGAGCTTTCAGGGCAAGGTTTCTCCAAGCGAGACACAGAATAACAAACAGTCCGGAGCAAGCGAAAGGTATTCAAATGGGAAACGGTGGACTTTTGTTTGGATATGATTGAATGCAACTGATACAGATTGGTGAAAAACAACATAAAAGTAAAGTGTTGGCCACCATGAACTGCCAAAACGGCTTCAATGGCAAAACTTGTTTAAACTCTACTAAAGGGATGAACACCATTCTTCCAAAAGATATGCCCTCATTTGGTGATTTGATGATGATGGGGGAGAGCTCCAAAATACAAATGTTCATTTTCATTCATTCAATCACATTGTGTTACTCCACTTTTTTATTCTGGTGTTTCATTAATTTGAATATGTATATATCAGATGGCATGGGTATTGGTTATCCCCTCCCAGAAGCTAAATTGTCTTAAGCTAGCTAATAGCTAATTTAATTTTGGTCACTGCTTAAGCTGTAGAGCAGTGTAATATAACGTCTCCTCCCACTATGTCTACAAGAACACACATACACGCCATGATGGCGGGATGACGTGATGTACATTTCTACCAGCTGTGGAGGGTGTTAACAGTTGGTGGCAGTAATGTGCTCTAAAAGTAGCAATATGACAATAAAAGAGAAGAAGACCACAAGAAAAATATAAATAGTGCAGGGTTGAGAGCATTCAAAAACA
Organism: Sebastes umbrosus; assembly: GCF_015220745.1. Taxonomy (NCBI): domain Eukaryota; kingdom Metazoa; phylum Chordata; class Actinopteri; order Perciformes; family Sebastidae; genus Sebastes; species Sebastes umbrosus. Next base: position 15,201,564 of record NC_051278.1, on the reverse strand, counting down.
AAGACTTTGCTTTATGAGGTAGGAAATGACTTCAGCATGTTTGTTAGATCTTCAAGATGCAGACAATGCATTTTTGTGAAAAACTTAAAACGTGAACAAAACCATTGCTGTTTATAATGAAAACTCCACATGGTAGCATCAAAATGTCTCTTTCTCTATTTCTCTCTCTCTCGCTCTCTCTCTCTCTCTCTCTCTCTCTCTCTCTCTCTCTGACTCACACAGACTGTGCCACCTCATACCTTGCAGGTCATGTGTTATTACAGTCCATTGTTGTGTTCCCACAGCCACGAGTGAAATGATTTCCCAGTGGCCTGTTGCATATAATTTTGCTTAAATTGGAGAGAGGTAGAAAGAGAGGAAAGATAAGGGGACGTTTTGTGGGCCAAGTAGAAAGATAAGGGGACGTTTTGTGGGCCAAGTAGCCGTTGTACAGTCCATAATGAGGCATGTTCCTTGGTAGGCATCGTAGTTAAAATGTGCACTGTGAAAGTACTTGTCAAAAATCTTGTTTGTTTACAGTGAAACCGTGTTTTTTTTCCAATTCAAACTACAGTGTACCATTTAAAATGAATGAGTGGTCAGTCTGTAAGCTAATAGAGCAAAAACACAAGCAACAGGTGTAACTGCATTGAAGATACATTAAAGGTGCTAAATTCAAAATTCAGAGCACTAATATAGCAGCAAACAACAATTTACTATGTTAAGATATAGTGGAGTAATGGTGTCCTGAAAAGGGATGGGTCATGATTTTTGAATAGTCATTCAATTATCAAATATTAAATAGTTTATGCGACTATCGTCATTGTGATGGAATTTTCCATTAATTCCTCTCTTATTGGTAGAAAGGTCAGAGTGTTTGTCAGAGTGTCCCTCTGTTGACATTATTGGGTTGGAGTCCTGTCTAGAGGAGCCACCGTTATCTGTACAGCTGTGTCTGTAGTGGAGACCGTAGAGCCAGTCGCTAGGGCAACCAGGGTCAGAGATGCCAGAGGAACGAAGTAAGTCAAAACATGATAAGGGGTAAGACACTGAGCACCGGGGAGGAAGGGCAGAGTTGTGAGGCCTTCACGCAGAGAGCATCTCAATGTGGAGACCTGACAATTGCTCCTTGATCAAGCTTCAATAAACCTTCTTTGTAAGACATCATCAGCTCCGGGACCTCTTCCTTCCTAAGTTAACTTGTGTATCAATTATTCCATCACAGCCATGTCTTAAAAAATATATTTGTTCTTGTTTTAATCGTCGCAGGCGCCTGGTTGTAACGTTTCTACCGGTAAAACGTGTGTGGCACGTTCAGTTCGGCTCTTTCCCGTCGGCCCAGGTGTGTTTGTGTGTGGGTGTATGTGTGTGTACGCGGCTCCTCTCCCTCCCCCCGTAGTTTCAGCGGGTAGATCAGCCATTATAGTTTCGGAACATTGTAAAACACACTTCGTCACACTTCTTTCAAAACAGACAGAAACAGAATAAAACTCACCAAATCCATCTTGGTTAGTCTCTCCACTGGTCTCTTCCACTGGGGGGGTTTCAAAAAATGATCCACTAGTTCGCAGTGATTATCGAATTGTAATTTTGCTTGAAATGCACATCCTTAGTCCTGAGCAGAGAATGAGGTCGCTCTCTGTCAGTCTGTGTTGTAATCCGAGCTTCTCTGTGTTTTGTTTATACAGCCGGTCCGGCCGCAATTGCATGTTAGTTCATCTGAGTCTCTTCTGTTGTGCCCCACTGGCTAGCTAATGGCCGACGCTCTGCACTGCGCTCATACGGCGGTGACCACTGATAATGGCTTCCTCATTGAAGCGTAACGGCCACCCTCTGGTTCCCCCCAGGGTTAACACAGTTAGCTCTGTCAGCACCTTTGTTTGCACTGTTCGTGCTGTTAGTGCCGTTAGCTGCTAGCCGGCTCAGCAGTCGCCATGTTGAGTGCGTTGAGAGGCAATAGAAATGCTCCCAATCGAGTATTTAGCATCTTTAATAATAAGATCACACATACAAAATGAACGGAGACCCCTCCAGGTAGCTCAGATAGATACTAATGAATTGCAATAGATGTGTATATAGGAGAATCAAAAATAACAAAGTAGTTATTGTTGGTGGCGAAGGATTATGTATTAAGGAAGAAAGAGTGCAGCACCGATGTGTTTCGATGTAGGAAGGAGAATCAGTATGTATCAAACAGATATTATTTTATTCCAGTGGAATACATATCAGAATTCCAATAGATGCATGTTAATGGCTGTGTTAAAGCACTGTGAGCGCAGGTGCAAAATATATTCCAAATATATCCAATCACTTAATCTTGTTCATGATCATTGATATGTAGAGTGTAACCACATACAATGTAATAGTGATTTAAAATCTATGACGCAGCGTACCATTTTAGCCAAAAAGCAGTTTCAACCATGCAGAAGCAGTCTGTTACATTTAACTATCCACGCCTTATTAGTTGCTATTGCCAAGTCTGTGGTAACAACTTTATAGTTACAGATCTGTTTTGCATCTCATATATATTTTATTTCCATCTAGTGTTCTACTTCTTAGTCATAGGTAACCGTATATGAGCCATAATATATTTAATACTTGTCTGAATTACATACCTTTTGCATCACCTTTGTGGTAATAATAATCACAGCGAGCAGCCTGGGGACGGGACTCTGAGACTCTGCTATAAATATGAAAGACATATGTCGAGCAATCATTTGATATCGTATTACAAATAGAGCGCAATAGCAATATGATGATTACTCAGACTCTACTACTACTAACAGGGAAGTTGCTTATATGTAATATGATTAAAACAAAACTCTCTTATTCTCTTCATTAGCAAATTACTGCCACCTCTGTGGCTAAAGCATCGCCATCTGCATTCTCAAAGAGCCAAGAGGGAATGTGGTGTGACAAATTCCCCTAATGATATGATATACATACTGTAATTCATTAAAGGATGCATTTGCTGAATAATATTGTAACTTTCATAATGAAGATAATGAAGAGCACTCATCCCTTTCTCCTTGAATTACTGCACAAGCATAGACTGTGGTTGTATAATTAATATGTTCTGAAATCAGTAATTAATAGAAAGGTTGGCATGCACATAATTCTGTGATTTAATCTATTAAGCCTTGGATTTCAGAGTCAAATCACTCTGCCGTGAAACCACTTTGAATTTTAATTTGTCCTTTCACGAGCTGTTGTTAGCGTTTACATCTACCCTTGTCCCTCACTTTGTCTATCTCACTTCGCTTAGGGTTTTAATGAAGATTTTGAGGCTGGAGCTGATGACGAGTCTATTTCCCCGGATTTGATTCAGCTGTTTCTCCATCTGGCGTTCGAGCACCTGGGGTAAGCCTTCCTCTACAAACTGCTTTCCAAGGTCTCCCTCTGTAAACCCATTTTCCATTTTTGTACGCTTTGTCTTTTCTTCCCTCTTCTTCTGCTTCTCTGCTATCTCCTGGTTCCCAACCCTCCTGTGTGGATTTCCACCAACACATTAACATATTTAAAAAGAAAAAAAACAAACAAAACAACAGGAGAACATCAGCACCTATTTCTGAATAATTTCAACACAAATGTTGCATTCAGGAATGTCTGAATGGCACAACACCTTAAATCTTTATCGATTACATTACAATTGCATTTCCAAAACTACTCTAAAGATCTATTTAACTTAAACTTTTGATTTGACCAACATGAATGTGAGCACTGAGCACTGATCCGGCGACTCAAATTGGAACTTGCAAAGTGAACAGTCTGAGAGGCCAGATTTGATAACACAGTGTATCACAGAGCTCGTCAGCCCTAATGAACACTACAGATGTGTCAAGCAGGAGAGGAGGGGTATGCCAACAGCAATGTAAACAGCAGCCAATTACCTGCCTGGATGACGATTCTTTACTCCTGCTTAGTGCATACACGTGAAGAGGCCAGCGCATCTGCTGCGAGGCCTGGCACCGGTGTACTACACACACCAACATCAACCACGGAGCTGCCATTAGACACGCTGCATCTCAAGCACGTCTTCTTTCATTGTCACTTCTTTCAGTTGGATGATTCAGTTGGTTTTGGAAAAAATATAAATATGATCCTGTGATATTATTTTAACATATTAACATGCAAGATCGTGGAAGTAATGCATGACATGCTATGCGAACAGCATACTCTTTGAGAGTGATGGTGATCTGTTGTGCTTTTGAATCAAATTGGACGTGAGCATGGCACACGGATGCAGATATAAACATAACGGGATAATGCAGTGAATGTAAGTATGAGAAGCAGACATTTAGTGGGTAGTTTAAGCATTATAATGATATGTTTCAGCTCACACTGGCATTATAATTGTTCATGTGGCATTATTATTAAGCAAAACAGGCAAAATACGATTTGAACAGCAGTCATGAGTCAAACAGGGAGAAGTAGAGAGAGAGAGAGAGAGAGAGAGAGAGACTTGCCATCTGGATGTCTCCTGATCTCAGCCTCAGGCAAGATTGGCCGATGTGAAGGGCTGCCCTGCTGTAATCTAGATGCTCTATAGTTTGGTTTTGTTCTTTATGTAAGAGTTATATAACAGATGCACTCGAGAAGCTTATTGCCTCCACATTTTGGAACCATCTGTTTTAATGTATTCACACCTTTTAGGAGAAGTTCCTTCTCTCAAACATACCTGCAAAAAGTAAGCTCTTCTTGTGCACCAAGTCTTAATAAGTCAGATTTGGCAAGGTGTTAATGCATACACCTTTTTCTTGGCCACATTTATGTCGTCCTCCAGCAATTTTATCGTCTTTGATGAAGTCATTTCTACAGAAAGGAGAGGAAAATAATGTCCACTCACTGAGGAGAAAGAAGCTAACGTTTAGAAAATGAATGAGGAAACCAGATGATAACTTGTGTAAAGAGCTAATCATTTCACAACTTGACATTTTGATGGCACTGCAGTGCAATACTACGTGTTCAGAGGAAAGATGTTCCTGCAAGTCAGGCTCGGTCCCACAGCTGAAATTGTGATATAATGTTAGAAACAAGGCATCCATATCCATCTTACCCTGAGGTGCTACCCTTTATCTCTGTTTCCCTATCAAAATAGCTCCTTATGCATAGACGTATGGAACGAATAAAACTGAATAAACATTAGATGTTGATCATATGAGATGAAGAAGCACAGATGACCGAATGCAAGCCGTTTGCACAGTGTGCCTGTTTTCCAGCCTGTCTGCATGTAGTCATCAAGCCGATGCATTTAAAAGTGCCTGAAAGGCAGCATGGCTTTCATTTGGTGTGGTCCGACAGTAATGCATGGTGACAGATCTTGACTGAAGGTAGCTCATTATACTGCACTATAAAATAAAAGAAATCAATATTAGTGATGCCTGGCTTCCCACCAATAGGGATACTGTACAGCACTGCAGCGGTCGGCTCACTTTCATGTCCACTATGCAATATGTTTAGAAATAGAGAATGTGACTGTTTTTATTAAGAGATATTGCTGATGCACGCTCCTGAATTGGGTAAATAAGAACATCCTTATCATAGTAGGCAGGGTGTTTACAGGGATTCATCTCTTTGAATTCAGCGAGCTGTAAAAGTGGTACTCCTCGCTGCGAGCGGAAGAGGAGCTACTCCCAGTAAACGCGCTGTTGAGCGATATACTGTGGGACGGCTACAATATCACTGACGGAAGGAACATGCCTCTCTGGAGTCTATAATCATATTTCACTGTGGAATGTGGCGATTCAGATATGATGTAAGTCTGTTTTGCGCTGCAAGGCAGAACACGCGCACCATTGTTTCAGGGGTTTCTCAAAGGCAGTCACACTTTATGATGCAGAAAGCATAAATCTCATTACCTTTAAGTGCTATAATGCTGACACACAAGTCGACAGTGCCTCTGCTATGTGTGAAGCACAACGCACCCAGAACTAAAGTGGCCTGACTTTATTCTGCCGGGACAAAAGCCAGCGCCCATCCAGGCCTCCCAGGGGTTTAAATTAGTTACACCCATGCCTCTCTGTGGCCTCTGAAGCCCTCTCACTTCTACTGCATAGGGTTACACCATGTCTCTGGTGGCAGGGCTTACGTAAAGCCCAACCCACATATTGTACCAAGACATGAGCTATCTTTGAAAATAACCTTGAGAAAGTAGGGCTGGAGGGGAGGGTTTTGGTACACTTGATTTGTCTCCTCTATAATAAGACTACATGATTTGGCCTCTCCTGAGAGCCTGTCACAGAGCTGCCGATGCTGAATGCTGCCCTCTAAAACTGTTGGAAGACCAACAATGCATTTAATGGTTTGGCTTAATGTGGTGCAGTTATGTAAGCTCTGTGTTAAACAAAAATGAAAATGTGTGGGTGACAATGAAATAGCGCCTAACCAAGCACATTATTAACCAGATAAATATGGCATAGCTTTGTGTTGTACAATGTCTAAGCTGTACTGTATGCTCTGCTTTCAAGAGGAGAAGCTCTTTAATAAGCCTACAGGGGATTTTTTGTATTTGGGTAAGTCACTGCTCAACGTCAGCCAGGAAAGAAGCTAACTCCTCTGAGATGTGTGCACTATGTTAGATAGTTGAATGTGTCAACTCCTCTTCATATGGTGTGCACATGTGTGTCCATATACAATACTTCTCTATGAATACTAATGCCCCCCCAACACCCCTCTATACACTCTTTCTTCTGTCTATCAGAGCTGCCCTGTGGCCAGAAGTACTGTCAGCTCTGAGACGCCTGCCATGAAATATTCACCATACCATGAGTCATGTTCAGACTGCAGGGAGAGCTGTGCTTGACTATCCTGTTCCCGGATCAGACCTGGCTAAGAGGAGTCGCTGTTCACTTTGATCCTCTGCTGGGCCTCCTGACTAAAAACTGTCTCACCACATGCCAAGCTGGTTCCTTATACACTACTTTTGTCCTTTACCAGCTGCGGCAGCGTGTGGCGCGTATTGTTTTCACCTTGTGAGTCTGTGTTTGTGTCATCGTGGCACAATGTGGTCCTGGAGACACCTACTGTAGCGGGAACTGCCACAGAAGCAGTTTTGAGTACTTTGCCAGGTGTTTATATGTCAGTCTGTCTGTGGACAGATCAAGGCGCAGGAAGTAGGGGGTAGGAAGTGGGGAAGGCACCATTGGCTTCGCTCTTTACGCCCCTGGCATGATGTGACATTGCGGCTGATGTGATCCCATCACAAGATAGTCTCTAGTTCTATCTCAATTCAACATTTAGTAGTGGTAGTTGCCAGCTGTGACAGCGACGCTGGTATTATTTTCACCTTGTGAGTTTGTGTGTGAGTTGCCAGGTGTTATATTTCTGTTTGTGGACAGATCTTGTCACCGCGATGGTCTACAAGTGTTTATATGTCAGTCTGTCACTGGACAGAGCAAGGTGCGGGAAGTAGGGGGTAGGAAGTGGGGAAGGCACCATTGGCCCCGCTCTTTACGCTCCTGGCCCGATGTGACATTGCGGCTAATGTGTTCCCATCACAAGATGGTCTCTAGTTCTGTCTCAATTCAACATTTAGTAGTGGTAGTTGCCAGCTGCGACAGCGACGCTGGTATTATTTTCACCTTGTGAGTTTGTGTGTGATTTGCCAGGTGTTATATTTCAGTTTGTTGACAGATCTTGTCATCGCGATGGTGTCGCCACCGTATAACATGAAGTCATGAAACTTAACTGTTCTGTAGTTGAGATCAAAATGAAGGTTGACTTCGAAGTTTGCCATGATCCGAGCAAGGGGGGCGAGGGGGCCTTTGGCCCTCCCACTTTACGCCCCCACTTTTACGGCCTTGGCCCGAATTGGCGTCACAAAACTTTACAGGTGTGTAGTTGAGATCAAAATGAGTTTGGAGATGGTTGTGGTCCGAGCAAGAGTGCTGGAAGTAAGGGGGTAAAAAAGTGGGGAAGTTGGTCCGATTTGGTGTCGTGGCAGGTGTAATCCCATCACAAGATGGTCTTTAGTTCCTAGCGTTAGATAACTCCTGAATGGTAATAAGAAACAATGCTGTAGATAGTTGGATAAAGAGAAAGAAGGTAGGCAGAATAACAGCTTCAAGCACCTTTTTGTTACACGGAAGCAACCGTGTATTAGCCCTGATATCTTGTTTATGTACAACTCATCTTGTTGCTGTGAACATTTGCTAAAGAGGTGCCTAAGGAGCTGTCGATGATTAGTGGCGTACAGTATGTGAGAGGCGTGATGTTGGTTCAGGGTCTTGGCTGTAAAGAGACCATAAATTACCAGAAACAAAGAATATCATCCCCCTCAGCAGCAGTGATTAATCTTACTTTGGGCTTTTAACTCTGGAGCCGGGTAGCTGCATGTTCCGAAGTCAGGCAGCATTTGCTTGGCCATTTATCCATTAGAGAGCCCTAAAGAACATCCGCGGACACCTCAATTGCTGCTGGAAAAAAAATTGTCTTTCATGTTTTGCTGCTCATTAAATCCAGTACCAAATGTCATTTTAGTTGAATCACATATGTGACATTCACAGTGGAACCATTGTATAGACAAACACAAGCTGTTTTTGATTGACAATGCAGTTTGATTTCTTTTTAGTAGTAGACCATATGTGTCACAGATTCTCATAAGTCCTTAATTCTTACTGCACACCCTGGAGGCACACACCAGAGCGACAGTTCATTTACTGTTAAAAGGAATTTGCTCTACCTGCAGAGGAAACAAAGTGCACTCTCTTTGTACTCAGTCACTACAACTGCATAATTGGACTATACACATCTGCTCTTTTACTCATTATGTCCAAACTATGTCCTACTTTCTCAGACAAAAGTGCTCTTAAAGGTTTAAATCCACAAGGCTTTCCTCAAAACCAGTAGCCAACTATCATGTCTTTGTTCAGTCTTTGATTTTCTCCTACCTCAAGTCAATGTGGTCGTTAGTCTGTATGGCCTGCTTAGAGTAATAATAAGCCACAGTTCATCCACTTTAACAAAAACTTTTCAGTGTGTTGTACTTTTAAAACACTGTGAAACAATGTGAACAATGAAAGTCCTCCAAGGACAAACAGGGCTTTCCAAAGGTGTCACAACCAGTACATTTGTTGTCCAAAATAGAAATAAAGAGTCAAGTGTCCTTTCGTGTCTGATAAGAGAACATGTTCTCTGCCTTCAGTCCCCATTGGTGGTGAACTGGTTAAGGTCCCCAAACTGATCAATAGAGGTACAGAGCCTCTCAGAGGATAAGCAGTTATGTGACTTAGTACACTTTCTCACTTGGCACCACTAATCCGTCGGCCTGTTGTTGTTATTTCTGCAGTTGTCGAGTGTCATGAAGCTGACATTTCTTTTGTAGAAAGTCCCAGTAGTTTCTATTTTTCAGCCTAGATTGTTAGGGAAGAGAAAGGCTTTTTTAGAAATGACAAGAACTGTTCAGCTGCCTTGAAAGACAAAACTTTTAAAGAACATTGTGTCCTTGCTTTTTTTTTCTTTTTTACCCACTAGACCTGTTCTTCACTTGTGGCTGAGTGAATAAGTGGCTGATATTGACTTTGGAACAAAAATGTCAATGAAGACTGAATGACAATGCTTTGCATACTTGTGACAAGCAAAAATACACTCTAGCTATGAGAGCAGAGGGAGGTTATTGAACCTGGCACTCATCTCACCAGAGTGCTGAGATGTTAGTGCATGCTGTTAAAAGAACTCCTAATCAATGATTGACAAACACCAAGAATTCTCAGCAGGGACTTTGCTCCGCTTCACAAAAAGGACCAAGCAAGGACATCCTATGGTCTCTCTCGGAACAGAAACAAAAGATACCGCAGGCATTTTAAAGGACATTGATGATTTAAAAGCGAAAACGCTCCTTTGTCATTCAAGTTAAAATATTTTCCAGATTTGGAGAGTACAATTAAAACTCTATATCGGCAGTGAGTTTGCCTGGGTCTTTTTAAACCAATCTCAAACTTATTTGAGTTCTTTAATAGCACATAATTATGTAAGTGTCCTTATATTTGAATTGCCTTAATGAGTGTAATTTGGAGCGGCGCTCTTAGCATCAAGAGGCTGTAGTGTTGTTCTTTCGACACCTGCTGCCCTTGGGAGAAACAGGGAGCCCTTTCAAGAAAAAAGTCTACCAAAGAACCAATTAACCAGTCTGACAAGTTCCCATAGTAATCACCACTGAAAGGATGGCACTACTTAAGGCCAATCAAAGAGACAGGCAATCAGAAATTAAAAGACCATTAAGTTTTAGCCTTTACTTGGACTCGTTGGAGAGTGGATAGGAGAGAGATTTATCATGTCTGCCAGTTTTGTGGGAAACGTTATAATGAATGTTTTGGTCAGGTTTGCTGCTCAAGAGTCAAAGTGCTTTTTGATTTGGAACTTATATACCATAACAAAATGTCTGGTGATGTATGATGGCAAACAAATTGATATATGCATGCAACCATGAATGTAGGGGCCCTCTAATACCAAACATAAGGCAATCAAAGAGTTAAATGAGGACACATCACCGGTTGAATGCCCAGATGAAGACCTACAGTGGTCGAAACATGTTGGGTTTTTAAACAATTTAGCCACTACAATAAAGGCTTTTTAGTATATTTCCTTCCTCGTTGCCATTTGTTTTAGTATTTTGGAGTGCCTGGATTGCCTTCCTGTCTATCCTGACTTTTTCCCCCCGTTTTCCAAGAGCACCTGACACGTTTTGCCTTACGGTTGAATACACAGCAACCAGTCATCGCTCTTTCCGAGGAGACATCACTCTTTTATGATATATGAACAAAGCATAAAACAAGAGATGAAAGGACAGCTCTAACTGAGAAAATATAGAAAATACGGCAAACAATTGTCTCAAGTTGGAGTCATTTGGAGGTAATATCTAATCAAAAAGATCCGGGTTGACTCACCAGATATATACAGCTTTATAAATCCTTTTATCCATGCCTATTGTATTCTGTTACCTTAAACCCTCCCTTTTCATCTTCCTGTGTTGCCACTTTTCAAAGATCAATGTCTATAAGTTATTTTAAAGATATCAGGCAATACTCTTATCATTTATACTTGAATATTTTGCACAGATATTCAATTTGTATACACGGATACAAATGTTGTATGAAGAGAAGGCTGAACTGGATGTGAAGCTTGGCAGAGACGTACAGTAGTAGAACATTGCAGCGCTTACAGTTCCCCATCAATTGCGTGGCATGAAAGAACATTTGTAACATATCTGCTGACATACTAGAAATGTAATTTGTATTGATTTTTGATGAAATACAGTGCAGATAAAGCAGGAGTGGTCGCACAGAGAAACAACGATTGCGGAGAGATCAATATAGAAGAAAGATGTACGATGAATTAGTCATTGCTTCAGAGATGTTTTTGTTCTTGCATTGAAAAATACAGTTTTTTAAGGAGCATTAAAAAATTCTCATGATATCCAGTACTAAAATAAAACTGTGGCAAATCCTTCTCTTGACTAGCATGAAGTCTCAGCAGAGTATCACAGTTGCTGTGATCAAGGTCAGCTCTCATCCTCCAGACCTGATTTTCCTTGTCGGTATTCCAAGCACCTCAGAAACTGTTGGCAACAGTTTTTACTTGGCAGATACCTCCCCGACCCGATAGGGCACATGGAGGAGACGCACTCTGAATAGTCGATTCTTCCAACCTGTGGTCAGCATTCCACATGCGTCCCTCGGAGCTAAACGCTCTTCCTCTGCTCTCCTTTTAAGCCCTCTGACAGGAAGGATGCGATATTGCACCTGGCCTCTTTCATGGCTCCCTCCCCCCTTCGCCTCTGCCTCGCCGTGGAACTGTTCCACCACTCCACACTAATTGTTCATTCCTTCTCTCCCTCTTATTCCGCTCTGACACCTCCTCCCTGTAGAGCTCCACTGCTCACGCCTTGAGAAAAGAGGACAACTCGTTATTCAAACTGTTAAACAGATGAGTTCATGAGCAAGAACAGCTCTGCACCCCGGGATACAGAAACAGGGAAACCTCCCTATAAATCTGTTTTGATCTGGGCAGAGTTTCAGCGCAGTAGACCTTTCTGATGCCAGAAAGATAAACATAAGATCCTACTGCTCAGCCTCAATAAGTCCATGTTGTTTAATGAAGCCCCATCAGTGGGAACAACCTGGCAAAAGATTTCAATCAAACTTCATCTTCTTATCTAATGACTCCCTGTGGGACTTCCAGGTCCTGGCCTCATTCACCTCCAGCTCCATGTCCGGCTTTTCTAATAAGCATCCGGAACCCAAATGTGAATCTGTACTCATTAAAGTGCACTAAGTCACACAAGTAATACTTTTTTTTTTATATGTTTCATACTTCAAGGATGATTTAGAAGTTGTTACAAAAATGCACTCTTCATTTCAGTTTCTCATCACAAAGTCGAGGTAATGCTGTTATTTGCTCTTACATCACAGTGCAGTGGGCTGTTTTTTAATGGCAGTGTAGTGTAAGTAATGTGCATCGATACATGTGGTGTGTGGGCACTGAATTTCAGGATTATCAATTTATCATTATCCAAAGAAGACAGTGATCATTAATTTCAATATTTTACATGGGTAAAAGGTGTTTGAATTATTACACAGTGGTTTGTGGTGGCTTGTATTAAGGCCCTGACACACCAAGCCGACGGTTGGGCGTCGAACAGTTTGGGGCCGCCGGTGAGCGTTTCGACTGTCGGCGGTGTTTTTTTGACAGATTCAGCATGTTTATGCGGCGGCGCCCATCGGTGAGAGAAATCTCTGTGATTGGCGGTTCAGCTTAAACGAATCGGTGGACAAGAAGAGAAACGGAAGTTAAGAAAGTAAGCCAACGAGTAAAGTCAAGAAGAAAAACACAGAAGGCTCTTCTCATTTTTCATCTTCATCTCATCTGATCATTCTGATACACGGATATTTTCACAACGACATGGACATCTAGAATGAAGCTAAGTGGTGAGTGAGAGTGGTGTGAAAATGGTCGGCAAACGCCGCTTTATTTTATGTAAGTATCATAACAACAGCTTGTATATCCGCCATCCTCGGTCTTCCGGTTTCCCTATTTGAATGACGAATACAGACTACCGCGACCTGCTGGTGTGGAGAGTTATTTCATCTTACACAGGCGCAGAACGTACGTGGTAGTTGGCTGTCGGCTGTAGTCTTTGCAGTGTGTTTGAGTGCAACTTTTTGGCCAAGACACAGGCGACATGAGGCGACGCAGCTGGTGGCTTTGGTCGCCCCTAGCTTTTTTATGTCGGCTTGGTGTGTCCCTAGCTTTACGTGTGCCTGTGCACTCAGTGATCTCAAATTGCTGAGTTTCTCTAGGACAGAACTTTTAATAAATACAACTCAAATAAAAATATAGTCCAAACAATATTTTATATGTAACACAGTTCAGTCAGTACATTAAAAACATTTTCCAACATTTACAGGCAAGTATACAATACAACTAAGACTTTTTTTGTCTGTGGCTATAAATAATGAACTAAGATGATTTTAGTGACATTTAGTTATTCTTTACACGGATCAAGAATATAATAGTAGTAGTTTTTTTATGATGCAACCAGTGCCACTGGAGCACAAACGTTATTCAAGAAGTATACGACTCCAGCTTCCTAGCACAATACGCAACCTTTGTGATGATAGGTGGAAGCTTGCGGATATAATTCTCAACTGATTCTAGTGCTTGTTTACAGCAGATGTACAATTTAAAACAGGATTTAGTCCACAATAAGTATCCCGATTTCTTCTGATGCTCAAACCAGAGCCAGATGCACGCATAGAATTAGTAGGAAAAAAATGATTTAGCAGCAAGAAATACTTAAGATGCAATTTTCTGTTTATTTTTAAGCATTTGTATTCATTGTCCGTGATCCTGCCACATATGAAAGTGATTAGGGATTCATTATAACATGGCCTGTCAGTGCTCAGCCTGTGTACATGTGTGCAGTGGATCAATGGTGATTCTCCAGCATGGAGCCTGGCCTTGTCGTGTGGCGAGGGGGTGTGCATGGAAGGAGCGGGCAGATTAAAGCAGCTTTGTCTGTGTGTAAGTGGATTATCAGCAGGTAGAGTGCTCCCTGTGTTTCTGCAGCGATTGTGTTAGTGCACTTCCTGCCTGGCCACAGAGAGGACCATCTGCCATTTAGCTCTGATGGATGGTCCCAAGCAGACGTCAGTCTCCTCAACGCAGAACACCTGCTGAATCCTGATCAGAGTGTTGGCTCGTATTAGTAAAGCCCATCACTTTGTCATGATAGCATCCGTGTCTTACTGCTGAGGTTCAAACAGGAACAACCATGCACACACACACACTAACACACGCACACGCACACACGCACACACACACACACACACACACACACACACACACACACACACACACACACACACACACACACACACACACAAACACACTGTAAAACAAGGTGAACAGATTTGGGTGCTTAACCAATATGGCATTGTTTCAATACATACGACACCAGGTAGACATATAAACAAGCCTCATTATGGGCTGCATTATGTCCATTGCTCATTATATCAGTGAACAGACTGTAATATTTTGACTGGCATCAAATGGACGTAGCTGTGCCAATTCCTAACAGGATTGTGTGTCTTGAAGCATAAGCTCACCCAGTGACAAAGTACAGTATGTCTACTTCTTCCGCACAAGAGATAAAAGGGAAGCAGAGGGACAGACAAGAAAAGAATACCAGAAGGAGGAAGAGGAGAATAAATATAATATGCAGTATATCGAGAGTAACGTCACTATAAAGAGGAAATATCCAATTGATCTAAGTTATACTGTAACCCCATGGATCAGACTAGTGGATCACTCAGACATTAGACAATAGAAACTTTAGAAGAGGAAGACATAACAGCCTTTCATGTGACAAGTTGGGAGACATAAATCAAAAGACAGAATTTATCCATACATAATAATAGAGAAGAGGAGATCTTTGTGCAAAGAAAGTTGAATTCTTAGATGACAAAAAAATGCTCTTGCTTGTCAATTGACCATCAACACCTGCAAGACATGCAAACTAGAAACGGATCATTTACAAATGGAAATTTCATACAGTAAAATGTGTACATTTGGTATATTTGAATATTCAAATGCAATATGTGATAGTAGGGTTAGTGCTTGATATGATAAAATAAAACATAAGGCTTGTCTGTCTGCTTTACTGGGCTACCTCCGGGTCTGAAAAGTGAAGTAAGTGCCTTAAACTGTCATTCTCTCTAATAGCCAGCAGGGGGCGACTCCTCTGGTTGCAAAAATAAATCTACTTCTCACTTGATTTATTACCTCAGCAAACATTGTAAACATGAGATTATGGTCTCAATTGCTAGTTTCAAGTCTCCTTCAATACAGCATTTAGTAAATTATAGTCCCATTTAGAGTAAAGTAAACCATAAAGCAGGGTATGCTTTAGGGCGTGGCTACCTTGTGATACCACAGCGTTTTCCAGTCTGAGAGTTGTCTGTGTTTTTGTCTTAGAACTTTAACCCTTTCACAGTGTGTTTTCAGTTCATGAAAGGCAATTGTACTGTAACATTTGATTGCCTAGAAATGTCTTATTCACCGTTCGATTGTACTTAGCTCCACCCTCTCGTGTCCCTTTTGGTTGCAAAAAACAAGATGACGACGGCCAAAATGCCAAACTCAAGACTTAAAACTGGCAGTCCACAATCCAATGGGTGACGTCACGTTGACTATGTCCACTTCCTCATATAGTCTATGGTCTGCTTACACTGTGTTGAAGATCCTGTCATACAGCTACATGTGTGTTAATAGATAAAGTCTGTCACCAAGACACTGGTGCATTTTTTATTATCACCTTTTCTACCATTGTCACATTGATAACCATCTCCCAGTTTACCTCATATATAATACATCTCTGATTCAGCTTGCTCTTTGTGTATTTTTTTTTTTTCTTTCATCCCCCAGAACGAGAAAGCTTTTTCCCTATTAAGACATTTATACACTTAACAGCAACTATATGTGTGGTGAATCACTGTCAGTCACAGAACAAAAACGGGGTTTGTTGCATTGTGAGGGCCATTGACCCTCTCAGTGTGGCAGGCATGCTCTCAGCCAGATCAGAAGCCCTGATAGCCACCAAAAGGCAGCCAGAAGAAAGACCCTGTCACCTCCTGACAGCCACCTCCTACCACTCGTCACTTTATCTCATCAAGCCTGTCAAGAAATAAATTAGAATACAGCCGACGCAGGGAAAAACAGAAGCCGTGTCCTTTGTGGCACATGTGACATTAGCTGACAATCTAGTTTTGCCACGAATGCTTCCATAATTTCATGCATGTGCATTTTGAGATTGATTACAGTTTGATGCACAGCTCTGGTTTGTTGATATAACGCTGTTGCCTTTCAAATTATAAAAAATGAAATGCCATCATGTTGGTGTGATACTCATAACAAATGTAATTGCCACTGAAATTGTAATTTTCACAGCAGTAGAACTTCAATTAAAAGAAAAACTGATTTTGAATGAGGGAGATTTCTCTTTCAAAATAATATTTAAAATTTTACAGTAATGATAGTAGTGAGTGTAGTTGTAGACTAAGACATTTCTTGAACTATTGATTTTTACCTCTACTTGTAACACTGGATCCCAGATGTGCTACCTGAAATCAGACACAGGAAGCACAGCAGCACAGTGGTGAAGAGTCTGTAATAGGTCAAAAAGCAAGAATCAGCATTGTGAAAGCAATCAGACCAGAGGGTCAAGGCAAGCGTGATGTTGTGAAAATGTAATGGTTTATTAGAAACCAGCTCCACTTTTAAGTGGTACATGTAGCTTATAGTGTTCAGTTGTCAAAAATCTCTGAAGGTGTTGAGCATATGTCCGTGATCTTTCACTGCTGCGGCTTCCAGCTGTTTCTGCAGCTCTGCAAACCTGGTCATACACAGTCGAACTCTTCATCTCACAGTGATGAAGCCTTTAGCTTTCTCCTTCTCTGCATTTCCAAATCCTATTTATTAAGCCGCTCTGTGAGGGAGATATGTTTTGTACTTTCATCCAAAAAAAACCCCCAAAAAGTCTTTTATCCACGAGGAAAGCCAGACATGGACTTTAGCTTTCTTAGCATCAGTTAGTGGGTTGCCATCATCCAGCATGTGTGAAACGAACGAAACTGTCCTGATGGGAGTGTGAGCAGTAAACAGTACCATCAATCAAACTAAATAAGACAGGCAATGCAACTGCTCATGGCGTAATATGGCATTCAGAGAGGGCACTTCAACATAATCAAAAACTCACTTGCATGTGTGACCATGACTACGCTACTACTTGCATGCTACATTACCAATCATTTCCAATCATTCTCACCAAACTTATCTGATACAGAAAGAACAGTGAGTGAACAAATATCATTTATTTGCAGTAACTATATTGAAAATTCTCTGTGTTGCACCTTTAATCCTTAGTATAGGTTATATTTCTTACCGTGCTCTATGCTGTCTGTTGTGTGCTTTATGGTCCTCTAGATAAAGTAATCAGTCCTGGAGGGGAGGACTCCTATCTCACCAATCTGAAACAGATATCAAGCCCATGCCTGTGTGTTACACCATGCCTGCCTCTCAATAATAACCCTAAATCTTCGCTATAGCTCTCCATCGGCTGCTCACTGCCTCAGGCCACTTATATTCTATCAAAACAACCAGCATGGACATCTCAGTCTTCCACCACCTGCAGTGCCTTTTACTGCCCTTCCCATGAGCGCCGGGGCGCTGA
The DNA here is from genome assembly GCF_015220745.1 of Sebastes umbrosus. NCBI lineage: Eukaryota > Metazoa > Chordata > Actinopteri > Perciformes > Sebastidae > Sebastes > Sebastes umbrosus. The sequence continues at coordinate 15,183,860 of NC_051278.1, read as the reverse complement.
TGTAACTGAAATACACACCCACTCACCTAACTGCCGACAGGTGGAATGGTTTTGCCGTCAGCACTGAACGTACTATAGAGGGGCGAACGGAAAAAACTTTGTTTCACTCTGGTGCCTCAGGGATTCTGATTTCAAATCATCACAGAGAATCAGTGCGACTTCTGAAGTCAGTATTTAATCTGTGAATGCTTGCTTAACCTCAAGAGTTCTCACTGAATGTTAACAGTCACACCCAGCCGGCATCCGAAACCAAAGTGATCCGGTTGTCTGTCAGATAAAGCCCCCCCACATCTGCCCCCACCCTCCCCCAGCCTTCCATCCCTTTTTGACCCAGTGCTGCTTTCATCTTCCTCCTTCGAGTACAAAGTGAATGCTGTGCTGGTGCTGGGACTCAGCCAGTCAAGGAAGGAGTCTACCACTCAGACACTGACTACAAACTATAAAATCACCCCGACTCTGCCTCGACTCTCTCTCACCCTCTCTTCTTTCTCTCTCTCTCTCTTTCCAAGCTCATAAACACTCAGGCTTCCATTTTGCAGAAAAGACATTTTGCCGTAACTGCTGTGCTGTTCGTTTTCTGGGCTGCAGGATTACAGGTTATATTCAGGCCGCCAGATATACACTGGCAGACCAGTGTCCCACTGACCCTCCAAAGCCTGCAATTTAGCAGGGTTATTTATGGGGAGAGAAGAACACATCCTCCCCGCCTGCTCCTCTGCTTTCATGATGCTGGACAGCCGCAGAGGCCCTTCACACTTGTGCCTCAGCCCTCCCCTGCTTGGTGAGCATGGCACTTTCTCCGTGAGTCACAATCCTATTACCCCTCTACGGCCCGCGTGGTGGGGCGATAAGAGCAGCCCGGCGCCCTGCAAGAGGGGTAGCGCTGAGCCCCCTTTAGCTGCGGTAGGTGGCTTAACCATGGGAAGAATGCTCCACAGAGCTTTTGCTCTCATCATTTCAGTGGGAATTAGCTTTTGCAAAGAGGTGTGTATGTTTGTTAAAGATGAAATTGCCTGCAGAAAAATAAATCAGAATATGACTGTCAAAACATCTGCAGCATAAGAGACTTTGAAATAGACCTTATGATTTAAGGAAAGGGGGCAGGAAATAGACTTCTGTGGAGAAAACTGAACTGAATTTAAATTTTTAGAACAAAAAAATAATGCAATACCATTTTGAAAAACAAGAGTTTTGATTGAAGCATATTTGATACCATCTGTCTGTCAGGGCTGATCTGCTATACATTTTCACTTTCGGGAACACTGCACACCTAATAGGAATACGGTCTTTACAAAACCTTATTTGGGTTATTTATGCCCGCATCTCCTCCTCTACTCACTGAATTATAGCAACAATGGTACAATGCTAGTTGTCTCATAAGGGAAAAGAAAATGTACATCCTCAATTTAACATTCACTCACATACAGTATGCATTAGATTTTGTACACTCTGAGACAAGAACACAAACAGCAAAACACAGTGACGCATTCACTTCACACTCAATGTGATATTTATCCACATCGTAATGTATGTTTATGCAAATAGCAACAATTTTCGTGCAGTGATTTGAAAAATGCAGTCGACTACAGTATATCTCCCTATGTACTTGCCTTTGCTGTGCGCTACCAGAGGCTCTGACACTGTTAAATATATTAAAAAGCAGACAGCCTATCTCATCCTTCTCTCACCACCTGAAAGGAAATGAATGCCATATCATTGAGATTGCCTCTTTTTCATTGCAAGTAATATTTCAGATGTCTATATGCTATTTGGGGCTGCCTCTGCTTCCCCCCATTCTGAACTGCGCTGGCCTTTGATTACATTAAAGTCTCTTTATGCAAAAAATGCATTTGATATTTCAGAACATATTTAGTTTAGTGTACCAATTTCTTGCTGCTGTGTGTCCAAGTTTCTTGTAAGGCAGCTTGTGTGTCATCTGACAGGGTGTTTCATTGTTACATGTGTTAGAGCGAGTGTGCTGACAGTGCTCTTAACCCTCTCATCAAAGCCCCAGCTTTCCTCTGAACCCCCTCCTCGCTCAGGCCTTTATGTGAGCATCAATCCCTGTTCAGCCCCGTACACTGCGCCTAATTATGCCGAGGCCAGCATGAGAAGTAGAAGGATCTTCCACAGTACGACTCTAACCCTGTCAAGAAGGAATAGGAAAAAAAATAGGGGCGGATAATTAGGAATCTGGTCCGTTTTCCTTTTCCACTTTCGCTCCTCTCCATCTCACCCAGCTTCATCTGCATGTTTCAGAAGGTTTCTCCAATTACTGAGGCAGTACCCCCAACCGTTACTCCATCCGCCACCAGGGGGGAAAGTAGGAGGGTGAGTGTGACGAGATGAGAAAATGGAAGGATTCAGAGAACAGTGTGAGTTTGAATTAATGGTTTAAATTAGCAGTTCTATGAGAAAGCGTAAAATTGAAGATGAGTGTTATCTGCTCTATTAGGGCTGGGCAATGTGGCCAAAATCCTTTATCACAATATAGGTCATTTCATATCTCAATAACAATATATATCACGATATAGCATGTTTTCTGGCAGTTCAGTAAATAAATAGTCTATATGAAATAACCACATGGTAAAATCTATTTTTGTACACGCCTCTTTGATTTAAATACTTGATAAATAGAAAGTATTTTCTCATTTTAAGAATCTGAGTGCAAAATGAACATAACAGTTTTAAGTGGAATTATAGAGAAAAAATAAATAAATATAGGCCTAGCCTACATTGCAATCGAAACAATAAGATACGATAAGACATTTCATATTGTTTTGACAATATATATCATCATATTCCCCAGCCCTGTACATATTTCAGGTCAGTGACAGTAAGAGAGCTTACCTTTATATAGCCTTGTTTTTACTGCCAGCCTGATCCACACATATGCTACAGTAGATATTTCCCCGAAACGCTCTTTAAAAATGACGGTGTGACATCAACTAAAGCAGGATATGGTGTGAATCAGTAGCCTTGAGGGAGCATATAGATGTCATGCATCGTGCAGGATTTACACTTCTTCGTATGAGTCATTGGCTTCTGTACCTCATGGATTATCAGTCATCAGTGAGGACAGCGGCCTTTAAATGGCAAAGCAGTAATATCAATCTTATTGAAATATTGACTGATTAGAGACATCTGAGTTTGTAACAGCCACTGCAATATACGCACAGTGTAGATTACTACCACATGCACACCACATAGACATACACACACACACACGCAGTAAAACCCCCCCTCACACTCTATATCTCATTTCTCAGTTTTGCAGAATCAGCTGTAGCAGAGGTGACAATATGATGGTGCTGAGGGGAGGATGTTGAAGGTGAAAATGACTGAAATCTGGCAGGGAGAGTGGACTGGTGATTTGGATTTACTTTCACCTTTTCACACTGATTGGAGTAGAGGTTAATGTTGTTCTGGGGGAAAAAAACATCATGAATACTAGCTCTAGTAGTAAGCAGTTCTGTCACTTCTGTATGAGGTAAGCAGTTCAAATTGGTTGACCACTGAATATGCCCTTTTTTTGTACAAATAGCCCTTCCACAGTAACTGTATAACAGAGGTTTTTAAGAAGAAAAGTTGATAGCTTTTATAATAGATTTTCCATCAGTCCTAATTTCTTCATTATTTCCCAGCTTGAACGGCGGGCATGGAAGCTCTAGATGACTGCACGGCTGCCGCGTGAAACCCTTTCACTGTGCCCGAACAGAGAAAAACTGTTTTAAAACAGCCAATTATTACACTCTAATAGTCCCAACTGCTTAAAATATCAGCTTTGATGGAAAAGGGCTCTTTGATGGAAAAGTTAGGTGTGCTCAGCTTAATGGTAATAATGCATCTAGAGCAATAATTATAGAGAAGAGCATTTGTGACAGTAACTACAACCATTATCTTCCATTTTCACCTGGAAAAGGCATTGAATGAAGGACTTTTTCCCCCCGATGTCCGCTTCAGCTACTTTTACTGGATCTGGAGTCATTGTTTCCCTGTTCAGTTGCCATTAGTTTCCCCCTAAAATAGCAGACGGCAGCAAAAAGCTCTGTAGCTAATCTCCTCCTTCGTAGTTGGTCAGTATCAGCCCCGTCCTCGCTCTGCCGCTCACTTTCAGCAGAGATTAGGATGTATGAATTTATTGGGCTGGCTGTGGCTGTAGTAGTATAAAATGAACACATGTGAGCCTTGTATCTGGTCTTGTGTGCTGCACATCCACGGATACACTATCACTTTATTTTTCTGTTGACCCCATAATTCTCAGTTGTCCATGATTTATAACTGAAAATTGTTACAAAATCCCCTCCACCACCGCATTCACGCACAGAAACCAATGAGAGGCATGTCGTAGCTTCTTATGAATAAAAATGGATAACATTATGGGGGATTCATTTCAACCATGTAATGTTGCTGTCATTTCTACTACTAGGAGCCCAAATGTATGCCACACCAGAGAAATATCCCCCAGATCCCAGGAGAGAAATATTCATTCTCACACGGCCATAAGTCAGCAACATCCTCAGAATATGCAATCAGCCTGCAGGGATGGATGGAAACAAAATTGCTTCTGGGTATAATAGGTAGACCTATTAAAAACATACTGCGGTCATGGGAGGAGTTAGTGTGGTTACAAGGTCATAGTGGGGACCAACCTAATTTACCCGAGCCTGTAATGTTGCCTAGAAATGATCTAGAGTACTTAACCAGCAGTGTGGTGAGAGAAAGCCTCTCCTAATGCATTAATATCATGGCATTACTAATTACTAAATGACCTGTATGAAACCAGTGCCCTGCCACAGATTTGACCCTTTCAGCGAAACAGATTTGCAGAGTGGCTCCAGCATATGCGGTGGGAAAATAAAAAACAGGGTAAGGCAGAGAGAGAGAGAGTTAGTTTTAAACAACACAACACACAACAGATTAACAAAGCACCATATTAACCTTCAGGTGCATCTAATTGTTGGGAAATTGAATGCAGCTCTCAGTGAGGGGGAGGATCAATATATCGAGCTGGCCTGGCTTACAACCTCTAATCCTGCAAATCTTCTTGAGGTCCTGAAGTGCTGTATTGAATATCTGAATGACTCGGAGAGCACTGCTTAAGCATAATTTATGTAATGCGCCTGCTTGTGTCAACATTCATTCCCACTAGTGCCTGGTGATTTTTCAAGATCAGTCGACCTTTCTCCCATCAAGATATATTTAGCTGCAGTGAGGTTAGATTACCGTCATCATATCAAATATTAAAAAATAAGATTTGAAAGGTTGAAAGTAGGTGTAAACTATGGTTTTAATACTGAAAAGTTTTGATTTGAATCTGATCTTTCAGCTTTGCATTCTGGGATTTCTGACGGTGTTTCAACAGGGGAAAGGAGTTGACAGCAACGCTGAAAACATCAGACCAGCCAGGGCGGGAGCTCATCATTTAGATGGATCCCTGTTAGCTGATTGGCTTACATTCTATTAGAAGCCAAGTGATTGGTTGGGAAAACATGGGCTTCTGCCCAGTCTTTCAGTGCTGCCTTTTTTCAGTTTTTAATAGTTTCTTCTGTTGAAAAACCGTCAGAAATCCCAGAATACAAAGCTGAAAAAGAAGTTTTGGTTCCCTGAAAAGACAATGAAAACATCCCAATGCAAACATTGTCAGACTAAAGCAATTATTTCAGATATTTAAGTTATTTCCAATTATTTGAATCCCATTTTTAAGTTTTAAAACCGTAGTTTACACTTTAAAAACTTAAGTTCAACCTTTCAAATGTGTTGGAAGTGTTAATTCGACATGAAACATTAATCTAACCTCATAATTTAGGCCTTGGTACAAACACTTTGAACCTGTGTTGCTTTATCTGCGGCTTGCCCAGGCTGTTGTGTACAGAGTACCTCTTATCTGTTCCGACCTTATCAGCCATCGGCTCGATCTAAATAGTAATGATACACAGCTAGATAGGGAAACATCTGAAGCTATTGATCACAGTTGGTTCAGCCGTAGACAAATCCAGCATGGCACAGAGAAAGTGAAATATCCTTTATAAGAGCTGAGTGAACCCTGCACGTATGCTCTGCCTCCCACGACGCTAATGTTTATCATGACCACAAACTGCCTCCTCTCTTTGTTTAGAAGCTGTGACGCTGCATGAGCTGGTATCAGAGGAAGTAACAAATGTACGTCTCACTACATTTTTCAATTGCAGATGTGTTACTGTTAATCAAATGATTTCTTATTTGTAAATATAAAAACACATTTAGTATCTTTGAGTTGCTTAATCCACTGAGTCGTGTCATTTGTGCAGGGTGACGTGCCCTAAAGCCTCCTGTCTGTCCTCCAATCACAGGTTATTGTGCCCCTGTCATCTGCAGTCAGGCCTGTTATTGAGAGGCTTCCCTCAGGCCGCCTCTTTGTCTTTAGCGGCTCGATTAAATTAGAGTGACACCTGGCGTGGATCCTCAACAGTAATGGCCCTTCTTTTCATCCCATCCCTTTTTATCAGCATAATAGACCTCTGATGAAATATTACAAACCTATAGCTCCTTCTCTGCGCTTCACTGAACTGTGTGGGGTCGAAAAGAAACAAGTCATTGGTTCATGAGGCTTTAATGATATAGCAAATTAAAAGAATGTATTCAAATAGATATGAATAACATCTGGAAATAGCAGAGCGTCTGCAATGCTCACATATTGTACTCATTGGATAAATTAGTTTTGAAATTACATGAGCCCTCTAATCACATTAAATGTATGGTTAGTGACTCGTGCACACTTGTCATGTAGAGGTAGTGGTGGGTGGGGATATTTTTAACCTCTCAAAGGCAATGGTGGGTATTGTGCTGAAGCGTTTTGCTTCTATTCCTGGAAATAGAGGACTGCGTCGAAAAAGACAGCCTTTTTGTGGCGGTTCGCAGTTACACTTTGCCATATATAATGCATTTTATGCACCTTTGTTATGCAAAAGAGGCATGATGAAAAGAATTTCATCATTGAGAAATGGAATTCCAGCTGCCCCTCCTCCTCCCCGTGGTCATGAGTGCTGCTGGAGGTGCAGCACTGCACACTGGAGGAAAATCCCCTCCACTCCAATCTTGTTGAGCTGACGTACATGGCCTTTTGATATTTCATGCGTCTCTTCTATGCAATAGAGGGATGGGCAGGGAGATGCTAACAGGGCATGTTCAGAGCAGTCAAAACCTTTATTCAAACTCATTCAGTTTCCTTGTAAACAGAGAATTCTGTGGATGTGAGCAGAAACTACAGACTGTGCCTTTTCAATGAACCTAGTGGTATTTGATGAAAGATATTAATTATTCACACAGTATCTTGCTTACAGTATCAATGCACATTTCCTGACCCTGCACATTTTTTAGAATATTTTAACTACTTTCTATTGTTCCACCTCCATTCACGAATGCTAATTCTGCAAGAACTGCAAACAGTTGTGCAGTATTTAGCAGTGGATGCTTGCAAATGTTTTGTTCTTGCTCCGCTTGCTTTAGTACTGCTCTGGGTGACAACATAATAATTGATAGCCAAAGAAATAATGTCAGAATTAGATGCACCACTGGTTGGTTGATATTACATCTCTCTGTTGACTCTTTGTTGCCTTGCGGTGCTCAAGATCTTCTGTTGTGTGAGAATTTTAAGGATTCATATTGTTTTGCTCTCATAAACTCAAATTATTTAACAGATACAAATGAATTACATTAAGATTAAAAGCTAAATATGTCAACAGCAAATCTGACAATCCCAGCTTTTATCATAGCACTTTTCTGTTGTGGTTTGCAAACATGATTATACACTTGGTTGTTATTCTACCTCTCATCCCACTACCACCATCTACTAGATAAACAAGACAGCATCACAGGTTCAGCGTAAATGCCACTGAAATGACATCTGCCCACACATTGACGATATATAGTGTGCCTCCTCCACTACAACCATATGAAATTACACACAAAGCGTATATTCCACCGGCCCTGAATGAATATATAATATTCATCCTACGCCTATATACATGTATGATTGCCTGCCAGTACAAACACACATTACTCACAGTCATGCAGACAGCGGGTCTGTTTGGGATGAGCGCTTCAAATAAAGGTCTGATGCTCTCTTTATCTATCATTCATACATAATTTCAGTATTTTCATAGGACCTACAGTATAAGCAGCTTTATTTATCAGAGCTGTCACCTGGCTTTCTTCTGTACAAAGCATGTATAATACATCAAGTTAAAGCTAGACTGACTGCACAAAAATACAAAACAGACCAAGTCAAACTAGGAAAACTTCCAGAAAACACAACTCTTTTATTCATCTCATGTCCTGTGATTATTTCCAGCAGCTCAGAGCGAGAAAAGCTTTGGTATCTCAAAGGGAAGCGAAAATAAGGGGAAGGTAAGGCACGGTGAAGCTTAAATTGAGGCCATTATTGAGGGCAGTGAGGGAATAGTTTGGGGCTCGACTCAAAAAAGACAGAAAAAGAGTTTTAGTTAGGTCAGATGGAAAACTGATGGCAGCTCCTATAAAACTCTGGAATGGTATAAAGGTACAGAACATTGACCTGCCACTTAGACAAGATATCTGTCTTACATTTTACTGGTAAAGTGAAATCATTTGATGTTCCTGTGCATTTAAACCTCGCCTGATATTTTTCTTATCCGATTCAATGTAAAGAAATAACTTCTGACACTTAAGAACTTTGAAGCTGGCTTTCTGTCTGACAGTTGAGGCAGCTGCAGCTAATTATCTCAGTTAATGGTAAGATGAGAAAAGATTCTTTGCTTCACCAACAACAGATTCATCATCAGCTTGACAATTAGGCCGGGATCGTGCAGCTGTGGTGATGTTTATGCAGACAGATTATGGAAATGTGGGGCTGCTGTAAATGCAGGTGTTTTACTCTCAATCCCTCTTTGATTGAACACAGAATCTCTGCTTCAAAGTTACAGTACTGTATAATGAATTGTGGGACACCAGCTTTTACAGTATGCGTTAGGACAGAATCGCCTAGGTAATGCGTTTCTGAACGATGCTAATTGCATGGACTTTTGGATACAGTAGCTGGTTTTCCCTGTGGTAAGCACGACATGAAAAAGGGCAGAGAGGAACAGGAGAAAGTGCTCCACTTCTCAAATTAGGCCACAAAAACAGGCTGGTAGAGTCGGATTTCAAAGAACTTGGGCGCAATATCACTCCACTATAGGTGTTATTATATTACTCGCCATAGTTCAGACAGAAATTGCCAGTGTAGGAAAATGTGCGGTCATGTTTAAGGTTAAATAGAGAGAAAATGGACATTCAGCAAATAAAATCCACCCTTGTAAATGTGTATTCAGAGGACAGGAAATGCATTTCTTTCTTTAGCACTGTTACATTGTGCTGACTCCCGGCCTAGTTGATATTTCGGGTTTGTTTGACAAAAGAAACACCTTGTTCCCAGTATAATGTCTCTGTTGATTACCAGATTCCCCGCTGCCAAGTGATAAAATCCCAGAGTAGATAAAGACTGAATATGAGAAATGGCACGGTTGACGCATTATTCTCTCACAGTACATTTCTATTCACATTTATAAATGCAAATCATGAATGCAATCATTTTAAAATCTGTCACTTCACATTTTCTTTATGCTAACAGGAAATAATTAAACTGGAAAGCCAGATTTCCCGTGTTCGAGCTCTGAATGAATGCTCACAAAGCTAGACTCCTGTGCCTCTCTGTGCTCTTTCTCCATCCCCGTATCACTCTCTACAACACATTAAAACACATTAGCCCTCCCTCATACAGCTCACAGAAAGAGAGCGAGAGAGCGAGAGAGCGAGAGCATGTGTACAAATGAATCAGTGCTGTTTGTTGTACTGTTTCAGGCTCGGGCTGTTTCAAGTATCTTATTTGAGAGAGCCGCAGATCATGTTTAGTAAGCTCACCCTCATTATATCAGACCCTGGGGAGAGAAGGGCCCTCTCACTCCATACTATCAAAGCCACGGAGCTGCCTTAGAGGACATGCTTCAGTATGAATAGAGGCTCCAGAGTACATACAAAAAGTAGCATGCTCAGCCCCTCATCACCTCTCTCAGTGGGAAGCTGCCAACATTCAAGGTTTTGATCAAGCCTTGCCGTAATGGCTGTGGGTGACAGGTATACGAGACCATGGTTGTGGGAATAAATAGCTTGATTAGCATAATGCATCACCAACAAATTCAGCTTTCAGTGTGCGTGAAATAACTACTTTTTGCTTGAGTGCAGCATTCATATACCTTCTGGGATCGTATTTCATAGGACAAACACACAATTATGTAAACAGGGTATTTACCTCCGCACCATTGGAAGGTAATATAATTTACTTCTAGTGTGTGCCCGATACTCCGTCACCATGTTGTCTGTATTTCTGGCTGCTTTGAATAAGCTCCGCAGCTCCCATTGTCCACCAAAAGCGTATTTCCACTCTTTTCAGCCATCATAATTCACCTGATACACGCAGCTCTTACCTCCAGAAATCCCAGCCATATTGATCCGTTTGGAGCTGAGCGACATCGCTATAAACAGGCTAATCTAACATAAAAGCTGGCCTTTCAATGCCCCAGCCTGTTGAAACGATTTAGCTCTGCCTGGTAGCAATGAATAAATAAATAGATAAATGAGACACACAATCGCGGGCTCCATCCTGCGTTGCATCCCAACCGCATGTGACTGGAGGCAACAGCTCTGAGATAGGAGATTATTTGGAATAATATCCCTCACTATTTTGCAGGTCTTTAGCTCCGCGGGGTTGTGTATGAGGATGAGGAAGAAGTGAACGTGGCTATCATCAGTCAAACTCCTGTCTTCTCCCTGCTTCCACTCACACCTTGCATTTGAACTTTTGACCTTTTGCCATTCTAACGTGTGATTAATTGCCACTTTGACTGTCCTCTAATAATCTACGTGATAATTATCAAGGGAATGAGCGCTTTACCTGAATACTAGTCAGGCCCAATCTCAGAACCAATCGGCTATCGACGGATAAGCTTCTGGGGGCAAGGGGCTATATTTCTGGTGCTCCGGTGTAGCCAGCGGATATCCGAGCCAAGACTTCCCTTTCAGTGCACTGCTCGTTGTTTACAGTTTGATTAGCAACTTGAAATGCAAGACTGGAGTGGGGGGTTGAGAGACGATGTGTACGACCGGACTGTTTCACAAGTAGCCAGTTTACAAGCTAATTTCAATCCAATAAAAAGCTAAATCATCGCCAGACGAGAGCTGGTGGGTTCAGAGATTGCATTTCGGCCAATGCGCTCTCCACACGGGCGGTTTACCTGCATTCTACCAAAGCCTGCTTGAACGTGATTGGTCTAAACTACTCGGACTACAAACCAGAATGCTTCCGATGCCAAAATCTTGTCCCGATGCCTACTGATTCTACATGTGAATGCAGAATCTGTTTATAGAGATTAAGTCAGACCAGACCACTTACCTCTGTCTCCCCGTTTCCCATTCTCCTCTCACCCCCTGCCTTGTTCCTGCTTGACTGGCTGCCAGTAGGCTGAGGTTAGCGTAATAAGGGTAGTGGGGGGGCTCAGATACCCTTACATCTGTCAGGATTACAGCAATTCATTGTAACCTTCAGCAGCCCTTGCCAGATGCTCTCACTCACTGGGCACTTTTTGCACTTGGACCAGTATACTATGTTGTATAGATACATGAGAAAACATATGGTTTAAGGGGAGGTAGGGGGAAAAGGGCTTTGAGATTTTTCCTTTGAGATTTGTTGAATTAAAAAAAACAGATTTTTAAATTATTTTCTTTGATGAATTCTTTAAACCCACAGCTGTGTTTCCCTCCTCTCTTCGGACATTATTAATTCATTGACATTTTGCTAGGATGGAAATTATCAGGATGTTGAGGAGTGGATATGTGATTGCCTGCAGTGAACAGACCGATGTTTGATATGGTAAAACAACAGAATGTGGTTCCTCTCACCATTTTCTTTTCCCTGGTGTGGCATTTTTTCAGTTAGGTGGATTTAGGAGACATTTTTATTCTGTTTAACCCAACACCATAAATATGCCCAGTAGTCAGTGAGCTGATTGTTTGTGCAGAATGATAATCACAGAGTAAAGAAACAACACCATCCCTCCTAAGATACCCAAGGACCTTTTGGTTCTGTTCGCAGACGTACCTGCACTCGGAACAATCAATCTCAGAGAGCATAAAGAATGTTGATCAGTGGTAATCCACAGTCCTCCCTTAAGTCAAACTGAATCTTTTCATCCTTAATTCGTATTGAACAGTGATTAAACCCTCAATGAGACTTTCCTGGGCAATATGTGCCCAGTCTGTCAGTATCCAACAACTCTGTTTTCCCTTCCCCCGCTAAAACCACATGTTTATTCCAAAACTTGCCTATACGGAATTCACTGTCACATTTATGATTAATGATGAATAGTACATGTCGTCTTCCTCTATACTCTGATAAACAGATGTAAGACTGTAAACACTTTGAATTATATATTAAAAATTCAGTGGTAGAATCAAACAGGATGCCAGCACTGTATATGTGAGTGAGCAATCCTAAAAATCTGGAAGATATTTATCATTTAATTTTAGCATTTGGAGGAAAATATTATATCACTACCCACACTGACTTCCTCATCAGTAATACATGGTCTCTCCTATGTTTTCCTTCACTGACAAACTAAATATAATTAGATGCCTAACCATGCATTTTATTCTTAGCCCCGTAGGATTTAATTGCACTTCATTCATAGAATTAAAATGGTTTACCACAATAATTGTCACCGCTCATAAAATAAAAATGTTTTCAATAAACATCGCCTATCACCTAATGAGTCTATGATAGATTTATATCTTAAAGGGTTTTGGAATACTAATATCTGCTATGTAATAGCATGTGATTAGAGCTGCCAACATAACTATTGATGGAAGTCTATTGATCCAACTGTTATTTTTGTGCTCCATGAAGAACGGAGCTGTTTCCATCACGGTTCTGGCAGTGATCTGTTAGCCTCTGCCAGTACTCATCCTGCCCTCTGAGTTAACTGTGACCAACACCAAAAAATATCAGGTTTATAGGCTTCAGTGGCATTTGTTCTAGGAAAAACAAAATAAGGAAAGGTATTGTGTTTTTGCTCCAGACCTGATGTGATTTTGCTGCCACAGACTAGTTACGTCTGCAAAATGAAACTATGCGTGTCTCTGTTGAAAACAGGCCTGTTTCTGACGTCTGGCACATTCTAGTCCCCCGCCGCCTCCAGCGCAATTAATGATCTTGCTTACAACATTAGCGCCACAATCATGAAAAATCTCACTGAAGCACCGAGTCCCCCAACATATTGAGCTCAATTCATCAAGGGCTTCATGCTCATTGGCGATGTCAAACTTGGTCTCGGCGTTATTGACTGCCTTGGTAATCAAGTACCTGCCATAAGCTCCCAGGAGTGATTACCAGTTCACGATAGATATGATTTATGATATGATATATGATATGAAGAGATACTTGTCTTATTTTTGAGTTTTGCAGCATACTGTATCAGGCGCTCAGAGGAAGTAAACTCAAACATCTATGAAGTTTCTTTGTTAATCCATTGTTTTGTCAGTGCTTGAGCAAGGGTATCTGTGATTGGAACTTTTAACTTCTGGTGCCTTCAAATGGGGTCGTGTCTACCGTGTTCATGAGAAGAGTCCATATGAACGCCCCCCTCTTGTGGTTTTCACGACCTCATAAGTAGAACGTTTCTGAAAGCTCTGAGTTCACGTCTTGTGACGTGCTTGTTGACGTTGTCAGAAATGGTGGAGGCCTTGGAAGTACATTTTTCCGTACATAATAAGTGAATACATTTTAATTTAGTCGTATATTGTAATTCTTCGTAATTGTATAATATGTCTGAGGAAAATGTTGATATTCCCAACGGCCTCATCTTTTTCCTCTGTCATTATGCCTTTGCATTTCCTAAATTATGTTACCCACTTGCTGGCTTGCTAAATTGTTAGCCTCTGTGGCTTCTAGACGCCAACAGTAACGTTAATATTGCCATTGCTTAGCAGCGGTGTTCTCAAGAATTAACCACTTGAACGCCAAGCATATCGTGTACACGACTTCCCGTGTTGTAAACACAAGCTCACATGTTTCATTTGAAGGCACCATTCATCTCCACAGAGAGAGTTATGAACAGGAGTAGAAATCCTCTCCTAAGACTTGCTGTCCTTTGTTTTTATCAGCAGACAGACACACCAAGATCGACCATGGGTCAAACAATGTGGTATGCTGGGAATTCAACATTTAAGGGCTTTTAGGCGTTCAAGATTGTAATATCATTCTCTCTCTATCTCTTAAAACATATGATGGCTGTATCAAGGAGACATTCTTTATGACCGCAGTCTGTAAAAATTCAAGATTGTAGAGAGTGTTTGCTATGCCGTCAATGTCTTCAGACCTTGATCATCAAAAAGCCTTACTTTAGAGTTGTAGCCTATTCAAATTTATATTAAGGAGGAGGAGGTGTACTGTTGTGTAGTTCAGTGTGGTGCAGAATAGAGTTGGAGTTTGACAGACAAAAAGCAGGGTGTATAAGTGGCATGAAGACAGCGATCATCAATCAACAGACAGCTCTCCTTGGCATTGTGAATCGCTGCAGTGCCGAAGGGCATCATCTGTCCCCATCCTAATTTCAAACAAACTATGCAGCAATCTCTTTTTACAGATGGGATGAACAACCAATATGTACCACTTGTTTTGTTTATTTGCATCATCAACAATCATACACATTCGTTGGTCTCCCAGCACTGTAGCACGTAAACACAGGACATGAACACCAGTTTGCCCATCCATTGTCATCGGCAGACAAGCCTGTGGATGTTTATCCTACACCAGAAAAAAAATATTCAGTAGCACAGTAAACCAAAAGAGTCTGCCTCATTAAAAAGAACAAGTAAAACAAAACATATTCGATTACAAACCAACATCAGTGCAATTCTGTAGCATAGACAGTATGCAAATACTGATACTGTAGGATCACATTGGGAGGGAGTGCTCAGCAGTTCAGAGTTTTTAACAAAGAGAAGTAAAAGTCCATAAGATAAACAGTTTCTAACACTGAATCAATCATTGATCTTTTTTTGCTGTAAACAAAACCAAGGCGCCAGAACAATTAGTAGTACACATTAGCTGAAATGGAACAGTTCTGCCCATGCTGTAAGTACTGCAATGCAGGCAGATTAAACCGAAGAAATCTTTCACTCTACCATGTAGTGGTGAATGGTGATCACTTTAAGTAAAATTTCATTGTAAACATAATAACACTGATCAAAATGAAACCTCACTAGAGTGACTTAGATGAGTGTAGGTGCAGAGCGACATGCTACAGAGAGAGAGAGAGAGAGATGATGTATGAGTTATGTGTCTCATTATATCTAGTGCCCCCTAAGCTAAGACCCCTAAAACCATCTCTAAGTGCCCCGTTACTGGAGTCAAAGTATCCAAAAGCTGCAGATTCAATAGAAACCACTCAAATACAAATGCCTAATGAAATTTTATGTTGGTATTGAGTATCATACAGCCTATTTTCACTTCCATTATAATGCTGATGGTCCAGACTGAGTCATGACATGAAATGCTCACTGAAGAATATAGGATGTGAAGTATTGCTGCTATATATGTGCATTCTATGCAAGCATAGAAATAATAAACATACTGTAGCATATTCATCATATAAGATATCTTTGTGGCCCGCATTGGCCACAATTGTGGCATCATATACATTTCAGAATTTACATATATGCATATATACATGCACATCTAGTGCAAGATATTATTAATCTTTTAGGACTTTTGTTCATCCATGTATTTGGACAGTCCAACATCTTGAGACATCTATCTGGTCCTACTCAAGTGGACCAATTGTTGAAATCTAAACCACACAACATCCCATCACAGGTCTGAAATTCGATTTTTTTTCCCGCACAATAGTGACAAAAATAAATACCAGAAAGTGACACTATGCACAAAGTGATAATTTTTCCATTTTCCATAAGTGCACTGAGAAACCAGTCAAATGTGGATACGGGGGTTGTCAAGCGTAAAAGATGAGCTCAGGAATCTGTCCCCCTTGTACCCCGGTGCCGTTAGTGCTGTCCGAGGAGCACTGGAACTGAAATGTCACTTTCCCACACTGCACCTCTGTCATGCCTTCCTGTCCGAAGTAGCTGAGCTCGTTCCCATCCAGAACCACACTGGCAGTGTAGAAGGTATCTGGCTCGATTTGGACTGGATACTCAAAACATACCGGGAAGGTGTTGCTGGAACCATCAGAGAAGTATTTGCTGAGGTTTTGTCCCAGCAGTACTCCTTGACGTTTCAACTCAATCTTGGCACTGTACTCTGCTGAGCCACAGCTAGATCCATACAGTCCAAACCCAGCGATAAAAACTCTTTTATCCACTGCAAACTGTATGCTGTCACAGCGGCCCCGATAGCGCCACTGATTGCTTCGGTAGGCACAGGACTGGAATCTGTGGCAGCGCTGAGGTGTCAGGCCCTTCCTAGGCATGCTGACGAACTCTAGCTCAGGCTTCTTGGCTGCTGTGTACCACAGGAAGATGTCATTGGTCTCATTAAGCGTCAACACGCCCGACTGGGCCGCTCCATTGGCAAAATCATCCAGAGCCATCGTAGGGATGCGTATCAGATACATGGCCTTGCCCAAAACCTTGCGCCTGTTGTCAGTCGACAAGGTGAGGTCCTGTCTCTGGCACTCAGCCTCAGCCCAGTTGAGCGCCGCCTCAAAGACCACTATCTCTTTAGCATTGAGTGTCTCTCGCTGTAGGATACTCTCCAGGGTCTGGGTGTCGATGTCGCAGAAGCCCTCTGAGCGTAACGCCAGCTCGGCCTGGGCATCAATCACCTCCCAGCAGCGCTGTGTCAGGTCTGGCTCCTCGAACAGGCAGCTCTGGGAAAGTAACACGCAGGCATTCTTGGCACTCAGGCTGGTCTCCAGGAAGTTGACGCAGGCACGTGCCAGGTGAGGGACAATGTACTTCTTGGCAGCATAAAGAGTGGCCAACACTGTGTCAGCGCTCAGGTCAATCTCGTCACAATAAATGTACCTGTTGGGATAAAAATGTGACTTTGTCAGCTTTACAGACAACAGATCAAATACCAGAGAAATGACATGCAATAAGACATAGTGTAAACATGTCTAAGAAGATAATTATATTGTAAAAAACAGACCAGAAGGCATGATAAATAGAACAAAAAATAACTTAATTTGAAGCGGACTGATATTACAGTATTGTAAGCAATAGCATTGCTGCATCTATTCATATCAAGATTGGAAAACAATTAAATGAGAACAGAGTGAAATCACTGTACAAACTAATCAAATGGACCAACAAAATAGTATTCCTCCTACATCCTCGTCACCTACCTACTTTAGCTCGCATGCAAGGACACAGCAAACAAAACTCAGAAACAAACATGACGGAGGAACAGCAAGGAGGATGGATGGTGTGATTTTTGTCTGGTGGGGTAAAAGCGAAACACCTTTGTCCAAGATGTGCTAGTCTAATTTCATCAAACCATGTTTTTTTCCACCAACATTACATTGCAATAGCAGTTATGTACGTAAAGATGATACTATTTGTTTAAAAGGGGCAGAAACACTCAAGAACAGGGCCAGTTGAAGGAAGTACTCTGTTGAAGAGTTAAGATAGAGGAGAATCCTTACTTCAGCATTGCCAGAAATGCTGCTGGTTCCACATCTGGAATATGAATTTCATCGTTGTTCTCAGCCAGTTCACCATAAAACATGGCGTGGAACACTGAGCTGCCCACAGCCAAAACATACTGTTGGAAGAAGAAGAGAAAACAGAGTGACAGGATGAAAAGAGAAATGAAAACATGCCGTAGTTCGTCTGTGATTTCACTGGAAACCACATGACATGTTTTAACACTCGGTTAATGGAGAGAAAGATTATTTGAAATGGGAATTGTACTAAATCCAATTAGTTCACATGTAGCGCTTACTCTTTCCATAAAAACATAAATCTCTTAGTGGATATTGAACAATGCCTCAATTCTAATCACTGACTGAACCTGTTGAGTTTCTCACATAATGAGCAGAGCTCAGCCAGTTACTATTTCCCCTGAGGACAGAGAGGCAGATTTCTAATGAACAAGATTGCATCTGATAAAACCCCCCACCAAAAAACAGGAAATCCTAATAACACAACTGAACAGAGTGCAGCAAAAGTTCAATTTACTGAAATTAATGACTTGTCTGAACTTATGATGAAATCAGATGCAACACAAGGCTAATCATTCCAGTGATAAGCACTGTATACAAGGCTCTGAATTATTATATTGAAGTACATTCATGTTTTAGTATGTGCATGTCTGTGCTGTGTGTGCAACACAAGTATGTGTAGGTGGGTACGTGGGTGGTATAAATTTTCTCAAAAAAGGCACACAGACTTTCTCTTAAAATTGCAGTGAACCCAATCTAAAATAAAAACTTGCAAATAAGGGTTTTTGATAACAATGCCGTTGTTGTTATATACTGGAATTCACTGAAGGACGAGTATATAAATACTGCATATTAGAATAAGATTAGTCCCACCTCTTGACCTATTGTATTTTTACAGATGTTCACATAAATTACCGCTTTTAGCTGCTAGCAGCATCCTCCATCTTGTAAGGATATAACTTTGTAAATTAAATCATAATGCATATCTGAGTTCCTGCCAAATGGACACAATAAAGATTGCTGCGGTGAACGTCATTATATCCCATTGGCGTAATGTCTCAGCATAAAGTGCAGTCACGTCATCCTCTATGTCCTGCCATAATTGCTTTCTATAAATGCACTAAAGAAGTGCACTGCAGCTACCAATCATAGATAATACATGTGGGTCCCATATAAAGAGGAAAAAAGATGACCCATGCAGGGCTCATCTGACAGGGTGGATGTCGAATGGATAGCCGAGCCAAATTCATGGCTGCAAAATCACTTACCGGATTTTATGTGAATATTATAATCATATTCAAATAGAGTAGACGTAATGATGTGCTTTTAGATGAGGCACATGGTCTAGGCAACTATAAACCTTCATCATTTATGTGAACATCTTGGAAAAAGCAATGAGGTCAGAGGGCGGACTAAACAAAGGAGCATGTCGACCTGCATGTTGCAGCTGGCATAAACAGGAAGAATATGTGCCCAATTATAATAATAATGGCTATTTATAGTAGATTCATTGTACTGTCAACCCAAAATTCAAAAGCTAATCAAGTAAATGAGTACAAAAGTATTTCTGGGATGTGAGATAATGTGAGAGTTGAATGCATCTTATCATAGTAACTGTGTGCCGTTGGATGTGTTTGATTAAAAGTTGAGTAATTGCAGGGCTGTGTCTGAAAAGCTGAGCTAAATCAGAGACAAAGGCGATCCATTCTGTGTGAGATGACTGCTGAAGAGGATATCCCTTCCTCCTTCGCTCCTCTACCCGTCAGCCTCATTTACATAAATAATTGAGGACTGTCTAGAAAAGACACATGGTGCGGAAGTCAGAGTGGAGCACAAAGGATTTCACTTCCATTACCGCTGGCAGTGAGGAAGATTATTTTTTACGCTGATATGATATGAACAACACTGGGCCGGGTTGGTTGATTGCTCGTTTGCTAATTTCCTCCCGGCTACCGTGACTTTACTGGTTGATGAAATTCTTACTCTGTGTCCTGGCAGCCGCTGGGTCCTTCCAGGCTGACCCACCACAAAGTGAACATCTGCCATCAGCTCATTGTTGAACATTACTGAATTTCTAAAAAAGGGAGAAGAAAAAACAGTAGAAAATGAATTTTACATATTTTACCCTGCACATTTGTTTTAGAAGAGAACATTAGAGGAGAAAAAGCATAACTTGGAGATACAAGGGTGAAATTAAAAGAGGATCAATGCACATAAACCCGTTTATATGTATTTTATGTGAATAATAAAACTCATACCAATTAGTGTTTGACAGAAGTTGACGCAAAAATAGTAAATTACATGTACAGTATATTAAGCTTTACTCTGTTGTAAGATTATGTAAAGTGTCCTAATTACTTCAGGTAAGACTAAAGACATTTCATTGATTTAAAAGTATTACTAAAACACACTTAAACTTTTAATATCTACATAAAAACAGGAAAACAAGACAATGAACCAAATGGAAAATCCCCGCTGTGAAAGAATGGGACCAACAATAAAGCTGCGTTCATATATTATTGAATAGTGGAACATGTCACAGGGGTGGGTAAACAGCCCCATGAATTTCTGGAGAGACAACAAAGCCAGGTTGAAAGCACACATTTTGCTCTGGACAGCTGGGGTCTTTTACTGATAGGCCAAGGTAAATATTTAGCTTTTAGTGCAGAGCAGCTTCAGCCTGTTGTGCATATCAAACGCACCCGGTGCCTGTCCGCCCTCTGTTATGTCAAAGCGGCAAAGTCTGCAGGAGCAGGAGAGGGTGTAAACAGAGATACCCCCAGCAGATTAAGGGCAGGGCAGAGGGAACACCCACCCATATTGACACCCACACCCACACAAACACACACTGACCTCAGTATACAAGAGCAATTACCTTACATGAGTGTTTTGGGATACATTTTTAGATTTAATGGAGGTTCTGTTCAGAAAACTGGCAATTAAAATGCAGTGGAACATGCGTCTTTTAACTTTATGAGAAATTTATAATTAAAATCTCAGATTCTTCTTCCCTGAGTGTACTGTTGGGAGAAGCAGTAATGGTTCCTGTTTATGTACCTACCTTTCTCTTATAGTGGAGTAGAGTCCTTGCCAGTTACAGTTCTGTATGGTGTTGTTGTTGTTGAGGTTCTGCTGCTGGTAGTGTTGCACTGTGGTGGTGGTGGTGGTGGTTGCCGGCTTTTTGGTGGGAAAAATATCCGCTGCCATCTTCTTCTTCTTCTTGCTCCTCAGGGTGATTATCTCATAACAGACAGGGGGCAGCTTGGAGCTGCCACTGGCATTCCCTTTCTTGGAGCTTTTACTCGACTTGCTTTTCACTGACTCGGGAAGCATTAAGAAGAAAGTCAGACATTTCATGTTCCTTCCCTTGGCATCGACCATGAGTGTGTTCAACTGCCGAGCAGTGGGATTGCATGCAGAGAAGACACTCACCAGGAGTAGGCAGGTGTGAGGGAGGATCTAGGGGGGACAGCAGAGACTTGAGCTGTACTCAGTGCTGTAGTAATCAGAGTTCCTGTACGAGGTTTCACCTTTCGGGAACTAACAGGACAACTCTCTTTTTTGCCCCTTTTCTTCACTCCTCTGAAGAGACTGGTGATCCGAAAGCACTTTTCCTGTGTGAAGTTTGATCTGCTGACGGCGCGGCTCTCGGGGTTCCCATCCCTGCCTGTCCAGAGTGATGAGATCAGCTCTTTAAATCACTTCTTTTTCTCCTCTGCTCCCTTGCCTCTCTCACTCACTGCCTTGCTGAGGGTTGGCCTGACAGCCCCAGATTTAGTACAGCTGCAGTGGTCCTCAGGCAGGCAGCGATGTTTACTCAATTCCTTTCATTTCCGACTCTTACTCCTTCTGCGCTCCTCTTCTTCTTTCAGTCTCTCTTCATCAGTGGATCTACCTTTTTCTCTCCAGCACTTGTCCTTTTTTTCCCCTCTCTCTCCTCCACGGAGCAGAGTCATCTGCAGGATGCTGTAGCCGAGGATGCTGTGTAGCTCTGCTCAGCCTCTCGTTCTGCTGACTACAGAGGTTGAATGGGAGAGCGCAGAGGAGATGGAGAGCCCCCCTCCCCGCCCCTCACAGCACAGTACACGGCTCTCTCCGTAGCTCAGCCAATGGCAGCGCGCAGCATCCACGATTGGCTATCGCAGCCTAGTGCAGCACAGACTTGAATATGCAATAGTCAACATCTCAATTAAAGTGACAGCCGTGCCCCATAAGAATGATATATTTATCTACAGTGTTTGCTTCCTGTGTTTGCTTTACCTGGAGCCACAGCATTCAGTTTGCACTACAGTGAATATAGAGTCCATGTTATGTTTCAAAAGGGCAATGCAAATTTACATGCTCTTTTTAAGGGCAGAATTTGCTTAATTCATGCATCCTCTAACAGTCATACTTCTTTTTTAATGAGATTTTCATGAATGTATACAAACAGTTGAATTTGTAATACTTTGGTCTTTGCTGCTTTAATTAGACTTGTGACCTCTAAACGGTTTTGTCAGTGCAAAACCTTTTAGATGCAAGTGTACATGCGATTTATAGACAAAATGTTCACGTCAAAATGAACACAAGCTTATCTTATACTACTAGAATTAGATAATGTAGCATATTGCAGTGTGCTAATATTTCTGTACCTTTTAAATATTTCAGATTAGAATTAATGTCCAGTTTTTGCATTTTAAATATGTGAAATCGCTGTGAAATACCGTAGACTTTCTTTTTGAAAAACCAACTGCTTCCAGTCTCAACCAAGAATATGTGCATGTGCTCAAGCTTTCTTGTTTAGTCATCTCTTCAGCAGAGTACATGGGGATATAAATGTAATGCACTCGTTGCACTATGTATAATGCATACACTTCCTTTGCTCTTCTTGTGTAGTTGGGCTTGTGCACAGTGGGTATTCTATTTAAAGTGCTGCGATGATTTAGCTTTTTGGTGGTGGTGCTTTAAAATGTTATGAAATGCTGGCATATTGGATGTAATATGTTTTATTTATTTTATTTGATGGCGTTTTGGTAATGCTGCAACTATCGTGTAGCTTGCTTTAATAATAGTATTGTCTTAAGTAGCACTATTACTACAATTAATAGTAGTTCATTTGCATATTATATTTGTGAGAGGGAAAATCAAACAGACAAAAAGAGCAGGATGAGGTGAATAAATTTGATTGAGAATGTCTTTCTTGAACCATGTCACAATATTGATTTTTCCATAAGCCCTACAGTGATTAACTGTCGTAGTGTTTGCTGCGCTGAGGAGCGTTACCCCACTAAGCTCCCTTATACAGTGTGTGCTGGAGAACAGAGAAATTTGCTATGGTAACATGGAGCCAACATTAGGGGCACCATACTCTCAAATTGCAGGCCACTAGAGATGTTACCTTGGTAACCGCATCCACAAGCAACAGCAGGACAGAAATGTAGTATACAGAGATAAAAACAAGG
The DNA here is from genome assembly GCF_015220745.1 of Sebastes umbrosus. Classification (NCBI taxonomy): domain Eukaryota; kingdom Metazoa; phylum Chordata; class Actinopteri; order Perciformes; family Sebastidae; genus Sebastes; species Sebastes umbrosus. The sequence goes on along the minus strand of NC_051278.1, from coordinate 15,160,687 downwards.
AAAAGGCCTAATAGAATTCTGCATCTATAGAAAAGTTGATTTATATATAAATTTGTGCTGTGATTTTTCTGTTATTCCGCAGCAATCCAGTGTCATCACTAACCACACAATAGTAATGTTTAAGAAGCAACCTTGATAACTGGCGACAGAATACACATGTTAAACCAACAGTTCTGGGATTTATCTGGCGTCCTTGTCTAGCAGCCTGTAAGATAAATAGGATGTGGTTATATATCACCCTAAATGGCCTCCTGCTTTCTTTAATTGCATTTTCTCTCCATTCATCAGCAGAAAATGTAATTGTGTTATTCACACTTTCAGAGCCAGGAGTGAGAGGAGGAAGTAATGGTGGTCTTGTCACAGCGTTAACATCCCCTATGTCTCGCACTTTGTCATCACATAATCACACTTTTTTACAGAAAAGGAAAACATTAGCACAACTGTAGTAGCACAGCAATCAGCATTATGGTCCACAATTAATCCTTAGTTAATCCGTGGTGCTAAAATAATATAGAAATTAACACAAACATTGACATAAGTGTGCATAAAAATGTAAGACATTTATATTACAGTTTTTTATTATCGCTAAAATCCTTTTGTCCAATCTGTAGTCACATTTTCATATCTCGAAACACAATTAGCACAACATCAGGCTGTTGGGGACCAATTCATGTTGTTTTTCACAGAATATGCAGTCAATTAACATGTTTTTAAAATGCATACATTTTCTTTACATACAAGCTTATCCAAAACCTAAATGATGAATCTTTCTTGTCCTATTTACAAACACAGCATGCCAGAAATGAAAACCTAATGTTCAAAACCTTGAATATAATATAGAGCCTCTACTTCTGCAACAACAGCAGCACAAAAGCTATATTGAAACAGCTGATAGGCATCTTTGGATGAACAGATCATTGAAACATTGCGAAATAGCTGATTTACTCTAAGTTGTATAAAATAGACTGCCAGGGTGCACAAGGCATGCCAATAGTTTCTATCCAAGGCTGCATAGTGAGAGACAACATAGGATGTGATGTGGCAGCCCGTTCTCATTCCCGGGGTGTCATATACTGACGGTTTGTCACGGTCGTTGGCGTTCGATACCGCCGCACAAGGCGCCCTTGAGCAGCGGTAGGAGACGCACCAGGCTTTCCATCAACTACAATGTAAACCGATCCGCAACAACAGCAAATGCACATGGAAAGTGCTGTGGTGACATATGATAAAGAGCGAAAGAGACACAAAGGGCGAGCGGGAGGGGAGGTGGATGGGTCCAACAAACAAAAGGCTTTCATCCAGAAGACCACTGTTCGTGTCCTGTGCGTTACGTTTCACTTTCACTTTACAGTCAGCTGTTCATACGTGTCCTGTGTTCACAATGTTAAGTCACATTTTCACTTTACAAACGTAGTGATTTTACTGTAAAGCCAACCATGTTTTTTTCCCAAACATAACTAAGTGGTTTTGCAGCCTAAACCTAAGCACGTGTTTTTGTTTAAATCAGAACATTAAGCACGTGTTTACTGCGATCGAAAAGTGACGCTGAAGGGTTTGACAAAGCGTCAGTATGTGATGAGTTGGGATGAGTGTTGGATGTGGACGAGAACATATGGCCAAACATGAAAACTAATGCAGTTTTTGTAATGCCATCAACGTTTTTGAAAGTCGTTGTGCTGTGATTGACAACATGTTCCTCTTGGATAGAAAGGAAGCATCTTAAGTATAGGTAAACGCTTGTTAGCAATTGTAAAAAACTGTAACCATCTTGATATAGTGCTCAGCATATCTCAACTGTCATTCTTTTATGATTTTGAGATAATAAAACTATGTACTTGCAGTACTAACATATAAGATAATTTTATTTTCTGACGCAAGTTTAAACATTTCCCTCATATTTCAGTGCCTGGCAGTAATCCAGCCTCCTGTGTATTATCTTCAAAAAGTGAAGTTAAAAAGCAGCAGAAGTCCAGCTGTGCCTTTGTTGATAGCTTTTTGATGACAGTACTCAGTGCAAACCTTTATCTTCAAAGTAGTTATACCGAGACACCTTCGTCTTTTAAGAAGTGACTGCAGCTGGTGTGAAATACGTACAAGCCGGTACAGGTGGAAAAAGTAGAAATAGTCAGATACCTCAACCTCTGCTGTTTTTCACACCAGCACATGCTTGTTTTTAATCATTTTTCAACAAGCTCAGCTGAAGTAAGTATTATTATTATTTCAAGATTGATGCATGATGGCTAATTTAAAAATAATTAGTGGCTTTCAGACAGCGGATTATAATGACTGGCTTGTGCTCACAGTACTGTAAGATATCAATCTTTAATTTAAGCAATAAATGGAAGTACTGGTTGTAGTTTTTCAATGTAAAAAGCTCCATGGAAATTGGTAGAAAGATCTCAGGAAAATTTCTCCAAACCCCTCTGAATACCGAGGTCTTTAGTTGTGGTGTGGAAGCGAGTGCTTGCCATTCTGAGTTTGAGCAAAGAGATGCGGCAGTAAGTGTGTGTAGTGGCAGAACTCTTCTGCAGAGAGACACCTGCTGAGAGGCTTGGCTGAGCGCAGCGGAGGAGAGAGGAGGCTGTGAAATGAACTGTGATGCAGGCCTGGCACACGGAGGCAGGGACAGGATCCAGCAGCTCGTCCAGCGTTCACCCCCACCCCTACAGCCGCCTGCCCTCTCCGCCGCCGCCATTAAAGCAGGCAAGGGCACCTGACAGGTGGAAGGGGCGGAAGTGATGGCGTCTGCCCAGAGACGGGGCTTAGAACTCCTGAAAAAGAGAAGCGTTAGTCAGCGGGGTCTGGGAGAGAGCCGGCAGTCATGCACGAGAACAGTGTGAAGCTTGTGTGTGTGTGCATGCAAGTGTGTGAAGTGTCCATATGCAAGTTAATGTGTGTTTATGGAACGGAAACTTGTGTTTTATCCAAACTCTCTCTCTCTGACACTGCACTCTTTCTCTATTTTTCTTTTCTGCTTGTTCACAAAGACCATCAACGCTTAAATTCAGCCAATCGTTCAGAATTTGAATAACAAGTTTTAATGACAGGATCGAAATTTAATCAGACCAACAGTATAGTTTAACAATGTCGTGTCAAAAAATAGCCCAACACACTTTAACTGACCAGAGAAGACAACAGCACCACAGATGAGATGATAGCCTCTCCTTGAGCTCACAATCAATATGTCACAGTCACAAGATGTATGGGGGTAATTTTACTTGCCTAGGGAGCACAGAGAAGCCAGGGACTGTAGGAGGGCTGCAACTTCTCTGGATCACATGCACAGGACTAGAGCAACCATTTCAACAGAGGCATTTAACATTCCCCCACACATGCAGCATCAATATATCTATCTGATATATCTAATCCAGCAGCCGTGGATGTGTGTGTGTGCTGCTGAGTGCGTGGACACAGCAATGACAGTGTAGAAAAGACCTTATAACCCCGGCCCACCACGCGCTGCTCACACGCTGACTCCCACACACTTTCCACCATTGCTCACTCATTGCCCTCTCTCTGCTGTCATATAAAACTTGATAGCCATATGCCAGTGTGATTAAATGCTCTGAGCGTAGCATGAGGTGGTCTTTGCAGATGTATTACATATTCTGCCCTGTGGTTAGTTTGGTTTATTTGTTTGGGCGTAGTTTGGTTAACCTGGCATGCCAGATGGTTTGTTTCACAGAACCATCTGAGATTGGAAACTGTTAGGGCAGGAAAAGGAAAAGGGCAGGCACTTTCACAAAATACTTGGCAGGTGATTGGATGAACCATCTGTCTGTCTCCGTCTATCACAGGCTAACTTCAACCAATCAGCGGACCATGAGCGGAGCCAGTTGGTAAATCAAAATCTTGCTGAAGTTAGTCGGGAGAAGAGCGAAAACATCTTTTCTATCGAGAAAAGCCTTCAGTGCCATTCAGTTCTGATATAACTGTTTGTATTGTAGCATCTACGCTAAGTCGCCTCTTCTTGTCGTCAAACAAACCTAAACCACGCCCGTAGCTGCCAGTAGCTCCTCACAGGGCGCTGATTGGTCAAAACGCATTACTCAAAGACTGACTAGATAGATTTTGATCTTGTGATCCTGTAATTCCTGTGTGATCTGGAGATATTGTGAAAAGCCAGCTTCTGTGCAGGGTAATAGTTTGGTGCCCCCTTAAAGGAATTCCAGTTCTATTGTGATAGTGTAGACTGTCAACGCTATTTTCCAAAGCCTGTTCTCGGTTTGTATGTGCAGAACACCTAATTGGTGCTTCACCTATCTGCATGCGTCAACCTTCAACCTGCACAATTATACTGAAAGGTTACAACATTTATATTGGCGAGTGAGAAACCTGTCTGTACCCAGGCTATGTTAGAGGACTGTTTTGTAGATAATTCGTAACAAATACCATGTTCCCTCTTTTACAAAACGAAAAACACAAGAGCAAAAGTGTAAGGAATGGATTCAAAAGTGTTTTCCCCAATAGAAGCTGCAAACATTAGCATGTCTGGCTAACTAGCTTACTACTTACAATAGTAATGTAGCATGCAATTAGCTAATTACATTATTTTGTGGGGGTTACAACTTTATTTATTTATTTATTCTTTATTTGTCTGGCTGAAGCTAATTTGCAGCCCCCCGTAGGCTTTTAAATCTAGATTAAAACAGCCAAACAAATGAGTTGATAGAACAGAATCAGGATAAAGCCAACAGAGTACATGTGTATAAGCATATTTCAGTGTGTGTATGTGTTGTACATGACTGTGTATAGATTGAGGTGTGATGGTGTGTGTGTATGACTAAGTATGAATACAGTATGAAAGCATCGACTTGATCAAAAGTTGTTCAGTGTTCACATCTTTGTTGTTGTCTAAGCCGGTGTTTCACTTGTGTAGTGAAAACTTTATATGCTGATTGCGATTTTAAATCAGGTGGTCAGTTGCTCCAGGGTTGCAAGCCTTTTACTCTCTGAATGGCATTTATTGCTACCAGAAAACTCTCGCAGGGTGGACTTTTATTGGTGCATTTCAGTGAGTTCAGGTCTTGTGAAGATCAAGATTATTTGTGATTATTACATATTGCGTGTCCCGCACAGACACATCCTCTTATCCTCTTTCTGAGTCTACTAACATCCAGATCAATATTTAATTCATAAATTACAAACGCTTTTGGCAGCAGGTTTACTCTAGAGTCTGACCGGAAAGATATGCTTCTTCACTAATTTACGAGAGTAATAAAGTACTACTTTATGAGCCCATATCGTTCATTAAAATCACTGACTTGGAATGCACTAAATAACGTAACCAACATTGATTGTCCTGCAATACTAATCCAGTCTGGACACAGTTTATCTCCTTTGCATAGATCACTGAGACAGTGCCAGAGCTCTGCAGTGGAAATGCTTGATGTTCTGTTGACATGAATTTTAGGACTGAGATCCCCACGAGAGAAGTGTGGGTAGGGGAGCTACCTAGTTCTTTTTACACTCAGAGTGAGAGATGCTTTAAAATATTCAGCTTTCACTAAAGCTTATTCAAAGTTGGTGTTTTATACAAACAGAAATCCAGGTGCAGCTGCAGTTTGTGGAGTGTCCATTTTAGCCTCTTTTGACTGATTGCAGATGCACACAGGAGTGTTTTGCCACTCAGGTGGGGAGGGATCAGCTGCCTCAAGTGGATTGTCCTCAAATTGAGGACTCAGGTATTTGGTGTCTCTTATCTGTTGTTTTTTCTTGTGAAGAACTTAAAAATAGAGGTCAACCGTGGATTTTTAAAGACCAATATATTAACGATAGTTTGATGCAGGAAAAAGTCGATTAATCGGCCGATATATTACCATTTACACTGTTCAATGCCAGTCTTAATGTTCGTGCATATGCCCGGGGTAAGGAGGATCCTTAAGTGTGCGATTTAATTTCATGAATGGATAGTTACGTGGCTGGTAGGGATGCACTGACACCGATACTGTATTGGATATTGGGCCGATACCGACTCAAATACTGGATCTCGTATCAGTGTCAATGGGGCTGATCTATTCAATTCAGTTCTATGTTTTATACAATATACATTATATACTGGAATTTGTACGTTTTTGACCAATTTGTGCTGCATTAAAAAGGTTTACACTTGAATTGTAATTCCTGTTAATTTCGAAGATTTTTTACCAAGTTGCTGGTGTACGATTTATTATTTTAATACAATTCAGTAAAATTGTATCTATGTATTTATTTGTTACATTTTATTTTACAAAGTTAGAAAAACAATGTTTAAGTCAAGCCTGAGCCAGTCACTTCCCACTGTGAGGCATACAGCTTATTAATTAAACACTGGTATCGGATCGGTACTCTGTATTGGCCGATACCCAAAGCCCAGGTATCGGTATCGGGACTGAAAAAGTCGGATCGGTGCATCCCTAGTGGCTGGATTATTTGGAAGAGAGAACGCCATATTGATAAGCAAGTTAAAGTAACAGTGAATGATTTATTTTCCTCCTCATCTGCCTGTCTTGTATTGTGGACTAAAGCTGATAGTGTTGCATTATATATTCGAGAGATAACTTTTCTGGGGAGAAATAAACTGAAAACAGGTCAGATATGATACAAATACTGCTTGTCTGCTTGCCGTAAAATCAGCTGTTCACTGGGACTGCAAAGGTTCAGCCCACATTTTCTAACCCTATCGCCAGATAAAATAATGCGTTGAAAGTTTCTGGAATTTTTATGGAGTAGAGAATTGCTTTCTGAAAAAATTATCTCTGATGTAGCCTACATCGAAAAACGTAGACTACAGCGCCCTCACAAACTTCTAGTCCATCATCTGATGCACATAAATTCACCTGCAGTACCACTCAGTTTGTTCCATGTTAAATGTTTGAGTCAGTGACGGGGTTTAAATCGTGTAGGTTTTCTTTCCAACCAAACATCACAACAGATGATTTCACGGATTACACCAGAGACCCAAACGTCAACAAGACAGAAGGTCTTCTTCATATAAAATCAGCCGTTTAGTGATCTTTAGGAGCTAAAACCTGCATATTCTCTGACTACATGGCTGCCTATTCCTGCAGTAAGGCTCAGCTATCACTAAAATATGGAAAGAAAGGTGTTGACGAAGCTGTTTCAGTGTTGGCAGGAGTCCCACCGGCGCTGGAAAGGCTGACCATATGGTTCGTCCTGTGATGTGATTTACACTAACATGTCTGCAGCCCGTGCAGATGCAGGGACTGGCGTATTTACACAAGAATCCCAGTCATAACGTGCACCTTACTGTATCTTCAGCTTATACATTTATGAACCGCATATTACCAGAGGACTTGTACTGTCTTGGATTGTGATAAATATGTATATGAGCATCTAAACAGACTCCTTATGTGTTCAAGCTGCGCCAAAGGAGCCCCAGAGGAGCAGAGTGCTGACCAGGCACATACGGGCAAAACAGAGAGAGAGAGAGAGAGAGAAAAAGAGAGAGAGAGAAGGAGCAGACAGATGGAAAAGAGATATAGAGATAGTTTGTAATGAGGGTCCTTTTGTCGAGGGAGGAGGGGACATCTCCTTACTGTCTTAATAAAGCAGGAGGAGAATGGCAGCGGGATAACTGTAATGATGTGCTCAGCTGTCAAGATCGCACCCATGGCGTTTATACAAAGAGAGAGGGAGAGGGAGTGACAGAGAACAGTTACATGTAAACAGACAATAAACATGTGAAAGCAAATATCTACGTGTTATTTAGCTGAATTTATACTAGGTTAGATCCTGGATTTATGTTGCCGTGAGAAGCTGCTATTAAAATGCTGTAGCATTGCGGTCAGACGGTGTAGTTTGTTGCATTGTGGATGCTGTCAGGGGACCCCAATGTTCCATATTGCAACATGAAATTGTATGTGGGTGTGTGTTTGTGTGTGTGAGTGTTAATCAACAGAAACCGCTGGGCAAGAGAAGGTCAGGGAGGAGATTGGGTTTTCTGAACTGAGTGAAAACAGTCCCTATAGAAAGCCGTGGAAAAGCAAAACGTGAGATATGGTTCTGTGGAGCACATGGGAAAAACCCTTCAAAGCTGATTCTTAATCCTTTCCTACCCCAGACCTCCTCCCTTCTCCTTCCCTCAGTTTAATCTCTGACACCGCATTAACATTTACATTTTTTCACAGCAATTTGAATCTAGTGTACGCCATGACCACCTAGATTTATTCATTTACACTAATTACCTACTGCTGGGATGGGAGTGGATGGTTTAACCTTCTCACAGCTAATTTCTCATGATTTCTCCAAAGCCGCACACAGCCCCACAGGGGCAAAATATGACCTTTTCTTATTTTATTATCAGCAACACAAACAAAATGACACTAATCAGGGTAATGTGGTGGCACCTTTAAAAAGCATTTCATTCCATTTCAATTTGTTGCAATACATGACAATAATGAAGATTGACCTTAATGGAGAATGGTTTATTTTTTTCAGTACCCATTTCTGTTTGTTTTGTGGTGTTTTTTTGGTCATCAAACATATTCTCTGGCAGTCGGCCAGTGTGTTATATTCACTGGGTTTGAACAACTAAAGCGCTAAACCCGATGCAGAGATCGCCGTGGAAGATTGTGAAGTTGTGCTGATTTGTTCTTCCATCTACAGTAGCCACACACAGTGTTATCTTTAAGCCTTTGGTTTGCTGCTCCTGGCAAAGACAAAATAATGGCTATTTGAGACAAAAGGACTAGTGTAGCCTTGAGAACCATACAATATGTTGCAATTTCTCGAAAAGACCCAGGGTGAAGCGAGAGAAGAGACGCCACACAGGTTCAAATGAGTTTCATGAATTTTATTATTAACTTATTTTTTAAAATAAAAGACTATATTAACCGATGTTGTCAGTCATAATGCCAGTGTATGGCTGAGTAAAAAGTGGAATTACTGTAAGCAAAATAGTTGGAAGAGTGCAAGGAGGATTAGAAACAGAGGTTATTAAAGCCACTTAAACAGTCCTGAGGGCCAGTTGCCCAGATGGAGAACGTCTCCCAACAAGACCTCCAGACTAATTGCTGAAATAGGTCATTTGTCATTGCCTTCCAAAATGACCCATGAGAGCTTTTTCTGATGGTGTCCCTACTGGCAGGACGACTTCTTTTGTCAGTGTTACAAACCCTCATCGCTACAGAAAGGATTCATATGATTCATATGTGACATATGAGATCATGTATTTTCTGAACTGTCACCTCTATGGTCACGGTTGGGTTTGGCATCAAAATGTTTTGGTAAGGTTAGGGAAATATTAGGGTCAACGCTACATCTGAGAGCCACAAGAGGCGCTTGTCAGGTAAATGTACACATTTGTTGTTTTAGGCATTTGGACAAATAACTAATACTGGCAAGTTTCATATTTCCTGGCACCGTGTCCCAATCTGAATGTTGTTTTCTGTCCAGTGGGCAACTCCGCGTCTGAAAAGTGAAGCCAATGCGGAAGTGCCTTACACTTGCATTCTTTCTAATAGCCAGCAGGGGGCGACTCCTCTGGTTGCAAAAAGAAGTCTGATTGTATAAAAGTCTTTGGAAAATGACCCTACTTCTCACTTGATTTATTACCTCAGTAAACGTTGTAAACATGAGTTTATGATCTCAATCGCTAGTTTAAAGTCTTCTTCAATGCAGCATGATGTTCATTCAGTAAATTATCGTTCTATTTAGGGTAAAATAGACCATAAAGCAGGGTATGCAGGGTAGGCGTGGCTACCTTGTGATTGACAGGCCGCTACCACGGCGTTGTCCGGTCTGGGAGTTGTCCTTGTTTTCATCTTAGAACTTTAACCCTTTCACAGTGTGTTTTCAGTTCATGAAAGCTAATTATAACCTTTTTGGTCACCTAAAAATAGCTTCACCCTCTTGTTTCACCTACAGTTGCAAAAGACCAAGATGGCAAGGGCCAAAATGTCAAACTTGAGGCTTCAAAACAGCAGTCCACAAACCAGTTGTTGACGTCACGGTGACTACATCCACTTCTTATATAAAGTCTATTTTTCTGACCCAAGAAGCCCCATCACCCACACCGACAGAGGAATTGATGTCACTACGGACAAACATAGACTAACCTTTACCTGCATGCAAATCAAACATATGCACAGTGCCAATTAGATTGCCAACTAAATGTTTTTTTTCTGTTTGTCCTGTGTCCCAAGCCCCTGGGCACCGGTAATTTCTTAGCACAATTAATTTGAGTAAACTTTGTTAAAAGGTCAGCAGTGAATGATGGATTATGGCTTGTTCTAATTAAGATATTTGTTTCTGTGATGCCATTGAAAGTGAGATATTGAGTCAAAACAAATGCTAACCATTTTTCACCATCTTCTTTACCTGGCACGACATGTGACACAATGGTTTGGATCTATCTGCTCATGCTGTTTTCATCTCTCTGAGGTATATGTAGCTGCGCTGATGCACATTAAAACACTCTTTTATAGTCTTTACTGCAAAAAAATGTAGGTACGGTAAGGTAAGATTTTACCCTGAAGCAATGTCATATTTGTGGTTTGAAAAACCTTCATATTCTCAGAAGTGCTGATGTCAATCAAATCTAAAGCCACTATGGCTCCAAAACAATCTATTCAGACCTTTCACATCTTAATTTCTCTGGGAAGCAGAGCCAAAGCTGACTAATTAGAATGATACTGCTTTTGGAGAGGCATGCTACAGTTTTACTTTCTAATTTCAGATTTGTCTGACAGTGGTGCAGCCCATGTGGGTGGTGTAAATGCCTGGCTGCTCACTTCCAACATGCCGAGAGAAAAGACTGCACATACTTATTATAAGAGTCGTTGTCACATTTTAAGATGGTACAAGAATTTATATTTTTGTCATGTCATCGATCAAATCCTTCAGGAGAAGCTTCACATTTCTTTGTGTGCACATCCTGTAGAAAATAACATACAGTACACGTGATTTAATCTCTAATACACGTATACCATTAAGGATGGAATAAAAAATGATTAGCATATACAGTATATGTTTTAACAAATGACAGTTTAGAAAATGCCAAAATCATCTATCAGAAAAGCATTTTACAGTTGATTTAATGTAAAAGTATGACACCTCTAAAACTACCTTGATGCAGAAACTCCCATCCATCTGTAATGAGTGTAAAATAAACATTTGCACCTACTGTTTGCTGCAAGGTATCTAGCATTGTACAGTAGGTGTGGTGCAGCCTGTCGCTGCTGTATTCCACCCCTGAGTGCTGTGAAGCTGATTTATAAGAGGGAGGGGCCCGTGAGCTGCAATCAGCCCATTTCCATCAGCGTTATGGCTGCCTGACAACATCCAGCTGTCCCTGATGTGCCACCAAGGGCCGACGGTGCGCTTGTCAGCTCTGCCGTTTTACTGCAGCGCTCACTGAGACGAAAACATATACACATGCATACTTGCCCACACGGTCACACGTGGAGACACGCATGCTCCCCCACACACAAAATCACCAAATGAAATACATCATTGTCTATTCCAGTTTTGTCGTGAAATGAGATCTGTAATCGTGGTGTATGACTGTAAAATTGTAATGAGAAATGTCACATCCAAGTGTAAGAATATTTTATAAGATACAAGTTTCTTTTACCAAAGCAGTGTCTGATATGTAATAATAATAATATGTTTATTTATAGAGCACTTTTCATACAAGAGATGTAGCTCAAAGTGCTTTACAAAAGAAAAGAAAAATGCAACACATTCAAACAAGAGCAGATAGGCAGTCAAATTAGACAATAAGAGGACAGCAGATGATAAAATATATTAGTGAAATTAAAAACAGGGACCATTAAGCCATAAAAAAACATAGTAATTAATAGAGTCACATTAATTATAAGCCAAATTAAATAAATAGTTTTTTTGCTGTCATTTAAAAGTGTTCACAGAGCCTGCATCTTCTATTACCTTTTATATTAATCCAGGACATGATGACTATAAACATATAAACATAAATTTTGATTACAGCATATTGAAAATAATTACAATATTTACTCTCTCGTCTTTGCATCACACAGTGACTCTTTACAGTAATTCCCACACTTACTGTCTCCAGACTCTTTCTACTCTACATACATTATCTAGTCTGCATTAACATCAATGTTCCATATTATGAATCCCAAATTTTACATGTGATTTCTTTCTTTTTTTATATGTTAAAATTATTTTCCGACTAATATTATAATGTAAAATTATTATAATGCACACAAAACAATACATTTTCTCTTAGGATTATTTCAGAGTTGCACAAGGGACTGAGCAGAAGCTTCTGAGTTTGGACGACATGATGCTCTGTTCTACTTTCAGACTGAGAGCTCACCTAATCAGAGCTCTGACTCAACAATGCATCAGTGTTGTGCCTCATCAGTGCAATCTCTCTCTGCCCTTTTGCTGATGTCTCCTCTCCAGCTGCTCCCGCTAACTTATGATATAATGACATTATACTGTAACCCGATAAATTGTGAACCCAGCTGGCTGAACCTTATTTTGCTTTTACAACAGCTGGGATGCTACGTGCACTGGGCACCCACCATGCCGCCGGGGCAATGCACGACAACAAAAACCCACCTAACTACATCATTCTACTTTAGTGATTTAAACGCTCAACCAGGACAGTCGGTGATATTTCTGACTGCTGGTTATCTGAAACATGCTACTATACTGTACGTCGGAACTGAGGATGTATGACATTATACTCCAATATATGCTACTATCTTGATGCTACATACTTATTATTATATACTTATTTGAATGCATTTTTGTTAAAAGAGCATGATACAGACACCACTGTCGTTTGGTTATATATTAAAACACTGATACATTCACTCAAGTGACTGAAATTACTGAATTACTGAATGATTTTATTATTCCATCATGTCACATAAATTACTTTTCCTGTAGTTTAGTTGTGTTTAAGACATATTATCTTCATCACGTCATTGACAGTCAGCGACTCCAGACTCTAAACATAATTTATTATTGTAGGAAATTGCAATGAAATCAATTGCAATTCTGACGTTTTGTGATCATACTTGTCCCCTTATGTGCATCGAAAACCCGAGCTGGGTGCTGTAAACAGAGGATTGGTGTGCAGAGAGCGTGGCCGCGTGGAGAAAGTAACCATTTCTAATGTCTTAACTTAACCATGGTTAAATTCTGTTCTCTTGGCAATTTCATTTTTAGACAGAGCGTGAAATAAAAAACGTGTTTTTCCAGTCCGGCAGGCTGACAGTGCAGGCATTTATTGATTTTGCCCATTTAATGCATTCAAGATATAATACGATGGCTCCACTCAACTGAGGAACTTGTCTATCTTTCTCTTATCAAGCATAACTAACAGCTTACATTTCATTTGGAGCATTTTTACCGCAGTTGGATGATGGTCGTCTAAAACAAGTGGCTATGCCTTTACTGGATAAAGATGCTGGAGAACCTGTTGAATTGTTAATATACATACTGCAACTGTTTGTCACATTTGACTGTAAAGCTTGCATGCATTGCAGCATTTGCATTCCTTTATTCGCAGTTAGATATAATCAATAAGACACTGGAGTAAACAGGATTTAAACAGATGCAATTCAAGTCTATTGAGATCAAAAGCAACAAACAGGAATCTGTGTAATTTGGCGGACGTTTAAAGTAAAAGGAAAATGGTGATAATTGAAATGCAGTGTCATTTGGCAAACCGCTGAGCTGAGAAAATTAATAAATAAAGAATCAAATAGTTCTTAACATCTTCCTCTCATTTTCATTTTATCTCCTGTTAAATCATCCAAGAGACAGTTATTACTTGTTTCAAAGTGAAGACAATATTCCCTTCTTCTCAAACAGAGAGGTTCAGATCACAGACTAATCAGATTTAAATGGATGTAACGTCCGTTTCTCTCCTCTCAAATACCACAGAGATGTTGTTGTAATACACACTTTATCTGTTATTATGCCTGAACTACCGCATGAAATTGGTTTGTGTATTTTTCTTTCTTGCCCGTATTTTATGGTTGAGACAATATAAGCAGGATTTTAGTAACCACATTCAAAGATAACATGTCCTTTATAAACAGTATATATATTTAGCTTGTCAGTTTCAGGGTGCTTATTTTACTAAGCATCCATGTTGGACTCATATAATCACAGTGGTGATGACTGGTAGAGAAGACTCAGACAAAGTGCTCTTTCTCCATTTCTCTTCAGTGATAGATAGAAGAGTGGAAATGAGAAAGCATGCTGTGGGTGGGAAAAGGCCAGTTTCAGCCCCTGGGCTCCTTTATGCCTCCTAGAAATGGAGCTAGACTGATCAACACAACCAAATTATCTGTGGTTGTGTCCCAAAATTGAGCTTGTTGTTGATCAGATGTTTGCCAAGGCCAGGTTTGTAGGATGTAGCTGCATTTCAGATGTCTGTGAAAGGTTTTGTCTGATGTTGTCATCCAAAGTGACTCATACTAAGAGCAACATGAAGTAAGAACCCTTTATTTTGTTAATCAGCCACAATTATAGGCGAAGGTTTCTGTCCACCTTGAATATCATAGCACGCACTTTGAGAAGAGGATGTTTTTAATCATTCCACAGACGTATTAGCGGGGGTATTTCTAAAAACCTCAGGCTTTTGAAAAGACACCCTGCACCGCTGCGCATTGTGTGCGTTGTTTGTGTTTAATTCATACTCGGCGTCTGCGGCAGATTGACTCACAGGGGGCGGCTTGCAGACATTTGAATTAAAGCTGCAAAACTATTAAAAATGTATGGTCTGTATGAATGCATGACCTATATTTTCCAAATAAATAAATAAACAGGGGGTTTAGGGAGGATGATGCAAATCTTCAGAAGTGGGACACCGGATGAGCTAATGACATTAGAACAATAAAGACTTTGGGTTTCACACTGAGAGCGTAATGGAAACCAAGCCTGTCTTTCTCATTCCCCGCCTTTGCTCTTCGCCTCTCCTAGTTCAAGTGTATATTGTGTCTCACCTCTCTCTGCACACTTCAGGACTGCAGAGAGAATGCCTTTGCTTTAATGTAGTGGTGTATGTCTCTAGAGCTGGGATATTGACACAAGGTGGTTTTTGGAGTCTTTGTCTTACTGACGGTGATGTGGCCTTCCTCCTTCATTCTGTCCCTAGACCACATCTGTCTGTCTCCTTCTTTCTGCCTCTCTTTATGCTCCTCTCCCCGCCCTGTCTGAACCCCTCTGTTGTCTCTGTAGGTTTCTTCTTCACTCTGCCATTCAGTCAATGTCAGGGACCATTGCAGTGAGAATAAAGGCCACTGGTTTCTCTCGCTTCATGATGAACTGTCGCTGTCTGACTGAAGCAGCCTCTAAAATTCACAGAGAGAGAGAGAGAGTGGAAAACAAACCCATCAACTATCAACAGCAACTGATTTGTGTGAAACTTTCACAGGCCTCGGCTGCGGGAGTTATTCTTGTTGAGAGAAGTGAAACCGAAAAACCCTGGCTGTTTGGAGGAAAGGTAGAGGGGTTTTGAGTCAAGGCATTAACATCAATTTGTCATCTAGATCCTGTACATGAAAAGGTCACCTCGTTATCTCTCACATGGTCTCACGTGGCATTCGTTTTCAGCTTGAAATCTGTCTATAGACCACTGAGCCAGGGACGTAACACTGACCCTCACTCTGTAACAGGAGAGTAACCTTTAACCTCATGTTTTCTGCAAAGGCCATCCTGTCTCTGAAGCAGTGTTTCATACCCTCTGTGTGTATGCGTGTATCTCTGTTTGTGTGTGTGTCTAAGTTCAGGCGAGGCTGTTGGCTGTTTATATGAAGCAGAAGAGTGTATCCATGCTGAAATGACTAATTGGGAAATATAGTGTACAAGCTCATTTGATGCACCAAGCAACTTATTCCCTTTGCATGAATAACTGCAGGTTTATACACTAAATATAGTTCTTCTGTGTAGCTGCTTCTTACTCCACTTGCAGCCAGTGTATTGTTGACTTTAAACCCAGTGATAGATTATGAGAATCACTACACAGCATTATGCTTTTTTGCTTTCTTGTGTGCATTGTGTTTTCTACCCTGAGGGACTTCTTCCCCCCTCTTTCTGCACCTCTGCTCTGGCTACTGCCACAAGCTTGGCATCAAAGGGCCGTTAAAGAGGCTTCTTCTAAATGAACTTGACAGCAAAGCCAAGGCGTGGTGATATGGGTGGACATGCAAATCAATATTTCACATCATCAGCCACTGGTTGGTGGAGAACAGGGACAGGATGACGAGGTGCGGGCCAATACTGTCATTGATTTAGACCGCAGAAGAAGTCAAGAGGGGCTTAGCGGTTGCATCTTACACTTGTACTAAAGGTATTGTGGAGGTAATCAAAAGCCAGGGATCATCAGGGGGCTGTTCTTTCTGTTTCAGTGCTGAATCCACATTCTGTCGTTCGGTTCTGCGGCAGTTCGGCTCTACAATTTACTGCAAGATGAGTTGGAGGCTGTTGATCACAGCGAAATGACATCTGCGCTTTGTTTATCCACCCATACATGCCATAACTGTCTGCAGCCTCATTGTAGAAAGAAAGGATCAGTGTGTAAGCAAAACAGATGGAAGGCGTATGTAAGCAAAGACAATTCCCCCCCTCACTGAATCGTACCATTTAGTTCCTACAGACCGGCTAAGCAATGTGTCACCACACTAGCGCCGTTGATGCGGCTTGGCAGCCCCATGAACAGCAAACATGTCATTCAGTTGTAAATTATGTTACACGCAAGGTCACCTTGTGTAAAGGTTGAGAAGCAGGAGGAAATGAGCTGAGGGTGCAATTCATCTCTTCATGTCAGAGATATATATCACACGGTGGAAATCGAAACACATGCAGTTAAACTCCCAGATAACGCAAACACAAACATAGCACAGATGTCTATATTTATGAGCCTATTAAACCATGCATCTCAAGACTGTCAATCCTATGTTTATTGCTATAAATCATATATTGTAGTAAATTTCACTTTTATCTGCATCGCTATAAACAGTATCATTTGGTATTGATTTGTTATTAAAGGGGTAGTTTGAGTGTTTTGAAGTCGGGTTGTATGAGGTACTTATACATAGTATAAGTTTTACTTACAGTAGATGACGGTTGGCGTGCCCCCAGCATCGAGAAACAGACAGGAGCATCGGTACCGGAGCGACGCGATACAGTGCTGTGGATGGGGACAGCAGAAAAATGTATTTCAGCCACCTAAAAGAAAGGCCCACCTACAACAATTAATATCTGTTTTAAGTGTACGCTATTATTAGAATATTTTCCGATGGCAAACTGAACTGAGAGAGAAAAGTATCTATACTGTTTTGTCATCTGCAGACTTTGGAGAGAGCATAGATAAGAAGAAAGGGCTGTTTGACGGCAAGGTAAAGCTGTAAAAATATTCTAAATATAGCATAAACTTAAACGGATATTGATTTTTTTAGGTGGGCCTTTCTTTTGGGTGACTGAAATAAGTTTTTTCTGCTGTCCCCCGTAGACAACACTGTATTGCTTTGCTCCAATGTTGGCACTCCAAGTTGGGGGCGTGCCGAACATCATCTAATGTAAGTAATACACCTACTATGGATAAGTACCTCATACAACCCTACTTTGAAAACCTTAACTATTGCTATAAGGTGAAGCACAATCAACAAATATAAACGCAGCTATTCAAACAAATTTTTGCCGAAGCAGTGCTGTATGTCATCCAGGACTTGGTATCTTCTTGTTGGCCCTGCTAAATCTCCGTCCTTGTGTGACTTTCAACTCCAAGCCATGCTCCCTCAAGGATACATGTCTTAGCATAATACAGACAGCTTAGGAGCCATTGAGACGTGGTCCCTCTACACCGATAGGCAGACACTGCCAGGCGAGGAATCCCCCTCCCCCAAAACCAGCTTGTTGCCAGCACAAAGCCAACTCTGTGCTTCTCCAGCTTTGGCACCCTTGACCATTGACTCTATCTCGTTGACACCTCCCCTCCCCCAGACACACAGGATACAGTGTGGCAATGTATGGTTCACATCTACTTTAACAACCCTGTCTGTTACCATCACATTTAATGTCGATAGAAGGGCTGTGCAATGGGACATCTGGCATTCTCAGATTGAGTTGCTCACATTTTTATGTTTTTTTTCCCCACTATACACAGTTTTTATCATCTACTATCACCCTTTTGCTTGGAACTGTGCCATATACGGGGAGACTGGCAAGGTCAAATCCATCCCCACGGTCCCCAGCTGGCACTAGCCCCAGTGACAAGGGTGTCTGGGAGGGGGAGATGTTTTCATGCTGGATGCACAATTTGTCTAGTGTTTACTCTGCTGTCCATTTGCATCACTGACTGTAGACCTGATTGACATCAACATGAAGCCGCAGTCACAGAATGCCACTCTTTTTTTTTTCTTGGTGAGCTTGGAAATCTTCTCCTAGATTCTGCACATGATGCATGCATGATTTCCCAGCATGCAAAATTGCACAGTATCTTATTATGCAGTCCTGGATGACATCCACTCTCTAACTTTAACCATCACCACTCTACATGTCTAACCTGAACCCAGTGTTTTCCCTTTATTCATCCTGCAGCATCGCACCGCCGTGAGTCCATGAACGAGGCTTGAAGTGTCTAGTTAGTTCACATGTTTGTAATAACAGTAGGACAGTCCAGTGTCTGTTATCTAAACTGCTAAAGTCAGTTGAACAAGTGAAGTGTTGGTGTTACAAACTCAGTAGCGAACGACGCGCTAACGAGCTGAAGGAATCAGTGTTGTTGTGTTTTTAGCTGAGCTGGACCAGATAATATTCGGTTAAAACAGACCGGTGATGCTGTTTGACCCTCATTGTTCCTCGTGAAGTTTGACAGAAGTGATGTAATGTAGCCCCGGTGCGTTATATGTGGAGTGAGCACTCTGCTGGACTCCGTTTAAATGCTCCATTACTTGTCAGCAACTGGTAACTTAATGGTAACTTAGGAGGCAATTTGGCCTTGTGTGCTCTGATTAATTTGGCATGCAGTTAACACACCAGTCATAATATGTGTTAATGAAAACTCAACTCCTGGTATTTGCTCCTGGTGTTTGCCACCACTGTTTTGGAAGAAGGAAATAATGGGAGTAACAGGCGAACCAGCTTTAAAAGTGACATATTTTCTTCTAAAATAAGTGACGTGCAGTGGATCTTATTTATGCCGATGTGAAGAGTCGTTCATGTGGATTCCGAAACGCGACTGATAAATATTTGAAGAAACTTTAAAGTGTTCAATTTGAGAATGGCCCATCCGCCAAAGCAGTCAACCTCGGTGAAACCCTACTGTAACCTTAACCCAAACCTAATTTTAATCTTAAAGGAATAGTTCGACATTTTGGAAGTGAACATTTTAAAAGCTTAGCGTGAAGAGATTAATATCAATCTTCTCATCTAACTCTGGGCAAGAAAACAAATAAAACCTAAGTCTTAACACCCCAAACAGCTAAAATGCTGTCACTTTACATACATATTTTGAGTCTGAAGGTATTGAGACACATTGGTAGTGCATGTATACATGTGGATTTGCATCTTCTCACTTGCCAAACACTTCAATACATCACAGCATATTAATGCAGTGTTCCTACGTCATTCCACGTTGTTCTGCTCCTCACAGGCGTCTTTGAAATAAACCCCTTTAATGTCATCAAAATTAGCAAAGACCCACTGCAGTATATGTAACCCATCTGAGCAGATTATCAAGATACAAAACTGTGAAATCAGCTCACTGAAGATGCGCTTTTTCACACTGAATGCTTCCAAGAAAAACCCTAATCCAGTGATTTCAATCAGTTGTTTTACTGGGTTACAATCTTTCATCCTTTTATGTCACTCCAGCATCTATATATTATTTTTTTCACAGCTCTATCAGAAAATATCAATCTGAGTGCATAGCTGGATGTGCTTATTTAATATTCAGGTTTGCTACTGGGACAGTATGGTCCTGTATTGTTTATTACATAAGCACAACAGGGCTCCTTAACCCTGCAAGGAAATGTATAGTCACACCTGATGATGAACAGGATGACCTGATTTCCTGTATCTCCAGAGACATCTGTGCAGATGAAGGAGCGCAGTGCATTAGGCCTCCATTTCCCTTCTTCTACAGCCTGTCATGGAATCAATCCTACCTTTAGATGTGCTCTCTATAGGGAATGAATCAGGGAAGGTGCTGTGGTTTAACCTTCTCTGTCTTTCTCTCGCTCTCTATTTCCATCTGTGAATAGATCTATCCATCCATCCTTATATGTTGTCATCCTTCCTCTTCGTCCTCCTCCGAGATTAGCTCGCTGCCTCTTTCCGCTCTCTCATGCTGACTTTCTTTCCGCCTCTCTCTCTCTTTTTATCTCTCCTTGTCTTCTCCTCCCCCTCTCCCCCTCTCTCTCTCTGTCTCTCTCCCCTGTCTTGGTAGCGCGGCAGCTCTTGGAGCTGAGGGACTATGATTAGGACAGAAGAGAACTGGCTGTAAGACAGAGACAAACTCAGAACTGGGTCATCATTGTTTCTGTGTGAGGGCCCGCTCTGCAGATGAAAAGCTTGAAGACAAGAGGAGCAAACGATGCTCAATACAGCACCGGGAGCCCCAGACATTTCTGGGCTACAGAAATACTCATGCGAAAGGGGGGATCGGAACTGCAACACAGAATTTATGTAATAAGGGCTGAATAAAACATACTGCTGGCCCGCTTTTCTATCTCTGAACCCTTCAAGTTAGTAATCACCCATTGGATGGCTATAGCGGCGCGGCAGAGATGCAGTGCACAATCACAGAGAAGTGCAGCGGTCAGGAAGAACAAGACAGGGAAAACCTTGGTTGTCACAGGGTAATAGTATTTTGACACTGATCGTCATTTTTCTCCTGCTCTCTCATGCTTTATCTCTCTTTCTTGTCCTCTCTGCAGTCATCTCTCTCTCTCTGTCTTCCACCCCTTTAGCAGACAGTCTGACAGGGTCTGTCCCACTG
This sequence comes from Sebastes umbrosus, assembly GCF_015220745.1. NCBI lineage: Eukaryota > Metazoa > Chordata > Actinopteri > Perciformes > Sebastidae > Sebastes > Sebastes umbrosus. The sequence continues at coordinate 15,139,740 of NC_051278.1, read as the reverse complement.
GCCAACCATTCAGCACTCATCATGCGCATCATTTCCTCTCATCATTCCCCCTGGTGTGCTTCTTCCATCTCCTCTGGCCTGTTCACTCGCCATCAACCACTCCCCATAAACCCTTTTATTTGTGACCGTGTGTGTGTTTGTGCATCACTGTGTAGTGTATAGGCATAGCTATAATATAGGTATGCATACTATTACACGTAACCTGCTTCTACATATTGTTCGTGTCAGCGTGACTGCACATAACATTATCTCACCATACAGGATGTCACAGTGTGCGGTGTGGGGTAAAACGGGTTGTGTTGTCAGTTTAAAACAACCAGAGCTTGATGATAAAATATAAACTGTCATGTTTTTTAAGTCAAAGCAGCAAATTATGGTTTTATTTATCGTTTCACACATCGCGTTGAGAGCAACAAGTATCTCACCACAGATTTCTGCCGTGACAACTTAACGTCTACTGCTGTTAGTAAGAGCCACAGTCTTTGGCTTATGTGTGTGCACCGGAATATGTTCTTGAATCAGAAGGCGAACGGCACTACTTCTGTACTCTTAGCTGCTCCATTAGATGGCAATGTCTCTAAAATAAATTAGTTGAGCAATGTGAGAAGTCATCCTTTCTTGATTCTCACAAACATGGCTTCAAATGGAATATCCTGCATTTTGCATGTTGTTCTTGTGTTTTCTTCAACCTGATAGATTTGATGTTGCTTGTGTCAAACCTTTATTGCGGATCAGAATTAGTGGAGCCTTGGCCTACTTTCCAAACCATCGAGGAGCAAATAATCAGCCCGAGCTGAGGATTTGCCTGGCAGTCTCTCAAAACGTGGAAGCATCCTTTTTCTGCAAGTGTTGAGTTTCACGGAGAGACTCTCAAGAGCGTTCAGTGTTGCTGTCACGGGGAGAATACTGAGACTTTTACTGCCATCTAGAGTGTAATCGCAGGTGGTTCATGAGAGAGAGCTGTGTGGTTAGAAAGGATTTCTAAATATGTTTAAATGATTTACACGTTATACATGAAATGAATAGCTCTACTGTATTTGTGCATGTCACAGGTCAAAACTTAGACATGTTTTATTTCCCTACTTTTAATATACTGATTACAGTATTTACTCCAACAGACAATATGATTTTTTACTTTTTTTCTTTTGTGGTCTCTTTAGCTGCCTCTCCGCCTCCTTCCTAGACAAGCCGACTCCTCACAGCACAGAAGTAATGCCAGAACAGTTCTCAGTGCCAGAAATTGCCCGGAGGTTTATAAATGAAGTACTTGTTGTTCCGAGTGTGGGAAGATTTTTCTTTTTATTATACAAATAACCCAACACCGCCTAAAAAAAGAGAAAGCCAGGGATCATCAGAAGCTTAAAACTATTTTGCTGTATTATCCACCTCATTTGATTTCTTCCTCATGTTATGAATTTTTCTTCTTTTGTATTCTGCCCTCTGCTTCTTCCGCACAATTCAAAATATCCCGGCCACTCTTCGCTTATTGTGTTCCACAATGATTTTTCTAATCACCATTTTTCATCTTGCTTTAATTAAACCTTTTATTGGACAGAGACACGGGCCATTATGCTCTCTATATTTCACAAAGAATGGATTTGAAAATGACTAATACCTTATGCTGACCTTTCTCAATCACTGCCTGCTGGCAAGGCTATGCAAAGCAATTTCACCAACATATTTATCTCATCCAAAGCACACCTTAGACTTAATCCTAATGGCCTTTTCATTAGCCTTATAATTGAGCAGCGTGGAGAGTGTTGAAATGTCTCTCAGCCCCATGTCAGATCCAGCCTATACACATTAATTTGGGGTAGTTAAACCCACGTTAACCTCCAAGCGTAGTCATCAATCACGCACGTTCTCCCTACTTCATTCGTAATCTGACTGTGTGACGTAGTAAATAACCTGCTGAATGAAAAAGAGTCTGGCTCACATTTACATATCAGCTATGTGTGTCACAGGATTGGGGAACATTTAATGTAATTACTCGGGCTGTCCTCAACCAAAGAAATTCTTAGTCGACTAACACTCAAACGATTTTGTCGACTAATCGATTAGTTGATTTAAATCTGTAAAACTGAGTTTCTCCATGAAGAATCACATAAAAGCACCACTTTAAATCTTGTGTTTACCAGAGATGTGCTCATACATTTCTTGGAAATAAGTCTTTCAGCGTGAAAAAGCATTCAAAAAATGACTAATCGACTAAAGAAATCTTTGTCGACTGAGACCAAAACAACCGATTTGTTGACTAAGAGGGGGCGGCCCTAGTAATTACATTAATAAAAATAATATCATTACAAAATTCCGACTGTTCTTTCGTTTAACTATTATAAAACACATCACAAATCATAAATAAATGAGTATAGTAAGTATTTAACTGTTTTATATGAATGTTAGACACACAAAAATCAACTTAACCAAGAGTAATCAGATTAATCTGATTCCTCTGTACCTGATGAAGAGCCAATTTCACTACTATTCCTAATGTAATAAAGCAGAAGATTTAAAGGTTGCTAAACTATGTTGTAAGTCCTTGATAGAGGTAGAAAATCATAGTTTCAGTTTTGGACTCTGCACCTGGACAAGACAGCTGCGTGTATTTTGCACATTAATCAGATAAATCTACCATAGGATTACTGATTACAGTTCGAAGCATGTGATTTCCCCAACCCTGGGTATTCATCCAGACATGGAAGATGATTGTTATACATCGCCTGCTCTGTATGAATAATAGGATCTAATCAGAATCACTTCATAATCAGCCCCAAGAGGCGTTCTCATATGTGCCCCAATTCAGAACAATAGAAGTTTGTGGGACGGCCAGTAGATGGCAGTACTTCCTCAGCTTGTCTAGACTGGCAGTGAACGCAGTGAGAATATACCAGGGACAAAGGTCAAATAACACAGCGCTGTTGACCAGGAGAGGGTCAACACATAAATATCCCCGGGGACTTTCTCAAGTGCCTAGTGCGCCTACTTAGTGTGAGATTTTCCAGAGGAAAAGGCAGAAGTCCCATTTCCACCTCAGCAAAATGAAATCAGAAGCCCCTGGGATTTACTCTGACCTTCCTGGCTCTCACTGCTGCTGAGTGATTACTGAAATATAAGAGGCTAGAAGGTGTATTAACTACATGCGGGTTTACAGGACAGAGCTACATGACAATGAGAGACGATTTACATATATTAATAATGATCATCTTCTAATTAACATCTCACTAACTACCTCATTAACTGTAATTTAGAGTCTAGTGGAGCAGGCAGACAGTCACAGACGCACAAAGGGATTATTATGAAAACAGGAAGATACTATAGTGTCTGCATTAAGCAGCAATCCTTTACCGTACAGTATAATATAAGGCCAATGCCAGTCTTGTTTGTTTAACGTTTAGTGGACAGGAATTCCTTTGGTTCACTTCAGACCTGCATGCATTTTATTGGCTTGTGTGGGATTTGGGCAGGAAACCAGAGCTAATGCCCCCTCTCCCACTTCAAACGGATGCCAGGCACCCTTAAATGTCATGGGGTGGTTAGAGAGTTGAAGGAGGTGGGAGGGAGGGAGGTGGGGGATTGAGGAGTGAGAAGCTGCGGCTCGCTGGGCGAAAGAGAGAAATCCAGCCACACCGGGCTCGCCTCACAGCTTATCAGTGTGTGTGCTGGACGTAGCTTTACCGAGGCTGCTAAGGCAAACCAGATGCAGCGTAGGTTGCTCTGTGCCACTACGTGTCAGGTACAGCCTGGGTCAACCTGAGGCGCCTCGGTAGTGTAGGAGGAGGCCACTGTACAGTTCAAACTTGCTGCAGATGTTCCTGACTTGCATACAGTAGGGTGTTGGGTCCTGCGGTTCGTCCTCTTGACTTGACAGCATCTTTGAAACAGTTTTGAAGGTTTCATGGTGTCACTTCAATTACTCACCCCGGTGGAGTCACTCTGCGTTTTAGATTGACAACTTGCAGCGGTTTATAGTTGGAGTATCAAAGCCTGTGAGTGTGTGTTCTGGGGTGTGTTGGTCACTGGGAATCCCGCGGCGTCTTTCTACTCTTGCCAGCAGCAGTGTTTATAGGATTTTGTCTCATTTTCTCCAGTGTTAATTTATTTCCATAAAGGCAGCCATGACACATTCTCTCCTCTGCCTTCTGTCTCTTGTGTGGCTTTACTTTACTGAGCTATGAAGTCTCTCTGTGCTGAATGGAAGAACAAACCGGGTTGACCTCAGTCAATGCTGCATGGTTATTTTGACGATGAGCATCATCATCATTGTCAATTTCTCTCCATCTCTGCGTCTCTCCCTTCTATCTCCCACCATCTCTGTCTTCAGCTCGACGTGTCTACACCCTGCTATTGCATTGTTTTGTGGTTTTGAATAATTTCTCACCATATTACGCTTTCTGAGGTTCGTCATTATAGTTAATCTAGTCAGTGGGTAAATGAACATGTTGTAGCATGGTTGACTTAATTTCGCATGTCTGTGACTAAGTCTCTCAAATCTCCAGTATCATACTCCTCCCTCCCTGTGGGACTGTTTGGCAACCAGAAAAATACGTCTCTCTTGTCTTCAGGATTATATGGAGCTCATTTGCCTTTGATTGCAAAACCATTAATGCACAAATGTGTTGGTGACTGACCTGTGACCTTTCTCATCCGCTGACAAGCGAAACTGGTCTCATCATTTCTCCTCTCAGGCTCTTTGGACCCCAGGGGTCTGGGTCACGGTTTGGTAGTGTTTGTGCTGTCTTTCTGTCAGACTTGCATGATCCACTGCCACTTAACGACGGAGAACAAGGCTGAGAAATGAGGCATTTCCGGGCCCAAGGGTTTATTCCTACAGCACAGTGGATTACATTACAACATAGAAAGGGGAGACGTGACTTATTTTTTAAAGAAATCGTCTGCTCTGAGCACAGTTTCAGACCATCCTAGTGTCTAATCTTCAAAGGGAAATCAGGATACAAAGCTTTCGGATGTGTCTTTACACTACGTCACATATTTTCTGACTCTATCCTGTTTCTATCTGTGTTTTTAAAACAGTGAAGCATGCTGTGTCCTCATCAGGCTCACATTGTTGTACCCTCAGAAATGACTGAGAATGCTAAAAAAGAAATGTTTATCGCATATCCAGCGGAGCAAAGCTCTGCCTCTGTGTTTCTTCCTTTTATTTTTCTTTTTCCCTCATGCCACAAATATGATGTAAAACAAGAGGATGAATAGAAAAAAGAAGTGAATGTAGTCTTTGTTTGTGTTCTTGTTTTTTTTCTGGAAATATGTTTTTCATAGGCAATGTTATGCACATACATTGAAACAATATGGATTACACATTACTACCTACCAAGCTCAAAGTTATGTACATGTGGTGAAGCTTTAAAGTAGGAAAAAAGTCACATAAAAACACAGCCGTATTACTGTTTGACATTCACGACTAAAAGACTTTTAGCAACAATCTATGAAGTACATTTCCATACAATAAACATGTTCACATATGGAGGTAAATAACTAACTAACAGAAGATGACATAGTATTTTACATTATGGGTCATCACCACTGTTTCTCTCAGTCTCTGTAGTCGTCTCTTTTCTCTCTGTCGTATCATCAGATGGCCATCACCTTCCGTCGCGCAGGGGTTTCCATGGTGACCACATCCCTTTCTGGGCAGATTGTTTGCATGGGATCGGGGTTGACGATGCGCTGCAGGACCAGAGGGTGCTGCTGGGAGGTGGGGGTTGGCGGGGGCTGACGAAGGACAACAATTTTAGCGCTGGGTCCCTGCAGCAGGATGTCAGTCAGCTCTTCCTGTGTGGAGTCGACCACCGGCACACCGTTCACCTCCACCAGTCTACAAGTTCAATTACACACACGCAAAAATACAGTATGTCAAACAAAACATTTAGAAAGTTAGAAAAACACAATACATCACAGGATTCTCTCTACAGGTAAAGACAGGACCTTTGTAATGCTTATTTATCAAGCAAGAAATAATAAAGAGATCACCTTTACACAAAGCTAATTAAAATTTCCCTTCATTAGTTTTATTTATAGCCAATCGGATAACACTGACAGCGAAATAGCAACCCTTTGTATTTCTTGATTAGCTGTTTAAAGAGCATTGGCACAGATGTTGCGATAAGTGAACACACACAGTGAGGCTCAAAGACTCTTTTCGGCTTCTGTGGTTGTGTCTCTGCACCATCATGCAGACTTGTCTTTCTTACGGCGGGATTATCTCAAAGAGGGACGTCAACTGCACTGTGTGTGTATGTTTGAGTTTGAGAGTGTTGTGTTTCTAAGCATGTACTTGTAATGCAGTAATCGCTTAATTATGTGAAGTTATTTTATCTGCTCCTTTTCACTCTCTTCTGCATCCAAGTATTACGTTACAGTGTTTGCTTGCTTTGGGGCTAATATCGGATGGGTTTCCATAGCTACCAAGCATAGAACAATAGAGCGGTGAAAGAAATGGGAGGGATGAGTGACATACTGGATATCACTCTCACTATCTACAGTAGGTGGCCTCTGTGAACACTAACCAGGTATTTGCCATTAAGCCTGGATAAATTACTTGGTTTCTTTTGTATGAGTCCGTGTGTTACCTGTCTTCCACACACAGGTGAGAGTTGTCCACTTTGACCACCACTAGTCCGCTGCCTTCTCTGTAGCGCCACGTGAAGCCATAATGGCCATCACGATTGTGGTTCTCCTGTACAACCAGCAGCATGGCGGGAGACTGCGGTGACACCAGCTGGCTCAGGCTACCAATGGCCAGACTCTTTTTCCGAGCTTTCTCCTGAATGTAGAAACAAGCAAGAACACATCACAAATGAAAGGGCACACACTGCTTCAATGCAAATGGTTCAGATTTTAAGCCATCGCCAATTTGTGGTGAATTGATATAAATGTCATGTGTGTGACACAAGAGGTGGTATTTTTATAGGCCAATTTCATGCTTTCATTTTTCCACTTAAGTCATATACTCTTACCCTATGTAATAATAGCTCACTTGTAGTATATTTGCATTAAAGGAGCAGTGTGTAGGATCTGGCGGTATCTAATGGTGTGGTTGCAGATTGGCCGACGCAAAAACGCAAATGGCCGTCTCTAGAGACAGTTGTTGTAAGAGTAGTGTAGGTCATTTGGAGCAGAGATGGAGAGCGGGTGGTGAAGCAAGAGAGAGAGAGCGGCGGTAACGGCTGCAAATAACATTATTGACTCCGGCCCAAACAGGAAAAGTTGACAGTGTTTGGTTTGTCCGTTCTGGGCTACTATAGAAACATGGTGGTGCAACATGGCAGACTCCGTGGAGAAGACCTGCTCCCTATGTAGATATAAAGAGCTCATTCTAAGGTAACGAAAAGGCAATTCTTATTTTGAGGTGATTATACACTAAAGAAAACATACTTATTAATATTATATTCCATTTCTGTCAAATGATCCTCCTAATTGTTACACACTGGTCCTTTAAGTAAAGTAAATAGCTCAGCATTTTGGGAAATACATTTATTAATTTCCTTGCTGAGAATTAGATGAGATATCTAACAGCCAGGAGAGGGTTAACGTATCTTAGCATAAAGACACAGGGAAACAGGGAGAAACAGACACCCGGGCTCTGTCCAAAGGCTACCAGCACCTGTAAAGCTAACTAACTAACATGTTTTAACTTGTTTGTTTATTCAGGACAAAAACCGAAGTGTAAAAACGTCAAGTTGTGTTTTTTACGGGGAGTTATGTGCTGGATTGTTTCTTGGCCAGGTGCAGTGACTACCCGGAGTCTTGTCAACACTGTGAGTTTGTCAACCACACTGGGATGACATGAAGCCCCTTGTAAAAGAACAACTTGTTGCTTTTATATTTAGGTTTTTGTATGGACTATACAAACAATATGTAACATGTTCATTAGTGAGCTTTAGAGCTCAGCTGGTAGGCAGATGTTTTGCCTTTGGACGGAGCCAGGCTCACTAATACCTCCTGTTTCCAGTATTTATCATTTAACTCTGCAAGAAAATGAAAAGTGTGTTTTCCAAAATGTTGAACTATTCCTTTAAGGTACTGTTAATGGCAGATAGTTAAAGAGATTCAAATAACACATTCTCACACCCAACTTGTCCAATGCCACCGCTTGGTCAGTGCCCCTCGGCATCGGCGACCGACGCACGGGGTGCCCCTCTTTTGGACGGACCAAGGATGGCGTGTTAATATACGCTTGTTACATGCATGGTGTCCTTTCAAAATAAACTTCTATTTTCACTGAAAATTAGGTTTAGGCAACACAGGAAACGGTCATGGTTGACATTAACTTCACTGACTTACGACTAACGTGACTCACAATACTGACGACTGACTACAGACTACTGTCTTTACTGACTAAAGACAGACGTGACAAAAAAGTCAACTTTACTATTGGTTTCACATGGGACACGACCACTGGTCTCCTGGTCGAAAGTCTTGTTTGTTTGACTCATCAACCACCCGTTCCACCTGCCCTGAACGGACTCAGTTCATCACATACTGTTGCTAAAGGGTGCCTCCGTGTGTTGGTTTGCGATGCCGAGGGGTATTTCACAAGTGAGAACGGGTTGATTCCAAAGAAGCCAAGAGCAACCGATTGCATTGTTATCTTTATTATCTTTATCACAACTCTATTGAGTCATAGAGTCTTTAAAACTTTCAATGGTCTGTCTTTGTACCTCTGAAACATTATTTCCTCAAGATAAAACTGTAACATTAGTTCTTGGAAAAAGCTTACAAATCCCACTACATGCAGGTCCCCAGGAGATAAGACTGAAGCTGCGTCAAAGCCAGAAGACCACCAAGATGTAATGATTAGCTTTCAAAGAGATCACACCACAAGTAGCTTGCAGGGATCAGGAATAACTTGTGAGTCTGACCACTGAATTCCAATGTCCCCTTATCCAGCCTCTTGGCATACTCCCCCCCCCCTCTCCCTGAATGGCATGTGAATGCCTCGCAGCGATAGATGCCGCCTTGCGAGGGTCAGGGGTCAAAGCTAAGGCTTCTCTCCCCTCAGACAAGTTGGCCAGACAGGATATATCCACGGAAACGCAGCCCAAGCCCCTTGAGAAGCACACTCTAATGCGCATCATTTTCCCTTTTAGTTTGCCTCGATGTTGGACGCATGCCAAGAGGCCAAGAAATTTTCTCTTCATATTTTTCTTGTTTATCTACGAGATCAAATCGTAACCTACCTGGGCCAGACACAGGGCACATATCCCATAAACACAACTGACACGACCAATGAACTGCTAGTAGGCAATAAAACAGGGCTGTTCAAGATCACAAAGGTGGAGAAACAATGGCTCACCATTTTTCTCTATAAAAAGAAAGAAAGTGATTTTAAGTTGCAAATCTCTTAAACACCATAATTTGCCTCCATCACAGGAAGCTACAACATGATCTGTGAAAGGACTTTGTTTCCCGCAGTGGGAGAAATGATCCTCCGACAGCTCAGACAACATAGATGCTAAGTGGAAGGGATTGCATTTCATTTATAATGATGGGTGTTGGTAGTTCTGAATTCGGTGGTGTCATTCTGCTCCAACAGCAGAGATCTTTAACACAGTCAACCTTGGTGTAGAAAATGGAGGACAGATTAATTGGAGACAATATGACCACCATGATCAACCACAACTGGTATCATGATGTTTCTATTTAAAAACTGGAGACATCCTATCCATTCCTTAAACTCAGAGGCATGCCATGGCAAAGAGGTGGCAGATTTTTCTCACAACTCAATCCATCCTCAACGGACATGTGAGACTGAATAGTGGGCAAAAACAGTAATTCTTCCAATTTCCCCTCTTTAATAGTCTGCCGAAGTTTTTGAGTTGTCCAAGCTAAAGTGCTTATTTAAAATAATTTCCGCTATTTGTTGTCCTTCCCCTCCTCCCTTCACTCTCTCCTTCTGTTTCTCTTTCTCCTTCCCTCTCGGCTGCTTTATTGATGCTCTCCAGTTGCAATAGATCCCCGAGATTAGACTGCCCATGATGAAATATTTCCTTATTGTCTGTAATGCGGGGCAGCCTACGAGACCAAACACGGGGCGGTCTGCTCCTTATTAGAGCGGCAGCTCCATCAGTTCCCAGGCTGCTCCTCAGCTCTGACCTGTGTGTTAACTCTGATTAGGTCATATGATAAACATTAGCGCTGCTGCTTTTCCCACAAACTCAGCACCTAAAAAAGCGTGGCCCCGGGGCGGCAACGTGACACGGGGCACCTTTCAAAGCCGAAGCCGCGTGTGTCCTTTCATGGCACCTCGTTAGGGCTTCTCCAACGGGATAAAAGAGCCACATTAAAAAAGAAGTAGGCTCCTCCGGGGATAGATGGAGATAGTTTTACACATGCTGGCCCACTTCTCCATTGCACTCTCCCAGTGGCTTTTGTCACACACATTCCATTGTTGGTATGGTCACAGGCTCTCGGATGTCAGCGCTAAACATCATTTTCTCCGAAAAAAAAGTGCGTGTTCATCCAAAGCACTCCCCTCAGCCTTGTATAGCCAGTCTCAACTGCACAACTTACCGAAACAGAGTTGACTGAATGGAGCATTGTGTTGTCACTCAGGAGAACAGTGAGGAGAAGATCAAAGATGATGGACATAATAGTGTCACATAATGATCTACCACATCAGGAAGCTGTTACCACCTTTCCTAGTGGGCTAATTCCGCTGCTGGACAATTAAATGAACTAATATATGAACTTCACATGTTGTCTGTGATTATCACAATATGGCTTTCATTAGTGAAGAAAGGGCCAGTTTTCTGTGCATGTTTCACAAGTTGTTGTGATTTGGTTTAAGACGTTGGGGAAACAGTATTGGCCTTGACGTTATTGTCCAAAAATGGCAATCTTTTCTATCTTCAGCAGAAGTTTGATTTTATTATCCCATACCAAGCATGCTTCTCTCAATAACTAGCGTCGTTTCTGTGCAAATCTCAGTTTCTCATTGTTTATTTTTAGCAATCAAAACATTCTCTGACTCAGACCGTACAGCTTTCCCACATATTGGTGTGACTGTGTTTCACATGCTATCGATTAAACTCCGCTGACTGAGCTCCAGACCTGCAGCTTGTTGGTTAAATTCTGCAGCAGTGCAAATGATCTATGATGAAAGGTATTGGTCATCTTTGATCAGTGGTACCTTAACATAGCTTTCTTGCAAAGCATTTTGGAGGTGAGCCACCTGCCGGTTGAGATGCACCATGGAAATTTCCTCCTTGAACACTTGGCAGTTCAGTTTCATCTTTTCCAAGAGACGAACGTCCAACTGTCTGAATAGCAAAAGACCACATTTCAGAAAAGGTCACGGATATACATATATACAGTACAGTATGGTTTATGAAATATGTAGTTAAGGTTTTGTGTGAATTTCACCAGAGTTAAATGAACATAGCAGATGGTTTAATTTTCTTGTAGGGGCAATGCTTTGACATATTTGGACTTTTTTGACTAAGTGGAGTAGCCATATCTCTACATTGATCTCCTGCAAATCAAATCATCTACCAATAACCCAAAATCCAATGGAAAAATCCCATTGGCTTTTTGTCGAGGGAACCAGTGCGATGCTAACTTCTGGGTTGGCCTACAAAAATACGTCATCCTGCACCAATATATTGTGGAGACCTGCAGGTAGGACTACATTTTTTCTGTCATTTGATTTGGTGAAACAAAAGCCACGTCCCCTAAAAGTCTCAAAAGACTATTAGCTACTATTAGCTATCTATTCACTTATTCATTAACTGTTTCCATCCCCTGATTACTTTTTGGTTTACAGTACCATCACATATGGTATATTCGGGTGGATGATAGCCTAACACAAACAAGACATTAGACATTTGCTCAAATTTACAGTACATTCAGATCAATGGGCATTTTGTAATCTCTCATCTAACTGCTTTTTAAGTCTTTGGAAGGTGGACGAAAAGTTGTATGCATTGTTGAACAAGCTACTAATTAACAGAGGCAGTCGACCTACTTCTTCCTGTGAGCAGTGGCGTTGTTAATGTTGTCTCTGAGGGTCTGCAGGCTCTGCCTCTTGTCATCCAGTCGGCTTTTAACCGACTCCAGCCTCTGCTTCAGCTCAGCAGAGCCCAGTTCGTCTACATCCACATCTCCATCCATGTTCTTTATCTCTGAGCAAAACGCTACCAGGCCGTGGTGGAGCTCCTGGACCTATGGGTTCAAAACATAAGTGGTGATTATATTCACTACTAAGTTAATACATTCACCACAGGTATAGCAGCATGAGATGAGAGTGTTTCTTTTACATATTTGTATAGATGTAGCTGAAGAGAGATATTGACCTGCAGGATGACATTTTGTAGCGAGTCCACCTGTTGGTTTAGCTCCCTGATCCTCTCTTCCTTAGCTGGCTGGTTCACCTGGACATTTTTGTTGATGTTGCTGTTCTCATTAGAGCTGTTGACTTCTGGATCATTTTGTGAAGCAGTACCTGATGACTTGTCCTACAGTATGATGCAAAAACATACAGAAAGGTATCTTGTTAAATGTTATATGTAGGGTAAAGCCTGGTATCTTACATATAACTGATCAGCGTTACCGTTTTACACAAGTGCAGCTCCAATTGTCTGTTCTCTGATGTCAGTAGGCTCCCAATCTGCTGATCGGGTGCAAGCTCCTCTGATGAACCTTAAAGCCAAAGCACATGTACAGTATATGAATATGTGTCTGTTTTGTTTTCTAGATAAAGACTACATGATGTGCTGTGCACCTTTCTTTTCTTTCAGTATGAAGAGGCTCTTATCTTCTGTCACTCCCAACATTTTGATGCATGAATCCATGATTTTTGCCACTGTTGTTTCCTTTGGGGTTCTGAGATGAACTATCCGCTCTGATGCTGCAACACAACATGACACAACAATGGGAAGTATTATAGAGGCCTGATTTATTCTCACATTAGTGTCTATTGTGAATATCAAAGCAACAACTAACCCACAGGCCACACACTGCATGATGTGGCTGTGTGTGTCCATAAGTGAATATTTAGTATTCACATCCACATATATATGCTGTAAATGTAGGTTTTCTCCATAGTATCTTAGTTATAATACACTGCATATATTTAACCTTTTACTCACCATTAATAGTAATCTCTATCAGTTGAGAATTCCTCTGTGTCGTGTAGTTTGGGCTGTTGTTTCTTCAGTGGAAAAAAAGACCAAGAGATTAAAATGAAGCTTGTTTTTTTGTTTTCATTGTATATATGAGAGGCTCTATACCTGAGCTTGAGGGAACGCCGATTCATGCTCAGGCAGCTCACATGAGGAGCCGACTTAGATTTGCTCATTGACACTAATGTTGCAGTGAATGTCTCAACATTGTTAGGGCCCAAGGATTCTATAGTAAAAAAGAAACATTAGTAAACATGCTTCATTTGCCAGCTGTCTAGGTAAATGTTCATTTGTCATGTTGTAATGATAAAAGTGTACCGAGCAGAGAGTTGAGTCTCTGGGTGCTGGTGCTGGGAGGGTGCAGCTCATTATAAATGGCCGACAGTAGCTGCTCCCTATCTTCCAGCGTGGCGATATGGAGGATGTCTAGAGTGTTCACATCCACAGAAGCTATGTCTGCTCCACACAGTTTTACCTCTGAAAGAGAAACATTCAGTCATACACCTATATAGTTAAAGAAATCTGAGAGATGTATCGCAGCCAATAAGCTATAATCCACTGCAAACATTTGAAAAAGACTTGACAAACATGAAGAAGGCAATGTTTGTCTAAAAGCAAATGACAAGTCTTTGCATACCTGAACGCCATTTCATTTTTAAAAAGAAAAATGTGGAAATTTGACATGTAGTAATATACAAGTGACATCTTTATAAGAGAGAAAGTAGAACACATGTAAAAATTAATATGTAACTGTTAGCATTTACAAAAATATACTAAGTTTTATGCCAAATTCACAGCAGGCAGAGGCAAAATGCGGCTTGCCGCAATAATTACATCTTTCTGCGGCCGTAGGCGTATTCATGTGTTTCAGATGTGAAGAAAATCTTTGTAACATAAGTCAACATGTCACAAGATCTATTTACTGATCGGCTGTGGGTCCTCTCTGGCTGCACTGTGCCACTAAATGTTAAACTTTTCCCAACTTTTGTCTGGCCGCAGAATGAAATGACTTCAGTTCACTGAGCTCAGGAACGGCCGCAGCAGCTTTTCATAGACATTGCATGGCAACACACCGCATTCGGCGTTACAGACGCTTTCAGCTATTAGCTACTTTACTACATTACTAAAGGAATGTAAGACAATAAATATTATCAGAAATTCATCATGCTGGAACTAGACAATGGAGAAAGGCCTAAATGTAGTTTTTCTTAAGGTAAAAGGGAAACTCTAATGACACATATACCTAATAATTTAACCCAAAGCATAGACTACAAGCGCTATGAAGAATAGTCAGACAAGTTTATTATTGCATAATAGGGATGCTAATTTTGAAAAATGTTCTTAACCAATAACCGAACCTCGTTAACTGGTTATTAACCGTTAACCGGCAAGATTTGTGCCTCGCATGCAGCAGTGCGCCAGCTGCAGTGTATGAAGACAACAGACAACTGGCCGCCAAGTTCAACCGTACGGGAGCGTATGCTGCGTTCACTGTCTCCAGTTCACCGTCCGGGAGCGTTAATTTAGCAGGCAGTCACTTTCCCAGTAAAAGTCTCCACCACACATTTAGTTTAGTTTAGCAGGTTGTTCGCTGTGTGTCTGCCCGACGTAACTACAAATCTGTCTGTCCGGATTAATGATAGCGATTGTCCTACAAACAGTGTGTGTGTTTGCTTCTAGCATTGCAGTTGGCTCTGTGCCCGCTGTAGCCACACACATACTCTCTGTCAGCGGGGCGTAACTTCAGCGAGTTTCCGACCGACTGTGTTGTCGGTGAATAAATGCTATGAGGCTACATCTCCTACGCTCAAGCGAAGGGGACCAGCTATTCCCCTTCAAGTGACGAGTTTTTCTCAGCTTTTTAATTAGTTATTAACGTTTCTTTTAACCGTTTTAACCGATAGCGTTAATCGGTTAAAATGCTTAATGTCGGTTAACGGTTAAACGGTTAATTATTAACATCCCTATTGCATAATATGATTTATGCAGTAATGGTGTCAAGTTTAATCTTTAAAATTATCCTCATCTCCTTTTCTTCTTAAGTAATTGACGTTTCATAAAACAGTTTTGATTTGATTTGCGGTTTACATAAACCAAATTGGCAATGTCTGCCTCTGTTATGTCACCAAAGGGCTGGGAAAGGAGGCTGTCAGAAAAATGTGTTTTACCTCTGATGAAAGGAAGACATTTCTGCAGTCCAATACTGGTAAACCAATGGCAGACTTCCTCTGTGCTCAGAGCCTTAAGACATTTGGCCACTTGCCTGTCCATGTTCTGGGAAGAAGGAAAGGTTACATACCTGCTGCTTATACCACATTCTATGTGGAGCAACTGATTTTATTCACACTACACTGCAGAAAAACAATCATTACAATACAATACAATACAATAAAACTTTATTGTCCACCAGGGTGGAAATTTGTCTTCATACTATGTCATAGTACTCTACACACAAGCAACATATTCTTTAAACCATTGTTTTGAGATGTGATACAGTACAGTATATATGTATTTTTAAATTTGCTCAATCCAAAAAGTATGCAACGGTTGAGAATTGCAAAGAGGGCGAACCATGACGCACAGAGATGATTCAAACTGCTGCATGTGAAAACCTATTCAGTAGGAGGTGAGACATCAAGACGAAACATTGGTTAAACTCCAATGTACTTCGTCATTGTCTGTGTTACTAATCCATTCAAAGAAAGTATGACTGTGATGGATATCCGTGTTTCGACATATCTAAACAGCAAATAAACACATATTTTTGTGTTAACTGTAAACAAATGTTTAAAAAGGACAAAGAAGTGTTTACCTAAACACAGGTTTCTATGTAATCGTTGCCTTAGTCACAGATTCTCTGTTTATGGTGTTCCTGTGGGAAGAAAACTACTGTGTTCCCTGCTGCCAATAGAGGCTTTACAAGGTGACTGTGGAGTGATTAGATGAATTGAAGTGAGAGGTTTGCCATGTCTTAGCGATTTCACTATTATGTTATAAGACAGAGACGTTTGGAAAAAAATATTAGGTCATAATTTACCAAAACTACATAAATAATCCATAGCTTCAGCCATTTTTGTGTAATTTGGGGTCCCAGTGTGGGGCTCTAGTGTGGGGCGTGTCTGCTTTAAGATACATGTTGCATAAATTACTCATACTGTATGAGGAAAATAAAACCGTTGATAATGTGTGGAGATAATAAGTGCAGGATGTGAGCAATTTGCCTTTAAAATAAGAAAACATTTTTTTCCGTTTTGTGTTTCAGCTAACACATAGATCGCTAAGGAGACGAGCAATCTTGCTTGGCAAATCCTGGACACAGAGATGAAAATCCTAAGACTATTTGCAGAGTCATTGCTTTGACAGATCAAGGGAGCAGGGAAATATAAACAGAGCGTATTCTGTAATTGCGGCAGCCCTGGGCTGTGTGCTGATGCCACCCTGAAGGCCCAGCTTTGATGGTTTACAGTACCTTCTCAGGGAAGTTTCCATTCTGATCCTTAGACTGAGGCATATATGATGCTGCATGAAAGGCATCATAAAACAGAGAGTTGTGTTATTTTTTAATGACATATCAGTCAGAACAGTAGAATTATGTAGAACAAATTTGTTTGTCCATAATATAAGATTACCAGACTCACCAACGGTTTTGCGTCGTTGTAGCGACCCCTCCTCTTCCTGGTGGTCTGTGGTCTGGGTTAAAGCGTGGAAAGTGGCGCTCCTGGTCAGCGTGTCCCCAAGACTGCAGGAGCGCGTTATCGACCTCTGTCACGTAATACAGGTTTCAGTTAATATTAGACTGGTAATCAAGCCCAGTCTAATCAATCAGTCAGTATGTATTTTGAAGTCGTAATACACAGTCATAGTCTAAATCAGATAAAGTAAATTTCTTCCAGGAATGTGTAGTGACTCTGTAGATACCTTTAGATTAGGGCTGTCAATCGATTAAAATATTTAATCGTGATTAATCTCATGATTGTCCATAGTTAATCGGGATTAATCGCAAATGAATCACATATCACACATTTTGTTCAAAATGTACCTTAAAGGGAGATTTGTCAGGTATTTTATACTTTTATCAACATGGGAGGCGTCAACTATACTTGCTTTATGCAAATTTATGTTTATATTTTAACAAATATTGTCCAGAAACCCTCACAGGTACTGCATTTAACATAAAAAATGTGCTCAAATCATAACATGGCAAACTGCAGCCCAACAGGCAACAATAGCTGTCAGTGTGTCAGTGTGCTGACTTGACTATGACTTGCCCCAAACTGCATGTGATTATCATAAAGTTGGCATGTCTGTCAAGGGTAGACTCGTGGGTACCCATAGACCCCATTGTCATTCACATATCTTGAGGTCAGAGGTCGAGGGACCCCTTTTGAAAATGTCCAGGACAGTTTTTCTTCGCCAAAATTTAGCACAAGTTTGGAGCATTATTTAGCCTCCTTCGCAACAAACTAGTATGACATGGTTGGTACCAATGGATTCTTTAGGTTTTTCTAGTCTCATATGATGCCAGTATCTTCACTCTAGCTTTAAAACTGAGCCTGCTACAACCTCAAAATCAGAATGTGTTAAAGAAATTAGTGGCGTTAAAACAAATTTGCGTTATTATCACATTAACTTTGCCAGCCCTACTTTAAATACATTAAAGATGTGTGTGGAGGCCATAGAGGATGTAATATACAGTATGAAGAGATCATGAGAAAAGCTTTTGGGGAAAACATGTTCATTGCATGGTCTTCATACCCCTTGGTGTGTAAATGTGTCCATGTTTGCAGCGAGAGGAAGCCGGCAGAATTCAGCTTTCAGCATGTCGGAGCAGCTCACATCTCCGTTGCTCAGGTCATCTGCATAGTAATAGAAACAGTGAGTCAATAAATGAATAAGAATTTATCCAAGTTAGTCCTGTCTTAGTTAGTCACTGTGTGGGAAACAAACTATTTAATGAAGAACTTGTTTTCAGCCTTTTAAGCCACTCTACACTCATGGTTTAGGCTTCTCAGCCTTCATGGCGTGCAGGTCACCAGGTCTATTTACAGTGCATTAGCTGGTGCTGATACTGGACACAGCTAGATGGGGTTGCTTGGCAACCCGTCATGCACACTAATGTCCGTCTGGTTGATGACATACTTCTCCGACAACCCAAGTTCTTTCCCACATAAAGCTCATATTCTTACATTTTCCAAATGTCACTTGGTCAGCGAGCAGATATCTTTTTTTCTGCTATCATAACAAGCAAGACGAATGAGGCTGAGAATATGGCATCCGAGCTAGGCCCCGGCTTTCTCAGGCAACACAGCGATGTGATGTGATAGATGTTGGAATGTTTGGTGCCCAGAGTTGTAACTACTTTAAGTTGTATATCTTCACAGATTGAAGCGTAACAAGCCCCCGTTCAGTTTAAAACAGTAGTCTTTTCAAATAGTTTACCCAACAAAAAAATTCTGCCTAATTTCTTAAACACATGTTTTTCATTTCAGAGGCCTGTTTCTGAAAGGCTGGTTTGACATGGATGGGAGTTTAGATGGAGTCAGAATCAGATAAGACGGTGTAATTGGTTTATGTGTGTCAGCAGTGGAATCTTGTCTGGGTCCTGGAGAGACAGTGGAGTACAAGGAGGGGGGGGACGGCGAGCTGGCACTCTCTTCATCACCTGGCTGGCCTGTGAATCACTGTAGAGGATCATAAAGTCTGGCCTACAAGCTAAGCAAATTCAGAACACTCTCCATGCACAACACAACCGTTTGAGTAGAAAAGCGATGAGTCTTGGCTCAACGTGATGACATGTAGGAGCACCCTCCTCGAGCTGACCTCAGACACAACAGTGTGTCTATGAAATCCTGAGAAAATCATTTCCAGTCTCGCTCTGTGACGTCTTTTCACCGTGCATGGTGAGAAGACACACAAGACGGAGAGCTGTGTGAGAATTCTAATGGTGGGTAGCAGTACACCCACACCACAGCCATGTTCAGACTCCACACAGCCTCGTCCAGGAAAAGCCCAATCAAAACAAAGAAGGACAGGAAATTTTTGGGCAGGCTTAGGGACACACAGCCTGATGTTGCCTTAAAGGGTGAAATCCGTAACGTAGAGATGGACATCATTCCCAGCCTAAGTTGGCTCAGTCAGGACAAGTCGAAGCATGAGTGAGTTCTCTCACCCTTGACTGATTAGTACAGACAAGCTCATTGCATCCTTGCACGCACACATACAAACACACTGAGCAATCTAGGTTTGGTGGTTTATAAAGTTTGACAACCAGTTACACACAGACACTCACAGGGTTAATGACAAAGCAAAGCTTTAGAGTCCGAACTTTTCAGCACATTTATGTAATGGATAGGCAAAAGCGATGCTTATCGTTTCCAGTATTATTGTCCTCCTTTGGTTTGAAAAGAAATTAAGCTCTCTGTGAGACGACTGAGGGAGGAGAGCATGCTGAGTCACAGGAACCCAAAACCTGGGAACCGCCTGCCCAACCACGCACTGGGAATACACACACAATGGCTAAAAAGGGATTCCAACAAAGGGGAACTTCTGCAACTCCCAAAGGAGGCGTTCGAGGTACTGTAGCCATGTCACATAATGACTGCCATTTCATCTGAATGGGGAACTGAGATCAAAACGAAGAGGCAACACATGAGCTCAACAGCTGGATGGAGCGAACCATCATCTGGTGCCATTTTTACCTCTCACCTAGAGTTTACCTAAATGGAAACAGAAAGGTTTAAATACAAATACGTGCAAATTTACCTCAAGAAAACTCACCCAAGTTGTGCTCAGTAAATGACAAAAGATTTATCCCAGTGTTGAAGCTCCCTATGACAGAGAAAGAAAACCAAGACAACCTTTAAGAACATTAAAGAAAGATTTTGGGAAACGCTTGTTTTCTCTCTTGCTTGGAGAACATTGTCAAATTCATCTTTCTGTGTTCTGTCAAGAGATAGGTCTTTTTAACAGTAGACATTTTGACTTGTCATAATAGGAAAAGCACAGGGAGCCACTACGTACAATACCAGGACCCTGAAACTGAATCATTAATGTCAATATTTACACCTGTGTTGTCCTACTGTCAAAATGCACTCTATGAAAAAGGCTTATTGTTCTAAGGTGTGTTTAGCAGTTAGCCTCCTTAAAAAGAAGAAATCATACTTTGCAACAGCTCAAAGTGTGTCTAATTAATATGTTTTATTTTGTTGGCTAATTATAATCACCTGGGTTTTGTTCAGTGAATATACACCGTTTCAACAGCATTGCATTGCTAGGCAACAACTTGGTTCCATGTTTACTTCCTGTCAGCTGATGTCACTCACATAGGTTGCGTCCAAAATTCCATACTAACATGCTGATATTTTAGTATGTCCGAAACCTTAGTATGAAATCAGTAGTACAAGAATTGCATACTGATTCTGGTGAAATATTACAGTATGCAACGCTGGTTACTATGGCGGCATAAATATCGTAGTGACGACAACGTTCACAACAGACGTTGACGACAGGTCTGTAACAGCTATATACTGTATATTTTAAATTAATTCAGACTTTGTTTCTCACAAACCATCATTTTGGTCACATGAAGCAACAGCATGCTAGGCAACAGCTTTGGTCCATGTTTACTTCCTGTCAGCTGATGTCATTCACATACACTGCAACAGGAAAATAAACTGGGACCCATTTGTGTAATGTTTATGTCTACAACTGTGAAATGGTCTATAGCTTAAATGTCTAATTTAAAATAGTTAGTGTGAGACTTTTAGGTTGCTGTATGCAGTCACTGAGCACAGCTGCTGTTAATTGCTTGTTAAACCACAACGTCTCATTTTCTATTTCTACACGAGTTAAACACACAACCAGTAAATAGGACAACTTTGGAGTCATTGGGAGTTAAGCTAATTGCTTCCAGTGTTTCTGCTAAGCTAGGATAAACATCACGGAGGTACCTTGCGTTGAACACAGAATCTAATTCAACATTAATCATCTCATCTATATCCTAGTAAGAAAGCAAACAAGTTTTGCTTTATTTTTAGATGTTATCACTGTTGGACTCACTTTTCTGAAGGTGCTCAGGGAGAGGAGCCACCTGGTAGGCGCACCGTAAGAACCTAGGCTTTGTTTTCTGTTTATCCCCCTCTCTGGTTGTCACAGCCTCTCTTTCTGCTCCAGACTCATCACTCGGGCCCTCTTCAGGCTCAGCTACATCATCAGCACTGACCTTATTCTCAGCCAGTGTGAATACCTCCGTTGACTCCTCTGCCTCCGCACTCTCCATCTTTCCCTCATAACTCTCCTGGTCACTAGCAGCAAAGCTTCCATCGCTGCCAGATGTGTGTGCCACGCTTTCCTCTGAATTAATGTCAAAGAACTGATCATCGTCAACGACGTCAGAGGGAGTGGGTGGGATCAGATTAATGACGGGTGGTGTCAGGAGGCTACCAGACGCTGGCGTGCTTTCAGTGCCGCTCTCAAACAGCAACGAGTCTTCCTCCTCTTCTTCATCATCTTCTCCACTGGTAGAAGTGATGGCCTGGCACTCTATAGGGAGTGAAGAGAGAGGCTTCAGTCGTTTCTTTTTCAGAGCCCTCGGGCAGGTAGACACAGAGCTGGCTAAGCGGGCCATGCTGCTCCTCGAGGTCAGGGGGTCGTCTTCGAACAGGCTGAAGCTAGCGTTAACTATCCCCAGATCCTCTACTGTAATCTGGATAGCCTCCCTCTCACCTGATCCCCGTTGATCCAAGCGGGGATGTTGAGGTCCCCCATTAATCTTCTTTTCCTGCTGCTGCAGAGGATCCCCCTCCTCACCTCGCAAACATGAGCAGCAGAACAGCCTGGGCAAAAGACGTTGAGTGCTCTTTCTCCATGGGCGCTGCTGAGGCCGCTGTTTCTCTGCATTTGCGCTTGCCATTGCAGTGGCTATAAACACACCATTCTTCAGCTTGATCAGATAAACCTCTGCAGACTGAAGAGAAAATAAACAACCATCCGCACCTCAGAGATATAAGACTGCCCCGTGATAGAAGCCACAGCATCTGCACACAACACAAACACTCATCTGCAACATGTGTTGCTTAGGAGAGGAGTGACATAAATGGATCAATTCATGCTCCGGGTCAGGTGAACACTTGAAATGAATGCCGGGCTTCATCAGCCGGCTTTGATATGTTAAGCAGCATCATTGTAGATACAGCTCTTGTTTCAAAGGGCTCTAATAAGACCGTAATACCCTGCCAAAATACAATCTTGGCATAAACTATATGTGTAATGTAGATAATAATAAGGAAAGTAAATTGCGCTTGTATGATTATACTCTGCGCGTGTTTGTATTGGTGCACGTGTCCATGCATGATAGTGCATGTGATGATATTATTACAAGTCGGTGTTCAATTTCTATGTGGGTCATCTGTCGGGGACTTACAGCATGTATGGAAACCGGTGAGAATATGGGCTGGCGGATGCTTGGCTCATACAACCCCTATGGCATCAGATAACATTTCCTTCATTCCACAGGCCCGGTCCTGTTCTCTGCTACGTGATAAGTCACCCAGCATCAGCTTAAAACCCTTTTGCCACACCACCCACATTGAGAGCTCTTATGAAAAGATGATATCCGTGTGTTTTTCTCACGCCCATAAAGTGACATTAGCGTGATAAGAATAATTACTCCTCCACAAATATCTACCTCTCATCTTGCCGTCTCTCTTTGTAGTGAACGGAAGCGTCGACTACTGTTTGTTTTTGTTTAGCTCTGTCATTACTTTCCTCAGTTTCTTCCATTTCCACTCCCTTTAAAGCTTCAGTAGGCAGAAAGTTTTTGGCATCACTTGGAAAAAATTCCATAATAACCTTTCAGCATATTGTAATTCAAGTGTTCTGAGAGAAAACTAGACTTCTGCTCCTCCTCATGGCTCTGTTTTCAGGCTTTAAAATAATCTGGCCAATCACAGGTCATTTCAGAGAGTGCGTTCCTATGAGCGTTCCTATTGGCTGTGCTCCGGCTGGTGGGCGGTGCTTGGTATTTCCCCAACTGATCTCAACATGGCTGCCGGGTTTCTCATTTTAAAGAGTACACTATAAGATGTTTCTGAAAACATTTGAGACGAGAAATAGGCATTACAGTAACAGAATATTGATTCATATTTGATCAACGCTGCCTAGTTTGACCGTTTGATTGGAGTTCGCAAGTGATTGACAGCTTCAGGTTGTTTTCCTCCGGTCCGTGAAATCTCATTAGGAGCACCAGAGGACACAGAGGCACATGATTTTTTTCCCACTGCTGCTTTAAGAAATTTAGCTCCAATAGGCAGTATGTTTACCTGCCTACAGTGTGTAAAATCCAGATTAACTTCCTTCAGTTTTAAAGTTATTCTACATATATTTCTTCTGTCATAAAAGTTAAGTGCCAATGCAATATATTCCCCACACTCATATGGAAAACTCAGCTCTATGTTTAAATTAAAATCTACCACAAAGGTTGCCTTAATTGGGGTTTTAACTACACTGACTCTTTTTTCCCAAATAAAAGCTGACCTCAGACACTGTAACTATTCTCAAATTAGGCTAAACAATTTGTTGGCGTGCAGTTGTATAACTTGTGCACACTGGCAGCAGATTCAAGCAAAAGTAGTTTATTCTACTTTTCTAGATACCCTGAGCTTTTCAGGTAGTTAAGTTCCAGAGAGACTTAGTTGCTAGGCATAAGTTACAGCACCTCGAGGGTGATTTCAGCGGGAGGCCAGCTGACTATTGACCAACTCAGTGCAGGGCTGAAGACTCTTTGTTGTGGAATGAAAAGTGCTTTTATACCCATGTCACTCAGAGACCCACATGATGGTGTCCACGGGGAGAAAAGGTGATATGACGTGAACAACATGGCCTCACAATTAGGGGAAACTATTTGGGTTCAGTTTACCTCAGATTTAAGCGTGACACAGCAAAGCTAAAAGGCCAAGACACACCCAAGCCGAGAGCACCAGTACATTTGGAGAGGTGAGGAGGACATGCATTAGAAAAAAGAAACCTGCCCTCCACTTAAAAACAGCTGCAAACCATTTTTGGAGTCAAGCATTCAAGAGAAAAAATATATATAATGTATGTAAATTGTATGATCTGCAGTGTTGAGAACAACTGTGTATTGTTAAAACATTTTTCAGTAATGTATAAAGGGGGGAATTTGGAAGTAGGGGGTCTGTGTGACATAATCCTGGTCAATACTACGTGCCCAACAAAGGGGGGCAGTACAGAGCAGATGCACAACACTGACAGGACATAAAACAGAACCCACCACTTCTTAGAACGACCTCCTCTGGTATTCACAAGTCTGGATAAAGTTAAACCACACAAGTGCTTTTCATTCGCAGCCTAGCGAGGCCGGCTTTCATGATATCTTGATCTGGTATTTGCAAGAATATCAAGTTTTGTCATAATCCTTTTTACATGTTGTTTGAATATACATAAGCAGTAGGGGAACGAAAAGATATATGTAGGATTAATGTTCCATCCCCTTTATACGGGCTATGTTTGAAATTAGCTGAAAATCTGTGACCTTTACTGGCAGATTTAGGAAAAATGAGTTCCTTATGATAAATGTTGAGAGGCAGTGTAAGTGACAGACAGACAAAAATGAATGTTTCACAGCTGCCGTAGCCTGGGGCCATCTGTGGGAGAGATGACTGAGACAGACATGGAAACCCACCCGTCTCCACTCTCTGGGTGACGATGTACATTTTAAACTATTCTAATTATTTGTCTTTAACTCAGCCTCTTCAGTTTGTTTGACTTTTATTCATGCATTCGCAAAGTTACATCACCGGACTCCATTGCGCTTGGTTAGTTAGTCTACATGTCCAGACATAGGTCCGCGAGTATCTGAGCATGCTCTGAGTGGTAGATTGTGAACGGGTCCCAGACGGCCGTGCAGCCAACATCAACACCAGCCCTCAGCTCTGGGAGGGCTCCTCTCTAAAACACCCTCACCTCTTGCTCAGTTGCAGCACAGTGAAACATGTTGAACATTTCCTGTGACAGTCATGTTTCCATATAGGCGTCAAGACTCTGGGTCCATAGTCAGCGGTGGGTTTTCTGTGGTGAACATAACCCTGTTTGGCGATACAGAGAACTCACACAGGCACACACACAAAAAAGAAAGAAAGTCTTTTTCTCTGCTCTAATTCACAGAAGAGGACAGAACAGTCTGTAATTGCATTTGCTAAACAAGACAGCAGCATGAGTCACTTTCCAGAGGCAAGGAATGTCACCTCTTCCTGTGAAAGCAGGAGGAATGGTGGGAGTTATTACTTCGGAATAACATCCACAACCCTCTTTTATATTGTCAAGGATGTTGAGCAACCGCGGAGGGCCAAACAACGCGGCGGCATTCTCAGAGCAGCGAGGGGGGTCTACAAAAATAAGCATATTTTTCAACCGAGGATGTTGAGTTCCCGATTCAACAGATAAATCAACACATCACGCATCGAGCCCTTTCACCACCGAGTTTCACTTAAACAGATGCGTCCATTTTGCTTACACAGATCTTCCTGTTTGTGCACGCCACCACCAAACCTCTTGGAAGTCGGACCAAGTGTGCCAAATATTTGCAGTTTCCCCTGTGGCTGATACCTAATAGCATGAGAAAAAGGAGTCCGGCGGGGGGAGGGAGAGGGCAGTGACCTTGAGAACTTCTGGGTTGAACTTTCCCCTCCATCCCGCCTCCCCCCACCCTCACCCGCCAGTCCTGTGCTCCCTAATCAATTACTGTTGGCAGTCAGGAGACCACCAATGATTAGCAGCAGCAAGGCAGACGTGGTTTGGGGGTTGGAGTGTGGGATGTGGGAGGCTGGGAGGGTGGCGCGTGGGGGGAAAGGAGAGGAAAGAGGTCCTACAAACGGCTTTGATCAAAACGCCGCCTCGAGAAAAGCGTAATGCAACAGGACCCCCCTGGTTTAAATGACCCTTGAACAGTTTTATTTATCTATGAGAATGAAAGCCGGCATCCTTTTGTATTTTGTCTCTCAGGCTGTCGCACGTGAGCGGACAGCTGTAGATCCCAAATAGTGTTTACACTCACACATGCACAGTAGAAACCAGCCGAGACCGACAGGCTTAAAGACAACAACACAGAAACACCGCACATAAACACAAACCTTTTTTGTTGTTCAGGTCTTTGAAGCAGAAGGGAAATAATTTACAGGCACTTTTTTTTTTTATGAGAATCTGTGCCGTTCCCACGCCCAGTGTGGCAGGAAGGCTCGACAAAATCATTTGTCTTAGATTGGCTGATTGGCTTGCTGGAATCTCAGTATGTCTTTGACGGATATGGAAGTTTAATTTGATGAGAGGAACTTTCCCACCACACCCACCCACAACCGGTCTCCACTCACTTTTTTATTCTTTTTTTTTTTTCTCCATCTCTGATTCTTCCGTCTGTCCCCTCTAAGTTTATAGGTTTATCTTTTTTTATAGAGTGAGAGTGAAGCTGACAGAGAAAAGAGGCCCACACTCCTGCAGATGTCAGAAATGTTTGTGTCATTAATTCTCCCCTCTTGTTTTATGGTCAGGGGTAAGATAGTGAGACACAGTTAATGTGCATGGGGGAGAGAGTGAGAGAGATAAACAGAGAGAGAAAGATTAAATAAAGAAAGATAAAAGACGGAGAAGGAATAAAAGACTGAAGATATGAGCCAGAGCCGACTGCTCACACAAACCTGCTTTACAAGTTGTGGCTTCCTCCGGGGCTCTCCATGGCTAGCCCTTTCTCCAACTCTCCCTGCACACAATTAATGGTATTATGAGCACCACTGGAAAGCTTCAGCTAAACAGTTGTGTCTACAGTTTTCCCATGGGAACACAATTTTGTGTAGAGGCCAAGCACTTTGTAGTGATACGGTTATCTCTTTTCACTGATGTTCTCCTTTGGGGACTTGCACTGTTGAGATAGCTTCGGGGTAATAAAGTCAAATCAAATTAAGTTTTATCTGTAATTTCAGAGCCAACGAGGATTACTGTATCATGATACATCACTGAGCAATGCGGGCTGGACTCGGGCAGTTTTGGAATCCAGTCCGTGGTATTGTTTGCTGCTCTGGGTTTGTCTTTGTCATGAGATGTTTTTCACAGCCAGACAAGTATGGTCACTGTGATGTCCGCAGCCAGAGCATCTGAGCCTCATCAGGCAGGCATTTCAAAGCTGCTGTCATGGGTATTTAGAAAGGGGCAGACCAAGGACAATGGCCGACTATTGGCAACTTGTCCATTTTGTAGCCCCTTTGAGGTTTCCTAACGATGCCTGTGCCCTCATAGAAATCACTGCAAATTAATTTTAACACTCAGTGAAAAGACAGATTAGTGCCGAGAGGATGGCACAAAGGGTGTTAAATATGGCGAGCAGCATGCTGGACCACAGGCCAGGCCCGGGACACATTACCCACAGCTGCCAACACTGACCTATTTTCACCAAACCAGCTTAAAGATTTTTAGCATCCTCTATTGTGCAAAGGCCCTGCAAAGCATACCATTGAAGTCTTATCTGCATGACCCCCTTTGGGTATACGGTGGCCTTTGATGCCTCTCATAAAGGCAGTGATGGGGTTTTAATTAAGTGTGGCAGGTGATTAGATGGTCCATATTGATCTGGAGGGTTAGGGGCAGATGTTGCAAGAGACAGCCAGGGGGAAATGGCTCCATAAAGAATACAAACAAGGGCCCAAACCATTGTGGGCGACCCTCACTCTTAAACCGAGAGAGAAAAGTGATTTCAGATTCAATTATCTTCTGTGCAGGAGGAAATAGTGAGCAGATGGCAACAATAGTCACGGGCCTCACAGCGATCAGCACTGTTCATGGACATCTTTTCTTTGGGACAAATTTACCGTGGCCTCATGAGGTTTTCATTGAAGTGTTAGCACTAGGAGGTGAAGCTTGCCAACAGGTCAATAGCATTAGAGACATGACAGAGGTCCAGAGCGTCAGAATATGTTATGTAAACTCCCTCTGACACCCCTTCCATAACAGATTTGCTTTGTCTGCTTGCATTTTGTCAGTTTGATTCTTTGGGGTGGGAAGTGATTTTTTTTGTTTGCACAGGAAATGTGCTTAATGTCTTTTAACTTCCTTTACTGCCTATCAGATCATGTTAAGCAAGTATTGACATGGTGGAAAAACAACCATGTCAGCATGTAGGTCAATCCAGAAAAATTATCCTCGTGTCATGCTATGAATCACAATCTAAAAGAGTGTAAATGCCCGCAAACCAAGTTACAATTTACAAGGGCTTGTGATGATGATTGATGGGGTCATGAGATGACTAATTTGTAGTTACAGTTCATGGGAGAAATTTATGAAGACAAAGACTTGGAGGCACGTCTGTCTGAGCTTGTCTGCTGGCTACCACTATGGGAGCGGAGCGAGAACCATATTTGAATGATGACCACGTGTTTTAACACAAATAAATGACCTCCATTTAAGGGTACATAAATCGGATCTTTTGGAAGGGCAGTGGCCCTTTTGAGGGAGCACAGACTAAAGTTCTAATTAGATTCATGCCATGGCTGAATGAGAAGGGAATGTGTTTACTTTTTGGAAATAGCCATGAATAAAAACAAATGGGACCTGGGAGAAATCCTAAAACGTTTATTGAGGAAGAAGTAAAGAAAGATTCAGAGGGTTCTAACACACACGTTATCTTCAGTCTAATGCTTGTTGCGGATCATTACTCATTATTGTCAACATTTGGCAACGTGTCTGCACTGCCACCTCAAATTAGTGTTAAGGTGTTTGCAGGTGTCAGGAATGCTTAAGGAAAAAGCTAAAGTATTTGCAAGGTCCTTCTCTTTGCCTGCAGTTATTGGCAGTCGCCTTCATGAGGAAGGCTTTGTAGCTGTGCCTTTGGTCCTGTTCAGACCTGGTATTAACATGCGTCCTGGATGATCACATTCTTTTAGCAGTGTGTATGCAAATGTGTCCTGCGTCACATTAAGGACCGCCTACTCAACTGACGTCCCGCTGGGATCCGCGGGGTTTCACTGTGCTCGTCATGAGAATAGACAGGCAGACGCCGTTGCCTGACCGCCGGTAGACAATAACCTTATGTTTAGATGTTAATAAAATGTACCCAAATTCATAAATATGTAGGATATTACTTCTGACATTCCTGTAATATTACGTCACAAAGTCTGCTATATTGGTCGTGTTTTTCTACGTGTTTATTTGCATATAGAGCGGGGAAGTGAGATCGGATCACAAGTGGTCACTCAAGACGCATCTGGAGATGCTTTCTAAAGCCAGGTGTGAACAGACGTACTTAAAGCTGTCCACTTGTGATCCGATCACCCAGGACGCATGTCAATGCCAGGTCTGAACAGGGCCTCTGATTAGAGCAAAACAGCAGTAATGTAAATATGATTAAAATAATTTGTATTTGCGTTATGCAAGTCATTTACAACATTGAAATGTATGTGCGTGTGGTACGTAACAGTATGAGAGAAGAGTGAACTACAGGCAGACTTTTCTCTGCCACTGTTTTGTTCACACGTTAAGTGAACTCATACCTAAAAATACATTTACTGTGTGACGTTTGAGCCTGTTTATCCACTTCAGTGTACCAACCTGTCTGATTGGTGTGATATACAATATGCTGTAGTCATTTAATACAGGGTGTGTTACTTAAAAAAATTTGAAATATTTATGTGTTTAGATTTTTTGCATAATTACATATTACATCCAGCACACATACACACTTTGTTGTAGTGTGTGAATGTGTGTTTGCATGCTTATCAGCGTATATCACGGCATGAGGGAAAAGTCAGTGAATAGGAAAGGGAGACACACACACTTTCTTTCTCTCTCCTTCCTCCATCTCTCACTGGAAGCTATTTATGAATGTCTGGCAGTGCTGACGCAGGGTGGCACAAAGGCCACCTTTGAGAGCATAATATCAGAAGTAATCAGCACCTTGAATGGCTTTAACAAAAACCTGGAAACACAATGGGATCAAATGTACTGTATACTTATTAATCACCTGTGACAACCGTCAGTGTTCATGCAGATTGCCAACATTTGAGGAACGCGGGCGGTGATCCTTTAATGTCACAGAATGAAGTGTTGAAAGCAACCTGAACCTTCTCAGCAGCTAAATTAGAAAAAGGGCAACACAATAGTTGCTCATTTCCTGCACTGAATAGACTTTTGAAATGATCTCAAGCTTATTCATCCTCTTACCATTATCAGAATTAGCATGACACAAAGTGCTGTTCCTGTTAGGAACTTGTAATGGTCATATTTGTAGAAATTACATTCTTGTCACTTCGCACAGGAAATTACTATCCGCGTCAATGCATTGTCTGATGGTTTATTAATTTAAAAATACCGTTAACTCATCACATCCAGGTTCGTATCAGCGACAATGTACGTTGTACCATGAGAGACATCGACTGCCGAATGTGAAAATTCTTCTGTTAAAGTGTTAGCGTGGAGCATCCAGGCGAGCGATCTGCTGGGGTTACATAGATATTTTTTGTGCTCTAATTTAAAGGATGAGTTCACCAGTAGACTATTTTCCTAAAATCTTGGAGTAATCCTTTAAAGCACACGCTTCTAGTGTGCTGTCACAGACATATAATCTCCTCTGTCCTCTGTACTGTGAGCGGGGAGTATTTGTGTTCTTTTCCTCCTGTGCTGACGGTCCTCTCAGGAGGCCATTAATGCTGCGTGTCTAGTCACGCTAGACGGCAGCAGGCTGTTTTAGTACTCAGATTGCTGAAGGTTGCTCTCTCACCTTGACCCCACTGAAACAGGAGAGCTCGAATACTGTCTTCCCCCATTTGTTCAAATAGCAACATCAGGTTTTTTTTTACACCAGAATAGTAACCGGAAAGCAACTGTATCTTTGTATAGAAGCACAATATACGTATAATTTTCCATTATTTGTTGTTCTTTCCTTTTTTATCCTTTGCCTCCTTTCTCTGTTTCCCCTGGTTGTTATTGAGAGCAATAAAGGATTAAGCCTCTTGTTCGTCGCAGCCATCTTATATTCCACTGTTTGTTTTATCAGCAATATACTTGTGGGTCATTAGGAGCTACTAGTAGCATGTAGCATTTACCACAATAGTCTCATAGTGTTCTGATAATAAAAAAAAATTCATGAACAATTATTTGAATTTTGATAAAAATAAACAAATATGTTAATATGAAATATGATATATTGCCTCTGAATTTCATGTTTAAATATCCAGTAATATTATAATATAACCATTTTTGTAATACTATTGTGTCACACTAAATTACAATTTACTTAATAGATGCCAAATAATAATTACCTAAATATGCTTAATAAACACTGGTGGACTTGCTGTTTGTCCACACACACACACACAAAATGATAAAATGTTCTTCGTTGTTAAATGTACTTTTATTAAAGGGACAGTATGTAGAAGTGAGTGTCATCTAGTGGTGAGGTTGCAGATTGCAACTAACTGAACTGAACTCCTCCCTTTCCAAGCCTGTTGGAGAACTACGGTGGCCTTCAGGTAAACATGAAAGGCTCTCTCTAGAGTCAGTGTTTGATTTGTCCGTTCTGAGCTACTGTAGAAATATGACGGAGCAACATGTCGGACTCCGTGAAGAGGACCTACTCCCTTTGTAGATATGAAGGGCTCGTTCTAAGCTAACGAAAACACAACGATTCTTAGTTTCAAGTGATTATATAACAATGAAAACATAGTTACGAATATTATATTATATTTCTGCTAATAGATCCCCCGAAATCCTACACACTGTTCCTTTAATTTTGCCTCATGCTGTACTTTAGTATTATTAGTCTAACAGTCGCACTACCTTGCAACCTAACTAGGTGCATAGCCTTTATAGAAATAGCTGGCGTCAGCACTGTTGAAACAGGGTGTTGACCATCTCTAAGCATCTGTTTAAGCAGGAAACCAACCCCACCACAGTTCCAGCTCTCTGACAGACGGCAGATCAGACTGATGGTCAGCTTCTGTGTCAAAAGAAGGGAACAGGTCCATATTGTCAGTTTGATTAGGACTCGTACTCTTTCACTAAACCCTGTCCCCAGCAGCCCCCTCACCTCATCCCGGGCCTGGTTGGAATGCAGGGGAATCTGATGGCAGACAGGAAGTCCTTATTGTACTAGCGCAGAGATCCCGGAGCCAGACAGCATACGGGAGCGATGTCATCCCTGGCCGGGCCAGGCATATCTTTGTGCTTGCTCACCGCGTAACAAAGACGTAAATAAACACTGTTACCCCCACCGGTCTTCAACTGTCATTTCAATTAGGCAGGGTAGTGATCGAAAGCCACGGCCTGTGTTTTTCCCAGCCATGCCGTTACCTCTGACCCCCGCGGCTCGTGCCTGAGGTGATTTTCTTTATTAGTCCATGGGGTCAGTATTTAGCCCCATAGCCATCAGTAGCTGGCTTAAATCTGCAGAGTCAACACTCTGCCTTCCTGGCTGTTAGCTGCATTAGCACACTGAAGCCCCACAGCCCTCCCACTCCCACTCCCCAAACATCCTCCCTAAGGCCAGATAACATCTCTGTCCTGTGCATTCATGAGCCGGCCAAAAGCCCTGTGGTCTGACATTGGGCTTCTGCAAATGTTGATGCAAAGGGCTTTCTAGGAAGTCTATTCAATTTAAATATGTGACACTAGACAAAGGTTTTACCAACAGTAACACGTTTAGAGTTATGTGAAAGATTAGAAAACTCATTGGCTGCTTAAACTGGTCTGACTCTCAGCGGTTGCTGATGGATTTTCTTACCTTGAATTGTATTTTGACAACGAAACGCAGCCTAATGATAAAAGTTATAAATGGAGAAAGGGCAAAAGGTTACATAGAGGCTATAATCTATCTCACAGTTTTGAAGGTCTCCTGACACGAGCCATATATACTAGCCTATTGGAGGTCTTGACTCTCTAAACCCTAGAACTGAGGCGAAGAAGTTAACAGAGCTGTGACCAAATGATCCATTTTCCAGGAAACCAAGCCTTTGGGCTTGAAACAGTAAATGTTTTGTTACTGTCAATAAATCATGACATTGTTTAATTAGCATCCTCCAAATTCTCATTCATTGTGGTGCGCCTCTGAGATGTTTCCCTCTTTGGCTTTTACTTGCATATTTCTCAAGATATTCCACCCATCAATTTTGCCACTGAGAGCGAGATAGAGGCAAACGGTAATTACACAGGAGGGAAATCTGGTGAGGAATAAAATGGGCCATTGTGATAATCCTCTGGGAGGGATTTACAATCCCTATCAGATAACGAAACAGCCATTTGCCTATCTGGCTTCTTTCTCATTACACACATTTTTCAACATTTAGCAAAATTATGTACATAATTACAACTTCTGTTGCAGATAAAACTCCAAATCTAGTATTTAAACAAGTGCAGTCTCAGCAAACTGTCTTCTGTTCTCACAGCAACAGCCTAAAACACTGATGAAATACCGTTCCTCCCTCTCTCCTTTAACCCTGGGCTTCACCTGAACCTAATCTCACGGGGCATCTCAGCCATACAAAACCCTGTCAACCTGAGTAAGACGACGCCTTGTTGGTGGTGGTCTCTAAAGACCAGCGGGAACAATGGATCAAATACAAACCGAGAGGCTTTGAACTATTGTTGTAACTCTCTTTCTTTCTATTGCTCATGCCCACCATGACCCTCTGTTCCTGATATCTCGCTTACTATCCGACTGAGTGAAAGTGTCTCATTCTAGAGGAGGAGGAGGAAATGGCTGATTTGCCTATCTGGTCTACCTATGACCTAGATAATGGTGGCTACTCAATGAATACATGTAGATTTAACAGCCTTCATATTGGCTCACTTGTGTTTTTAATCTGATAAAAATCTACTTGGAATTCCCCTACATCCATCTCAGAGTCATAAAACAAAAGCAGTTTGGGAACCATGGGCGTGTAGGTAGATCAGAGGAAGGAAAGAGGAAGAA
This sequence comes from Sebastes umbrosus, assembly GCF_015220745.1. Lineage (NCBI taxonomy): Eukaryota > Metazoa > Chordata > Actinopteri > Perciformes > Sebastidae > Sebastes > Sebastes umbrosus. Next base: position 15,105,639 of record NC_051278.1, on the reverse strand, counting down.
GCGGGATTTGGGAATAACCGATGACATGATACAGGATTATATGAAATCCAAATGATTATCAGTTACGACATAAAACAATTATAAATGTCTCATTCTTTGCATACATGCCTTTTGTAGTTCAATTGTCTGTTCTCCCCGCCTCTACTCGCCCATTAAACACAAGCCATGAAACATAAGTCATCCACAAAGCTGCTCAGACACAAGTGTGCCCAGGAGAAAAGCTTGGCAAAATATCATTGCAATATTTAACAATAACAGCCTCATAACTGCATGGTCACAAAAAAAGCCATAAAAATTTCATTATGCATTTTCAGAAATAAGCCATGCACTGACAACTGTCGAAAGGAAAGGCGGGAGCCTGTTTGTGTGTGGATATTGCAGAGCGCTGCCAGCTTTCATGAATAACACAATAAAACAGTCAAGGAGCGCTACGGAAATCTTTCAGGTTTCCAAGTGTTTGAAAAATGGGACTTTCTTTCGCAAGAGGAATCCCGAGGAATCTGATCCCTGGATATCAATCTCTGTCTGCGTGATAAAGACACTGATGACAGAGGAGTTGATCACTAGCCTAGGGTGGGGTCCATGCATATTTGTCTGCAGTTCTACAGTAAATGCTGCTGTCTCCACCCAAACTCAAACCACTCCACAGACTTGTCTCTCTTCCCGAGCTGTCTGCAGACATCAAGTCTAACATATTGTACACTCGGCGTTCACCTTCATTCCATCAAGCATTTCCACAAGACAGGACCGCGAGGAGCCTCGGCTAATGAGAAAACAACATGTATGTAATCAGCTTGAGAGAACGGGGGGAATTCTGCAAACCTCAGTAAAGCTATCGCTGGCAGAGGCTGCTCATGATACAGGCTTGTCAGTTTCTGCCAGCTGGCACAGGCAGCCCTGGCAAAACCATGCCTGGTGGTTAATGGATCATAAAGGTTTGCTGGGAGCCGCTTCACAGCTCGAGTTGATTTAGCAATGTAACACAAACCCATTAGTGCAGCTTTTCTGTGTAAGCGAGCATGGCATTCAGACTACATGCACCATGCAGGCTCCATGCAGCAAAACACAGACTTATAGCCCTCGTAAATCGTCAGGTCTGGGCAACACGCACAAAAAGGCAGTTACACATTTCATCAAAAGAAATGATACAGCTTATCACATAATCACTGTAAAATTATTGGCATGCCCGAGGCAATTATTCTCAACTGCTTCATGTTAAATCATAGGAGCAATTTCCTAACCATTCTGTCCACAAAAACGATCCATTAAACCCAAAATGATGCTTAACTTATTATAAAGAGAGGTGCACTGCCTTCACCGCATATTTAGAAAACTGGCTGCATTGTTTTGCCTCCTATTTTCGTAGCACTCTATGCATATAAAAGTTGAATGTATCATTAATGTGAAGAAGGAGAGGGTTCACTCTTACCTTAATACAAAAAGACCCCAGAGCATCATGATTCCAGGAGTGTGCCGTTTAACAGAAGATATTATTCAACCCTTACATTCTCTGTTTGAAGATACGTGACACGCTGTAGATGGTGCGTTGGCATGAGGACAAGCCTGGCTGGCTGACAGAACGGGATTAAACAGTATTAAGAGTGTCCAGATGCAGGGCCACACGCACGTCCGTTCATACTAATACTTCAACATACTGACACGCTGCACTGGAGGATGAACAATGATCAAAACCATTATCTCATCACTCAGAACCAATACCCAGCCTTCTACTGTTTTACATAAACACTTGCACATTGGATCTTCACAAATCAAACCATTTCAATAAAGATAGTGAGATGCTAGCTTCTGTACCTAACAGTCTGTTTTTACACATGCGCTTTGTGTCGTTTTGCTGTCTGTAGGTCGGTTGTTCAAAGCTGATTATAGTCGGCCAGATGGACCCCAGTGCCCACGCCTATTCTGTGTCACCAGCCCCTCCCCCCTCCTTAGTGAAGGCTACACATCTGGGTCATGAGATTTGGTGAGTACAGTATTTGTTTTTCAAATTTCTGCATCATGATCATGGCTTTGGAAATATTAGAGAGCGATTATAAGTTAATCAACACCCACAAGATGATTTAATAATCCCTCTATGGCCCATTTAAATATTACTTTTCTATGAAATCTACATTTCCTCTGAGGTCAGTGTAGGAAAGCAGAGTTTATGAACCTGTAGTGTAGTTACAAAGGCCAGAAATTGCCCAGCCGCAGCTCTGGGGCCGGCCCTGCTCCCTGGACGGCCTCCCCTGGAAGTCTCCTGTGACCTCTCAGACTTTCCATAAATCTGCTGAGTGATTGCGGTGGTCAATTAACGCTCTGTGAATTGCTCCCGGTGGAGAGAACGGTCACATCCGTAACAGCAAGAAACCAAAGCCGCGGGTTCACTCCGAGTTCTGCAATAATAACACAGTGAACCTGGTACAATGAAAAATGGGTTGAGGGCCCAAAACTATAATAGCAGCTATTGTGCTGGTGGTCACACAGTCACTCAAGTGCAATATTCAGGAAGGCCATTTCATTACATCCAGTAGAGCCTCAATCATGTGTAAAATTAGCAGTTTGAATGGGCTCGCTATCATATCAATCATCAGCGGCTGCAGTGAAGGCTAATGGAGGTCCTTTCTTCCTGCTGACTCTTTTGGCTTAATTTAGTGCTTTTTTTAATCAAGACAGGCCTTTGAGTCAGTATTGTTGTGCTGAACCAGGGCACTCACACCAATATGTTTCCTGAAGATTAGACGAAAAAATAGAATTTGTTCTGCTGAAGGAAAGAAATCAGTCAAAATGACTGTTTGATGTCGAGTATGGCAGTGACCCTGCAAAGAATTTGTTTAACTTTCACATCCTGAGTTTGGACAACAATTGTATGCCCTACTATAGACTGACAACAAAATTAAGAAGAACAATCTTTAAAGGAACTGTGTGAAAGTTCTGGCGGTGAAATTGCAGATTACAACTTTGTCCGAGTGCAAAGCGTGTAGGATTACTACGGTGGCCCACGCGAAAACGTGAATGGTCCTCTCTAGCGCTACTTGTTGTAAGACTAGAGTCCTTAGAGCAGACCTGGGCATTTTACGGCCCGCGGGCCACATCCGGCCCGTTGGCTGTCCCTGCCTGGCCCGCGTGAGGTCAAGTAAATTAGAACATAAATAAAAAAATAGGCCTATTTATGCTGTGCACGCAATACGGCTGTGTGCTTTTATTTTGAAAAGGTTTTTTTATTTACGTAGTCACGCATGTGCGTGACTACGTGACTACGTGACTACACTAAAAAGCTACATGTGATTCTGGTATGCTAAGCTAGCCCTCAACATGTCAGCCCACGGCAGCAAAAGAAAAATCGATACCGAATGCCGCGTTTTCAACAAGACATGGACTGCTAAATATCTATTTACAGAAGTCAAAGGTAAAGCCGTGTGCTTAGTTTGTGGCGTACAGGTCGCCGTGTTCAAGGATTACAATTTGAATCGCCACTACGTGACCAAACACGAGGAGAAATACAAGAACTTGTCTGAACAAGAGCGCGCAAAGGAGTCGGATGCTTTGCTAGCTAAGCTGCAAAACCAACAAGGACTTTTTACTAAATGTTGCACATCCAGAGATGCAGCTGTCAAGACAAGTTATGTCATATCCCACAAAATCGCTAGAAAAAGTAAACCGTTTTCTGACGGGGAGTTTATTAAGGAGTGTTTGCTGGACTCTGCTGCCCTAATATGCCCGGAGAAAAAGGGAGCTTTTGAGAACGTGCCCCTCTCGCGACGGACTGTAACGAGGAGGGTTGAGGACATCGCGGGGAATCTGGAGCTTCAGCTGGAACTTTAGTGACTATAGGGAGAAAGAATCAGTCATAATCTGTTTTCACGCTCACTTCTCCCATTGGAGTGAGTACATTTAGGACATGCCGCTAGTCTCCTAAAGGTGGTGAAACCCACGTGACACAGATACAGGAAACTGACTCTCAGTGAGTCTTCTTTCGGCCTCTGATCCTGTGTCTCCATGATCTCTCTGTGAAGTGGGGTCATTTGTCCGATTGACAGTTTTTGAAAGTTACAACATTTTGAGACATGCTCCCCCCCAATTCTGACATCAGAAAGGTGTTGTGGAGAACACTTTCAGGCGCTGTTTGACATTCCGACAAGTACTTCGTTTGAAGCATACTGGGGCCCTGACGTGTCCCATGCTCCTCTGTCTATCAGAGGCCCATATCGGGCATGAATGGAGCCACTTTATGAATGCATACATGAGGAAGTGTACAGAAGAAGTTTGAGATTGACTCAGCAGCTGCAGGAAGCAGAGGAAGCCCCAAAAGGGAAGTGATGCAGTCGGCATAATCGCACAGATGATTCACAGAGGCTGTTTAAAAAAAGCACCCAAGCTATTTCAGCTTTTAGCTGTTAGTTTTTAATTGTGGACATTTTTCTTTAATAGTTTTTGCCGCTCTTTGTGATGAGTTTAATCCAAAAGAAATCTCTCACAACTAAGAGCTCTCACAAGTATAAAACATTGCATGCGTCTCACATAAACAACCATTTGAAGTTAAATTACTGTACTTTGGGATTTCCAGTCTTGGCATATTATGTTTATTGGGCCAATAATACATTTCTAGGGGACAAAAGTTTTAAATGAAAACAATAAGCAACCTCCATTTTTAATTTGATGCACAGCTTTTGTCCCTCGGCTCCAAATGCTCATTACCCTACAATTACATCATCTGTGGTCTAACTTAAGGGCTATGTTGTGACTTGGAGTGTGGAAAATAGGTGGTCAGTACCCCCACAAACCCCTTAATTTGCACTTTGTCGGCCTTGTTTTTTATGACGCTGCGAACAATTATGTATACAAGGAACATCCCATAAAAGACTCTAATATAAACCTTTTATGACTGCAGACAATCTTTTCCCCAGCACAACGACATTATAGGAAGTAAACACATGACTTCATCATCTATATTTTATCGCTAGAGTTAATATATACACCCTGCAAGGTGCTTGGCAAGAAATCAATAGCAGACACTTGCGTTATCCCAACGTGTAGTTCAGTGTTTTCTTGCTGGTCAAAGTCAAGTCCAGCTTTGCAGAACCCAGCTGTGGCTTTTGGTCACTAGTAAAATGTTTTTATGTCTAGACGTTGCACCAAAATAGAAACACTGAATGGATTTAGCTGAGAATCAACTGTGTCCTACCCGCAGGAACAGTGTACTTTCTCATGAGTGAGAAAAGCACTCTTCCGTTGTGTTATTTGACCTCACAGTTCAATAGACCTGTCAGCTGCAATTGTAATGTTGATACAGCAGTAATGACGGGTGAGATAACAATGATATCTGATCGAGATTCGAAGGCATGCATGGAACACTGAAGTGAGGGTAATAGAGTAATGTTAATAAGCAAAGTAAAAGCTTGCATAAACACAAAAATAAATGCCTCATATGACTGTGTTTAACAATTAAAAATTGTGTGTCAAACTATGACATTTAGGAATGCCCTGCATGTATTAGCAGAGAATTAAGTCAAGCATAGTGTCGCCACCATATGCTTTGTGTTGAGAAACAAGTTGGATTGTAAGAAAATATCGATACGCACGAGTATCATGATATTATTTTTCGCAATACTGTATTGATTCTCCAAAACGCTGTATTGATTTTTAATTAACCTCTTAAAAATCTGGCGTACCAAGCCGCTATTCTGTCTTTCGGAGGTTGTATTGGGCTTTAAAAGCCAGAGTGGCATCATATGAAACCAGAACACCTAAGGAATTCATTGGTACCATGTCATACTTGCATATCGCGAGGAATGCTAAATAACGATCCAAAGTTACACTAAATTTGGGCGAGGAAAAACTGGCATGGCCATTTTCGAAGGGGTCCCTTGACCTCTGACCTCAATATATGTGAATGAAAATGGGTTCAATATGGGTACTCAAGAGTCTCCCCTTTACAGACATGCCCACAAAAACCATGCAGTTTTTTGCATGCAGTATAAATGTGTTGTTTTTGCCTATTTTAAAATGGTGCATTTGAATATTTCTGCATACTGGGGTCCTGAACAGTCTTAGCATTGCATTAATTGGGTATGACTGTAAAGCTGAGACTCTTGTGGATCCAATGAGTCCAATTGTATTAATGTGTAATGATGTTAGTCCCCGCAATAACCATTTCACATAGGGACTTCTTTTTTACTCAGATTTTATACATATGGTATTGTGTTCTTTATACTATGACAGTTTTCATAAAATTAGATTTAAAAAATTGCAATATATCGCCTTGCTTAGAGTATCGCAATATTTCACAATATATTGAATCGTTACCCCAGTGTCATGATATCTATCGTATCGCCAGGTTCTTGTCAATACACAGCCCTAGAAACAAGTTTCAGAAACATGAGAAAAGAGCACATTTGGCTGAGCATTCTCCTTTGCTTCTCCCAGAGATGAAAAGCAGAGAGTGCGTGCAATTTATAACTTGTCCAAAACCTATTATTTTATTGGTCCTTCAATAGTCTATTTCTTTTAACTGCTGACACATTGTTTGGCCAAAATGTCTCTGGCTTTTGTTTTTCTCTCAAACTTGGGAAAAAATATCAAACCTTCTAAATCAGTCTGCAATTTACATTGCCAGTGGACTGCTCCTTGCTGAAATTTATTTGAAAGGTGCTTGCCCAGGGAGCTTATGAGTCAGGGTTCAGGAATCCCCTCATTCACAGCTAATGCACAGTGACAAACAGCGAGGATGGATCGGGATCTCCAAACATTCTCCACAGGCTTCATAGAGCAATCAATTTATCACAGGCCTGGCAGAGCGGTGCCAAGGCTTTTAACTGCAACACAAGACGCGGTCCGCGCTGCTAACAGGGGGAGAGCATGAAGATTGATGGCCAGATGAAGCTCTATTATGACTAACCCCACTTGGTGGTTTTCAGACGGTGCCGCCGGGCTGCTTTGAGAGTGCCAGTGGTGCTGGCGGAGCAGCGCGACCCTGCCAGTAAGAGTGACAGGGAAGAGTGGCACAGCTACATACTGAGGATGTTTTGTGGAGTCTGAATGATGGGATCTGCATTGTGTTGATCTGCAAGTCAACAGACAGTGGCCCAGCGCTGGCAGTGGTCCACGCTAACAAATACCAGCTTTAACTGTGGAGAACAGATAGTCTCCACTCTTATTCTGAGTAATGTCTGCCTCTCGTTCACTTGGGCGGCGCATGAAAAGTTTTCAGACACCGGGGCCATGCCAGAGGTGACATCACACCATATTTTCTCCTCCTATAAGGCCGACTGCAGCAGGATGTTAAGGAGGGTGACATGACAAAACCACCTCTGCTTACGAACGTGTACGTGTCAACGCCCTTTTTATATGTGTGGTGTGAGAGCGCGCGTGTGCGTGCCGCTGCTTGTGCCAGACTGTACGCGTTTATGATCATGTGTGTTCGCCGTTTGATGATGGTGCAGGTCTGTAAAGCCGTTTTCCTCCGTAGCGAAGTTAAATGGGGTAGGGGAGAATTACTTGAATAAAAAAGAGATTTATTGGACCACTGAGGCATTATTCTACTTTCTCTGAACTTTTTTTTTAAGGAGGTAGAATAACTCATATTTCTGAGATCTACATCCAAGAAAGAGCCGTTGATGACTAGGGTTATGCCTGATGTGCTTGCAAATTACATACATTATACATTAGAGGATACAATTTCCCCTATTGAAGATATATTCTTACCCCCTCTTCAGTTTAAATTAGTTTGCTTGTGATTGCCTCATATTCAGTCTTGATATAATTAAAAGACAGATGTGTAGCTTGTTCGACTTTACATGTCTTGTGGTTGCTCAATTAATCTTATTTTAAGGCTTTTTTGTAGGCCACGTTTCTTTAACTCGCTATAGGCAGTGATTATGATTATACACTTTTATGTTCCATCCATTGTAAGCTTACTTTTGCCTGAGCCACTCCGCAGAGTAATTTATATTTCAGCGCTGACTGCAGATAAAGACAAGGGCCTTTGTGTCTGTGACAGATGGAATGTAACCAGGAATTAACCGAGCTTCAAATGGCCTAATACGGCTAAATAATTACCCACGATGATTGCAGTTTGTTTAAGCACAAGATAGAGAGCGCTTCAGAGGTCTCATGTTGCAAAACACTGTTTTGCATCACGTGTTCTTGTTCAGATCATCACTTAGGCTAGACTTGTGGTACTCCCTGCGGCTGATATATGGAAACATAAAACAGGCATCACACCTACAACTTCCTCCGTGCAATCAGGACTTGTCTCTGTGGTCGTCACGGTGGTTTGACTTTCAAGTTCATTGTTTTAAATGCCCCTCCTCACTGCACATCATTTAGTTATTAGACTGGGAAGGAGAGAGTGAGGTAGGAAGAGAGGAGATGGGGAAGGAGGAGTATGTTTGCAGGATTTTTCCCCCCTCAACTTAGCCTCTCTTCCTTGCCTTTCTGCTGCATTCCCTTGTCCTCACTCTGCAGTCTCTAACAGAAGAGGGCTTCAAGGAGAGGCTGGTCGAAGTCAGACAGGGATGGGCCTGAAAGAGGCGTATTGTGAGGTCACATTCTTCCCAAATGCAGGCAGGAGCCAAGTCAGTAGCTGGCGGAATTACCCCCATGAATCATGCCCATTGTGATGCCTACCCAGGATGAGAACATGGAAAGGAATTAGGTATGGCAGTGCCTTATCAGCTTCCCATTCGGAACCGGCCGGTCGCTCGGTGCAAGCAGCCGGACAGCCTTTCCCATCCTTGCTCATGTAGAGTGTCCGCGAATGTGGAATTCCTCCACTGCCATGTGTTGTTACTTAAGGGTGTGCTGCAGCCAAGTTACTGCGCACTTTTCCATCCACGCCCGTCCTCCTGTCTGTGCACTTCCTTCCCTCCCATTTACCCAGAGATCTTTGTGGTAGGTCCTGGAGTTCAGGCAATATTAGGTTGCACCTCTTAAAACATGTCAGGCTTTGTGGTGAAAATTAAAGAATGGAAAAATGATGAAATGTAACATTTTTGCTTAGGGCTTTTTTCACATTCAAGCAAAAGGGAGAGAAGATGAGACGGATGGAAACACATTTGACAACTTTTATCATACTGGGTTTATTTTTCATGTACAGTCCCATTTGTTTCCTCTTAAACAGCTCTCTGTAGGGTCCATGTTAACTGGTATGTCTTGGGTGGCATCTTTGGTGTTAGGATCAACCAGTTGTCTCGAAAGTGTGGAAGACATGAGAAACAAAATATTTTTGCAGCACAATTTCGAGGGATTTAATATATCATTATTTCCCCTCAACTTTCCATTTGAATCCATTCATAAGTTGCTGCTTGCAGAGACCATAAATCCCCCTTGACTCTGCTCTTTGTGTCTCGGGGTGAGAGATTCTTACACGATATGACAAATGAAGTGAATTTCATGGTGAACAAAGAGATGTGTTTGTCATTTTTGTCAAGGAGGATGAAAGAGATAGACATTGAGAATGAAATGCTGTAATAGAAAACACTCCACAGCGAAGGCATGCATTCCCACTTAAAAAATAACCCTCTGGTGATTTGAATGAAAAGAGCCAGCAGAGGATAAACGAGTCTGCCGCATGATAAACTATGCTATGCAGCTATCGAGCCTTACATGACTCCAGCTAAAGGTTTTAGCCCTCCAGGACTTTGTGATGGATGGTAAACAATCCTGAACCGTTTTGAAGCTTGTATGAATGAGGTAATAGCAGCGAGACAGGAAAATGGACTGTGCCAGGAAGTCTCATGTCAGCATTTTCAACTGTCCATGAGAACAAAAGAGAAAGAAAAAATCTTGCCGGGTGAATCTAGCTATCCTCTGTCTGTTTGTGTGGTTGTGTGTGTGCAAAGTTTCCATCAACGCCAGGCAGGACAGGACAGGGTGTGGGCAGGAGTCACCCCCTCCACCCTCCACCCTCCACCCTCCACCCTCCTCCCAGCCCTTTCTGCCTGGGAAGGGCAGGCCGGGTGGGGCTGGCAGAGCTGTGAGGGCCCCCATACCTCATAAGGGCATGACACAAGCACTGACTGCATACATCCGGGGAGTGAAGTCTTTGTCATAACACAGCTCTCCGCAAAATAAAATAAACACATGAGAGGGAGAAAGGAGAGGGTGGGGAGAGATAAGGACAGGGTGGGAGCTAGTGGGAGCAGGTAGGGGGGGAGGGAAGTGGAGAGAAAAAACAAAGAATGGGAGTGCTAGAGAAAGGTGGCGCATGAAGCCCCCCCAAGTTGATTACTATTGAGTAAGCCCTGAGTCCATTAGCCCAAATAACATCCAGGTGCTGCTGTGGCTATGGTGGCTTTTTTCACTGGGGTGTAAACGACCTGCTCCTTTTCATGCTCCAACACGGGAGGCCGGGAAACAGGCCAGACAAGCGCCATGTATCCTTGGGCTATTCCTCTCTCCCCTTCTCCTCTCCATCACCTGAGTCCCATCAGGATTCCCGCTGTTACTTGAGTCATGTTCTGTGCATCTGCCGCCTTTGACATCACCCGAAAAACATCGCCGCTCTCTGATCTGTGTGTGTGTTTTGAATGTAGGTGTCTTCTCTCCCTGGGCGAGACCTCCCTCCATTAACCGTTACAGTTCCCTTCCCACAACTGAGCCGGGGGGCCCCCCGAGCTCGCACTAAACACGCTTTCTTTCTCGTGAGTTTAATGAGGAATTGGAGAAAGAGAGGGAGAAGGAATGTTTTGGCAGAAAAAAAAGGTGGAGGGATTTTTCAAAACAGCCACAGAGGATTTATTTGACAGAGGGAGAAAGGAGAGGGAGAGTCAAGAGACATTCTGGATGTGGAGACAAATATGTGCACATGGAACCACATTACACCCATGTTACCTCTCATTACCTCCAGATAAGCAGCAGTACACCACAGCTGGCTGCTGTCTCTCAGTAATGACCACTATAGTATAAATTAGTGGCTGTAGCCAAGCCCAGTCCCTTTGGCTATTAGGCCTGGACTCTACGTCCTCTGGGTCTGTGTTTCACAACTGAGAAACAAGCTCCAATGTTTGTCATTACATCCCATTTGAGGCTGCTAGTCATCCAGGCCATAAAGTCCCCATTATTCTTATTCTCAGAGTTGTGAAGTAAACGTAACAGGATTACTGTAATCTGGTTACGAAATATAATAAGTGAAATCCATTAGAGGCAAAATCTGAATCAACTTTATTTGCCAAGTACACATTTACAAGCAATGTGACTGCTAAGACACACACACACACACACACATATATATAATAGCACATGCACATGGCTCAGGATGGGACCCCATTAGTGCCAAAGGTACAGTTTACGCAGTAATATGTATGTATAGTATAGACATTTGACTGTAATGTTTGTCACATATGGTACAGCTTCTAAAGAAAATGCTGATGTTTTTGTGTTGGCACAGAAGGCATATTAACAACTAATTTACACTATAGTATTTATTAAACTATGATAATTACTAGCTGCACAGTGGTGCAGTTGTTAGCAGAGGGTCGTAGGTTCAAACCCGGCTTGGGGCCCTTCTGTGTGGAGTTTGCATGTTCTCCCCGTGTTAGCGTGGGTTTTCTCCGGGTTCTCCGGTTTCCTCCCACAATCCAAAGACATGCAGGTTAGGCTAATTGTTAACACTAAATTGCCCGTAGGTGTGAATGTGAGCGTGAATGTCTGCCTCTATGTGTCAGCCCTGTGATAGTCTGGCGACCTGTCCAGGGTGTACCCCGCCTTCGCCCAATGTCAGCTGGGATCGGCTCCAGTCCCCCCGCAACACTGAATAGGATAAGCGGTTACAGATAATGGATGGATGATAATTATTAGGGCTGCATGTGTACTGGCAAGAATCTATTGATACGTATCATGATACAGGGGTTACGATTCAAGATATTGCGATATATCACAATTAAGGCTGTCCTTGACCAAGGAGATTCTTAGTCGACTAACACCAAAACGACCGATTAGTCAACTCAGAGGGGGCAGCCCTACTTGCGGTACTGCAATCAAGGTGATATATTGCGATTTTTTAAAATGTAATTTTTAGGAAAACTGTCGTAGTAAAAAGAACACACTGCCATATGCATAAAGTCTGAGTTTATACTGTCCGAACAGTGGGATCTGCATTTGCATTTATCAAAGTCTTTGTAACATCCAACATCATAGCATTGCATGTTAACAACTAATTAAAAATCGATGCATTGCTTTTGAGAATCGTTACAGTATCACAGAACATAATATCGCGATACACTCAAGTGTATTGATATTTTCTAACATGCCTAATAAATATGGTAGAAGTATTTACAGTTACAGTTAATTACATACTGTATAACCTGTTTAACAGGCAGTTATGAAGCATTTGTGTGACAAAAGGGACAAATTAGGGGGAAAATACAACATCATAATTATTTCAACAAATATTTTATGTTATCAATCTCGCAATATTTAAATCATTTCTCAGTCTTAGTAGAAAAGTCATTCCGTCTCGTGGATCCCTTCGATAATCTCATGATAATTATTTACTCTAGGTGGATTATTCTGCACAGTACACACACATATTGTTTTATGTATTATTATGTTATTTGTATCATGAATCATACATCTTGATATAATTTTAAGTGTGTCATGTTTTAAGGTTGGGGATAGTGTCCCTCTAAACACTGCTCTTCCACTATGTCAAAAATTCTGACACAAAATTGACAAAACAATCTCATCTCAGGTCCATTTAGTAGCTGTTCTTATGCTTTTGATCATTTCATATGATCTTCATCAGCAGATGTAGTCGCTCATGATGTTTTACTCACCTTTTTTATGGCCACTTTAAGGAAAGTTCAGTTTCAAAGGTCATTTTTTGCCCCTTAAAGTAGCAGTTGACAAAACAACCTCACTCCCAGGTCCACTTAGTAGCTGTTATTCAGCCTTCGATTGTGTTGCATGATCATCATCGGCAGATGTCTTTTAAGGGTTTGTGAACATAGACAGAAGAAAAACTGTTATCTGGCCTCAGTTTGCGTCTTCGTGAACTTGTGTACAATGTGACCATAAATAAAAGACAGACAAAAGGCAGTAAATAGATGGCTGCTGCATGCTCTTCACTCTTGCGTGTATACTCAGGTGACTGTACATTGTATGGAGGTGCTCAATCACCCCAGCCTTCACCATTGCCCTCATGTCTCCAGTATTCCTTTCTTGTGTATGTATTGTGCGTGTCAAAACAAGAAGTTCAATCCTCACAGGTAATGGTCCTGCGAGCCTCCCCTCCTTCTCACCGCAATATTTGCACGGTGAGCTGCTGCTTTGTGTCCCCTATTTACCCCTATTCCCCTCAGCAGCGCTTCACCTCTGGGTCGCCCTTTGCTGTAAAACAGTTTGCGTTGTAGTACGAGCTCGGTGTCATCCTGTGTCAACTCCCTATGAGGATGTCTGTGAAACATTCACTCAGCGGGGATACAGGAGGCTGTATTGAGGAGAAACCAAGCAGAAAATCCACTCATCCCTGGGGTTACTATTAGATGTGGTACACTGACATGATATGGGAATGGGTGGTGTTTGAGGTGAGGAGGCCCGGTCAGAAGAGGTAGCTCACAGTCTTGGAGGATCTCAGCCTTGAAGCACCATGACAAGGGAACAAAGCCAAAGCTCTGATCCTTAAGCTCCATAATGACTGGGTGCATGTCATCCACAGGGACTGATCTCATTTATGTTTGCAGTGTTTCGCTCTGTGATCCTCATGCTCTTGACTGCTCTCTATAGTTGCACAATATCAAGCATTGTTGAAGGAGTGTCTGGAATCTATCCAGCTTCTTTATCGCTTCAATACAGATATGTGAAGGAGGGTGTGTCTAGATTTGTGAGCACTTTCAGTGAAATGTGCGAGCGTAGCGTCGGGTGGAGAGCACACAGGTGAACGCACCGTAAAGGTGCTGTGTGAATACCACGTGTTTGTTCATATTTGTGTTTGTACATGCCACTGCTCCAGAGCTGTGAGTTTGTTTAAGGCATTTATCTGCTACTGGAAGCCTCCAGGAGGGAAAGCTGTTTCAGCACTGAATAAATGTTGTTTATGGCCACTTTGACAGATGATCATACAGGAACTGTGCACACGGAAGCCAACTCCAAGTACTTGGCGTAAACACGCCGAGTGGTTCAAAAAGCTGCTTAATAGTACAGTGAGGGTTTTTCTGTAGCAGAGAATGAGGAACATGGTTTGGACTATGTCAAGGAACTCATTGAATGTTCGCTTAGAAAAGAAAGTTTGTGAATGAGGAGTGAGTTGAAAACATGCAGTGATGGAAAAATCAGACATGAGGATGTCACAATGTAGAAAGAAATACAGTATGTACAGTGGCAATCAACAGCCCTGTAACTCTCAGGGTTTCAGTGCTCTGGTTAAAAATAAATTCAGCAGTGCCATTGCTCAAACCTAAATGCTCCCATCACTAGAGGCCAGATGGAGAAGCCCTGGGTTGATTTACCGAGTTGATAACCACGGTCGTAGGGCCACTTAGCGGGATCGCAGTTGTTAGGGTTAGTTAAGCCAAATAACGAAAAGATACCCTGGGTATGTTGAACTAGTTTCGTAGTACAGGCCTCTGGGCTCGTTCTGCCATCAGGCTGCCTATGATGCAACGAGACAGTAAATCCACTGATTCAGTTGAAATCAAGCATGTAGTGACAGGTCAAAAATGATTGCATATCAACATTTGCCAAAACAAGAGTCATGATTGGCATGGCATTGTCACCCCAGGGATAGGACTGACGATCATCATATTATGTGATTGTTGATGTCATACTTTTAATTAAACTTGTTGCTTTCACAACACAGGATTTCAACATAGATGCACAGTAAGTTGCTCATGTTTAGGCAAAAGTAACACCTACGCCAATGGATTTTTTGACGTATAAGTTACTATGTCTTTGTGCAAAAACCCAAAACCCTTTTGGCTCTCGTTGCCCCTTCTCTGCCCTACTCTGATGCACTCTGGTCTACTGCAGTACTGTACACTTTATTATACCTTATTATGTTTGATTTGTGCAGTAAAACACACAGTTCCCATGGCAATGGCTCTACAGTGAAAGCCTTATTTGTTTGCCGGATGGTTTCCTCGCCCGCACTGGTTCACTGCCTTGGGTTGGACTCGCATGTTTGCTGGATTTGATGAGCAAATGTTCGCTGCGTTTTGGAAACAGTCCATTTCTGGCCCAATTCGCCGCTCTACAGTGTGAGCTAAAATGCCATATTAAAAAAAAAACATACTGTAGCTGGTGGCAGGGTCATTGGAGACATAACGAAAAAAAAGCAATGTGTGACATTTTTGCGTTCATTGAGTGCATTCCAGTTACTTTCCAAAATGCAGAATTCCCCCAGCCTCAAGCACATGGTAATGATAGGTACTGTAGTATATTGATTCATGCTCTAAGTTCCACATAACCCATAATTAAAGCCACATGCGCCATGATGCACTGTATTTCTGAAAGACAAGGTATCAAAATTATGGTGCATTCCATACTCAACCATTAAAGGTTAGAAATCCAACACAGGTGACCAGCAGATTCCCCAAGGAAGTTTTTTGTTTCCATTACAGTGACAGAAAATGCATCATCGTGTTTAACTGCTCTGAAGGAATACAACATCATTAGCTGGAGGTTCTCAACCAAACTACAGGGCATTTTTACAGTGGGACTGGCTGAATAAATCAGCTCTCTTGGAGTTCTCAAACTAAGTAGGTTTTACTTGGCCTCTTTGATCTCTGCAGAGCACCTGCATCCGATGTCTCAGGGAAAATCCTTTAAAAGTCAGAGGCATGTTTATGTGGCTGGCACAGAGACCTGCTTTCTCATCACTTTATTATCAAGTCTTTTAACTTTGTCTGTAAGTAACCAGACTGAAGCTCCCGAGCGGTACCAAAGCACGAGCATGAGGAAATACCTAAAGACATAATAATCATTAAATGATTAAACCAGGAAAGCGGGCACTGAGTCATCTCATGTGTATTCAGTGTAAGTGCTGCAACTCTCAGGAGGCACCTGTGTTCCATCAGGATGCCATTAGAGTCTAAAAAGATCACGTCCAGGATCCTGCTAACATCCTGTTTCTCTTGACTCGTTGTGTGTGTGTGTGTGTGTGTGTGTGTGTGTGTGTGTGTGTGTGTGTGTGTGTGTGCGTGTGTGTGTTACAGTCCATGTGTACTGTATATGTGTGGAGGAGTAGGGGGGTCTACAAGGCTAAGTTGTTTTGTTTTAATCAGTTTCGCCTGTAATCACACTACTCAGAGTTGGCAGGCGATGAGACTGGAGATGGGCCCGATGCGGGTAAAATGACTTCCTGTCTCTCGCTCTCCCGCTCGCTCTCTCGCTCTCCACAGGCTGACTCATAGCTGGGGAGCGGCCGTGCATGTGAGTGTGAAGACGAGGGGAAGTGAGCTCACTGGTGGGCCGACCTGGCCCTCTTGGGGCCAAATCGCTGCCCGCTAATTAACCACAGAGTGGCCCCTTCCCAACTGGACCCAGCAGGGACTCTGCTCACCACAGCCACCGAGCTAGCGGAGTCGATATATATGCAACTTTGCAGTACTTTCTTGTATGAGCGTGTTGAGGATAACTCTATGCACAAGTGTTGATCCTCTCGCTAATCTAAAATGTACCTGGCAAAGTGTAGCAGGCATCTCCGTTCCACACTTTGAGTGACATCAGTTGTTTTCTTTGAGCTTCGACCTTGATCTGGCTGTGGTCCTGGGACCATGTTGCCCATGTTGCCATGACAGTGTGTACCTTGTGTTGTGTAATGCGTTCCAGATGGATAGGTAAAGCCAAACATACTACGTTACACCAGTGTCTGGTAGAGTAATCTCCCACCACCTCCAAAATGCTTTCCTTGGATGCAGAAAGGAAGTGATGATCACGATTTACAACAATCTGCTTTGATTTCTGGAAATCTAGACCACCACCTTGTCTTGGCTGGCAATGACTTATAAACTGGCGAGATGGGAGTCTGTGGCTTGAAGCTAATAGGTTGACGAACAGCCAAGCCCACCCACACCTGATAATCCAGGGTAATATCCAATAAAAAAAAAGGCAGGCTTTAAGTGAAAAGGGATTTGCTTTTTTGATTTTTACACACTTGAAAAGTCAGGATAACTATTTAAAAACTCACCGCAGAGTTTGAGAGCTATTTTTGCTCTTACAATAGTAAACAATGGATGGCAGTCTGACTCACGAGGGAAGCAAAATGCTGATCGAGAGATAGTTTCAAGGAAAATCAATCCAACATGGGCGTGGGGACGATTGACAAGGTCAAGTAAACAGAATAATCTTTTTGCATAGTTCCTCTGGGGTGGAACAAGACCTTGAATACACGCTATTCAAGACTGATTCTGTTTACCAGCAGTGCAGTTACTGTACACACAGGGAACTGCTTAGTTTTTGGACTTTGTAGTAGATAAGGGTAATTTTAAATGTATTTTGTAACAAGGAATAATTGCTGTGCTCACCAAGCATGATCTTTTCCAACTATTGTCCCCTGTTTGTGATTCAATTACATTCAAAATTTGATTATTACTCCAAATTGAGGGGAATGTCAGCAGCAACAGGTCTCCGTCTGTCTGAAGTAATGAATCAAAACTCTGAAGCAAAATACAAATTCTCTCCTAAAGAACGTGGATCTCAGATAAATGTGAGATATTTTCTTATCTTGTACGTCATCATTGATGGTTTCTTTTTCATTGTGGACTACACAGGAGGTAAACTGATATGCGGACAGTGTCAGAGGAGGATTATGAGACTGACATATTAATATTGATATATGTTTTAATAAAGACAAATTAAATAGACATGAAATCTATACTAATGTCTCTTTAATCCCTTTGGAGCCCCCTCTGTGCACTTTAAAATAGAATCATTGTTTAACTATCTGTTACAACACAGCTTGAGAAATAACCAATATTGAGAGCCGTATGACAACCATTGACGGGAAGCGCATTAAAGCTTTGCATCATGGGATGTGTCATCAGTTGAGCAGTTGGCGTGGCACTATGTTGATGTAATATGGCAGTCATTAGCTTCCACAGACCCTGCCAAAGGAGGAATACCCTTCTCGAATGTCAAGTCACATCAGCTCTGTGCAAAACCGCGCTGACTACAGTACAAGAGCCAATTTGTCACATTTGCAGCATGTGGCTCCACCAGCTCCAGTAACATTCATTATTGCCCTGATTGGCCCTCATTAGGAGAGCAATAAAATGTACCGACTCCCTACATCCCACTAATCATACAGATATTGCATTTTCTTTTCATTGTCAAATTCAATTGTTGGCCATGGGATTAATTTCCATTTTTGGCACACGCTGCTTTGACCACCACTTCTGAATAAAGCAGCAAAGACACTTTAATTGCCAAGAAAAATAAATGTACAGGAATTTGTGTTGGCGCTATTAGCGCAGAGGCACATGGACAATATACAGCGTTTAACAGAACATACTGACAGACATACAGTAGAACAAGGACAACGGGACCTCACATAGTGTGTGCAAGGAGATGGAAGACATACTATGGAAGACACCACACTCTTACATATATATACAATGCTTAAAACAATAATACTTTTTGGACTAATGCCTGCACTAAAGTTTGTTTTTAATTTGTAAGTTCCTTTGAATGCAGAAGGCATGACCTCCTTCCATGTGTGCAGCTTTCAAACCCTCCTGCAATGCAAAACACTTTGTACATTGTTTTCTTTAACATAAAGAAGCTATGTCAGTGCCAGATGGATACTTTTTCAGTTTGCAAACCGTAACTACTCTCATTTCAATTTTACATTTTTTGTGTTTTAAACAATTTCATATAGCATTGTTCTGTTTTACTCAAGTGCAAAGATGGTTTATGTGAGTGTGTGTGTGTGTGTGTGTGTGTGTGTGTGTGTGTGTGTTTTGGCACACAGCGTTGATGATTATGCTGTGCCGCGTTGAGCAATGCTATTACTGCTATAGCTAGTCCTCTATATCCAGAGGGCAGGCATGGGATGACTCTGAGAAGCATCCGGAACATACCTTTCTGTTGTGATTGGGCTGAGATTAAACTACTGAGGCTACAAACACAAATGTGGACCACATATGAATTAATGCAAACTGCAACCATATGACGCTGATGGCAGACGAATGAAAGAAAGAGAAAATAGACAATGACTGCAAGGTCTATTGTAATTAGAAGCAGTGGGCTTGCTGGAAATACCCCACTGAATTGATGAGATTGACTTTGTCTCCGTCCGCACACACACGTCTATAAGTACGCACTTATGCATGTGCAAACGTGCACGCACGCGCTTGTATGTGCATGCACAGAGCTCTGGAGGATTTACTTTTCCTGGCATGACTACCGTACTAATACTTTTATACACTGAAGTGAAAAAAAGAGCTTGTAGTCAGGCTCTTTTGCCAATAGCTGTTGCAATACTTCTCTCATGCAGAGTGAAAATTTGGGTTTGGGAATATGAATCCACAGTGTTACAGATATACACTAAGTAGGCAAGCCAGAAACCTTTCTACAAAACCACCTCTGCATTAATGGTCCTATTCACTGAACAGCTTTAGGTGTTAATATACAAGTTCTGTGGAAAACATTTAAAATAAGGGGCCAAACGGCTTGGATTAATTGAAATTACAATTCAGTTCTCTTCTGTGAATACTCTGAAAGCCTGCGCTCAGTTAGATCAAGCTTACTGTAATTCCTTTTGTAACATACATATATCTAAATCATCTTAATTGCGGAACATTTCCCTTACTGAGATAAGGAAAGGTACTGTAGGAGTATGGGAATGCAGAGCAGCAGTTGTAAGAGAGCCCAGCCTTGATTTGCCTTCAGAAAATAATAAACCGAGCCATTTTTGTAAAGGACACGCTCTTCTTGGTCAGGTTTGTACATACAGCTAAGCTTTCAGTCTGCTTTCAATATTGTTCCACAGCAGCTGGCAAGCTACAACACACACCTGGGTAAACACACTATGCTCTAGCTCTTGTCCTGTTCGCTCTCTCTGTAACCGATGAAGATCGTTGGCCGTTGCAGGGGCCTTCATTTGTCTTCACTCTTCATTCTGCTCACTGTCACAGGGCTGCGACCGTAGATCAATCTCGTCTCACCAGCAGCACAGTCCATCTAGACACCAGGGGAACGCCGCGTCGAAAGGCCCACCCAAAATCCCCCCAAATCCTCCTCATGCAGAGCAAGCAGAGCTCACAGCAGTGTGCATTACCTCAGGAGGCTGACATAGCCCAGCCCCTCCGCTCTGGACTGGTGGGCTCGTTTACAACCAGAACTTTGATTGTATCAGCTCTGGTGATGTCAGCCCGCTCCGCTGCTAACAGCTTTTTGCCACTCTCTCCCAATTCTCCCTCTCACTCCGCATGTCAATCCTGCCAGCAGATTAATCCACGGCTCCCCACCGCACACTCATCACTCTCCCAACAACAGGCACAAACTCACACTGCCAAAAGCAGGATATAGGCTATTAATGTCACACCTGACTGACATTTACATTGTGCAAGGCAAGCTGCCCTCACCCACTCCAACATTACTATTTGGTTCAGCAATTTATTTTGCAGTATTGAAAAAAGCCTGCTCCTGCGCTGACCTCCCCTCAATTGCAGCAAGGGCCTCCAGATGCTGGTGACTTAACCCGTTGCCTGTAAAACACGAGCAAGAAAAACACACTGGTTATGATGACTATATTGGTGGCCTCGTTCTCCCAGGGAGCAGAGGCTTGGCTGAGGCTCTGTGCGACTACAGAGGGCCAGTTGGTATTAGTGGTTTCTGTTACGTTTTTTTGGGAGTAATTTAGTTTGGTATCAGACCAGAACGCCACCGCTGACCCTTCCCTCTATGTCGTACCCCTTGCGGTCCCCCCTACTGTTCCCCCTTAGACTGGGGAACTCCATGTTAGGGGTTTGTAGATCTCACCGTTATGTATTTATGAGTGTTTAAATGCCACAGCACCCTGGCAAGGACTTTAATGGAGGTGAGACACTCCCATGTCGCACTACTCCCCTCAGTAAAGTTTTACAGCGTCCCACCACACTCTCCAGAGAGGCCAGGGGAAAGTGACGCCATAGCCTAGGAAAATACTCTGTACTCATGCCTGGGCTGACACTCTGGTCCAGTCAAGTCGGGGGCTGTGAGGTACCTTGAAACTGTGAAACTGTGGTTTTTGGTATTGCTTTTCTTTCAAACAACTCCAAATGTTAACTGTCGTCAAATATCACACTTTAAAAAGCAGGAATGAGCTGCTAAAATCCAGTCAAAACAGAGGATTGCGCCACATTTGATCGCAATTATCACAACATAATGTCCCTCGTGTAATGTCGCCCTCTCGACTTGTTCTAATCAGCCCACAAGCCGGTCGTGTCTGTCAGGCTTCACCACCACTGCGGCTAATGGATCCGCACTTTATCACATTGATTCTCCCTGTAAAGCCAGCCCCCCTGTCAACCCACCCACCTTTCCCCCTTCCCTCATATGGCCTTGATGAGATCCAGACTCTGTGTGGAAGCATATTAAAGTGGCCCAACAGTGTCAGCAGGAGAGCTAAATGGAAGGTAGTGAAATCTTTTGAACCTCTGTTACATTATAACAGTTCTAAACACATCCAGCTGGGTCCAAAGTTCAGGGAAGACATAAAAGCACCATTGCATGTTACCTTGGAGGATGATAATAGCCGAGCACCACTAAAACTACTAAGACAGTCCACAATCAAAGGGCCCAGAGGAAGGACTCCCCGCACTTCTTACTGGTTGCTAATGGCCTGTGTGTGTCAGAGACAACCTCTCTGACAGTCGTTATATCTGCTATAACACACACTCCATGCGTTGTAAAGACAGGGAACTTTTTCGGTGTTAGTGATTAAACTCCATTAACTTTGGGTTAATTAAAATACAAAAGACTTAGAAGAGCAGTAATTACCCTGCACCAGTCTGGTAGGTCACCCTTAAAGCAAGTAACAGCGCACTGATCTTGATGGGAGGCTGCTCATATTGTGACTTCATGGCTGCCAGACTTGTTTTACAGGAGTTGGACTGCTGACAATATTGCTGATTCTGTCTATATTACAGAGGAGATGAGCTGGACAGACATATCAGAGCGAGGCCAGACAGCATACGGCATGTGTGTGTGTGTGTGTGTGTGTGTGTGTTCCTTGAGCTATGTGTTGGCTGTGGCCTCCTCCGTGGCGTTTCAACCACACACGATAAATATGAGCTTGTGGCGAGGCCGTGGTGCCCCAGGAATGCTCACATGTGGTGGAGCGGCTCTCACCACCATTGACACGAGAGTTAGATGGCTTTTGGTCATCGAGATTCCTGGTGGGGAGAGCTACATAGGAGGCCGTGACTTGAGGCCGTGGTTGCAGATGCCAGTTTCCTCTCTGGCTCAAGTCTCTTACTAAAGCGTGTGATTTGTTTACTCCGAACTCTGACGCAGCAACCGATAGCACTATTGTTTACTGGCTGACTGATCTCGGTCAGCGCCAAAAATGCACTTAATCACCAGTTAGCAGCGTCTGAAACAAACATGGAATAGCAGGGTCGACAGCAATATTTCCCAGATCAAGTGTAATTCTACGAACGTCTTTCCATATTTATTTATACAACTCAGAAATGCTCTCACAGCCCCCGTGAGACCGAAGTTAACGCCGGCACAGCTAGTTTGGCCTGAAATGTAGGATTTGGCCAAAAAAATGAACAAGTGAGAAGTTTAGGAATCTCTGCAAGAAGCCAAACAAAATATGAGCCACGATAAGATCAGTCTTAGCTTTAAGGACATTCATCAATAAGACGTTTACACGGAGAAGCAGCCAGAATAACCGCACCCATAGGCCACCAGCTATCTGTGTGTACACTCCTCAGTCGCTTGTTGTCTTCTGGTACTTTGACGTAACTGGCCTTTCAAGACATAACAAACTTTAACATGTCCAAACTTATCTACTTCATCAAACTGGCCGAGTCAAACGCGACTAACAATATCTGGGACGTGTAAATTGATGCACGGCAGAAACCAAAAAGAAAAACAATCGTCCTGATTGATGTTGCAGTGATTGGGCTGTCTGTTATTTTAATATCAATTTCTAGAAAGATAGAGCCAAAGTAATTTGCTACCCTCAGCAATTGGGCCAAAATATTTCTATGGATCTATTATTCACACTGTAACCGCCGACATTCTCAAAATGATGCCTGTTCCTGAAATAGCTCTTTGAATGAGAGCTCATTAAACGCTGGCATAAATTATACACCAGAAGGAATTTTAAAATTGTTTCACAAGCAACTACAAGAAAACAATTACCAAAGTGATTTAATTTGGGCCAATTATGTTGCGGTCAAGCTATTAAATCAAATTTCTACCAAACATCAATAGTTTTAGGAAGGAGTCAGTGTAAATCATGGGACTATGAAATGCCCTCCTTCCACACATCCGTCATCGGAGACCAATCTGTTGTCTCCCATAACTTTATGGCTGACATGGGTCATTCGCCTGAGGCCCTGACGGAGACTATATCCCCTCTCTGGACAGATGCAGTGGCATAAGGGGGGCCCGGATGCCCCCCTCTCCTCCTGCTGACCTCTCCCTCTCTTCCAGAGTCTGAGAAAGGGTCCCGAGGTTGAGAAGGTCCTGGGGACTGGACACATTGCGGCATTAATTACACACTCAGTTACCATTGAGCCTAATGTTTGGCCTCCCCCCCTTCCCTGCCCCCCCGGGGTTAACTCCTTCCTGACAAGCAGGGAAAGTAATGGGGCCTCTGTGGCTCGTTTGCCAGCAGTCAGCCAAGACAGCTCCTCCATGTCCTCTTCCGCGGCCCCGTTCTCGCTGACTGACAGCAGCTAAATGCTTCAGTCCCGCGTCGCTTTGCACGGGGAATCACACGCGGGGAGGAGGAGACGGAGATAATGGGAGGTGTGAGGCGGTGGGTGACAGGCGGGGGACGCTTCATCCCATCAAAGACTTTCTTTTGCTGGTCGTCTTGTGCAAACAAAGAGGCTTCTTTGGAGCGTTATCTATCGGTGGCTTCTCCTGCTGACATCCTCACTGTGCCCGAGACAGCGATTGGCTGAGAAGACACAGAAAGAAGAAAGAGAGCGTGCATCGACAGGATATCCCCTTTGGTTAACAGTAAAGTAAACACAGTAGAAAGAGAGAGAAGGAAGTCTACCTCTGTCACACAGACTCGAGGTGAGACGCTTGCAGATTTCCTTAGATGTATTAAAGATTAGTTCCTGAACTCTGGCAGGGCTGGCGTTTCTTCTCCGAAGCGCTGCTGGCTACAACTATAATCGCAAGTGTCTCTGCCCATTGCTGAAGTAATCCGATTTCTGTTGACAGGGGCTGTAGTCGGTAATCTGATAGGAGAGTACTTACAATATCAAGGCTTGTGTTGCGTTTGATTAATTCATAGCCTACAGGGTCTATGAGATAGAGGGAGAGCGCAGCATGAGATCATGACCCTGGAATTCTAAACAATAACCATCTGTGGTGAACCGTGTTGAGCTCCATCCAACTCTCGCTTTTCCTCTCTCACTTCCTCTTTCTCTTCCTCCCTTGCAAGATAACACATTAAAGCACACCCATGCACCCACACACACACACACACACACACACACCTGCAACAGCCGTTTTCCATGTAAAACCAACCAACCAAGTACCAGAACTATGTCACAACATGCACGCTGTTGAAAATAGCATACTTGTGCCTGAGGCACATATCACCATAACACCTGAGCTAAAACAGAGCTTCTGTGAAACTCTTGTGCACAAAACTCTCTGCCTGTGTCATCTTACAAGCAAAGTTGAGAACAAAAATGGACCTGATTCACTTTCCCGTTTAGAGTATCATGTAATTTAACAGTTCCTTAAATATAATCAGCTTGGCAACAGTGCTTTACCCTACATGCTGTTAGTGTTAACAGCAAAGAAAAATCATCCCAGTTCCATGTTGGATTTAATGAATTAGTCCACTGTGCTGGAAAAAAAAAACGCTGCATGCTTGAATCAGACTTTTTCAAAGAGGGATGGTCTGAAATAAAAGCTTTGAATTTCTTTCTTTTTTTTTAATCCACAAAAAAGAAAACAACATCCCTGTAAATGTCAGAGCTCTTCTAGCATCTCCTTCGTTGTTGAGAAAAAGTGACGTGGTTTGTTCTCTTTCAGCTGGTTGCCACAGGGCCGAGAAATGATAGATGAAGTGTTACTTTGTGAACTATTTTTAACTTTTCCAAGTCGATGTTCAGACGTCCCATCTGGACAGGGTTAAAGGCAAGGCGGCGCAAGTTCTTTGCCATTAGTTACAGTAACAGACACCGTGAGCCCTCCTCAGAGGTCAGAAAACAAACATTATACTTGTTTATGTGCCATGGCATGGCTGAGATGATGAGTGCAGCCTGGTTAGCAGAGGTGATGCGTGACTGTTTAATAAGCTTGGACAAAGTTGTGTTACATGTAGAGTGTGGTTTCAAAAACTTCAAACAGCTCTCTCTGTTCATAAGAATATCGTTGAGCTTCCACAAAGCTGGACTGTCTGTTAGATCATCAAGTGAGGAACTATCATATCTGGGTTTATGTTCAGGAAAACAGTATGTTAACCTGTGCAGGATACATCCAGCATGTTTCTCCGGATAACACATCGACTATACAGTATATAATAATGGACGACGCAGCTCCACTTCCTGCCATCTTGAGATTTTGACGTCATTTGGAGCCTGAGTCTGCGCAGCAGTGATCAGGGGGGTGGAGCTGCTGTATTGAGGTCCCACCCACACACCCGCCCGAGCCAATCACAAGCCGAGCGCAGCCGCAGCTTGTTAGCGTGAACCACCTAGCTGCTATGTCTAGCTGTTTGGCTAGAAAGACACAACAACTGACCATAATATCTCTACAACGACATTTATGGTCAAAATGACATGTTCTATTGCACAGACTCATGATAAAAGTTACATCTCCTCCCTCGAGTGACAACTTCATTCAGACAATCATGACGTCTCACCCCCTTTTTATAGCATCAAATAACTAATTAAAACCAAACTTATCATTAAATGAACACTTTAACATACATCAGCGTGATAGGAACTACCTAAAATGATAGAAACCATCTTTGGGAAAACATTTATTTGACGTGTTCTTTGACTTTTTAGTTTGGCTCATGTCCCATCCGCTAACATGGAGGAGACAGGATTTATGAGCCAGCCACCAGGGGACAATCCAGATGTTTTGGCTTCACTTTTGGGCAGCTGTTTTGTCATCCATCTTTATAGACAGTCTATAGTTTAACAGTAACACATTTGAATAATTATCTTTGCCAATATAGTAGACAGACAACATGGGTTGCAAGGATGTGTTATCACGGGATAAGTGGCATGTGTTACGCTGTATCGAGCTGTGGTGTCCTGCTATGCGTGTCTTGAGGGCACACTTTAATGGCTGTGCTTTAAGCCAGGTATATTTACATTTATATTACATTGTACAGGATCATTTCAGTCTGTTACTGGGGTATAGTCGAACTGGGTTTGGATTATTTGGAAAGGAAGGTCTACATCTCAAAAACATACACATCAGCTCGGTAGAGTTGGATAACACAGATTTTAGAATGTGCCACTGTGTGTGAAAAGGCCTTTTTTTACATAGTGAGAATAATTGGTTATAATTAAGGAACGTGTTTTCTTTCTCTTTAAATACCCTTGAGTAGGTCCAAGTCCCATAGTTCTTATATATTTTTACAAAAGAAAGATTGTCTTTGCTTCTTTATACCTGTATTTGGCTGTCATAAGCACACCGAGTGGAATAAGGAAGGTCCTTACGTGTGTGTTTCAGTCTGCAATTGAACACATTTAGAATATTTTTCAAGGGATGATGGTAGCTATTGTGGTCAGTGTTCTTTATAGATACTTAAAGTGATAGTTTGGGTGAATTGAAGTGGAGTTGTATGAGGTACTTTACTCTGGTACTCCTGTCTGTTTCTCCAATCTTGGGGCACGCCGACCGTCATCTACTGTATCTAATACACCTATTATGGATAAGTACCTCATACAACCCCACTTCAAAACACCCGAACTATCCCTTTAAGGTCATTATGTAAAAATGGCATTTTTGCTAATAATCCATGTATAAAGAAAATATGTTTTCACTTACAACAATAAAATCTTTGGTGTTCAGAGACTGAATGTGCAGCATAATATTTGACAAAAGGGGATTGAATGAGCTCGTAAGTATCTTTTTTTCTCTCCTAGCCGCCTCCCAGCCAGATTTCTAAAATTATATGACCTGCAACCGGCCTCCAAAGGCTTTGCTTTGACCTGTGACAGAACAGGATGAATGACCTGTGAAGGATGGCCTTCCCAGAGAAGGACTGTCTAGCTATCAGCCAGGAATCTCGTAATGTTTATGCTTTGAGGGGTGTGTCAGGATGAGAGTGTTGGGCTGAGATTCTTTGAGAGAAAGGGAGGTACACCCTGCCTCGCGGCTTCAGTTGAAAGTGTAGATAGGCTGCAGAACAATGCAGCGGCAACACTGTCTTTAAAGAAAAATGTCCTCCTGTCTGCAGCTGGAGCACAAGTGGCCCCACAGAGCCGCTCTAATACACCATTCTGTTATTTTATTTCCAGACTAACCACAAGGTCCACAAATAACTGTACGTTGCATGTGATGCATTTTATCAGCAGAGGACTCTCACCTCATACCACTATTTTTGACTTTATAGTGAGAAAGGGAGTTCCCTTGATTATGGTTATACAGCGAACAATAACTGGAGTCAAGTTTCCCTCTGCGCCCTGTGAGCCTCAAATAGCGTGTCCACCGCAGAGAGAGCCTTAGGTTTTCAATTTCACTCTCAAAGTGGTCCCCGATCGCTCCTCCTGTCACAGGTGGTGGGATGTAAGTGGAGGGGCAAAACCTGGTGTTCCATTTAAGAAATATGTGGGAAAAACTGACCATGAGCCCTATTTGTTTGGAATGTTTTATGGTCACAGATGTAACTCCTACTGCGCCAACGTCACTCTGAACTAACAATGTCTCTGCTCCGCTTCTAACCACTAATTATAGCATCACAAGTGGGACTAATTAACACATAGCTTAACCAAAGAATACTGTTGGCTGTCATTATTTTGCACTTCACACAAGATATTGTAAATATAGAACTCAGTAGTCTAACTTTCATGAATTTCAATAAAAATGTTGTTCAATAATCTCACCTTAATCGGATCTTAAACACTTTCCCTGTCAGTTCCTGCCACTATGCGGTTGGCATCTGCCCGGGTGGCCCCATATTGCTTTGGGGGGTCTTGGGGTACACAATATTAAATATAAGTCCCACCCACCCTTCTCTCTCTCCACACTCATCTGTAATACATATGTTATTTGGTGGGGGGGCAGCGAGCCACCAAAGTAGAACACAAACCACTCTCCCAAGAAGCTTTGTGTTCAAGAGAGAAAAAGAGTAAGAGACAAAGAGAGACAGCATTGTGCCTGTACTCCTGAACCAGAGAACCACGGTGCTTCACCAGAGGACTCTAAAGGGGAAGCCCACACAGCAGGAACAACAGTACAGTACAGCCTGATGGGAAAACATCCACGGATTGATTTTCATCAGTTATAACAGAAACCCAGAGAAAAAACAAAAGAAAAACACTGACATGCATATCATGCTTAAATCTGCTTGGCTTCCTTTGCGATATGTCATGTGTAAAGCTATATCCTGTGGTTCTGCCTGGTGGTCAGGCAGAGTGTCTGCGGGGGCCCCAAGTCCCTCACCAGGATTTGGAAGCAAACTGAGAGCTTTACCTTGGACCAGCAAAGGTCAACGGACAGAGAAACGATCGTCCCTTTGGCTGAGATATAATCTCCACACTGCAGCTCAAAGCCTTGATCTGCTTTCAACAACATGAGGGAATGCGTGAAGACTTATGGATGTGCCATGAAGGATCATACACTCAGTAGTGACCATATACTGTATGCATACGCATGATCTATAGGTCTTTTTTTAACAAACAAAAATGAGGCTGCGAGTTTACGCTTAAGTTTCTTATATCATCTTGACTTAAAGGTGGTAAATTCAATATTCAGAGCATCAATATAGTAGCAAACAACTATTTGCTATGTAAAGATATAGAGGAGTAATGTCTACCTGAGCAGAGCATGAAATCGCTCACCCTCTCTGTGTGTGTTGTAATCTGAGCTTCTCTGTGCTTTGTTGACATAGCCGGGCCGGCCGGGCCTTTTAGTGCAGATGGTTACAGCTGATAACCCCGTCCTTTCACGGAAGCTTAGCACCCACCCTCCGGCTTGTCTCAGGTAAACACTGTTAGCTTTGTCAGTACTGTTCATGCTGTAGCACCGTTAGCTGCGAGCCACTGGGTCAGCCGTCGCTATGTTGAGAGCCGTGGGAAGGCAATAAATATGCTCTGAATTCCATATAGAGAACCTTTAAAGGAATAGTTCGACTTCATCTCTACACTTGTTTGACATTCGAGGAAATACACTTATTGGCTTTTTTGCGAAGAGTTAGATGGCAAGATTTTTGGCCAACGCAGTAAGACTTGTGATAGTCGATGAAGACAAGACTCCATTACACCACTACTCCATTAATGAGCTTTAGATGTGCTGGTAGATGGATTTTGTTACCTTTGTTCAGAGCATTGCGAGACATTCCTGTCTTTATGCTAAGCTAAGCTAATTGGCTGCTGGCATTAGCTTCTTTTTTAGTGCACAGACATGATGTTGTCAATCTTCTCATTAAACTCTTGAGAAAAAAGCAAATGAGCATATTTACCAAAATGTTTCATTATTTTTGCAATTAAGTAGTTTAGTGTGGCAGGGGTTATGGTCATCGGTCATCATATAGTCTCCCCCACTTGCAGTTATGAATTTAATCCAAAGATATATGTGAATGAATGAATGAACGAACGAATGAATGAATGAATGAATGAATGAAAGACTTTATTTCGAACATAAAAATAAATAAAAGTGTTCAGGGATAACCCTATAAATCAAGCCTCTTCAGAAAACCGTCACGGAAACTGACCCCTTAAAAGACAGCAGTGCCCTTTGACCCCTTCCATCCTTCCTCACAGGAACACCCTTCTAGTCACACACAGAAACACACATTCACTACTCTCATTAGCAGTTAGGATTCATTAGAAATTGGAAATTTAATTAGTGGTTTCAGTCCGTCATTGGGTAGCATTTCCTACGTCTGAAAGCCAACCACACAGGCAGAGTGGTGTCCAACGCCTGTTAGCAAAAAGGGGTTTGAAATGGAAATGCTATTGTGGCCGTTCTCCACACCCTTCTATCATTTGTCTTAACCGAACCCGCCCAGAAATAAAATTACTGAAATGCAAGGGGATTTTCAATTATTTTTTTCCCTCCTTTCTATCTTACACTCTTCTACTTCTTTTTTTGCAAGTGGAAAAGCAGCACGCTTTGCGGAATTCAGTCGCCCACGCACTCTGTCAGGACACTTGATTCCAATTAGATATTTTTCTTTGCTTTCTTGTTCTAGCCTGTCTGGGCCTCCTGCTTTTATCCCTCCCTCTGCCCTCCCCTCTAACTCCCTCACTGTTGAACTCTCCCCTCCTCTCTCCCATTTCCTCGCTCGTGTCCTCATTCTCTCAATCTCTATCACAATATGTAGTTTTGTGAACCTCAGTACCCTGCTTTGCTTTCATGTATTCACTCATACGCAGATTTCTCACAGTCCGACATCCTGTGACCGATTTTAAACTTTGACACTGACACATACAACACATCAGGGCTGTAAAACACTGTGGCAAAACTGTTACAGCAGACAAAACCGAACAGTTTCCATAATGATAAAGCAGGCATTCAGAAGTAGCTTTAGAAGTTTGCAAACCGCCTTTGTTTTGCTCCTAGGCAGTGAATATTTATTAACCTATGGATCCATTTGATTATAGTGTGAGGTCAGCTCCGTGCTTTGAAGATCCTCCCACACATTCACTAATGACAGCCTAGCCATGGAGTGCACACAATACATTTCACCCAGAATGCAGTAGCCACATGTAATACCTCATCCAAATTACTGTAATTAAAACATTCCACTATCCTTTATGTGTAATTTCTCCCTTCTTTTGCTGTTGTTTCTTGTCTCGGCTCTCTTTTAATGCAACGAATCAAATATTAGTCTCACAGTAGAAGACATATGCATTCTTGCATTTGGAAATCCTTGTAGCGTCTAGCGACATTAATAGTTCTGCTGACTCATACAGACTACACACAGCCGTATGGCACAGCCCGAATACAGGAAAGAAACATCTCTCTGTGTTATTATTAGCTTAAGAAAGACTGTCAGTAACATTTCTGCAGAGATGAGAGGGTTATCACTTTGAAAGGCTTTTGTTGAGTCCATTTTTCTTTTGTTGCCGGCCACAGACAGATGATTTAGAGTGCATCTCTTCAACCTTAATTGTTTCCAAGCAGGGGGTTCCTCTGCAGCGTCCAGCCCATCACTTCACAACTGAGGCCTCGACTTTCTGCTACATTTCCAAAAGCTATTGAACTTGTCAGCCACATTTATCATGTACTTGTACAACTCTGGAAAATTCTGTGTTACAGTTTACAATTTCATGGCTAACCACAATAATAGAATAATAGGAATATCTAGTATATTTGATATTATAGTTATATCATTAGTTTGGAGATGGAAAGCTTGCAATTGAATTTGCTATTGAGCTGGAAAGGTTGTGTTTCTTATGCAATTGCTTGATGGTGGGCTAAATTCATTTCTATTGGAAAAGCTGAGCTTCAGAGTCCCCTCTGGTTGCCCGCCTTCAATTAGTCGGGATTCTGGATGGGACTATGTTACTGATGGGCCAGCTGAGGTAGCGAGCTCTAATTAGGACTGATACTCGGGGGACAGATTAGTACCGCGAATGCATTAAGGGGGAGGTATATGCACGTTTGTTTATCCTTCACCTTCAGTTGAACATACAGACTGCAGAATAGCTGGCGTTGAGCAGTAACATCTACGCCGGGCTGTAGGTACTGCAATGAAAAGTACTTACTGCTCACTTGGGGCCGAACCATTCATCACACGGAAAAGAGGGATGGATGAAAACATACCCCCTGGTCAAGGAGAGAATACATTCAGTAAGTCAAAAAATCATCAGATTGCCTCCAAACCCAAAACACATCCACCTCATCCGGAAGATAATATCTAATGTCGTGCATGAGCTGGATGTAGATAGCAGATGGACCTGCAGATGCATCTCTATTATGTACTTTCCAGATGACAAGGTTTACCCACAGATTCAAAACTCTCAATTACAATGTAAAGCAAACTATGTTCAGAGAAATTACTTCTGGAAGATGACCGGCAAAATGATATCCAAAGATAGCATGAAAATAGTCTGTGTCCAGATTTAAGTTATATGCTATGCAATATTCAAGGCTTTTTGCTTTCCTTTCAATTTGCTAAAATAAAATAAAATTCATAACAAACTAAAACTAGGAATGATGAAATAATTGTGTCCACTATTAAATTTGCATGTTTTCCTGCAGCCCTTTATTCAAATAACTGAAGCTAATAGGGAAACAAGAATGTTTCCAAGGCCCTCTAAGAAGTCTTTTGGAAGTGCCAGCAGGTTGGAGTTTGACTATAACTGAATATCATTTAATCTAGCATGTGCCTTTAGACAACCATTACTTTAAAATTGTTTTAAAAGAATCTCGTCTCGATGCACTTCGAGGAACCGAGAGAAAATGTTGCGCTGACAGACGTGTCATCAGGGAAAGTTTGGACCACCCTTCATGGCTCTTCAAGGACGGAGCCATGCAGGCATAAAAGATCTACAACTGGTAGAGAAGCCTAGCCTTGCATCCTGCCTTTTAAAAAGCACTCGCTCTCCTTGAGTGTCTCCAGAGTGGGACAGATGCAACAAGGCAAGGCGACCTCTTGGAGGGGTCAAGGAAAAAACACAGGGACGCTTGGGGGTGGGGTGTGGAGTGTTTGACCTCACTGGAGGTACCTATCATTCACTGAAGGTGTTGGCACCTTCAGCAGACGTACACACACATAAATGCACACGCACAAAGAAATCCCCAATACACACACTCGTCCATCCTGTTTTCATGACAGGAGGTCTCTAATGAATGTGGCACTCAGAAGACCCTTGAGAGGAAGCAAGGCCACTCTCACTCCTACCACTGACTCTGCAGGGCACAGAGAGGCCCTCGCATGTCTGCATCTCACAAGATAACCAGATTGAAAAGCCGTCTCCAGACAAGTGTGCTCTGTCAAGGGCTGAGGGCCGTTTTTATGTCTCCCTGTCGCTGTCTGACGGAGACGCGGAAGGTCGTCTCTGAAGGAGCGCTTGTTCACGGCTATTACAGTCGCTGGTACAGTGACGGGGCCCTTCTACTCGACAATAACCACATTATCCGTCTCTCTCTTTCCCTGCCTCTACTGATGTGCGCCAGGCACTCTGTCTTGATACCCAACACACACTGTCAGCGTGTTATGGCCCCACTCAAGTGACTGTATAAATTCAGATTATGGAAGAATTATTCTGGTCTGTCTGGCAATTAAATACGCTCATGTGTGGCTTGCCAGGGCAGCCAGCCAAGCTCTCATCGGCACCAGTCCCAGTCCGATCTAATTCTACCAAGCGCCTCCTTTTGTCTGTGGTAATGCACTTTTATCAGAAGGGAATGTGTCTCATAGGATTGAAATATCTCTTTCCACTCACGCTTCCTGAAACCTACAGCACAACAGCAAAGGCATGGAGGATCGCTTTTGGTCTGTGTGGCTGCGTCGGTAAATCCAAACAAGATGAGGCTGTCTCACAGTCATCTGAAGTTTGTGTGATCTCCAATTCATTTAATTGTTATTTAATACTCATAGTGGCTTTTTCCCCTGGGAGATAAAACGTCTCCGTCTTGACTCCTCTGCTGCAGAACTGGAGAGTGTAATGAGCGTCTGGCGGTGGATAAAACGCAGTGAAAATCTATTGAAGGGCCAAGTAGATATTCTGACATGGTGCAGGTTACCCGTGGTCTCTGGGTGTGTAGAAGATACATGTTTATTTTGGAGGTGAGTGACAGTGAACACTAGGCCCAGACCTCAGAGACAGGAGACATAACGTCAGAGCTCTCCTCACCACAGTGGGAGCCACTAACGAAGGCTCGCCCCCACCAACATGCTTGTAACGCACACACACTCTCACACCATCACCTTCAGAAGGGACCCACCACCCTGCAGCGGAGCCTGGCACCTCGCCAGCAGAGAGGGAAGAGGGGGTTTTAAGTGCGGAGCCTGGCCTCGCCTCATCCAAAACGCAAAGACCACTTAAAACACATTCCTGCAGCTATTCAACACAGCGGCTCAACGCAGCTCAACAGCTGAGGGCTTCCAAACTCTGAGAGCAGTTGAACTGGTTTGGGTCGGGGGGCAGAAGGCTGATACAGTGTGGGGGGCTGTGGGATTAAACTATTACTTTAACCACAGGAAGTAGATGAAATATGATACCTACTAATTCCACCAAACCTCCTGTTGAGCTGTGTGTTCCTGAACAGGTCCTTATTGCTAAACTCTTATCTAATACTTAACGTTTCTTAGTTGTCATTGTTCAGAAACTATGATCACAAACCTAGAAGCCTTCCTTCTGGGACATGATGTCCCCATCATAAAATTGCTGAGGTAAGCATCTGATCTGGTAGCATAAAACTTTTATGTCCATGACAAGTAGAAGCTTGTCACTTTTGGATCCATCTGTATTCACCTTGCAGCCATGTACTACATCGTCACACCTATAGATAAACATCATGATTCGCAAGCTTTAATGGGAGTCCTTGCTTTGCACATTCAGTCTTCTTTTGTAATAATGAAAGGTTTTGTACGACATTCATTTCACAATGAAAATGTAGAGGACGATGCTCTGCAATACCAAACATAAACAGGTACCTCAGGTACCCGACCGAGTTTAATTACACACAGAAAAGTATGAGCTTGAACCTGAATTTTTTGGGGGGTCAAATGACACATGAGGACACACTGAGAGGACAGTATATAATCTCCATCTTGTAAGGGAATCTAATGATCTTAGGTGACCACTGGGTATTAAAAGCCTTTGCGATTGCTCACATGGACTCTTAGTGCATTCAGTTTATGAAAGAATCCCTTAGGGGAAAGTATATAAAGGATTCAACCTTGATGTTTGAATAAATGGAGTAACTGAGGTCTCTATTTTGAAGAAAAAAGAAAGAAAGGAAGAGAGAAAGTCCCTCTGGTTAATCTGACAGAGGTGGTTATAATGAGGAGGACAGATAACACATGGCAGCATGTGGAAAGAATCACAATCTGACTGAAACACACGCAAGAGCAGGCACACAAACTTCCTGTCACAAACACTTCTTCCACACACTTAAACACATGCAATATGAAATTCAACCCATCCAAACACGTCCATATACACCAACACTTTTATATCCTGTTTTACCGCACAACTCGCCTCTTACACAAACAAACTCTTTCTGTAAGATGACTTGTTACATACTGTATGGCCATTTGCACACACACACACACAGACGCAGACACACTGGCCTCCTTTCGTCCTGCACTGGAGCATGGACAGGCCAAAGCTCACTTTTCAAGAGGGGATGCTTTGAGTTCCAGAGGGGTGCACATGAAAGAGCAGCAGAATATAAAGGAGTGCCCAAGGATACACTGCAGCGCTCAATGTGAGGACAATTTAGCCCTGATGGAAAAGCCGGATCAAAGGCCTGGCCTCCATAATTGCACATTCCCCAACAAACACTGTGCCATTTGAAGAGTGGGCCAGACCTCCGGACTCCTGAGACCTGTTCCCGTGCACAGACACAGGCAGCCCCATTCCTTTCACCTTGCTATGTTCTCTATCTCAATGTCTCGCTAAAAGATTAGAGAAATGCTTTCATTCCAAAAGTGCTCACGATTTCTCTTTGAATGTCAAGATACTGCCCGAGGCCGAGCCAAACAGCCCTCAAATTTTCTCCTCTCTCTTTGTTGTTAAAGGGCACCAAGTCATGGTTGTCGCTAATGTAATTCATTGTTCAAAATGACAAGACTCACACCTACAAATTCATTAGATGCACTTCATTTAAAGATCTAGGCTCGTTTTGTAAGGTGAACTTCAGGTTGCAGTGTGCTAGATCAACAATAAGGGCACCTAAGTGTTTTGGTTACATAAGCAGCTCACAAATTACTGACTGCACCCCTCTGCTGAAACTCCAAAACAAGTTCCTGCTTTTCCTGACTAATTGTAATGATATTAGGATGATCTGTTTAAACTCGTGGGTTTATCTTTATGAGAGAATCCGTTGTGTGCAGGATATAGCTCTCTGTGTACTTGCCTGTAGATGATGGGACAGGAAATTGTTTTAAAACTAAAAGGTTTCTTACTCCCTTGAGCCCGGCCCGCAGGTTTATTTTCTCCTTTCAGCCACCAGAATGCAGTTTCAGAGCTTGTAAATCTAGCTTGGATATCTTCACTGTGCTGCAGGTGGGAGACCTCTGGATATTGTGGAATGTCTTGGCTCTGCTACGAAGGAAACCATCAGTAAAAAAAATACTATCTGTTGGAGTTGTAAGTATTACAAGTGAAACGGACAAAAGAAAAAAGGAAAACGGACATATGCCTTTTTGTTTGCATGTCGGAAGCAGTGGGCAACTCCGGGGCCTGAAAAGTGAAGCCAATGTGGTAAAAGCACTCCTCTGGTTGCAAAAGGAAGTCTGATTGTATAGAAGTCTATGAGAAAATGACCCTACTTCTTACTTGATTTATTACTTCAGTAAACATTGTAAACATGAGTTTATGGTCTCAATAGCTAGTTTCAAGTCTCCTTCAATACAGCGTGATGTTCATTTAGTAAATGATGGTCCCATTTAGAGTCAAATAGACCATAAAGCAGGGTATGCTTTAGGGCGTGGCTACCTTGTGATTGACAGGTCGCTACCACGGCATTGTCCGGTCTGGGAGCTGTCCATGTTTTCATCTTACAACTTTAACTCTTTCACAAACCAATGGGTGACGGCTCGGTGACTACGTCCACTTCTTACATACAATTCTATGGTCGGAGGATTTTCACAACCACACTTAGTTTTGTATGTTAATTCCTTTTTCTTGTAGACCATTGGCATTTTTATCACCGTAACTCATAAACTGGTGGATAAGATAATGACCTAGGTGTTGCTTTTGTTCTTGTTCTACTACTGTATTATGCCTGTAGTGAACTGGCTTCCTTTTATCCTGTCACCATCCATTACAATCAATGTACTGATGTTTGCACTAAATCTCTCCTAACTGTGCACAGACAGCAGCAGAAAACCAACGTGGTTGAGCAGCAGACACTGACAGTTCTGTCCATGAGAGCCTGTGAGTGCTTACTCCAGGACTTTTGATGGTTTTATGTTGCGTCTAGACTTTAATAAGTGGTTGTGTTTTCCTGAAAGCACACCCCAAATCTCCCCTGAAAGTCCTATGGCGATGCTTTAGTAATAAAATACTACATGCATGTGTTGTTGAGCCGGACTCAAATAAACATGCTCCTAATAGACCCGAGTGTGGCAAACCTACAGAAAGTGCCTTGTCATCAGAAACACCACTCAGTGTGTGTGTGTTTTTCTGTGTTACTACATCCTAGCACATGCTTTGAAGAGGTTTTTTATGAAGTAGACGTCACATGGGAATACTACAATGTAGAAAGTTATTTCTTTCTTCTGAACTTTCTCTGTTTTTAACGTTTGAAGTCATCATGGGAGCATTGGGATGCATAAACAAACCTGCTTTTAATATTGAGCAACTGAAGTTCGACCTCTGATCTACTGCTTCGTAGCTTTAAAGCCAGACGTTGAAACTTTTGAAAGGACTGACACGTTCTTCGTCTTTCAGATGAAAAGTTTAATTCATAATTAATAAAACACTCTCTTGCTCTATTACTCTGGTGCAATCTAACTATAATGCGAGGAATCTCTGTCTGTCTGTCTTTCTGTATGTCCTTCGCATATCTCGAGAACCATTCTTCTGATCGACTTCATACTTGGCGGGTGTATTGCTCAGGACCCAAGGGAGTGCAATGTCGAATGTGGTGCAATTTGACAAGATGGTGGAGCTATAACAATGGACTTTACAATTTGGTCTGTAACTTCTTAACCATGGGTTCAGACGAATCTATCCACGTTTATTTGCGTCTAGATTGATTTTCTGCCATTTTAAATTGTGTCCAAATCCGATTTTTCGCTACTCCTCCTTCACATTTTGAGCAATCCTCACAAAATGTGGTGCAGATCATCTCTTGGCCAAGCCTGAAAAAGTTAGTATTTTGGATTGTTGTAGTTTCATACATTTTTGCTACTTGGTGGGTACAAGCAGCCATACCTTGGTTCTCGACAACACTGCAAGCAGCACTTGTGGGGGCCAAGCAATCATCCCATTCCGGACAAGCACGCACTCCAGACAGGACTGCAATAGTTTTAAATAATGTATGATCCATGAGAAAATAAAAAAAGCAAGTTAAATACTGTAAGCTGACTGCTTAGTTCAGATATAACCCTACAGCCTACTACCAGTAGTTTATGAATCATCATTATAGACAGACTGAGTGATACACATTCATCTACCATCTGTGGCTCACCTATGACCCAGTCCTATTATACCTTCTAACCAGATGGACCATCAGATAGCCCCTCTCCTGAGACTCTGTAAATGTATAGGCCTAAGTCCTCCATTCAGTGCTGACCTATCGTTAACCTGCGAGGATTTTCTTCAGTTGTCAGTGAAAAGTTTTTGAGTGGGTCAGATTGAATTTCTCCTTTTTCTGACATTCAAGTTCAAAGCAATCATGTCGAGTAGGTAGAGAGGTCCAAAAAATAATAGAATTTAAGAGGTGGTTTGAACATTTTTCAAAAGAACCACAATGGAGTTATGATGAAGCATAATGATCATTTCCTTGCCGCTCTAAGCTTTGAGGAGAAAAAAGCGGACTGAGCTCGTCCAAATTTTATTCCTTTTTGGCTTGGGTGAAACCTGTTGAGGTGCTAATAACAAGACGCAGACTGTCCACAGACTCGGTTTTGACAAGTCCGCAGTCTCCATTTCACTCAGAGGGTAGGTCACTGTAGAGATGAAAGCCGGGAGAGGAAAGGGGAGGCCTTTGGTGTTAATCAGGTGCTGATTGGCAGCTTAGGAGCCTTTAAGAGCTTTGAAAACCCGTAGAGAAAAGAGTCATTATCCACGAACATCACTGCATTTCCTCCTTATTGTTGTCAGTGGCAGCACTGGGATCAGGTGTTCCATCATTATCCTCTTTAGTTCAGCAACACCTATAGGGAGCTCCTGTTTCGTTAAAGTCAAACTGACATTTTGCTAAGAAATCAGTTTATATATTCTAGGTGTTTGTTGCAACTCATTTACTTAAGTCAAAAGTATATAGCGCCCCCTATATTAGTGTATGTGTGCATGAATTTTGGTTCTGCGGGGGAACCGGCTTAGGGGCCAACATAGTAAGTAGTTGCTTAACCCCATCTGTGATTTTAGCACTCCTTACAATGCTCTGTGACTCCAAACTTCACTCCTTGTGATTCACATCAGGGGGTAATGTGCTGAGGTTACAGGAAATCTTCTAGGAATAATTGTTTTGGGGAATATTTTGGCTGTCTGGTCATTTACTATCACCACATCTGGACCCTTGAAAGAGAGAACGCTAGCAAGCCATTGTTTCTGTAGTGCAGGACAAATACAACACTGAGTGTGCAGGATGACTCAGCAGATGTTGAAATAACATGAATGAAAAGTAACATCTAGTGGGAATCAGTGCTAATGCTAACTAGCTTCCATTTTGTGAGTGGAAGGCAAACTTAAGCTTAACAGAGTGTGCAAATGTTGACTGCTGTATAGCGACAGATTTCTTTAATCGTTCTTGGCTTAAATCGTAGCATTCTCAGGATATAACGTGTGACATCCAGTCAATAGTACCACATGTTGACAGCGTGTTTCCTATCAGTGCCGACCCCCAGATGTCAGACAACCATTGCCGTGGGAAACGCCCACCCAAAGGCTTGTAGCTTCAACGCTGTTTCCAACTTTTAAATCCCTTTCAAACCTGCAGGAAATTTAAATTTAAGTCTGACTCTTCTTTACTAACCCAAAACCTGAGGTGTAAAAAGATGTCTTCCTATGCTAAACCAAACCATCCAGCTAAACACTGTGACTGAACCTCAGCGGGGACAGGAAGATCACAGTCTTTCATGCCCAAATACAGCCCCGCTCCAATAAATATGTTCTCGAGATCTTTTAGGAAATGGGACACAAGTTGGCTAATTGGAGGGGTGGCAGGGGTTAAACACTTCCCTCAACGTTTCAATCTGTCACTCCACACTGCTGCATGCTGGGACTAAAGCCTGGACCAGAACGTGGGAGTCCATCTGAGCCTTTCCAAGGACACTAAATTGTAGACACCCCAGAGAGGCTGCCACTGCCGCCTCAGGAGAAACACACAAACCAGCTGTGTGTCACAGACACCCAATCCATCACCTCAGGCTACATCCACACTAAAACGATCTCTGTACACACAGGCGTTTTTGCACCGTTTTAGAAATAATCTCCGTCCATGACATGATTGTTTACATACATTGGACATGCCGGTGTAAACCGGAAGCAGAGTTGTCGACTCTTCAGTCACCATTTTATGTCCATCGCCCTCCTCAAAGCCACAAACCATGCCTTCAAAGGTCCGCTTCGTAGGGCTGATGACGCCGGTGTACTCGCAAATCGCTTGATTAATAGCTTGCTTCCTGCATGCAGGCAGTAGTAGCATTATAAAATGCAGAATTTAACTGCACAACAGCTGCTAGCATAGACAACAAGGTCAGCAACGTCTGTAATCCATTATCATTGTTGAATTAATCACTGGTAGTCGCACGGTAATCACGGCTGATGTATGTCATGTGATAGGGGCGTAACAAATCAGGAAAGGACACCTCGTGCGTGATGAGACTCAATCAAGAAGCGAACGTTGGTGTCTGCGTCATCGTTTTCAAAGTCTCAGTTTCTGCCTGTTCAGACTAAAGCGCAACCCCGGAGTTTTAAAACTAAAACGGCATCAGCAGCATTTTCAAACATCTCCGTTTTAGGAGTTCTAAATGCCGAAGTAATGTGGACGCTACGCAGTAACGTAGCAAAAGATATGTGTTTTAAAACAAAAAACGAACCGAAAAACGTATAACTGTGGATGTAGCCTCAGTCT
Source organism: Sebastes umbrosus (assembly GCF_015220745.1). Lineage (NCBI taxonomy): Eukaryota > Metazoa > Chordata > Actinopteri > Perciformes > Sebastidae > Sebastes > Sebastes umbrosus. The sequence goes on along the minus strand of NC_051278.1, from coordinate 15,064,413 downwards.
TCATATCCCTTCACTGGTCTATATAAATTATATGTATTTATTTATTTATTTATTTATTTATTTATTTATTTATTTATTTATTTATTTATTTAATTTTTTCAAATTGTTAGCCACCATCATTTATGGTGAATGGTAAATGGACTTGCATTTATATCGCGCTTTTCTAGTCTTCTGACCACTCAAAGTGCTTTGCACTACATGTCAACATTCACCCATTCACACACATTCATCTGATCATTCAGGATCTAATCTAAATACTCATTCACACACCGATGGGTAAGCCTTCGGGAGCAATTTGGGGTTAAGCCACAGCCGCCCTAACCAATATATAACCAAGGTTAACAGGAAGGAAAATACATTTTTAAAAAAATGAATAAAGGACACACAACAAATAAAAAAAAACACTAAAAAGGCTACAGACATTATATCACAAAAAATAATAAAAGTGTAATAAAAACTTTAAAAAAAATACACAACCTTATATACCCTCCCTCATAACCCTCCTGTCTATTGAATTCATCATGCCATCACTATACTAAAATCTCAACTTAAAATGTGATTTCTCGATCGAAACCCCACAAACTGTAACGAACACATTTTCTCAATAATCGCTGTTTCATTTCCGTCTAAGCTAATGTCATTCACGATAGACTGCCAGCAGAGAGTTTTCCTCTTTATGCTGTTGGGGCCTCACACTGATTGAAGTCTTGTTCTTGTAGCTTAAGTCAGCCTGTTTTAACCCCAGGCCCTTGCAGGATATGGCATGAATTACATGTGCACACCTCACTGCTTAGATTGTAATCTTTTGATAATATACAGCCAATTTCCCCCGTGTTATATACAGCTGATTGGCACAGAGTTAGTGGAGCACATAGATATAAAGCCGTCCACGCCTTCCTTCACTATCACACTACTTTATGAATGTGGTAGAGTTTAAACAATCAAGTAATGAAGCCTCTCATCAAGATGCTCTGCATAGTTTTCTCCTACCCGCCCCTTTGTCTCACAGACTAATCATTGTTTCTCTTTTAATTAGGCAAACACAGTTCTTTGTATACACAATTATACATTTATAAATTACACTTTGATTAGTTTTCCACTAAGATGTTGCAAGAAAGCAGTGGAGATGGCTAAGGAGGGAGGGGGCTGTCACATATTTGCTGCTGTCTTTCAATACTAAATGAGGGGTGTTTTCTGTTTTTGGCAGTTTGTTTAACCACTTATATGATTGGATTGCTCATTAATTCTCATTCTGTCACGTCCCAGCATTAATCATTTTTTTAACTGAGCCTTTAAACTGCCACCCTCAACATCTATCTAATGATTTAATGTTGACATATTACACAGTGAGTTGTTTTTCCGCCACTGATGTATTCTGATGCTTTGATGCAGTGGAGCGTTGTAATTCATTTTAACCAAATTAGTGCTCCGCGTCATATTAGATTTGATATGGTGAGGCTCGGGCACATTCTCTGAGTAGCGTGTCCTGAAATGTGTGTGTGACCCTTAACTACAGTTTGTTTTTTGTGTGTTTTCAATGACCAAAACATGTAAAGTAATATACCAAAAAGTACTCTTTATTAGTAGGAAACACAATGACAACCAAGGCTGCTTAGTAAGACGTGAGAATGTCCAAGATCCTTATCGTTGTTATCATTAGCTTTCCCCCTCCCCACCGCAACACACCACTTATCTTGCTAAGCTGTCAACTTTGAATTGGCTTTCAGCATGAGGCCGAGGTAAAGAAAAGTCAGTATGTGCAGTTTTTTTGCTTCATACTGCTCTCTGTATGTGTTATTGTGCTATGATTTCCCAACTCTGTGGCCACTAGCCTCAATAGCCACAACCCAGCTGAGAACTGGTCACCACACCTATAGGAAACACACCCACAGGACATGCTTTACGCCTCAAAATATTGAAAACATTATTCACATCCTTGTGTTGGATAAACAAATATTTTACTGGCCAAAAAAATCCATCAACTTACGTTAAACATCCAGAGGCTTTTGCAACACAATTGCTACTGGCTTTGCTGTAACTCTGGTGAAACAAATAAGAGAGTGAAGGTCTTGCAGCTCTGCAAATCGTTGTTTACTTTTTGCTAATATGCAAACATTATCTCCTCATCTTTTCTCCCAAGAAATGTACAAACAGTGACAAATGCGCCTTCATTCATCTCACTTCATTTATCTCTGCAAATCTTTGTTTTTGCAAAGTTTACTTTTCTGCAATATTCAAACTGTTTGTCCTCACAACTAGACTAACATTTCCAGTCTGGTTTTCATATAGAACATTTATAATGCTCTTAAAGCAGGTGGAAACTCAAACCATTTTATGCCCACCAGGGGAGTTAGAAATGTACACACAGAGTCACAGCATGTTAAGGTCAACTCTGTCTCCAAAAAATTACATTCATAATCAAGTCAAGTCAATTTTATTTATACAGCTCAATATCACAAATCACAAATTTTACAGACAGGAGCCCTGTATTCTGAGAGCCTCACACGCATGGTAATCCTGCTAACAGACAGACAGACAAACCAACGCCTTCAAGGCGCTTGGCCTTGGCGGAGGCAATTATGTAAGTCATCAGAGGGACCTTAAAATCTGATCTGACACGGATCCGGAGCCAATGCAATGAAGCTAAAACTGGTGTAATATGGTAACATTTTGTAGTTGTAATTGAAGGTGCTAAATGCGAGATTGGGAGCATTTATATTGCCTCCACACGGCTCTCAACATGGCGACGGCTGAGCCCGGTGGCTCGCAGCTAACGGTACTAACAGTGCAAACAATGCAACAGTGCTGACAGAGCTAACTATTTACCTAAGGGGGAACCGGAGGGTGCGCAACGCTTCTGCTACGATGCCATCGGTCAGGACGGCGTTATCAGCTGTAAGCGCTGTATGAGAGCAGTGCAGAGCAGTGCAGAGCAGCGGCAGCGAGCTAGCCAGTGGAGCACTATGTCAACAAAGTGAGGAGAAGATCAGATTACAACACACACAGAGGGAGAGCGACTTCATTCTCTGCTCAGATAGACATTACTCCTCTATATCTTTGCAAAAGATATGGTGGAGTAGCAGCAAATAGTTGTTTGCTGTTATATTAATGCTCTGGATCCTGTATGGGGAACCTTTAAGATTCATGGAAACATGCTGCGATTACATGTTTTATTGTCAACACGAATTCTCAGCGGTATAAGAATGTTACACGGAACAAATTAAAGCCAGTGAACATAAATCAAACAGCAAATACATGTTTTCTCAAACATATTTGGCATTGTATTGTAAACGCTGTTGATTTGTTCATTTACAACTACTTCTCACTTGCATGTTCCAACTTTAAGACCAGTGTATGAATGGTTTGACACAGGGGAAGGACGTAGGCCAGCTGTGGTTCTGATCCAGCCGTTCACTTGTGTGGGTCCAGACAGATCAGTGTGAGGGAGGTGCTGCTGCTGCGAGGCTGCTCCACCTAATCCCAGGCTGCATTACTCAACCAGTCCAGTCAAACAGCACACAGACGCGGGGACTTCCCCTTCCCTCCAAAGACGTAGAGGAATACTGTATTGCCTCATGCACCACTGAGGTAATATCATTACTTCAGCAAAGTCTAACCTGAATATCGTCTTACTAAGTGTCCCAAACCAGATTGAGAGTATATATGCAAGGACCAATTTGTCCTAAGGAAGTCTAAAGCAATGACACTTGCATTATTGTTGCATCTAAATACATCTCACGGTGCTCTGTAGCAAAGTTTTCTCTGGTTGTAACATTAGCCTGCTGAGAGAAAGCTTTACTTTGACTCCTGCCAATAGTATCGAACAATGCTTTTAGTCATTTTTATGTTTTCCCCCAGACAGATACCAATCAAACCTTCTTGAGGGAAAATCTTTCACATGGGTGTGCAGCAGCTTCACGAGCTGTCTCTTGCACGCAACTCTAAAATTACTACTATCCAGTGTTACTGGCACTCCTTCAACACCTTCAGGGGGTTGAGGGGTGTCATTTCTAAACAGCTCAGAACTATGTTAGTAACAATATTCAAATCTGTTGAAATGTGGCTCATAAAATCCACCACCTCTCATCATATGCAGTTTATAGGGGCATTATTGTATGTAAGTGCGGTTTTTCTACTTTATTTTTAGCTTGAAGAAAGGTGAGAAGTCACAGTTTGAACAGAATCTGTTTTATAATCCTTTCCATGAAGAAATGTGACACTTAACAAACTTTCATATCGGATGTTACTGTGTGTAATAAAGACACTGGCAGGTTAATTCCTCTTCAGTGGCATAATGAGGGAAGAGACTGTGTAAAAAGTAGAAACTGGATCTGCACTGACATATTTCCCTCGATAGATAAATATGAACTTGAAGCAAAGCGTTGGGTCTATCTCTGAAAACAAACAGGGCCATATATTTCACTTGGAATAACAGAGATCAGCTGTATCAACACTGGTCCTCCTACTGCAGCCAGCCACCTCAAGTGAGAAACCATCGAGTCTGAGAACCGTCCTCTGAGTGCTTTTGAGCAGACGGCAAAGCTATTGTCATTCAGCTGAGTGAACTAATCATTGTTTGATACCAATGACTATCTGGTTTAATGACCAATCTCAACTCAATACAATAGAGAAATGTCCCGACAAAATAAAAGAATCTACAAAGAGACAGCTGAAGAGCACTTTACAGTTGTTATGATTTGATGGCAGTATTATGTTAGCGAGGTCTGCCTTACTTTTCACTCACAAATAATCTGACTGCTGTTTGCACTGGCACAGCTGTTTGCATTGCCTTTGTTCAGCTGTCTGTGCACTCCCTCCCTTTTCCCAGTTTGATAACATAATACTCTGAGTATGTTTCTAAAGGGTAATAAAATGAGAGGGAGCCGCTATCTGCTCTTTGATTGAGCAACACCACATTTAAACGCATCCCATGAACCTGGAACATTTTTACCAGCCAATGTTTTCTCTTTCTCTCATACATCCTGAAGACGTGGAGCGTGCAGCGGAGTTGAAAGGCTCAGAGAATTATTTTCTTTTTAAGGCAGAATCCACCCTCAAAGAGATTCAGATTTGTTCAGCCTTTGATGTTGAACATTTGTCATTTAATAACAGTAAAAATAGACTGCAACCATGTCAAAGAGCTACAAGAGAAACACCTAAAAAATTGTGTTAATAAAATTTGTTTGCATATCAAATGCATTTTGTTGTAACAGTGCAGCCCGGTCGCACGGAAAGGCGTGTGAACGATAATGCACAAGGCAAAAGCGTGTAATAACAATGCCATTCTTGCTTTAGGCATGTTATTTCCACACCATGTAGTCTGTACTTACTGCAATGTAAATGCATCCGTGTGAATATGCTACGCTCAGAGGCAGAGCTAGTGGCGTAGAATAAAAAGGGAGAAAGACCTTTTATGGCAGGCAGGAGGGTGGATGGATGGGTCCAACAAACACAGGACTTTCAACCAGGAGACTGGTGTTTGAGATAAGTGTTTGTTTTGTAAGTTACGTTAATAACGTTTGTGACTTGTTTGTAGGGACGTGTTTTCTGTACCGATGTTACGTTGTTTCCAACGGGACATTCAACCAGGAGGGCCGGTGTGTTCAAGACCAGTGTTTGTTTTGTAAATTACATTAGTGACTTTTGTCACACGTTTTGCAGTGATGTTTGTGACCTGTTTTCCGCACTGATGTTGCGTTGTTTCCATAAGGATTTGACTTAGTTTACATGCTTACGTATTTTAGGGCCAAAAATTACGTTTTTTTAAACCTAGCTAAGTGGTTTTGTTGCCTAAACCTAAGTGAGTGATTTTGTTGCCCCCTGCTGGTGCTGCACCTTCATACACGTGTGTCATATTCACGCCTCAGTGAGGCAAAATGTGACACTGACACACTATCCTGGACAGGCGGGTCTATTACACGCCTTGCCGTGACATCGGGTCATAATGCCAGAGATGTTTTTATCAACATAACAAGGAAGCATTTATATTTAATATGTGTGCAAACTTTTCACTTCCAACACAACATTTCACCAACAGGGTGGCCTTTTTTTGTGTTGTTTTTCTACCTTAAAAGACCAAGAAGTGTTCAAAAACCATGGGTAGCAATGTTCACATCTGTAGGAAACACAATGATTTTGCGAGACTGCTTAGTGTAAAGAATATCCAACTTTCACTGTGAGTCAGCAAGATCCTTACAATTATAATTATGTCTCCCCTCCCACCTCAACACACCACTTATCTTGATAAGCTGTCAACTTCAAAATCAGCATACTGCATGTGACCGAGGTGAAGGCACGCTAATCTTTGCTTCTTCTTTTTTTTTCTTTTGCTGCATTTGTTATTGTCTTATAAATTCCCAACTCTGCGGCCACTAGCCTCAATAGCCACAACCCAGCTGAGTGCTGGTCACCAGACCTATGGGAAACACACCCACAGGACATGCTTTATGCCTCAAAATATTGAAAATATTATCCACATTTGTGTGTTGGGTAAACAATATTCCAGTGGCCAAAAAGTGCATCAACTATACTGTTTATTATTCAGAGGGAGTTGCAGAAGAGCATTACTAGCTTTCCTCTAACTCTGGTACATCAGCGTAGGGAGGAGGTCAGGGTAGACGGGTGGGAACACCAGACTTTCTTCCAGGAGACAGGGGTTTGTATCCCGTTACCAGAAGTAAACGTTAATTTATTTGTCATGTAACTTCCGTACATAAGTTACGTCTCTTCCTGAGTTATTTTAACCCAAACCACGATCTTTTCCTAAACCTAACTAAGTCGTTTTGTTGCCTAAACTTAACCAAGTTGTTCGCTGTGAAGCCAGAAGTTTATTTTGAAAAGACTGGACGGAAATTGACACGTTGCTGGACAATTCGTAGGAAAACGCACGAAAAATGAGGAATAATTTTTCGTAAGATATCATACGAATCGTTGTATGAGGATACGTTGCATCATGACAATCTGTTGCTGCTTCCCACTTGTCTGTATCATGAAATAAGTGACACTGACAAATGATGTCATCTTGCTTATAGGGGACCTGTTTTGTCTTAAAGTCTGTAGGACTGAAATATTCACACCAACCCTGCAGAATGTATTTCATTTGTTTTCCCCCAACAATATCTGCTACTAAAGCATATTTCAGTTTTTAATGATAGTGTTTAGGCACAAGAACATCATACTCTCTGGATTGAAAAAAAAAAAACATTGCCAGTGATTATAATCCAGGTGTGGCAGAGCAAATTATAGTATATAAACTTACTTTATAGGAGACGGGGCTGCTCCTGGATGTGAATGGGGGAGATGGAGCTGATACACAAAAATTGCTTTTTATCTCATAGAAGGTCAAAGAATTGTGACCCAGCAGATCCACCTTTGACCTCACAAAATCATTGTTATTGTCAAGACTGTCTGGTCTTGTGTGCCATCAGTAAAGTTGCTGCAACATGTGTTGATTGATGACCGTGGACTCTATTTTAGAGTCTTATTTGTAGCTTTGGGAGTGAGTTGTTAATGTAAACACATCTAGACTAAACACATACAGTAAGAAAAGGGGCACAAATACTCAAACTTTGGGAGCTGCAGCCTTCATACAAGCATGACGGCGTGCTTAGTCACAGACCTGCAGGCTATAGTCTCGGGGGGGGGGGGACTCTGTGTTTTGTTTCAATCATCAAAGCTATTGGGTTTAGGGTCTCCTCTCTGTGCCTATCACTCAGCAACACTCATGGCCACTCGGACCCTGAAATTTTACTCCGGGCTGCTGAGAGGAGCGGGCGGTGGGGCTGAAGAAACGTCTCCTTGGCCTTGCTCTGCACTGCCGGGGGTCACTCTGCCATTCTTCTGTTACACAAAAGACTTCTTCAAGTGCCTGTCTGACAATGGCCTTTAGATCACTGGAGCGTAATGATTGCTGGTTAACGTGAATGCACTCCGTATTAATTGAGCCAGAATTAATATGAAGTTTTTAGTGTTTTTTATGAGTTGGCAAGGAAACTTGTTAATGGCGTCGCGTAACCATGACTAAATGTTCATGTTTTCTTTTTTTGCATAGCAGACATTATTGTGGTGGCCTCATTCTGAGCCCGTTAATGAGCGCAACCTCTCACTTTCAACCCGAAGATCTAACATAATGTCACTCGCAAGCGCCTCATAATGAAAGCGCACAAACCACATGTCCACAATAGCAGTGAAGCATGATTTCACAAGACATGCCTCTCAGTTAGCACAAAGGAATGTCAGATGTGCTGACACAAAAGATCTCCCTTCTCTCTCCCCCTCTTGATTTACATAAAGCATAATAATGCACCGAGGGAGATGAGACTTTCAAGAATTTGCACACCACATTAAAACACACTCAGGGATTCTTATTAGGTCAGAATGAAAAACATTATCAAATAAAAATAATTAGAACAAGATTTGGAGTCTATGGTTTCCAGACTGTTTTTGTTTAGCCGTCATCATAAACAGAGTTAGCTGTGTCTGTCAGTGAATTAAGAAAACACTGGGCCCCTTCTGCTGCGCCGACCTCGATTCACAGATCCTGTGAGACTTGCCAGCGGTTCGCTCTCTTTCAGCACAAGTCGACTCAGCCAGTGACAGACAGGCACCCTCATGTCAAAACACTGTCTGCTGCTGCCAACCTATAGGCCGCCCCAGACAGCATGCAGCGAAGCACAGTCACCCTCAACATCACTAACATATTTATGTATACAGTATGTTTGTGTGTATGACAACATATGCAATACATTAAAAAAGAAATATGTTGTAAGACAAGAAAGCAGCCAAGCCTAGTCAACAGTCATTTATGTATACTGTTAAATGGTTTGTGGTGCTCTTCCATGCACTGTTTTCTCTCAGCCTTTATCTTTTAGCTCCTCTTTCCAAAACTACTTTCACTTAAAAATTGAATCTGTGCATTTTAAAACTTTGAGTAATTTCATTAACATATGCGGCTTTGTCACGTTTTACTCATCAACATTTCAATATGATTTTTCTCTCCTTCCCGTGTGCTGCTAATTGGAGCACTTTGCTCGGGTGTTTTGGGCCATTTAGTGTGGAGTAACCACGAGAGGACAGAACCAGGCCGAGATGCCAGTTTGCTGCAAACTGACACCTCTTCAAAGGGCCGCGAGTCTGCCAAGCATGCAGAGGTATCCTCTTTCTGACCCGAGTTCAAAAGGCAAGACTCGCTCTCACACTTAAAGCTGATTGGATGTTTAGCTTGACAGCGCTATAAAGGAAGAAATAGCAACATGTTTTAGACTTTTAGACATGCTCAAGTTTCTTTTAATTCAAGATGAATTAATAGAGCAGGATACTGGAATACATTTGTACTCTTCAACTGTTTCTTTTTGTACCTGTGTACTCTGAAAGCAGCCAAACAAATGCAACCCATTTTCTGGGTGTCTATTTTATTCCCACTTCAACCACAGGAATGCTCTGAGGTATAGGAAGAAGGAAATTATGAGCCTGAACATTCCCATTTCTCACTTTTCATGGTGCCTTGGATGCAGCGCTGTTGTGCACAGAATTTCCCTGCCTTCACATGGTGTAGGAAAAATTATGTAGCCAACATGTTCAACGGCAGAAACATGGAGAATTGACTTGAGGATAAAGGAATTGGCAATTTTCTATCTTTAACAGTGCAGCCCGTTCGTACGAAAAGGTGTATGAATGCCACAATAATTCGCAAGGCATTTAGCGTGCAATAAGAACGCCTTTCTTGCTTTTGGCGTGTCGCCATGTATTCTGTATTGACTGCAGCGTTATGCCCAGCAGAGCTAATGACGTAGAATAAAAAGTGAGAAAGACCGCTTATGGCGGAAGGGAAGAGGTGGATGTGCCCAACAAACACTTTTAACCACAAGGCCGGTGTTTTGTTTTGTAAGTTACATTAGTGACGTTGTTTATGACATGTTTTCCGTACTGATGTTGTTTCCGTACATATTTTACATACAAACGACACGCAAAAAGCTTAAAATGCGTACTCATGAATTGTAATCTTTGCAATATTGTGGTATTTACACGCCTTCCTGTTAGACCGGGTTGAGTAGTGAGAGTTGAACTCATTTCCAGGTTAGCTAAAAAAGAATTAAAGAAGAAATATGTAGAAGAACTATGAAGAAGAACTGGGAACGAGATAGTAGTGTGCCAGTATTTTTTCATTCTTTTGAACCGATTATTTTTACCCAGAACCTGCGAAAAAATCATGGAGGTGCGTGTGTCCTCTAATGATTAGCTAAAAAGGTGAAAACTATGTATACCAACTTTGACCGCATGCCTTTTGAATTGAACGGGTGTATGATTAATTAACTATAACCTTGGACTCAATTTGCTCAGCCAATAAGATTAACAAGAACAAGACAGCAACCGCAATAGTCTAACCAGAGAGTTATTTTCTCTTACACCAACAAAACAAGCAGCCTGCAGAGTACAACCCAATGAGCCAAACTGATAATTTGAAGTATTACACATTGCAGTACAGTATGTTGTCTGTATGACACCCACGCATGCATTGCCTGCATACTATTTGTCATCATGCTGTGTGGAAAATATTGCTCCCACTGACAGTTTTATGATTACTTCACACAGCATTTTGAGAGTCATGGCCAAGAAAAAAAAGAGATGGCAATAAAACCCTCCTGTTGCCTATTAAGTTATAGTGAAATCTAACCATACTGAGGTTTACCATTGATCGTGTGTCACGGCTCCTATTGTACAGACTGAACAGAAGCATGACATTTTCTTTGTCTTCACAAACTTTTTGAAAAATGTCACATTTTTCTATAATACAGGATATGGTAACGACATAAAAGGTCTAAGTCTGTCAGCTCAAGTAAAAAAAAAATCAACAGTCAGATGTTAGTGTTGCAGCTTTCATAACTTGGCCGAGGCTGCACATTATTCAGTTGCAAGTTTGTTTAATGTCTTTGCCTGTCTGCAAACACAGTTTAAAATCAAATGAATGTGTTTCCTTATCGGCCTGTTTTTCATGTTTTGTCGTCAGACGTACATTAAAACTAAATTATAATTGAATTAACTGTTTTATCAATATATTGGGAAACTACAGTCACTGTATCCTGAAGGTAAGTGTGCTTTCACTTCAGTGGAGGAACACAAAACACATACATACTGAGCTGGAGATCCAACAAAGCATTAGTTAATCCAGTTTAAAGCAGTTATAATCAATATTTTTATATTAACAATGAATCCCGTGACTACTTGTATATGAAAGGTGTCACTTAGGGTGACGAACCCACACCATACCAAGTTATTACTGTGGGTGATGATTTCTCATATTCCCAAGTTGCCAAAAAAATCAGTTATTATAGCTCACGACAGGCCGTGGCATGTTGTGATTATCAGAGCTAAGGGGCGTTGTTCGGCCTGACGCGGCGTGATACTGAAAGTGCAAAGGTTAGATGCGTCATAGCAGTGGTATGTGGAAATTTTGTCACAGCTATGAATCAATCGGGTTGCTTGATTTGAGCTACCCGTTTTCATAAATTGTATTGTATGAAGCTAGTGCTAACAGTCGATTAGCTGGAAAAAGACTGGAAACAGGGAAACAGTTAACCTGGCTCTGTCAGTAGTAAAGTCAGCCTACCATCTCTAAAGCTCATTAATTAACACGTTACATCTCATTTGTTTAATCTGTTTTAGCGTATGTATAAGACGCACAGGGCTTTCAAGTAACTACAATATAAACACACCTGTGTCAATATTAAACGCTCAGAGAAGCGCTCCGGGAGTGTGACGACGTAGTTTAAAGAGCGAAAAAACACAGGGAGGGTTGGTGGCTCCAACAAAAACAAAAACACCGCTGTTTGTGTCACCTGTTCACAATGTTAAGTTTCATTTTCGCTTCACAAACGCTGTAATTTTTAAGCCAAACCATGTTGTTTTTTCCTAAACCTAACTAAGCGGTTTTGTTGGTTAAACCTAAGCAAATGTTTTTGTTTGAATCCACAATGTTAAGCACGTGTTTACTGCGACCGAAAAGTGACGCCGAGGGGTCTGACGAAGCGTCAGTATGTGACGAGTTGGAATGAGAACGCGTTGTCTGTACAAAAATATAAAAATGTAAAAAAGACAGTTTGACAGGCAGATTTTTTCAGCCTGCTTTATGCTAAGCTAAGCTAATTGCCTGTTGACTGTAGCTTCATATTTAGTGCACAGACATGAGAGTGGTATCAATCTTCTCGTCTAACTCCCGCCAAGAAAGAGAATAAGCGTATCTCCCAAAATATCAAACTATTTCTTTAAAGTTGTAACGGATGAGTGTTTCAGTATAGAAAAATTCGGACAAAGGAAACTGAGGATCCAACACATACTCAGCTCTGTTCTACCATTAGACCTTTTAAACTAGCAGCACATTCACAATGGGAATGAAAGTAGGCTCATTAGTTTAACATTAACAGGTAGTTGACATGCTCCAGTGAAGTGGACCCGTCCAATATTCAGCTTTGCCATGAGTCTTGTAAGTGAGCTGTTCCCACATCTTTCCCTGTTCTTTGTGACTGCTCCACTTCTCCTGCAGCGCCGTCAGACACACGTCTATAAACAAACTGAATATTGTCCTTCCCTTGTTAGTTGACACTGTATAATCTAATTGTCAGTATATTGACTCAGTAACTGTTAGCGTTGGGTCTGTGCCAAGCACTAAATATGACAAGAAATGAGTTTATTGTTGTATAAAAGCAGAGCACACTTGAACTATATTGTAATTAATTACTGTGAGGAAAAGCGCAAAGTAAACATTCTGACAGGCTCCTTCTATTGAATTCAAATCTCATATTGGTCATATTTCTACTTCCTAACACCGCATATTACTTTTTAATGTCATACATCCAGTTTCCTGAAATAACATTGTGGCTTTCAATCTGCAAACGTACAAAAACAACATCAATTCAAACCGCCTCACTCAAGAGTGAACAGATTGAACATGAAAACATATATCAGCTCGCAAATTCCTGTTCTATCTCAAGACTCATTCCTGGTGTGTGATCACACTTTCTGTACGTACGTGTGTGTGTGTGTGTGTGTGTGTGTGTGTGTGTGTGTGTGTGGGAGAGCCGGTGGATTTTGTTTACTTTAGAGGAAAGTGAAATGCCGAGGTCGCCTATATTAAAACTGACAGGCCCATTTGGAAGCAATCATCAAATGTGTCATGGAAAAACCGCTACGTCATGGTGCGAGGGACGTCAAGACGTTGCCAGCATCAATATTTTTCCTTCAAGCCTGGCAATGGATGTCGTTTTGACTGGGCTCATGTACATCAAGTTCTGCAGGTCATTTTTTTTCAATAAGAGGATTAATTGTCTCTCTTTCTTTTCTCTCTCAGACATGATCCAAAATGTAACGTGATCGACAAAGAGGGACAAAAGAGAGGAAGAGTTTTATCAGCGTCACCTCCTCCAGATAGGAAGTTCAGGTAATTAGCTGCACTCACCTCAAGCGAGGGCCAATATCCTGTTTGAAGAGAGCACTGTTCTGACTCACTGATCCTCAGGGCAACTCACACAGGCCCTTCGAACTCTGGGAGACCACCTTGGATGGTGTGATGGGCCAAGGATCTAATCTTCCTGCCTGAATAGTTTGCATCCTCCCACCTGAGACTTTGTCACATTGATCAATGATTTAAGCCGTAAACATTCCTCGGCTAGCTTGTTCACGAACCTTTTCCACAAAATCGAATCAAACACACTTTGACTTTACGCACACAAATCACTTCATCACATGATTACAACGGTCAGCTCAGCAGTATGAGACCTGGTATTGTTAGCACTGCAGCCCTCTGGCCTCTTCTCCCCTCAGAGGATCAAACACCTCCCTGGCCATTAAGGACACACACAGACTGATGATCCATTCAGCGGTTCTTTACGCAGCGTGCTGATCCAGTCTCTTGTGACGCTGTTGATGTGCACGCTCGAAAAAGTAAATCCATGACCTACAAATCAGGGGAAATATCCACGCTGAAGTACTTATATACATGGCCTTAAATATAGATCAATAAGATCACTTCCTGAACAGATTTCACAATCAGCAGATGGATTTATTAGTAGTTTTCGCTTTTGAAATCATGCTAAAATCACATATCTGCTGGTGGCTGGTTTGCTTGCTGTTACACCAGAAACGAACCGCACCAGAGTTCGCTTGGAAGCTGACCAAGACCCGGAATTTCAGGTGGACCAGAGTTTGGTTGTTTGATCCGCACTAGAGTTCGAATGAGCTTTCACACCAGCCCAAACAAACCGTAATAACCGGGCAAATGGACCTGGGATTGTTTTAACCAAACAAAACGGGTTATGTGTTAAAGCAACCTTAGTGACCTGTTTTGCTATAGCAACGGGAGTGAATGCAGAGAGAAAAAAGGCATAACTGTAATCCGCTCGCAGGAGCAATTGATGATGATTTTCTCCATTAGTTGGTCATACATGTATATCACGGCTAGTTAGCAATACAACCCAAATTTCTACCAAAGGTCAGTATCACTTTAACTGTGATTAGAGGTTACTGGCGACTCAGAACTTTATCCAGCGTTATCTCTGTCAATTTTACTGCTAATGAAAAGATGGAACGCTGAAGATCTTGCCGTTCTAAAGGTGTATTGGTTGTCATTCTATCATGAAGGCAAGGGGGTGACCCTGAATTGACTATGCTCCTTTTATTTGTTTTTTGAATTTTTCTCAGGTTAAACATTTTTTAAAAAGCACCCTTAGAAAATAAAGAGGGAAAAAATAGGTCTATGATTTAATCAGCTTGAGCACAATTTGCAGCACCCTGATTTCTACCGTAGATCTTTTCATATACATACATATACAACATATAAACCTATGTCTGCGCCAAATGTGTTGCTTTTATCGCAAAATGCACAATTGTTATGCTTAAATACCCTGCTAGTAGTTCTCCAGTGCCACTGACATGCATACCACTTTGGGAAGAAGAAAAATGAAAGAAAGACAAATAGAATAAACATGACATAAATGAGTCACCCACAGCATCACCACAGCAATTAAGCACAGTTTGAACCAATGAAAATCAAAACCCAACCTAACCTTCTATAATCCAATTTTTACTTAACGTAGCAGCTGGACTCCCTGCGCACTAACCGCATTGAGGTACTTACCACAAACACACTCAGACATCAAAATACCATCACCTCACAGAACGGGCTCTCGGATAAATGTTGAAAGTAACAAAGCGGCCACCTTTAACAGTGGAAAATAATATTTATCTGAGCGCCGATTGCTGATACCATCTGTGACACGTTCTGTAAAAGCAGCTCCCATAAACACACCATGTAAACACTGTGATACTTTTAAATGGCCCGACACTGAAATACAGAGAGATCCTCCCCGTCTGTCCTCCTCAGATGTGCTTCTTCACCTCGCACATTTTTCACTCACACGCAGACGGACTGACTTTACTGTGTAAATTCACTCTAATTCTTTATGCTCGCACATCTCTGGCTTTCCCACCATGACACTTAAACTGTATATCATCGTAGAATTTAGCTGTTGATCGTCATAACACCACCACAACACCAGATAGATGAGACGAACATTATTAGACCATGTCGTGCGTTCGCTGTAAACCTCAAGTGATAGTGTTTATCTCATTCACTTTGTTATAGAGAGTGGGGAGGATGGCGTTTTCACTGGAAATGGCTCCTTCTCCAACATAGAAAATTCCAGACTGACTTCCAAACTAGTTGTGATGTGTGACAGATCGGCTGACGCAGAAAAGTAAATTAGCCTTTTCTCTGTCACACGGTGCTTTCTTGTTTCTCACTGTTGACTGTCCACAATAGAAGTCCTTGTTGATGCAACATAGCGAATATAAGAATACAAGAGGGAATTACTCTGTTCTCTGTCTCTGGGATCCCAGGCAATAATGTGATTAAAATAAATGAGATAAGATTTAAATAGAAGGCCGGTGGTTGTAAATCTTTTTAGGAGAGAGTGCACCACAGATTTTAGTAAAGGTAGGGGGGAAGGGAACGCACACTAAGCACCTAATCCACCACATTCTTGTTAGGGGTCCGAGTCTGAATTCAGGCAGGCTTCAATGCCATGCACTGCGACAGGAGGGGTTGCAAAAGGCTGAGGTAATTGGATTGGAATACGGCATTGAGTGTCAGACAACAAAAGAGATCCATCTCTCTCATGGCCGTTCAGCTCTTTTGTTGCCGGCTGGAATTTATTTGGTCATTCACTCTACTCTTCCAAGCCCGGTGAGGACAGAAGAACAGGGGCAGGCCACCAGGACCGGCTCAGTCTGGTGGTCTCGTATGCGAGCCAGTGGAGTCACAGCGCCTGTGCAGCCGCTGTGCGAGGATGTGTGAACGCCACGGATCCCCCAAAGCCCAGGGGTCATTTGTGTGATCATTACCATAATCACATTAAGGCTGCAGGAGATTAGCACCATGGCCTCAGAGGAGAAACCCTGTCTGTGCTCCATGACGACTACAGACCATGCTTACAGGGAACAGTGAACATGCTGCTTGGATACCTAGAAGCTGTGTGATAGACGGGCAAAGAGGCAGTTAAGTGGAAGAGCTGGATAAAGCAAAGGAGGCATCTTTCCTTGGCTTGTCCTTTGTGCAAAATGTAGTTTTGCCAAAAACAGAGACACAATTAACTTTTTAAAAGTGTGTACGCACATTTTGTACGTATTGTATAAATATAAATGCAGGAAAATACTTTTTTGGTTAATATTGTGGTACTGAAACTCATGGTCAGGTCAGACATTTTCTCTCAGAAAAACAGGCTATCAAAATGTATCCTTCTTGCGGACCAATTGGGGCTGTCAAAGTTAACGTGATAATGCATTATAACAAATT
Source organism: Sebastes umbrosus (assembly GCF_015220745.1). Lineage (NCBI taxonomy): Eukaryota > Metazoa > Chordata > Actinopteri > Perciformes > Sebastidae > Sebastes > Sebastes umbrosus. The sequence continues at coordinate 15,047,570 of NC_051278.1, read as the reverse complement.
AATTTTAACGCAACTTCCGTACCCAAGGAATCCATTGGTACCATCCATGTCATACTAGCTTGTTGCGAAGGAGGCTAAATAATGCATGACAATCATGCGATTTATAGCTTTTAAATATTTTAATTGATTGACAGCCCTATGATCAATAGATTAATTCAACAAGATGTCAAATGGTCCTTTTTCTTTCGCTTACGTTCATCGTCATCCCAACACGAGCATCATCCCGTCACATCCCCCCCTCAATCCATCTGCAATCTCTAGACTCAATTTTGGCTTTTGGCATCAAGGGGAAAAAAAGCTCCCAAGGGTTAAAAACTTCTCCAATTAACCCTAATTACCCGGAGAGAGCATTTCAATGAGCCCTGTAACCTGAGATGTCTATCAGTTCAGCGACTGAGGCAGGCGGAGAGGAAGCCGTACCTTTCATCTTGAAGTTCAACCACAGGAAACGTGACATTTGAATATTGACAGCAGTGATTTAAGAGCTTACAAGCTTTCCTCTTTGAATATAAATACATTTTACCACAATAATACTACACCTACTACTACTATTAAACAAGGTGTTTCAAGACATATACTTAAGGACATCTGGGGCTCTCCCTGCAGAAGCTATGCTTCACATCTTTGTGTCACTGAGGCATCTAAACTAAAGATAAGATAAGCTTTGCTGCCGCGGTGAAAACAATGAACTAGACCTTGGTAACTTGCACAGTTTCTAACAAAAATAGTAAATAAATGCCATACCTTTGTGCTTATCAGGTCCAATTGCATACAGGAGAGATGTGTGACACCGTCATAAACAGCTATAAAGTGTGATGGTGAAACATTACATAGTTACTGATTGATGCAGTCTTCTCTCTCTGCAATGCCACAGTTCCCAACTGTGTTTCCTTGATTGTGACCCATTGCATGACCTGCGTAATTGGTCCACACAAATCACTAACCACAGGGGCAGAGGGGGTTCTCATCCTCTCATATGGATGTTTGTGTGTGTGTGACTATGTGTGTGTGTAGTCACTGATCCAGTTCACAGATTACCTTCTTGCAGAGGTACACCCGGCCGCAATTGCCCTTTGACACCAAAAGGATACCGGGGAAATAATATATTTCAGCAGTCTGTTAGTCTGTTTCTCTCAGTTTAAACTGAGTTTAAGCTATAAATCTGGTCATTAGGGGTTATTATCCATCCTTGCGTTATGTTTGGCCATAAACTACTGGGTTGATTGTTTGAAACAGCCTCAGAAAAGTCATTTCAAATGTGTGGCATTCCTCAGGCAGGCATAAAACCTGCAGGTCTGCCACTCTTGGGCACTGTTGTGTGCACTCCTGATAACATCATGTTGACATTCAGAGTTTATTTATATTCCAAAAATGACAGTAATTTGTTGTTGAAACTGAAAAATATGCTGAAAATGTGCATTTTTCTACTATGGAATAAAATGTTCTTTATCCAGGGCTCGCATTACATGAGGAAAGATGTCTAACATACCATGCGTTTATCAAAATGCCCTTGACTCAGCCACTGGCCTTGATGCTCATTTTTGCAGTCCACATGATTTAGCGTGTTACCTCATGGTACAGAATAAAAAACAGCTAAACTCAGTCTACCTTTTAAACCTGCAGTAGTTAAAATGTTTTTGGCATCATTGGGTAAAAATTCCATAATAACCGTTCAGCATATTGTAATTCAAGTGTTCTGAGAGAAAACTAGACTTCGGCACATCCTCATGGCTCTGTTTTCAGGCTTTAAAACTTTGATCAAACGGTCAAACTAGGCAGCGCTGATCAAATATGAATCAATATTCTGTTACTGTAATGCCTATTTCTCACCTCAGATCAGCGCTGCCTAGTTTGACCGTTTGATCGGAGTTTGCGAGTGATTGATAGCTGCTCAGAGATGGCAAGGCTCCAGCTCAACTCTGATTGGTTGTTTTCCTCTGGTCTGTGAAATCTTGCACCGCTGGACACAGAGGCACATCATTTTTTTCAGATTATTTTTTTAATATATACATACATTTGCATAAAGCAAGTATATTTGTCCATTCCCATGTTGATAAGAGTATTAAAAACTTGACAAATCTCACTTTAAGGTACATTTTGAGCAGATAAAAATATATGCGATTAATTTGCGATTATTCAAGGACAATCGTGCAATTAATCGCGATTAAATATTTTAATCGATTGACAGCCCTACAAAAATATATTTTTTAAATTATATTTGCTCCTTTAATTTTTACCCACTGCAATAACAGCATAAACTGTGGTGAGTATAGTATGCAGGATGTAGGTAAGGTAAATTGATGCTTTTCTAAAAAATTAATTATGTTTAAGTTTGTGGTTGTAATGACTTGTGATTATCAATATGGCTGCAGGACATCTCCAGTGTTATTTTTCCACCACATCACTAAGGTTCAATCTGTGAGTGTATGATTATCCCCATAATGTGAGAGGAGGCGGTCTCTCTGGGTGCTGCTCATGAATATGGAGGCTCAGAGCTCTGCAGACACTCCCTCCCTGTTCAACTTGTGTATCCAGCTCCAGCTCTGGCCAGCAGTCAGTCAGTAAGTCAGTCAGTCAGCAGTGGGCTCGGCTGCCGCATGGCCACTGTGTAAAACTTTCTTCTTCAACAAACAACAAGGTGGAAAACTGTCTGGATAACGGAGAAGAGCAGAGCAGACGCTCAGGAAGAGCTTCAGGAAGTGGTCGTCTATGAATCTGCAACGTGTGCTCCGCTGATCAAAGTGTTTGTTTTCCTCACTCGTGCATGTTTAAACCAGAGAGAGAGAGCTCTGGTGCCGTGTGTCGGCCAGACGACTGACTACTAACAATCGAGTGGCAACAGCAGTCCGGAGGAGGCATGATTCTGAGACGGGGCTCAGTCGTTGCTGCCTTTTTACTCTGCTTTCTGGCCAAGGTATGTGGATCTCTGCAGGGTCATTCAGTTCAGCTGTTTGGATGCACTTTGGATGCATGTTTATGTACATGTAAACCCATGCGTAATGCAAAAACACACTGTGCGTAATGCAAAAACACACTGTGCGTAATGTAAAAACACACTGTGCGTAATGTAAAAACACACTGTGCGTAATGCAAAAACACACTGTGCGTAATGTAAAAACACACTGTGCGTAATTGTCTGCTAACCAACTTCTTCTTCTATATATATAATGAGGTTTTTTTCCATTGCATTCACTCTTGTGTCCTCAACAGGTGTCAGAGGGATCGGGACAATTCGAGTTGCAAATGTCCTCGATGCACAATGTGAACGGAGAGCTGCTGAACGGCCTGTGTTGTGATGGCGCTCGGAACACGGCGGATAGAAAGTGCACACGGGACGAGTGCGATACGTTTTTCAAAGTTTGCCTGAAGGAATACCAGTCGAGGGTTTCTGCTGCAGGGCCCTGCAGCTTCGGTATGGGATCTACGCCTGTCCTCGGAGGGAATACCTTTTCTTTCAGGAGCTCTGTGAGGAATGACAAATCCAGGATAATTTTGCCCTTCAGTTTTGCATGGCCGGTGAGTTGGACACTTTCTTTTTCTCTCTTCTTCTTGAAATGTTTGCAGGGCAGTTATGTGCAATTAGTCAGTCAGTCATTCCCACTCCCATGAAAAGTGGATCTGTGAATTACCCATTTGAAAGAAACGACCCCCTGGTCTCCTCATTATCTGCACCAATTAACCAGGTGCAGGTTTTTTGTTTTTCTCCACGCCTAGACCTGTCTCTTCTATCTAAATAGGGTGTTAAAAGGGCTTCACATCATCATAAACACATCAGTGTTAAGAATGTAGTGGGACATCTGAAAAGGTGGGTTAAAAACCACCATTCACCAATAAGATTAAATATTCTAGTTTATTTCCTCCACCATAAATACATTTTAAAAAAACATCATAAACACATCAGTGTTAAGAATGTAGTGGGACATCTGAAAAGGTGGGTTTCAAAACCACCACATTCACCAATAAGATTAAATGTTCTAGTTTATTCCCTCCACCATAAATACATTTTTTTGCAATGCAATCTTGAAAATGTTCCTCATAATAATTCCTCCTTGTCTGGCTCGACTCAACTAATAAAAAAAAAAAGTTGAGATAAAAAGCTGCATTTTCCCAGATTTCCTCCTCCTCCTCCTCCTCCTCCTCCTCCTCTGCCTCCCTGGCAGCTGCTCATGTTGCACAGTTCACTAACTCCAGAGTGAAAAACCCACTTTCTGGTTTCCTCAAGTGTCAGCTCTTCTTCGTAGAGTAAATAAATGGGCCTGACAGGCCTGTGGGAGAGTTGTAGCTCGGCGAGAAGATATGATTTGCCATGCTGGAGCACATTTCGATGCAGTGAAAAAAGCAGGGACTGTGCACAGACTGGCTGGCCCCACAGCTTGGCCCGCAAACTCCTCCACTGTGCCTGATGGGTGAAAGGCACAGTCCGCTGGTATGTGTGTGTCCAATTACATCAAGGCCTATTTTTACCTCAATCTTGATGGAAGTTCTTGTTGTAATTTCAAGCAGCGATGGCCTGAAACGGCCCGAATAAGTGAAAGAACTGGATGATGATTGCTTTTTAAGTTCATTTTTATGTGCGTTACCTGTGGGGCAGAACAGATCATTTAGATTTGTGTTTTTCCCTATGATCCGATCGCCAGTAAAAACAGTGTTCTCAGCAGGGTAGCATGCAATTTGATATGTTCTGTATTTTTTATTTGCTCTCCACTTAGACACTGGCGCCTCGCACCTTTTTTAAAAGACAAAGGTTTCTGTTTGTGTTCACGCCATGGCAGCACTAACTTGGCATGAACGCTCGGAGCCAGATTAGTTTCATCTTACAGGTTGAAAAGTCCTTCCTACTTGAAAACAGCACTTGTTGACATTGAAATTAAACCTGGTGCCGTTTGAGTTGTTTTTTGTACTCATTTCTTTTCGGTTATTTTGATAAAATGGCCTACATGTCCTAGACCTAACGGAGGATGTTCTTGTCATTAATGGCAGGAGATCCATGGAAAGACCAAATCTAGGAGGTTGTAGAAAAAGATGATGTGTTTTGTTGTAGTCAATTTCACATTTAGGCCTAAATAAATTAATTTATTTCAACTCTAGTGTAGGAAACGGGAGTTTGGAGCAGCCAGGCTGAGATTGGGTAAAGAGCAGATTCTCTCATCCTTCACTTCAAGTGCTTTACTTCAGTGCACATTAACAATCGTCAGGTTAGGTATGATATCACTCTTTGTCCTTTTCATCAGTTGATTGGCTGTTGTGGACAGATGGCAGTGTGGTGCAATTGGGTTGTCGGGTACTCCGAGTTCATGAAGCCTTTTTTGCCCCCCCCCCCCCCCCCCCCCCCCCCCCCCTTCATCCTCTCTTGTGAGCTGCATGAAGTTGGCCTCTTGTCCAGGCCAAGGGCTTTGTTTAAGTCACGCTCGGTTGGACCCCAGGCATTTCATCGCTTTAACCTTGCCACCCACAGTAACTGCTGCACTTAATGAGGCTACACACATGTGCTCCGATCAGGTAGGGCAAGAGCCAGGCGAGGCATCCATCTGAACGCCAGCGGCTGAACATCTTTAACGTTAATCGTTGTTTTAGAGCCCTGCGTGGATTAGCCGATGTCTGCTTGGTGCTTTTATTCCACAGAGAAGTGAGGGCCCTCGCAGTGTATCAAGCAGGGACAATGGTGTGCCCTCAGTGACTACAGTGAGGATTACAGAGCATAATAGAGGCAGTGCAGCTGTAATGCCAGCGCAGGGCAAGCAACAGGAAGCAGTTGTAGTAGACTCAGCAGTGATGAAGTTGGCTCTCAGGCACACTTTGCCTCTGTGGCCACCTCAGCATATTTGCCCACCTATACAAAGAAAGAGAAGACTTTTCTTAACTGGATTAGAGGAGCTTTTATAAACACTTCCCAACTAGTTTCTTTCTTGATTTATCTGGTCTTGCATCTCAAGCCCTAGTTGATCTGGCATCCCTGCTCGAATCTGATTAAATTATTACATTTAATAGCTTAATTTTCCTCCACCTTTTCACTTATGCAGGCGTGTTCTCACAGACACGTAGGCATCGCCGCGGTTTGATTTGTTGACAAGCCTGAGCGGCCTGAGAACTGTGATCAGGTGAGTCGCAGCAGTCAGACAACAATAGTCAGCTCAGCCCGGAGGGTAAACGCCGCCAGCAGCTCTGGGGTAATGACATGTTTGTATTATATAGTCTGCTCTGATGTGGCAGTTAAGTGCAAATTACTCCAGTGAAAGAGGGAAAATAAACGTGTTTTTATTTTTTCCACTCCCTACCTCACCCCGTCAAAGGACTTTTTTTAGTGTACTTGCAGTGTTGTGTCAGTGTGACGTTACATAATGGCTTCGCTGCTTATCACAGTTTTACCAAGCTGTATGGAAGCGTGACATGCATAGAAAATGCACTTAATTGGGGATCCACCTGTGCTTTGTTTTTTTTGTTTCCCTTGATGGTTAACAACCCTAAAAGACAGATGCTTGTTTAGTTAAATGCTCGATAACACTTTCATTCCTGGTCCCGAGTTCATGCTTTGATCTTTGTTTGCTCTGCGAGAGATCCAAAATCTGTTTGCCGCATCTGTTGTATTAGTTGGCAAAAGGTGAAACTCTTTCATCGGGGTGAGGTTGAGTCGTGTCCCTGTGCTGACGTACCTCGTTAATAAGCTGTTGTACACTCTTTCTCTCCAACTCTTGTTGTGATGAACATCTCTTGCCAAACAATGCATTCCTTCCCTCCCTCCCAGTCCGGCAGTGCAGCCAGTGGCTTTAATGGCGAATTATGAGTTGTCTTTTCATGACTGAGCCTGTGTTTTACGGCAAACAGGGGTGTGTTACTTAGAAGTCCCAATCATTGGTTAGATCTCAGTTTGATACCATTGAAGTGATTGACTCAGAGAAACTGATACAGAAGGTCAACATCCCTTTTGACTGTGCTGTTTACATTTCCTGTGTGCCGAGTGTAGGCCTAGATCAGTCTAATCTCTTGTGCCTTGCCTTTATTTAGAACTTTGGCTTTTGCCTGTTATTCCGTGAGACATGTCTCTCTTTTTATTTTGTTGGATTATCTTGTACCGGTACATCAGATGGCTTCATTTTCAGTTGAGGCCTGTTTCTCTGTGTGTGTGTGCGGGGGGGGGGAGGAATTCCCCTACTGAGAGGATTCAGTAGTGTTCTTTGGCAAGACATTGTGATTCGAACTGGAATGATCTTTATCGCTTATGTTACATGTCTGTTGGACAGTGTCTGCTTGGCCAAGAAAAGATAAGAAGACATATGGCCACACTTATTGCACTTGGACGTGTGTGTGTGGGTGTGTGCGTGAGGGAGTGTGTGCTCTGTAGTTCAAAGAGAAGTTGTGAGTCAGCTGGGAGCCTGGGAAAAGTGAACCTGGCAGTGGCAGACGGTTCCAAGCTGATAACCGCCGGAGAGTTATGGCGTGTTAGTGAATGAGGAGTCAGGCAGTATCTCACTCTCTGGAAGCAGTTATTCGGTCTGGAACTAAACATCCCAATAATGGCGAGGCTACTTGTTAGATCAAGCCACTACAACATCAATGTTGGATAATACAAAAGGCTGTGGATCTTAAGATGTAGTTTACTTCATGTGAACAGTAGGTGAATGGTAAACTTTCACCAAGGCCACTATGTTTTTAGAATTTGTGTGGGCCTCAATCATGTTTATGTGGTTCTAATACGTAATCAGTCTTTGATGATGCTGCAATAGCTTCCATGTTGAGGCAAGTCCAAATCGTGCAAGATATGGGTGTGTCATTTTGTTGCAGACCTGCCTTTTAAAGAAATAAACCAATAACCCATTACACTTTATGCCTCTTCTCTTGACAGCTTTCTACCACAAAATTATTTAATTTTTTTTTTTTTTTCCATCAATCCTGGACACGATGTGAAGTTTCGATGTGTAGCAGGTGAACCAGGCTTGTTGACATTTTCACTTGGCAGGGATCCATTGTTGCTGCCTGTAAACTGATAATGGGCTGTTAAAAAAAAAAAGAAAGATTGTTCGAGAGGTCATTGAAGGTGACTGTAGTAGGAAAAAAACGACGTCAATGTAATGTTGCAATGGTGACTAATATTAAAATTTCATACGCATTCAGTGATGTAGCGTTTGACTTCCCGTTTTTAGGATGAGCTCACCACGCTCACTGCGCCCCAACCCAAAAATATCAAAAAAATCTATGTAGTCATGCAGGTGGGTGTGCAGACACTGGAATGATGCATTCAAGTGCAGTTGCAAAGGCTGAGTAAATGACTCCCCTAATGGGAGTGTTGGACACATGACGTTAACACCAAAGACAGAGGACTCTTGTTCTTGGTGTTAATATAACTATCTGTAGGTTGGGTCCTAGTAGGGGGTGAGAAGGTATCACATTACCACTGACTCATTCCCTCTGTGTCAAGCGATTGCAGCCAATTGTGAATCAGGATCTCCTTTAAAGACTGCGTTGCTGATGAGCACTGCATTTCAAATAATAGCTGCCCTGATTACAGTGAAAAGCTGGCACAGGATGAGATAAATGCCTCCTGGAAAGATGGGAAGTTGAATGGCAAAACAAGGTAAAGCCATGAGAAACGTTCCAGGAGTGAATCATACTCCTGTTTTCTTTCTGTGGAAAGTGAACAGGGGGTTTCCTTCTAGTGAAGGTTTGTTTACCATGAAGTCATCGCAGCGAAGAGGGCCATAGTGGCAACGCAGAATATCTGAAATGCCTCCACGCAGCGCTGCTAGGAGCGAGCATGTGTGCGACTGTAACAAGTAGGTGTTTTCTAGTGGACGCTGGAGCACTTGTAAGTGGATTACACTTTCTCACAATCGCATACTTTCCCTCTGACTCTGTCCTGCGCGCTCGCAGACACATTGTTCGCTCCCTCATGACTGTGGCACAGGGCAGCGCGAATGTGTAAGCTGATATTGGTGTGAGCGCTACCGACCCTGAATCAGACAAAGCGTTTTTGGGAGTGCTGAAATCAAGACAGGTCCTCCAGAGTGTAGCACTCATTCAGTCTCTCTCTGCCTTTCTGCCTTTCACCATTCGCCACATACACTGTTTTTTTTGTCTCTTCATTTTTCTACCTGTCTTGACTTCGCCTATAAAGCAGCAGCCTTCAGCATTTGATTATTTACACCATTCTTAGCAGAGGGCACTAGAGGTTTATAAATTAGCGTTACATTGACAATCCCATATACATTGCAAAACAGTGTGCTTTGTCAGAACATTGGAGATCATCTACTGACTTCTCTCACCACATTTTATAAATATGTGGAAAACTATTTCTAAAGAGAGCGTGGCTAAGCTGAAGACATATTTTTGGCATTGCAGGGTTAAGTATCCTTTTCTTTTATGCTATTTGTTTTATTTTAACTTACTCTAGTCATTAGTCCAGTGCAGCGCTGCTATATCAGGCTGTTTTTTGGTGCATCAGACACCCTCCTGCTGGGTGGGTGTCCAGCTAGACCAGACCACAGAGACCTCTGCACCACCGCCAGCTTATCCTCACTTAATCAGATCAACAGGTCCTTTGTTAGAAGTTAACAGTTAGCAGCTTCTGTCCCGTTGTAAGCTACCTCAATGAGAGGGAGATGAAACTTCATTGGCAAGGCTGGTGGGAATCTGTTTCAAATTAGTTTGCACGGCTACTAACAAACAAAAGGTTGTTAACTGCTCTGTGGCTCTCTCGCACAATGAGTTTTATGAAATATTTATCACTTCATCATTAACGTTTATAGTTTTGTTTTATGATACAGTGATTGCTTGATGATCCTGCTCTTGGCTAACACTCTTTGTATCTCTTGTCTTGTCTTCCTCAGAGGTCTTACACTTTGATAGTGGAAGCCTTGGACTTCAACAATGAAACCAGTGGTGAGTATGTGTCCTTGTCTGGCATCTCCATCTTGCCTTCCCCTCTCTTTTCTGTCTCCCCCCCCTCCTCCCTCCCTCATGGCAACGTCTGGGAGGAGTCGTGTGTTGAAGGTCAGAGAAGGAAGTTTATTCTTCCTGAACCCCCTGCCCTCTTCCACATGGTCCACTGGGTGTGCATGTGTGTCTGTGTTAAGACAGTGTGTTGACAGGTGCCTGTAAGGCGGGAGAGCAGGACGGGGAAGCGAGGGGGACGAAGAAGAAGAAGAAGAAGGAGGAGGGGGTGCAGAAAGAGAGAAGGAAGTGTGGCGAGGTAGAAGAGGGGAGGAGTACAGAGGGGGCCGTGCTGCCCCCCTATGAAAATGTTTTCATTTAGCCGATGACTGATGGCAGGTGCTGCCAGCCAGGGTCGGGGTCACACTGTCTCACTGTCACTGAGGCGTGAAACACAGAGTTCATCCGGCCGCCCAGCCCGCCGCTGCAACTAGCCTACAGTCACAATGCCGGGGGGCCGAGGCCTCTGAGCTGTGCTCACCCGTAGGTTAAAGTTACCTCTGGCACAGGTGGGCTGCAGACTCAGCTCAGTGTAAGACTTTTAGTACTCGAAGACCGTGTGCGTTCTTCCCACGAACACGTTGTTAACATGCTGAATCTAAATTCTGGTTGCCGGGTTCGGTTTCTGCCGTTAACTATGCTGGGATTCCTGCTGGTTGGCGGTCAGATTGGCGACAGCGTGGTGAGGGAGGGCCCAATCCGATTCTTGTTTGCGCAGGTCCGTTCGAGGTCAACAAGGTTTCGGTCTTTTCTGCTGTATTTGCCGCTCCCCAGAGAGCTATTAGGGCATTGGTGTGAAAAGCCCCCTGAATGTACACAGTCAATGCTGGTTAAGCCCCTCTGAGCTCCACCAGGCTAGCTCACAGCTCCGATAGCTTCATATGTCTGTACTATCCTACCTGATGGTTAAATGGCAACTGATTCCTAATCACAATTAAAGGCTTGATTTTAGTTTTATGTAAATTTTAATATTTAAAAAAAAAAAATCCTATTCCAGACCACTTTTCTGTGAGTGTATATCCGGTGTTTGATAAAAGTAGTCCCTTTTTACAGCTTATAAATGTAGATTTTCTCAGTATAAAATGAATTTGATGCTCAAGCACGACCTCTCTAAGCTTCAAAAAGCTTGTCTGATTTATGTTTAGCTCCGAGCCAGGCAGCAGGTAGTAAGGATGTGCTACTCCTGACACCGCGGGTCAGCAGTCGGTAGAGAAATGCCACACAGCTGAGCTCTGGATTCCAGACCACTGCGAAATGTTACCGGGCACTGTGATTTCAGGACGCCAAACCCCCCGACCCCCCCCATACACAGCACAGCACAGTAAATAAATGACAGCAGGCCGTTCCCCCTCTGCATTACATTGCATCATACTACACAGAGGAGCGATTCACCCAGCGGTCAGCCACCTCTGCTCATGTGAGCGCAGTAAATAACAGCTTTGACATATTTTTCATTCTCTCCCAGGTGGAAGATTTAGATATCAGGTAGCGAGTGCTACGTGTGCGAGTGAATGAGTGGTGTTAATGCGCAGAGCTCATATATGTATGTGTACAGTGTAGTGTCTGGAGACTGGGCTGAGCGTGTTTGCTCAGTTTGAGTGTTTGCTCTGTGTGTGAAGCTCATTACAGCCCTTGGCTCCCAGGGCAGTCCTTGCCCGTTTGACAGAGCCGTGACCTCTTCTGTTTGACATGAAAATAAGTGGGTTTCTGGGTCCAGGTCTGTGTGTTTTGAAGTCTCCTTTGGTGTTGCACAGTCACAACATCGGCTCGGCCATCTGAAGTATAGATAGATACTTGTAAGTGTGTTGGCTCGAGGCCTTTTTGACTGCTGTTGCAAGAATGTATATGAAGAAAAAAAGTGCTGATGGCACACTGGCAGGCTTCCCAGCAGTGACTGTGGCATCGGTGTCCTCCTCACACTGTAATTTATGGCGGCTGCGGTTCTGTCCTCGCCTGAGCAGATGCAGAGGGCAGCATCCGAGACCAGTAATATCCTCAAGCTGTAAACCTGAGAATCAGAAACCAACTAGGGAGAGTTTGAAAGGGAGCGTGAGAAAAAAAGCAGTTAAGAGTGCTCATTACAGGCAGCCTTTTCCTTTTTTCTGCACTTCCTCCTTGTACTTTTCTTCCTCTCTAGTTGCTTTAATTACATATAATCTGCTATCTAAGAGATCTTCTGCAATTTGTGTCCGAATTTTTGGGGCATTTTTGGGTTCCCACTGTATGATCACGGAGAACATTGCACCTCCCAAATATGTAATGTAGGATGCTGCATTCCACTGTTCCCTCCCTGGCTCAAACATTTGATGAACATGGAGAGGAGGAAAAAAAATAAATAAATTTGTTATGTTGATTGTGATGTTTTAGGTGCAGATGGGAAGTTGATAGAGAAAGCCTCTCATTCCGGCATGATCAACCCCAGCCCGCATTGGCAGAAGCTGACCCACAACGGCCCCGTGGCCCAGTTTGAGTACCAGATCCGGGTCAGCTGTGACGAGCACTACTACGGCTTCGGCTGCAACAAGTTTTGTCGGCCCAGGGATGAGTTCTTTGGGCATTACACATGCGACTACAACGGCAACAAGACCTGTCTGGAAGGCTGGTCCGGACCTGACTGCAACACAGGTAAGCCGTGCTGAAATGGCAGCATGAAGTGATGGAAACACTGATGAAGACAGCAGCTCGAGACAAATTAGTATTTATGACTCTGAATGAGTCTTCTAAATCTAGCAGCCAGACTGTAATCTGTGATTCATGCTGATACACTGTCTGCTGCGTAGTTTGCGTTGAATGAAAGGCTTTGTTTCCCAACTCCCGCAGAATTTTTCCCTTTCCTTTTCCATTCAAATAAAGTCATTGCCTGTATGACCAGGAACAAACTTGTATCCCCAGGAAATCAGAGTGGGCAGCAGTCAATTCATTCTTATTAAATATCTTTACTGTGTTATGGCAGGGCAAGCTTGGCTGTCTGTTGATAGCAGTCTTTGTTCACGCAGGCTGAAATGTCATAGAGGGTTGTAATTATATCATTTACTGCTATAATTAAAACGTGCTAAAACACATGGAGCCAAGTTTGAATGTGGTTACCAGGCAGTGATTATTCTTCTTCCTCCTCTAGCAATATGTCGACAAGGCTGCAGCACTGAACATGGATCATGTAAGGAGCCAGGTGGATGCAAGTAAGTGTCTGTGTGATTTACAAGTCTGTTACCAATGATTTTGATGCAGTTTTACTATGTAAAATGTCAAACATGGTTTGCTCAAGTGCTTTTACTTATTATGGAGGCCCGTGCCAGAAGCCTGTGGTGTGGATTATTCCGATATGTAGGGATTGTGTCCAAGCACCAGTTCTGTCATGGCATGGATCTTTCCCTGTACATGCTCGGTTTTCTGGCCAAGAGACTATCAGTACCAGGGCTTTAGCAGAGATGCAGGCTGAGCTGCTTGTAAATCTCCCATGGAGCTTTGGACCGGAGCGGCCAGTCTGAGAAAAAGGGAGAGGCTCAACTGCCAAGACTCCCATGTTGGAAATGTAGCCTATGGGTTTCCCCCTAATGAGTGTTATCAGTCAAGTTTTCAGATGAGCATTAAAGTGTATTGTTTGTGTAGCTAATGGCTTCCTAATGCTGTTTATGCACACAGCCAGAGGAAAAGCCAGGCGCAGATGGATATCAGAGCTTGGGCATTGTGTTGCAGTAACAGTTGTATCTCATCCTCATCCTGGAGGAGGCCCTGCACTGCCCGACTCTTCCCACAGCTCAGGCATCGGTGGTTGCTTTCTTAGTTGTCTGATTTGGCCATAACTCAAGCACAGGGACGAACAGCTATGTTGTTTTTCCCAAGCTCTTGACATCATCAGGTTTCTTGTGAGTGCTTGTGTGGCCACTGGCAGAACAAGAGGTTGAATCGCTTTAGTCTCTGCACAGGTGTGGCTGTATTTAAAGCTCTGGGTTTAACTCTTGTTTATACGCACTCTGCCAACAAACTCTCCAAGCAAGCTCTACTACTGCTGTAGTCGGTGAGCAGTTTCCCATCGTTGGGCTGTGGCAGAGTGTTAAACAACAACAGTACATAGCAACATTGGCTGCCGCCTTGTCACTAAGTTTCTGTCAGCAACGCCACAGCTAATGACGCTCCATGGGATTTTCGTTTAGCCTGGAGTTTTTAGTGATACCCGCAGCTTTCATTGGTACTAGTAGAGTAATAACAGTGCAGCCGTGGACTTGCCACAGTATCAAAATGGTTTGAAAAGCATTAACTGCACGGCCACAACATGCATATTCTGAACAGAGGTCTGTTTTCATGTCCAGGGTTAAAAACTTTGTCACATTCCCCAGTAATTTGTCTGTGTAATAACCGTAAATGATTTGGGATCCTGCTCCGCTTCTCATGGAGAAGATTAGCACACTTTTAAGAATAGCCTCTTTAATCACAGACCAAGGTTTACTTAACCACCGCGTTTATTTTTACAGTCCGTCCGTTTCTTGGGGCTAATCAGTGCGCCGCTCCCCCCAGAGGGACACTGTTTCCTGTCGCTAGGCTCCACAGCAGCAACTGTATCGCCACCTCGCCACCTTTTTTAAAGAGCCGACTTATCAGTCAGGCTGGATTGCCGTCTTAATTATGGAGCCCTGGAAGAAAAGGGCAGCATTATCAGTGTAATTATGGACCTGGACATTTCAGTGGTCAGCAAAGCTGTGGTCCCCTCCTCGGCCTCGAGGCACAAGCCCGACTCCTGACTCATGGGAACCAGGATGAGCAGCAGTGTAACCCTCCTCTCTGCGAGGGACTGCCAAGCCACAGGCAGAGTGTTGTTAAAGGGAGCGTCTGGCCGCATGCTAATGTTAGCTGTGCTACAGGTCCCATTGGAGCTGTAATTTACTGTTTTGTTTTTTTCTGTTTGGTAACATGCTAAATACTCCTCTGTTTCCCTGTCCCCAAGTATTGTTTAAAAGCTGTTGCATAAACACCCTGCTGCTTAAGATTCATTTGTGGTCTTTTAAGACGCAGCCCAGTTGTTGTGAGGGCAAGAATACTGGCTCTTTGTTTGTTTCATTCGTGCAGCTCCATGCTGTATATGCTAATGTGCAGTTCATTAAGTTCAGATTATTGCTTGTGAAGGAATTTGGAATAAACAGAAGCTTAAGATATTAGCATTTTCAGGGATTATCTGATCTCGCTGTGTGATTGTTGTACATTTTCCTGAATGTTCTGCATGTGTCGCCGTGGCATGTGTATTTGGGCTGTTTTGTATTTGATGTCCCACCTCCGAGGCTGACGGCATGGCTCTCTGTGTGTCTTGCAGGTGTCTGTATGGCTGGCAGGGCCAGTACTGTGACAAGTGCATCCCCCACCCTGGCTGTGTACATGGCACCTGTGTAGAGCCCTGGCAGTGCCTGTGCGACACCAACTGGGGCGGCCACCTTTGCGATAAAGGTTAATACCCATCTCTAATTTCAGTTGCAGTCAGTTCAGGAGCGGCCCGTGTTGTGTCAAAACAAACTAAAGCCGTGTGAAATGCTCTTTTTGCAGATCTGAACTACTGTGGCACTCACCAGCCATGCCTGAATGGAGGGACGTGCATCAACACAGGACCTGACAAGTACCAGTGTACCTGCGCTGAGGGCTACTCTGGTGCCAACTGTGAAAGAGGTGAGTGTTGGTGATCTTCTGCAAGATAACTTTTAGCTGTGTTTGTTATTGTTGGCAAGCGTTAAAAGGCACTCCACCAGTTTTACAGATACAGTTAACTCGTCATAAGTACTCGTCAGCCTGTGAAAACAGTTTAATGTCTTCTGTAGCCAGGTTGAGAGCTTTCTAAAGTCTGAGAAAATAACCCTGATGACGGCATCATGGATAATCTAATATAAGAGGCTATCAAGTTGCATTGTGGGAAATGTAGAAACCAGTCTTTGTTAGGGCTGCACGATTTTGAAAATTGCGATTATTTTGACAGGTATTGCGATATGATTTGCGATATTAGAGGGTATGATCATTTTTACATCATTATTCTCATTTTCATTGAAAAACATATTAAAATGTTTATGGTGTGATTTTTGTGGGGATCTGTACCAAACAAAGATGTTTCTTAAGGCTGTAGAATATCATGTGTAGGCCAGGATATCTCTGCAGCGCGACACACATTTCTCCTCCTCATCCTGCGATTTGAAAATTGCATCAGGCCATATTGCCAAATTGTGCAGCCCTACTCTTTGTGGAGGTTGACTCATAAGAGAGACTAATGGTCACAGACATATTGTCCTCTGCTGCTTCTATTTTGAACACTTAATCTGTCTTTCGCAAGTCCCACAACTTTGTGGAAGTGCAATACTAAATCACCCGACTGCTCCTTTTAAGGCTATTTACATCTTCAGTGACTGAAATAAGTCATGTTGCTTTGGCTAAATCTTATTTATTTTTTTTAATTTTGCAAACAGAATGGAGGCTCCAAGATGGCCAGAACTTCCCTTTTTTATTTTATTTTTTTATTTATAAAACGATCTACATTTGGAAGCTAAAATCAAAAATGTATTCTCATGGGGTCTCAAACTCATGCTTGCAGTTATAATAAGTGGGCAGGTTCTGGGCTTTCTGAGCTTACAGACAAAAAGGTCAGAGGTGCCTTGAGTTTGTAATCAGAGGAGGTGGTAACTCGGCAATAATCTTGTTTCCACTCCAGCGTGAGTGGCCCCCAAGTCAGGTAATCCACCGGTTTGATCTTCAGGGGCCGGTCATCCCTCCGCTCCTCAGGCACTCGAGACAGATGGGTGTGGTGCTAAGGTTCAGCTGCTGCGAACACTTACCATGGAGATGATGGTTTTTTCCTCATTAAATCTGAGCCTCGCGGGGTGCTGACAGCTTAACTGCAGAGATGTCAGGAAACCGTGCCCTTCCTTAACAGGAGGTCCTCGGACCAGGGGAGACGGCAGGCTATTGTAGCCCAGAGGCCCCAGGGTGCAGCGCCGCATCCTCTCCCTCCTCCCCACGGCATACCAAGGCCCGTCCACTGATCACCTCCAACTGCCTAGTTATACCCACAGTGAATCATTCATTTTTGATTCATTTGGGACCCACTCATCCTTAACTCGTCCATAAAGGAGAAACTCCAGTGTAAAGCCCCCCCTCCCTCCCCTCTCTCCCGCTCGCCCTCCCGCCAGTCTCTCATCTTGTGCCGCCTCTCAGAAGAAGAATGGCGGGGAGTCAGAGGGAAGTCACGGTGCGTTGGTCAGGTCAACTTAGCATGAAAGATGATTTCCTGGTGGTGTGGTCTGCCGGGCGGGTAATGAGAGTGAGATGGGGGGATTTTGAGCGGTCTTTTGGGGCAGGGGAGGAGGAGAGGAGTAGGTGATGGGTGAGGGAAGTCGACCCCTGGGTGTGCTCTCTCTGCTGACAGAGCTGCCTGGCAGAGGAGTGCAGTTTTCCAGGAATGAGAGTCAGAAGCTTAAATGCATATTTGCATCTGATTTGTTTTTCTTGTGAATAATAGGTCAAATGTAGACCGCAGGATGTCACAGTGAAATATGCTCATGGCAGCTCCTCAATAGCCGAAAAACATCAATCTAAATATCAGATTATCAGCCAAAAAGGCTAAAATCACAGAATAAGTGTCATAAATTGACAAATTGAGTATCCAAATGTGGATTTTTCCTTTTTATAGTGACTCACATGGGTGTTTCTTTTTCTAGCTGAACATGCCTGTCTGTCCAATCCATGCTCTAATGGGGGGAGCTGTTCAGAAACCAGTCAAGGCTACGAGTGTCAGTGTGCGCCAGGCTGGAGCGGCCCCTCCTGCACTATCAGTACGATTGCACACTACCTGCACCCATTAAATGTCAGCACCCCTCATAGAGAAGATCAGGTTGAATAACTTGATTTCTTCTGTTTAGATGTTGACGACTGCTCTCCAAACCCCTGCAATCACAGAGGAACCTGCCAGGATCTGGTCAACGGTTTCAAGTGTCACTGTCCTTCACAGTGGACGGGGAAGACATGTCTGATCGGTGAGCCACACAGCCTCTGTTCCTCTTTCCACCACGTCACTCCTGTCAGCTGCACATGCAAATGCCACTAACCCCTTCTCTCTCCCTCTCTAGATGCCAACGAATGCGACAGCAAGCCTTGTGTCAATGCCAACTCATGCCGCAACCTGATTGGTGGATACTTCTGCGAGTGCGTCCCCGGTTGGACGGGGCAGAACTGCGACATCAGTGAGTTGAAAGCTGTCAGCTGCACCTGTCCAGCTCCTGAATCCTTTGTTTATTTATTTCTGTTCAATCAGTACAGGCTGAATTCAAGCTGTAATATGAAGGCGTAAAAGGCAAACAAGTGGAGCCTGCTGTGTAAATGAATCTGCTTTATCATCATTATTATTATTATTTAGTGTGTGGCCAAGGCTGCGATCACAATCCCAGGACTAGTTTCACTTGGCAGCAGACAGGATTGCTCAACACTGTGTGTTGCACTGATTGTGCAGCCACGTTATCCAACTCTCTCTACCTCTGACAATGTTTTTAAAGGCCCTTAGCATGGGAAACATAAAGCACAGGCTTGTTATCAAAGACAGACTACTCAGTCAAGCTGTTGAGAACTAATCCTCATATTTGTTTTGCAGATATTAACGACTGCAAGGACCAGTGCCAGAATGGGGGAACTTGCAAGGTATGTGTCGGGTCAAAACGCTTAATCTGGCATCGCTGCTTCGTTTGTGTTATTGTCTTTTTGTCGAAGCTCGAGACATTTACAGTCATTATATAAATAGCTGCTGTAAACCGTGCTCTCCAAACCGACAGTGGGATTGTTGTGGAATTCCTCTCTGAAATCAGATCTGAGGGGAGTGGGTTCAGGGGGGTTTCTAAGGGAGGGACACAATTCCTTGACCACACTAGATTGAATTACCATAAACATTATTGTGTTGAGCCCGTGCCAGGAAAATGTGTTGAAATAATTGCAGAGCTGTGATGATGTCCCTCCGAAGTTGGCGCATTCTCGCTCTGTTTTCTGGTTTGACAGTTATTGTTTGGACTCCACCCAGTCAAAGCAGTTAATCAAATGTGGTGCTGCATGAGGTTCACCCTGCTTTCTCTCTCTCTCTTTCAGGACTTGGTAAACGGCTATCGTTGCGTGTGCCCCCCTGGCTTCGCGGGAGAGCATTGCGAGAGGGACATCGATGAGTGTGCGAGCTCGCCGTGTCTGAACGCCGGGCGCTGTCAGGACGAAGTGAATGGTTTCCAGTGCCTGTGCCTGGCTGGCTTTTCAGGAAATCTCTGCCAGGTGAGACACAGCTCCAACCACTACCCCCCCCCCCCCCCCCCCCCCCCCCCCCCCCCTTTTCTGCCAGCATTGCTGTATCTTCGGGTTTGCTGTAAAGTTTTCCTGCCCCACCCTCTTAAATGGCTGTTGTTCCACAGTCCTCTTTTTAAAAGGGAGTGCTTTGTTGAAGCTGCTCCTGGCTACAGCGGGATACATTCCTCAGTGCTGAAGCCCAGACTCAGAGGACGGCTCCTATGTCTCTGCCTTGTTTTCCCCTTCCTCCAAGTGCTGTGCGTGTGTTGTTTCCTGGCACAGCCTGTACGGAGGATGCTGTGGGTTTTGCTCTGTTCAGTGTAGCAGAAACCATGTCAGCTATCAGGTTCACCACTCTCTATTCAATACCTTTTTCTGCCCTAGCTGGATATCGATTACTGCTCCCCTAACCCGTGTCAGAACGGAGCGCCCTGCTTCAACCTGGCCACAGACTACTACTGCGCTTGCTCCGAGGACTACGAAGGCAAAAACTGCTCTCACCTCAAAGACCACTGTCGCACCACCACGTGTAAAGGTACGTCTCCTGCCTGCAATAACCACAAGCTTTGCACTCGTTGTCTTTTTCCAGAACATTTTGGTAAGGCGATCTACATGGCGTGCTGTAGTAAAATGCTGAATAAGGCCAGGTCTTCACCATTTGCCTGAACACTTTGCCCACATTTTTCCCATGAGGGCAATACCTATATTTTAGTTTTGTGCGCTTAAGTTTCTTGGCCAAGGTGAGCAGGTTTTTTTTGAGTGTTGATTTTTTGATGAATGCCCCCCTCCATCTCCTCAGCAAAGCTTTTCCAATGATCCTCCCCTCCTCTGAGTTCCTTGAAAATCTGGCAAAAGGCTGATAGCACTGTGTGTGTTCTTGGTAATGGCTTGGTGGGCTACCTCTTCTCTCTTTTCCCCCTCAACGACTGCGCACATTTTTCTGTGTGTGTGTAATTAAGTGAGTGGACCAACCACGGAGTCAGATACCAGACGGTGAGATCCTCTCTGCTCTTGGCAAGAATTAAGTGATTACAGGGGAGAAAATTCACCCCGCTCTCCTAACCTGATCAGACAGGGGGAAAGGAAGGGATTTCAGTGCAGAATGAGAAAGATCACTCTGAATTGCTTATGAAAGCATAACAGCTTAACGCTGTTTCTCCTATCATTCATTTTTTTCTTACAGTGATACTGTTTTTCTCAGGGGATTTTTAACCAGCTTATTGGCGTTATCATCTGTAGATCTTAACATCTTCCTCTCTTGTTCACTCTTTGTCACTTGTTGGCTCTCACTCCTTTTTCAGTATAAACTAGCAGACGTTTGTTCTCATTTCATAACAGCGATCAATCAAATTCCCATCCGTCCTTATCACGCAACCACATTTTACGATTTGGAATGAGGATGTTTATTCAAACAAGGTTCGTTATTGTCTAACTGTCTCTCCTCTCCGCAGTGATTGACAGCTGCACAGTCGCAGTGGCGTCTAACAGCACGCCGGGGGGAGAGCGCTACATTTCTTCGAATGTGTGTGGACCTCACGGCCGGTGCCGGAGCCAGGCCGGTGGCCAGTTCAGCTGCGAGTGCCAGGAGGGCTTCAGAGGCACCTACTGCCACGAGAGTAAGACCAGACTCCACACAATACATAATACAAGGCACAGCTGACTGTGACAGATCAGATTGGCCTCTGCAAAAACACTCACAATTTTCTTGTCTTTCCAAAAAAAAAAAAAAAAACAGACATCAACGACTGCGAGAGCAACCCGTGCCGCAATGGAGGCACCTGCATCGACAAAGTCAGCGTGTACCAGTGTATCTGCGGCGACGGTTGGGAGGGCGACCACTGCGAGATAAGTGAGTAATCCATGACCTCCAAATAAACCTGCACCTCCCTCATGGGATAGAGCAGTCATCATCAACATTGTATGTGACATTATAAAAAGTGTGATGTGTTTGATATGCCGCCCATAAATCACACTCCCATCCAATGTCTTTACCAGACATCGATGACTGCAGCACCAACCCCTGTCATAATGGAGGGACATGTCGAGACCTGGTGACTGACTTCTTTTGCGAATGCAAGAATGGCTGGAAGGGAAAGACGTGCCACTCCCGTAAGAGCCTTTTTTTTGTTTTTTCCACACCCGTGTAGTCTGTCTGTGCAGGCTCATGGTATGCGCTTATGGCTGTATATAATTACTTCTATACCGCGCGTGTGTGTGTGTGTGTGTGAGTGTCTGTTCATTCTGAATAATGTGAGTACACACCTTAAGATTTTAAATGCTTCTTGCAGGTGAAAGTCAGTGCGATGAAGCCACATGTAACAACGGCGGCACCTGCCACGACGAGGGCGACACGTTCCAGTGCAAGTGTTCCCCAGGGTGGGAGGGTACGACATGTAACATAGGTGAGTCACACAGCCGCGGCGGTTTGCTTCAATGCTTCACACACACACACACACACACACACACACACAGAAGACTGCTTTGTGGGAGAGCTCCGTCTCAGATATTAATCAGATCTGTCAGATCTGCGAGGTCCACAAACAGTTTTTATCCCTTCACTCTGTCAACGCTGCCTCTCCTCCCATCTCCCTGCTTGCCCATTTCTCCCTCTCCCGTGAGTGCTGACAGATATCCGCTTAAAATCCCTGATTGCGCTGACAATACACTTCAAAGTCGTGGAATGCAGATTCCCTCAGAGAAAACGGAAACCCGATAGAAAAAAAAAAATAGCCAAACCAACAGCAGTCTCCTGTGACTGTTTTAAGGTTTATGAGCACTGATTTTACTGATAATCCTTAAAGATGGGGGAAAAAACTCACTGACAAAACCTTTTTTTTTTCCTTCTCTTTCTCTCAGCCAAAAACTCAAGTTGTCTTCCAAACCCGTGTGAGAACGGAGGTACCTGCGTGGTGACTGGGGAGTCGTTTACCTGCGTCTGCAAGGAAGGCTGGGAGGGTCCCACATGCACCCAGAGTAAGTGCTCTTTAAATTGTGTTTGGGATAAGGGTGGACAGTTACTGCTATTAAATGATGATAAACCTCCTGCTACCTAGTGCAGAGGTGAAGTCCTGCAACTGATTAAATCTGACTCTCCCATCCCCTCTTGATCCGTACCTTTTTTTTTTTATCTCTTTATTCTCCCTGGCTGCTGCCGGCCATGAGAGGAGAAAGGAGGAGGGAGAAAGGGGCTCAGGAAAGTGGAGACAGATGTTTCTCCCCCCCCACCCCCCCCTTCTCTCCTCCTCCTCGTCCAACACACACCCGTCTCTCCCCTCTCGTCGTTGCATTCCTGTCCAAACAGTGACATGTCGGCTTGTTCTACAGCCCTCCTCCATTTCCCTGGGATCCCTGCCCTTGTATGCATGTACTCCAAAACATAAATTCCCCGACTTTTGTAAGGGAGGGAGAAGCAGCCGTGGTGGGAATCTGGGTGTGGAGGTGTTGTCGGTGGTGGCGGCTGCGGTGGTGGTGGTGGTGGTGGGGGGGGGGGGGGAGCTGGAACTCATTTTTGAGGGTGAGAGTCGACTCGATTGTTTGCTCTGCGTTGTTAATAAGGCAGAGCAATCAGGCGGCGCGGAGTCCAGGCCCGACCGGCCCAACACGCCTTTGCACACACAAGCTCAGACGTGCTCTTTGCGTGTCATGTGCACTAAACACTCATACATGAGAGAAAAAACAACAACACACTCACTACTTTCTGTCTCTTCTCTCCCTTCTTTTCTCTCTATTTTTTTTCTCTCTCTCAGATACCAACGACTGCAGTCCCCACCCATGGTAAGTGGAAGCCTAACATTTCCTGTAGATTTTGACAGATGTAAACAGGGCGCTCCTCCTGTATCGTAGCCTCACCTGCGGGCTTTTTCTCTCTCGCCGTCTCAACGCTGAGAACCAAGCATACAACCCTTCCCTGTCATTCCTGGGATGCAATCAGCTAACTCTCTTTTGTGCACTCCCAGGCACAACTCATATTTAACCACATACCACAGAAGCTCACTCCCATGCACACTTGCACAATTAAAAGAACAAGTTTGATTGCCTTAGATGAGGAATTATTATGGTCTACTAACGCGACTATTTCCCATCCAAAATGTGTTGATATAAAAGAAGAGATGATAGATGAGTCTGTAAATAGCATGGGGGTATGCTGACGTACAAACTGACATCTCAATCACTTTTTTTTCTGCAGCTACAACAGCGGAACCTGCGTTGACGGGGATAACTGGTACCGCTGCGAATGCGCCCCAGGCTTCGCTGGTCCAGACTGTCGGATCAGTGAGTATTAAAAACTGGATCCCTGTTTGAGCCGTAAGTTAACGCAGACGCAGGCCGCGGGACCATCGCAGTCGCTCCAAATGGAGGGTCTAGCCGGCCAATTATCTGTGTGTTGGGCTGCAGGCCAGGCCGAGCCATTTCGGTGTCACTCCACCGGGCCCTGCTGCTGTCCCCGGGGGAAACCGGCTTAGCAGGCCAACAGCTAATCAGCCATGCTCTCTGACACTGATTACACAGATTGTTTTCCCTCTTAAAGGCTTTCAGATGGCCACATTCTTTCCCATTGCAAACCCTTTGTTCTGCTAAGTCCAGCCTTTAGCTCCTGCATACCTGCTAATGATGCTGCCTTTAATAAAGCTGCATGGGGCAAAAAAAAACGTCAAGGACTGATTTAAAGCATGTTTGCTTGTTTTTTATTAACTGGCGTGTATGTGTATGTACTGTTCAAATGACACATGACCTCCAGTCCATTTAGCCTAGGAATTAGATTTGTGTGCTTAACCCAATAGTTGTGCGCCGTCTGGCTGCGCTCTTTATTCCAAAAAGGAGCCACGTCTTAACCTCTCGCTCTTCTCCTCTGTGACAGATATTAACGAGTGCCAGTCCTCTCCATGTATCTTTGGCTCCACCTGTGTGGACGAGATCAACGGATATCGCTGCCTGTGTCCGCTAGACAGGACTGGACCCCACTGTCAAGAAGGTAGAAGTCTTCACAAGATGATAGAGCACAAATCTACATCACAAACACACCTTCTCTGATATATTTCTAATGCCGTGGTTCTATTTAACACAGTGACAAGAAGACCTTGCTCTGTTAATGGACACGCCACGCCTGATGGACTCAAATGGGAAGACGACTGCAACACTTGCCACTGTTCGAATGGGAAAGTTGTGTGCACAAAGGTAGGTCCAAACAAACTAACTCTGTATGCACTAAATGTAGAAGTAAGAAAAGTATTTATCAGGGCTGCCAAAGTTAATGCAATAATAACACGTTTACGCAAATTTGTTTTAACGTCACTAATTTCTTTAACGCAACTTGCAATTTTTAGGTTGTAGCGGGCTCAGTTTTAAAGCTAGAGTGGAGATACTGGTATCATATGAAACTAAAACACAAGGAATCAATTGATACCAACCATGTCATACTAATGTAGCTTGTAACTGCGAATGAGGTTAAACAATATTCCAAATTTATGCTAAATTTTGGTGAGGAAAAACTGGCATGGCCATTTTCAAAGGGGTCCCCTTGACCTTTGACCTCAAGATATGTGAAAGAAAATGGGTTCTATGGGTACCCATAAGTCTCCCCTTTACAGACATGCCCACTTTATGATAATCACATGCAGTTTTGGGCAAGTCTTAGACAGCTGTTGTTGCCTGTTTGGCTTGAGTTTGCCATATTATGATTTGAGCATATTTTTTATGCTAAATGCAGTACCTGTGAGGGTTTCTGGACAATATTTGTCATTGTTTTGTGTTGTTTATTGATTTCCAATAATAAATATATACATACATTTGCATAAAGCAAACATATTTGCCCACTCCCATGTTAAGACTATTAAATACTTTTACATTTTGAACAGATAAAAAATGTGCTATTAATTTGCGATTAATCGCGATTAAATATTTTAATCTATTGACAGCCATAGTATTTATGATGGCTCTGTACAGCTGTGAAGCACAATGTCATTGTTTACCAATGGGAGAAGGGCTGTGGAGAATAACCGTGCAATAAAGAGTTATAGACCCAAAGGTTGCGTGGGCGGTTGCGTCTCCACGATCCTCAGAGATCTCAGGTAGGGCCACAACAACAACTCTCTGTCACAGGGTGGAGTTGGCTTGGGAGTGTCAAATTCTATACAGAGATGATGCAGTTTGTTTTTGAAAGGAAACACAATGGCACCGTTGGAAATGGGTGTCAGATGCCAGTTCAGAATCTCCCGAAGTCACACTGGGCGAAGATTGGGTGATATACGGTAGAGGCCTGAAGTAGCGCTATCATTATCATGCTCGTCTAACCACCGGATGAACAATGGCGCCTCTCTGACTGATACTGCTGCCTTCAGGAACAAAATGCATCATGGGGTGAAAATGATCTATGGCTGTAAGGTACAGGCTGCCAGGTTAAACATAGTCTGATACGGGAACACAATTATATGTGGGGTTTTTACCGTACTTTTGCTGACAGTAGCTCGTATGTTTCATGCGGATTACTGAAGCATTTCCCTTGACATACAATGGGGGAAATAAATCTTTACAGAGCCGCTATTATCCTGAACTGGGACAAACTGGTGCCATTAATTATTTTTCTAATCTGTTTTCTGAGAAATATGTCAGCCGTTTGGCAATATTTCAAATCCAACAATGAAAACTGTATGTATTTGTTCATGTTTTACAAAGGGTTTAAACTGAGCCAGGCCATACAACAAAGATAGTAATCATATCACATTCATTCATGGTCAGTAGTAAACAGCTGTTAAATAATAATAATAATAACTATATATATCTTTTAGCACGCTGGTATCGGATGGGTACTCCGTATCGGCCGATATTGCAAGTTCAGGTATCGGTGTCGGGAAGGAAAAAATGGTATCAGAACATCTCGTTACTATTGCAAGCAAGCAGGTTTGGCGATTCAGTGGTCCTAACTTGCAAGTTACGTCATTCACGTGATGGGCAAGCTCAAACAAAGTGCTCTCAAAGCCGTTATTATTTTGCTCTTTAAATCCTTTCAGTTTTGGAGACCTTGTTTTTCTTCAAGTGTAATGTAGCCTCCATTTTAAAGGTGGTGTACATATTAAGAGCAATAATAAGGGCACGGTCCAAGGGCAAATGTTTTTTCACACTTTTGCTCGCGTAGAATGGAAGTTAACGGGAGGCAAGTACTAATTTTGCGTATGTGTGACCGCCCCATAAACTTCATTAATCCCCAAATTCTGACTTTTTTATTAACAGCATTTACTTGTACTTTTACTTTCAATACTTAAGTACATTTAATATCAGAAAATTACTTTTGATACTTAAAGACTTTTACTCAAGTAATATTCTAATAGGTGACTTTAACTTCTACTAAAGTCATTTTCTGGTTACATATCTGTACTTTTACTCAAGTGTGGCTTTCAGGTGCTTCATCCACCGCTGCTGCTTACAGTCTGGTTTAGAGCTGGGTGTTGAATCTCTAGTGTTCAAAGTGGTGAACCGACAGACCTTCATCAGCCCTGTTTTATATTTGTTTAATTAAAAAGGTCTGTGACATTACCTAACACTGTTTCCTCTGTCATGTTTTTCTCTCCAGATGTGGTGCGGCCCTCCATCATGCCACCTGGGTGCCAAAGGTCGAGGCGGGTGTCCTTCAGGCCAGAGCTGCATCCCCATCAGGGAGGGCCACTGCTTCGTGAAGCCGTGCCTCGGCCTCGGAGAGTGCTGGCGCTCCAACCCTCCCCCGCGTCCCACCAAATGCCACCCCAGCTCCAGTTACCAGGACAACAGCTGCGCCAACATCACCTTCACCTTCAACAAGGAGACCATGCCTCAAGTGAGTTACCTAGGCACCAGGGAGGGAGAGATTGAATTAAAGGGTTTCGGGGTCATTTTTCATGCCTCTCCCCCACCGCCACTCTTCAAATGAATGGGAGCAGCAAACTGTGAAAGATCAGGTTTTCAGAAGAGCTCAACCATCCCTCCCGGGCAAAAGGATTTCTCGTCTTAAGACTCCTGAACAATTCAGTCATGTATTTAAATGTGTTCCAGGAAGGAAAAAATGTGGGGATATTTCTTTCTTTTCTCCCTTTGTTTTTTGTTGACTGCATCCAAGTTTTGGTGTTCCTGAGAATCAGGCATTCCCGACTCCATGCCAATCCCCTCTTAACCCGACCGCACTGCGAGATTAATTTCAGGATCATATGGATTTGAGCTAAACAGGACCACTGGCGACTCTGTCACCACATAGGATCATCACTCGCCAGTTGCCTAACAAGCATGACAGCAGATTGTGACAAGCATACAAGCCCGTGGTTTTTAATCTAAATGAGGTGGATCCCAACCATGTTGAACCTGCTGCCAAAATGCAGGCCCAGTTCTTCCTTTTTCCTTCTTGATTGCCGTTTCTTTTTCCATGTGCGTTAACATTCGCTTCATTTCTTCTTCTCCGTGTCCAGAGCTTGACTGTGGAGGATGTGTGTAAGCAGCTGAGGCGCTTGTACGTAGTGAAGAATTTCTCCTTGGAGCATACTGTGTCCATAACCTGTGACCCCTCATTCTCAGCCAGCAACGAAATCCACGTCTGCATCGTAAGTACCTCCTCCCACTCCCAGTCTGCCATGTGTCTGTCTGCCTCTATTCAGACATACTCAAAAAATCCTCTTTGATTTATAGCCTGCAGCGTACATTCTTAGCAGCATTAAGACATGCTCTAATGAGATGTGTGGTTGATATAGGCTTGGTTTGTTTTGTGTCATCAGTAGACTGCATGTAAACACGATTAATGGCAGACGAGATGGAGCAATTAAACAGATTTCACTTTCTTCTTGGCACTTATAGTCTATGGAGGACCATCGTTTGGACCGGAGCCCCATTAAGGAGATCACAGACCGGATAATCGACCTGGTTAGCAAACGCAATGGGAACAACACCATCATCACCGCCATCGCAGAAGTGCGCGTGCCAAGCCCCAGCAAAACTGGTATGTACCGCCTCCGAACTCTGGTCGTTGCTTGTGAAGTTTCCCAGACTTGCACACAGTGGGTGGGAGGATTCTGCTTTTCTGAGACGATCAGATTAGATCGAGCCAAGCCCTTGAGTGTGACGGCGATGCCGAGCACCAAAGAAGTGAAAAAATATAACTCCCGCATAACTCAGGCCGCCCAGGTCTGCCATCTCATGTCAGTTGTAATGGAGCTTAGAAAGCTTCTAGCCAGGATGGAAAGAGCAGAGCTGCTTGGCTACCTGGCTTTAGATTGGCTCGTAGTGCGACTGGCTGGACTCGTAGTAAGACTCCCGCATGTGTCCGCCATTCATCAACGCGGTGACAGCAGACTGACGCCACGGCCAAATAGAAGCAGCCTCCTCCCTTGTCCAGGGCTCAGAGGTCAGGTTGCACTGGCAAAAAGCATGCTAATAATTTAGCGAGCTTGACGTAGTAATATATAATAGAACCCTTTGTGTGTTGTTTGACTTTTCACTTTTATACTCGTGGCGTCTCTTTGACCGTCTTCTTTTCTTCCGTCAGACTACCTAGTGCCCCTCCTCAGCTCCGTCTTCATCGTCATCTGGGTCCTCGTGCTGGTCTCCATTTTTCTGTGGTGCATGCGCCGCCGGCGGAAACAGAGCAACCACAACGGGACGACGGCCGTCAGCGCCGAGGACAACACGACCAACAACGTGCGGGAGCAGCTGAACCAGATCAAGAACCCTATAGAGAAGCACGTGGGCCTCACGGTGGCCATCAAAGACTACGAAAACAAGAACTCCATCATTGCCAAAATAAGGACAAATCATCCCGAGGGGGATGAGGACGACAAGGAGAGGCACTTGCAGAAGGGCCGCTTTGCCAAACAGCCAGCATACACACTGGTGGAGAGGGATGAGAAGACGCCCGTCTCCCAACCCAACCCCACATCCAAACACCCTAATTGGACTAATAAACAGGACAACAGAGACTTGGAGACAGCAAACAGCATAAACAGGATGGACTACATTGTATAGCAGACAGCTGTGTTGCTGTGCAACCAAGCCTTATGCCTTCACACCCCGGTGGTGGGTGAAACGGGGGAGCTTTGGCATGTGTAGTTAGCAAACTGTCGTGTCAGTCGTGACCCCACAGTATTTTCAGATATTCCCCGTGTTAATTTAAGTTTTGACAAGCTGGCTTACACTGGCAGTGACAGTTGCTTTGGTTGGCTGGAAACACAAGGCACTGGTATACATTTCACTGTAGAACTAGTCGCAAAAGTGTCCTCCTCTGCATTTCATTTCCCTTGTTTTTTAATTTAGTGGACACATGGAAGGGGCTCCTGGTGTAATTGTTGTACAATGACTAAAACTACCCGACGTGTTCAACGCTAGAGCTAATTATTTTTAGTATGTGTTTGAATTCTTTCCAGTTCTGTTTGGAGAAAGTGCCTTTTCAGCTTTAGACTTCAGCAACTGTCAAATGAGAAAAAAAGATCAACTTTATTATTTATTTTTATTTTTTGGGAGGGGGAGGGGGAGGGAAGGGTTCAATGTCAGCCGTTGCTGCCAATATGAAGAATTTATGTCGATTTAGAACATGTAGATATGTACATTTTTTTATTAATCATTGTGTATATTTGATTTATTAACTTAATAATCAAGAGCCTTAAGATATCATTCCTTTTTATTTATATGTTCTGTCTAGTTTGAAGGTTTTGATAGCTGTGGAAGCCTACCATTTCTTTCAATGACTTAATTTTCATTCTATAAAAGCCAAATTTCAAAGAATTTCAAAGAAGACAAAGGATGGGCACTTTTGGCCTGAAACACTTTTTTTTTTTTTTGTTTTTCCACACATTTGACATTTCATTACTTGTTGCCAGGACCTTGATTGAAGGCAAGTGAGGTTAGGACAACAAAAGATCACGGCTGCTGCGTGGGATGGACATAGTGGCAGACATATTGCTTGCCACTAATGGATAAATACTTAAGGGAACAAAAATCCTTCAGCGGCTTCAGTTCAACCCATTGACACATTTCAGAGGCTGTCAAAATCCACCAACTTGCAAGGCAAGTCACGTCAACATGACACGCCAGAATTCCCATCTGCTTTAGTCAGCGTAATATCCTAAACTAGGCCGTGAGTACTTGAACAGTCGGGGGGCAATGGGAACACTGTAGAATCAGATAAAATACACTGCCTTGCTCCGCAAGAGTCTGCTTCATTTCTGTGCAAATTAGTTTCTTTTTAAAAAAAGTGAGGCTCTTAAAAGACAAACATGTTTTATCTCATTTGTTAACCCTTTTGAGATCATGGCAACATTTTGTTCTATTTTTGACTTTGTGTTATGAACTTGAGAATTATGTGTTGATCTGGCAATATATTTTTGAAAGTCATATTTATTAAATATTTTGTATGAAAAGAGAATTAAAGTTGTCTTTGTTCTGGAGAGCGAGTGAAGAGTCAGTCTGTGATGCATCAAGCCGAACATGTCGGAGCGTATGAACGCCTTCTCATGCAGCTGACGTGGGAACTGCTGCTGGAGACACATCATAGACTTGTGCAAGATCTCTGTCCAAATGTGTTTACAGCTAATTACGTTGTATTAAGTCAATCCTGGAGACAAAATACCCTCGCTCCTCATGATCCTCAGACAATGTCACCCTTGTTGGTCTGGTTAAGTAGCGGGCTTAACTATAACCTTTCAAACTAGCAGACCTGAGAAGCCCACGTAGTAGAGATGAACTGATTTTACGTCTCTGCAGAATTTGTTTAAAAGGATTAAATCCAAAGCGAGAGATTATCGTCACCTCTTAAACCGTACAAGGACTTAAAACAGTAGGGTCAGGTTCACTAATCCACCGTGTTGTCTCTGTCTTGATAAGAACAGAATTGGCTCCTGCGAGTGACTCATCTCAGGTTACACCCGCTAATACAGACAGAGAAGTGCTGCTTTATTAGTAACATCACTGTTGGACAGACCTTCGATGTGAAATTGCCACGAGCATCAGCCAGTCTGGACTGTGTGGGAGGAAAACAATGTGCAGAGATCGACATGTTATTTCATGCTGGCTGTTTAAACAAAAATGATCCACAAAGATTTCTTTTTTTCTGGGGAAAAACAAATTTATTTATATCATAAAATGTCATTCCAGTAAAATAAAAATAAATCGGGAGTAATGTATTCAGGCATCATCAAGTGGAACATCTTGGGCTTTTTCATTGGGGTATGAGTTGGCCCCTAGTTGCCCCGTGCTCTATCTGGCCCAGGGCCAGTTGAGTTTTGGGGCGACGACAGCGGCTACATTTAAACCTGTGATACCGTAGACGTCCTTCTACTCCAAAATAAAACCACTAATATTTCAATACTGCTCTTATATCCACACATATTTGGTCCAAGTTCAATACAAAAGCTGCATAATACCCTCAAATTTAAAGATACATTTCAGGTGCTTAGCAACTCAGTATTGAGCAAATTGTATATGAATGAACTCTAACTACATTTTTGAGAATGGGGTGATGAAATAAATCTGGAAACGGCAATCAATCACACCAGAGCTTCAGCGGGGAAACTGGACAGTTTTCAGACACGTAGGAGCCAGTATTTTCAGACTGAAAGCCATGACGTACTGCGCGGCTCCTGCCTGTCTGAAATCCCCAATCTTTAACACAAAACCAAATCTAAACTCCAATTAAAGGTTTTTTGACTTTCATTCGCGAGCCTCTCTTGACCACCACTACTTATGGGTGGAGGCAAACTCTGTTTCAAGTATTTGACAAAGCGTAACTGAAAACGCTCATGTATCAATTGCCATAATGTGTTCGGCATTTGATCCGTGTGTGTGCAGCACATGTGAAAAGAACAGACGTTGTAGTAAAATGTGACACGCGTACAAATGCATGCCATGTGAGGTAAACATGTAGCCTGACACAATATCATGTCTATCTCTGTGGCGTCAGGCATCTTTACTGTAGCTTGTCTCTCCCCCTCAGGACCTCTTCAGTCGTCGTAATCTAGAGGTTCTGGGCGCATTTTCACTCCCCTCCTCTCCGAGTGTGGATCTGGAACTAATAGAGGAGCCTGAGGATGCAGGCTTGACAGATAGGCCCCTCAGACTTGCGGCCAGCCTGTTTTGGTTTGTCTGTGCCGTGTTATTGCTTGTGAGGGGGAGCCTCTGGGCCCGTTTCCCTGGAGTAAGCAGCTCTACTTCCAGTGTGGTTTTCTTGCGCTCGGAGACTGGGAAAGCCTTGGACTCTGCCTTGGCTTCGACTGGAGGAAGGGGCGGCAGAGGAAGAAGGTCATGCTTGGATGTTTGTGTGCAGCACTCGCTGGAGTGAGTTTGCGTTGTGGCTGGAGGTCTTCCAAGGCACGTCCTCTTGGCCCTCTGCGGGTGAGGGTCTTCCCCTTCATCGCTTGGCGTGCACCTCTTGCTCTTTCTTGTCTCCTGACTGATTTCATGTTGGCAGAAAACTACTGAGGCCCCGTTTGGGTTGATGCTGTCTGGAGGACTGCTCTCAGTCTGCTGCTCCCGGGTCAGGCCCTGCTTACGAGTATTCCCAATCTGAGCCACGGCTTCCTTTAAGGCACTGTGGGAAGGCACCTCGTGGTCCTCCTCTGGGAGGGCCTCCTGTCCGGGGCTCGATTCGGACTCTCCAGCTTCAAGTTCCCTTCTTTGGTTTTTGGGACAGGCTCTCTGGTCAATCTGCTGTCCATCACCCATGACACTCGCTTGTTTGGCTCTGAAAAAGTTAAAGAACAAGAGGATATGAACAGATACTCGAGTGTCCTCTCTGACCGGTGGGGTTGGAAAGTTCTGCATTAGATCATACTTACATCTTTTGAAGCACAGTCTTCTTTGTTTTCGTGGGGCTGTTTAAAGGCTCTTGGGTTTCTCCCGCTCTGGAAAAATATTCCGATCGGCTTTGTTCGCTCAGTTCAGTCTAGAGAGGACAAACAGAATCGGTGTAAACAAAAAATATTATTCCTGGCATCCCCTGGAAAGGTCTGGCTTCACAGCAGACTGCTGTCATCATCTGGCATTGTCGGACATTAAAAAACATCCACTACACTGCTGTAGAAATGATAAGGAATACAATTCAAATAATCCAATAAGATAAAAAGATAGTTTACAAATATTTTTGCATTACTATTGAACTAAACTATGATACAGTACAAGAGGAATGTCTAAGTTACACCCCAGATGGCACAAATAATTAGTCGCCCACTTAATACTGTCTCCACCTCAAAGGCTTCAGAAAGCAATCACCGGCCCGTCATAGTGACACGTGTTTCATAGTCTCCGCTGTCTGAGGCTTGGAGTGATGCTTCCAGCCTGAGGCAGGATTACTAAACACCATGTGACACCATGTTGACAAGTAAAAACAGTGATTAAAGAAGAATCTTTAATACGATGATGGGACCAGGCTGAGGAAAAATACAACGGAGACATGTGAATGGAAAAATGCAAAATAGAGAGGAGGACAGATGATAAGATAAATACAAGTTAGTGAAAGTAGCCTCGTGGTTAGTCGACTGTAGCAGCACTTTGAGTTGCTGGTTCAAAGTTCAACATGCCCTCATACCGAGGGGACCCACTGAGGCAGAACAGGGAACGGGCCAAAGATTGGATCTCACCAACGTGTGCCCTCAACAGGCCACTAATGAAGGTTAATCACAGGTCTGTTCCTTGGCTGACCTGGAACAGACTCTGGATTTATGAGAAGAGAACAAGAGACGCTGCTGGTAAATTGAGCAGAACTTAAAAGGTTGAGAGCCCGACAATTTATCGTAAATTAATACTGCATCAAAAAAGTTGGTGGGAGAATATCAGAGTAGCTCTGGTTTAGAGATTGAGCCTTTGTTCAACCAGAATAAGCAGACTGCAGGTGAAGAGCTTCATGATTTGAGTGACATGCTTTAAACTAACAAGACTAAAGGCCCTGACACACCAAGCCGACGGTCGGCTGTTGGACACTGTTGGCTAGTTTTTTCAGTGTGTTCCGCACCGTCGGCTCTAGTCTGCTCATGTCGGAGTTTTTTCGGCCGATTTAGCATGTTGGAGCTCGTCAGTGAGAGAAATCACTCTGATTGGCTGTGAGGAAAGCAAGCCTGCTGGTGCACTTGATTAAAGGTCATGGGTTCACCAAAGTCGTGAGGATTCATCCTTTCGCCACCATGAATGCCTGCACCAAATTTAAAGGCAACCCATCCGGCAGTTGTTAAAATACTTCTGTCTGGACCGACCAAATCGAGCTATCCACAAAGCCATGTCTAAAAACACTCTGTAGACTAATTGAAGTGGGAAAATACAACCAGACAGAAGTTAAATCTTGGAAAATTCGAGGTTGTGGCCACTATGTTTAAATATCAGCCATTTTTCACATCATTATTATTCCATAAACTGGTTGGTAATATGATCAATGTGCACTCTTAAGATGAGACAGAAAGTCGATGTGGTAAGCTCTGGCCTCAACCAGTCGCTGTGAAAAAATCATTAATGTCTCACATGTCATGATACCAGCGACAACATATGACCCGACAGACAAGGAGGAAGGAGTAATTGTCCCAAGCTGCAAGGGCAAGCTGGGGCATTGTGGCTTTGCCCTGGGTGTTGAGACGGAGCTGCACTCTGGTCTGTGGTGTGGCGGACGGAATAAAGAGGCCAGACGGAGGGAGGGTGGTGAATAAGGAGGATGGGCTACAGGGAAGTAGGCGGATACGACGAGAAAGAAAGGACAAGATACTACAGAATGAATTAGAGGGGAGTACAACAAAAGAAGAGGCACCCCCCAGAGTCATATCGTCTGACCTCAGCAGTCTCTCCAGCGTGCCCACAAACACAAGAATCCTCACACAGGAAGTCCTCCACAGGCCGCCCTTTGTGTAGCGATGGAGTCATGCTACAGTGTGGGCAGAGGTTTAGTCTTTACGCTCGTATCCAGAGCTACAGCGTCGGATTTGAGACAGTGACACACATACAAACATGCATTTTGCCTACGCACTCACACACCCACCCCAACAACAACAATACTGAGAAAGATGTGGGTTGCAATCATTTGCATTGTAAGGCCTTGATATGTATTCTCATCTGTTTAATATGAATAAATGCCGTTTGAAAATGAACTTGAAAGAAAAATCAACAAGAAGCCAATGGGAGGCTCTCTGGGAAAGTTTTGTGCCTTTCTGTTCCTGTCGGCAAGACTTCAAAAGAGCAACAGAGAGAGAGAGAGAGAGAGAGAGAGAGAGTGGTGGAAAAGGAAGAAGCATGAAGAGAGGAAGAGGTTGGATATACATAGAAAGTAGACGGAGAAAGTCAGACAGAGAGAGAGAGATGGTGCATGAATTATTATCACCAGGGGTCCCGGGGTCGGACTTTCTGTATATAGCAACTAGAGAAGAAAGTAGAGGGTTTAAAGATGGAGAAGGGAGGGAAAGAGAGAGAGAGAGAGCTTGAGCATGAACATTATAAGTATCACAAGCTATGTGGATAAAACAGTAAGTATTGTGTGGTCCAATCTCATACGGAATGATGCAAACTCGTTGGAGAGTATTCCATGAAACAGGAGGGAGTGTTGGTGGTAAATAAGAACTTCTACCCACCGCCGCCGCCGCCACCACCACCTCTCCCTCAGCAACAAGGGTTTAACCCCCTCTATCGCCAGCCAGTCTACTCGCCCCCACACAAAGCTGCAACATACTTCTCGTGATGCAACACGTAGAGCAGACCGACAGTGCCCTCCCCAGCCCCGGAGCCTCCAAAACAACACGGCTCCACCACGGGAGCTGCAACACGACGGCACATCTGGATGTCAGATTATAGAGATAAGCCTGGCAAAAGGGCGAGGAGAGCAGAGAGAGAATGAATCATTTGGTTTAAAAGGATACCGGTGCAGTTTCTCAAAGCTTGCCCCAAACTCTGAGTGACTCCTGGACACAACTTCAAAAAGATAACCAACTACAGGCTCCATAAAATACAGGGAATGAACTGTTTTCTCCTCTGCCATCTAAAATAAGGTCGGAACACAAGATAGGAAGATTATGTTAGTTATCTTTTAAGGCAGCTGCACTTGAAAGTAATGCACCGATACAGCCGAATAGTCTCTGAGTAGTCTAAAAATACTCCACTGCTGGGATGATAAAACCACTCTTAGTATCACTCACTATACATATATATCCTTTATTTAACCAGGTGAAGAGTCATTGAGATTAAAATCTCTTTTCCAAGAGCGACCTGGCCACTTACCGACTTTACCTTTATTTACCTCGATATACTTTACATACTGTTTTACAAACTCTTACACCTGTGTATATCTACATATTTACTACTTCACTTCACATACCAGCTACATTCCTGTCTACACCTCTGTGTGTATATATATATAGTACTTCTAGTACTACGTATATAGTACTTCTCATTATTACATACTACATCTGTGTACATATATTACTTCTCATCATGCATATACACACTACATCCTGTTTACAAAATTTACATTTACATTACTATATTATATTTAATTATGTTTATATTGAAGCCCAATATTTTAACTGCACTTTAGCTTTCACTTTGTATCATTTTATACTGCATTTTATGTCTTAGATTATCATTTTGCTTTTGCTTTAACTTGTGTAATTTCCCCTTTTATATAGAAATATTCTGAGTATTGTTGAAGGAACCTGAGACCAAATATTTTCATTGCCAATCAATGACTTGCTTTGCTGGAATTGGATGAATGACAGATAAAAAACCTTGAACCAAAGACATTTGCTTATGTAGTATCTTACTCTATGTTAACATACATCACGAGTTTGGTCTATATAATCTACATAAATATCCATGGACATCAGAAGTGGGCCCTTATTGTAGCTTTTATCCAATCAGATATCCATTCCTGTGCTGTTTCCTGTTGTTGATTGTCATGTTCTTCAACCAATCAGATTTCGAGTTTTCCATGTTGGGCGCATTCGTTGACACGCCGAAGCTACGTCGGCATTTTTCGTGTGGCGTCCGAGCGGACCCGAGTAGGACCGAGCGGACCCGAGGCGTTCCGAAGTAATACTAGCTAGCTAGCACGTGACGTAGCACTATGCCAAGTACAAGTTCTGGGGTTTATTTAAACTTTTACGTTTATACTTAGCTCTGTTTTACAGTGTTTTTTTATGGTAGTCATTGAACTCTAGAAAGGAGGATGGCCTTGTCTTGAATTGAGGAGCAGCTTTGGTGAGTTTAATGATCTTTTTATGTATCTTTATTAGCTAGTATTGCTTACTTTACATCGTCTCTGCTGGTGTGAATGAATTCAGATTCAGTGGCCTGGCTGTGTCTCTGAGTGTGCGTTTTGGCAGGTGTGTTTTGCTTGGTGGTCCTATATGATAGTGCTCTGGTATTTAGCACAAACACAACAATCCCACATGTCTCACCTGTGGTGCTGAAACAACAGCTTGTCACTGTCTGAATGAGCTGCATTCATATTTTAATACACATCCCTGTTTAATTGAGGTTTTCCAATGAAACTTGGGTGCGGCTTTGTGTGCAGTAAGCAGGAGAGCAGTGGTTTGGCCCTAGAGAAAATGTTGTTTTTGAAAGGCTAAACGCCAACAAATATAGATTGAAGCAGAATATTTCATTAGATAAAAACATGTTGTGAATTTTGTAAATGATTACATCTGTCGTTTTTCAATGGAGTGGACTGAGACTATTAAACTACAGAGATGAGGACTGATCGCTGAGACTAAGTCACATTATTCCTTTCTGTAAAGGTTACTTTCACTGTGAATAAGGTGTGGTTAACTTCGAATGACAATAGGAGTAACCGAGCTAGGCTTGCCGTGCGGTAGTCGGTGTTGCACGTGGTTGGGCATACACCGATTTCATTACTTGCTCACCACCCCCACCATCGTTTTGCTTTTTTTTCTATAGAAATCAAACCCATTTAGTTCATTATGGCGTATCAGCGGCATGTTATCAATATATAGTCGGATGACGGACGCTACAAACTGAAATTGAAAGTGTCTGCTCCGTATGGAGTCTCAGCACAGAGTAGCAGGAGGCAGATTTCCCACACAGAGAGTTGACAGACAAGACGATGGCGCAGGATTTGGTGTCAAAGCGAAAATCCAAAGCACCTATTTGGCAATACTTCGAATTTAAACCCGATGCTATAACAGAACCATAACATTAATGAGGCAATCGGCGTGCGGAGGACGGAGCGCTCACATCCAGTGTGCATGGCACCGCCGCTCCAGGTCAATCTGTGTAGCATGTGAGCTCGCCATGACCACCCGCTGCTTGGCTAGTTCTATATTTTGTGTGCAGAGAATGATGCTTTTGCCCACCAGTGCTAGGCACATGTGCCTTTGTTAACAAACACTGGTTGCACCTGTAGCCATAGCTCTAGTGTAATGGTGAGGTTATTCAAAGGCGATTTATTTGCAGGAGGATAGCACTGAAGGCCAAGGTCGAAAATAAACGGCCCGCCACTCTCTACAATATAATAACAATTTTACTGCGTAGAAACATTCAGCTTTTCAGGAACCAAGAATAAAAGGCTTTTTTGCAGTTTGACAACCATGTATTTTTAGTTTATCTAATGGGGTTTTGCAAGGGTTTTTTAAGAGCCAAAGAGGTCAGAGCTCTTTCTCAACCCATCATGGAGGCATTGCAAATGTTAACTTGAAGTTAAAACATGAAAATTACCAGGGAAAAACAGTCAGAAAACAGGTCAGCATGGAAAGCTCTGATCAACCATCAACTCATATATGCTTGTGTGATCCTCCACAGTAGATTGTTTGTTCTTGGATTACTCTAATGTCTTTGTATCTCATCCAACACACACAAAACCAGTGAGATGCCATTCTATAAAGCCAGCCATTCACTCATCTGTCACAAGATAATGATTCATACCACTTGAAATAATTGAATCCCCTAAAGTATTCGAGTTATAAAAATGAAATTATTCTCTCCACTGGAAAGCCTTTGAACAGCTCTATGATGGCACAACTAAGTATACAGAATCCTTAAACTGGCACCAAGAAACAACAACACTATTTAACTGTCAGGGCAGACATACCTCCTGCAGAGATGTTCATGAAAATAGTTCACAAATTCCCCCCCGTCTCCCTCCTCCCACCCTGCGCCCACAGAGGAAACATGCCCTGTTTGTCTAAGCTCACCACATCTTCCCTGAAACAAAGTCAACAAACACGCATGGGCACATACTTGTCTCAAAAAGAGGACAGTTTTTTTATCCCTGAACAATGACAAACCTTTTTGGATCCACCCATGTTTAAGGAATAAGTCAAGCTGTTAACTGTTTGGCCTCACTTCGTGGAAATCAATGACAGCAGCTTAAGACAGGATGGAATGAAGGGACGTGATCGTGTGCTGTAAAGAGATCACAGCCGTGTATCTGGCCTTGGTGCAGAGGAGATCAGCAGACACTGGAGGCTTGGGAAAGCGCTGCTCGCTAGCTGTTGCGAGCTGTGAAGAACAGAGACGTGCTGAGGTCATGAGTAAACACACTGGCTCGTCCACAGCTCAGAAGAGGGGGGGACTGGAAACACATCTGCTCTGCCTTTGATCCAAACTTCTGCGGCCCAGCACGCCACTCACCTCAGCTGCCCACTCTGTGCCTGACTAGAAAACATCGGCCACAATCCTAAACACTAGCTCTTCCTTCCCATGCTGCCCTCCACTCTGTTGGTGCTGACTCACAATAGGAGCAACTTTTTATGAGGGACTTAAATCTTCAAATGTCAAGAAGAAAAAACATTGAGATGCCTTTTGTTTGCTTCCCACGCAAACACAGTAGTTTCTACCTCTGCAGAGCAACAGTTGGTTCTCGGTTTCTGGGTTGTAACAGACCGAGTACATCAGGCTGATATTCGTCTCTTAATAAATCAAATATCCGACCGTTACTGTCGCCCCCCCCACAGATGAGATGGATGTCAGGATACATTTTACTCAGCAGCTCCAGACATGACAGTCATGACTTTAAATGTGTCAGCATGCTCAAACCAAAGCACTTGTCTGATGGTCGAACGGCATCTGAAACCCTCTCCTAGTTTCCAACATCAACAACTTCTGTAACTTTTGGTGCGTGAAGGGGAGAAAGTAAACAGGGTTCAGGGCTCCAGAGCGCGACCATTTTGGTTACATATGTGACTTAAAATCTGTCAAGTGAGACTAAACATTTTCATTGGTCACACGGGTGCACCTGACATTTAGCAGGTCTGTCTCTGTCTGTATGTGTGAAACAGCGCCCTGTACTCCTGGAGCGACTTCACAACCATAAAACATACCGATAATTCAAAATGAAGAGAACTATTGATTGGGTTTTTTTGCCAAGAAAAATGCTGCGGTGCCCGTTACCCCTGTCCTCGG
The DNA here is from genome assembly GCF_015220745.1 of Sebastes umbrosus. Lineage (NCBI taxonomy): Eukaryota > Metazoa > Chordata > Actinopteri > Perciformes > Sebastidae > Sebastes > Sebastes umbrosus. The sequence continues at coordinate 15,007,037 of NC_051278.1, read as the reverse complement.
CCCTGAACGGCCCAGCCAAGACCCAACATCATCGGCAGAGCACCACCTGTCTCCCCGGTCCCCGGTCCCTAGTAAGATGCCTGATCCTGATCAGAGGCAACTTAACCACTAATTTCTTCTCTGCTTTGATGTCTGGAGCCCCGAGGGTTACAACTTTTTTTCCATTGTTTACACAACTATTTCTTTCACTTTGCGTGTGAACAGCCTAGTGTAACACTAGAATGCCTTCCAGGAAAGACTGTCTGAGAGAACAATTAGCACGGCAGGCTTTTCACCCCAGTTTCAGGTTTGGAACAGCTAGAAACACAACGTGGTTTGGTGACATGGTTTGTTTTGAGCATAACCTCCTTAAGGCAACAAGCGACCTGTAAATCCATATATCCACATTTTATCACTTTTTAAGTTTTTATGGCAAACGTGTTAGCAGGTTAGAAAGTCCAAAATTCACTCTCTTTCTAGTTCTGTTGTTATCTCCACCAGCCCCTGAGGGGAACATTTCTTATTTGCTGCTAAATGCTCAAATATGTTCACCTGCAAATCGCTAAATTTGTCTGTCTGTTGTTTGGTGCTGGGCAGGTAGTGTACAGTGGGTCTATCGGAGCTTTTTGCTGAAAACAGATGCCTGCTTCTGCTGGAAATGGTGTTGATGAGAGCTGTGAGACTGAACCAAAACAGTAAAGTTGTGGCCGAAACGATATGCTGAAAGACACTCCGTACAGACAGATACTTCGTAGAGTTGAGAGTAAGGCTGCACGATTTTGGAAAAAATTGAATTGCGATTATTTGGCTGATATTTTAATTGTGATTTGATTTGCGATATTACAGGGAATTATAATTTTTACATCATTATTCTTATTTTCATTGAAAAACATATTAAAATGATTATGGTGCGATTTTTGCAGGGATCTGTACCAAACAAAGATGTTTTCGTAAGTCTGTAGAATAGGATCTGTAGGCCAGGACTACACTGCAGCACGACAATATTATATTTAAAATGGTATTTTGACAGACATTTTGCCTTTAACAATATTGCAACAATATTGCGATTTTAACAAATACTGCAATTTGAAAATTGCTGTAGGCTATATTGCGATTTTGATTAAAATTTGGATTAATTGTGCAGCCCTAGTTGAGGAGAACTGCGGAATTGGGTGATAATCTCGGTGGGTTCATCACTATGAGCAAGCCCGTTCACATTACACATAGTTATTTGATCCATGGTTGATATAAATTTAAATTGAATGCTGTTTCAGAGAAGATGTAGTAAATCTGCACAAAAAAATCTAAACCCAAAACCCAAATCCTCAACCCAAAAATGTAGGTTTCAGTATTGACTTTGAGTACTGAAAATCAATGATAATTGGTAACTTAGTTCCCTCTAGACTACTGGAAATGACTAAACCTCCCCATCTCCTCTTCAAACTGAACCACAGCTGAAAATATGACTAATAAGAGATACAAGAGGCTACAGCATGCTCCAGCGTGGGAGACATTGGACATTCACAGGACAAAAGGCCAACCATGATGTCACCTTAGTTAGTTCCCTCACAACATAACCCCCTGACCTTATGAGAAGTGCTAATTTGATGAGTCTACATTTCCACTGCGGTTGAGGATTTTTGTTAAACAAGTCACACAAACTGAATCCTAACTACAAAACCAAAACCTCCCTAAACACAGGGAAATGTGGCATTTTTTTGGGACTAGCGGGCTGGTGCTGTCAAGAGTTGTGGAATAAAAAAGCACTTATTAAGCACATGACCAACTTTGACATAGAACTCCAAAGGCCTCATTATTTTTAGACAGCAACATTATTATTACGTCTTACATCAGCTGTGACTCAATGCATACGATTTTTTTTTTTTCATTTAGATTTTCTACTTTTTTGGCAACGCTTAAAATGCAAAAACTCAGTTTCTGACAAATTAGAACAGAGCGAAGGAAGTAAACAAATAATTGTTTTTGTCATGTGAAAAACTTTAGCTCTGCTGTCTGGTATCTTTCCCTTAAAAACCACGTTCGAGGTTGGGCTAGTGAGAGCTCCACCACAAGACTCCCACCCTCCAATTCCCTCTGCTTGTACTGTATGAGCCCAGAGAACCACATCCTGAGGAGAGGAACGCAATCGACAGCAATGCCTCCTTGAACTGGAAAATTGGTTACACAATCTGAACTTTTCACTGACGACTGTGTTGCTCCACTAAAAATATTACAATCACTGCTTTCATTGGAAGCCAAGCTGTGGAGAGTGCAGAGACATTTCAAAGGGAAACAATAGCAAAAACCCCATAGAAAAACAGCAGGCCACTGATCATGGGATGTGATGGGAGAGATGTCTGTCCTTGATGTGAGTGCCAAGGTGAGAGGCTCCACCGCCATTTCCCACAATACTCTGGGGAGTTTGGGATCAAATGAGCACTGGCCAAAGGACATTTGTCCGTAATGGACAAAAAAGAACTACAGTCGAAGGTCTTATGACATGGGCAGTACACATAATATACAGAGCATGGACTCTTACAGGGAAATACCCACTGAACCCAACTTTATCCGAGTCTAATCAATCAAGGCACATGACATTTAACTGCACACAATCACATTAACTGAATTCTCCCTTAAAAATCCAATGTACTTGTACCAGAATGATGAAGCATGTTGTTGTAGTTAGAGCTGCAACGATTAATCGATTAGTTTACTCTTACTCCTCTATATCCGTAAACAAAACAAGACATTTGAAGTCATCGTGGGGTTTGGGAAACAATGATCGACATTTTTCTCCATTTTCTGACATTTTTAGACCAAACAACTAATCAATTAATTGAGAAAATAAGCGACAGATTAATCGATGATGAAAATAATCATTAGTTGCAGCCCATAGTTCTCTTGAACCACGAATAATATGCTGTCAAACCAGAATACAATGTATTAATGATATATTATATTAAGTGTATACTAAGTGTTTACACTTAAAGCGAGATGGTTAAAGGGTAGACAAAGTCCAGATTTTTATATAAGATGAATATTATGGTCTGACAATGTCAAGATTGACAGCAGAGCCACAATGAGCTTGGATAAAAGTTGAGTTGAAGTATATACACTTTCCCAAGAGCTAAAATGTACAAAATTAGTTTTGGCAATTTTTTCGACTACCCATTAATGTTGAGGTTTACAACAATCCCACGTTTGAGTTTGACCAAAAAAAACAACCTAAATTGTACAGCTGGGGTGAATAGACAGAATGTGGGAGCAGGAACTTTTTGAAGAAGGGGTGACTCTGCACATTTGGACCCCACCTCACTATCCAACCCCCTGCCATCCTCTCGTTTTCCTCCTCACAAGGCCCCCCCCCATCCCTCTGGTATCGAGGATCAGCATATATAAAGTGAGAGTACAATTTGGCAACACATCCCTATAATAACACACAGACCCACGCAGGAGTTTTTGCCAGGCGACTGGAAGAGGAAATAGAGGAGTATAAACAGCACTCACCGCGGCCAGGCTCGGGTTTCCATGGTGCGCTGAGGCATCCTCTGGACAGCTCACACACACAACGTAGCGTTCAGGAAACACACGCAAATCTGAAGTCAGGCAAAGAAACAACACAGACTATGCTAGTTAATAACGTGGGCTCACCTCTAATTATGAGTCAAAGAAGGAAATGTGGTGGAGGTTTGAATTTACATCTAGAAACAGTATTTACTATCCCTCAGACCAAAGAGAAAATGGCAGTTTACAGATAACTGTTGAGCTTTATGAGCTGCATAAACGGCATGAAATATTAGGAAATTTTATGTTAGCAACGACTCTTGGGAGCAATATGACTGTTTCATGTACTACAAAGACAAAGACCATTTACAACGACAATACTATAACATGTATTATATCATGATAATAAATCTAAGCGCTCCAGATTAACTGACTTCAACATATCACCTCAACTGGACAGCCAAACCGGCCAATATCTGATCTATGGCCTGTTATATAGTCTCCTGTATGTAAAGAGCTTGCATAGCGATGGAAGTGAACATTTTGAACATTAATGTGCATAATGAAAAATACTGATGAAGAAGTAACTTCCTGCGTGAACAAATAACAGGAGCATTACAACATACTCCGGTATTCTTTATCCACTCAGCTTACCACCCTCTATTCAAAGGGTTTACAGCTGTGGGTAATTTAGTCCGTAAAAGATCATATTCCTCCTCAGTGGCCATTTTTTAATACATTGGTTTTGCTTCACTTGTGTGTATCAGTGGTTAATAAACACAGCCAATACACACACTTTGGCTTGCATATATACCACACACTTGCATTGGTGTATGCACACCTGGTGGAGAGTATGTAACGAGGATGAATCAAGATGTCTATGTCGGTGGGAAGGTTTGGATGTCAACTGATTGCTCAACAACTACTTGCAAAATTACCATGAAATTTGCAGTAGAAATGATTGGCCTTTGAAGATGAATTCATCACATCCATTCATCCATAGAAATAAAATAGTAGTAGAAGGGTCATAGAACTGTTTGCTGTGGTAATTTGACTAGTACAAAAGAAAATGGCGATAGTTTTTAGTTGTTATGGTGACAACAGAACACACGTCAATGGGGCCGTAAAGTCTGTGGCCTGTAAGAGAATGGACGCAGCTCCCGTAGGACAGCTGGCTGGCTGGCTAGTTAGCTAGGTAACTTGTCCCCAGACCCGGTGCTGCCGCTGGACACCAGCCCACTGTTAGACTCGTTTTCTGTAATCAGTGTAGCACCAAAGCCTGGCGGAACCAGCCCAAGAGCTAACCAGCCATCCGTCCGCTATGCTACCTTGTTAAATTCCAGCATGCTTAAATGCCACACTGCTTACAGAAAACGAGCTGAACAACGTTGTCACTCATTTGGCGTTAACAATTTGCTTTCCTCCGCTGTGAGGTTGTTAATTTTGATTAATTTAGGTTTTCTATGTGCCTCGTAACGTTACTACTCCACTGCGCATTTACTCATTGTTACTGCAAAACTTCACCTCAGGGAGACTTGCTGCAATTCGGTTTATTTTATGCGGAAGTCAGCCCGCTGTCTTTATGGCAACGGTACACATAAAAATGGCCCCCGCTCTGACCATGCTGCTACGTTGATTTGAACGGGAATGTCCGTTCTACTCCTACTGTATATTCCATTTCTATGCATTCATCTATGTCTAAACAGACATGAAACTCTAATAGAAAGATTGTAATGAAATTTACTGAGCAAATTTGTGCTTTCCAGAGGATGAACCCTTTTGATTTTGGATATTCCACAAGCTTTTCTCTTGAGCCCCCTTACCCTAGTCAAATTTTAAAGTTTACTGAAATGATATCCCATAATCTAATAGACAGATTGCCGAGCATATTTATCTACAGAATAGAATAAACAACCCCCCCCCCCCATCCCGTTTTAATGAGCTCATGGCTGTTTCTGTAATGGCAACCATAGGACAAATTTTACAGTTTTTGTCCAACTGATAATAGCCTGAGAATAGAAAAAGTGTTGTTAGTTTGTGTTGTGGGGTGAAATGAATTTGAGCCATATCAGAAAATATCACTGCACTCTGATTGGCTAATTATAGTAAAAGTTTTAAAAAGTCTCATTGTGTTTTAGCCTCGTAGTCTTCCTAATAGGATTTAAATCGTACCATTTTGCCATGTATAACTAGCCAATCAGAATAAAGACTTTTGTGTTATAGCAGATTGAACATTTTTACATGACCTGTCTACTATGTACAGCTAACTCAGTGGACCGAATTACACAACCTTTGACCCCAGGAGACTGGGTATAATTTGATGTGTAACGGACCTGCTGAGAGAAGCCGTCATCTCAGCCTGCAGCAGGTCAGTGCTGCCTTAACATCCAGGCCCCCAGGGAACAGATATTAACTTTACTGACAGGAAGAGAGCCATGTTGGTCCCATGAAAAGGTGGCCAAGGGTCACAGGCACTAGATGGGCCATGGAGATAGATTCTCACTGCCCTCCATAGACAGCCCTCCAATCTCTCTCTCCCACTCTCAGTAGCCTCTCAAGGGAACCACTTAATGGCCGCCTGTTCTCAACAACACCCCGAGCAGGTAGGGACAGGACATAAAAACAAGTGAGGGGGAGAAAAATCAACATGCACACCACAGATGACTTTCTCTTTCTGTGGGAAAAGTACATGCTATTGATATGTCTATTTCTGATTCATTTAACTGGAAACTGATTCTTTGAAAAGATGGAGATTACGTACCACCATGGAGTTGCTTGACTGCACATCTGAGGTTGATGTGTCGCTTCAGAAAATTGGCAACCAGGTTGAAGTTTTTCCCTATAAAGAGAAAACAAAAAAGAAATATACTTACGGGTAAAAAAAAAAAAAAAAAAAAATGCAGAAAGATACCTAGGAAAAAATATTGTACGTGACACCATTTCCAAGGCTTGAAGATAAAGTAGATAAAGTGGTTAATCAAAGGACATACTATGCAAATGTTTTTAAACCCCTCATATGATGAATTCTACAATTGGCACTAGTTCCATCACATACTGTAGAAGCGAGGGCTCTGGGTTCAGATCATATCACGGTTTTGAGTCACGGATCGGATCAGTAGAAAAAAGGAAGTAGATATAACTATAAATATCGGCTGATAACGATCGGCAGTAAAACTTTATTTCACACTATGATGGTTTGAGAATGAACTGTGTAATTAATCCATGGTTCACATGCGTTCTGAACCGTGGGGGGGATCCCTAAGGATCACAGATCAACTACGGTCTGTTACACCACTAGTAGAAGCACACTTGGCTAGGCTATGCTGGACTTCAAGTGAATACAGGAATAAAGATCAAACCTGTAAAAATACAGCAGCTCTACTTCTTTAACATAAAAAAAAATAGAATTACCGCACTACGGTTGTATGCCTCCGCCAGACAGTCAAGTTGCAGTTTACATCCATGTCTGTCCAAAATGTCATCACTTCATCTTTTTATCCTATTGGACATTTGTGTAAAATTGTCATAATTAGCGTGTTTTGTGAGGTCACAGTGACCTTGACCTTTGACCACCAAAATCTAATCAGTTCATCCTTGAGTCCAAGTGGATGGACGTTTGTGCCAAATTTGAAGGAATTTGTTCAAGGCGTTCCTGAGATATCACGAGAACGGGACGGACGTGAGGTCACAGTGACGGCTGTTGCCGGCTCAGAGGCATAAACAATGCTCATTCCTACACATTATTATACTGTTAGCTCTATATGGTTCTAAATGCTTAAGATACATCTCATCAATTTCCTGCTAACCTTACTCAGTCCAAGGGCCAGTATACTACAAAACCAGCTAACTCATCCTTGGATTGACAAACTATTTATTCTGTTTTAACCGACCTCCCAGTTTGGAGCAAGCAGAGAAACCACCTCTGCTCTATTTGTCGTGGAATGTGTGTCACGGTATGTAAGATGTGCTGGGCAGAAACCGAGGCCTGTTGCCTAATCTGGTAGGAATTTGTTGACTTAAAGCAAAGGTCCTGCTAACACGCTATGCAGTTGTTCTTTGTAAACAGGACAACAGTTCTGGGAGGCTGACAGAGCCTGCTCACCCTTTGGTACTGTCTTGGTACCCTTTTCCTCTTCTTGTTAATGTGACTGTAAAACTATACCCTGCTTGACTTTACCACCACCTCTCCATTATTTTTTTTTCTTATTTGGCATTCTCATATTGCTGTAGTCGTGTGAACACCTCATTAAATGCTGACTATGGGGCTTTAAGTATTTTAACGTCAATTAAAGGATTATATGTTTTCTGTAGTTTGAGAAAATCCTGACCTCTTGCACTCAGAACTCCCTGGATAATGTCAGAAATGCACTGTCATCAAGCTTAAAACCAGGGCTTTCTTTGTCTCTGAAAAGCTGACATTTTGGGAGCGGGGAGGTTTTCACCCGTTGGCAACAACACTGACAGTCACTCATAAATAAAACTTAAAACAAACTTGAACAAGTCTCCTCTAAAAGTGTATCTACAACTGGAACAAACATGTTCCACACGATGCGTCAGCATACAACACACAGAGCAGACAGCAGGTTAACAGCGTTGGCCCTCGTGCCTTTGTGATCATTCCCCTTTCGCTGTTAGCTGATGTCATCTCAACACATAAACATCTTCAAAAAGAAGCCCTCTCGTGATTCTTTGGATAATGACATGCAATTACAGAGGCAGTGTGTCACAAAACTGCCACAGGTATACACTTACGTCCACTGGTCAGTGATTAATGGCACCACCATGGCTTTCTTTTTCTTTGTGTTTGTAGCTGCATTGACAACCAGGGCCCCCACTTTGGCAAACACAATTCATACTTACAAATATATACAAACATATAAATCAATATAACAGTCAGTCAAATCTATTTCAAAGAAACCAAGCTCAGTCTGTCAGATTACAGAATACAAACTTTACAGTTAAAAGTTAAGTCCAATTAAAATAAAAGGTGAGAAATCAAAGGGCTTTTGAAATATGGATACTCGTTTGTTGCTATGATACTAAGCAATTACAATCAATATTTTTCTGAAGATAATAGGGAAAACATTGGCACCTAGGTGACAGGCTATAACACTTGTCAGTTTAGTGCCTTTGGGAGTGCGTCTGATCTTCAAAAGCTATTATGTAGAAATTTTGCCTCCAGTAAAATTCATGTTCGACAGCGTAATCAAAATTTGTGAACATTCGTTAAAGTCTCTAATCTGCACAATAGAAGGGAGACTTCTAGGTCAGTGATGGCCTCGCCCTCTTTATTTTTTCATTCTAGCCATCTAATCAGGGACATTAACCTATACAAAACAAGTAGGGCTCCAGGAGCTTGACATTGGGAATCCCTGCCCGGCAGCAGTAGGACATTGCAATAGAAAGGCCATGAGACAGCTTTAGGTGAATGATAAATAGGGATTTGTAGGAATCATTTTACATCCTCTGTTTTGTCAACCAAGGGCTCAGGTAACTCTATAACTGTAACTCTATAAATACAGCACAGTCTGTAAGTATAATGGAAATGACGTGTGTAGTAACTGTCGTTTTTGTCCATAATGTAATTAAATAAATATACATAAGTGTGCAAGAAATAAAATGTTTCATATTTTGGTTTCGAGTCCTTTGTATAAGCCACGTACATTAGCTTGATAACTTCTCTGGTGGTGCTCTTCCAGGCCTCTAAAGGCCCTGACACACCAAGCTGACGGACGGCCGTTGGACAGTTTGGGGCCGTCGGTGAGCGTCTTCGGCTTAGTTTTCGTGGTGTGTCCCACACTGTCGGCTCTAGTCTACCCGTGTTGCAAGTTTTTCGGCCCATTCAGCATGTTTAATCGACGGCTTTAGGAGCTCAAGCCTGATCTTCAGCAAGTGAAACACATGTTGGATTGAAGTCAGGTGATTTACATGGCCACTGAACAACAACAAAAATGTGTCAAAGTCCAAATTCTTATGGACTATGCTGTACAGGGTGGATGTCTTGTTGAACTAGGAGACGCATGTTAATGTTAGATTCATGAGTACATATGCTGTTGATGTACCTCCCTCACTGAATTGTCTTTAGCGTTGGGGTCCGTGCTTAATTACTTCCAAAGGGAAATTGCATTAACACACTGTATGGTATGTCGAGCATGTTTGCAGTTAACAATAGCAGCATTCCTTTATTGGAAAAATTCTCATATCCTATTATTCTTTAAATAGCAAAGCAGCGGACATCTATCGCCCATTCTGGATGTCTACCCAGAGAGGAATGCAGATCTGTATCTCTGTTTTGTTTTCTCTGCCCATTCTGGGTGCAGGAGGGAAGCATCTTTCATTGCACATTCATGGCGTTCTATTTTTTCAGAAGCTTTGATTTTGTCCGTTAGTCTCTTTGGCCTCATTTCTAGCTCTACAACTATTCTCATTGCTTTCCCTGGTGGGCTGAGCTTGCCAATTCCCAGGACAAGTTTGACAGGGACGTCTGGACACAGAGTTGGGAACCAGTGCAAACACCGCGGCCCGAGACATCAGCTGTTGCTCCAACTTTATAACGTCCTGCACAGCGCAGAGTTGCTCTTGGCCCTCTGCCCGGGTTCTCTCGTGCTAAGCTTACATTCATGTTTCTCTCTCACAAACAGTTTGCTAGTGCCTCCTCTGGGAATGAGTGGCCCCTTTCTGTGGCAACTGTGGCCCACAGTGGTGCAATAGCCAAATCTGCAGAGTGGAGACTTTAAAAAGGTTTCATTTGTACTTCCTGCAAGAGAAGATGGTCTTGCTTAATTGTTTTGAAACCTGACGCACAACAATATCATGGCAGGTCAAACCGTAAACAAGCCAGCACGCCATGTTTTCAGAAATGTGGTAGATAATAACATAACCGCTTGTATGGAGACACTTATATCATCTTGTAATATACCACAGGACAACTGCAGAAAAAAGACACAGTCTCCACAAGGCTGGTGCCAAGGGTAGAATACTGTACTTTCGACACACATGCACACGCAAACACACACACACACACACACACACACACACACACACACACACACACACACACACACCCCTGCAGCTTTCACCGCTTCCTGGGAAAACAATGAGAGGAAAGAAAAGTCAACAAACCAAAAGGCATCCAGAGTGACTAGGACTGTAAAATGGAACAGACAGGGGTGAGAAGCATTCAGACCGGGGTCAAAGGTAACCCCCCATGGAACAGACTTCATTAACTTCAGTTATATCCTGAGGAGATCATTAAAACAGCCATAGAAAACATAGCCTTCTTCTTCTCGCCATCCGCATTCCTGGCGGCCCATACTGTTGTGACTCCTGCAGGAATCCATAAGGATTTCTGCTCTGATATAGGGGATTTTCTGGAGTTCCTAGCAGGTCTTGGCCCTGCATGAGCCTGACCATAGTATGGTCCAGGGCCTTTAAAGGCCTTGACACACCAAGCTGACATTCGGCCATCAGCCAATTTGTGGCCATCGGTTAGCGTCTGTCGGCCTAGTTGTTGCGGTGTGTCCCGCACCGTCGGCTCTAGTCTACCCATGTCGGAGATTTTTTGGCCGAAAAAGCATGTTGAATCAACATTGAGAGAAATCACTGATTGGCGGTTCAGCTTAAACGAATCAGTGCATGAGAAGAGAAATGGGAGTGAGGAAAGCAAGCCAACGAGTAAAGTCAAAAGATTTGACTCGAGATCTAAAGATCTCGTCTGGTCATTCCAATACACGGATATTTTCACAATGATATGGCCATCTAGAATGAAACTAAGTTGTGCGTGAGAGTGGTGTGAAAATGGTCGGCAAACGCCGCTTTATTTCATGTACGTATCATAATAACGGCTAGTATAGCTGCTGTCCTAGATCTTCCGGTTTCCCTTTTTTGAATGACGAATACAGACGACGCCACCTGCTGGTATGTTATGAGTTATTTCCTCTAAGGCAGGCTCAGAATGTACGTGTTAGTTGGTCATCGGCTGTAGTCTTTGCGGTGTGTTCAAGTGCAACTTTTTGGTCAAGACAAAGGCGACTTGAGGCGGCGCAACAGTCAGCCTTTTATTATCGACTCCGACCCAAGCCGTTCTGTGCTACTGTTGAAACATTGCGGTGTAACATGGCGGACTCTGTGGAGAGGGGACCCGCTCCCTATGTAAGTATGAAGGGCTCATTCTAAGCTAACGAAAACACAACAGTTCTTATTTTCAGGGGATTATACACTAATGAAAACATAGTTATGAATATTATATTCCATTTCTGCCAATAGATCCCCCTAAATGTTACACACTGGTCCTTTAAATCAAAGCCTTATTAAAATCAAAACTTAAATAAATAAGTCTAAATAAGATGGTTCCCACAGATGGAAGATTATTTTAGGGAAAAAATGACTCTCTGTCAGTTAGTCCAAATGTTTCCACCAAAAATGGAAAAAAGAAACCTCTTCAGGCTGCAGTATTATATATCATTAATGCGCTTAAATTATGCCAGCACCGCTTCAAAAACATGGCACTGAGAGGGAGAGAAATCTGATTACCCACCAGCTGCACGTAAACGCAGCTTTTACAGTAACCTGGTTATTGCAGTGCATGTAAAGGCATTCTCCGATTTCCGGCGGTAACCTGATTTCTCCCATTAACCATGTTTCTAGTGTGCGTGTAAATGTAGTGACTGTGTGTCAGGAGGATTGCTATTCCCACGCAACCCCTTTATGAACAGGAGTTGAATCAGCAGGACAGTCAGACATCAGTGCCTGAGAATCCTGCTCTTTTGACATCTCTGCTTTGATGTGGACCCCCTCCCTCCGTCCTCAAGTGTGGGTGGAGAGTTGGGGCTTAGAGCGAGAGAGAGGGGTGGAGTGGTGAAGGATGAGAGAGCTTGAGGAAGTTACCCATATGTAAGTGGGGGCTTTCCTGGAAGGACATCACTCTCTGTGTGTAACTGTAACTACGGCCGTAGCAGAGCACTGTGCCTTATCATCCTGCACAACGTCCACCTGAAACAATATTTGCACATGAGTGTTCAATTTAACATTTGGGTGACCCCTTCATCGCAGTTACAAAATACGCCGCAGCATGGTAGCTCAGGCCAACCCATAATGCAGCATGTGACTAAAGTGGTGGGGAGCATTTTGGAGCACAGAGCAATTATCGTGGGGAAAAAAATCTATTTCTCAGAAACATAATCTGATGAGAGAAATGCAGTCACAATACAAAATGTCACATTTAATCATCATTATATCTTAATTAGCCCAAGAAGCCACAAATCTCTTAAAGTGCTGCCTCTGTTTATATTAAAGAGCATTCAGGATGAGGAGGATGCAAACTGCTTATTCTGCATTAAGCTCCTTTGGATTAATGTTGTGCAGAGCAGTTTGTGGACTTGAGTTATGTACTGTGCTGGCCTTTTAAATCTCAGATCAGGATCTCATTGGAAGCAGGCTGTCTCTGCCTGCTGGGCCCTCTGCAAATCTGCTAGTCTGTGTTTATAAATCCAAATAGGTGAACCATGGCACACATGGCAATTCTATCTAGGTTTTGCTACCAGTGCCTAATGATAACAGGCTGGTTCAAGTTCTCAATTTGATCTTATTTTATGTAATTGATGTACGTCACTGACCTTATGCAAAAAAAAAAAGGGCCTGGAAAGCATTAGAGGTCTTATTGATAACTAGGGATGCACCGATACCGAATCGGATATCGGGCCGATACTGGCTCAAATAGCTGGATTGGATATTGGTGACAATGGGGCGGATTTATTCAATTCAATTTTATGTTTATATTCCATATACATTATATACTGGAATTTGAATTCCTGTTTAAGTTTTGACCTATTAGTTGATGCATTAAAAAGATTTACACCTGAATTGTAATTCCTGATTTTGAAGATTTTTTTACCAAGTTGCTGGTGTACGATTTATTATTTTAATAAATATCAATTCAGTAAATGTATATCTATGTATTTATTTGTTACATTTTAATTTACAAAGTTAGGAAAGCAATATTTAAGTCAAGCCTGATGTTGCCTTATACATTAAATAATGATCCCAGTCACTTCCACACAGTGAGGAATACAGCTTATAAATTAAACACTGGTAGCGGATTGGTACGCGGTATCAGCCGACACCCAAAGCCCAGGTATCGCTATCGGGACTGAAAAAGTTGGATCGGTGCATCCCTATTGATAACATTTTTATGTAGACGAATTTATAAAAAATAAAAATCTACAGAGCCTTTAGAAAGGTGCCAAATAAAAGTATGGCTTTCCCTAAAAAAAATTATGATTGTGAATTAATCATTTTAAAAAATTTGGCGAGTCCAAAATTAGCATTTTGTTTATCTCTGGAAGATATCCGATGTTTGGTTCCCACTTCTAAAAAGGCTTGTGAGCCAATAGTAAAAGGACGTTGGTATCACATGTTATCTCTGCGTCATCAGTTAATGTGGAAAAAACGATAATTAGCTGAGATTGATGGTAAGTGCCTGGCAACTACTTGTTGTGAAGTAAATGCAATGAAACGGGGGAGGGAGGATGTGACATCTAGTGGCTGAATGTTATCAGTAGCACCTTTAATGTCTGTGTTGCTTTTGTTAAGGCCATCCTAGGCTGGCCTTTCCTGACCACACAAGGCACATTTGGCACACAGCACTACAATGACATCTGTTCACAGGAAAAACCACAGAGCTCACAAAGAGCACAAGACCGAGGCCTGTTTCTCAAAGTGAAGCAAAGAGCAGAGGGAAACAACGACATCCTCTGAAACTTTTCAGAATTTCCTAAAACAAGGCATTCTGGACATGCTGAACACTTAGCATGAGTCCTAGAGAGTGTGTTTGCCATCTCCCAGACCAGATTGTGGTGAATGGGAACAGTCACATGAATGTGATCCGTGCTCAGGCTCAGGCTCAGGCCCTAATTATATGGGAAAAGAGTGTGGTGTGACAGCTATGGCGGGGATTGCGGTTGTGTCCTAAGAGACTGCAGCTGACCCTGCGGAGAAGGAGAGAAGGAGAGAAAGTGAGAAGACATAGAGACGACATGAGGAGAGCAGAGAAGAGCAGACACGGAGGGCACAGGAGAGGAGATAGTAGATAAATGTGTAAAAAGAGGAAGAAAAAGAACAAAAGTGTGTGTGTACTGTGCAGTAATAGGAAGGAGAGAGGGTTAACATTGGAGTCAGACTGTCCTCTGTGTTGCTGCTGAGTAAGGCCGGGGGCTTACAGAAAGGATTTAAAGAGCCACAGCAACACCACAAAGCACCAGGGGAAAGGGGGTTGCCCAGCAGGGGCCAGGGGAGGGAGGGCGAGCGGGGAGAGGGGCGGGCAGGACTGGCTGGAGTGGCTACTCTGATCAGGATCCATTTCCAGCCTGGGCCTTGGAATTCCTTTGTTCCTGTCACAGGTCTCCGTTTCCCCCTCGCCTTAATCCCAGCCTGCCTCACGCCCAGTAACACAGAGCAGGGCAGGTAACTCTGCCACATGCATGCCTCTCTATTTACAGACCAGTCCCTGCATAACAGACACTCACATAAATAGTAATAGCTGTGGTAGCACTGGGAAGAAACAAGGTGGGTTAATGCAGGTTGTCACTTCAAAAGTACTTCTGTGGGTTCAGAAAAGTGTCGGACGCTGAAAGGTTGGCATGTACCAATTCTGCCTAAAATGGACATCCAACACACATGGAACGGTTTTGATGTTTTTTGCATTTTGTATACAGAAAGTCTTAGTCACATTTCGACTGAATAGCTTTTCCGAATTTGTTTCGGCCTGGGGCTTCAAAGAGCCAGAGAAGCCAAACAAAGCTAAATGTATGACAGGGCAGTGCAAAAATTAACCATCTCCCTTTTAGTCTCTACACATCCTCCACATTCTTCACTGGGAGGGAGATGGTCATTCGTAAACACATTCTCCAACAGTAAAGCTATCCAGCAACACTTGTGCTTTTCCCGCAATGGCCGTGGCCAGGCTGCCTTAAGCCCCCTTCATGGGGCTGCCAAGAGGAGTCAGTGGTACACTGTGCAGCACTCGCAAAGCCCTCTCCCACGGCTATTAGTGACCATTCATCTGGGGAGCCTGGGAAAATGCCTCTCCAGCCTGCCGTGGCCATGGGGAAACAGGCTGGCAGGTGTTCCCTCCCCCTAAGCCCTGGCACCTGTGCAGGGAGAGGAAGAAGGAACCAGCTTTGCCATGGGCTAAAATGGACCCTAGGTACCACTTTGCCAGGGCTCCTCTAACTCCTCTCGCTGGTCGGAAGTTAGCCTCTCAAACACCAGGCAAAACTACACCCAAGCTCTGCCTCACATGGAGAGATCAATGAGGCTGTATCGATACGAGTAGTTGACGTAAGACATCTGGTAATGTGCTTTGGCAGTTTGAAATGGCATGTTAACTAAATCCGTGTAAAATGGGCCTTCTCAGTTTACACTCTACACATACACACAACTATATATGCCATTATGGACTACAAAATCAATATCCCCTTGAGGTAAAACAATACTTGACCAAATGAAAAAACAAGATGGGACACAATCAGCAGTTTAGTTAAACAAAATCTAATCTAATACAAAAAGTAGTGAAATACATCGGTGAGACAATCGCTTGGGGACGGCCATGTCTGAAGTGAAAAGCTTTGCTTTCTCGGATTGTTTCCTGCAGAGCAGTGGCATCTTCGTGAGGACAACTGTGACACTCTTTCTGTCTTAACCGCCAGCTTCATTAAGGCCGGCCCACACTAAAGGATTTTTCAAAACTGATACGATTTTGAAAAAAGTGAGAGACCCAACACATAACGACATGTTATGTTAAATTTGACAGTTCCTGTAGTGTGTGGTGAGCAACAATTTGGCTAAAACAGCACACCACACACAGTTTCCATTCATGAACGACAAAAGTCCTGACTAAAAAAAAAACACTCCTAACATACATCACACCACAGGCAGATCTGGAAAGATAATCTTTAGAACAAAAAATCAGTGCTTTGCTGACCATTGTCGGGAGGAAGGAATCAGGCCCAAAATTGGCTTAATTCCCGTGTAGTGTGTGCCCAGCATTACTCAGAATATCATATCAAATGACAAAAATGTATTCCTCAAAGCACAGAGAACCTATTATCTCCTCATTTCCAATCTGTAATTATTACTCTGAGAAATATGGGTGTGTTCAACTACACGGTCTACCAGGGAGAATGCAACAAGCCTCTCCCAAGCTCCCCTTCCTTTCCTGGGCTTCTAAAGTCCAGCATGTCCATCCTGCTTGTCCAGAGCCAAGATGTTTGGTGGGAAAAGTTCCCTCTGTTCATCTCTCTAAAAACATAAATAAATCACATCACTATGAGCTAATCATGAAGTCTCAAGTAGCCTGGGTAAAAAAAATAAGATAAGAGGGGGGCTGGGGGATGACAGTTGGAAATTAGCCTCTGCAGCTGAGATACAAAGAAAAGGATTTATGTTGGCAGAAGACATGGGATAAACTCCTCTCTGACCTGTTCACTGATGGGTGCTGTACACACACATATGCACCCAACACAGCATACATACATAAATAAATACAATAACCCATAGAGATAACTCCGATACAAACACTTGCACTGAAGGGCCTTGGAATACTAAAAGCTGTTGATGGCTCATTTGAAGTGCCAACAGCTGAGGCTGTTACGCTGTTCTTACTGCTGTCTGTTGGCGGAAGCCCCTGTGATTTCACACTGGCACCAGCTCAAACACCGCCTCATACAAGACCCACAATCCCCCCACCCATACCATCCCACACATAGCACCACACTCCATCCGCCTATTCTTGGCCCAGACATCAGTGCCACCCCGCCTGACACCTTTCTCTATGTGCAGCAACAACATGCATGAGCACGTGTTCCTGCACATACACAAGTCTCACACTCCAGGAGCTCAATTCTGCTCTCGTATAACATAATGCTGCACAGACACACAGACACAGCAAATAGGTCTTCTGCTGAAACAGATACACGCGGAAAACCAGCTTCCACTCCCTGCTATGGACAGTCCTGTGAGGATTAGCATGTTAGCGTTTGACCTGCTTGCAGAATAGACGACCCCAATACTTAATACCCGCCCTGAGGTTTGCTGGGCTTCCCTCCCTAAGCCTATAGTCTGTCCTTCCCTTTTTATGGCTCCTGCCTGCCTGCTTACTTCTCACAGTCACAGTCTCCACCTTTACTGCTACGCCGCCTCCCTCTCGTGGGACAATGAAAAGACCAAGAATGTGATTACACTCACTTAAGACCTTTAATAGGACTAGAGCACATGAACTGTGTGGGCCTGTTTGAGGCGCGATACCTTTTCATGTTGGGAGAGGGGAAAATTCTCCAGTATGGTGTGGAGTCATGTTCCACTGGTTACATTCTTTTTGGCAAAGCTGCGAGGAGCTTAATCATTTTTACATGCATATTTCACTGCTGGAATACTGATAGTCCCCTTGTTCACACAGCGGAGTGAATGTGTGCGCGTAAGTGTGTGTGTGTGGAGTCTGTGATCTCCATCATTAGAGATGTCTGTCTCTCCTCAGTCTGTCATGGGGAATATGAGACAGGCTTTTCAGTAACCATACACTGTCAGCCTGTTCACACCTAGCCCAGGGGGAGGATATACAGTATCTCTCCAACACACTGTCGCTGCTTTTGATTCGCTCTGTTTCGGACGTGTATCAGCATCTACTGTATGTGCATGCGCACACACATGCATGCAACCAGTATGCCTGCTTATGATGACTATAGAGCCGTGTTTCCACTGCATGGTACGGCTCTGCTCGACTCGACTCACTTTTGGTCCTTTTCTCTAACCGTGTTTCCACTGCGGATACGACCCCCTCAGTGTAGGCGGGATTCTCAGCTGATCGCTGTAGTGGCCGGAGCAGGAAACTGCCGTGACATCATCTTCAATGAGACACTCGCTGAATCCTTTCAACAGCAACCAAACAGAGAAATGTCTGCACTTCGTCAGTTGTACAGCGCAGTGTACTTTGTAGTTTTGCAAGCTGCCATTTTTTTAAATCTGGGTGGAGTGAATTAAAAATTGTGGTCGCTCTTGACGGCAGCTTGTTTATAGAGTGCTGCAGGGATGACGTATTTTTGTAGGCCAACCAGGAAGTTAGAATCACCCTGGGTTCCCTCGACAAAAAGCCAATGGGATTTTTCCATTGGATTTTGGATTATTGCAGAAAATACGCTCTGTGGCAAACACACATTTATGATGCTTATAATTTTAGTTTAGCAAAATAATCTCCACAAATGAACACCACTTTTATGATTTTTGGAGCATAAATGCAATCATCAGACGAAAAAGCTAACATTAGGCTATAAACGAACTACACCATGGTCGCATGAGGGCGAGCATACACAGCGAGACTGTAAAGGCGGATGAGTCGGCGTGATGACATTTAGTCATTTAGCCACTTGTTAGCAACCGCCTTTTTTATTCACGTACATATTTTATATTGTAGAATAAAACGTTAAAATCTCTTAAGCTTGTGTTAACCACAGACCTTATTTCAGGCATCTAACTAAAAAGCCATTGACTTCCAGACGAGGGAACCGGAAGGGCTAAAATGCTAACTCATTTCTGGGTTTTTGGACTCATATTCCTGCAGCCCTCTATTTATAAATCGCAGGTTTATACAGGATGTCCCGTGTCGCCGTACCAAAAATGGAGGAGTTGTATTGGTACCATCCACAACATTTGCTAATGGTAATGCAAAATAACCGTACTAATGTGTAACAAACTGATCTGAACTGGACTGCTTGGTGGAAACGTGCCATATGTTTATCAAGAATATAACAAAGGTTGAATAACATGTACATCTGTGTATGACAACAAATGCACATGTGATTGCACAGTATAAAAGTGGATGAGAGGACTAAAGTAGCGTGAGAGGCAGAGCTGCAGCCACAGGAGAAACTTTATGGAGCCAACTGCCCTGTAATCCCACTCTCAGTCAGGCCTGCCCTGCTGAGTGAGCCCAGTTTAACTGCCCTTAACTGCTACCTGTGACAAACCTGTCTGCCTTACAACACGCAGCTGGGGGTTCCTCTGAAGCTAGCCTTACACTGCTTCAAAGGCATGTGTGTGGGTGGCTGGGGGAATGTACTTGCATTGGATAAATAGGGATGAACCGAATTGGCCCACTCACATTGGAGCATGATTAATTGATTTTTCTCTCCGTGTATATGGTTGTATATCTGTCAGGGCAACTGTTTCGGGTGTCATCCAGTTAACTACAAGTACAGATAAACACAGGTGTGTCATTAAGGGTAACAAACATTAGCCATTTTGAATGGACTTAAATTCTGTGCCAAGTTAAACAGTTCAACACAATATAAAAACTCCTATCAGCTCTTGCCTCCAGGTCACACCCTGGGCGTAGAGCGCCACCGTGTCCCAACTGGTTCTGTTGTATTTCCTCCCACACTCCAAAAGGTAGCCATGAACTACTTTTCAGACTGTTGTTGTAACTCCATTCCCATCCTCTTCCTCAGAGCTCCGTGGCCCACCTCCATGCACACAGTCATACCTCTGCACTGAGTTCCAAGTAAATGAATTATGTTTTGAGCTCACAGCCAAAGTAAACCATTTTACTTATTCAAGAGTTGATGACAGACACACCTAAGACGTGGAAAGGGAAGACAAAGATGACTACATTCCAGAGGAATGAGCAACAGGGAAATCAAAACAGAATAAACAGAACTCCTACTCATTACCGAATAACCATTTCAACTAATGCTCCGCGTAAACATGTGAAGAAGCAATGGTAAACACAATAATGGACCATAAAGCAATAAATGATAGCATAATAAATACCATTAAAGACTATTTGGCTCTAGGGCAGTGTAATGAGGGTCACAAAATGTTACCTTTCACAAAAAAGGCTGAAGCAGGTGCCAGCTCCTTTTTCTGTTTGGGCTGTCTTCTGTTGTGGAGGGACTCGGTGTACTGCTTAACCCTCTGGTCCACAGCATCTCGAACCAGGGCTGTAACCTCCTACAAACAGTGTGCAGATATTTCAGTACAGCAACATGTTGTTGGACTGTTGAGAGAACACAAATTGTGATTTGACTTTACAAGTAAAGGCTCAGACACACCAACCCAACATCAAAGAACTAGCGGCGACGAAGGCCACCAGTTGTGTCGCCTCATGTCGCCTTTGTCTTGGCCAAAAATTTTACTACAAGACTGCAGCCGACAACTAACTGTGTAACTATGTTCTGCGCCTGCGTGAGATAAAATAACTCTCCACACCAGCAGGTCACGGTAGTCTGTATTTGTCATTCAAAAAGGGAAGTCGGTGTGTTCAAGTGCAACTTTTTGGCCAAGACACAGGCAATGTGAGGTGATGCAATCACTGTCCTTCGTCGCTGCCAGTTCTTTAGTGTCGGTTTGGTGTGTCTGGGCCTTAAAGATGAATGACGAGCACAGGCAGACAATTGGACAGTAGAAGTCTCAAATGAAAGGTCAGTAAGGCAACTCCACAAGTGGCTAGGTGGAGACATGAGAACAGTTTTGCAACAATGAAAACCCCCTAGAAGAAAGGACAGAAGGCTCAAAGTCATTTTAGATTCCACGCTGCTGCTGACTTTTGAAAAGGCCCCCAGCAGAACAGAAGCCATATATTCACTTGCACGCTTAATCACATGCACGCCGTTCTTCCTGCGTCTGTACCTCGATGTGGTCAGTAGTAAACCAGCTGGCGTCCCCTTGGCCGCCCAGGGGCAGAACGTGGAGATCCACCAGCACGGCAAAGTTCCCACACTGTAACACAAAAGAGGAAGGACAGCCACAGGTTGCTGAGGGGCATTGAGCTCAGAGACAACAAAGGAAATCAGAGTGTGGGTGATTGACAGCGAGACAAACCACAACGACCCCCTGCGTCCTCAAACATCACCCCAGGCCTCTCACAGCAGTCTAGCCATCTCTTTACCAATCTCTTTACAAAAAAGTATGGCCCCGTCTGTCTCCTCATATTTCCCCTCTCTCAGCGTAAAAACTATCTTCTTGTTCTATAAGCTTCAGCAATACAGTCATTGCCTCAGGTCAGAACAGGCTGTGAAAAGAGTGTAAAGATGTAGCACATAAATTGGGATTATCCTACTTTGTATCAGAGTGGTGGTAAAACTCTTCAGATCTACCCTAAAGCACTCTGCAATGTTTCTGCACTTCTGCACTACAACTTTTTGAGTGCTGTAGAAAGCTGAGTAGAGGGCTGCAGAGTGGATTCCTGGAGCGCTACGTCATCGTGTCAATGACAATAAGCTACAAGGGACAGGGAGGCCAGAAATGCCGCGGCTGGTTAAGTTGCCGTTACATCTTTCTCAGGCTGGCCTGATTATGGTTTACACATGAGTGCAAAAGCTGCCCGCTGCAGAGAGCAAATGGATGTGGGTCTCGTGTGAACTTCGCCTCTCCCTGGACAAGGAAGTAATGGATGGACTGAGACCACCCACGACATGACACAGAGGAGCAACAAGAACTGCCCTAAAACCCACAGTGATAATGCTGCAGTGCAGAAAGCATTGAACTGAATGGGGTAGCAAAAACAAAGTCGTATAAAGACAAAACCAGACAGGCTCGCAGAGTAGTACTGGAAAGGAGTGTGTACAAATAGAAGAGGTTATTCATTTAATAACAGGGAATATAATGCACACTAAAAGCTTTGTTCTGGGCCAGGCTCATCCCCTGGGCCGAAGCATTGCAGACAGAGTGACTAAACTCTACAACCCAGACTTGAGGGATGTTCCTACGGCCTCGCTCTCAGGATGACGCGAGACAAAGAAATTGACAGGGTGTGTAGGGGAAGGCCCCCTCTACTTACGGCCTAATTCTAGACACAAGCCTCCCAACTCTCCAGTTGTCACCTCCTCTTGTTTAAAAGGAGTTTAATTCATTGTTATAAAACTGAAGTTGGGAGCAGATCAACCTGACATATTTTTCTTTTTTTCCATGAGAGCATTTTCCTTTCTCATTGTCTTTCTGCAATAATAAATGAAGTAAAGCTGCTTCCTTACTTCTACTTGCAGGTCAACTAGAGGAGAGGGCGCCCCCATATGACTGATCAGTGAATGTTTCGGTCAATTTCAGTCATAGCTGGCACTGTTCTTCTGCAGGATGCGTCAAGTCCTATAGCACTAATGTGTGCCAGCTTGTACTTAACTATGTCTCTGCATCAGTGAAATTGTCCTAAGCCTCTAATAAAGGTAATGCATTAATCTGTGATCCTCTGACTCATCACAACATATCTTGAAATGTGTGAGAACAAAACAGTCCAAACATGAAAATGTGATAACCATAAAATAGAAAACTGTGAAATAGTCTGTACAAACTTTGCAAAAATAATAAACAAAAGCTGTTATACAAAAGACACAAAGACAGGAATGCCATGGAGCAGAACAGAGCCCCCCTTATGTGCAAGCTCCTCATGTATAAAATGTATGCATGTTGCCTGTCAGAATCAGCTCGTCCCTACAGATCAGTATTCTCTCCATCCTCTGCCCTTTGTCTCACAGCGGTCCACGGATGACTGGTGGCCTCAGCTGACTGCCTCCAACAATTACCAGTGTGTGGGAAAGCCTAGCAACAGAGGGTCAGACCTTGTCAATCAAAACACAAGGACCGACTAATGGATGAGCCCCACTGTGGATTCTTGGGGTTGGAGTTGACACACGCTGGATGGATTTTGACTTCTTGACACCTCAGAATGGCTTTAGGGGTGAGTATAGCAACTCCGCCACTATGCATGAGTTACCAGTTTAAGAAATATAATGGCCCTGCAATAAATCTTGTGAAACATATAATGTTGACAATGTGTCAGAGAAATGTTAATTGATCTCCATGGGAATTTTGTGGTCATAGTTAAACCTGCAGTAGGCAGAATGTTTTTGACATCATTGGGCAAAAAACTCTGATAACCTTTCAGCATATTTTAATTCAAGTGATCTGAGAGAAAACTAGACTTCTGCACCTCCTCATGGCTCTGTTTCCAGGCTTTAAAACATTTTTTGGCCAATCACAGGTCATTTCAGAGAGAGAGCGTTCCTATTGGCTGTTCATTCAGCTGTCAATCAATCTCGAACTCCGATCAAATGGTCAAACTAGGCAGCGCTGATCAAATATGAATCAATATTCTGTTACTGTAATGCCTATTTCTTGCCTCAATATTTTCAGAAAACATCTCGTAGTGTACTGTTTAGCTGTAAAATGACAAAGTTTGCTTCGGCTGATGGGCGGTGCTTTGTATTTCTTCAACTGATCTCAACATGCCTAACAGGTCACAAACTTTCTCATTTTACAGCTAAACACTACACTACAAGATGTTTCTGAAAACATCTGAGGTGAGAAATAGGCATTACAGTAACAGAATATTGATTCATATTTGATCAGCGCTGCCTAGTTTGACCGTTTGATCGGAGTTTGCGAGTGATTGACAGTTGCTCAGAGACGGCAGATTCCAGCTCGGCTCTGATTGGTTGTTTTCCTCCGGTCTGTGAAATCTTGCAGATGCCATTAGGAGCACATGATTTTGTTCAGATTACCTGTCTCATGCACTACTATCAGGATATAGTGACCGTTTTATAATAATAACTTTTTTTAATCATATTTGCTCCAATCTTGCCTACTGCTGCTTTAATTCACCTCCATGGACATTTTTAGGTCACAGTTCATTTATAATGAGAGGTGTTTCTGATATTTTGTCCCCTGCATGTGTGCACATCCTGATAGGGACCACAAGATCAATCTTCTAGGGTACATGGCTCAAAATTCCACGAGCTAATGCGAGCTCAAAAGAGCGACACACAAGGTTAATTTGATCAATATCCTGGAATGAAGGGAGCAGTGTAGGGAGTGCAGACCAGCTGGGTGAATCCCCTAAAGTGGTCTCTGAGCTTCTGATTGAGTCTGTGTTTTGGGCCGAAAGCCAGACATCTAGCAAGCCTTAGACTAACTTCCTTTTATCACATTAGAGCAGCAGACAAGGCTCAACTAGGAACTGGACATTAATGATAAACATTGGTCTGCCCCTCACACAAAAACAGCATGTGATTCCCTGAGCTTCTAAGAAAAAGGGGATTTTGTCAGGGAAGCTAATGCAATAACACTAATAAGAAAAAAATTCATTTGCTCAGCAAAACTGGGGATTATGTGGAGGGCCAGATTTCCCGTTGGAGTATCAATCTTTGAGTCTAGGCTGGATGTTTAGGTGCAGCTATCAGAGCTTTCGTAAAGGAAGTTTGTGTTGAGTGTGGCAGATAAGACACAAAAAAGCAGCAGAATCTAATTTTACACAAAGGCTGTGACTACAATCACATCATGTGGTCTAAATTTGTCAACTCACAGCACAAAGAGTGACCAGTGGATCTCTAAGCTGAACTCTGCCATGAACTATGACCCCAGCTAAGGCCCCTCTTTAGTGAGATCTCTGCAAGCAGCCTAATACTTTGTTGATGCAGTAATACAGACCACAAGAACCTTTTCTTCCATGAGCAAAACAAAAACACAGCAAGATTAACAACTTCAAAACTCAGCAAATACTACCACATATGCTTTACTCTATAAAACCATCTCTAGAGTACCATCAGCAGGACCCTGAAGGATTTAATTTACCCCACACATTCATTTATCAAATTCATGAGCTCTCTTATTTTGTGTTCTTTGCTTTGACGCATTTAAGGCAATACTAATGTTGAAAAGAGAGGTTTGATAAGGGGCCAAACTCTAGAGGAAGTTACTCCTTTCATACATACTAAAGTGGGCCAGCACCGCTTTGTTCTCCGCCTTGCAAAGGCTTTTTAGAGTTATGAACAGAGGCTGAGGGCTGAATGAGAGGCAGCAAGGAGCGCTACTTAATACCAAATCCTTTATTGTGCCATCTTTTGTGTGCTGTCACACAGTGAATGAATAGGACCAAGTCTTCCTGCAGGCTAAGCTCAACTTCTCTATCCTAATTCTCCCCACTGCCAATCTGATAACCGTGACCTGCAGGAAAAAAGGGTTAACAAAGACAAAAGAAACATTTGAGACCGACGCTGCCCACGGTCCACAGCACGACATGAGAAAATTCCTTCATATTTTCAGTCAGTAAATAAATAAATCCTGACGCAAACCCACCGGCGGCTCCTTTCCCTTTCTGGTCTTCGGGGCTCTGGTCTATATCACTCTCAGTTCCCAAAACACTCTCTACCTTCCCTTATCTCTCTCCCAGACCCGGCTCTCCATCCTCCCGCCTGACTGTGCTGCTCCAAATTGGGCACGGGGCCCAAACTCTGCGAGCAGCTTCACCCGCCTCTCCACCTCGCTGCCCTTTGCCATTGCTATCGCGCCGTATAAGAACCAGACCTTCTCGGACTGCACTTAGCTCAGAGGCTAACACTAACCAGCCACAGATGTTTACATTGGGAGAGAAGGGGCAGCAGATGCGGTCTCACTCAATAAAACTTGCATATCTCCCTTTGTCTCTCTCTTTTTCTGACTCTCTCTCTCTCTCTTTTTCTGCAAGTCTGCAAAGAACCCAGGGGAGCTCTTTAGATCTGTGGGTGTGACAATCTTGCTCTCAGGCTTTATTTCCCTCATTCCCCAGCTCTCTCTGTGTGCTGTGAGTCACCTGGGTTTCCCCTTTTCTCTTAAAAAAAAAAAAACAATTCTCTTTTCCAATTTTTCAAACTGCCAGATACTGAGAGAGCGGCGGGGCTCGAGACTTGATTATTATTGAAGCGAATGTTATTTACAGACAGTTCGTGGAAGTGTTTTGTGTGCAAAGCTCCCTTCATTCAGGTGAATGTTAGCACACCTGAGTCCTCTTTATTTGATGATAAAAAGAGACACAACCCAGCAGTGGAATTTCAGTAGCAAGAACAGACAGGAATATCTCCAGGTAACACTCGGCAAACAAAACGCAGGCAGACATCCTTGAGAAATTGGTAGATAGAGAGAAATAGCAGGCTGAGAAGTGTTTGGCCTCATTAGGAAATGTGAGCGCTGTGCGGCAATGTAGGGCAGTGCTGAGATGAAAGGTGGCTTTTTTTTTTTTATACTTGTCACTTTCTCTTGTGAAATTCCCAAAGTTAGAAAATGTCAAAATGTTTCTAATCAGTATGCGATGATTTTGTTCAAAGGCGTGATGTGTGGTCCGATATGAGCTCATCTACAGAGTGACAACAACACTAAACAGCACATAAACCTCTGACATTAAACTGCTCTGTGATACCTCAATCTTTTTATTCTTAAAACACTTTGTCTCAACCTACTACATTAGACGGTTAGAAAGTCAGCAGTGCATATTGCTAATAGAAGGCAGATTGCGGGGCTCTGCAGCGGTAATGTCCTGGCAGACAGCGAGCGCTTCAGTGGATCAGTGTTTTAGCCTGCAGGCCCTTTTCGGGAGGTCTGAGAAGTGGCAGGTCACTATATAGTCTAAGCCTCTTTAAGAAGGAGCATACCAGCACCTCCTGCAGTTTCACAGACCAGGGAGGGAGCTGCTTTGAAAACATTTTAGGAGAAAGAATCATAAAACACACTGCTGAACAGCCTACTAAACATGGCATGGTGAATCCAAGAACATAACTCATAATTGCTCCAGTGATCTTTGCTCTCTGTGCTGAGTTTGTGAAAACAATGTCTCTGTGCAGATGTTTAATATTCTTAGAAGATAAGTCATTTATTAAAAAAGGTAGTGGTGTTTGTTTCGCGAAAGAGGAGCCCAGGGTAGTGCCTTGAACGCTATTGTGTAGACTGATCCCTTCTAACATACTTGTTTGTGGTTAGTTGGTTAAGCATGGTAGAGGCTGTGTGCGTTTTCTCAGGCAGAGTAACACAACAGTATCATTATGTGCCCAGTGGGAAGGAACCCTCCGTGAACCTCCAGGGTTTTACTCTCCCACAACCAGCTGAGGGGGGTGGTGGTGGTGGTGGTGGGGTAGCCTGTATGCAGGCATGCATATGAAACAAATAAAGGGAGTGAATGCAATATCTGGTCAACTAGGCACACATGGCATTATGGAGGATGTGAGAGATCAGTGCAAATGTCTGCAGCCCTCATCCAAAACTCTCAATAAATGAAACATCAACAAAAGGGAGACCGGCGGCTTTTCCTGCACTTAACAAAAACATCTGATGTGCATTATTCCTGACAGAGCATCAGACTGAGGATGAACAGCCTGGATTTTTAATAGAATGCGTTTCCTCTGTTCTGTATGGCTGTGTCCATTAACAACTCTCAGGGAGGCAGTCAGGAGAGATTTGCAAAAATGTGAGCAGAAACTCTGAATAAGGTGTTCTAAAAAGGATGAATAACAACATCAGAATGTGGAGGCAAGACAGTTGAAACATGTATCTGTACTTCCCTCTAGTGGCCAAAGAATTTGCTACTTAGAAGGACAAAACAATGAATCAAACCAACATGGAGGGTGTTGCAACAGAATATTAATACAGTAAATGTTAGAGAAGCAAGCATATATTCCTGTGTTGCATATTTTTCCCTACTGCATAACAGCTGGTTTAACATAGACCAAAATTTCTTACGCCACTTGCTGGAACTAGTCATGTCTGTAGCGTTTTTTTGAGGGTAATACAAAAATGTTGTTTATTACGTTTTATTACGCTTTAGTGAAATGCAGATTAATTTTAGTCTTGTGTGCATTTTATGTGGGGAAACATTTAGTTTTAAGTAATTATGAGGCTTTGTGATCAGTTAAAAGCACCCAAATGCGTCTTTGCTCAGAAACAATAGATTAATTTCACACATATGACATACAGTATGGTCACAAGATACTAAAGAATATGATTAACATGTTTATATGATAACCGTTTACTTTTGGTCACCTTTTTTTGTGATTAGACCATCTTCCTTTGTTAAATGTGTTCATGCCAAACTGGACACACAAAATTGCAATAAATATGTTATAAACTCTAACTTAGTACCAGATTTGTAATGTACCATGGCTACAACATTGAATAAAGTTTGCAGAGGAAGCGAAAATCTAAAATTGAAAGTCATAGAGAACTAGTCCAAAACACAAACAGACAACAGCTCTTTTGCTAGAAAATATGTTTGAGCCTTAATATGCAATTTCCTCTGTGTATGTTCATTCTCAGCTTTATTCAAATGGTAGGATCACAAAACTAATGTAAAGCCTAAAGTTTTAAAAGCTGTTGCACACAAAGAGTAAACATTATAATATATAACACAATACTATTTAATATAACACTATAATATACAGTATATTACTTTAATATAAAACTGCATTACATGGGTCTGTATGCTGTATATTTAATTTTCACTCACCTTAATGACAAATTTGCGAGGAGCCATTGCAGTGAACACAGCAGCAGTCAGCTAGTTTCACCTGAAACAAGTGTATTGTCATGGATTACACACACATATTACACATAGTAGCATAAAAACAACACAGTATATAACACTGGCAGACAGAGTTAATCACCTTCTTAAATAATAACACTAGCTGTCTTATTTTAGACACTTATGGTGTGTCTAGCGACCTTACCGTGCTATTCATATCTTGCAGAGATAACTTGGTAGGTTTGTTATCAGTTAGTTACACAGCATTCAATTTCTTACAGACATTTATCAGGGTTGTCTTAAACACAAGACACTGTAATGTTGGTCCTAACGCTAAACTACACGAGTCTTGATGGTGAAACAGTTATTAGCTAACACTGGTTAGATAACGTTAAGCTTTGAACTTCGTTCACTCTAATGTGGTCAGGTAGTGCAGACTATGGTGCAGACCCAGCTAGACTACATTAACGTTTCCTCTTCAAATGTAACGTTTGCTCGATTAAAGCTTAAAGGTCCCATATTGTAAAAAGTGAGATTTTCATGTCTTTTATATTATAAAGCAGGTTTAAGTGCTTTATATAAATACTGTTAAACTATCAAAACGTTCATTATACGGAGAAATACACACAGCCCGTATTCAGAATTTAAAACAAGCCGTTATTTAAGATAAGATTAAATATATTCCTTTATTAGTCCCG
Source organism: Sebastes umbrosus (assembly GCF_015220745.1). Taxonomy (NCBI): domain Eukaryota; kingdom Metazoa; phylum Chordata; class Actinopteri; order Perciformes; family Sebastidae; genus Sebastes; species Sebastes umbrosus. The sequence continues at coordinate 14,977,553 of NC_051278.1, read as the reverse complement.
CAGTGGGGAAATCTGCAGTGTACAGCAGCAAAGAGGACAGTGCAAAAAACAAGATGCATCAGCTAACACAGTAACAAAACATGAACCATTTAAATAGAAGGAAGTATAAAAGTAGGAGCAGTATATACAGTATTGATAATAAACAGACTATTAACAAAATTGCACAAGTTGCACAGTGAGAATGAATGAATGAATGAAATTCCACCTCAAAATCAGGTTATTGTACATTTGTGATGTTACAATATTTAGACCATTACACGGTTTTAAACATAAGCATTCTAAATGTGTCCCAGTTTATTCCTGTTGCAGTGTATGTGACACGACATCAGCTGACAGGAAGTAAACATGGACCCAAGCTGTTGCCTAGCGACGCAATTCTGTTGCAGTTCCGTTGAAATGCACTAAAACAGAGCGTTTCAGACGGAGAGGGTAAATACAGGTATATTCAGACAGACTATGAGGAACATAAAGTTGTTTTTTTTACATTACAGCATGTAAACATGTTCTAGTAGAAACACAAGATACAAATATGAACCTGAAAATGAGCGCGATATGGGACCTTTAAGCATTTTAGAGGTAGAATAACGAGTAACGTTTATGGAATAAACACGTTTGGTGGATATAAACGTGTTTGTAAGTAGCTATATATGAAAGTTAACAACAGATTTCATACCGCCAAATGTTTTGAATGAAGAGAAGATGACGTCACGTTTAGCGAATGCGACCGTTTATCGAATAGGACCCCAATGCTGTGCGGCGCTACCATGGAAACGACTTGCGCATTTAAAAGAGCCTGTATTAAACCTCGTCATTAAATGTTGTCGAATTGTACCTAAATATAATTTGTTATATAATAAAATAGTGTATATGAAGTCATCATTGTTTGATTTGTTTTTAGTGTACTATACAAAAGGAATGTTTCTCAAGATTTGTTTAATTTTAGTCAGGCAATGTAATAAGCTTCACTATCCGAGTCGTTGTCAAGCAAAGGTGATTAGCTAGCTAGCAAGCATGGAAGCAGCAAAGCGGCGTTGTATATCAGATTTCCTTAAACAGACAGTCTAAAAGGACACAATAGTGGTTCATAAACTCACTAACGTTATGCCGAGCGAGGTCTGTAACGTTACTTCGTCGATAACGGTCTTAAAGTGAGACATTAAAGCTTCATCAATGCCTCGACTCGTCCAGAAGTCTCCCTCTGTCTGTGTGGATCTACCTCTGGACAACTCTGACATCTCTAACAAGCTTCATCTGCTGAGGCAGCTTCTGAGATCTTGTTTTGGCCCAACAGGCAGACTAAAACAAGTCCATAACAACATTGGAGGGCATGTTATAACCACTTCAACCTCCTCAGTGCTGCTTCCAGCCATTTCCTCCTCACAGCCTTTCATCAATCTGATAAAAACCTCCATCCTCAACCACGTCTCTCGTTTCAGTGACTGTGGTTTGTTTGCTGCAACTCTCTGCTTGTGTCTTATTGAGCAAGCAAAGCAGTCTGGTCTCAGAGGAGCTGTGGCTATCAGGGTGAACAAGCACTTGCTGGGTCTGTGCATTAGTTACCTACAAGGAGAAGACTGTGGCTGTAAAGTGAAGCTTGACTTCTGCAGCAGCCACAACTTGATCACATTAGCTCGCAGTGTTATCTCCAGCAAACCAGCATGTGTGCTCACAGAGCCAGAGGCACTTCACATCAGCAAGTTGGCCGTGCAAGCTTTTTTGCTGACTGTTCCCTGTAACAGCCCAGGTGTAGTCAGTCTTGGCAAAATAGTGACCGTCTCTGTTGAAGGCCACGCTGTGCTGAACTCTGCAGTGTTTCCGGGTCTACTGGTGGACACGCCTGATGTCTTTTGCCTTGACAAGTCAGAGAATGTGCATTCAAATCCATTGCTGCGCGTGGTGTTGTTCAGTGCATCTCTTGCCGGAGACCTTTCTGAACTGGGAGATGGGATTATTGAGGTGCACCCAGGTGTAGACACAGACATGCAGATACTGGATCAGCTCCTGGAGCTCGGCAAACAGGTGGTTAAAGATGAGGTGAAGCTCTTTGTATGTCAGAAGGTCATCCACCCAGTCCTGCAACAATACCTGAGGAGTCATAGTGTCGTAGTGATAGAGAGACTGGGAATCACTCTCATGGAGCCACTCACTCAGCTGACAGGTAAATCCTGGGTGGATCCATTATTTCAAATTAATATTATATAGACAAGCTCCTAGAAACCACAGGACTTTTAAATTTGTTTTGACATCCCAAAGTTTCCAAAGATGCCAAATGGTTTGAATATTTCACTCAATATGTATGATACTCAGTAGAATGCAGAATTTATATGAAGATATTTTGTATCTAACTTTGAAGCAACTTAAATGCTACTAAGTGCTTTACAATGTTGGCATTCTTTCAGGTGCGAAATTGTCAATATGCATATGTTTAATGTACCGCCCAGGCAGGTATATCTTGTACTGTTACTGTGTGTGAGGTCCTCTTTAATTCTTTAATTTCTGTCCGCTTTAAACAATAGGTGCTCAACCTGTGGCCACATTACACACCAAAATCCCAGCCAAGGCCTACGGGACAGTGAGAGATCTCAGTATAAGGCAGTTTGGATCCAAGACAATGCTGCATTTACACCCTCCTGGGGAGTCGGCGATCTGCACGATGATCCTCTGCCACAGGAACGAGACAATGTTAAGCGAGCTGAAGGTAAGATAAGTGTTGGGAATGTACTGTTGGTTTCTAGAGAGAGAGAGAGAGACGTATGGATGGATGGCAAACCATTTGCCTGCTACATAATAGATTCACTCCTAACATCAGATGGATCTCACTCCCACTAAGATATGCAATCTCCACTAGATATTATTCCGTAAAGCATAAATATGATTAATAATATATGGCTCCATAAATCTGATTGGTGTGAAGTTAATTTTTCATTAAAGGAGCCAGGGGGAGAGATTAAATTCTTCTGCAGCACTTTTGTTAAAAGCATCTATCAACTGGCATCTCAGATTTTTATTTAAAATCACATAATAATTGCTTTGACACACAGACATCAGCTTTGAATGTCCATTAGTGTTGCAGGCAAATGTGACAGCTGACCTGATGTGTTCATTTCTGTCTATGTGTCTGTTAAAGGTGGTGTGCCAGAAGACTGAACATGTGTTGAGGCTCACCCTGAGGGACCCAGCTGCCTTACTTGGAGGAGGATGTACAGACACCCACTTAGCTGCTTACATCAGACACAAGGTGAGATCCAATGTTTAGTCTTAAACCAGCCCAATTTGATTGATTTCATGTCTTCACAACAGTCTCATTACAACTGGTGCTGTAGCCAGGGTTTAGAATTTTTTGAGCGTCAAACATTTAATTTCTTGCATTCTGGTGAATATTTATGGACCAATTTATGGTTTAAATGTCTTTTATTTATTTAATGGAAAACACAAAATTCAGGCATTAGGTGACAATTCAAAATCTAATGGAATATAATGCAGAAAGGCTCACAGGCATTCTGTATTGCTTTCAAATATTTATTCTCCTTTAGATCAACTTTTCTCATCTAACATTATCTCTGCTGAATCATCACACATGTTGTCATGATTTACTCTTCCCTCCTCTCTTGTGCCTTTTGTTTGGGGAAGTAACATCTTTAAATGTGCATGTGGCACCTATTCATGTCAATGATACATCAATTAATTTTAATTCATTTATAAACCCCTGGATTTTAAAAGCTCAAATGTGTTTCAGCAAGATTTCTGCTCATGTTCAAAACTTTCTGCACAACCAAAACATGTCCCACAGATCTGTGTTATCTGAGAAGTGGAGAATAAAGTTGTAATATTTTGAGGAAAAAAAGTTTATATTATTAATATTAATCAGACCGACACACAGCCCCGTGTGGGAAGGGAAGTGGCTGTGCGTTGCTCAGAGTGCTCCGCAACTGATGAAATGATCCCCGTTGGTTGTAGAAGTCAAAGATAACACCAAATAGTATTAAAGAATTGCAAAACAGAGTATCAATAGCTTTCAATAATATCTTCTAACCCTGTGCATATATCACCAAGTACAATTTCAGTTTTCATATAGTTTTTTGTGTGTGAAATCGATGCAGTGAACTCCACTGTGCTATTAGATGTGCAGAGTGCACTGGAGACACCGCGGTGACTGCCACACCGGCTCTTCTCCAGTCACCTCACCCGGCACATCTTCACCCCCACAGATAGCTGTCAGTTTCAAGCGGTTTCACGTCATTCTGATGCAAAGAAACAGTGGGCTTTGACCTCATAGCTGCTACGGCCATGATTACAACATGTCTTCATTATGCTATATTTTCATCTTAGAGCATGAATGAAGTCACAGAGACTGTATCGGCGCTAGGGTGCTCACAGACGGAGCACCTTCGTGGCGTGGAGGGATTCTGTCACTCTCTGGAGTCGGTGGCTGCAGCGCTGCAGCACGATGGTGGGAACTCTTTAATGGATCTGACTCATGCTCACCACTGGACTCAACCTGCAGATGTCATGAAAGAAGAACACATGGAGGATAACTTGGGCTTCTGTGGCTGTGGACTGGTGGAAAGTAGTCCAAATCAGAAGTGGACTTATCTAAACACTAAACACCCAAAGTTTTCACCTGCACCTCTGTCTGGAGTCACTCCTGTGCAGCCACGTGTGCTCGACTCCTTCACGGCTAAACTCAATGCCTTGCAAGTTGCTGTGGAAACTGCTAATCTTGCACTGGATGTGCGATATCTAATTCAAGATATGAACTAGCAGAACTCTCGGAACTCTGGTTTGTGATGATCGAAATGAGGAATGAATACTGTTTTTATTTTTCAAAAAGTAATATTCTTTTTAAACACTAGATGTCAGCATTGCCTTGAGTGAAAATCTGATTGAATCCTGCTGCCAGTCAGTGGGGATGTCTTGCCTCTGTCTTGTTGTTGTCTGGTGATCTGTTACCCTTTTGTGAACTTGTAGGCTACTAACTGTAATTTACCAGCCTTGCTCTCAGCACACATATATGTGTGTCCTCTACGTTTGATGTTTTGTCCGAAAACTATTTTTTCTCCATGCAGTCCAACATTTTGTATTCACCAGCCATCTCACCACCACTTCCAGCCAATAACACTTAAACCTTGAAACTGACATTTAAATTATGTTTGAGAGAGTATACAAATTTAGTGAATGAAAAGGATTAAGCTCTTGGGAACAATAGAGTGCTGCAGGGATGACGTATTTTTGTAGGCCAACGCGGAAGTTACCATCGCCCTGGGTTCCCTCAACAAATAGCCAATTGGATTTTTCCATTGGGTTTTGGATTATTGCAGAAAATAAGCTCTGTGGCAAACAAACGTTTATGATAATTACAAGTTTTGTTCAGCAAGATAATCTTTACGAATGAACGCCACTTTTATGATTTTTTAAGCTTAAATTCAATCGCCAGGAGTAAAAACCTAAAGCTAGTCTATAATCTAACTACACCACGGTCGCATGACTTCACGTCACCACCTCTAGGCAAAGGCTAGTGTTCGGCGTGATGACGTTTAGTAGTCTCATTTAGCCACTTGTTAGCAACCACCTTTTTTGAGACATGTAAAAGCTTCAAAATTCACAAGTGGGGTATTTATTTACTGACGTATTTTATGTCGTAGAACAAACCGTTAACATCTCTTAATCTTGTGTTAACCACAGACCTTATTTCAGGCATCTAACCAAAAACCCATTGACTTCCAGACAAGGGAACCAAGCCTTCTCAGTTGCAGGCCCCAGTCTTTGGAACAAACTGCCACACCACTTCAGATCTGCTCCCTCTGCGGAGTCTTTCAAAGCACAGCTCAAGGCCCACCTCTTTTCTTTGGCTTTTGAATGCACTTAAATTGTGATTACTAATTGGCCTTTTATAATGCTCATAGCAGGTGTTTTACTCATGGATTTTATCTTGGTCTCTATCTGTGGATATGTGTGATTTTGTTGTCTGCTCTGTTGACCTGTTTTTATTCTGCCTGTGTGTCTGTAAAGCACTTTGGTCAGCTCATGCTGTTTTACATGTGCTATAGAAATAAATTTGACTTGACTTGAACCGGAAGGGCAAAAATGCTAATTTATTTACAGATTTTGGGACTCATTCCTGCATCACTCCATTCATCAAACCTTCATTATAAAACAATCAACCCTTTTTTCATTACATTGGGATATATCCAAAATATTACCAGTCTAAACCTGCTGATCGGTAAGATAAAACTCACAACCTGACAGCTATGAACATTCAAAGACTAACCTCAGCTATCAATTGTTTCATTAATGCCTTCCTGTTCACATTGTTTTGACAGGTTGTCAGTTAGACAAATAGTAATGTGAGCCAAGTTACCTTCAGTGTAATGAGATGAGTTATTTGTTCTTTTGCAGTTTGTACATTGTGTATCAGCGTAAAAATAAACTGCGATTGCATCAATGTCTTTTTGCAAGTGTCTTCCGTCGCAGTTTACATTGAAAGAAATGAACAATTAATCTGTGCATGCATAATGGTTTTGGACAATGACTGCAAGCAAAATGAAAGCAGATTATTGTGCGGTAAAATGTAATTTCTGTTTAAAAATACAACAATAGGAGTGCTGAGTCATGTGCTTGTCTGCTGCTGCTGCTGGTTCAGTTATTATCTGCCCTTAAAAGATGACAGCCAGGTGCTTTTTCTCTCAGAAGATAAATGGAATCAAAGCCTTTCGTAACTTGGGATAGTTTTTGAATTTCTCCTTGTAAAACCTGTAACAAAGGAGCAGAAGATAACAACTGTCACTCAGAAATAGCATATGGTAATGTAGGTAGTTTGACATGTGTGTGTCAGGACTATTCATTAGTGTTGTACCTGTGATGGTGATAGGCTCTTGGTCCAATAAAACACAGGCTAAACAAGGCGAATGAGAGCGCTGGAAGGGACCAGGTGGCTACAGCATAGCCAAACCACTCCACTATCTCTCCTAAGTAGTTGGCACCAGACACATATTCAAACAGTCCTCCTGTAGGAGAGTTAAGAAGAACACAGGTCACTACCTGCACATAGTGGATGAGAGCTTATCCAAGCTTGATCTCTGTTTTCTTACCTTTAGGAATCTTGTAAACTACTTCCCCTGGTTTCCTCAAGTTGTGTAGAATAAAGTCACTATGTACATTGATGGCCATTCCAATGTAAAACAGCAGTAAACCTAGAAGACAATTATACTTGTATAGTATATGTTATTGACTTTTAATCATTTCAACTTATGGTTTTTAAGTTGTAGCAGACTCAGTTTTAAAGCTAGAGTGAAGATACTGGTATCATATGAAACTAGAAAACCTAAGGAATCCATTGGTAGCAGCTATGTCATAGCTTGTCAAGAAGGAGGTTAAATAACGCTAAAGCTAAATTTTGGCGAGGAAAAACTGGCATGGCCATTTTTAAAGGGGTCCATTGACCTTTGATCTCAACATATGTGAATGAAAATGGTTTCTATGGGTACCCACGAGTCTCCCCTTTACAGACATGCACACTTTATGATAATCACATGCAGTTTGGGGCAAGTCATAGTCAAGTCAGCACACTGACACACTGACAGCTGTTGTTGCCTGTCGGGCTTGAATTTGCCATGTTATGATTTGAGCATATTTTTTTATGCTAAATGCAGTACCTGTGAGGGTTTCTGGACAATATTTGTCAGTAGTTTGTGTTATTAATTGATTTACAACGATAAATATATACATACATTTGCATAAAGCAAACATATTTGCCCACTCCCATGTTGATAAGAGTATCAGATACTTGACAAATCTCCCTTTTAAGATACATTTTGAGCAGATAAACAATAAATGTTAAATATAATGTTAAAATAATCGCATTCATTTGTGATTAATCGCAATTAACTATGGAAAAACATGTGATTAATCGCAATTAAATATTTTAATCGATTGGCAGCCCTATTTATAATGTAGGAAGTACATAAAATAATACAATTCATTAGGACTTTCATATTTAAAAAATGAAACATTTTATAAAGCAAAGAATGAATTGCTCCTACCAGTTTTAAAGCGATAGTCAGCTGACCATTCATCATCAAACTGGGCACAGTGCAACAGGTAGTGTCCCTGCAGGAAACCATTCAGAGAGCAGAATAAACCTGCTAGCACCATCGCACTCCGTGGGAAAGGCCTTCCTCTGGTCAGTAGTGAATAGACAAATGTCCTATGATTGGTGAAGAAATAGTAGATACAGCAGGAGTAAAGAGGAGGGGGATAATAGTGCATTTTATCCATGCTGGTACATGCAATGAACATGTTTTACAGAAAGGCAGAGAGATTTCGTACAAACGATTTAGCATTTAAGTGCAGGAAAATAAGGCACCATTAAGCCCCATTACCAGTGCATTCCTCACAGCCTTCAGATTATAGCAGCAGGAAATCTCCTTTGCAAAGCTCCTTTTTCAGTGTCTCTGTCTGAAAATGTGTTTTTTCTTGGCTCTTCACTTACAGTGGCTAAATACACAATCTACCTATCTAGTAGCTATAGGTACAATGGCAACATAACATAAAAAATAATACATTTTTGTTTTCTGTCAAGTACAAAATGATAGGTCACAATCATTATTACTGTACATTAAAGCTGCAGTCGGTAACTTTGAGCAAATATGATAAAAAGTTATTTTTTATAAAACTGTTACTATATCCTCACAGTAGTGCATGAGACAGATAATTTGTGCAACATATCCTGTTCCTCTGTGTCCTCCTGTACTCCTAATGGCATTTGCAAGACCGTGCCAGAACAAAAACAACCAATCAGAGCCGAGCTGGAGCCTCGCCGTCTCTGGGCAGCTGTCAATCACCACTTGCGAAACTCGCAAACTTCAATCAAACGGTCAAACTAGACAGCGCTGATCAAATATCAATCAATATTCTGTTCCTTTAATGCCTATTTCTCACCTCAAATGTTTTCAGAAACATCTTGAAGTGTACTGTTTAGCTGTAAAATGGGAAGGTTTGTCGAGCCAAAATCAAGCGCCGCCCACAAGCCGGAGCAAATGTTCTCATTTTACAGCTAAGCAGTACACTACAAGATGTTTCTGAAAACATTTGAGGTGAGAAATAGGCATTACAGTAACACAATATTGATTCATATTTGATCAGCGCTGTCTAGTTTGACCGTTTCGCGAGCAGTGAAGTGACAGTTACTTACTTACTTAGAGATTCCTTGGGTCCGATTGGTTGTTTTCCTTCGGCACACTGTAAGAATACCTTCTTTTTAATCATGATTTTTATTTTATCCTTAAGAAAAATGACTACAAAAACCTAAACCATAACAAATAAAATCATATCTACATATAATGACAGATAGTAACTGTAAATTGAAAAACAAAGTATTCAAAAACAAGAGAGGACAAAAAATGGTAATAATAAAATAATAATAATAAAGTAGAGAAAATAAATATAAAATATTAATTCATATATTAAATAAAAATGATAACTGTAAGAATACCGTTGATGTTCATACTTTACACAAACAGGCTAGTAAATATGAGACAAATATAACAATATAAGTCAATTACGAAATGTAAGGTGTAATAATATATTGTTGGGTATAAGACAATACAAAACTAAATATATTATGAGAAAAAATAGAAACCACATCAAACCACTGTGACAAGTAACAGGAATTAAACTGAACTGAATTTGTAAGTCAAATGTGAAAAATGATCTTGTCTAGTTGCTTGTATTCTGAATGAATTGGATTGTGTATCCTACACACAACTCCTGATCAAGTACATTTTCACACTTCCTTTCACATACACATTAAATGACCAAAACTCTCTTTGCTTTTACCTTTGAAAGTAGTGCATGCAAAAGGTCCCAAGCAGCAGGTACTTCCCCGTACTGGAGGGTTTGTGCACGGTGAGCATTAAAAGCAGGGGGATCAGGAAAGCCGGCATCTCCTGGAGGAACCAGGCTAGTCTGACTGGGACCGTCTTAGCAGGAGGAGACAGTACCATCATGTGGCGCCCATAGGAGGTCTGTGTCTTCCTGTGATGGACCAACTGCCCGAGTCCTGACAGGATCATCCCACAGCTCAGATAGCTGACCAAGTCCCCATAGCAGTGCATCTCGCAGTGTTGCAGTAATCCTTTCCTCTTAGAACTAACCTTATGCGTCTGTATGAAGTTATATGGATGTAAATAGCCTCTCTGACTCCTCCCAATGCAAAACAGGGAGGTGTGTCAGCCTGCTGAAATGCAAGTGCTGCCTTTTTCACAGCATGGGTACAAACATTGCTGGAGGTGATGTTATGAATATCCTGTCCACTTTGGAATCTATGTGCTATGCGATTTTAAAAAGCTGAATTTCCCAAAAGCTGCGTTTGGAGTGAACAGAATTGCGTACCTTGCTGAAAACCTCCTCTGGTTGTCCATCCTGTTTACAGACACACAAAGAAACATCTGCCCCAACCTCAAATTATATAGTTCAGTTTGTATTTGCACGTTAAGGTAGGTGTGTCAGGAAAAACTGACTAAACTCACAAATAACTTCACAATAAAGTCATCAAAGTCCACAAATGCTGATTGCATAATAACCAGACATGCCTGTACTACACAGTCAGTAGAGGAGAGTTTAGTTTACAGCATTCAAACATGTTTTAAATTGTTTGTGGTTTGAAATGAACAACCCAGTGTACTTTGAAGCTATAATTAGAGTACAATAGTGAAATGAATATGATCTTACACAACAATCAGTTTAAACAGGACAATAAAATGTTCCTGTTCCTAGATCATCAGACCTGTTCCTCCTGATCTGAGCACTGACTTGCCTTTACGCCTCAGTGGAATGATTCAACAGCAACTGAATATTTGCATGAGGATTAAATCTGCCTGGAGCTTCTGTAATAACCTGATAATTATTACAGTTTGAGCTGTGATTGTGCATGACATGAAAACTGAACTGTGTTTGACATACATACATCCAACAAATCACCAACGTATTACATAAACTCGGTGTGTCTTGTTAACTTGTATTATCAAGCCCTGTGCCTCCAGCTGATGCTGCTGGTCCCGAAACAGAGAGCAGAAGAGGACTCCTGGAAGGCAGCAGCATTTGGTTGCCCTCATTGTATAGCAGGTTTTCCCTGCATCCAAATTCATTCATTGTCATTCAGTTTTTGCTCCCTTTAAGTGCAATTTATTGGCACATCTTAGTTAGTGACGTTTCGAGCAGATGCTCTTCTTCAGACTTAATAAATCTGCTCACAGACGGCATCTTAAAAAGTAAAATACCTTTTAAGATGCCGTCTGTGTGCAGACCTTCTTCTACATTTTTCATTATGTCTTTTACTGGTCCAGCACCAGCCTACTACGGTTTTGGATGTCCACTTTAGATTGTTTGTATTATTTTGTTCACCCCAACTATGGTTGCGTTCAAAATGGCAGACTTTTTCTTTTTACTTTTAGTACATACTGCAAAAGTACAAAGTATGTACTATTGCATCCAGTATGCATACAATTGGGACATACTACTTCATCATGACATTGCGCCTTGTACTTTGACCCTCTTGCTCATATATCCGCTGCGCATGTAGTAGGACATCCTGGTATTTTTGGCATACTACTGCATTTGACATACTATGTATTGGGGCACACTAAATAGTATGGTAGTATGGGTATTGGAACACCCAGTATATCAATGAAGGTAGGCTAAATAACAGAAACACCTCTCTGTATGATGCAATACACTTCAACATCACCACAAACGGCATCCTCCAAAATGATCAATGAACGCCTCTCTAAATCGGTTTCAACAAAAACTAAACGTTAAAACCTTCATTAAGGTAGGATTTATGACACAGTATTATCAACTAAGTGTATATACATAGAATATACAATACTATCTGGAGAGTTTTTAGTTTCTGAAATGAAAGAACTGTGTGTTCCTTTTACTATAATATTCCTCCAACCACCTGACTCCCTCTGCTGGTGACATTTCTAATTGTAAATGGACACTGGATAAGCATAGGAGATAAACTGTATATCTACGCAGGATGTCTACATTAGTAGTATATACAGTACTATACTGCAAACGTGTTTGACAAACATACAAGGTTGAAAATATCACAGTTTACAACCAAACTAGCACTCTTTTGTTTCATCTGCAGAAGTGCTAAAAAATAAAAGAGGCTACTAACTCCATCCAACTTTGGAGGAATAAACAACTAATTAATTAAAGGCAGTGATTAAACAATGAAATGCATACACCCAGTCAGTAGTTTTCTGTGATTGTAAAACACTCGAAGAACAAGACACCAGAGCAGACATGCTTTTCAGCCCATTTTACTTGTTTTGTAACATGAATCCACAGCCTTATCTGAAGAGCCTTTTGGGATGCTTTGTCAGTGGAACCTGAGATCAAAAAAACTCCATTCAGGGAGTAGTTAAGTAGTATATTTTAGGTTTGTGACGTGTAAGTTCCCATTCTCTAAGCAAGAAAAACAAAAAAACATTTCTAAAAAGACAAACAAAGATCCATAAACAGAAAACAAACAGTGTTGAGGTTCAGCCTTTGTCTCTCTACAGGAATGAGGTGAGGTGGAGAAAAGAGAACACCACTCCCTGCTGGAGAAAGGAGATAACAGTTGGTGCCATTTTAGACCAACAGATGATGAGGGGGGGACAAGCGAAACACTGCTGGAGTGCTGGGTGAGCTGGACACATTGTTGGGCACTAGGCAAGGTCGGGGGGTACATGTGGAAAAAACAAAAACTGAAAGTACACATTCTAAAATAAGACTAAAAGTGAGAATACACTTTATATGTATATGTGCAACAGTGATAAAAGGCACAATAGCACAGTGTGTCATGCTTTACTAGTTTCCCTTAAATTAGCATCAGAGGTCAAGTGAGTCTGAGGATTCATCTTTCAGTCTGTGCCCGCTTGGTTCAACCAGATATTGTAGCTTAATGCTCGACGCCTCTTATGGTGCTGAGAGGGACGGACCAACGTTAGACGACTGCATCGGTAAAAGACTAATCAGTCAAATATCAAATGACAGGACAGCAGACAATGTGTGCTGCCTATTTCATATTGTCATTAAAAGTCTATACTGCCACTATGAATCATCAGGTTTCGTTCAGCTTTTGTATGCAGTTTGTTAATCTATGAAAACACTCAGAGTGTTTCAGGCAGCAGGACTACATAGCATATTATTTTGAAAAAGAAACATTTTCTTTTGTTAATAATCCTCGTGCTTGATATTTCATAAAGTAAATATTCATTTAATAGATTCCAAAATACAGCAGGGAGCAACATCTGTCACTTTTCTGGGTAGATCTTTAAATCAAAGCTTTATGACTTTGTGCTGATCTTAAAACTCAGGCCATCTACTACTTGTTTTAGCTACTGTAACCATGTCTAATTGATACTCCTACTGCCTCGAGAGTACTTTTGAAATGAATTCTCATACACTCAGAAGCAACAGAACTGGAAAGCAAACTTTTAAATAAGGATGACTTATATCTTCCTAATAACTTTTGGCATTCTTAAATCAAAACATATTAACACAAAGAGTTGTAAATTACTACCTAGTGAACAGATCTAATAACATTTTCAACAATGTAAGCAGATCATGTAGGCCTTTACCACTTTGATCAGGCCAAAACAAAAGCTTTGCTGCTCTTACAGAACTGAATGTGTAACAAAAGACATTTTTTTAACAAGTCTAGCAAAAAAGGAAATCATCCCTCGAATCTCCTGACAATTCAATAACTACAGAGATTCAAGGTGGCAGTGTAAACAAAGACTAGAGGTGTCAGTGTTGGAGTAATTTACACAATATCCAGCTTTGATTACATTTCTGTACTGGAGTCTGGCCCCCGCAAAACATATCTCTAATGCTACAGGTATATAATTGAAAATCTGGGAGCAGGGTTGCACACACTAATTTATTGGGCAAACCATGTTGATGGCTTCAGAGCTTAGCCGACAACACTGCTTTTGTTCAAATCTAAACACTACTTGAGTAAATACCATCACGTCTAATAAAACTACAAAAAAAAAAGGGAGAAATAAAAGGAATAAAATATGAATAAAAGATAATATTTCATAAACTAAGAGTAATAATGTTTTTGGTTTGTACAGTAGGGGGTTAGTGAACTTTGTTGGGTGCAGCCCTTTGTTAGCAACTACAACATATGTTGAGCAATGGTAGTAATTACCTATGACACGGTTTTCAAAGTTTAAGTAGCTTGAAGCAGTCAGTCAAAACACTCATTTCATTTTTCATCTTGCAAAATTTCAATATGCTCTTAAGATTTGCAATTTTATTTTCATTCCTTTTTCTGAGACAACTTACATGAGCACAGATCGCCAAGAGCCCAAATGTAAAGATTGCATTATTACAAGTCAAATCCATCGTTTTGTCAGGAAAACAAATTGGGATTAAACCCTAATGAGATTTCCCCCTCCCAACGCTTACTCCGAGCCAACGTAATACGCTCTATTCCTATCTCCTCTAACCATTTGCACCTCCATCATCTCAAAACTGCACTTCAAGCAAAAATATTTCAACCAAAAGCTCTGAGACACACTTCAAACTGAGAGGAGGGTGGAGAAAGGCGGAGGAGAGCTAAGGGAGAGACAGAGAAAGAAGACTGTATTGGCTTTTGAGTGTCTAGGTCCTTCCTGCAAATAGTGGGCGTAACTAGGTGTGGGGCGAGAGGGAGGGTGTCTGGGTCAGGTTATGGCGATAGATAGTAAGGGCAGGGCGGCGGCGCTGCAGAGGCCCCTGCGAGAGTCGACCTCAATGAGCGATGAGAGCGCCGGCAGCGTAACTCACGGAGCTGTCCTGCCAGTTCCTGCACTCGCTTGATTGGGCGTAGTTCAGGAAAGTGAAGTTCATTTCTAAACCAGACTTCCTCAGCTCAGCCACAGCCTGCAAAACAGTAACATCAGCACTCCGTCAGGCAGTAAGGATAGAGTGTCTCAGTCTCACGACAGGAGGTATATCTCTCAACTAATCCATTTATCTTTTTTTTGTACGGTTCTTCACTGCCAATTGACTGTTCACTAAACACATCCCCCAAACAGTGATTGTTCAATCAATTGTCTAATACTCAGACGGATATCACTGTTTGTTGTGTGTAGAGGTGCGTGTGTGTACAGCCGTGCTGCGAAGCTTCGAATACCTTTGAATATTTCTCATCGAAGCTTTGAAGCACAAAAAATGGTATTTGGGACAGCTTGAGACTTTTGGGCGGTAAATTATCATTATAAACTGCATGTGGGAAAATGGAAAGCTTGGCGTAGCGGCGTAGCAACAGTAACTAAGGGAGGCGGAGCATAGCAAACAGTCAATTGAACCCCTCATCGACATGTCTACATAATGTTAAATAGCGACGAGGCTCTTCTTCTGTGGTACTTACATTTAGAAGCACTCCAATCGGGTGACGCCCACAGATGGTGTTGCGGTACTTCTTCAGGTAGTTGGTGAAAGACATGGGATCCAGCTGTTCTATAATGCCCATCCCCTTCACGAGCAGAGAAAAAAAGTCAGAAGTCATGTTGTTCAATATAATATTTAGTTTAATTTATACTTGGTTATTTGATTTCTAGAAAGCCGTCATTTTTGTATGCTGTGTGTTCAACGAAAAAAAGCTTCCTTATCACGAGAAAACAAATAGAAAAATTCTCTATCCATTTCCTCTCTGCCCTTCTGTATTCTAACTTCCTGAAACGTGGTGTATTTTAAGCAGGTACATGAAAGTAAATAGTCACATTAAGAGCACATAAAGTATTATGGGTCTGGCTCACTGTGACATTAATGTCTATTTAATGTATGCTTAATTCCTATAACAGCTTTGCATGTGGCTGATGATAATCTTCACATATTATATTTCATGAATGATCTCACATTTGAATTAAATATATCTCAGTGGTTACCGTTTTATCAAGATGCTCGATAGACCTGTAGATCTCCCCTTGAGATTCATCATAGTATGTGTAGCGGAACCGTTGACCTTCAAAAGAGATGTTATGACATTTAGGCAGAATTATCCTCAGATAGCAAACCGCACTGTTAATGGCAGAATGCTCTCAGAGAATGAGTGTCATTTTCTGGGCTTTTATTGATCGGTACCTACCCCAGTGGCAGAAGTCGGATGAGATAATGAAAAGGTTGGATGGGTCTGCCAGGTACTTGCTGAGCAGCTTCCCATATTCCTGTTCCTTGGACTCACTCAGGGCTCCCACGAGCACAGGGACGATGCTAAACTCGTCTTTGTGGCTGCAACATTAGATTATTGAATTAACAACTTGAGTACAGTAGCTGCACCTCTCTGTCAAAATTATGTCCAATGCCGGGCATGGTTGGGAATACAATCTGCATTAATACTGTTTTATTTTCCATAAAGCATCCATCATTGAAAACTAATGGGAAACTGCCAGCCTACAACATGAAACGCTGATACTGGTGAGTTGCACCTTTGTACCCTATATGCAACACCTACGTTACTAATGCTTCTCGTCAGTCAACATCACAGCTTTTAGTTCACCTTGAATGCTTAATGTGCTCGGTTCACTTCATACTACCTGATCCCTACTTTTCTCAACCAAGAAAATGCCTTTGACTCCTGCCAACCTAACAGAAGGCTCTATCAATTATGCATATCACACTTTCCATGTGTCCCTGAACCAATGTGATTCTGGTTTACGGTATGTATAGAAAGGCAATGAAAAGAAGGAACAGAACTAAAAGCGTGATACACATTCCTGCCAATGATCGAGCACTATTCCGCTGATCTACAGGAGACGGTAACATGCCAAAATATGGGAAGAAGACAGACGGCTAGCAAGTAAACAATGCAGGATTTTAAATACTTTGAAAAAATCAGCTTTGCAAATGTTTTTTTGAGGATGGAAATTACGGCTGGGCGATAAGGCCAAAATCTTCATCTCGATATAGGTCATCTCATATCTCAATAACGATATAAATCACAATACAGCATGTTTTCTGGTAATTCAATAATTAAATTATATGAAAGAACCACATGGTAAAGCCTATTTTTGTTCACTCCTGTGTGAATTAAATATTTGACAGAGTTTTGACGATATATATCATCATATTTCCAAGGGAAATGAAATGCATTCAACACATTTGTTAGAGCTCAACAATACACACAATGTGTTTTGGTGAGAAACACTTAATGTAAACATAACATAACGTTTGTTTAGAAGAAAACCCCACCTTTTAAGAAAAAACTTCATTCCCTCTGTGAGTGTATAGTGTTTGATTCTTTAGTTCAATGAATGCCACTCCTATGTGCATTACCTCTCCATGGCTTTAGCAGTGTAAGGCAAGTGCATTTCAATACTGTGCTCATCTTCATCTGTCTGCAGACTCATCCGCTCAAACAACCCAGTTTTCCAGAGGTCAGCATAAACTGTAAAACAGAGGTGAGTTTAACTTTAATTTGTGCAATTAATTTGTGTTATGATGACAATGTCTACTGATTAAGTCATTTTTGGAGCTGCACACTCACTTTAAATTGGGTATTGGGTTATCCTGATAAGTGTCAAATCAATTATGATAATAGTGAGGGAACTGTCTGGTCCATGGTGGATGATTAAAAGTGTATCATCTCACAAGACTGCATGTTGGAGCTCTGGTCAGGTTACACTATAACCATCACAACGAAGAAACGGTAATTCTGGGGTTATTTAGTTTTTTCATTTTTTTTTTAGTGTTACTGAGAAAAGATGTTTTGGTGCCTTCAAATGAGCCTCGTGAGCTTGTGTTTACAACATGGGAAGTTGTGTACACAATATGGTTGGCGTTCAAGTGGCTAAGTCGTGAGAACACAGCTGCTAAAAAACGACAATATTAACATTACTGTCGGCGTCTAGAAGCCACAGAGGCTAAAGATTTAGCAAGCTAGCAAGTGGGTAACATAATGCAGAAAATGCAAAGGCATAATGACGTTGAGAATATCAACATTTTCCTCAGACCTATTATAAAATGACGAAGAAAAACAATATACGACTAAAATTACAATATATTAACTTATTATGCACTGAAAAATGATCTTGACAACGTCAACAAACACGTCATAACTCGTAAACCCTAAGCTTTTCCGAAACTTTCCACTTACGATGTTGAGAATACCACAAGAGGGGGGCGTTCATATGGACTCTTCTCGTGAACTCGGTAAACACGACCCCATTTGAAGGCACCACCTGTCTCATTTGTTTTTTGGCATGAAACACGCACTACATTCTACACTAAACAAACTGCAATCCAAACTGTGGTTATGTTACTACCTCATATGACCCTTAAAATACTGTCCTAAATAATTAACCCATTAGCATGTGTTAACATCTGAGATTGAGCGACAAACAAGAACACACATGAAAAGTAGAAATCACAATGTCATGAGTGAAAACAGTGAATACCCTTATGGTCGATTCTCAGGTCATAGAGAGGTGTTCTATAGATCTCTGCAGGTGACAGGGCACAGCGGGAGAGGGGCACATGGTGTGAAGGTCCCAGGATGAACACCCTACGACTGAAGGGCAACAGGATTTTATCTCACTCGATCTATTCACAAAAGGCACACCACCAGCACTATATTCTACTATCTTAACTAACATCTGTGGGGGGAAATTCAAGATAAGAAACAGTCATACAAAGCATTTTTTCTTATGTAAGGAATAGAGATAAAAACTGAATGACTTACGTAACAGAGGGATCAACCTGCTTGTAGGCATGTGCTGCACAAGCACCACAATAGGTATACCCTGCATGCCTGCAAACACAAACGTGTCCAATTAGAATGGAGACGGTATCACAGATACCTTCTGACATGTTCATATTGTATTCAACGTGTTCTTACGGCGCTATAATGGCTCTAGCAGGTCTGATCGTAGACTCTGCTTTGGACAGCCAGCCTTCTAGTTGTGCGTTCAGCTGGGATCCTGAAAAGGTAGAATAAGAAAAAATTAAATAATAATAATTTAATTTCTCATCACTGGATTAAAAAGGTCCGACTCATACTGCTCTCTCCAGGCTTCCTTACAAGACTAATAATGAAATAGCAGGTCAGTACTAAAAACATAAATCATCTGATCAATACAAATAGGATTTACAGCAAAGCTACCAGCATAGATCTCTAAAATCAAGGCAATATGTCACTGTAATAACTCCTGAGGGGTGAAATCCAAGTGAGGCAACTGTGGTTAATTTAGTCTTTTCATAAAACCTGCAGTAGGCAGAATATTTTGGTATCATTGGGCAAAAATTCCATAATTCAAGTGCTCTGAGAGAAAACTAGACTTCTGCACCTCCTCATGGCTGTTTTCTGGCTTTAGAAAATCTAGCCTGTGACGGGAGACTTTGGCCAATCACAGGTCATTTCAGAGAGAGAGAGCGTTCCTATTGGCTGTTCATTCAACAGAGGCAGCTGTAAATCACTTGCGAACTCCGATCAAACTAGGCAGCGCTGGTCAAATATGAATCAATATTCTGTTACTTTAATGTCTTTTTCTCACCTCAAATGTTTTCAGAAACATCTTGTTGTGTACTGTTTAGCTGTAAAATGAGAAAGTTTGCTCCGGATGGTGGGCGGTGCTTGGTATTTCCTCAACTGATCGCAACATGACTGCCGGGTCAAAAACTTTCTCATTTTACAGCTAAACAGTACACTACAAGATGAAATAGGCATTACAGTAACAGAATATTGATTCATATTTGATCAGCGCTGCCTAGTCTGACCGTTTGATCCGAGTTTGCGAGTGATTGACAGCTGCTCAGAGACGGCAGGCTCCAGCTCGGATCTGATTAGTTGTTTTCCTACGGTCTGTGAAATTTTGCAGGTGCCATTTTTTTCAGATTATCTGTCTCATGCACTGCTGTCCTACTGACCGTTTTATAAAAATAACTTTTTTTTTTTTAAATCATACTTGCTCCAATCCTACCCACTGCTGCTTTAAGTGTGATGCTATTTTGGGTGAGAAATGGAGATGAACTGGACCTTTTTACATTGTGTTCTGGTCCAGGTTAAACAATACAAAATACCATAAACTAAACTTTAAACTTGCTAACTGCGATTATCTGTACTGTACTAGTGTTAACGTTATGTCAAGATAAATCAATCATAGCTGACTAGCTAATATAATTAAGTCTGCAGGGAAAAACAAACAATCAGTATAATTCATTTTGGGATCGGGAAGACTAGTTTATGGACATATTGTTTATATGCAATACAAATATCGTTGGTGTAACTTGTGTTCTGTCGAAAACGGTTATTATGAATAATAATAACAATGATAATCTTTATTTCGATAGCACCTTTCTAAACATAGCTTCAAAGTGCTTGCACATATACAATGAAATACAGACAAAATAAAAACAACAAGAAAAGAACAAAACATAAAGACCAAATAATGAGAAAACTAAAACCCGTAACCAGTGGTGTCAAAACAATAAGTTACTACACATAAGCCAAAAGAGGACAATATAAGGTGTGGGAAAAGGTGCACCAAGCTGTTGCCTTATGAAGTTAAAAAAGTATTTTTATAAAAATGTTTTTTTAAAAGAGATTTAAAATTGGTAGTAGAGCTGTCTAACCTGAGGTCCTCAGGTAGGCTGTTCCACAGTCTAGGGGCATTGATGGCAAAGGCCATGTCACCCTTAGTCACCAGCCTAACCTGGGTATAGCCAGTGGTGGCACATAGGGTGTAAGGAGCTCAGTGATCTAGCTTGGTGCCAAACCATGCAGAGCTTTAAAAGTTTATAATACAATCTTAAAATCAATTCTAAATAATGCAGTAATATATAATGCAATAATACTGCAGTAAGCCAAGCTTAAAAGGGATAAACAGGCAAGGCTTTGGTCGTTTAATAACAAGAAACTAGCAGCTAGCTGGTGAAATGGGGGAAGGGGTGCAACATAAACCTTCAATTTTCTGCCCTGCCCTTCCCAGTCCTTTGTTTTATGGCAGCCAGTTTTTCTGCACCTAACTTGAAGCGAGTCAGTGTCAGAGACCAACAAGACACACACAATAACACTTAGCAGCTTGAGTTTAAATGTAATGCTGGCAGGTCTAGCCAGATAGCAGGTAGGTAGGCCAGGAAGTTCTGCAATAGTTAGCTATTGTTAAATTGAAAGCTTTGATTACTTGTCAAAAAGCAACAGATGTGTCTGTTTGTTTTGGAAGATTTCCATCGACCATACGAGGAGGAAATGTGCTGAATAAGCTCAAACCAACCATGCACCAAACAAGAGATGGTGGTAGTCAAGTAAAGCTAATGGTAGCTAGTCGACTTCTCATCAGATGGATTAACTGTTCGCAGTAATGTTTAGCCATCACAGCCTGCTGTGGCAAGCCATGAGCTCCACCTCAACATAATGAAGGTTATACAAAATAAAAAGAAGCCAATAAAACAGACCAACATGACAAAACAACAGCCAGGTAGGCCAGGAAGTTCTGCAATATTAGCCAAGTTAGCTATTGTTAAGTTGAAAGCTTTGATGACTTGTCAAAAAGCAGCTTGTTTTGGAAGATTTCCATCGACTATCCGAGGAGGAAATGTGCTGAATAATCTCAAACCAACCCATGCACCAAATTGGGATAACAAGAGATGAGGTAGTCAAGTGAAGCTAATGTTAGCTAGTCGACTTCTCATCAGATGGATTAACTGCTAGCAGAAACCACAATCAGCTGTGGCAAGCCATCAGCTCCACAGAGTTTGATCTCAAGATAATGAAGGTTATACAAAAATATAAAAGCCACAAATAAATCAGACCAACATGACAACAAACAGCCAGCTAGCATACTAGCTTTGGATAACAAGAGATGAGGTAGTCAAGTGAAGCTAATGTTAGCTAGTCGACTTCTCATCAGATGGATTAACTGTTAGCAGTACAAACCCTAATGTTAGCCATCACAATCTGCTGTGGGAAAGCCATGAGCTCCACAGTGTTTGATCTCAAGATAATGAAGGTTATACAAAATAAAAAAAACACCAATAAAACAGACCAACATGAGAAAACAACAGCCAGGTAGGCCAGGAAGTTCTGCAATCTAGCCCAAGTTAGCTATTGTTAAGTTGAAAGCTTTGATTACTTGTGAAAAAGCAGCAGATATGTTTGTTTTGGAAGATTTCCATCCACTAAATGTGCTGAATAAGCTCAAACCAGATTGGGATAACAAGAGATGAGGTAGTCAAGTGAAGCTAATGTCAGATGGATTAACTGTTAGCAGAAACTACAATCTGCTGTGGCAACCCATCAGCTCCACAGTGTTTGATCTCAAGATAATGAAGGTTATACAAACTAAAAAAAACACCAATAAAACAGAACATGACAAACAACAAGCCAGCTAGCTTCCAGCTTGCTAGCGGTGCTCTGTTGACAGTTTTTACCCGAAGCAGAGTACCAGCTCCCGGCGTGACTTGCTTCTCTGCACACCACTCGGTTCGACATCTTGGTTCCCAAGCCTCCTATCTTGGTTTGCTCTTGTCAAAGGCAGAAAAAAAATAGTAAAATTGCCCAAAAAGCCTGTCGTCAGCTGAACCCCAGAGAGGAGAAACAAAGCCAGCTAGAGACAAAGGGCAGTCAGACAGCCGGGCTAAGCTAACGTTAGCTCAGTGTTTCCGTCAGCTGGCTCCGTTGTGTTGTTACCGGTTAATAATAAGTTCACCGGAGATAGTAGTCAGTTTATTAGACAGTCTGGCGACACTATCAAACGCACAAAGTCTTTGTAATGTGCAGAGATATCGTACAGCCCAGCAGAGAGTGGATGACAGGAGGAGCAGCAGCAGCTGTCACAGTCGGAGTCAGAGGATTACTGAGTGAGTCTGTGGAGCCAGGTAAGGGGCGTCTCCGACACTGTTGTCATGGTGACGTCAAAGCGCTTTGATTGGTTACTTGGTTAGCTGACAGAAGGTGATTGGTGGGGTGGAATCAAGGGGGCGGGGCTAAGAGAGTGATAAAATGTTAATTGATTTGATAAACTTGATTTACATTTACTTTTTTTTGTTTTTGTTTATTTATTTATTATTATTATTTTTTTTTTTTTGCTCCAAGTCTTTTTATTGTATTCTGGTATTCTGTACAAAATCCAATAAATAATTGTATAAACAAATTATACCCCCCCCCATCCCTATAACAATATTACTGCACCATTAAATAAGCAGAGTTAATTTCATAAAAAATTACATTCATGCATATAAATGAATTAAATCCGATAGACACATAAATGATACATATACCAAAAAAAACAAAAAATAAAAAAAAATAATAAAAAGGAAAGGACTAAAAAAAACAGAAAAATAAGTAATTAAAAATAATAATAATAAATACATTTAAAAATAAATTAAAAAAACTAAGTATAAGTTGTGAATTATATGTCATATGGGGTCAAGAGGTTAAAACTTTTATTATAATTATTATTTTTAATTTACTTATTTTTTGTTTTTTTTGGTCCTTTCCTTCTTCCTTTTTTTTGTTTTTGAATGTGTTTAATTTATGTTTTATCGGATTTAATTCATTTATATGTATAAATGTAACTGTTTATGAAATTAACTTTGCTTATTTAATGGTGCAGTAATATTGTTATAGGGATGGGGGAGGAGAGGATATAATGTGTTTATACAATTATTTCTGTGATTTATTGGATTTTGTTCACAATGATGTCCAACTTGTAAGGATCAAGCATTTGTGGGATGAGCAGCACAGCTGATTATATGGGTAGCACCCAAGAAAGATTTGCCAAAATAATCTGCCAATGGTAAACATTGTATTCTCCTGTTGGTGTTGTTTGGTGGATTGGATGATTGAACTCTAACCACTGGCGCACTTTACACTTACTTCATCCTATACATCCTATATACCACTTTATAGACTGCACATATGTACATATTACATTTATTTATTGTACATACTACATTTATTTATTGACGGACTGTACACACTATGTTCACCCATTCACTCTGTATCTTTTATATCTATATTATTGTTTTCATAATTTTTGTATACCTTTCCCTCTCCTGTGTTTCACTCTGTTTGCTGATGTTTGCTGATGTTGCTGCTTTGACACCTGAATTTCCCTCTGGGGATTAATAAAGGTTCATCTTATCTTATTTTATCTTATCTTATCATTGTGAAGGTAAATAAACAGGCTTTCCAACGATTTAAAATACAATGCCAATTAGCATTGTAACAACAGAGAAATAATCCACCAAACACTTTCATGAAACGTGATTGAAACAAGGCTTATTGAAAGAGGTAGGGACACGGGTCTTGAGTTGTATGGTATTACGCATGCGCAGTGTAACCGGAGGCGAGTGCAGACTGCGCATGTGTAGTACCCCGAGTAATATGACGCATTATCACGCGTGAATCCTCTTTTAACGCTCCTGGACGGGAAACCGGAAGTAAGCGCTGTACATGTTTTTGTAGACACCAGCGTTACTGTTATACATATATACCAAAACATATTTTTTTTAAACCAAAGACTTCGCATTGAACCGATTATAAATGAGATTTAAAAGCTACATTTGAAGCTACACTCTTCCAAAAGTGGCTAACTATGAGTTACAACTGAGAAACAAGGAGACAGAAACTAAATAATAATGGCAAGTAAGAGCAAAGACAGCGGTGAAGTTATTAAAAACTACCACAAACAGGCGTTTGAGTATGTATCCAAGGCATTACGGATCGACGAGGATGATACAGGTTAGTTTATTGTGTTTATGAGTTATTAGCTGAGGTATGTTGTGGCTTGTAATAAACATCTTCTTCTCCCTGTGATGCCAGGAGATAAAGAGGAGGCTGTGAAGTGGTACAAGAAGGGCATCTCTGAGCTGGAGAGGGGGATAGCAGTAGAGATCACTGGAAGAGGTCATTATGTTCATGATTTTGTCTCCCTGGGAGAGTTCAAAGCTCTGATAAAAAACTGTGTAACTGAAGAGTGCAATTGCTATTCCTAAACTTGATTTTATATTATGTTTCTGTTGTCTTTTGTCTGTTTTAACATGCTCCACTGTATAATTGTTGTAACTTTGTAATGGTGTGCCATCTTGGCCAGGTCTCCCTCGAAAAAGAGATTTTAATCTCAAGGGACCTCCTGGTTAAATAAAGGTTACATAAATAAAATAAAAAATAAATAAATAATTATTCAAACAAACATATATACACACACACACACTGTGCAGTGTTGACATGCTTAAAGCCTCATACACTCCCATGTTTTGTAGGAGCAGGAGAGCAATATGACAGAGCAAAGAGGCTTCAAGATAAAATGGTCACCAATCGCACCATGGCAAAAGACAGGCTTGCTCTTCTGGGTAAGTGGCATCATGTTTGTTATTTGTTTATTTGTTTGTTTGCTTGTTTGTTTGTTTGACAGGGACAGTGCACAGCTTCTTAGCTGTACCAGAGTTCACATCTGCAGTCCCTGGGGTGGAAACAGAGAATGACATCTCTGTTATAAAAATGAACTATGTAGTATAAAAACACAATTACAAAACAGTAACATTACATATTTACTATACAACAACATTAAGACACATCAAGTGTTTCCATTTTTTGGGCTTCGAAGCTCGATGAGTAATATTCGCAGGTATTCGAAGCTTCGCTTTGTGGCGCGGCGCTGACATGTTCTTCTGTCTGTCTGTCTCCATCTTCTCCGTTTCAGTGCCCGGGACAGCGCTGTTGCCACACTACTCTACACACACGCACCTCTACACATAACAAACAGCGATATCTGTCCGAGAATAACTAATAATAATTAATGTTGAATATGAATTCTAAGAGGGTTGCAGGTTTGAATCCGGCTTGGGGCCCTTCTGTGTGGAGTTTGCATGTTCTCCCCGCGTTAGCGTGGGTTTTCTCCGGGTTCTCCGGTTTCCTCCCACAGTCCAAAGACATGCAGATTAGGTGAATTGTTGACTCTAAATTGCCCGTAGTTGTGAATGTAAGCATGAATGGTGGTCTGTCTCTATGTGTCAGCCCTGTGATAGTCTGGCGACCTGTCCAGGGTGTACCCCGCCTTCGCCCAATGTCAGCTGGGATCGGCTCCAGCCCCTCCGCAACCCCTAACGGGATAAGCGGTTGCAGATGGATGGATGAAAATCAATTCTGGGATTATTCCTTATTTCATGGGATTTATACATTATTATAACATACTTATATATAAAACAGATCCCAAAACGAAGCATTAAAATACTGATTTGGAGGTCGATTACCATGGCAAAGGTTGAAGCTTTGAAGCATTCGGTTCAGCTCTAGTTTGCATTCATGTGTGATGGATACACGATTGGGTTAATTTTAGCCATGATTTTATCTTGAATTTAAAATCAGCAAGGCTGCAGCACTCTCTCATATAACTTGGTGCTGAGCTCCAAAAGTTTGTTGCTCTAATAGAGAAGGCTGATCACCTCTGTTGGTCATCCTAGTTGTCCTCCCATTATCTGAGCGCAGTGATATGAACTCTTTTAATGGGAGGGGGTCAGATCATTGATCACTTTGTACACTAAAGTAGCATCTGCAAGACACATAAAGCTGTCAAAGGTCAGGAAATTATATTTCTGGATGATGTTTCAATGATGATAACTTGACGGCTTTTTGTCCAGTGAGTGTTTGTATGTAGTGTTTGCAGCGGAGCAAGCGTTGTTTTTCTTTTTTTAGGCATGCTGAAGATGAATAGTGTTCTTGTTTCACAGAGGCAACAATGGCATCTAAGAGGAGGAGTGATCCACCGAAGACTTCAAATAACAATCTTCCACAACCAAAGCCTGTGCCCAAAAGCCAGCCGGCAGTGCGAGGTGTGTCCTCTAACACCAGGCCCTCCACTGTTGTTAGACCCCCATCCAGACCCACTGATCCAAAGGTGATTTTTAAATTACATTTAGTTGTCCGCTTGTATGTTATTTCAAGATATCTGATTCTGATGAAGTGTGTGCTGCTTTCTGGATAATTTTGTTCCTGCTAAGGTGACCCCACGGGTGGGAAGAGCTCAAAATGGAAGACCTGCAGCTGTGAAACAACCCCCAAAAAGGGATTTGAAAAACTTCAAGAATGTGGACAGCAAACTGGCCAACTTGATTCTGAATGAAATTGTTGACAGGTATTTATAAGCAATGCTATTACAACACCTGTACATTTAGCTGTCTGTGGAAATCAAATAAAGAAAACCCCTTTGCTGCAGTTAAAGTAGCTTTCTGTGTTCACTGCAGTGGAACATCTGTATCCTTTGAAGACATTGCAGGACAGGACATGGCCAAGCAAGCACTCCAAGAGATTGTCATCCTCCCTGCCTTAAGACCAGAGGTGATCACATAGAAACATTTTGTCTCTGCTTTAAGGAACAATGTGTAGGACTGACAGCTAGCTTTTTAAAATGAGTAACAGCAGTACAAATTCAAAACATTGGAGCCGTTGACGTTGTGGACCAGAATGGAAATTTCAAAGGAGAAAATACTGGCTGTAGCATTGTTGTCGGAGAAGCCAGTATTTCAATTTAGCATGTTTCCTTAATCTCTGATGACATATCATGGTCAGATTTACATTTACGCTTTTTCACATTTTGCCATTTAGCTCTTTACTGGCCTGAGATCTCCGGCACGAGGTTTACTTGTATTTGGCCCGCCTGGAAACGGGAAAACAATGCTGGTAAGATAAGTGTTCTTTTCACCACAGCAAACACATTCATTCAGATCAAACTGTGCTTTCATAATTTGCATATAGCTGTTGATAGTCTTTCCTCAGTATTATCAGGTGAATCACAGCCTTTGCTTCCTCTTACAAGGCAAAAGCGGTCGCAGCGGAGTCAAATGCCACATTCTTCAACATCAGCGCTGCCAGTTTGACCTCTAAATATGTAAGAAAACAGGATTTTTTTTGTCTGGAGTAGGTCTCCACACTAATTTAGTGAAGCTTTTTTTATTTAACCTTTCCTGTCATCACCATCACAGGTGGGAGAGGGCGAGAAGCTTGTACGAGCACTGTTTGCAGTTGCCAGAGAATTGCAGCCCTCTGTTATCTTTATCGGTTCGTATTACTCTATTTATTGACTAAATGCGTCCCAAATTGCAGCTCATAAACAAACCTCTGATTTTTGTTTTTTTATTCAGATGAAGTTGACAGCTTGCTCTGTGAAAGGAGGGAGGGAGAACACGAAGCTTCTCGTCGATTAAAAACCGAGTTCCTCGTTGAGTTCGATGGGGTAAGAGCAGCTTCTGTCGTTTGATCATGAACCGGCTCCAGAGTGCTTTAAGTCACTGTTACCTCAGAGGGCACCGGTGTTATTTTCACAACAGTGCTTCTTGGTTTCAGGTGCAGTCAGGAAAGGATGACAGGGTGCTTGTAATGGGAGCGACCAACAGGCCTCAGGAGCTCGATGAAGCAGTACTGAGGTACACGATGCAACTCCACATGCTGCACAATTATTATGTATTTCTTTTGTTACAAGCTCACTTCAATGTTCCTCGTGTGTTAATCTTACAGGCGCTTTGCAAAAAGGGTTTATGTGGCGTTGCCGGACGAGGAGGTATTTACATTGGAACTATTATCCCACTTCATTACTATGTTCAGTGTCTTTTTTAGTTTTGAAATGTGAATGAACACTTTTTTGAAGTTCTTTGAGTTATTGGATGTAACTCTCGTCCCTCCAGACAAGACTCACGCTGCTGAAAAACCTTTTGGGAAAGCATGGGAATCCACTGAGCAAAAATGAGCTGGCCCATCTCGCAAAGTGAGTTCTATATTTACACGCCATACAGCATTTACGGTAGTGTTTTTTGTGTTTATATGCATTAATTCCTGGATTTGTAACTTGATAGAAAGAGCGCAGGATATTCAGGAAGTGATCTCACGTCATTAGCCAAAGACGCTGCGCTCGGCCCGATTAGAGGTAAGAGTCTTCCCGACATTATGGAGTATATTTCAGCCTCCCTGACGAGCTAAATTCTTTTTCATGTGAAAATCTTCTCTTACACAGAGTTGGGACCAGAACAAGTCCGAAGTATGGCTGCTAGTGAGGTAATGAAAGTATTCACAACACTACAGATATTTCCTTTCTGCCTATTTAACTGCCATGACGCAACAGTTTTTAACTGTCTGCTTCTTTGTCTGTATCCACAGATGCGTAACATCCAGATGAAAGACTTTGAGGACTCCCTGAAGCGCATTAAGCCCAGTGTTAGCCCAGGGACTCTTACAATGTACACCAAATGGAACAAAGATTTTGGGGACACAACAGCTTTTTGAACTTGATAGTTCACTTTCACTTGTTCAAAAAAACAACAACAGATGGGTTCAAGACATCATTAACGTAAATGAACCAGGAACAGAACCTTTGTAGGTTGGTAAAGCTGTCATGTATAAATATTATGACATTCAGAAACATTTCCTGTTTTATGGGAAGATCTTTATGAGTTTCTTAACTGCATTATGACACTCCTAAAACACTGTTTCGCTACTTGAAATTTCGTTATTTATTCACAAGAATGTCCTGCAGAATTACAAGTGATCTTTCTCTTGCCTCAAGAGGGCAGCAAGTTTCTGTAAATCTTGACATAACCTCACTGATTTAGATAAGTTTACACATCCAGTAGTTACCTGATGTTTTGACGTGATGATGGTATTGATCACCAAGTGCTCTCTGTACTTGTGCACTTGCAAGAGTGATAATAATTGGGAGACGATTTGCCAAATTGGGTGAATTTGTATTATAAGAATGTTTTTTTTTCCTTTTGCACTTATAGTTTGTAGATACAAAATATTGTATTTGAAAGTAGGAGACCTAACGGTGTGTTGGTCAACAAGACTTATGACTTAATGGCTTCCTACTTTCATCGTGCATCAATAAATACATTCATTAAAGTTCCTCCAGCTTTACTTCTTCCTTTTCTTTTAAATCAAGTATTAGCTGCAGTATCGTATGCAGGTGAGTGCTTAACTATTTGCTTTTTAAACCCCTCCCCCCCCCAAAAAAACATGTCACATCACTCCCATTTAAATAAAAGAACAAAATAGCTTAATACAGTTGTTTTTTTCAGCACGTCCTCTCATCTGCAGGTAGGTGGTGCTGCCATTCTGTTTCGACCTGTTGCACGACTCCTTCCTGTTGCTCAGACTGCATCCAGGATTAGCCGAGGTTTTGCCTGCAACCACAGATGTATGGTATGCGGTTAATTGCTGTTAATGAAAATTAAATCTGCTTTGTTGACTGTCAGGTTGAGCGATAGATTGGATTAAGTGGGCAGATTTGGGTATGCCAAATAGTTACACTTAGGAGGAGCCTCTGCGTGTTCATGCACTTACGTGTAAGTGCTTCAGAGAGAAAAGGTCACAGTAGTTGATAAGTGAAGTTACATTATGCAGCTCTGTGGTCAAGATGGGTCACCAGCTGCCAGGGCACGGCGTGGCCTAGTAAATGCTTGTGGTCAGTCATGGAGCTTCATTCCAAACTCCTCCAATGAAAAGCTTAACTTCAATCCCACCTCTCTCCCAAAGGCCCTCCGTATGGTCAGCTAGTGGTGTTGCCTGTGGTTTATGTGGCCCGGCAGCTGCATCATCTGCTCCTGCAGATGTTTACAGACTCTGCAAATGCAAACATCTTCTGCAATTAATAAAGGTTGTCCTCTGAGTTATATTTTCACATTGCTTTACGTTACCATGAGAAGAAATTAAAAAAAAAAAAGAGCTCAACATGCTCTGGCCCCCAGAGCTGCAACCACACCCACGACTACTGTCTTCTCCTCAGGGGAGAGATGTTAGATGGAGTGTGTTTTTTAGCATGTCATGACTGAAGAGCTTCTTTCATGATGCCAGACAGGAATGAGAGTGTTAGGGGTTAGGGTTTAGTCATCACCTTTTTTTCTCTGTTTACTCTCCAATGAGAGCATCCTGCACAGTAAACACACGGTCTTTATGACGGACTTGTTGCGACACCATTTTATTATTTTCACACCTTTCATGTCGGAATATCAAATAAATGCCCGCAGGTGGTAAAAGGAGTTAATCACTCAATATCAACATTCTTACAAGTAATTACTTTAAAATAACCTGTAATTACAGTAGAGAGCAGTTATCACATGTAGAAGATGGGCTTTAAATTTTCAAGCTGACAGAAGACAGAGCATTATTGAGGTGGGTTAAAACCTCGGAGATGATTGACAGCTTCCCTTTTTGGTTGCGTGTCAGAGGCCTGCACCTCCACAGTGGCTCATTGATGCTTCGACCACTACATCCACTCGAGGGAAAACAGAATAGGTGATCATTTGATACCTCCAGTGAAATAGCCCACCCTGTAGAGAGTAGAATAAGAGTCAACACAGTGAGGTCCTCTGACTGACTGAACAAACAGTGCGAGTGTTTCTTCAAGTGGCCCATTATGAAAACAGTATGTGGATGGGAGGGTTTTGTTATAGTGAATGCACGTGTTTCACTTCAAGGCTGCTGGGATCATTCTTTGAGTTTGTGGCAGTATTCATTATAAACTGAGTATAAATTGTCAATTGCCCTGCCATACAATAGTACATTAGATGCTAAAAGACTGCACTGACTGTGTGCAGCACCACGTGGCTGTGAGCTCGGCTATTTTTAAAGAAAGCCTGATTGTAAATT
This sequence comes from Sebastes umbrosus, assembly GCF_015220745.1. NCBI lineage: Eukaryota > Metazoa > Chordata > Actinopteri > Perciformes > Sebastidae > Sebastes > Sebastes umbrosus. The sequence continues at coordinate 14,945,938 of NC_051278.1, read as the reverse complement.
GTTGAGCCGGTGGAAAGGGACTTCCTTCAAAATTTGTGATTTGGCCCTTTTATCACCCTAAGTTTGAAGATGTGGTTCAGGGCTCACACAGTGGAAAGCCTTCAGGGCTGAGTGTGTCCACTCTCTTTAGCACTGGCTGCTACTGTTCCACTGGCCTGCACGCCCAATACATAACTTCATTTACCACGGGAGTGTTATCTTTCTCTCTCGGGGGAGGCTACAAGCCAAGTCTAATCTTGTATCCAATGGCAACATCTGTCTTTTATGAGCAAATTTATTTTTCTTGCTTGCTGTTTATTTATGCTGCGTGTATCGTGAGTGAAAGAGTGGGAAAAATTGGGGTTTCAAAAAAAAAGTATATATATATATTTCTTTTTTCATATATATATATGTGTGTGTATATATATATATATACGGTATATGTACACCGATCAGCCATAAAATTAAGACCACTGACAGATGAAGTGAATAACATTGATTATCTCGTTACAATGGCACCTGGCAGCAAGTGAACATGTTGAACTTTGTGTTGGAAGCAGAAATAATGAGCCAGCGTAAGGATGTGAGTGACTTTGACAAGGGCCAAATTATGATGGCTAGACGACTGGGCCGGAGCATTTCCAAAACTGCAGCTCTTGTGGGATGTTCCCGGTCTGCAGTGGTCAGGACCTACCAAAAGTGGTCCAAGGAAGGAAAACCAGTGAACCGGCGACAGGGTCAGACCCAAGGCTCATTGATGCACGTGGGGAGCGAAGGCTGGCCCGTGTTGTCCGATCCAATAGAAGAGCTACTGGAGCTCAAATTGCTGAAAAAGTTAATGCTGGTTCCGATAGAAAGGTGTCAGAAAACACAGTGTGTTGCAGTTTGTAGCGTATGGGGCTGCGTGGTGCATGGTGCCTATGCTGTCCTTATGTTATGGCTGGTTGGTGTATATTATGGCTGTCAATTGATTCAAATATTTAATCGCGATTAATCACATGATTGTCCATATTTAATCACAATCTTCACAATCGCAAATTAATCACACCATTTGAATCTGTTCAAAATGTACCTTAGAGGGAGATTTGTCAAATATTTAATACTCTTATCAACATGGGAGTGGGCAAATATGCTGCTTTATGCAAATGTATGTATATATTTATTATTGGAAATCAATTAACAACACAAAACAAAGACAAATATCGTCCAGAAACCCTCACAGGTACTGCATTTAGCATAAAAAATATGCTCAAATCACACAAATCATAACATGGCAAACTCGAGCCCAACAGGCAACAACAGCTGTCAGTGTGTCAGTGTGCTGACTTGACTATGACTTGCCCCAAACTGCATGTGATTATCATAAAGTGGGCATGTCTGTAAAGGGGAGATTCGTGGGTACCCATAGAACCCATTTTCATTCACATATCATGAGGTCAGAGGTCAAGGGACCCCTTTGAAAATGGCCATGACAGTTTTTCCTCGCCAAAATTTGGCGTAAATTTGCAGCGTTATTTATCGTCCTTCCTGAGCCTGCTACTTTGACAGCCCTAATATATATATATATATATATATAACACTCACACATGTGAACATGGGCTTATTTATAGGTCAGCTTTCAACTTTCCTTGCTTTTTAAGATTGTAGCCCTTTACTGAGAATTTATCACTGCATTAATGGTTTTAACGATATGCTTTGACTGAGCTACATGCTACATATTTTAAAATCTAAATAGTCAGATATGACGCGTGGGAGCATTGGGAATAGCTTCAATAAAGTAACATTAATAACACTTGTGAAAGTATGCCATCCACTGTCAGCTCCAGACACAGCATAGGAAAACTAAAATGAGAGGAATCCAGGGGAGATGTTTGTTTTTGCTGCCTGATTTGTATTCATGGAAAGACTTTACAGTAACCACCTGACTGTCTGTGTAAATGTTCTCTCTAGCAGAGTGATAGGTCTGTGGTAAGGTCAGTAATAGCTAGTCTTACAACCTCACTATCTCATTTGGGACGCCAGCACCTTTTTTCAAGGTGTAGAAAGGAAACAGCTTGCAGAAAAGCAACATTTCTAAAAATGTTGTAGCATGTATGTAGATGATTGATCAGTAGAGGGAGGGGATTATTTTAAGCCACTGGGGATTTTAGAAAAGTGTTTTTGAAAACAGAAAGAGTGAATTTATCAATGTCTGCCTGTCTTGGAGTGAAACCAGTCATACTCATGTATTTTCTCTCTAACTGCAGCCTGCAGCCACAAAGCTGTAAAAGACCAAGATGGACAGAGGGGAGCGAAAACTCGCCGACACATGACCTGCAAAGCCATTAATCTCAGTTACCTCTGTGAGGTGATCAGTAGCCTTACCGTTTTCTTTAACTGCATAGAAACTGTGCAGATGTACGAGACTTGATATCAGTCAGTGCAGCTTGTCAACACAAAACAAACTCTAAAAAGGTCTGTTTTTCAGACAAAACATCAAGTAAGATTTATTAATTGTATTTAACAGAAGAGAAGAGTTATGTCCTAGTGTGGACAAATATCCTCCCCAGATGATGCTCAGGATATTGGCCTTGGACTGAGGACATGTTGAGACGTGGGTTTGACGTGGTGAGTGGAACGGTGCTCAGTCGAGGTGAGTTGCAGGCTGCCCCGCGGTGCATTCCTTCAGCTCGTGTGCAGCCAAAACACTTGATGAAAAGTGAAAGTGCAGTGAGGACTGAGTATTTGGCTCTGTCTGTCTGTCATTCCGCTTCTCCCACTTCCCTTGGCCTCCACTTCTCCTTCCTTTGTTGCCCTTCCCCTCGGGTCATTCATGTGAGGACAGGAGGGATGGTTCAGCTCCACCTCTGACCCACCAACCGATGGCTATGCCTTCGGGAGCAATTTGGGGTTAAGTGTCCTGCTCAAGGACACATCGACATGTGACCCGGAGCAGCCGGGGATCGAACCTCCGACCTTCAGATTGATGGACGACCTGCTCTACCCTATGAGCCATATATTTAAATTTCATCATATTTAAATGAAAATAACAAAGCTGCATTTGTTGTTTGTCCTAATTACTGTAGAAGACCTATTCTTTCAATTGAGGTTTGTCAATGAAGAAGTGTTCGTTCCTTATGCAGCCATACTTTTGTTAAGGCAAACATTTGTTAACTTATTTTTGCCAAATAAATGAAAAGCATGTTGAAATTGACCTCCTTGCTGTAACATAAATGTACCGAACCGAAAACCGTGACCCCAAAACCGTGATATGAACCGGACCGTGAATTTTGTGAACCGTTCATCCCTACTGTACATACAAAATACTGTACATACACAACTATTGATTCAATGTTTATTCAGTTTATTACCAGGAATAATTTAAGTCTTTTTGTTTATCATGTACTTGTAAGACTGTATTCAAGTCACTTCTGTTCTGTCACTTCTAACATCTTCCCACAGCTGTTTCATTGCTAATACCATAATGTTGAGAATAATGGTTAGACGACGCTAACGCAGGAATGACCCCTCGGGCAAGTGGCTTTATGTTGTTTAGGAAAGTTATGTTGGTATTGGTGTTCGTAATGCCTCAGCGTGAGGATATAGATAAACACAACATGTCAACAACAACAATAAACTACGTTAATGTCTAGATTAAACATGTGGACATTATCTGAGGTAGCTTTAGAAAGACACTTACCGACCAGCGGGTCGAAGTTAAGTTCAAGTGCCAGCAGCTGTTGCCATGGATGTAGAGAGGAAGTGACGTTACAACCGAAGCCACGCCTTGATGAGATGATTGACAGATTGCAATTTCATTTTGACACTGGTGACATGTGATGTAAATGCAATAGACTATAGGGCGCTGTTTTTCTTATTGCATTTTGAATATTGTCCACTGTGCAGATATGGAGCACCACAAGAGAAACGGAAATAGAAATAAAGCATTTAATTGATTAAAAAGAATTAAAAAAAAACACTATTTATTTATTAATTTATTGTTAAAGGGACTGTTTGTAACTTCTTACACGTATAAATCACCCGGGTCGGTGTCCCATGCGCGTTCGCATATGCGCGCTCATATGTGTGGCTCCGCTGTTCAGACTCAGACTCCAACACAAACCACTCGGAAGCACCAAAACCTCAAAGTAATATCTAGTGAAGCCCGTCTTGCAAAACATTGTTGGCCGCAGTCGGAGAACTCGGGGGAGACCGTAGCTTTGGTTTCCAGAGCCGGAGTCTCTGCTGTACTCTGCTCTGCTCTGCCTGCCTGCTTGCCTTCACTCAGCTCGCTCCACCTCACGTGCATGCGCGGACACTACACACTGCAGAAGACTTCGTAGCTCTGAGAATATCTAGTGAATGCTGCAGCTCCTCCCGACCTCCAGTCCGCAGCGAGAAACGTTATCGTCTCAGACCGTTTCCTCTGGCCGCGGTCGGGAAGCTGAAGCAGGAAAAGCCAACACTAGGATCAGCAGTGATTCATGGAGAGACCTCCGTGTGGTCATCTAACATTACTGCCAAGCAGGTGAAATATAGAGTGATATTGTGGTTTTAGCTGACGTGTGTCGTCTCTCTGTTTTGAGCGATGCTCGTTCATGTCTATGTAGAGCGAGCAAGCACGAGCCCGACGCTGACTTTCATTGACTTAACGGCCACAGGTGTCGCTGTTAACAAGCGTTTCTGATTCTTACAAACAGTCCCTTTAAATTATGTACTTATTGACTGTTTTATGGTGTTTTTGCAAATCCCTTTTTAATTTGAACTATTTATTGGATTAATATTTAATTTGTAAATTCTTTTTATAATTCTTCTATTCATTGCCCATTAAAATGTCAAATAATGAATTACTTTGTAATTTAGTCCATTTATTCAAAGATTAATAAATACATTTGTAAACAAATTTATTAATGCCTATTTTTATTGTGCTATTAGTTATTGATCGATTAAATGCTTTATTACTATTTCTGTGACTCTTGTGGTCCTCCAGCAGGTTAAGTCTTTAAAAATGAAATGTCATGTTTTCATTTTCAAAAATACTGCCCGCACAAATGGAAAATTAGGTTACATTGTTTATATTGCATTTTCATTTTAAAATTTGAATTAACATTTGAATATTATCCACTGTACAGTAGGCAACAACTTTGAAAGTTCTAAATGTCAAACAGCTTTTATATGGTTATATGGTTAAAATTGGATTATTGCATTTTCATTTTCATTTTTATTTTTAAGAAGGACAATCAATCAGCAAATCACTTCTTCTTAATTAAAATAATATGCTATGCATCTTGCTAATGACTTTCTAAGTCTTTAAATTCAAGATCACAAAGCACACACCGCTGTTCCCATCCAAATGCTCTTTTGTATGTGGTGGGATAGGTCTGTGCAGAGATTAAAGCTATTAAATGTCGGCTTTTTCAATATGATTTGCTTTGGCAGGTATTTGAGAGAGTTAAGCAAAAAAAAACACATTCCTGGGTTGGCATTAGCAATAGAATCAAAAGGACTGAAGCAGTTTGCAGAGTCACAGGTTTGCAGATCTGAACATGTTGGCATGCATACTGTAAGCCTCCTTCAGTGATCTCAATAAAACATAGAAAGCAAGGTAATAAAATATGATGTGTAATACGATTTCAGAACACATCAACAAACCAAAGAGCCAAAAATGTCTCTGAGAGTGAACCAAAACAGTAAAGTTATGGACCGAACAGCCAAAGTAGCTGAAACTCGTCATAAAGCTCCGTAAAACCGAGGGGTGCTGCAGATTCTCTGTAGATTCATCACTACGAGCAACTCCTTTCACATCCTCAATCACAGAAAACAGCCACATGTGACACAAGTGCTCTTCCTTTATACATACAGTACTTTTTAAATACACCTCTCACTGTGGTAACAAGCACTGTGCCTGCCAGGCTTGGATGACTGCAACATGATGCCAGTTATCAGTAGTACCACTGGGCACACTGCAGAGGTTAATTCACACTTTAATTATACAGTGATTTACACAGGATGTTGCACATTAAACTTTATAACTCTTGGTGCTGCGCTACCCTGTGATAAATCAAAATCCCCAACTAAAACATCTAATAATCACTGCAGTCATTTACTAGCTCAGGGTTTCTTCCTGTTCCACATGAGGCATCAGTTTAAAAGTAGTTTCCGGATGCAGCTTTTCCTGTGATTCAGCCCTTATACATTTATCCTCAGTGACATATACTGTATGTGTAAAGTTGAGTTTGCTCCTTAACTGTGTCTATGTTTACTGCGCCCCAAATTTCAGTACAGAATCACCGTGAAAGAGGATGTGATAGATTTTCAAAACAACAACTCAGCGTGACCCCCGTTCGTTCCCCATCCCCCATCAGACACCTCATGGTCTGACGCTTTGGATAAGGAGGACCTCTGTTTTACAGGTCATGTGACAGAGGTCAAGGTCTGCTCCTCTTAGTCAACAAGTTCAGTTTCAAGGCCCAGGCTCAAGCACAGAGCCCAATGCAGCGGTGAGATTTGTCTATCATGGCAGCCATTCCTGATAATACAATCTACAGAGTTCATTCCACAAACGAAATATAAATATATTTGCGTGAAAACAGGGAATATTCTTAAAGGTATAATATGTGACAGTTGTCGGTTGCTGTTTGTAAACACACAGCATTCAAAGTTGGTCCCTCCTCCTCCTCCTCGGCTAGACTAGCGAGCGAGGGAGAGAGAGAGAATTGATGGCGTGGCGAGCTATAGAGAGAACGGAGAGAGAGCGGCGTGAGTGGGAACAAAGCAGTGAATCAGAGAAATAAAACATTATTAGAGACAGAGGAGCAGGGGAACTCACAGCGATGTAACAAACCCGTTCTCATCCGTCAAATACTGCCGCTTTGTATCTAACAGAGCTAAAGTGCCTCGGTATTAGAAGCCGAGGGGCGTGACAAAGCCACCTGACCACCCTCGCTGTTATTGGCTAGGGGTTACACTCCCACATGGGACCCAAAGACTGTTTGCTGACGCCCAGAAGCATCCTGAGTAAAGAAAAATAAGAAGAAATACAAGCAGGGAGCTGCAGGGTCTCTGCAGAAACAGACAACACACACTTCTAGTGGGGCATAAGTGATGATTGAGAGGGATTATTTTCAGTCTATACATTGTTTTTTAGCAAATTGTTGCATAGTATACCTTTAATCACTTCGAGGTACCCCACAGAGGCACAAAGTGACACAGTGTACCACAAAGTAAAGATTAAAAAAATGTCACATGTGTGATGTGAGTGGTGCTGTGAGACACTGTGAGATTCTGTAGGACACAGAGAGATGAAAGAGCTCCAGGCCTGTTCCCGGGCGTGAGGCCAGGACAGTCTGCTTTGAAACATCCTGATGAAACTAAACCTCTCCGTGGGCTCAATTCACCAGGATGTCTTTGATAGATTTTGATATGCTGCATATCAAATGCTTAAGAACACAGGATGTTGAACGAATCAAGATAAACAGGTACACATGACATCTACCGGTGATCACATTAAAATTGTCTTCCTTCTATGATAAAACAATTTAAGAAGTTTGAGCTCTATAGCGTTGGCAGCTGTTTTCAGAGCTCTAAAAACCCACTGTACACTACCTGCTCAGCAGCATCAGATGGCACACAAACACAGAGATAGACAGATATTTCCCTCAGGAGTTGGTAGAGACCAAAAATGGAGCTGAAAGAGGGTGAATATTAGACTTACATTCATCAGCCAAAATTACAACTCCAAACTAATGATCATGTTACTCCATAACTGCTGGATGTGTGAATAATTGCTTACAAATTTGCCATATCAACTTAAAGGTGATACGTCAGCGTTCTGCCCTCAAGTGGCAAAAACAATTTGTCATTGCAGCTACTTGGCATCTATTTGTACCCCAAGATAGCACTCTAGCAAGTGTCATGCTGGGAGGAAAGGATTAAGTTACTAACTGTGGTCAGATTAAACTGGGTTGATGTACAGTAGCACCAGGAGGCATTGTTTATAGGACATACGCCACTGGGGTTCTCAAAGGATGAGTGAATTTATTGTATCCTTCCTCCCTCTATACTTTCATGACTCAGATTTATGGTAGCTCTGATTTTTATGTGGTGTTACTTTCCAGGTAAATCTGAAATCTGATTATGATGAGAAATGGTTAGGCAGATTTTAATTGAGACAGGGGAGATCAGAAGAGTATTTGATTTGGTGGCTCATCTGTTCCATCAGCGGCAGACAGTGTTAACACGCAGTACCATATGGCTGGTATTTTAAGTGGAAGCCCAGATCTTGCCAGGTGTTCTACAGCTGGGCGTTGAATGCTTGAGTCACTATACAAACCGTCTGGTATGTTGTCCAGGTGGTCATGGAAGAGCTTCCTTTAAAGTGACACTCGGCATACAGAAATGAACTAGAAAAAGTAAACATAATTTGTTTCCCTACATACACCATTTAGCATTTATCCATCTTTGTACATCATGCACGTTTATTACCTGTCCCCAATGCACCTCACCTGTACATATTTATCATGTACATGTACATGCTGTGTATCATAGATCATTTTGAATTTGCCTAGCGTCGCAATTCCGTTGAAATACGCTAAAACGGAGCGGCAGACAGTATGAGACATCACAGCATGTAAACATGTTCTAATAGAAACATAACATACAAGTATGAACCTGAAAATGAGCATGATAATGGGACCTTTAAATTACACGTAGTTATGAGTTTGAATAATAACTGTCAGGGGCGTTTCGCTGACTTCAATCCAAAGCCTGTCGGCATATACTCCAGTCATCTGTGACCCTAAATGTGAATAAGCACATGATGTAAATGTATTGACTTTCTAATAGCACAAATAGGGTGATTCAGTTGGTTTAGTGCATTCACATTTCTATCTACATCTTCTAAACATTTAGAACTACATCTGAAATTCAGTAATTGATAAGCAGAGGCTTTAAAGGGGCCACATTCACCCGGCGGTCAGCAGGTCAGTTTAAAAAATGTTTTGTTCTTTCTCAATTAGGCTCAAACAGGCATGTGTCATGGGGTCAGCAGAGTGTCATCTTTAAGGATAACTATTTTTTGCTGAGGGAGAAGGATAATGGTGCGGCTCTCTAATCTTCTGTCAACTCAGCGACTCTGATGAGACGTCAGGACAGCGAGATATCCATGTTGTTAACGGGGTCACGCTTTTTTAAGGAGATTTTAAATGGTTGTTTGATGTGACTTTGATCCTGACTGACAGTTTCAAGGTTGTTTACTCCTTTCTGCCATCGAGAGAGGCGCCGCACCCATGTGTTACAAGTTAACACATCAGGATGGGGGACAGGTGGGCTCCATAGAGATCTGCAGTCTGATAGGTTGTCAGTTTGTCTTGCTCCTGCAGCTGTAACTCCTCAGAGGAGCTAGGTCACTAATCTCCTCTATCCCCAGAAAGTCCAGTGTCTGTGCACAAACCTTTAGGAGGCTGATCCAAAGAGCTATCCGTACTCTCTCCACTGTGCCAAGCAGGGCTGCTAGCTACTCCAGCGTCAGTGGAAGCAGAAGCCACAGTCTGTCAGACATCAAACAGCTGGCCAGGCAGAAAGGGCGTCAATTAAAGATCCTTGGAAATCTCTGAACGTATGAGTGTGTGCTTTAGTTCTCTTTTGGGAAAAATCCATGTTTTCTGCATCCAATTGTGTCCATATCCGAACAGGATATAGAGTTTCATTTGCGGATTTACATTTCCGCATCCTATTTTGGCAAAACATCCCCTTGTGTCAAAACTGATGTGCAGACCCCTTGGGGAATGGTGTATATTCAACCCTCAATGAGACCTACTTACATAAGTTACCTGCTTAAACAGACAGACTCCGGTGGAGGAATTGCAAACTGGACACAGTGCCCAAATAAATGTTTGCATGTGGTTCAGAGCCAAAGATCTTGAGCCACAAAACCAATCCACATCGCTCACAGGGCTCGACACAGAGCCTGTGTTCACCACTTGCTTCTAAATGCATACTGAACCATTCATCTATTCTTTTCCTATGGGGTTTATTATGGGGTATATTATTAGTCAGACAACAGTGCAGCCCCTTTCTCCTGAATATAATAGTCGCAGAAAGAACCAATAATACAAAGTGTTCTTTTCCTGTGTTGAAGTTCAACAGGACGGCAAAACAAAAGCTCTAACACCATGCACGTCTTTTTAGGTAATTATATCATATTTTAAGCAGTAATCTCTGCTGGTGCAGGCTTGCCTTGTTGGGGCAGAGAACTGTTTTGGTGCACGGGGAAAAGGAAAAACAGTCCAGTCTTTGTACTTGTGGTAAAGTAACTGCATGAACTGTGCACTTCACTGAGGGATTTCACAAACTTTTGAGTTACGAGGAGCATTTCACAAATCTCAGAGCTGCACAACAAATCTCTGGAGTGGGGTTATCACACTGTCTCGGTCTTACCTCTCACATAAAGTCTAATATCTCATCCAAATTATATCTGGCTTAATAACTCAAAGGAATGTAGACTTTCCTGTAGACTTTTTATGTGCAACATCATGCATGTGTTATTATTAATGCACCAAAATTACACGGTAACATGAAAAGTTGTGAAATAACAACAAATGGGCCCCCTTTTCGCAATTTGAGGGTTACCTTCTAGACACAACCATTCAAACCCTTTGAGAAGGAGGTGTGAACATGCTGTGGGCACGCAGAAGTGGTTTATAGGGTTTTGTTATTGGACCTATGCCATCTTCACCTATAAGCCAGCTGGATGTTCCTTTGAATCAGCTGTCCTGTTTCTGAAAGCAAGAAAAAACTCTCTCTATAGTCTCTATTTCTTGCTCTTTTTTTAACATTAAATCATCTTATCTATCTACCCATGTAAAGCTGCTTTGATAATCTTATTAGGGCTGTCAATCGATTTAAATATTTAATTGCAATTAATCACGATTGTCCAATCACGATTAACCGCACATTTCTTATGCTATAAATGTACCTTAAAGGGAAATTTGTCAAGTATTTAATACTCTTATCAACATGGTAGTGGGCAATAATGCTTGCTTTATGCAAAAGTATTCATATATATAATCATAACATGGCAAACACAAGCCCAACAGGCAACAACAGCTGTCAGTGTGTCAGTGTGCTGACTTGACTATGACTTGTTCCAAACTCTATGTGATTATCATAAAGTGGGCGTGTCTGTAAAGGGGAGACTTGTGGGTACCCATAGAACCCATTTTCATTCATATATCTTGAGGTCAGAGGTCAAGGGATCCATATGGACCCGTTTCATATGGTGCCAGCATCGTCACTCTAGCTTTAAAACTGAGGCCACTACAACTAAGAAGCGCAAGTTGTGTTACTGCGTGAAAGAAATCAGTGGCGTTAATAAAATTAATATGCGTTAGCGCATTATTATCGCTTTAACTTTGACAGCCCTAGTTTTTATGTTTAAAAATCACAAGTCCACCAGCCAACAACATTTTGACAAACCTCCTTGAACAAACTTTGTCACAAATTCCCTCTGACTACTGTAGGCCATGTTGGCCAAAATCTTGTGTCTTTAAATAGCTGTGAACTAAAAGGAAGTATAGATTTTTTTTAAACTGCTATAAAGGACATACTTTACCAATATCATGCAGAGATTGACCCAAAAAAAATGACAGGCAAGCCATTTACCTCCATACTGTGTGGAGCCTTCATACAAGCAGTCCCTGTGTGTCTCGTTTAGTGACAGGGAGAGAGAAAGTGTGTAGATCCTGTATTGCTCTCTTGACCTGGTGTATGTCCTCTGTGAAGAGAGGCTTTGTTGCCCTCAGACAGCTCGTAGCCTTTAACACACACCTTCATAATAGTATCTGTGTGTCTGTGATTTTCCGTTTGGAAAATTGTGAGCTTTTAACCTCACATCCCAGGCTTGGCTCGACACACAGAGGGAGAGAGAGAGTAATCATCATAAGCCTAATGATACAGTGGACCACTGTGGCTGCACTGTGATCGCCAAGCTTCACACACACACGTGCCAAAGCAGTTAAGCTGCTCCTGATGTCTTCCTGTGACACGCTAACACCTGAGCATTGTACAGTGTGCAGTACGTGTCGCTGCTTTGTGCTTAGCTTTGCAAACCTCATATGTAAAAATGTGCATGTATTTTTGCCAAAAACAGAGCATAAGTGTCTAGACGACTAAGGACTGATTGCCTTCACACACAGATTTCTTTGTTGTCCTTAGCACCTGCTGAATGCATGTTCCTGCTTGGCCTTTGACCTGTTAGTTTAGCAGCAGCGTAATCTCAGCAGCAGCTGTCAAAGACTGATGGCACGAGAATCGCTGCTCGCTTGCTGCCAGAATCTCCTCACTCTCACTATACGATGACAGCATCCCTAACAAACGTAGATGCAAAGATCATTCATGAAAATTTACGTCAACAATGATGCCAGAACTTCCCATTAGAAAACACTTGTCATTCAGTAAAGACTAGCACCTCCACATCTGGCACTGTGAGTTGTGGCGTGAGGTTTCTGTACGATGCCTCCCACAACCATTATCACATTATCCACTTTAACCAGAAGACTCGTACCACAGAGGCATCAGAAAAAACCTCCCTGTCTCTCCGGGCTGCACACACAGGGATCACTGCAGAGCTGAAACTCTGGCGTCTATGGGTGAAGCAGGGGGTGAGCGATGACTGGGTTCTGTGTTTGCTGGTGGACGGGTGACAGTTGGGGTCAGGGGTTCACTTTCCCCACAGCTCCGTCACTCTCTCCAGACTGGCTTTCAGAGGCTCAAAGAAAAGGTTTGATGAGGAGGACTCGGAAGCACCGTGGCATCTGGCAGCAGCGGCGGCCCTTCCCTCCACATCCTGAGGGCCAGTAGAGCTGCTCCGTGGCGGCCAGAGGAGGGAAACAAGGTGCACACTGTGATCTAAACACAGACTGAAGGGGGGGCGGTTCAGGTTACTCCTTCGGTAGGTGTGTTGCCACAGAGAAGCTCACTGTGAAGAGAAGGGTGGAGGAGGGGAGATTGTAAGTTTACACACAACAAAAGAGTTTTAATCAATAAAATTGGACCAGCATGCATTAGTGAAATCGCCAAACTCCCCTCTAATAAATTATATAATACTGTAAATCATATGGGAGGGTTTCAGTGAATTTGTCAGCTCACACTGATTTAATTATACTTCATATGATACTTCTGGCCTCAGTGTACATTTAGATGAATGTGCTCTACATGTTAGCTAAGTGTAGTTACGCTGGCAGGACTAAAGTCATCCCCTGCATGACCTTTTTATAAATGGAAGTGATTAGTGAAAGCTAGAACGTGTCTCTGGAGAGGAGGTGTTGGTTAGTAATCATTGGTGCAGGTCAGGACTCATGTGCAAAGTACAAAGGGATTTTTTGAATGGTTAGGATGACGTAAACTGTTGCCAGACTGAACAGCTTGTTCACCAACATTGTTACACACTCCCTCCAGACAATATAAAGTGACAAGATGTTTCTCCGTGTTGGTCTTTAGGGCCTTTATTTGAATAAATAATATTGGTGAGGTCTGGAATACACATTTTGGGAAATACGCTTATTGGCTTTCCTGCAGAGAGTTAGATGAGAAGATCGATACCACTCCACCAGCCTGTATCAATACTTAAAGGTCTAGTGTGTAGCATTACGGCGGACCTATTAGCAGAAATGGAATATAATATTCCCAACTATGTTTTCATTAGTGTATAATCACCTGAAACTAAGAATCTTTGTGTTTTCGTTAGCTTAGAATGAGCCCTTCATATCTACATAGGGAGGTCCTCTTTACGGAGTTCGGCATGTTGCTCCGTCATGTTTCTACAGTAGCCCAGAACGGACAAACCAAACACTGGCTCTACAGAGATCCTTTCCATTTTTACGTTACCTGAAGGCCACCGTAGTTCTCCGACACGCTTGTGAAACGGCAGTAGCGTGAGCCACAGAGTGCAAAACCGTGGTACCGCCAGCCGCCGTCGTAAAGTAGTGTTATTATGGTAAGGATGGTCTCAGAGCGAGGTGAACGGCGTTACCACAGTTTTGCACTCGGCGACTCACGTTACCGCAGTCTTGGAAAGGGAGGAGTGAGCCTAGGGGTATTCAGTTGGTTGCAATCTGCAACCACTCTGCTAGAGTTCATATGCCACAAATGATGGATTGTGCCCTTAGGAGTAACTTTAATCATTATTCTGTGTTGATGTCTTGGCGGAAAAGTTCAACATCCAACATCCGAGTTTGCTGCTAAACTAGATTGCATTCACATAAAATATTTTTTAGAAAACTGTAGCAGCAAAATAAACAATTAACACATATCAGCAATTGCAAATGAGGCAGTTTGTTTGATAATAAGTTCAACATTGGTCTAGGTTTGGACTCTGCTGAAGGCCTTATGTGTCTTTGTGTGAGATGATTCTTAGGACTTTAGTTAAATTAAGCCTAATGAAACCCCTCCATTAGAGGAGCAGCTGACTAGACATTTCCCCGTTAGCTTGGATTTCCACCCAAAATCTCTAACTGCTTAGTGGCTAAGAAATAGATAGGATTACAGGTGTAATCATTGGGACAGTGAGTGGTGAGGTATTAGTGACTGCTTCTAAGCTGGATTTAAAATGAACTGACTGGTCATTCCTAACACAGTTGTGTCTACTGAAAGCAAAGGAGCGCTACTGTAGGGGACAGCAAGGATTCATGTCTTGGCATCGAAACTTAGGCCATGGAAATAATGTTGAAGGGTTTGCCTGTGAAGGTCGTAAATATTCCATGGAGGAATAATAACCTCAGTACTCTGCATACAGACCCCCCTCTGTCCGAACAAGGAGAGACGATCATTGGAGTCTATCTGTTAGTGTTGGGTAAGTCAACCATCATATACTTGAATATAATATAGCTTGAAATGTCAGGTTGCCTTGTTTCATTTTGTATACTCATTGAAAATGTCAAAAAACATTATTTATTGTGCATTATACTACTGAAAAGCACCCTAGATTAATGTCTAGAAAATGGCATATATGAACTACTGACAAAAGGCTGGTAATATTTCCTCTTAGTCTCAAACTCGTTCCATAACTCTGTAGTGCAAAAAATACACCCCCTCAGAAAATGTTTTTGTCCTTTAAATCCCTTAGGTCAAACACTAGCAAGAAAGAGTCACACATTATTTGAGAGTCAACAACACAAACATCTGTTGTTCCTCATATTTCCAAAGGCCAAAGCACTGCTGACACAGACAGTTTGATCTGTGCTGGTGACTCAGTTGGTCTGTGGGTCAATTAATGCAGCTGAGGGATTTTATGTAACACAGACCGAGTTATAAAAAGACAAGGATTCTCTTGGCTTTTCACAACTGCTATTAAACTACAGAGTGATCCACATTTGTATACTATACTATACTATACTATACTATACTATACTATACTATAAACTTCTCTACTCAACTATACTAAACTTTAAAAATGATGTTGTCACAATTCTAGGTGCTACAATCTACTCTACTATTCTGCATTATACTATACTATACTATGCTACATTATAATATAATATTTATTATATATAAAATATAATATAATATAATATAATAAACACTGTTCTACTCTATTATACTGAAGTCAAAATCAGTTTAGTGATGTTTGTAAACTCTAATATACTATACAAATCTATTACTATACTATAATTTTACTCTGCTGTACTTTATTATACTATACAATAATCTACTCAAATCTGCTACTATACTGTACTGTACTCTACACAACTCTACTCTGTTCTACTATTCTCTACTCTACTCTATTTTATTTTATTTTACTATACCATAAAATGATATGGCCCACCTTTGTATACTCTACTCTACA
This sequence comes from Sebastes umbrosus, assembly GCF_015220745.1. Classification (NCBI taxonomy): domain Eukaryota; kingdom Metazoa; phylum Chordata; class Actinopteri; order Perciformes; family Sebastidae; genus Sebastes; species Sebastes umbrosus. Next base: position 14,930,139 of record NC_051278.1, on the reverse strand, counting down.
CAAATATACTACTATACTGTACTATACTGTACTATACTATACTATACTATACTATACTATACTAGACTATACCATTCTGTATTATACTATACTACATTACAATATTCTATACTATACTCTTCTATACTGTACTGTATTGTGCTATACTACACTATACTATATTATACTATACTATACTATTCTGATTTATACTATATTATACTATACTATAATATACTATACTACCTTATACTGTACCATACTATACTATTCTATACTGTACTGTACTGTACTATACTACACTATACTATAATATACTATACTATTCTGTATTATACTATGCTATACTATACTACCCTATACTGTACCACACTATACTATACTCTACAACACTGTACTGTACTATACTACACAATACTATTCTGCACTATATTACACTATTCTGTACTATACTATACCATGTTCTACTCTACTATACTCTACTATACTATACTATACTATACTCAATTCTACTCTGTTCTACACTTCTCTTATCTACTCTACTACACCAAACAATATGTGGGTCACTAGATATTCACTGAATATGCTGCATGTTTGTCTCTCTGTAGGATGGCTGTCCTGGTTTGGAAACAGTTTAGTGATGTTTGTCCTGTACAGACAGCGGGCCTCGCTTCAGTCAACAGATTTCCTCACTTTAAATCTTGCCATCTCCGATGCCAGCATCTCCATATTCGGCTACTCCAGAGGGATCCTAGAAATATTCAATATCTTCAGGGATGACGGGTATTTGATCAACTGGATCTGGACCTGCCAGGTAAAAGCCACACCAAGACAACACTTGATTTAAAAGAGTTAAATTTAAAAGGAGTCACTTAATAATATTCTATATATATTTCCCCACCAAATCTTAAATTGTGGTGAAATTTGCATCATTAATAATTAGTCAAATCCCAGGAACGTTGGTTTGAAATGGTCTGAAAGTGATGACTGTGCAGAGTTCCGATAAACACATGCATCTGCTCTCGTGGGCCAACCCCAATTAATGAAGTACATTAAAATAGTCTTTGGAAGTCTTACCGTAAAGTGAGTATGCGTGTGTGTGTGTGTGTGTGTGTGTCTATATGCGTGTGTGTGTAGGTGTAAATGTGTGCATGTGTGCAAGGGATTATGCTAGTAGCCATGTGGGCTGGAGGTTAAATCTGTAATAAGCTTACCACAGTGGAGGCCTTTAAATGGGGGAAACTCTTCGAGCAGCATGGCACCTGTCAACAACCAAACACGAAACAAATAAGAGCTGCAGACATGATTGCATGATTTAATCACATGCTCTTATGTTGCTGAATATTTAAATGTCATTTGTATTAAATTAACAGATAAATTGTTATGTGTAATTTCTAAGAACGTATATGTTTTCCTCCTCCCACCGCCTCAGCTTGAAATGAAATAGTTGTCATACTTTAGCTTGGAATTCATCCAGGGTATTTTTCTTGCTCAAGGCTAGCTGTGGTGGAAACCGTGATATCCCTGAGTGAACGAAAACAAGCTGGTGTAACCAGAACACCGTCAGTCTCAGGAGAGTAAACACCAAAAATCTGAGAGAGAGAGATATTGTAAATCGAGGTCTGCTGCTCTTAAGCTTCAGTGCAGCCACTGAGATGATCTCATCTCTCAGGCATTCAATCTCAGGTTTTCAGGTGAAGGGGAAATATTGGGATAGCAGCAGTACGCTCCTCTCATTTCACCTTCCCCTGGGAGAGGTGGGCTGAGAGAGAGAGGGAGTGTCAGAAGTAAATAAGGAGAAAGTAAGAGGTGACAGAAATAGAGGAGGGAAGGAACAGGAAGGTGAAGGAGACAGGCATGTGAGAAGCATTAGCAGATTACTGCATGGAGCATGATGGGACATGAACACTTGCAAGCTGGGCCACATCCCTGCGTTTTGCATCGTATGGGACAGGACATTATTGAATGTGATAGAGCCTTATGGGACCCTTTGTTGTTGCAAAGGGGAATACAGGGAAAGGATTGTCAAAGCAGTGTACAAGGCGTATAAAAAATACTCTGATTTTAAGTCATTGCTTTTTTGAAACTTGTGATCCAATAATCACATATTTTCTCGTGAGCCAAGACAGAGGTGAAACACTACACCGTGAGATCATCTGGGAGGATCAAATCACACAATTTCAAGAAGCCACTGTCCTAAATTCATATAAAAATGCAAAATGTGCTGAATGTGAGGGTGAAAAGAAATGTGATGACTGACAGTAATAGGATTAGGACTAAGGAAGATAAAGAGAGTAATCAGTCAGAGACCTTTACTGAACCATGTCACCTGGAAATGGCACAGCAAGGAGACGGGTGTCGCACAGTTGGAGCCAGACTGAAACACAGTAGCATAATTCCCTTTAAGGAGAGCTGTGATTAAAAGATCATCTTCTCAAACAATGGACTGAATGCTATAAAGCTTCAGGGTTTAATGCATTTGGCAATTGTTGAACTTTTTTCACCATCAGATTCTTTGTGGGAATCAAGGTCAAATCTATTAACAGCTATAATGAAATTCCCTAACGCTGATCATGCCGGTTAAAAAGCCTGCAGCTCACATCAGAGGAAATGCTCTGGATCCACAGCACATTGGCTAAAAGGGAGGAAGTGCCCTTCAGCTATCGTGTCCATAGACTGTATATAAGAAGTGGACGTAGTCACCGTGACGTCACCCATTGGTTTGTGGACTGACGTTTTGAAGCCTCGAGTTCGGCATTTTGGCTGTCACCATCTTGGTTTTTTGCAACCAGAAATGACACGAGAGGGTGGAGCTAAGTACAACCGAACACTGAATAAGACATTTTCTGTTGAGGTTATAATTAACTTTCATAAACTGAAAACACACTGTGAAAAGGTTAAAGTTACAAGACGAAAACATGACAACTCCCAGAACGGACAACGCCGTGGCAGCGACCAGTCAATCACAAGGTATCCACGCCCTAAATCATACCCTGCTTTATGGTCTATTTGACTCTAAATGAACATCATGCTGTATTGAAGAACACTTGAAACTAGTGATTGAGACCATGAACTCATGTTTACAATGTTTACTGAGGTAATAAATCAAGTGAGAAGTAGGCTCATTTTCTCATAGACTTCTATACAATCTGCTCCCTGCTGGCTAGTAGAAAGAATGCAAGTTTAAGGCACTTCCGCATTGGCTTCACTTTTCAGACCCGGAGGTTGCCCACTGGTCGGTGTCCAAAGCAAAACAACAGACAAAGGTGTGGAACAATTAGGCAGGCAATGGATCTATGCACCAAGGATTAAATGACCACTCAAAGTTATTATAAAGATGTGACGTCATGATTCACCAACCCTCTCTCCGTTTTCTTCCAGGTAGACGGTTTCTTCACCTTGCTCTTCGGCCTTGCAAGCATCAACACCTTGACCGTTATCAGCGTCACCAGATACATCAAGGGATGCCACCCAAACAAAGGTCGGATCTAGCCTCCCTGAATTCAAGCGAGGGAACATAAAGAAAGCTTCAGACCAGCGTCTCTGCCCGCTTCACATTCCAGCAGTTCTTATCTGACAGAAAAGCGTGCTTTTTCAGTGCTAATGAAGCCTTATTACCGACTTCAACTCTGGAAATTACTACCACTTGTCTCCAGCAATTTCATTTACATTTCGCCAACATGTCATTAAGTGAACTTGAGGTGACATTTTCTATTTTCGGGTGTAACTGATGCTGAAGAATGTCTTAATTATAGGGAAATTAGGTTGAGCAACTGCCTCTGTTGTCAGCAGAAGAGTTTTAACTGTGTTTGTGGCTGTTCATAAAACACAAGCTGTGTTAAACTATGAACACTGGTGGTGCATGTGGGATATCATCAAATGTATTATGCGCCAGATTGCAGCTGCAGCTGCTGCAAACAGCAACAGACATTGATGTAAATCAGAAAATCAAAAAAATGCAAGATGATGATTTTTGGTCTAAATGACAAGAATTTAGATCAGATACACTTGCAGGTATCCAAGCAACAATATAAGGTAATTCAGCCTAACAAAGCTGAGTAACCCATAGCAACAAAGACACTGTACGTTGCCAACCCTCTCTCACAAGCTGTACTGCACTTCTCGTGTGGTGTATTGACATAAGATAAGTGAGCGCCGCTCAGAAATTGATTTACTTTCTTCCCCTGAACACAAAGCTATGCGTACTTTGTCAACAGAGGTTCTTTTCAGTCGCAGATGTTTGCAAAGGCCGTTAATATGAGAAAAGACCCCATTGTTCAAAAATGTCACAATCTTGACATTCATAACAAGTCAAGAATGCTGCATCTTTTTTACGTGCCTCTCACTTTTCCGGCCCTGTGTTTGCCAAAGTCATAACATTTAACCTTTATCAACTGCAAACAATCACACAATCTGTTCCATAACTTGGGGATATTATGTTGTAATCATGTTCCTTGTTGTGTGTTTCTGCAGCTTACTGTATCGGCATTAACACCATCGCCGTATCGCTCATCTGCATCTGGACCGGAGCGATGTTTTGGTCCGTTGCTCCACTGCTGGGCTGGGGCAGCTACACAGGTCTGTTCTCACACACTAGAGCAGAAAAAAGTAGCATACAACGTTATTATAAAAGCCTCGATCTGACCTCTGACCTCTGTGTCTTCTGCTCTTTAGATCGAGGTTATGGCACCTGTGAGGTGGACTGGTCCAAAGCCAATTACTCCACCATCCACAAGTCCTACATCATCTCCATCCTAATCTTCTGCTTTTTCATCCCTGTGATGATCATGCTCTTCTCCTACGTCTCCATCATCAACACAGTGAAGAGCACTAACGCCATGTCAGCTGATGGTTTCCTCACCACCCGCCAAAGGAAGGTGGAGAGAGATGTCACAAGGGTAAGAAAAAATCAAGTTATTTCTGAGGTTTTTATGAGAGAGACTTGATTGGAAAAATAAAATGAGACTCTTAAAAGTGCGCTGTCTGTAATAAACCCCCCTCTCACGTTATTCTGACAATAGTTTCCTCATGTTTCCGCTCTAGATTTCCATTGTAATATGCACCGCTTTCATCATGGCCTGGTCCCCATATGCAGTGGTGTCTATGTGGTCAGCCTGGGGCTTCCATGTGCCAAGCACAACCAGCATCATCACCCGTCTCTTTGCCAAGTCTGCCAGCTTCTACAATCCGCTCATCTACTTCGGAATGAGCTCCAAGTTCCGCAAGGACGTCTCTGTGCTGCTGCCGTGCACACGAGAGCGCAGGGAGGTGGTGCGTCTGCAGCACTTTAAAAACATCAAACCCAAGGCTGAGGCCCCACCCCCACCTGCATTACTTCCTGTCCAGAAGCTGGAGGCGAAATACGCCACATCCAGTCCTGACAGCGACTCGGGGGTCAACAGCCCTCCTCAGACTCCTCCAACTGACCCACAGGAGGTCTTTTGTAACAGTGACCTGCCCTCGCACATTGAAACATCAGAGTACTGGTGTGACAGGCTCTGAAGACATTTCAACCAATGCTTGAATTACAAGGGGAGATAAAGAGTATTTTTATATTTTTTGGTCTTACCCGTGTTAATAAACTGTATGTAACCAATGTTAATAAATTATTTTCTGAATCTCACACTTGTTGAAGCAAGACTTTTTACTTCCAACTCCTACAACAGCTTTTTTTAGCAAATCCAAATTGGTAACAGCTTAAAAATTAACGAGTGAGATGTTTACTGATGTATTTTAAATCGTAGAACAAAACGTTAAAATCTCTACAGCTTGTGTTAATTATACAGACCTTATTTCCGGCATCTAACTAAAAACCCATTCAAAAAACCCATTGACTTCCAGATGAGGGAACCGGAAGTCCTAAAATGCTAACTCATTTTTGGGTTTTAGGACTCAATCCTGCTCCACTCTCTATCTCCAGCTGATGAGATGTGCAGTCGGTGATGTAGTGAGATAGATGCACGATAACATCTGAAAACACTGAACTGTCCTCGGCTCAACTGAAGCATGTGATGGCACCAAATTGTGCCAATCCCCCCGCTGCCCCTAAGGGCACCCATGACATCAGTTCTCCCATATATCCACCACTCCCTGATAGATGCCAGACTACACTTTGTCAAGTACAACCATGTCTATAGAGAGGCGAAGTCCTGCCCCCTCCGGTGAACGACCAAAGGACCTTTTTTTTGGAAAAAATATGTACGGTAGTCAACGGAGAGAGACCGATATTTTTTGATACTGTTTGAATTGCGCAATGAATCACACATATGAATGTTTGTCAATTTAAAACATAATTTTGCAAGTCAAGAAAGTGGCAGTTTGTTGTAAAACTGTTAATCAGACTGTGAAAATACATAATTACAGAGACTACACACCCAAAAGTTGCGCAGTGACTTCTCTCTCTCTGAAGCTACGATGCCGTTGTGTTTCCTACTGGGATGTACTCACACCAGCAACGGGTCTGGCTCATTCTTTCGCTTCCAGGCTGATAAAAAGACCAGGTGTCGCTGGATAAAACACATCAGGTAAGATAACGTTACATTTGTACCTGGAATATAGCTACGTTAGCTAGGTAGCTAGTGTTGGTGACGTACATCGTACGAGACGAAAGATGTAGTTCATTGAGCGGTTTCACAGAAAAGTAAATGATACTACGACAAACTGTGACTTTCCTGACTTGAAATGTATCTCTCTCCGTTGACTACCGTACATATTTTTTTCCGAAATAAGGTCCCATGGGGTCGACCGGAAGGGGTGGGACTTCGCCTCTTTATAGAAATGTGTCATATTACGTCTCCATTCTCTGAAGCATCATTTCAGGTGATGCAGGGTGGGTGGCTCTATTTCTACAGAAAACTCTCCCGCTGTTCAACAGCATGGGTGTGGTGAATCTGTACAACTTTTTTCTGCTGACAAGCTTTCGAACTAATGGCACTGCTGAAAGAGAAATGAGTCACCCTGAAAAACCACCTGATCTTTTTTTTCTAGCAACATCAATGGGCAATTATCTACTTGAGCCATGAAGATTTAATCTTTAAAAAAAAAAAGTTCCCGAGGTGGTTTCTGCAAATACCATAATCACACGCACAATGAGCTCTTTTACAGCAGCCCTTAAGACCTTTAAATCAAAATGGCAATCAGCGTCAGCATAACCATCCATATAGAGCATAATAGCAGCAGCTTGTGTGCCAATCTGCATAAACCAACAGGCTTTACAGTAGTTGAGGTTGACACAGGACTGTGTTTGTTCTGTAGACCACACCAGCAGACAAAAGCCACAGACCCCAAAGTGACAGTGGATGTCACTTGAAGTGTCTGTTTCTCAAAAAGGTGTTGATTGGTTTACTTGGTGGAGGAGGAGCGATTACTCAGGTGAGAGTTTAACACACTGCTCTCAGTTGGTTTATTTCTCAGTCAGATGATGGGATGTTGCAGAACAGATGACCAGAACCATCGTTCGGTTTCCCTCCGATGCATAACAGAAAATATGCAGCTTAAAGGGTAACTTTGGTATTTTTCTACCTCAGCATTATTTTCCCATGTTTTCGTGTTTAAGGTACAACATCTTTTGAAATTGGTCCAGTATTGAGGGATAACCAAGCGGCAACCTCCGGTGCTGAGAAGGGCCAAAAATTGCAGTTCTTTGAATGGCCACTTGAGACTGGCTCCAAAAGGGAGTCAACTCACCCATTTCAATTATATTAAGGCTTAAACCGCTGTCTGCTCTGCTGCTCCACCTCTTTGCCCATTTTTGGATTAGTCGGGAGTTAGGCTGTGTCGTCATTACCAAGATGGCGACAGACGGAGTCACCCAAAGGTGACGTCACGGAGACTACGTCCATATTTCAAACCATCCGCTGTAACCGGCAGCCACAAAACGATTGCGAGGACAAAAAGAGCAATAATGTGGGCGTCAATGTAACGTTACGTCCACTAAAAGTGCTTGTTTTTGCCACTGACAGGCTCAGATTGTTAGTATAAGTGTCTGACAGCATTATGGAAAGGACCTTACAGAAAAATAAAACGTTTTTCTTTCCTTTCGCTTGATCCGCTCTGTTTTTTTATTGTGTCCAAGTCCCGCTCAAGGAGAAGTCTCGTTGTGAAACCTGAATATCGGGCAGTAACAGGTCCAACTCTTTACAGCATCCTTCCATCCTTTCTCTTTGGGCATCGATATGGTCGCAGCAACCACAGGAACATCATCAGTCTGACGTGCAGCAGCTCATTCACAGGAGCTCTTCATCCGTATACTCTGGTTCAAATAAATACAGGCGACCATTAAATTCAAAGACCTCATCCACATTGTCGAAATCGTCCAAATAGTCGGCCATGACAAAATCTTTTAGATAAACCGCTTTCTGTCCTTCGATATCAAACTCTGCCTGGCTTGAACCTACCACTTAAATTTCCACCGTCTTCCGGTAACATGGCACATCGCGAGATTTCAGAGGATACATCTCCTTGAGTGAGACTCTTTTCATAATGATAACAATCTGAGCCTGTCATGGCGAAAACAAACACTTTTTGTGAACGTATACATTGACGGTGCCATCTTGCCCTGATAGGATTAGGATTCTGGCTCAATACTGGAACAATTTCAGAAATTGTTTTCTGTAGATGTGACTGGCTGGAGCATTTCAAGTTGACTCCGGGGGATAATGCGAGCGCTGCTTTTGCCTTTTTGTGTTGTTGTTTTTTTCCTCCTTTAAACTGTATCCTCTCCCATCCAACCTGTCACTGAGGGGAGCAGCACTGCTCACATTGTCAATTTTTTGAGGGTGGCTGGGATTCAGTTTGTTTATGTGCTATTAAGTTATAAAAAGCACAAATAGAATTAATAAATAAAATTCAGTAAAACACTGTTTGCTTAATTAATATATATATATATACATATATTCTGTACATAAATAGGAAATACAAAACCCATTTAAAACAATTAAGCAAACGGTGTTTTACTGAATTTTATTTATTAATTCTATTTGTGCTTTTTCCAAAAACATGGGAAAATAGTGTCCAGGTTGAAAAATACCAAAGTTACCCTTGTGCCAATATAAAGCAAATCCATTCCTTGGGCATGCTAAAACTATGAATATGTATGTGTGTTGGCTTCTTCTGCTCTAAAAATAACATGTCAAAGAAACAAAAGGATGCTTGCACACTGCTGTGCTGCTGCAGGGTGCCAGGTCTGTGCAACCACCCCTGAGGGCTCCAGGGTTCTACTGATCTTCTTCTGCCTGGGTGAAGAAGAGCTGGGTGCCTGAAGTGGGACGGGCAAAGAGGGGGAACTCTGGCCCCGTCTCGTTTCTCCACTTCTAATGAGCGCTCCGGTCATGCAGGAGTAAAAGTCCAGGTGGAACAGTTCAGCGTCTTGCACACTCGCTTGCAATGAAAGAGTAAGGATTCTGGTGGAAACTGCGCAGGGAATTACTTTATTTTAACGCCTGGAGGACTATTTTACCTTCTCAGGTAAGTTTACCTTCATTGCTTTACAGAGATGAGGATTTTGAAGCAGCTCCACATATGAACTGCTGCTGCGTGGCGTGAATGACTTATCCACGTTATATTTAAATGGTGCGTAATTGCGCATAATTGATGTCCAAAGTGTCCAAGCACATTTGATAATCAGGTCTGTAATGAATTTTAACCAACACTATATACGCGAGGTTTTTACTTTTTATTAACTTTTTTTGCAATTTATGACTAGTTCATTTAAGCTTGTGAGATTTTGACAGGCTGCCCAAATAAGCTGCAGTGTTTGTTTTACTGACTGTTTATTTTTCTTAATGTTTCCTTTTTCTAGTAAACACCCCCCTTCCTCCTTCCTAAAGGGAGGTTTTTTAGCTGAATGAATTCAGCCATGTCATGATCATTCATACTGTATAGCCTCGAGCCTCTCAATGCTGATTATAAAAAAATGATCTGTGGGAAATGTTCCAGCTTTTTATTTATTTATATTTCTATCCACCTTTATTTTGACTGTTTTTGCCAGTGTAATAATAATCAGCAAACCTGAGAAGTGAATTCTTCAGCTTTTTATTTCTTGCACATTATGTTTGACATTTCTGAGTTTTCTTTCTGACATTTCTTTGTGGAGCCTGATCAAGCACAGGTGGTCTCTCTATACAATATGTCCAGTAGCAGGCTGCAGGCTCTGGCTTGCACTCAAGCCGGTGCCAAGAATTAAAGTAATTCAGCCTGTTCTGTGCTTGATAAACAAATACTGTCCCAGCCGCAGCTCAAAATACACCAGAAATGACCTTGTAGAGACATGTTGGCTTTCCTGTGTGTCTGATCTCTCCTATGGTTCTTTACTTGGCTTGTTGCTACAACACTTGGCACATCTAACATGCTTACAGTACATTTTTGACACCTGTGAATGCTGGGATTTAACACTCCCTGGCACTGGGTGTGTGTAAATACTGTCTCACTGCAGACACACCATCACTCAGGAACACTGAGTAGTTCTACAGGGGCATGAATCATGATACTCAAATAAGCCCCAGTCCCCTTTGGTGCTCACCCATCGTCGCATTTACACTGAGTGGCCACCCCAGACAAGGAATGTGGGTGCTGCTGAGATGGAGGAAGATTAAAATACAGTCCTTGTGGTTTGGCACGAAGCTGCATGGCCCTAAAGTTCACCATTACTGATGGAAAAGCTGGAAATGATGACATTTTCAGTGCATTATCAGTGCTTATCAAAAAAAAGACTGTGGTGCATCATCCACAGTTGTGTGGTCTTTCCAGAACCCATTGTGTGCTGGCCTCCTGTTTGCATTATAGCCACCACATACCTGTAACACTCCTGCCAGGTGTGATTTTTCATCCTGCATTATCAGATTTCTGGCGCTTATGCATCAAACATCACCGCAAATGTGCCTTGCACATTTCACTCACTGCAACAGCAGACCAATAGTCTTTGCACAAAACTGCTTGGCCTTGTAATCTTAGTTAAGGTTGTTTTGTGCATGTAATCCACATTGTAGTGAGACTGTTCCTCTGAATTGAATTGCACTTTAATTCCTCAAACTATGTGACCTGTCTGAGCTGCTGGGTTTGAAAGTGACTGAGGCCTCTTTCATCTTTTGCAGTGGCTGTGAAAATCCACTTTGCTCATTTTTTTTTTTTGCACAGTTTCTTGAGAGTTTGTTTGATTTGTGTCCCCCACCCAGCAGAAATGAGATGCAGGAGATGCTCAGTTTAGTGAAAAATAAAGCATGCTGGCACTGCAGAGGCCAGGTGAAACTGTGCTGTAGGTACAACTCATGCCTTATCTGAAGTTGAACACAGGTGTATGCATAGAACACCTACACAGTAACCCACCCGGTTTGTGATTTATGGTGGTGGTAAGTGGTGAGCCTGAAAGCCTGAAAGCCCTCACACACAGTGGCCGTCTCCAAAGCTATCTGAGCGTGTGATAAGTTATCCCAGATCTTTGGTCTCTGTTTTGTTTATTTTTTATCCTTTAGTTGAATGTGTGTGTGTGTGTCTCTGCAAAGTCCCCTCAGGATCTATTATCTACTGTACAGGAAACTCCCTACAGTGTTTGTCAAAGGATATCATTTGCCCCACGTTTCACTGCTTTGAGAAGGAGGCATTTAGAGGCTCACACTGACAACACAAATTAAGAGGTCTGAAATTATTGTCATTTTTTGCACATTTAATTTTGTCCAACAATGATGTCATGCCTCTCTTAAAGGACTCTACAGAAGAACACTGAGCGAAGGCTTCTTTTGTGCGCTGAAAAGTTGCTCTACATCAGGGGAACTTCACAGCTTAGATTTCCTCGCAGGTGTATGACAGATCAGTTTTGTAGTTTCCATTATCCGGTGAAGCGTGCTTACTCACCTCTCATGTGCTGCAGGTCGGTCTCCTGTACTGTAGATGTACATATCTGTCCCGGCTTGTTCCCTGCCTCAGATTTCTTCCCCCGCGAGGACAAATTGTAGTCCTGAATGTGTAGCAGAGATCCATCTGCCTGTCAAAGCACAACACTGTGGAAAAATCATGTCAGTGCTCATGAATGTCAGATAAAAATGCAGAGCTGCATTAGGGGAAGTCCTATCACTGCCAACCTTAACATGATATGTCATGTTTGTGGGGTTTATTCACTCTATAAAATACCATCATTAGACGAGAAATCATGCACATCGCTACACAACAAGCACCTCATGCATACTTTATGTAAAAGCTGCAATAGAGAACTGTGCATGGAAATGGTTCAACACATGAAAGTGCATCTCTTTACGGATGGATAGACACATCACCGCAGATATGGGACAGAAGTTACTGCATAGATATTAAACAGTGTTTCTATATCTATGTGTTACTGTCTGTTCTTCGCCGTCCAGTCTAGACGAGTTACATTTATACATTTTTTTCTAAGGGAAAAGTTCGACAGCATCTTTAGCTAACACTGGTAGCATGCTAGTTGTGTAACACAGAGTGCATCCATAGTGGTTCATACGTCTTTTCACAAAATAGTTCACATAACTGCTAAATATGCCGTCAAATTAAAAAATTGTATAGATAGAGCTGTATTACATGAATCAACCAGTTATTAATTCGCTAATTCCACATAGTGGTACACAGTGCATACGGTCTGTCCGTAATAAACCGCAAAGTAAAACGTTTTCAACGTACTCAAGGCAAATTATAGGCCAAAAAAAACAAACACTTCTGAGATCATGGAGGTTCCCACAGGAATAAATTAACTTCCGGTTAACTCGCATACGTACACAGCGCTTTGTGAAAACGAAGCGAAAAAAATCCACCTCCAAGCGCCTTTTAAAAAGGGTCGGAAAAAGTTTTTTAATCCGTCGAATCACCAACGTGTAAAAACAACAGGTTGTGGTTTTATGGGGGGGTTATGTGCCGGATCATTTCTTGGCTAGGCACGGTGAATTCCTGGGTGTGGTCACCGCGAGGTTGCCAGGCAACCTGCAGAGACTGCCAAGTGATAGTCCTGCACATAACTTCCATTAAAACCACAACATGCTGCTTTACACTTCGGTTGGCGTATGAATTAAACAAAGAAAATATAAAGTGTTAATTAGTGAGCTTTAGAGGAGCTGGTTGGCCAATTTTGTTACCTTCGGACAGTCATGTCTAGAAGGTAACCCACAAATTGCAAAAACTTGCAAAAAACTCTCGCGAGACTCGCTGCCCAATGACTTATCCTAATCTTAACTATTCAAGGTCAATGCCTAACCCAGTGGGCTCCCTCCGGGTCTGAGAAGCGAAGCCAATGCTGAAGTGCCTTAAACTTGCATTCTTTCTAATAGCCAGCAGGGGGCGACTCCTCTGGTTGCAAAAAGAAGTCTGATTGTATAGAAGTCTATGAGAAAATGACCCTACTTCTCCTACTTGATTTATTACCTCAGTAAACATTGTAAACATGAGTTTATGGTCTCAATCATTAGTTTCAAGTCTTCTTCAATACAGCGTGATGTTCATTTAGTAAATTATGTAAATTATGGTCCCATTTAGAGTCAAATAGACAAAGCAGAGTATGCTTTAGGACGGGGCTACCTTGTGATTAACAGGTCACTACGACGGCGTTGTCTGGTCTGGGAGTTGTCCATGGTTTCGTCTTAAAACTTCGAGCTTAGAGTTCATGATGATCAAGTTAATTATAACCTTTTTGGTTGCCTAAACATTTCTTATTCAGCGTTCAGTTCGTGTCACTTCTGGTTGCAAAAAACAACAACATGGTGACGGCCAAAATGCCGAACTCGAGGCTTCAGAATGGCAGTCCAAAAAGCCTATTACTTATTGCCATTTCTTTTTTAAAACCCTATTCATACTTACACACATTCATACCTGACAACTCACTGGAGCAGTTTGAGGTTAAAGGCCTTGCTCAAGGGCACCTCAGTAGTTGTATTAAGGTAGGGACTCTCCCCTCCCAGATTTATCCTCCTGGGATCCAATCGGTGATCTCCTAGTCACAGATCTGAAAAGACAGCAGGTGTATTTTTACATTGCGTTTTCAATAGTACTACTTCATTTTTCTAATATGCACAGTCTGAACTGGGTCACATCTGACCCCACCTCAGAGGTCGCTGTATGATCACATGTTCCCGCTTGATCAGATTGAACCAGCTGGCGTGTGGCGGCAGTGACAGACGTGACGCCGCCCTCGTGGGAGGTACAGCAGCATTCCTCTGTTAACAGGGAGGCCTCAGTCATCACCTCCCCGGTAAAGAGCTCCATCCCACCGCCTCGGTGCGGAGCAGCGGATAGCTTTTCATCTTCCAGCCAGTGTCTGACTGTCTCTGGCCGTCTGTCTTATTTCAGACTTTGCTGTCATAGCGCTATCATTACTACAACAGACCAGGAATGACGTCTTGACCCACTTCTCTTCTTGTTCACACAGACTTCCACTTTGATATATAACTTTTGAATCAGAATGACAGACAGAGAGAAATGTTCTTTGTCTACTGTAAACAGACTGTATTTTAAACTGGGATCCAGCGTGATGTGGTTTTTCGTGTCAAACAAAGGCGCCATGTGATTGAACACAGTTCCCCATTCCTTACACATTAAATTGTGTCTGTGTGTGCTCTCTAATTGAGTCTGACTCCATAGATAGAGGGAGGGCTATTACATGTTGTTTTGTCTCAGCCCAGATGTTCGCTGCGGAGCTTCTGATTGGCAAATACTTTCAGCCTTTTGTAACCCAATAATTGGAACAAGAAACAATGAGCTATGCTGAAATACAATCTGTGTTTGATCTGACTGATCTTAGAAGAAGGTGTGAGTTACAATAAATGTTTTCAAAATGTTAAATTGGCCACATTAGGTGAGTCAGCTCTGCGTTACAGTCCACAGTCTGTCTGCTATTTATCCAAAAATCTCTGGAAAGTGTAAATCGGTGGCACAAGTTGACTCTGTCTTGTTTCCAGCTGACACTACAACACTCACAAATGTTGAGAAAAGTTTCCAAAGTTACTTTCAGTGAGTAAGCGGGAAGCGGGAAATGGGTTTTCAGAGGATGACAGTGAAACTCTGCTGCTTGTCTTCCCTCTAGGGTTGGGAGGTTAGACGAGGACACCTGGCTGACCTGCTGAACCAGCACACCACCCATCATGATCAGAGCATCGCTCACTGCCATCTGCTTCGGTGAGCAACTCGCCTGTCTCTCTGCAGGCGTACGCTGACTTTACATATATCATCCTCCACTAAAAATACTCTTATTCTGCACATTCTCACCATCAAACAGCAGCATCCTCTTTCATAGAGGTCTTGTGTGTACAGTAAACACACCGATGATTATGTTACTTTGTCTGCTATGATGTGAAACTCCCTCTGCTTCACCCGCAGCGCTCCTCCTGTCCTGTGCTTGCTGGGCCAAGCCTAACGGATCAAAGAACAAGAAACCAAAGCAAGGTAGACATCATCAACAAGCAAGCCTGTAATCTCCAGTCAGTCACAGTGTTATTGTCTCCACTGCTCTGTCTCTTTTAATTCACTTACAAAAATATAGAATCACTTCATTATGTAAAAGTTTTCTATATTTATTTATAGGCTGGATAGAGAAAAACAGATCTTATGATGTAAATAAATCCTTGGTAGCATTGATTTGCTACATGCATGCTGAAGTGTAAGTCATTGGAATAAGTGCTGCAACTAACAATTATTGTTATTATTTTGCCCATTATTTTCTTGATCAATCAATTAATCATTTGATTCATAAAATTCCCATCATGATTTCCAAAAGTGATGTCATTAATTGCAAATTAATCGCATATTTTTTATCTGTTCAAAATGTACCTTAAAGGGAGATTTGTCAAGTATTTAATACTCTTATCAACATGGGAGTGGGAAAATATGCTTGTTTTATGCAAACATATTCATATATTTACATAAAACAATGAGAAATATTGTCCAGAAACCCTCACAGGTACTGCATTTAGCATAAAAAAATATGCTCAGATCATAACATGGAAAACTGCAGCCCAACAGGCAACAACAGCTGTCAGTGTGTCAGTGTGCTGACTTGACTATGACTTGCCCCAAACTGCATGACATTATCATAAAGTGGGCATGTCTGTAAAGGGGAGACTCGTGGGTACCCATAGAACCCATTTACATTCACATATCTTGAGGTCAGAGGTCAAGATACGCCTTTGAAAATTTCAGTTTTTCCTCACCAAAATTTGGCGTAAGTTTGGAGCGTTATTTAGCCTCCTTCCCGACAAACTAGTATGACATATAACATTATCGCGTTAACTTTGACAGCCCTAATTTTTTTATTTAAAAACAAAACATTGTAACTTATGCTAGTTGTAGTAGTAGTATTTATCTATCTATCTATCTATCTATCTATCTATCTATCTATTCATCATGTAACTTCAACATCTAAAAAACCCTCTTGACCTGTCTAATATCCTGTCTTCAACCATCTTGCTCTACTTCTTCTTCCCTCCACAGTCGTTCCAGCCATCGAGTGTGATGTCAGAGCAGGAAAGATCAATCTCCCAGAGTTCATAGCCAAATGTCCTGCACACTGTAAGGAGACAAAGCAGCAGGTCTATGGGACAGGCGTGTTCGCCTCCATCTCCAGCATCTGCAACGCAGCCATCCACAGGTTAACAGTGGAGAGATGAATGTCAAATAAAGCTCATGTGAGAGCTTTTAACAGTAAATCTGATGATACACTTTGTGTCCACAGCGGCATCATCACCAACACAGGAGGGAAGGTGATAGTCAAGAAGATGGCCGGGCAGAACATCTACAAAGGCAGTAACTCTAATGGCGTGCGCTCTCTGTCTCTACCTAAGTGGAGGGAGTCGTTCGTCGTCTCAGGTATTAAAGATGAAGTAAACAATGTCAAACACAGTTCTGCAGAGTTTTAGCCTTCCAGCCAACAGCTGGCTCTGTTGTGTTTCAGTGGGGAAGCCCAAGAAAGGAATGATCTACCCGTCTACTCTGGACTACGTCCCTTCAAGACCAACCTATGTGAAAACAAGTGAGAGGAGGGTTATTTTACATTTGCATCATGCATCTTTTACGGGACCCAGAAAGCAATGATTTGGTGATTTGTAATTCAAAAACATTTCTAGACGTGGGATCAAAGTAGGGGTTATCGCGATATACTGGTATTGATGCTAACCGTGATACTTAAAACAGTAATTACTGATATTGTGTTAGTAATGCGCATACGATAATATCATGTGAATAACCCATCGTGATTAATCGCAAATTAATCGCACATTTTTTATCTGTCCAAAATGTACCTTAAAGGGAGATTTGTCAAATTTTTACTTATCAACATGGGAGTGGGCAAATATACTTGCTTTATGCAAATGTACTGTATGTAAATATTTATTATTGGAAATCCATTAACAACACAAAACAGTGACCTAAAATCATTACATGGCAAACTGAAGCCCAACAGGCAACAACAGCTGTCAGTGTGTCAGTGTGCTGACTTGACTATGTCTTGCCCCAAACTGCATGTGATTATCATAAAGTGGGCATGTCTGTAAAGGGGAGACTCGTGGCTACCCAAAGAACCCATTTACATTAATATATCTTGAGGTCAGAGGTCAAGGGACTCCTTTAAAAATGGCCATGTCAGTTTTTCGTCGCCTTATTTAGCGTTCCCCCCGACAAGCTGGCATAACATGGTTGGTACCACTGGATTCCTTAGGCTTTGTAGTTCCATATGATAGTTTTATATTCTAGTTTCTAGCTTTAAAACTAAGCCCGCTACAACCTCCGAAAGATCGATTGAGTTAATGTGTTAAAGAAATTAGTGGCGCTAAAACAAATTTGCATTAACACGTTATTTATCGCGTTAACTTTGACAGCCCTAGTTTTTAGATGTCTAGACTACATATAACTGTTAATTCAACAGTGTTTTCATTCACTATATTTTAGCACATAGTTAGGACCTTTTTCACATTAACATATAGTTATTGAAATGCTGTTGAAACAAAGGTTAAATGTAAAGTAGACATTTAGAAGCTTTCACTTTCCAACCAACTTTTGCCCAGTTTTAACCCAGACATCTAGACATCAGTGCGCTCTGGGGACGAAAGGTTACTACGAACACAGACGTCCCTACGCTTGAGTCTGGCATGTTGAACTTCGCTCAGGTTGAACGAGGAGTCGGAGCGCTGCAGTCTGGTGAAGAATGTCAAGAATGCATTACAACACAGCAGTTTACTGTTGACGCTCTTCCTCCCCGTCCATCCGTCTTGTACACGTCCGCCTTAATCTGTCGTCTCCTGTCAGGTCAAAAGGAGGCCAAAACGCCTGCGGTCACCACAGCGCTGCCTACGACAACAACACCTGAACCCACCACGACTACAACACCTGAACCCACCACGACCACAACCACCACCACACTGGCTCCCACCACCACCCCCACCACTACACCTCCACCAGCGCCCACTACTGCCAAGCCTCGAGCTGCTGTCCATAAAGTCAGGGATGCAGGTGATTTAAACACACTTGAATCATTTTTGCACACATAGACGTACAAAAAGCTATTTCCTCTAAATCAATGGATCCATGTATGTTATGTGCAGGATTATGTATTTACTTGGATGCAGCAGGACGCTGTTAATGATCCAATAATACCGATCCACACAACAGATCCACAGCAGCCAGTGTGCCGCCTATAGCTGAACTAACATTAGCAGCTTGTAACTAGAATTGCTGTTTGCCAGAACAAGCTTTCATTTGTGTGAAACTGAGTGATGAAGACGAATGATTGCAGCTGGTAATTACAAGTCACAACTGCAATTATGACAAATTACAGCTGGTCTGTGATGAAGTTAGTACGCTGCGGCTCAGTTGCTTCACTGACTTCACCGTACACTTGATCACCAGACCTTTCATCGCTCTTAATAAATGAAAACATTATCAGACGGTAATCACTGTGAGTCATCTGCCCTGTTTTTGGATGGAAATACGGCTACAGTGAGTAGACAATGCTGCAATATCTTAAGGTATGTGTGTAAATGAGATGGGCGGCGGGCCAGACAACCGTCTCTCTCCTTCATTTTCTGTAACATTATCTCTCTCCTCTCTCCATGTTGGCGCCCCATTTGTCTTTCTTCTATCTAGGCAGCAGTCACCCATACCTTGCCTCAAGTAAGTGAAGCAAAGCAAAGAGGGGTCAACAGTGTTTTTTTTGGGTGGCATGAGGGGATGCGGGGCTTTACACTGAGATGTATGCAGGAATATTTATTTAC
Source organism: Sebastes umbrosus (assembly GCF_015220745.1). Taxonomy (NCBI): domain Eukaryota; kingdom Metazoa; phylum Chordata; class Actinopteri; order Perciformes; family Sebastidae; genus Sebastes; species Sebastes umbrosus. The sequence continues at coordinate 14,910,952 of NC_051278.1, read as the reverse complement.
ATCAAGCATGGGATGTTAGAGTTACATCAGTCCTACGGGAATAGTGTGCATCAGGGTTAATTGTGCATTTTCTATTAAAGGAACAGTGTGTATGATTTCTGGGGATCTATTAGTAGAAATGGAATATAATATTCATAACTATGTTTTCTTTAGTGTATAATCACCTGAAACTAAGAATCGTTGTGTTTTTGTTGGCTTAGAATGAGCCCTTCATATCTACATAGGGAGTGGACCCTCTTCACAGAGTCCTCCATCTAGCTCCGCCATGTTTCTACAGTAGCCCAAAACAGACAAAGCAAACACTGGCTCTAGAGAGAGCCTTTCTCGTTTTTACGTTACCTGAAGGTCACCGTAGTTCTCTGACACGCTTGTTAAACTGCGGTAATGTGAGCTGCAGAGTACAAAACTGTGGTCCCGCCAGTCGCTGTATGACCAGCCCAGTTGCACAGCAGTTTGTGAAATATCCCCGAAATGTAACGTATTGATTCGTGTACATAGACATATACGAATTTCATATTTTTTTTCATGATGGTCAGCATGAAATTAATTTGTATGTAATCCACGTAATTGTGGACCAGGAAGAGCAGAGAGCGGCGAATGCCATGTTGGGAGGAGGTCAGATGGATGGGTGGGTCCAAAAACACAGGACTTTTGCCCAGGAGACCGGTGTTCGTGTCCAGTGTGAAAACAAAAGTGGAAGTTGATTTATTTATTTGTCACATAACTTCCATACTTAAGTTACAGCATTTCTGGAGATATTCTAACCCAAACCGCGATCTTTCCTTAACCTAACTAAGTAGTTTTATTTTGAAAAGACTGGAGCAGAAATTGACACATGCATCACGTGTTGCTGGACATTCGTAGGAAAACGCTTGTTGAAAGTCGTGCTGAGCATTAGGAGAAAAAAAAGGGAAATCGTGTCTCTGTACACTAATCAAATAGATACAATTTTGTGACTATTTCACAAACTGCTGTGAGACTGTGTTGGTCTGACGGATGACCTCTGAGCGAGGCGAACGGCGTTACCACGGTTTTGCAGTCTTGGAAAGGGAGGAGTGAGCAGAGAGGAACTCAGTTGGTTGCAATCTGCAACCACGCCGCTAGATGCCACCGAATCCTACACACTGTACCTTTAAGCCCAAAACTTAAAACACTGCGGCCATGACCCAGGTTATTGGTTTATACTAAATCCAAAACTACGATGTATTTACATTACGATTTGTCACATTTTGTTATCCTCAACACTGGGATAGGAGGGTCACAAAATGGTCAAGGAAAGAGTCCCAGTCAAGGTACGTCAATAATCTCTCTGATTCTGCAGCTCTTGGAAAGTCCTTTGATAACAATTTAACTAAACCGTGACATTTCTTCAAAGTAATCAGAGGAAGTGGCTATCCGAGTAGATTCCCACAACGTGCCAGTGCAGGTAAACCAAGCTTTAAGTGTCTTTTTTTTCATTCTACCTTAACCAGAGATTGTCTCAATCTTTCTTTTGTACTGATATATGTAAACTCTGCATGGCATCTCTGTTCTGTAAGTGCACAGCTGCTTTAAAAGACTTTCACTCGTCCTCTAACAGGGCCAGACCAGATTGTTCTGGATAAGCCCAACTTCTGTTCTGTTGTCTTTCAAGTGAAATACCACTAAATCTTTAACCCCGTGATTTTCAGTTCAGATGAATGTTATTTTACTTTGTCTCGTAATACGTTTGTCTCCCAATCTTGGTCCCAGGTCTGCGCAGACCAGAGGCAGGGTCAGTCATCAGGAGACAACCATCCTCTCCAGTCGGCCCAGGTCAGCCTCCTCATTAACACACACACACGGTAACAAAAAGGTAGACGTGGTGGGACTGACGGGGAATGTAGGTCAAGGGCAGCCGAGGGGACAGATGTCTTTGTTGGAACAAGAATCCAGAAGTCTGACCCCTTGTGTCCACACCCATAAGCCCCTGTGATCTTCACCCCGGGGTCACCGCTAATCCACTCCATCAAGCATCTCAGCCTACATTCCTTTCACGATAACCGCTGTTCTCTGTCATCAGGCACATCCTCTTATTCCTGTTTTCATTCCCCGAGATGAAAACAAAGCTTGTAAACATGCCCAGCATATATCCTTTTGTTTTTTGATATCATGCTGCGGAGAGAACTTCACTCAAAGTGAAACAGCTGGGCTGCATTTGTGGATGGAGCCCCCCGAACTGAAGCTCTCCTCTTCCCCCTCCTTTTCCTCTCTCATTCTATCTGCCTGTTTCTCATTGCTACAAACAGCTTTTAACAGGGTTCAGCCGGCTCCACCCGATCGGACTCCAATCGTGAGCCAGTCAAACCCTGGTAAGTATCTCCAGACCCTGAGCGGGAGTTCCCAAACTGCACTAGCACTGACGCAGAGAAGTAGACAGGTCTGATCAAACAGGGGAACAACTAGGGCAATAAAACCCTGAAATTGTTTTTAAAGCAGCTGTAATGTTTACCCTCTGTGGGATGCTGTGGTTCAATGCGTGGCCAGTCCCCAGATAAACATTCTTTCACTGAACCCAACATGAGCGGTGAGCGTCAGAGATGAGCGACGATGTGCTATCATCGTCCTGAATTCATCTTGCGGCGTATCTCCGCTATCCTGAGACAGCACCAATCTCTCAACTCTGTCTTTTAGATAAGACCACGATGAGTGACGCGCTCTGTCAGTACTGTAATCACATCTTATGATAGATCACATCTGGCCTGGCCTCTTGTAAAATGCTTGCAGAGAGAGAGAGAGAGATGAAAGCAGCAGCACCAAGTGTCTCCCGGTGCTGCTCCCAGAGAGACGTATGACTCGATCTTCAGCAGCGCTGCAGGATCTGGGTCCTCTCTCCAGCCTGTCAAGAATAGAAAGCAGCTCTCGCCATTCAAACCACGCTAGATTTGGCTCGCTGAAGAATGCGCTTCTGTTTTTGCTTCTGTGGAATGCAAAAACCATATATCCCTAAAATTAGACAGAGTTATATCCGTTTAAACTTTAAATGATGGGTGATTGTATGATATGATTTCTAAAATGCAGCGCGAGCTGCTTCAAGCTCGTGCATCATTTATCTGACTGACCAGACAATTCAGATCGGCAGATGCTTTATTGAACCCTTTGGGGAAATTCTTTAAGCTTGAGGTGAGAGGTCAGAGGTGAGGATCAGCTACACGGCAGCGCCCCTGGAGCCGGCAGGGATTCAGTGTCAGTTTCTCAAGGACACTCCAGCAGGCTGGATGCTTGTCGACTTTGGAGTTTATGAGCTGAAGGGTGTCGCTTTGCCACCCGGCTGCCCCCAAACAGATGTTTGAATTTATTGCTCGGCTTTCTGGAAATGTTACGACGCAGTTTAGCCTCGCATTTGTAATGAGATACGCCTGCATGACAACCACAAAAAAAACTTTCTGATTCTGTTCAATGCTCCTGCAAACATATTGCAGACCGAGCTACAACCCAAGGCGATGATCAGTGTCGCCGATCCTACTCTGACCTTCTGGCCGCAGTGACCACTGAAGTGGCGATGATCGGGAGAGTTAAACTCAATCCTTTTAAAGCACCTGTTTCATCAGAAAAAATAACACCACTGTCTGCTGGATAGCGCTGGGCCTTTGACCAGCAGCAGATTAGGCTAATCTCTGCGTCCTACTATCTACACTGTCCCTAGTTTGACACCAACTTTAGAATAATACTCCCACGCTTCGCTTGGCCGCTGGCTGGGCTCTCCCAGCCCGTCCCCGTCAACAAAGGCCCTGCTCTCTGGCCGCCACTGGATGGGAACCTCAGCGCCCAGGCTGTGTGTTTGTGTAAGCTGCCCATCCAACGCGGGGAGGGGTTAACTGAAGTGTGTTGTCATGGCTCAGTCAGCTTAGACAGATGCACTGTTATGATTTTGCTCAGCTGTTTGGGCTTCTAGTGTTCAATCACACTTCGATTAACCTCAAGCCATGCGAGCGTCTTTGCCACGTTACAAGTTCAAACTTTGAGTCTGTGTTGTGATGCCAAGAGCAGCAGGTAGAAAACAGGAAAAATGAGAAACACATTTTCTCAGTGTTGGGCTTC